>NC_139539.1:80403053-81766909 GCF_965153285.1 Podarcis tiliguerta
AGGCAGTGAGGCAACACTGTTCACTGACCTTAAGAATATTTGGGGCATCACACAAGCTGTCTAATCAGAATGTTGCTAATACAAAGAGAGATTCTTTTTATATATCCAGAAATAAAAATGACAGCCCACTTAGATCCTTTGCATAGTGTGTCAGCTTCAATTCATGTCTCCATTTTAAGCCCTTTCATATGTGTGAGGATCAAAACATGGTTCTGAATAACACAGAGAAGTTTGATTTCTGCTCCAACAATAAACCTCAACTAGTTTTGGTCAATCCAATAGCCAACTAGTCCAGTAGTTTTCTTTCCTTCCTTCCTTCCTTCCTTCCTTCCTTCCTTCCTTCCTTCCTTCCTAGATATAAGTTTTAAATTAAATTCCCAGAATTTCACATATTAGCTTCGATTCAAATAATTACATAACATTTTTGTTTCATAGATTAACTTCCCACCCACAACTCGTGTTTTTATTCTACTGCATTGCATATCAAACTCTTATCAGTTACAAAAATCCCTCTAATACAATTATTTCCTCGTTTTTCTTTCTCTGCTTATATCTTGAAACCTGCTTGCAATTTCATTTGCCTATAATACTTTTTCAAATAGTCCACGAAAGGCCTGCACGCCTCAATAAAACGTTCATCGTTTTGGTCTCTTAATTTTGTTGTCAACTTTGCCATTTCTGCATAGTCCATTACTTTTAAAAGCCATCCCTCCTTCACTGGAACCTTCTCTTCCTTCTATTTCTGTGCATACAATATTCTATCTGCTGTTGCCCCTTTTTACATGTCCACCACATACAAAAAAATGATCCTTCTGTCTGTTTGCACTTAGCTCAGTAGTTTTCAAAAGAGCTGAACTGAAATGGAAGTCATTTTAATGAACGTTTTTGCCTTTCCTTTCAGAGCTTTTCTTATTTTTGTGAGAACGGGGTAAAATAATAATAATAATAATATTCAAAGCACAACTGCTCCAACACTTATTCAGAGTGAGAGTGCTGCTTCTTTCTCTCACTCTGAATTGGCCTCATGCAGTCATCCTCTAGCCAAATTTGATTGGTTATATTGTTTCATGGAACCATCTTGCTGACTGCACGATCTCTGATTGGTGGGGTTCGCATACATCTCCAGTAACAAACACGAGAAGTTTCACAAAAATGGCACCAAGGCAGCAGTTGCTCATGGCTGTGGATAGGTTGTGAAACAGCAAAAAAGAACAAAAGTAGGGGGAAGCAAGGGGAGTTTGTGACTTGCTTCTAGAAAAAAAAGAGAATATAAAAGTTTGATTGATTAAACAGGATGAGCCAACTCTGGGGAAAGGCCAAGCATAGGGGCCAAAGGTTTCCTCTTGGTCCTGTGTGGTTGTCAGCCTGGGATAATAGAATAAATATATATTGTTTCAATTATTTGATACAACAATATGAAAATAAAACTTCCAGTGGGAAATTGACAGTGCCAAATGCCATTTACAACCATGATTTAAAACACATCCCCTGTACAACTGATAGCAGCAAAGCACAATCAAAGTTTCATGGGAAATAATGCTATCAGAAAAAAGCAGTCACTTTCCTGGTTAATGGAATTCCTATCACCCTCCAAGAGGGAAGCAGACTGGTGGGGTTGACCAGAAACAAGTTCCAGTTAACACTGGTAAGAATAGCTACTTTAAAAAAAAAATCAGTTTAAACATTAATCATAATCATATATAGGATACTCTGAACCCTTAGAGTTCCCTCCACTCCTCCATGGTTTCCATTGTCAGTCTTTTTCTACTGCATCTTAGTTTCTCCATTTATCTTAAAAATCCATTTTTACCTTGGTTTTTCATACATTACAAGTGTTACTATAATCCTGCCAGAGTTTTTAGTTGTTTACAGTGTTGTCTTGGATAACTTATAAATTTATCCCATTCGTTGTTAAAGTTCCTATCTTCCTGGTTTTTTATTTCCCCGGTCTTTTTTGCCATTTTGGCGTAATCCATCATCATCATCAGCCATTCGTCTCTGGTCGGGACTTTTATCAGATGCTACTGGCCCAAAGATGGAAAGAAGAAGTCCTTGTGAGAATAACTGTTGGGATGGAGACTATGTACACATCTGTGGCTTAACACAGTTGTTCCCCCAGTTTTGTTTCAAGTCACGTTCTTACACTGTTGTATGTGCCAGAGAGGGCGCAGTGAAGTCTCCACTTGAGGCACATTAGCTGATTCCCTCTCCTGCATCTCCACCACCACCCCAAACCAGAGGTCGTCAAAAGTTTTTAGCCGTGGGCTTGGTGTAGTGGTTAAGAGTGGTGGACTCGTAATCTGGTGAACCAGGTTCGCGTCTTCGCTTCTCCACATGCAGCTGCTGGGTGACCTTGGGCCAGTCACGCTTCTCTGAAGTCTCTCAGCCTCACTCACCTCACAAAGTGTTTGTTGTGGGGGAGGAAGGGAAAGGAGATTGTTAGTCGCTTTGAGACTCCTTTGGGTAGTGATAAAGCGGGATATCAAATCCAAACTCCTGTTCTTCACTGTCCCTCAGACCTTGTGGTGGGCTGGAGAAGCAGCACCGGGGGGGGGGGGAGCTGGAAGAAGAGACTGGGGAGCAAATAGTCCTCCTCTCCAGCCCCCAGCCCCAGCTCCAGCCCCAGGCACTGTGCTTACCTTCTCAGGGGCTGCTGCTGCCACCGCCACCACAGCCGCTTCTGCTTCTTGTGGATAGGCAGAGCAAGCTCATCCGCTCCACTCTCTGGCCCACAGGAGCACCAGGGCGGTGGCGGCAATGGTGGAGGGAAGATGAGTGGCATGAAAGGGCTGGCTCCAGAGAGGGGCTGCTTAAAATGGCACTCAGCCAGCTCAGTCCAGCCCCCTTCCTCCTCTAGGCAGGGCAGGGAGAAGCCAGGAGGAGGGAGGGAGGGAGGAGGCGCCGCCACGGTGTATGTGAGGGAGAGGGGGGGAATGGAATGGGGGGGGGGAGTGCAGCCCGAATGAACAGAATCCCCACGCCGATCCATGGACAGTCCCTGGGCCGGATCCTGAAGGCAATTGGGCCTGATATGACCCAGGCCTTAGTTTGCCAACCCCTGCCCTATGCAATGAGTCTGTCATCTGCACATGTGCTATGGATGTCTGAAATGTACATACCTCAGCTGAACTGTGGCTTATGCTTTCAGATTGGACAGAAGGTGGTTTGAAGAAAACACATCAAACAGGAGAATTTCTCCTGGTTTGGCTTCAAACGCCAGCAATGGGAGTGAGTGTACACGATAATGTGTACATAGCTTGTTGTATAAATGACATGCCGGCACACGATAAGGAAACCCTTATTCTCTCCAGTAGCCAAAGTACCTGGACCAATGGAAACCTTTTACAGAGCAGGAAAGAAAAGAATAAAGAGATATTGTGTTTTTTCTTCTTTGCATCTTTTCTCCCACTTCAGGGAGAGAATTCTGCACTGTATGTTAGATTTTCTGAATGAGAGGTAATTGTATGTTTCATATTAGTGCCTCCTAGCCAAAAATGTATTTTCTGTTAAGTCCTATTGCTTTTGATGGAATTAGCTTTCATGCAAGCATGCACTGGATTGCTGCCTTGTTTTAATGTGCAGTTTAATTGCCAGGTGTTGGCAGAAGTGGTTTTTCTGACTGGTGAATATTTGTTATTTTTCCGCTCTGAAGGTCTCTTTCCCAGAGGGGTGGCCAACTTGAATAAAATATTGGGGCAGGTAAGCCCCCACCCTGCATAATCGATCACAAGACGCAACACACATAATTTGAATGACAGTGTCCACCAACTTGGGGGTGCATGCGACCCCCTCAAATATCTTATGGGGGGGGGCGAAGGGACCTCAGGCCCTAGGAATTGGCTCCTATGCTTCCCCACCTCAGTTCTGGGACCAGACGACAAAAGTGAGCCTAGGCGAAGCTGTTCTCCCTACATTTCTGAGACTACTTCTACATCTACGTCTGTCTACCTAGTTGATCAACAGACATCACACATGTACAAACAAATATCATGTCACTTCAAGTATCCACTGTCATGCTAGCAGGTGAGGCAGCTACCTGCTTCAGAACATGTGCTCTGAGGTGTATGTCTCTTTTATGTACTGAGTTGAATAGGATCCAAAATGCAGCAGTTTGATTCGTCCTAGAACAATAGGATCCAAAATGCAGCAGTCTGATTGGTCCTAGAACAACAGGCTTCAGAATGCAGCAGTCTGATTGGTCCTAGAACAATGCAGCAGTATGATTGGTCTGCAGGAGCCACCCAATCCAGCCCCAGATGGAAGTGAATCCACAACCTGATTGGCCTACAGGAGAATTCCGGAATTAGCCAATCACGTGCAGTGCACTGTGTAAATAATGTATATAAAGCAGATACTTTGGGGAAACTTCCACTCCTTCTCACCACTACGAGCTGAATAAAGAACATGAAATCCACTCTCGACTCTGAGTATATTTCAGTCTCCGAAACCATTTCATCCTACTGCAAACAGCTGTGTGAGTGGGGATTTTGCCTTGCATCTATGGGGGAGATTGTTGTTGGGTTGTGTGTCACCTCAACCCAGTTAGGAACATAGGAAAGCTTCCTTATATTGAGTCAGATGGTTGATCCTCCTAGCTGAATATTATCAACAGTGATGGCAGCAGCCTTCCAAGATTTCAGGCAGGAGCCTCTCTCACCCCACCTAAGAAATTCCAGAGTTGAAACCTGGGACCTTCTTCATGCAAAGCAGAAGATCTCCCACAGAGCTATGGCTCCGCCGCACCAGTTAGGCCTCAGGGTAAAGGGAATACTGTTTTCTCTTGCTGCACAACTAAATGCATCATAATGAATGCCAAAGCTGATATTGGATTGTGCAAAGCTCCTTTGGCCAGAAGGGATTTATATCTCTAAAAACTTTGTAAACATTGCTATTATCATGATCTTCTGGTGAAAAAAACTAGTCGACAGACTAGTTGGATAAGCAAGCTTTGCTAAGGAAGAGTCAACTCAGGTCCTGTAAAGAAAAGTCTCATGGAAGCAGCTTATTTAACCCTCACTGCTCACTCCCGAAATCAGAGGGACAATATCGCAAAGCACACAAGCTGGTGTGCTTCTGCAAATATCTGAGACTTTTTCATTCACATCACCCTTCAGCATCTGACTTTTGCCTAACAGCAAATTAGAATGAGGATTTTATACGAAATTTCATTAGATTTAATAGTGGCACAGCTTTTAGGGTTTTCGAGTGAACCTCTTCCTCTGGATGACAGTTTTTGATGTTCTTATTGGAGTTATTTGTATTGGTTCAGATGGGGAAGATTTTTGTGTGCATAGCTTTGTATAATGGAGGAATGGGTGCCTGATCTTCATATTTCTCATTTTGTATGTTGTAAGTCACCTGTGGGCTTCAGTCAGCACAGGTGCTGCACACATTTATTATTACCATTCTTATTATTAACAAGAAGAAAGTTTCAGGGACCACCTCCCTTCCTCTCTCTTGTTGGAAGTCAAGTGCCTGCAGAGGGTGAGTGAGCAAGTAAGAGGCAATGGGAGAAGCAAGATGGTGGTTCTCCACAAATGCCTGTAGCTGTTGCTTCTGAAGGCTGCTACTACAATCACCTGGAGGCTTTTAAGTATGCAGTGATGGGTTTAAAGGCTGCCGAGTGAGCTGGACTGCGTAAATGGATACACAGATACCGTATTTTTCGCTCCATAGGGCGCACCTGACCATAGGGCACACCTGAGCATAGGACGCACCTAGTTTTCAGAGGGGGAAATCAAGGGAAAAATATGATTCCCCCCCCCAGCTCTGAGAGCAGCTTGTGCGCTTCTCCCAGATCTTCTCCCTGCTTTTGCGGGAGGTGGGGGAATTCCCCCACCTCCCGCAGAAGCCCGCAGAAGCCCGCAGAAGCCCGCAGAAGCCCGCAGAAGCCCGCAGAAGCTGCGCGCTCTTTAAAGGGTGCGTGGCTCCTGTGGGCTTTTCTACGAGGTGGGAGAAGGGACTGATGTGGCCTGTCAGTCCCTTCTCCCTCCTGGGGAAAAGCCCGCAAGAGCCACATGGAGCTCCACATGGAGCCTCTTGGGGGCTTTTCCCGCCTGTCTTCCCCCTGCATTCGCTCCATAGGACGCACACACATTTTCCCTTGCTTTTTAGGAGGGAAAAAGTGTGTCCTATAGAGCAAAAAATACAGTAACTTTATGTAGATAACCTGTAGTGGCTCAGCATTTTGCCCAGAGGATGCTACAAGTTAATATCCCTCTGTATGCCTTGTCAGTTCTGTATTCTACCTTTACAAACATAGGAATAGGGCACAAGGGTGGGCAAGAGAAACCGCAGGATGCCCATCCCGTTGTAAGCCTGGAACTGCAGCTATCAAAAGAGGACAAATGGACCCTTTTGTTGATAAGTGGTTTGATTTTTATCCGCAAGGCATTGATAATGGGACTATTTTCCGAGTCGGGGAAAGACGCACCAAGTGTTGAAGTTGAAACTGCAAAGGATGACAAGCACACAGCTGACAATTCACACAGCAGTTGGCAAGTAATGAAAACAACATGAACTCCTGTTGCAGGGATGTTTTTAAAACACACACACAGAGGCTGTTTAGCTTATAAAAAGTTGGGCTGATGTGCCGGCAGCCTGCCCATCTGCTAGAATTCAAACCTTCACAATAATTACAACTCCCATGGCAATGAATGATGTAACTATATCATTTCCCCCCTTTCATCTACTGTGATTAGTCCAAATTTCATTGATTTCCCTTTCATGCAGCCCATGTTGGGAGCAGGTGTCCTGTACACAAAATCCCATTTTTCACAGTATCCCAGCAAACCCAGGTTTGCCACCAAATGTTACACATCCTAGGAATCCACTGCCAAATCTTCCTCTATGGTGCATGATTTTCCCTCCCTAGGTACCTGATTGTTATATCTGGGTGCATGCTGCCTACCTAAATCAAAGTAATGTGTGGAGCAGAAAGATGTAAGGGTGGGTGGGACCTGGAGAACAGGATGTTTGATGATCTATCTATGAAGCAAGAAAGAGAAAAAAGAAAACTGGCAGATCCATACAGAGCAGAGATGGGCAACCTATGGCCCTCCAGATGTTGCTAACTCTAATTCCCATCAGTCCCCCAGCTCAGGGATGATGGCAACCACATTTGGATGGTCACATGTTCCCCATCTATGCCCTAGAGCAGTATTTCCCAAACTTGGGTCTCCAGTTGTTTTTGGACTACCATTCCCATCATCCCTGGCCACTCTCCCTGCTGGCTAGGGATGGTGGGAGTTGTAGTCCAAAAACAGCTGGAGACTCAAGTTTGGGAAACCCTGCTCTAGATGAAGGTTCTTCAACATTAGGTCTTCAGGTGTTGTTGGACTACAATTGCCATCATTCCCAGCCACCTTAGTGTCGGGATCTCCACTCGGCCAAGCTGATAAAGCTCATTTTCTTCCCCTGAGTCCTTCGAAATCACCTCCTGACCTGAGCCTTTGATGAGGAGGCCTCAGGCACATTCTTCAGCAGAGTTTCCAAAGCAGCAGAAGTGATGAGATTTATGGCTACATGCTATGCTTTATTTCTAAGCTACGCAGACAGAAAAGACATCCTCTCTCTATGAAAGCAGAGAGCAACTGAAACAAAGGAACAAAGGAAACAGGAAACCACTAACGTCACATCCCGTCTCCCATCTCCCATGAGACTTCCAACAGCCTGGAAGGTCTCTGAAATGTAAATAGAGTCCTGTGACTCCAAGCAGCTGCTCAGTGGCAAAACAGAAACTAACATCTAGCCCAATGGTCAAAAGTGATGGAAGTTGTAGTCCAGCCACAGCTGGGGACCCAGGGTTGAAGATCACTGTTTTAGAACATCTGCTTCTGTTTGGAAACACTCGAGTTATTTTTGTATCTATGGAGAAGGTAGATACAGTGCCTATGCAACTTGTCACACTGACATATATTGTTACAAAAGCTGGGAAGCTATTGTTGATTAGACCGATGGCTTGCTAACGGATTAAGACAATCAGTTTTTGTTTCCTCATTGACTTGTGTTCTTTTTCAAGTGTAAGTCATCCCTCAGCTCATGGTAGGCACCAGTGAAACCATTTACAGCCGCTTCTGAAGTCTGTATGGCTGATGAAATCAGACAAAGGGATTTATCTAACTACATTCTAATCATAGAACATTAGAGCTGGAAGGAACCAAAAGAGCCAACCAAAAGTCACAATGCAGGAATCATAGCTAAAGAATCCTCGACAGTAGACCCATTGAAATTAATGAATCTAAGTTAGTCACACCCATTCATGTTAGATGGGTCTGCTTTGAGCAGGACTGACAATTAGTACAGCCCTGAGACAGTTTGGGGCTGGGAGTTAGCTAGAGGTAAAGTACACCAAGGTACAAAGGATCTCTTGGGAATCTAATGGATTCTTGGGAATCTAATGGAATCTAAACTTCTGCTTAGGGAGGTTTTTAATATTTAATGCTGTACTGTTTTAAACATTTGATTGGGAGCCACCCAGAGTGGCTGGGGAGACTCAGCCAGATGGGTGGGGTATAAATAATAAATTATTATTATTATTATTATTATTATTATTTGCAGTATTTTGAAGGACTTCCTGTTTGCTTCCTCCATGCCCTCCTTGTGCATTTTTTCGGTATTCACAAACAGAAACGCAGACTAAATTAAACAAATACAATGTTGTGTCCAATGCTGTGTGTGTGGAGCTCCACTCATACAATGAGACTTTCTTTCCTTATCCTTCCCTTGCATACCTTCAAAATCTGCTCTGACCCTCTAGAGCAGATTTTGAGGGTGTGCAGGCAGAATGGGGATTGTAGGGGAGACCTATAGCTTATGTACATGAATTAAACAACTATTACAAAGATACCATAAGTTTCTAGGGTTCTGTCAGCCAAAGGAAGCTAAGCTGCTTGATCTTTCACTACTTATGGAAATATGTAATGCTATAAACAAGAAGGCTGTTCACTGAAGAATTGATGCTTTTGAATTATGGTGCTGGATGAGACTCTTGAGAGTCCCATGGACTGCAAGAAGATCAAACCTATCCATTCTGAAGGAAATCAGCCCTGAGTGCTCACTGGAAGGACAGACCATGAAGCTGAGGCTCCAATACCTTCACCACCTCATGAGAAGAGAAGACTCCCTGGAAAAGACTCTGATGTTGGGAAAGATGGAGGGCACAAGGAGAAGGGTGCTCTCGAAGCTACCAGCATGAGCTTGACCAAACTGTGGGAGGCAGTGGAAGACAGGAGTGCCTGCCGTGCTCTGGTCCATGGGGTCATGAAGAGTCGGACACGACTAAATGACTAAACAGTAACAATAAACAAGAAAAGAAAGAAAGAAATGTTTGCCTTCGAAATGGGATGTTGTGCTAATCCCCCCCCCATTATGGTCTCATCCATATCTTACCTCCCACTATCCCTAAGCCTCGTCGTTATGCTATGAATCTTTTTTTATATATATAATCAGCTGCTCAAAACTTCACAGCAAGTGTCAAATAAGTATGCGACGGCAGTATGTGCAAGTTTCTCATTCACGCTTTGTTCAATGTTTTGCCTGCTATGTCTGTTGGCTTGGATGACATGATGATCAGACCCTGAAGACTTGGCCTTGTTTGCAAAAATTAAAAGAAAGCTACTGTACCAAACACATCTCCACACACACATTCAAAGCAAGCATGGCTGCCGTCTCACTTTGAGAGCACATGTTATGCTTAACATAGTCCTCAGTTTCTGCTTTCTTCTTAATTACATGTATAAACCCTGGCGCTGGCTTAAGTCCCAGTACCATGTTCACAGTCATGATCCAGACAAAATCCCCCTCTCTACCTCCCCCATGGCTTAGAAAACAAAACTGAACTGAGAATTTTTGGATAACAGGTGAGATGCTGGAAGCTTGGAGATGGGCCATTGCTCCTCTCTTCAAAAAGGAGAAGAAAGCAGATATTATTATTATTTCAGTATTCATATTTTAAAGAAAAAATCTCAAAGCAGTGGACGAGACATTAAAACGTCAAATAAAACAAATTCAAGCTTCAAGGAAAATATTTCGGATCTTTCTCTTAAGTGACATTTTCCTTTCCCAATATTTATTTGCCTACTTGATTTAGAAATAAGAAATTGATCCGTGTGACATTGATAGCAAGCATAATTCTACAGCAGATTCTTATGTAGTTTGTGGGAAAAGTGCATGGATCAGTGCTTTGATTTCAAGAAACTAATAAGGGGTTATTGAGAACAAATCATGGTCAGGCTGCATCTGGAGTGCTGTGTCCAGTTCGGGGCACCGCCTTTAAAAAAGGAAAAACAAAACAAAACTGAAGTATGACTAGAATGGTGAGAGTTCTGGAAAGCCCTCGAAGAGCTGCGAATCCTTTCCCCAGAAGATTAAAGAGACAGCGAGCTCTTCTTCACTGGAGACACTAAAGCAGAGGCTGGACAGCTCTCTGTCAAGGCTTCTGTACAGTGGTACCTCACTGTACTTAATTCGTTCTGGAGGTCCATACTTAACCTGAAACTGTTCTTAACCTGAAGCACCACTTTAGCTAATGGGGCCTCCTGCTGCTGCTGCGCCACTGGAGCCCGATTTCTGTTCTCACCCTGAAGCAAAGTTCTTAACCTGAAGCACTATTTCTGGGTTAGTGGAGTCTGTAACCTGAAGCGTATGTAACCTGAGGTACCACTGTAGTTGCATTTTGCACTGCAAACCCTACAATGGGTAGTGGATTGGGCTAGATCAGGGGTCAGCAAACTTTTTCAGCAGGGGGCCGGTCCACTGTCCCTTAGACCTTGTGGGGGCCGGACTATATTTTTTTTTGGGGGGGAAATGAATGAATTCCTATGCCCCACAAATAAAACAGAGATGCATTTTAAATAAAAGCACACATTCTGCTCATGTAAAAACACACTGATTCCCGAACTGTCTGTGGGCCGGATTTAGAAGCTGATTGGGCCGGATCCGGCCCCCGGGCCTTAGTTTGCCTACCCATGGGCTAGATGACTTCTGAGGTCCCTACCAACTCCATGATTCTTGGATCTGCGGGGCTGAAGCAGATTTATGAACAGCTGCTCACATGTAGGCTCAGGACCCCATTCGTGCATGGAGGAAGTTTATGTCGCCATAGGAAATGTAATATTAAACTCTGGGGTATCTCTGTTTCTTGTAGCCTTTGTATCTTTTCCATATGAGATCTGCTCCAATTGGTCATCCCTTCCCCATTCACTCTCTCTTAAAAAACAAAACCCTTTGCCAGAGGATGTGAAATTATGGATTGTGAAGTGAGAATGAATTTATCTAGCTGATTTCTTTTTGGAGAGCTGCTAACGGTTTTACTTTTCCTTTCTTTCCAAATGCCCTTGTTATATCCTATACCGAGTTATCTTCCATTGCCTGCCAGCTCTATCTGTAATGTCAGGTTAGGAAGACAGCTTGGCTGTGAGTACTACCTATTACAGATAGTTTGAGCAAAAGAACAGCAGTCTTG
The DNA here is from genome assembly GCF_965153285.1 of Podarcis tiliguerta. NCBI lineage: Eukaryota > Metazoa > Chordata > Lepidosauria > Squamata > Lacertidae > Podarcis > Podarcis tiliguerta. The sequence continues at coordinate 80,414,518 of NC_139539.1, forward strand.
TTTTGCACATGTAATTTCCCAGTTACTCAGGGTTTTCATTCTTGAAGGGGTGGGGAGGTTGGTTGGCAGAATTGCCTTCCAAACATTTGCCACCTTTGACTGTTCTGAGGAAGCAAATATGCAGGTTGGTGGTTTTATTTATGAGATGCTGAATCTTCAGATCTCTGTGGGTTTTATTTTTTTTTTAAATACAAACATTCTGCAGCCTGCTTGATTCTAGTTTCACAGCAGACCGCCAGCTTTTGTCGCTGAGAGGGTTTATTAAGAATACAGTGCCTCAAACATTAGGGAATCTCAAATAAGGCTAATTTTGCTAAAAGGGCCTCGGGGAAGACATATTTTAAGTGCCACGAACATAGCATAGCGCCACTGGGTGTTTGCCTCTAGGGCTGGAAATTGCTTTTGTATATAAGATGTATATAATCGACTGCAACAAAATATTAATCAGCAGACCACCCCTTGAAAATGTCTCACAGAGCAATCCTATGCAAGTCTACTCAGAAGTAAACCCCACTGAGTTTAGCAGGCTTTCCTCCTAGGAGTCAGGGGTCATTTCTAGGGATTTTTTATAAGGTGGTTCTGGTAAAATATTACAGCCGAGAAACCAGCTGCTACATCTTGCTGTCTTTCCTGATGGGGATGTTTTTTATAGGCGACTTCGCAACTAACCAAAATTGAGGCTGGGGGGTGGGTCACTTTTCTGTGAACTTTTCACATAAAAAATAGACAAATAAGAGGTGGAAGCATGATGTAATGGTGGAAGCTGGCAATATTATTATTTATATAGACTGGGCCCTGGGGGCAAGAAGGGCATATTTCGCTGCACATTCTCCCACCACTACCCCCAATATGGACACTGTAGGGTTTTGTTTTGTTTTTAAAGCATTACTGGGAATTGTAGCTCTGTGTGGGGCAAACTACAGTGCCCAAAATTATTTGAAGGGGAAAATGTGCTCCAAATGCACCTTAAAGGTATAGTGTGTATGTTGCCATAAATGCAATCAATCAGTCAATAATAATAGTAATAAAAATATTTTTTTATTTATACCCCGCCCTCCCTGGTCAGAGCTGGGCTCAGGGCGGCTGACACCAGTAAAATTACAATAAAAACATAATAGGAAAAAAAACACACAACCCAATTTAAAATATAGGTTAAAATACAATTTAAAATGCAGCCTCATTTTAATAGTAGCCCATAGATCAAAACCATAAGGGGAGGGAAACATAAGAGTCAGACTGAGTCCAAACCAAAGGCCAGGCAGAACAGCTCTGTCTTGCAGGCCCTGCGGAAAGATGTCAAGTCCTGCAGGGCCCTAGTCTCTTGTGACAGAGGGTTCCACCAAGTCGTTCCACCAGTACTGAAAAGGCCCTGGCCCTAGTTGAGACCAATCTAACCAGCTTGCGACTTGGGACCTCCAAAGTGTTGTCATTTGTGGACCTTAAGGTCCTCCACAGGGCATACAAGGAGAGGCGGTCCCATAGGTACGTGGGTCTTAGGCTGCAATAGGACTAAAGCATTGCACATCTCTTCCCCCACCTCCCTAAAATGGCTTAATTTATTTAATAACTGAAGAAGAAAACAATCATTTGCACCTTATAATCCCCCCGCCTCCTAAAGCAGTCATGGTCATGGCTCCTGCATTTTCCCTAAAAACATAACATGAGAAGCCGCAGCTCCTAGCAACCTTGTGGAATCTGAGCTGTGAACAGCAGCAATTGTTATGCAAACCCGCATTAGCCAGGGTAATACAGTGGAACAGAAAGAGCACACATGGGTGTGTGGAAAGATAAATAACACAGATCCCCAAGGTCAGAAATTTTGGGGATCATCTAATCTACAGCTGTCGTGCCATTAAGTGCCACTCTGGCAGCATCCCAACGTTCTTAAAACCAAACGAAGAGAAGATTAATCTGTTACAGCATGTGGCCAACAAAGAACTGGAGAAGCCAAAGTCTGCCATTGCCAAAGAGCTTTGCATAGGAATTTAGCATTAGAAAACCAGGCAAGAGGCTGCAGCACAAGATGCCTCTCTGCACATGAGCCAACAAATCTGAGTGTAGGAGGAATAAAGTTGGGCATTTACCACGTGGTAACATGGATAAGATGGTTATCAGCGTCATCCTGCCAAACGGCGAGGAGAATTTGCCCATACTTCCATACCTGGTCAGACAGCTGTGAAAGGAAGCAAGGGAGTGATGAGAGTGCCTATCTGCTATTCAGGACAACATGATCTTCAGGAGAGGCTTGTCTTATGCTCTTTCCTTCGGGGGTAAAGTCTTCTCTGTAATGGCTGGCAAACTGTAGATCTCTCTCCTTACAGAGGCACGTCAGGTGATGTCTTTCTATTGTAAGGATCTTTCACAAAAGCTGGATTTTTTGTGGTACATTATTTCAGAATACTGGCTGAATAATGGTGACATCAGGGATGTGGGGGGAGCTGTGGGTTAAACCACAGAGCCTAGGACTTGCCAATCAGAAGGTCGGCGGTTCGAATCCCTGTGACGGGGTGAGCTCCCATTTCTCGGTCCCTGCTCCTGCCAACCTAGCAGTTCGAAAGCACATCAAAGTGCAAGTAGATAAATAGGTACCGCTCTGGTGGGAAGGTAAATGGTGTTTCTGTGCGCTGCTCTGGTTCGCCAGAAGTGGCTTAGTCATGCTGGCTACATGACCCGGAAGCTGTACGCTGGCTCCCTCGGCCAATAAAGCGAGACGAGCGCTGCAACCCCAGAGTCGGCCACGACTGGACCTAATGGTCAGGGGTCCCTTTACCTTTTAATGGTGAGATCAAGTGGCAGCGTGACAGAGTCTCTGGGAGAAACGCAGCTATGCCACTATCTTAAAAAAAATGAGGGGGGAAAACAGTACCAAAACAATGTTCCCTGAATTTCTCTGTCCCTGACCCACCTCACCATTCTATGCCACTCTCAATGGTAAGTGCAGAAAGACCCTGACAGTTTCTTCTCTGGAAAGGGTTCCAATGTTCTCTTTTTCTCCTCAGTCTTTGCTTCCAGTCAATCTGGAATGCCTATCAGCTGTAACGATATCACCCCTCTCCTTAATTCGTTTGGTCCACCCTGCATTTTGTTGTGTCTGAAAAGAGAACTTGTTCAATCCTCTTTCACAAGAGCTCCATCAGTGCCCCAAAGTTATTTCTTTCTTATCAATTAAAATGGTCCAGGACTTCTTTACAAAAAGTGCTATTGAAAAACATTTAAAGTACAAAAATGTCATAAAACAGTCATAAATATGAAACACGGGGAAATGGTCAGAAGTGTTCTTCTACCATATCTGTGGGGAGGGAGAGACACAACTTGGGAGCTGCCACAGAGAATGCCCTTCCGCAGGCCACCACCTCTAAGCTTTTGAGAAGGTAAAACACCCAACACCGTGTAACCATTGAAGCTTAAGCTTCAGGGCCCGTAATCCTGGAGGGGCCACAGAAGCAACTTTAGCCCACATAGCTTAAAAAAGTTGCATCTAGTAGACTCCATTAGAGTGGCATGAACCAAATTGATTTATTTTTTTGTTGTACAGTGGTACCTCGGGTTAATAACTTAATTTGTTCTGGAGGTCTGTTCTTAACCTGAAACTGTTCTTAACCTGAAGCACCACTTTAGCTAATGGGGCCTCCTGCTGCTGCTGCGCCACCGCTGCACGATTTCTGTTCTCATCCTGAAGCAAAGTTCTTAACCCGAGATACTATTTCTGGGTTAGTGGAGTCTGTAACCTGAAGTGTATGCAACCTGAAGCGTATGTAACCCAAGGTGCCACCGTATATATTTCAATAATCCCAAAGTTTGACAGTCAGTAACACAGATGTTGTAAAGGTGTGGTGATCTGTTGTGGAAAACCCCTGTTTAAGAAAACACCTTATTGCTGGTTGCAAAGGGGCCCCCAAGCTTGACAGTTCAAGCTTCAGAGGCCCAATAATGTAGGTCCACCACTGGGGCCCTCTCTGGCAATCTTAAGACTTGAAGGGGCCCGTAAGAAAGGACTTTCAGGTATTTGGGCCCCGCATCATTTATGGCTACGTCTGAGGGCTTTGTCTGTGTGGTGATGGAGCCAAGGTGCCTGTGCACCTCCCATAGTGTGAGAAAATCTGTGATCCTGCCACTACATTTAATGTATCACCCATATTAAGATAGAAGATCTGTTTGATCTTACCCTTCCACCACGCAGAAAGGATCTTTGTCCCAGAGCCTTTCCAGACTGGTGGGGTTTTTTTGCACATATATTCTGCAACATGTCACTGATGCAATAATAGGACATGGGTGATGCTGTGGTCTAAACCAGGCAAGGTTTACCTCCCCTGGGCTGGTTCACTCCAGCAGAAATTCCTTTGTGGGTCAGCAATTGCGTGTGCATGAGTGCGCTCATGCCCATGATTTCTGGCGTCGCGGAAGCGAGTCCCCGTGCCGTGCTGCACTGGTTTAGCACAGCGCACTAGGACTCACCAAGCGGGCGACTTGGTTCGGGGGTGGCTTGTGGGCCGGTTAAACATCCCCCATGGGCTGCATGTGGCCCATGGGCCTTAGGTTGCCGACCCCTGGTCTAAACCACTGAACCTCTTGGGCTTCCCGATTGGAAGGTCGGCGGTTCGAATCCCTGTGACAGGGTGAGCTCCCGTTGCTCTTTCCCAGCTCCTGCCTACCTAGCAGTTTGAAAGCATGCCAGTGCAAGTAGATAAATAGGTACTGCTGTTGTGGGAAGGTAAAAAGTGTTTCTGTGCACTCTGGCTTCTGTCACAGTGTTCCATTGCGCCAGAAACGGTTTAGTCACGCTGACCGCATGACCTGGATAACTGTCTGTGGACAAACACTGGCTCCCTCAGCCTGAAAGCGAGATGAGCGCTGCAACCCCAAAGTCACCTTTGACTGGACTTAGGCCCTTTACCTTTTTTACCTTTTAATAGTGCATTAACAACAGACGATCCACCAATCATTCCTCTTTATCTTTTGTGGTGCTTACCCAAAGTTACTGCATTCTTGCTGTCTGGAAGGGCATGAAAGCAGGACCAAAAAGCAGCCACTCTGGGAAATTTGAGGTATGTGAAGTTACAGGATTTCAGCAGGAAACTACAGGACATGCACTGACTAGAAATGAAGCTGTATGAATGTCTTAAATCTTCTGCAGGTGCAAATGGAATTGAAAGTGGTATCCCATATAAGTGCCACAATACAATTGTGAGCATACATCGCCAGGAACACACAGTAAAAAGGATGCCTTGGAGGGCTCCCAGGCGAGTGTCTCTCTCTTAGATAATAGACATTTCTGGGAGTGATGCCACCACTCTCATTTTGAGGTTCATGCTATCTAGCTTTCTTTACTTTATATTCAAGAGCATTCATTTCTTTTATCAGTCAAAGATTTGGGAGAGGGGAATAACACAGGTGAAGGATTAAGGCAAAAATCAAACACACAGAAATCACCCTGATGTGTTTCTAGTCCAGCTTTTTGTCATGTCTAAAAGCTGCCCATAAATGTTTGTAGAATCAACTATGACAGGGTCCCGCCCCCCCGTAGTAATGAGAGAAATTCTTTCAGTTAAAATACTTCCCTCTTTTTCCTGCTTCTTACCTGCCATCTTTGAACCCACCAAAAGATTCTGCCTCTAAAGTTTTGATTTTGATTGCCTACTTGTTACCTTAAAGTAGATCTGTAAAGTTCGCTGCAGCAACTGCAACTTTTACGAAAGCTCACAACTGTGTTGCCTGAAGGATACCTCAGTTGGGGGGGGGGAGGAGGAGGAGGAGGAGAGTTGGATTTGATATCCCGCTTTATCACTACCCAAAGGAGTCTCAAAGTGGCTAACAATCTCCTTTCCCTTCCTCCCCCCACAACAAACACTCTGTGAGGTGAGTGGGGCTGAGAGACTTCAGAGAAGTGTGACTGGCCCAAGGTCACCCAGCAGCTGCATGTGGACGAGCGGGGAAGTGAATCCGGTTCACCAGATTACGAGTCCACCGCTCTTAACCAGTACACCACACTGGCTCTCAGCATGAAACTCTTAATCTCAGGGTTCTGTGTTCAAGCCCCACGTTGGGTGAAAGATTCTTGCATTTCAGGGGACTAGATGATCCTTATGGTCACTCCCAACTCTACAATACTATGATCATACTGCTTTTGGTATCTCGTTGGTATGGGACCCTTCGTGACATCACAGAAGTGTCTAAAAAATGCCCTACCCAGGGAGCTTACCTTTGAGGTCAAGCCCAAATACTAGATTAACTCCTGTAATTGTTGAAGGGTAGGTCTCTTAGGGTGTGCACTCACCTCTAGTTGGCCCCAAGGGCTAAGGTTTTATTGTCCATAAGCCTTGTGTCCAGCTTTATCCCAAAGAAAACGAGCATTATTGGTGGCTCCCTGGACTTCTCTGGGCCCAAATGCACTCACAAGTGGTCAGTGAGTGTGATGAAACTGTCAATCAGGTGGGTGTGCTGATTCATGCCTGCAACCACCCACTCCAGTTCAACACCGATTATGTGCAGCCAGCAAAAAGACCGTATTAGAGGAAAGTGGGCACAGCAATGCATATATTAGTGAAAATAACATACAAAAAATGAATTCTATGATGAGAAATTGCTGGCAAAATGTGTATATTGGGCAAAAGGGTGCACTGAAATGCATATGAATTTTGGTGCATTTTTTTAAGATTGTGAAAAATAAAGGAACAGAAAAATGGAGAGAAACAGCAATTAATGGATTTCTCCAATCCTACCATTCTGATTTTAACTTCTCTCAGATTCTGCCAGTGACTTGTCCCAAAAGAAGCATTTTTCATTATTTTAGCACCTTTGCTTCTTGTCCAATATATCCCCCTGTTCCCGCACATCTCAACCAGTGGACTCTGAAAATCAAAAACTCTCATGACATGTGGGCTGCTAGGAGCCTATGGAAGGAAATCTTCAAGTCTCCGTAAGTGCATAAATGGAACTTGAACTTCTCCCCTTGCAACTTGAGAGACGAAGTGGTATGATGGAAAACATAATTAACATTGACATCTGGTGGTTGTGGAACTTCTGTTGTTAAGTGCTAATGCATTTGAACTTCTTCTGACTGTAAGACTGGGGGGAAAGTACAATTTTCGGTCATTACGAGAATATATTCTTCACCTAGAAGAAGAAATGTCTACAGAAACCACCACTTAAATTGTGTTCAGGATTTCAATTGTGTCAACTCATTGCGGTTTAAAGGTAACCAATAATCATTCCTCCTCTGCGGAGTGGGAACAATGGTGACCTACCTCAGAGGGGTTGAGAATATTTGATTGATCAGCGTTTGATAATACTTCTGGTTGAGCTTGGAACTAGGGCCAAGTCCCACCCTGCTGTGTTTCTTGTTTGCCTAGGAGCCAGGAATGTGGGCAGTGAAGTAACTCTGTTATAAATGGAACACTAGTTGACAGCTACAGCAAATAACCTGCCCCAACACACACCGGCCAAACTAAACTCCCTCGCTGTCAGGAGGTCAACAATAAAAAGCACCAGTGTCAGTGAAGTTAAGTCTTTATTCAAAGGAACCGAAACTGTGCAGGCCTAGTGATCCCAGTGCCAGATTTAGGTATAAACTAAACAAGCTTATAGGGCCGCGGGTGGCGCTGTGGGTTAAACCACAGAGCCTAGGACTTGCCGATCAAAAGGTCGGCAGTTCAAATCCTTGTGACAGGGTGAGCTCCCGTTGCTCGGTCCCTGCTCCTGCCAACCTAGCAGTTCAAAAGCACGTCAAAGTACAAGTAGATAAATAGGTACTGCTCCGGCGGGAAGGTAAATGGTGTTTCTGTGTGCTGCTCTGGTTCGCCAGAAGCGTCTTAGTCATGCTGGCCACATGACCCGGAAGCTGTACCCCGGGTCCTTCGGCCAATAAAGCGAGATGAGCCCCGCAACCCCAGAGTAGGTCACGACTGGACCTAATGGTCAGGGGTCCCTTTACCTTTACTTTAAACAAGCTATAGCTTAGGGCCCCACTCTCTTGGGCCCCCCCAAAAAAATTAAAGGGGAAAAACTGGATTTACATTTCCAAAATATAAGATAAAAAATAAAATAAACCTACATACAGCAACGGTGTTTTGTGTTGTGTAGGCTCCTATGATGTAAGTAATGGGCCCCACCTGCTAGCCTGCTCCCTAAAATATCACTGGTTTGTTCATTTCTATATATAGGGTGCCTACGTTCTGGTTGTTGGCAAAGGACAGCTGGACATATAAAGGGCCCCATTACCTTCAGTAGCTTAGGGCCTCATCAAACCTAAATCTGGCCCTGAGTGATCCCAACAACTCTTCCCAGTAGGTCTTGCCCCAATGAGGCAGTCGTGAGGACTGAAGACCACCACCTTCCCATTGCTCTCTAAGGCTCCTCCCCACATCCCTTCCCCAGCAGCCTAAGGGTCCTTCAACTTGTCTCCCTTTGCTCCACCCTCTTCAATTCTATGCGTGTTCTGGGAGGGGAGCTGGTCACAGCAGGAGGGGGGGGACCCCCTGGATTCTTCAGCAGCCTGCCTCATCACTGCCTCTTGGCTCCCCTCCTCTTATGCTTCTGAATCTGGACTGATCTCTGCCACAGCCTCACTAAACCCTGTTGCCTCTTCAGCTTTCAACACCTCCTCCTCGCAGTCTGCTCCCCCTTCTCTTTCGTCGTCTGACCACCAATCCCCTGGCTCTGAGCCTTCTTTCCCTGGGGGGTTCCCACTCCTCTGGATCCAGCCAGTCCACAACACAGCCACTTCTGTAGTCATAAAAATTTGTTCTTCTCAGTGCTATTTTTATAGAAAAAAGAGGTGTTGGACTCAACATGAACAGTTCCCTTGTTCTCTTATAATGGCAATGGTGCCATCTGCCCATTTTGGTTTTCTCATGCTCTTATTTTTTTACAATCAAAAATTCAGTTGTCTGAATTTTGCAGTGATCTGCACTTCCTCCCCCTGCAAAGTTTCTCATGAAAATTCGCCAGAATTTTAGTGTGAATTTCTCCCAACAAACATTTTTATATGCATTTTTAAATGCAGACATTTCCCCCTAATATAATGCATATGTCTATGTTATTTCCCACTAATATCTTCTTTTTTTATGCACACTTTCCACTAGTATATGGATTTTACAAAACATTGTCTGGCTAGAGAACTGCCTTGCAAAATGTGGATGGATGCGAATTTTGAAGGGCAGCTGTCTTTTGGTTCACATATTGTTTCGGAAAGGGCAAATTTGATCAATTCAGCATTAAATGCATACTGAATCAAATTTCTCCATCCCTACTTAAGTCCATTATATAAATTCTGAAATTGCAGTTACCTGTGTAAACCTCTCCCCGCCCCCAAACTGTGTGGCATATAAATGAAAAGAAAGAAAATGATTTTAATTTTTTAATCTTTGTGGACATAATTCATCTGTCCTTCTCATCTAAGGAGCCACCAGATGTTTAAAGCTGTGCTCCTCTGCAAAAACTTCCATTTCTTTTCTGGGACAGGTTCCAATGAACTTTGTCTATAGTGGGGCTGAAGGTTTCAACAGAAGTCTGCATCGACCTAGCTCTGTGATACAGAATTTTAACATGCACAGGATTATTTTTGAAAAGCCGATCTAAGCCTTCTAAATCTCATTGGCATGGCACAGTGGTCTTTTGCTAAGCTGGTTGATTCTAGGGATTGCATTTGGATATTCCCCCTCCTTTTATCTAGCAAAGAACAGAATATAGATGTGTAATTTGTTAACAGTGATATTAAATAGGGGAAGGAAAATCTTTTTGATAACTCCTCAATACATTGCAGGTATCCCTCTTTATTTCCCCCCACCCCACCAGATTCCACTCTAAGAAACAGTTCATGCATTTATCTTTCTGTTCATAACGAAAATTTTGTGTACTTGTGGAATGCAGTTTTGAACTTCTTCAAGGAAAATCGCTTGTGAACAGAATAGTGTTGCAGAAGTCCAACTGCAATATGCATAATATAGCTGTTGAGGAGTAATTGAGAACGCCATATGTTTCTTTGGGGCCTTTATAAAGTGTCCTTTTTAATGAAGCAAACCCACAATATGATTTTTCTCCTCCTCCCAGTAATAATAATTTATAATTATAAATCACTCACCCTGCCACAGAGCCCAGGACAATGCACGGCAAATGATAGGCAACAAAATTACATTGATGATGAAAACAAATGCAGAATTTAAGTATTCATAGAATAACAGCAATCCAATCCACAGATCCTTTAGCTGATGTCTAAATTCCAACAGGGAAGGGTAGGTTTGTTCTAGAACTGAAGTCCTGCTATGTAGAAGATCCTTTTACAAGATCCCTAGTCATGAATCCTCATGGGGAGTCCTGGATCTCTGCACCTGGAATTTCTCTATTGTCTGTTTGACTACAGAAAGCTGCATTTTCTTTTTTTGTTTTTTTTAAATAATATTTTATTAAGATTTTCACAATGTGATACAAACAGAAAAAGAAAAAAGAAAAAACAATATCAAAGAAAAAATACAAAAAATAACAACAATTAAAAACAATTCCATTTTTCAAAACATATCTTGCCTTAGCTTGTTTCTTGGACTTCCCCACACCTCCCTCCTTTGTATTCCAATGCAATTGTTTGTTCAGCAAATCCTTTCCCTCTTTACCTTTATCTTAATTATTATCTTAATATTTTAACTTTACCTTTCCCTCTGTTTAACATTCCATTTTCCCCTAATACTTCAAACCTTGTTGCTATAAACCCCTTAGCTTCAATCCAACATCATTCCATCATTCATTAATTTTGCATTGTTTCTGTAAATAATCTTTAAATTTCTTCCAATCTTCTTCCACCAGCTCTTCTCCCTGGTCTCGGATTCTGCCGGTCATTTCTGCTAGTTCCATATAGTCCATCACCTTCATCTGCCATTCTTCCAGAGTGGGTAGTTCTTGTGTCTTCCAATACTTCGCGATGAGTATTCTTGCTGCTGTTGTTGCATACATAAAAAAAGTTCTATCCTTCTTTAACACCAATTGGCCAACCATGCCCAGGAGAAAGGCCTCTGGTTTCTTCTGGAAGGTATATTTACATATCTTTTTCATTTCATTATAGATCATCTCCCAGAAAGCTTTAATCCTTGGGCACGTCCACCAAAGGTGAAAGAATGTACCTTCAGTTTCCTTACATTTCCAACATTTATTATCGGGCAAATGATAGATTTTTGCTAGCTTGACTGGTGTCATGTACCACCTGTATATCATTTTCATAATATTCTCTCTTAAGGCATTGCATGCCGTAAACTTCATACCTGTGGTCCATAACTGTTCCCAGTCAGCCATCATAATATTATGACCAACATCTTGTGCCCATTTAATCATAGCAGATTTTACCGTTTCGTCCTGAGTGTTCCATTTCAACAGCAAATTATACATTTTTGACAAAGTCTTAGTTTTGGATTCTAACAATTCGGTTTCCAATTTTGATTTTTCCACCTGGAAGCCAATTTTCTTGTCCAATTTGTATGCCTCCATTATCTGATAATAATGAAGCCAATCTCGCACTTTATTTTTTAACTTCTCAAAGCTCTGCAATTTCAATTTGTCTCCTTCTTGTTCCAAAATTTCCCAATATTTCGGCCATTTGGCCTCCATACTGAGCTTTTTCAAAGCCTTCGCTTCCATTGGTGACAACCACCTTGGGGTTTTTGCATTTTCTCTTTTTCAGAAACATCTGTTTCCCCAATTCCTGCCGTGTTTACCCCACATCCAGTTTTGCAACAGGTGCCTCTGTGTGACAGCTGATTAAATTTCTTTCCCCTTTAACTCTGAAGACCTTTAAATTTCAGCTTTACAGAAAGTTACAGTAACAAACCAAATCTACAAGAAAGGAGATAAGGAAGGACTTTCTGACAGTAAGAGCTGTATAACAGTGATGTGGGAGGTTGTGGACTCTCGCTCCTTGGAGGTTTTTAAGCAGAGGTCGGATGGCCATCTGTCATGGATGCTTTGGTTAGACCAGATGATCCTTTTCAACTCTGCAATTTTATGCTACTATGGCTGTCTTCCCACACTGGGCACCCGATCCTTGCAATCCATTTTGACCTTTCACTCATTCTCTCCCATATTCTATGTGCCACAACTGGGAAACTGTGGAGGGTTGAGGGCAGTGGGGACTATGTGGGAAAAAGATCAGCTAATCCTTAAAAGTGGTACCATTGCCCGGGGGGGGGGACTTTTCTCTTCTGTCCTTTTATTTAAAATGCATCTCTGGGTTATTTGTGGGGCATAGGAATTCGTTCATCCCCCCAAAATATATATATAGCCCGGCTCCCCCCCCCCCAAGGTTTGAGGGACAGTGGACTAGCCCCCTGCTGAAAAAGTTTGCTGACCCCTGGACTAAACCCAGACCTGCTTAGCTCAAAAAGTTTACTGTCTCTACTCTCAAAGCTGTCACATATTGTTTATGGGCAGATCAAGTCAGAGAATATTGTTCACGGGCAAATCAAGAAAAATGATAACATTTGGTCTCTCCCTATGAAAATGATCATCTTTGCTCTCATCATTTTTCTAGGAAGAAAGGAAAGATGTATTATTTCTTGATTTGTCCATGAAGTTTATCCCCATACCTGATTTATCCATGAACAACATGCAACAGATTTGAGTGTAAAAATCCAGCAACCTTGTTGAGCCAAGCAGGTTCATAATTCATTAGTGAACAATTAATGAACAATGTATGCATCTTTGATAATAGCCCAGGCAGTGGAATTTTTCCAGGAGCACCAAATTGCACAGGAGGCTCATATGTAATTTCCCTTCTTAACCCTGCTCATCTGTTTCACTGACTCAGACTAGTTCATGATAATGTGGGCAGAATATTTGTCACAGTCAGAGCAATAGTACCTTGCAGCCAACCATTTCCTTGAATATGTACTTACTTTCCATTGGCAACGTCTCCTTAATTCATCAGAACAAGAGTTAATAATCTCAGTGGGCTACTTCTGACATCCTGACAACTTTGTTCTCATCTTAATGTAAACAGCATTTTGTTGGCATTCCAATATTATCCTTAGCTGACCTATAAAGACTGGTCCTTGAGGTTTCGATTATCTCACCTGGGGTTTAATTTTTGTCAGTCTAAGGTCTGGCCTTCATGCTAACCTGAATAGAAAAATTAGCCCCTAGCTAATGCTGGCTTACTTAAGTAAAATTGATTTTTAAGGTCATTCCATTCCCAGAACATCCTGCTTTAAACTGCTGGTTCAAACGGCTAGAAAGCATATTTGGCTAAAGATCTCTCTCTTATTTTTCTTCTTCTGAAATGTCTTCCTTTTCCCACATTTTAAGAAAAAACTCTAGAATTTACTAAAAGCAAAGGAAAACTGCTACATTTCTTGAGCACATCTTTAGGTACACCACAAATTTCTTAAGTGTGAGAGGTTGTTGCGGTTCCCAGCAAGTATCTTGGGAATGGCTTCCTTAGAACAAAGGTGAAGTTTGTGTGGTATAAAGTGTTATTTACACATATCTGCAGACTTCAGATGGGACTTTACAGCATTTTTTAAAAAATACCTAATTAGACGTATGGTTAGAAGCAGGGAGATGTTGCATCACTTCCTCTTCAACCAAGAGGGTGTGTCAATCTTGTGTGGCACTTTTAATCTAAACATTACAATGGCATAACTTTCCTTCCTTCCTTCCTTCCTTCCTTCCTTCCTTCCTTCCTTCTTTTTACGGGGTGGGTGTGAATGAAGCACAGATTTGTAAAACAAAAGCGGTTCTGATGCTATGTTTGTGAGCTGGCGGGCCTTCAAGCAATATATGACCTTCTGAGAGAATGATATGTTTTGATTTTTTTATTATTTCAAAACGTAGACTGGTCAAAACCAACTTTACTCTCAGTCTTTCAACTGTATGTGTTCTAAAAGACATTATTCCTTGTAACTCCAAGCAAACCAGTATCCTGGGAAACAAGTTAAAATGAAAGTCCGCTTAAAAAACAACAACTTTCTTTTCTCCATTCATTCAGGATTAATAAATTGAACCGAATAATGTTTTTTCTTTTCTTTTTACAAAACATACGGCTAACATAAAAAAACAAGCTTATTGTTAAATGTGATGGGCATTCTTATCAAAATCATAAAGTTGGGGAACAGAAACTCATAAATATAAAGCAGGGTTTTTAAACCTTTCGAAACGTAATTAGAAGTACAGTAGTTGCAATTCAGTTTGGTGCAGTTCTAAAAGGAACGAAAAATTCATACGGAAATCTCACAATCCAAGGACATGGCAGTTTTGGGTTGCATCCAGCCTGTCAGTACCACTCTATTCCTATTGATATCCATGAGACTTAAGTCATTATTATTTTGCCTGATTGATTTCAATAGGACCTTTGCTCAGCTAACTCAATGAGACGTACTTTTGTTTAGAAATGTACCAGATTGCAGTCTAAATTCAACTAACTTAGCCTGCCATCTTGAACATTTCTGTGTGAAAGTACTTCCCATTGAGTTCCATTGGGCTTGCACCTAGGGAATTGGCTGTAGAATTGCAACCTTAATGTGTCTCCAACCCCTGGTAATCAGGAGTGTATTGTTGCTAAGAGCCTAAGCTATAAGTCTCTGGTATAAATGCTTGACGTTGCATGAATTTATCCTTCAATCTTAGTCAAGCCACTGTTCCTATGCTTCCCATGTCCTGCAGCACAACAATAATATAGTAAACTACCGTGCAGAGTTTTTGTAAGGGTTACTGCAATAATATGAAGTGCTTTGAGAATTTAAGAAAAATGCTATTTAAAATCTCAAAATTTGGTAAGAATACTTTCTAAACTTTATTAGTTTACTTTCTAATCTTTATTCCCCTTCCCTATTTTCCCACTGCTTGTTTTTTTCCACTGGAAAAGAGCAAAGTATAATAGGCATGAACTGACATTGTCTATTTGTTGTTGTTTAGTCGTGTCCGACTCTTCGTGGACTAGAGCACGCCAGGCACTTCTGTCTTCCACTGCCTCCCGCAGTTTGGTCAAACTCATGCTGGTAGCTTTGAGAACACTATCCAACCATCTCGTCCTCTGTCGTCCCCTTCTCCTTGTACCCTCCATCTTTCCCAACATCAGGGTCTTTTCCAGGGAGTCTTCTCTTCTCCTGAGGTGGCCAAAGTATTGGAGCCTCAGCTTCAGGATCTGTCCTTCCAGTGAGCACTCAGGGCTGATTTCCTTAAGAATGGATAGGTTTGATCTTCTTGCAGTCCATGGGACTCTCAAGAGTCTGAGGTTATAATTGCCAGTATCTTACCTTGGCTTTCACACACTCACCTTTTTAGTAAATGTCTGAAATAATATGCAAGTAACTCTGGTATAGGGGATGCATTTGCATTGATTTGGCGAGAGAGATGGGCATGGCTGTTAAATTCTGACTGTTTCCATTATCCTAGCTTTAGGTTTTTCAAAATCCTAAAAACTTCTCTTGTTCCAGTTCTAGATGTGAACCTGAAAAGTGAGAAGGATTGATTGTAAATGAATGATTATGCCCAATTTTGGCCAGGCCTCCGCCCCAGGAAAGAACACACTAGTTGAAGCTGGAATGGCACTCTCAATCAATGCCATTATTGGCCCCTTAAATTATCCCAGCAGCTGACAGTAGCTCAAACAACAAAAATACATAATTATCAAGCACTCACCCAGAGATAACAAAATGGAGGCATACACACACATTTCAGACATACTAATTTTAAATATCACAGGTTCAGGTGCCTCCACAAGTTACCGTATTTTTCGCCCTATAAGACGCACTTTTCCCCCTCCAAAAATGAAGGGGAAATGTGTGTGCGTCTTATGGGGCGAATGCAGGCTCCTTGGCTTCAGCGATAGCAACGCGAAGCCTCCAAAGCCTGCGCTCCAGAGGCTTTGCGTTGCTTCCGCTGGAGCCAGGAGAGTCTGCTCTTTGAGGCTGGCGGTGGGGGAAAGCAGCGCCTCCTCCATCGCCAGCCCCAGAGGATGGGGGGCAGCAGGAAGGCGCGCGACGCCTTCCCGCTACCCTCCAACCCGGCTTGGAGGCTGGCGGGGGGGAAAGGAGCGCTTCCCCCATCGTCAGCCCCAGAGGATGGGGGGCAGCAGGAAGGCGCGCGACGCCTTCCCGCTACCCTCCAACCCGGCATGGAGGCTGGCGGGTCAGAAAGGAGCGCTTCCCCCATCGTCAGCCCCAGAGGATGGGGGGCAGCGGGAAGACGCGCGACGCCTTCCCCCTACTCTCCAACCCTCCTGTGGGCTTTTGCGGGAGATGGGGGAATTCCCCCACCTCCCACAAAAGCAGGCAAAAGCTGCGCGCTCTTTAAAGGGGCTCCGTGGCTTCTGCTGGCTTTTCTAGGAGGTGGGGGAATTCCCCCACTCGCAGAAAAGCCCGCAAGAGCCGCACACCCTTTGAAGAGCGCGCCCCTCTTGGGGGCTTTTCCCCAAGGAGGGAGAAGGGACTGACTGGAGTCCGTCCCTTCTCCCTCCTGTGGGCTTTTGCGGGAGATTGGGGAATTCCCCCACCTCCCGCAAAAGGAGGCAAAAGCCGCACGCTCTTTAAAGGAGTTCCCTGGCTTCTGCTGCCTTTTCTAGGAGGTGGGGGAATTCCCCCATCTCCCGCAAAAGCCAGCAGGAGCCACGAACCCTTTGAAGAGCGCGCCGCTCTTGGGGGCTTTTCCCCGAGGAGGGAGAAGGGACTGACTGGCTGAGTCCGTCCCTTCTCCCTCCTGTGGGCTTTTGCGGGAGATGGGGGAATTCCCCCACCTCCCGCAAAAGGAGGCAAAAGCCGCACTCTCTTTAAAGGGGCTCCCTGGCTTCTGCTGCCTTTTCTAGGAGGTGGGGGAATTCCCCCACCTCCTAGAAAAGCCAGCAGGAGCCACGAACCCTTTGAAGAGCATGCCGCTCTTGGGGGCTTTTCCCGAGGAGGGAGAAGGGACTGACTGGCCATTTCAGTCCCTTTTCCCTCCTGGTCGAAAGGCCCACAGGAGTCGCGCACGGCTCCTGTGGGCTTTTGGGGGAGGTGGGGGAATTCCTCCACCTCCCGCAAAAGCAGGGAGAAGGTCTTGGAGTAGCGCACAGGCTGCGTGCAGCCTGTCCGCTGCTCCCAGAGCTGTGGGGGGGGGGGGAAATCATATTTTTTTCCTTGATTTCCCCCCCTGAAAACTAGGTGCGTCCTATGGGCCGGTGCGTCCAATAGGGCGAAAAATACGGTATTTAGTTGAGAAATCTATTTGGCTATTTTCCATGGGGTCATTTCAGCCATTTGTAAACATTATATGTTAATAACTTATACAGTGGTACCTCGGGTTAAGTACTTAATTCGTTCTGGAGGTCTGTTCTTAACCTGAAACTGTTCTTAACCTGAAGCACCACTTTAGCTAATGGGCCCTCCTGCTGCTGCCGCGCCACCGGAGCATGATTTCTGTTCTCATCCTGAAGTAAAGTTCTTAACCCGAGGTACTATTTCTGGGTTAGCGGTGTCTATAACCTGAAGCGTATGTAACCTGAAGTGTATGTAACCCGAGGTACCACTGTACAAACAAAATGGGTACTGTCAGTGCTCCCCCCCCAAAAAAAAATGTTTAGGGGTACTCTCATTTTGACTCAAGAAAATCACCATTTTATAGTTCAAATCGGGAAAAATAAATACAGTAAATGGACAAACGTACAAAGAATATGCATTATCTCTCTTTTTTAAAAAATAATTTTTATTAATTTACAACAAAACAAAACATACACTGTTTTCACATTCCAATTTTCCAAATCTTTCCTTTTGGACTTCCTTCAGCTTTTCCGTAAATCTTTTGTAGTCATTATTAATTTCTGCATTTCCTTTTTTTAACATTGTCATTGTTTAAATCTTTTTTCCCTCTAATTCCTTTTAGCAATGTCTCTCGCGTATTCACAGTGCCCTTTTAAAACCTTCTAGCGTTATTTGACCGTCACTTATACTCTCCAGATATTCAACAAATTTTCCCCAGTCTTCTATAAACTTTTGGTCTCTTAAGTATCTAATCTTTCCAGCCATCTTATCCAATTCAGCGTAATCTAACAACTTTGATCTCCAATCTTCTATTGTCAGTATTTCCTGTTGCTTCCATTTTTGTGCCAGTAACACCCTTGCAGCAGTCACTGCATATTGGAGAAACTTACTATCTTTTCTCTTAATCTCCTTTCCTAAAATGCCTAACAGAGAGACCTCCGGCTTCTTTGTAAAAGTATACTTTAGAATCTTTTTCAACTCATTATATATCATTTCCCAGAAGCCTTTCACTCTCTTACATTCCCACCACATATGGTAAAGAACATGCATTATCTCATATTACATTCACCGTGCTAGAGAAAAAACATTTTTTTAAAAAATAGTTTCTTCTCCCGTTAGATTCACAAAATGTTTAGAGGTGTGCATACCCCTGCGTCCCCCCCAGAAAAAAGCACTGGGTACTGTCATGGACAAATCCAAAGGGGGCTGGGGGGGGGCAGCTTCCACAACTAAATCAAGTAAATAAATAAAAATACTCGACCGATCACATTGCAGACAGCTCGGTTCCGACCCCCATAAACATCTGACCAATCACATTGCCGGCAGCTCGTTTCTGACCCCCATAAATCCTGCTCACCCCTAAATCCTGGCTACGCCCATAGTCTATAGGTTTCATCCTGCAGCCTTTACTAGGGGGTTATTTAATTTTTTCCCAGTTCCCTTTGAGAGCACTCTACGGCTACAAGGTTTATAGACCACTGTAACCATCTAAGAACACCCCATTAAATTATTCTCATTATTACATTTTGCTTCTGCTCACTTTTAATTGCATTGTAGTTGTAATGCAGTCATCTTGTGTTTGCAACTGTAATTAAAATGATATTGGTGGATCTCATATGTCTTTTTCCCACTCCAAAATTTAATTGATGCTGAAATTAGGTCTTTAATATTAATGCAGTGTTTTGAGGCCTCTAGACAAGATGCTAAATGTACCTGTTCTGGGAGGTGAGTGCCTAAGTACTTGTTAACTGTTTATATTTCAGCTTTTGTCATTTGGTTTGGCTAGAATCTAAGCATGCTTCTAGACAGGTTTTATTGTGGAACCAGTGCTTCTCATGTGTGCATATATTTTTTGTGTGGCACCCACATGAAATTGATGGCATTAAAATGCCAGTCACTATTTTACTCCCTTTCATTGGGATTTACCCTTTCTGAGAAAAACATGATACCTTAAAAAAACAAACCAACGCCTGTTGCTATTAACCCTTTTGAAGATGGCTATCACCTCTGTCTCCTCTTTTCCAGGTTAAAGTAAAGGTAAAGGGACCCCCCGACCATTAGGTCCAGTCGCAGACAACTCTGGGGTTGTGGCACTCATCTCGCTTTATTGGCCGAGGGAGCCAGCATACAGCTTCCGGGTCATGTGGCCAGCATGACTAAGACGCTTCTGGCGAACCAGAACTTGTACTTTGGCGTACTTTCGAACTGCTAGGTGGGCAGGAGCAGGGACCGAGCAACGGGAGCTCACCCCGTCATGGGAATTCGAACCGCCGACCTTCCGATCGGAAAGCATCATTTGATTGAAATCCATACCCTCAATGTGTCCCTGTTTTCCAGGAACAGGCCTGGATTTACAGAAGCCGTCCCAGTTTCTGATTTGATCACAAAATGCCCTGCTTCCCCTTAGGATGTTCCTATTTTCACTGGAGAAATGTTGGAAGGTATTGTAGAATGTCCGTATTTTCATTGGAGAAATGTTGGAGGGTATGGACTTGTAAGCTTTCCTTTTTTATATATATACATTTTTATTGTTTTTTTTAAACCATATCATTTCCAACAACTTCTTATCTTATACAATGTTTTAGACTTTCGTCAACACCTCTGATGATTTTCCGTTCTTTATCACTTATGTTGCATTTCTTAATTTCTCTATTACTCTTAATTATCATTAACTAATAGTTCTCCTCATAGTCTTTCTTGTTATATTTCAAATAGTCCTCCTTACAAAACTTCTTGCAGTCCTACTAGCATAATCTGTTCATTACTATTACTTTCCAAATAGTTCGTATATTTACTCCAGTCTTCTAAGAATCTATGGTCCCGCAGGTTTTGAATCCTTCTTGTTAATTTATCCAGTTCTGCATAGTCCATCAATTTCATCCGCCATTCTTCTTTCGTCAGTAATTCTTCGGACTTGTAAGCTTTCCAGAGTTAGGTTCTCATAGTGTTCCCACAATATTTCTCTCTCCACTCTGTCTCAATGAATAGTTTTGCGCTCTGGTGAAATGAACCAGGCAATTATTATACAGACCACAGCAGGATCCCTCACTTAAGTCACTTTGATCATAGCAGTTGCTGTTGAATTACTTCCCTGATTGCCTAGTTTATTCATAGTACTGTACCTGTGCCCCAGCTGCTCTTCGCCAATGGTTGTTGGTGTTGAGAGCAGGGAAACTCACCTTATGATGCTGTGCTGAGAAGTGAAAATTAGCTGGGCTCTGCAGTTTCTCTAGGTGTCTCTGTGGATTGGGATTGCTTCCTTCAAGATTCTTCAGGGGCCCTTAATCACCTCCAAAGCTGCTCATAATATTTCGCTAAGTGAGCCAATCTGGGTATGTAAAGAGGACATTCTTTGCTACTCTGCTAGCGCACTTGAATGTAGAGAAATGCGAGGTTATTTGTTCCTTCAATAGTATTTTAACTGGAGAAACACTTCAGTTGTGGGAAATCATTTTATTTTCCCTCGACTGCCAAATAATAAGGCAATTTTTTCTTGACCTGCAAAACAAAGCTACATCAAAAGGAAAGGGTGCTGCATTATTATAAACTGAGTTAGTTCATGTCTGTATTTTCTACTTTGTGACTCTGATAGATGGACTTCACAGGGTACTGCTTTGTGAATCTGATGGAAAATTGGAAGATGTGCCGTTGTGCGCTGAGGTACAAGATTAAAGCAAGAAAGGAGACGTGAAGGTGATGGTGTTAAGTGGCACATTATAGCCAAATTTCAGCTACTGCAGAATTTCAGAGCTGTAAATGTTTGGGGAATTGTTTCCCCCCCCCTTTATAACTGCAAAATTTATGAAATCTCCTCTTTGTTGAAGCGAGTCTCTATCAACGCTTGATTTGTAAAATGAGAGTTGACAAGCCTGTCTCTCAGTGGGACCCCTTGCCCTCTAACCACAGATGTGTGAGCACTGGCCGTGATTAGTTGGTTGTGTTTGGAAGGTACAATCCTCTCCTGACAGTAACAAGGTGGAGAGGAAAGGAATAAAAATTTCTGCCGGTCATGATAACTGGGTGCAGAACTGGTGATTGTAGATGCAAAAATGACCTGCCCCACAAATCTGCCTGAGGGATGTAGACTTGTTATGCAAAGTGACTCTGCTCTTAGGCTTTAATGATGGGGAAACAATGGACACCAATGGGCAGTCTTTGTTCAAAGCATAGAATCATAGAATCATAGAGTTGGAAGAGACCACAAGGGCCATCGAGTCCAACCCCCTGCCAAGCAGGAAACACCATCAGAGCACTCCGGACATATGGTTGTCAAGCCTCTGCTTAAAGACCTCCAAAGAAGGAGACTCCACCACACTCCTTGGCAGCAAATTCCACTGTTGAACAGCTCTTACTGTCAGGAAGTTCTTCCTAATGTTTAGGTGGAATCTTCTTTCTTGTAGTTTGGATCCATTGCTCCGTGTCCGCTTCTCTGGAGCAGCAGAAAACAACCTTTCTCCCTCCTCTATGTGACATCCTTTTATATATTTGATGTCACATAGAGGAGGGAGAAAGGTTGTTTTCTGCTGCTCCAGAGAAGCGGACACGGAGCAATGGATCCAAACTACAAGAAAGAAGATTCCACCTAAACATTAGGAAGAACTTCCTGACAGTAAGAGGGATGCCACTTGAATTGCACAAACCTGCCACACAGCAACTGAAACTGGTTTGGCCTAGTCCAGGCCTGAGCTGGTTCACTCCAGCAGAGATCCCTCTGTGGGCCAGATCGTGCGTGCACCCACGATTTCTGGCGTCTGCACAGACGCGATTTCCGGTGCTGCAGAAGCAAGTCCTCACACCACACTGTGCTGGTTTAATGCAGTTTATGGGGACTCACTGAGCAAGCGGCTCGGTTCGGGGGCGGCTCGTGGGCTGGTTAAATGACCCCCATGGGCCTTAGGCTGGCAATCCCTGGCCTAGTCTGCACCATTGTTCAAAGGTTTTCTCTTCCAGGTTTAACCTTTAGCAAAGTTCACCTTGTGAATCCAGTCTTTGTTGATGAACTTCCCAATCTCTGCCACTAGCTGGTGATGTGGAATGGGGCAGAAGATGGGGAAACTCACTGTATGATGGCTCAAATTACCATCAGCATTATTCTGTCTTACTAAATTTGTTAGTCACTTGCCCAGGGCAACCCAAAGCAACTTACAACTGCCAAGAAGACAGACAAATCAGAGGGTTGTATCCAACTTAGTTCTGTTTAGAGTAGACCCAGGGGAATTAGTGGTCCTCAGTTAGTCATGTACATTGTTTTCAATGAGCTTAATCTGAGTAAGACGAACAAGTATGGATACAATCCATAGTATTTTCAGTATCTGTGTTTGCAATTGCAAATTGGTGTATACTTGTGGGCCTGTTTGAATTTTTGCAAAGGCTTTTGGTTACAAACAATTGAAGCCTGACTTGACCTGCTAGAAGTAGAGCCTTGCACTGAAGCTGAACTGTGGTCTGTAACCATAGAAAGATGTTGGGGTATGCATGTGCGAATCTGGCATATGGCGGAAATGCTCGCACCTGTTGCATGTTGCTCTTTCTCAGCCATTCATCTTTCCCTATTCATCATTTGTGAACTTGGTTCAAACACCCAATCAAGTAAGCCAAGGCACTAATTGAACAATTATTGCATTCAAGTAAATCTAACCCATTGCACCTAATTATAAAACATTTAACTTACCTTCATAGATCTATTCCTGTCTCGAGGGAAGGAAAAGAAACAATTTGTTATTGGGAGAAATGTGAAAATGGTCATGGAACAGAGTACATGTCTAACTGAGGTGTGTGACTACAGATCTGTTACTGGCATCCTGCCAATATTATGGCAGGGGGAAAAAAGACTTTCTGCTCCTGTCAACAAATGCATTTCAATATTTGGCCAACAGTCCATTTGCAGAGGAAAAAATGAGGACGTGCCATTATTTTCTGTGTTTCCTTATCCAAAAGATGGCCATTTTTGAAATCCTGGTTTGTTAAAACCCTCTTGTCTAAAATAATGGCAGTGTAAATCGGCCATCAAGGAGGAGGGTAAGTTTTTTTATATATATTATAAAGATGGAGGAGGGGAGCTTCAAAGTCCCAGATTTGATTGACATACGTTGAACCATATTCCAGAAACCAATATTTGATTCATATACTGTTGATAAATTTAGTTCAATGAGTAAAAAGAGCTTCTGAATACTCCCTTGAGATGTAGTGGACTCTCCATCCATAGAGGTTTTTAAGCACAGGTTGGATGGCCATCTGTCATGCATGATCTAGTTGAGATTCCTGTGTTGCAGGGGGTTGGACTAGATGATCCTTAGGATCCCTTCCAACTCTACAATTCTATGACTCCATGATTATGGGTATTTGAAAAGATGAGCATTGGACCTAACACTGTTGCTGGGCTACGTTTTAGAGACCTTCCTCTGCTCACCGGAAAATGCTGAACAGTCCACCAGGCCTCCTGACCCATTCTATCTCATTTAGAGGGCTAAGTTTTGGGTTCAGGTTTTGTTGACTTTATTTATAAGCTTTGCAGCTGTGAAAAATCAATCCTGGTGATCTTTACAGGGAACTCAAAGGGATGAGATGAAGTTCACATCTGTTAGCTTATTCAAACCATGTTACTTAAGACATTTTATTGGCTTGTAAGTTCTGTGTGTTTCTTTCTCTTTGTACTTATTATAAAAGATTAAAAATAATAGAAAATAAAAGTAATACTTTTTTTAAAAAAAGGGTGAGAACTAAAAGGATGATGGAACCAAACTTTCCTCTCACATACAAAGAAATGGCATAGTTGGTACAGAATTTCTCAGTACATGTTTTCTGCAAAGATTAGATATAAATACATAATTTTAAATATTTCTCCAGACAGCTAGTTTTTTGAGCATTCATCCTGATTTGCTGGCACAAAGCTCATGTGGAGGTTAGATTATAGCCAATCTTTATTCAGCATTCATTTCAATTTGTACGTGGCACTGTTCTATGCAGTGATGGAGCTTCATGTTCCCGCACCGGGGGTGGAGAGCAGGCAGGGGCGTGTCTGGCGTGTGTCCCGAGGGCGTGGTGCGCTGCCTGCAGGGGCGTGGTGCCCAGCTCGGGGGGGGGGACACCCCACCCGGATCATGGTGCCAGGGGGCGGTGTGCTCCCACCGCCCCCTCTTCCTCCGCCAGTGGTTCTATGACAACGAGAATTAATCCTTCATTTATGCTGATTTGCTTGTCCTATTAGTTATTCTTTCATCCCACGCTTTTTTTTATGCATTTCCTCCTCACTTTCCAAGCTGCAAAAAGTTCAGTTTCTAAAGTGGATTCATTGTGCTAGTGCCACAATACACTTCAAACCACTTAAACTGTTGCAAACCCAAAGTTTTGGTATGCGTCTGGATTCCTCTTGCAAAACAGTGATCATAGGGAGGCACCCTAACTATTTAACATATGTTTTTGTTTTTCATTGTCCTTTAGGAGAAGTTGTTGTTGTTGTTGTTGTCGTCATCATCATCAGCAACAACAACAGGGATGGGAAACTTGAGTGCTGAATCCAGCCCTCCAGACTTCTCAGGACTGTCTCACCCCAAGCCACACCAGCCCTTCTCCATGTCCTTCTCAGGTGGTTTGGCCTGAATGGAGTGTGTCTTGAACTATGGTAATGCTTTTTACTTCCAGGGTGAAGGGTGGAGAGGTGTGCTGTGCATCGAATCCTCTGACTGGAATGTCTACTGTACAAAAGTAAGAACCACATCCATTGTTCTGCTCGCTTTTGCCTCTATCTCCCCACCCCCATCACTTTCATGTGCCCCCCTCCAGAAGGTCTAGAGTCTATTTTAATGCCACGAAGTGCTCCCAAGATAGCACCACTCTGGGACATTGTGGGAAATTAAAATAGCACACCTTGGAACAGTGTTACTGCCCACTATAACCGCCTTCAGGTTTGTCTGTCAGAGCCCACCAGCAGCAGAAGAGGACCACCAAAGGACATTTTCCCAGGGCTTCCTCAAATCTGGAGCCAGTCCTATGTGGAAGTTTAAAAGTACTAGAGAAAGTCTTTGCTATATATGTTGTCCACATGCAAGGAGATTTTGAAGTAGGGCTACTACCTCAAGAGCAGTCCCCACCTTACCCCACCCCGTGGTATAGTATCATGCAGATTATACCAAGTGCCCTCCTGAATCTTAGAATTGACTCTTAAACAGCAAAAGTAACAACTGTGAATAACCTTGCAGAAAAACCAGTTAGCTATTTTTTACCACACACTCTTTCTCATTAGTATGAATAAACGAATATTTCAATCTAGCCCACTTCTGGCCTCCATTGTGTTACATTACCTTATAAAAAAGGTAGAGGTAAAGGGACCCCTGACTGTTAGGTCCAGTCGCGGCTGACTCTGGGGTTGCGGCGCTCATGTCGCTTTACAGGCTGAGGGAGCCGGCGTTTGTCCGCAGACAGTTTTTCCCGGTCATGTGGTCAGCATGATTAAGCCACTTCTGGCGCAACGGAACACCAAAACCAGAGCAGCGCATGGAAACGCCGTTTACCTTCCCACCGGAGCGGTACCTATTTATCTACTTGTACTTTGGCGTGCTTTCGAACTGCTAGGTGGGCAGGAGCAGGGACCGAGCAACAGGAGCTCATCCCATCGTGGGGATTCGAACCGCCAACCTTCTGATCAGCAGGCCCAGGAGGCTCATTGGTTTAGACCACAGCGCCACCTGCGTCCCTACATTACCTTATAAAGGGAATCAAACCCTGACTTCCAAAACATTCTTCCCTTCTGTATCATCCTTGTCATGAAAACCCTTAAATCCCATTTCTGTCATACACTGTAGGAGGCTTAGAAAGCTACAGAATGAAAGTACTGAACTCATTGTGTGGGAAGTTGCCAAGGTGGATGTGCTCCAAATGTAAGTGATGTGAAGAAACACTGTACCAAATCTGAGGCAGGGTGAGTGTAGCCAGGACCTTATTCCAACATCCTAAAAATGCAGGAGCTTTGCTTGTTCAGACTCCAGCATCCGTGGTATCCAAGCTTCCAAGCTCTGTGCCATCTATGGTGAATCATACTCTTCTATCAATTGAAATTTCACTATATGTTCGTAAAGAACTGGAATGGCTCCTGTGATTTTACAAATATAACATCTCACTCTGGTAAGCTGGAGCAAGTGCAATTTGTGCCTCACCAAATTGGTTCAGTTTTAAACCTTAGTTACACCCTGCCAGCACTAGTTGCTCTGTGTTGACATAGCTAACTCTGCAGGTTGCCATTCAGTCAGCGTGAGCAATAAGCGTTAGAGATTCCTCAATTTGACTCTGATTGATTCTGAGCAACTAGTGTAGGCGTGCAGTGAGATATCTGCTACCGTCAACCACTGATATTTTAGCATTGGGGAGGAACTAAATGAGACACTGGTTATCAGCTTGCCACTGCAACCAGTTCCCTCTTATGTTTAGAAAAGGAAAGACAAGATGTATATTCCACATTCTAGTCTGCAGTATTAGATGATGTTAGTGTTTGTACTGTATTTGTTGGGAAATGTATTTTACAAAGAATGAATTGTATTGGGGGGGGCACACCTTTGTAATGTAATGTAACAGCTGCAAAATCTTGTGACTCCAATTAAGGTCACAGAAGTGCTGAATCATTGCCTTGTCAATTTGTTAACTCCCTTTAAAAGGGAGCATGTGTGCGTCTTAGTTAGTGATAGGACACATGGGAGTTGGAGCTTGACTGGTTGTTTTGCTGAGTATGCCTAGAGGAGTTGGTGAGGACAGATAAACTATAATTTATGGACTGCTACAAAGGAGTTTTAGAAAGAAGAAGACCCTCTCTTGGGCTCAAGGGAGAGAAATGCATTGTTTTGGACTTGATATGAATAAGTAATACTTCTTTTAATAGTTGCAAGTAAAGAGTAACAACAACAACAACAACAACAACATATTATTATACCCCGCCCATCCGGCTGGGTTTCCAACAACATATTAAAATACAGTAATCCATCAAATATTAAAAGCTTCCCTAAACAGGGCTGTCTTCAGATGTCTTCTAAAAGCCCGGTAGTTGTTGTTCTCTTTGACATCTGGTGGGAGGGTGAGAGGGTGCCACTACTGAGAAGGCCCTCTGCCTGGTTCCCTGTAACTTGGCTTCTTGCAGTGAGGGAACCACCAGAAGGCCCTCGGTGCTGGATCTCAGTGTCTGGGCAGAACGATGGGGGTGGAGGTGCTTCTTTAGGTATGCTGGGCCAAGGCTGTTTAGGGCTTTAAAGGTCAGCACCAACACTTTGAATTGTGCCCGGAAATGTACTGGGAGCCAATGTAGGTCTTTCAGGACCGGTGTTATGTGGTCTCGGCAGCCATTCCCAGTCACCAGTCTAGCTGCTGCATTCTGGATTAGTTGTGGTTTCCAGGGCCAACTTCAAAGGTAGCCCCACGTAGAGCGCACTGCAGTAGCCCAAGAGGGAGATAACCAGAGCATGCACCACTTCAAAGTCTTGTGTGTGATGTCTACTGTCGAGATTTGAGCCACAAGTCCTGGGGTACCTCCAACTCGATGATTGTTTAGCAGAGTAGCAGACCTTTGCAGCTGCATGCATTCCAAGAAAAACACTTGATGCAGAAGAGTAATTAATAGTAGTTTAAAGGTAAAGGTAAAGGGATCCCTGACCGTTAAGTCCAGTCGTGGATGACTCTGGGGTTGCGGCGTTCATATCGCTTTACAGGCCGAGGGAGCCGGCGTTTGTCCACTCTGCAGACAGTTTTTTTAGGTCATGTGGCCAGCATGACTAAGCCACTTCTGGCGAAACCAGAGCAGCACATGGAAACGCTGCTTACCTTCCCGCCGGAGCGGTACCTATTTATTTACTTGCACTTTGACGTGCTTTTGAACTGCTAGGTTGGCAGGAGCTGGGACCGAACAACGGTAGCTCACCCCATCGCAGGGATTTGAACCACCAACCTTCTTATCAGCAAGCCCAAGGCTCGGGGGTTTAGACAACAGCACCGCCCACTTAAGCATAAATTTTACTTAAGCATAAATCTTATGGTTCTTTGCCAGAGCTGTTTGTCAGAGGACGTTCAACTCACCCAGCTTTGGGTTGTTGGGAGGAGGCAGGTTGAATCTCTTTCAACATCTTATCCCATCCTGGAGTTTTGTGCCCTGTCCCACACCCCACCTGCACAAGCCCTGACAATCAGCTGAGTTAGGAAGAGATGGAAAGTGGGAGAGAGAAAGAAAACCTAGCTGTTTATTTCTGTATTTCTGCTTAATTCCTTGCCTGATGTTTGTCATGAAACCTTGAATAAATATACTTTTTAATGTTCCAGTGAACATTCCAGTGAACAATGAAGCCAGTTGTTCTCTAGGAATTGCTAACCACCAATCAATCTGGATATCTGGCTTCATTACATCCCTTTCTCTCCCCTTTTCCCAGTCCCAGGTAGATTAGTGTAGGCAATTAGATACTCCGGAATTTATCCTGGATCCCAACATCTGAGGGCATCTCCCCGTGGTTAATCTGATGGAGATAATTGGAATGAATTTGCTCATCTCTCATTATAAGTGAAATTTGCACAGAGGAATGCCAAATGAAAGGAATACTTATGGTACAATTATCATTATTAGAAGCAGCCTAATGAGTAGCAATGAGAGACAAACAAAAAGCAAATTGCTGAGGTACTGCAACACCTAGAGTGACTCCTGGGAGGCCTCAATTACTTAAAACCACAAGATCAGCAATGAGGTTAGGAAGCCTCAATGCTGTAGGTTAGATCCATCCTCCTTTGTGGATAAAATTACCAGGTGGAGCAAGTTTAAGTAAAGAAAGTAAGTGCCTCTGACAATGCAATTCCACACGTGACTGCTCAGATATAAGCCACACTGAGTTTAATGGGTTTTACTCTGCCAAAGGAGACGCTGGTGGCGCTGTGGTCTAAGCCACAGAGCCTAGGGCTTGCCAATAAGAAGGTCGGAGGAGCTGCCATTGCTCGATCCCAGCTCCTGCCAACCTAGCAGTTTGAAAGCAAGTCAGAGTGCAAGTAGACAAATAGGTACCACTCCAGTGGGAAGGTAAATGGCGTTTCCATGCACTGCTCTGGTTTCGCCAGAAGCAGCTTAGTCATGCTGGCCACATGACCCGGAAAAACTGTCTGTGGACAAATGTCGGCTCCCTCGGCCAGTAAAGCGAGATGAGCGCTGCAATCCCAGAGTCGTCCAGGACTGGACCTAATGGTCAGGGGTCCCTTTACCTTTACCTTTACCAAATAAGTGATTATATGATCTCAGCCTTTCTTCCAATGGACAATGATTACATTTGTCACCTTTCTATGACCCCGCAAAATAATCAACCAGTTGGTTGATTTGAGATACGTGCCCAATTCCTACGTCAAAACCTACTTGCATCTGCAATCAATAAAGTTGTGGCCTGTTTGAACCCAAGATGTTTGTCCTGTGTGTCTTCCTACAATCATGGGCCCTACCAGGCACGGGTTCACTGCATCTGGGCCCGTGATTAGATAATTACACATAAAGACATATCTGTGGCTCTGTCTTTCGTTACGGATAACTGACCTTCTCTGCCTCTACTTTTGCTATTTTTGGCATGTTTCCTTGCTGAAAAATACTTGCTGACTTAGGGCCATGTTTCAGGTGGAAGGAGAAAGCCTTGTTGTTTTGAAAACTTTTGCTTGATTAGAGAAAATCATGCTTTATTCTCAAACACCTCCCAAATGGCAGATAGTGTAAATGTGTGTGCGAGAGACAAAAGAGGATTATGGATTCAGCAGAAAGGCCTTTCCTTTCCTTTCCTTTCCTTTGAGGAAATGCCCATAGTTCAATGGTAGGCTGCATGCTTTGCAAGCAGAAATTCTTAAGTCCAATCACTAACAGCCTCAATTTAAAGAAGAAAAATGGATCAGGAACAGGTGATGTTAAAGACCCTTCCCTATTAGAGACCCTGAAGAGCTGCTGACACAGTAGACCAGAGGTGAGGAACTGGGTCCAGCAGTGGTCCACTCTCTCCCACACTTTCCATGGGCCACTTGTCGCAAGGACATCAAGCGACCAGCTTTTCCCCCTTGCACATTGAAACTGAATTGTGTGGGTGCAAGTATACTGTGTGGAGCCTCTTTTAAACCCTAACCACCAGATGTTATGCAAGCAGTGATGACCATCTGATTCAAAGTACCACACACAACTCTGTGCATGGCCTTCAAAACCCAAGCCATGTTTCAGTTGCGCGTCGAGGTCCCCAGGACACCCCAAAAAAGAACACAATGACATTTGATTTTTGTTTAAGGTTTTTGGAATAATTTTGGCAACAACTTTAATAAAAATACAGCAATGTGAGTGGTTGCTTAGGCATTGGTAGAACTAACTGACCCCACCCGGGGACAGCTCTGACATTCGCACCCCCCGCGAAGTCAGAAAGGGTAAGTCACCTGGGGAGAGAGACGGGACTGGGAACCGTGCCTCACCTCTCCACAGAATGCTCCCAGGGGCTCTTGCGTGGCCCTAGCCCCTTGCCAGGGGGTTCGGACAAAAGCATGGTGAGCCCCTGGGCTCCTTTAACATAAAACCCTTGAAGCAGCAGCAGCAGCATTTTGGAGGGGCAGGCACAGCCAAATCCATACCCCTCCACCAATCAATTCCCAAACCAATGCCTAACTGCAACCTTACAAGTTATGACGATTTGCTACGCAGTAAGCAAAAACCAAATGTCCCCAGCCAATCTGCCAAATGGACAAAATTCCTACCAGGCCCCTGCCCCAAAGCAGACAACCCCATGACAGGAATAGCAAGGTCAAGCAATCAGCCTAACATTAGGGAGGGAGGGCAGGTGATCTGAAGCATGCAGCGAAAGAGGAAGCTTGTCACTGCGTGCATTGTATTTAACAAACAGGGCTGTCAATCAATAAATGGCAACATATAAATCTCCCCAGTAACAGCCCGCCCCTGCTTAAAGATGGCCAAACTCTTTTGCCCAACAACAGTGAGGTGTCTTGTCATCCCCCACCGCAACACATGCTCTCCATGAGGGAGAACACGCTTTGTAGAACAGTTGGAGATTATTTGGCTAAAATGGCCTTGAGGACCATTCTGAGGGAGCCCAATTAGGTCCTTGGGGGCAGAGGTTAGTTGTTGTTACTGCTGCTGTTATTTAAATTTGTATACGACCCTTCACCCGAAGATCACAGGGTGGTTCAGAGCATAAACATACAAAATGAGAACACAAAATATTAAAAAAGCAAAATCAAAAATAAAATGAACCAGTCCTACCTCTAGAGTAGACAATAGTTTTACTTGACGTAATGCAGCTTCTACTTTTCCCGTGAACACATTGCTTTGTGTGATTGTTTAATGACAAATAAATAAATAGGATGTTTTAATTACGCCATCTTTTGATCTGCATCCTGTTCTGGAAGAAAGATTTATTAGTTGACATGTATAAATATGGGGTGCTGGCAATACAATGAACTTGACAGTAGCAGGCAGGGGAGGGGAGAAGCTAATGAAGTGCATAAAAAGCATGTGAGATTATATATAATTTTATTAAATTAATATACTGTGTCTTAAAATGGTAGAAATACTGTGAAATGTCTTGATGAAAAGGAAAAGAGAATGTTTCATATTAATGCCATCTTAATGGAAAACCACTTACAGCAAATAACAGTAATTTGCACTCCGATCCCTGCTCTGAAGCGACTTATCAAAAAGCAATATTCCATTATTTCTCTATAAAAGTTCCAATTTTGTGTTATTAAAAAACCTCTTTTCAGGTAGATCATTAACATGACTTTCATTTCCCAGCCTCTTTTTCTCCATCTCTTTCCTTAACCATTGTGCAAGTCACCAAGCATCATTTCCCAACCACTATGTTCCACACATAACAGACTCTTTTCTGAAGTCAGTTCTAATCATTAAGAATCAAAAGGATTTTCACGTTCTGTTTTTCTTTATTCTCTGTCTTTCATTAACACATATACAAAGTCAACGAATACAGCACTGTTGGAACATTTATACAAGATTCCTCTTCTTGTTTGATTGCTCTCCTTTTTCTTTCTTTCTCGGGTGAAGGAAAATCTAAATAGTAATTATAGAAATGGGAGGATTTCCTTAGGGAAGCAATGTGGTCTTGTCTCTGGGTTCCTCCAGATAACCTTTTAATTGAGTATTCAACCTGATTTGCTTCCACAAAGCCTATGTGGCTTGTATATGATGTCCACTATTATTGAAAATACATTCTGATTTGTCCACAGGGAGTTTATATAACACTGAGGATTTATCAGGAGCTGCCCAGAGTGGCTGGGAGAAGCCAGTCTGATGGATGCCGTTGTTGTTGTTTATTTCATCATCATAATTTGCTTGCATGGGATTTATATATCTTCCCATCAATTGCTTATTGAACACTTTTTAGTGCATTTTGATGTCACAGTCCTAACCACTAAAAAGTTTCTCTTTTAGTTGATTTTGTGTGTGTGTCAGAGCGCTTCAATCCACTTTATTTGTACAAACCTATATTTCTAGTATGTGATTCAGTTCCTCCTACAAAATGCTGACAGTCTGGAGGCGACTGCTGTCTGCCAAACGAGAACAACTGGTGCAACACAGCAAAAAGCTGAAGAAATGTTGCTGTTTCCTTGGCTTGCAGAATTCAGCTTTTACTGAAACCAAAGTTGATGCCCTGTGCTACGGAATGGGGATGGATACTAAGCCAGGCCATGATTAAGGCATGAGAAGGACAGATTGTGGAAAATGCCATATGCCCCTGTGGCTCTGGGGCAGGAGCACAGTGGTAGCAGCAGGAAAACAATTCTGGGGAGGGGGCACAGAAGGGACAAAGTATATTTTTGGGTGGATGAGGAAAAAAATGGCAGCATATGTTAATGCAGAAATTGCAAGGGCAAGTGGGGGTAAGCTCCTTAATTTGGGGGTTCTTGACACTCCCCCCCTGCGCTGCCTACGCAGGTACATGATGCTACAAATAATGAAATTTAGCCTCTGGAGCTTCACATGTGTGCAGCCTAACAGCTGCATAAATTTGTAGCATGACACTGGTGGTTCACCAGTGTTTTTATGATAAAGAAAAGCAAAGTTCAGTGGCCATTCGCAGCATGCTTGTCTTTTTTCAAAAAGAGTCCCCGTTAGATCAGTGTATTTGATTTTAGTTGTATCCAAAGCCAAGTGAGATGAACTTCACAGTGTGTCGAACCTATGTAGGACCAGTGACAGAACATAGCGCCCTTGGGTAGCTGTTGGAGCCGCAGCAGAGTCTTCTGATGATGTTTACCTTGGGCCACTCAATTAAAAGAATCCCAGACAGGCTTACTGAGTAGTGCTGGGTCTAGCTGCCATATTAATTGCCAACTGACATGACATTACAACCCTGGAGAACTGTGGAAAATTAACATGCAGCTAGTCTCAGATTCCTGGTGCTGGTTGTAGCACGTCTTAGCCTGCCTCAGGCCCATGAAGGCCCACCTGCAATGATTTTGCCAAGGAGACCTTCAAACATGGAGCCGTATATCTATCTCTGTAAAATCCAGTTGGGGCAGGCCTGCTCCAACTACTTGATTGGGGTGTTTAGCCTGGTGTTCTGGTATTGCTGGACTTCAACTCCCCCTACTCTTGACCATTGGCCATGTTGCCAGGAGCTAATGGGAATCACAGTTCAGAAACATTGCACACACAAAACCATGACAGGCATGTTTGATGAGTGAGTGGGAAATATGTGATCTGTATGTGCCATGAAGTTTGTCTGAATCTGCCCTTATACTGACAACGATTGTGGTCTGTTGTTGTTTAGTCATGTCCGACTCTTCGTGACCCCATGGACCAGAGCACACCAGGCACTCCTGTCTTCCACTGCCTCCCGCAGTTTGGTCAAACTCATGCTGGTAGCTTCGAGAACACTATCCAACCATCTCGTCCTCTGTTGTCCCCTTCTCCTTGTGCCCTCTATCTTTCCCAACATCAGGGTCTTTTCCAGGGAGTTGTCTCTTCTCATGAGGTGGCCAAAATATTGGAGTCTCAGCTTCAGAATCTGTCCTTCCAGTGAGCACTCAGGGCTGATTTCCTTAAGAATGGACAGGTTTGATCTTCTTGCAGTCCGTGGGACTCTCAAGAGTCTCCTCCAGCACCATAATTGAAAAGCATCAATTCTTCGGTGATCAGCCTTCTTTATGGTCCAGCTCTCACTTCCATACATCACTACTGGGAAAACCATAGCTTTAACTATACGGACCTTTGTTGGCAAGGTGATGTCTCTGCTTTTTAAGATGCTGTCTAGGTTTGTCATTGCTTTTCTCCCAAGAAGCAGGCGTCTTTTAATTTCGTGGCTGCTGTCACCATCTGCAATGATCATGAAGCCCAAGAAAGTAAAATCTCTCACTGCCTCCATTTCTTCCCCTTCTATTTGCCAGGAGGTGATGGGACCAGTGGCCATGATCTTCGGTTTTTTTATGTTGAGCTTCAAACCATATTTTGTGCTCTCCTCTTTCACTCTCATTAAAAGGTTGTGTTCTAGACCAAACCAAAGCCAATGCCTTTTCAAGCTCAGGTAGGTAGTCAGAAACCCATTAAAATATTTGCTCCCATAATTATGAGCCGAGAATTATTGAGACTGTAGCTTTCACCCATTTTGCTTTTGAGATGTATAAGAAGAGTAATACTGTCAATTTGTGTACTCCAAACCTGGCCTTATTTATGATGCAACAAATTTTTATGTGCTGTTCCCAAACTGAATTATGCCTCGGCTAACTCATATAACACTCTTTTAAAATGCTATGCTCTCTTTGACGGCTCTGTAATAAGGCTGAAAATGTACTTATTTGTAGCGTTATTGTATGTAGTCATAGTGTAAGTGCCTGAGTAATAGCAATTGCTTTTAAAATGTGTGTGAGCACACACATGCAGATTTTCTGAATCATCATCATCATCAATTAAATTTGTATGCTATCCTTTATCCAAAGATCAGGGTGGTTCACAACCAGAAAATACAAAATGAGAACACAAAATACAGAATAAAAACAAGAACAAACCAATACTTCCCTCCCACAAACACATTTTATAATACATAGAATGCTAATCAGCCAAAGGCTTGGTTAAAGAGAAACATTATGGCACCTAAATATATGCAAGGAAGGCTCCAGGACTACCCTAATAGGTTCCCCACCTCTGCAGAGGGGAATAGTTGTTGAAAGCCTAAATCTCAAGAGGACGTGATCTGCCCATGACATTTCAGGCGTCAAATTATTTAAGACCATTGTTCCTTCTGCAGTTCATTCTCTTCCTCCTAGGAGCTAGATTATAGAAAAGAAAGGGGAAGTGACTAGGAGGTTTTGTGTTGGTCAGACCTATCTTATGTGAATCAACCCTAGAATCCTACAACTAGAAAGATGTGAAAAACAACATATAGATATAGATAGATAGATATAAAATACATTTATGAGAAAATAGACGTACATACAAGTATACAAACATACAATCAAACAAACAAATAACAGAAAACCACTACACTATAAGATACAAGAAGATTAATATAGTTATCATCATATATACTCCTGATACTGAACACAATTATAAATTTTATAGAGAAGAAATTTAAAACTGCCTTCCATTTAATCTCACTGTACTTTATCTATCCATTACTTTATGTATAAAGAAAAACAACTTTCTGATGGAAAGCATAATGTGAATAATCTATTCTTTACTCAGAGAGCATGAGGCACATATTTACAGTAGTAGTTCGGGTTACATACGCTTCAGGTTACAGACTCCACTAACCCAGAAATAGTGCTTCAGGTTAAGAACTTTGCTTCAGGATGAGAACAGAAATCGTGCTGTAGCGGCGCGGCGGCAGCAGGAGGCCCCATTAGCTAAAGTGGTGCTTCAGGTTAAGAACAGTTTCAGGTTAAGAACGGACCTCTGGAACGAATTAAGTACTTAACCTGAGGTACCACTGTATAACCTAAACAACCAAGAGAGGACCTTGGCTTGAATGGAAATCCTGCTAATTTCAACAGAAGACTTCACTGTTCCAACCCATGATCTTAGCATTTATCTTTGAGCAAAATATGATTCCAGCGGCTCTCCCTTGTCTTAATCCTCAAATCAAGATGATGAGCTTCTAACACAGTTGTCAATCAATAGCCCATTAATTTGGCTTCAGTCTGCTAAACTATATTTCATTTAATTCTCATTTCATTTATTGGGTTGGCCAATGTTATGCAAGGTCAAGTCTTTTGTTAAAAGCAAGGAGGAGTGAAGATGGTGGAGAGGGCGGGGCGGGGGGGGCAAAGAGAAACAGTGCCAGATTATTATTGTCTTTTATAATAAGAACCATAGAGATAATTACACCTCCATTAGTGAATTATTTTTAAAAAATGACTCGCTGGAACTGAGTTGCATCTTCTGTGGTTACATATGTTCAAAGCAGAAAATGGAAAAGCTTCAGGCAGGGTTCCCTAGGGAATATATACAATTGGATTTAGATGACATTTTCATGTATTGCATATTTGAAAAGCTTGTGCTCAAGAGTTCAGTAATCAATGTAGAGAAGGTAATATCACATACTGCAGTGTAATAGTTGTGTTAGATATTTTTTTTCTCTCTCTCTTTTTAGAATATATCTTTATTGATTTAAAATACTATCATACAAATACATTACAAATAGTTACAGCAGAATTTCACACGGAAATGAAAAAGGAATAACAAAAATAAAAATAAAAAACAAAGAAGAATTAACATTAAAATAAAAGAATATCGGTTGTATTATCATATCTTGACCAATAAAGTCTTCCAGAACAAAAACTTCCAATACTTTTTCTAATATCATGATTTTATCGCACAGTTTATTTTATAGCTTTTTCTGCATATTTTTCTAAGATATTTTTCCAATAATTTATTATACACAAGTTATCATTCAGTTCTGCCAGGATAGTTTCCTTTTTACAATGTGATCTTATATACTCCTTGAACAATATCCATTCTCTATATACTTTTTGATGTAGGGCTCGTATCCTCTTCCAACCCTGTGATTCTGTACTTGTGAGTCTGGAATATGGAGAGGAGGACTACTAAAATGGCAAAACCAGACCCCCCCCCCCAATTTGGTAAATAAATCTGACCAGTTCTGTTAAGAATCTTGTGTATTATGTTTGTGAGAGGCAATGTACCACCATAGAAACTCAATAGCTGGAGACACTTCTGGAAGTGAAAACCAGTATGGCAAAAGACAACATGGCTTTTTTCCCTCCTTCTCTGACTACAAATCAGGAGTGGGGAAACTTTTTGGCACCACAGGCCTGATCCTTATCAGGATGTGCCTCATGAGTCAAATTTGAGAGGTGACCACTTGTCAGTCACATGACATCACGATGACATACAACCCATTAGGGCTTACTTCCAAGTAAATGAGTGTGTGATTAGGTTGTAAAGCTGTTATGTGACCTTAAGTATGGAGGGCTGATTCCATATTCACAAACATAAACCTTGCTAGCAAAAAAAGCTCATAAAAACTCTGCAGTGTAAAAGTAAATTATGTTTGGGTATATCTGTATCTATATTATCTGTATCTGTATGTATATTATCTAGCTGCAACTTTCTGGATGCTTTCCTTTCTGCGCCATCTGCAATCACTGTGAGGTAACTACTATGAATTTTAGCAGGTAGCATTTGTTTTTCAGATGTCTGGGTTTGTGTGTGTGCCTGTGTTTGTGTGTGTGTGTGTATATATATATATATATAGAGAGAGAGAGAGTCATCCTAGCTGCTGCATGGCAGTTGTCTCTCTCTCATGTAGTTGACATCAAAAATGTCACCTAATTAAAAGGGAATTAAAAAAAATAAAAACAGTTTTTTGAACTTGTGCTTTCCTTTAGAGATGAGAGAGAAATGGAAATGTAGCGGTCCTTGATGTTTCCTTAGCTGCTTACACTTTAAGAATGCCAGGAACAGGTTGGTCTCTCTCTGTTAACTTTGGTAAAAACAAAAAATGACATTTGAGACAGAATGCATTCTTTAATTACCTTACTGAATTTGGTAACCATGGTGATGGACACTATACCCCCCATCTCATTCACCTTACAAAATTTACCCTTCATAGACTTAACAAACTAAAAAACCAGGACTTAACCCCCTCTCCTCAAACCAGAACAGAACATGGACCATGATTTAAAACCCTCTGTTGAGTCTGAACTGGAATAACACACAATAGCTAGCTTCTGGTTCAGAATAAAGATTTGACTCCACTGAACATAGGAGCCAACTCTTAGGGGCTGAGGTCCCTTCGCCCCCCCCCAATAAAATATTTGAAGCCCCCCCCCCCCAATTGATGGTTATTGCCATTAAAATGGTGTGGGAGTGCTGCATCATGTGATCGATTATGCCAGGTGGGGCTTATCTGCCCCAATACAGTGGTGCCCCGCAAGACGAATGCCTCGCAAGATGGAAAACCCGCTAGACGAAAGGGTTTTCCATTTTGTAGGTGCTTCGCAGGACAAATTTGCTATAGGCATGCTTCGCAAGACGAAAATGTCTTGCGATTCCTGGGGTTTTTCCCCCGCTCCCCACCCCCTTTTTCTAAGGCACTAAGCTGCTAATAGCCTTTCAGCAGCTAATCCGCTAATCCCTTAAGCCTTTAATAGCCGCTAAACCGCTAATAGCGCTAATCCGCTAATCCGCTAATGGGCTTGCTTCGCAAGACGAAAAAACCGCTAGACAAAGAGACTCACGGAACGGATTCTTTTTGTCTTGCGAGGCACCACTGTATTTCATTCAGGATGGCACCCCTGCCACTGAATGTAATAGTATAGTTACTAGGAAATTCACAACATGCACATGAGGATAGGATTTGTGCACCTCTTAGGAAGGTGGGAAAGACTGGCTCTCCAAAAGTTGTGGTTGGATTCCAACTCCCAACAGCCCCAGCCAGCATAAGCAGTGGTCAGGGATGATGGGAGTTGTAGTTCAGCAATGTCTAGAGCAGTGGTTCTCAACCTGTGAGTCCCCAGATGTTGTTAGACTACAACTCCCATCATCCCTGAGCTCTGGCCTTGCTAGCTAGGGGTGATGGGAGTTGTAGTTCAACAACATCTGGGGACCCACAGGTTGAGAAAGGCTGGTCTAGAGGCTTCCCACACCTGCTCTAAGGGATGATCATCTTGGAACATCTGAGGTCTGAGTGGGGTCAGCTTAGAGGCACATTTTATGCCGCCACCTCGCGAATTTCCTCCAGTGCCTCTTGAATCTACCACCGGAAACAGAAAGCTTTGAAAGACAACACTAGCAGTCCGCTGAGGATACCCTCACCTATAAGGGCCTGACCTGATTTTGCAGCCATTTCTGGGCTGGGGTTATATCCTCCAAGACTTCCTTTGGTCCAGAATTTCAGCAGCATTTCAGTAGGAGAGACTTAGGGTTGGTAAAACATTTTACCGCCAGAGATGGAACAGCAAATGGTGCCCTTCTCCCCAAGCCAAGGTAAATAGTACCCAGCAAATAGTGCCTCTCCCCGTCCTGGTAGTAAAAATAAACCAGTGCATTAAACAAATAACAATTTCTTGTCCTTGCCTGAGGCAGCTGTCTCTTTTTGCCTAACAGTAGGGCTGGCCCAGCTTATTAACACCTATGCTCTTTGCCTATTTGTTTGCCTACTCGTGCCTATTTTAGGTAAAGGTAAAGGTAAAGGTTCCCCTGCCCGTACGGGCCAGTCTTGACAGATTCTAGGGTTGTGCACCCATCTCACTTAAGAGGCCGAGGGCCAGCGCTGTCTGCAGACACTTCCGGGTCACGTGGCCAGCGTGACGAAGCTGCATCTGGCAAGCCAGCGCAGCACACGGAAACGCTGTTTACCTTCCCGCCAGTAAGTGGTCCCTATTTATCTACTTGCACCCAAGGGTGCTTTTGAACTGCTAGGTTGGCAGGCGCTGGGACCAAACAACGAGAGCGCACCCCACTGCGGGGATTCAAACCGCCGACCTTTCGATCGGCAAGCCCTAGGCGCTGAGGCTTTTACCCACAGTGCCACCCGCGTCCCCTTGCCTATTTTACTGTGCATTTAATATGTTGTTAGATGCCCTGAGAACTTAGGTGAGCAGACAGGGTATAAATACTCCAAATAAATAAGGTGAGTAGAAGAAGGAATTGTGGCAGATGCAGCTTTACTGTGGAACAATTTAATATATATTGTAATTGCTGGAATTCCTTCTTCTTCTTATGCCCTCACCAGAGGAGCAATAACACTACAGTGGTACCTCAGGTTAAGAACTTAATTCATTCCAGAGGTCTGTTCTTAACCTGAAACTGTTCTTAACCTGAGGTACCACTTTAGCTAATGGGGCCTCCCACTGCTGCTGCGCCGCCACTGCATGATTTCCGTTCTCATCCTGAAGCAAAGTTCTTAACCTGAGGTACTATTTCTGGGTTAGTGGAGTCTGCAACCTGAAGTGTCTGTAACCTGAAGCGTCTGTAACCTGAGGTACCACTGTATCTGTAGGAGGGTTACCATTTCATCCTGTATTTGTCGCATGTAGTTTTCTTTCTATTCTCTTGCAGCTTGTCTTCCACCAGAAACCACACCAATTGTCTTCCTAGCCACCATGGTAAAATTTCACAACTTAAGTTGTGAACATACAATGAAACGTATGTTAACTGATGCAACCAGTTCTTTCACTCCATTCATTTCAATGCAGAGGAAACACAACAAATAATATATATTTTTTGCAGGGTGGGGTTGGGGGAGAATATAATCAATTCTACATTGTTTGCTTCTGTACCTTCTGTAAATCATACTCGAATAACCAGAGTTTGTCTAGGTTCAGACATTAGTTATACAATACAAATCTTTATGACGTCATAGACCAGCATAAAAGGGTGGGGTACAGTCATTTAAAATCTGAAAAGCAGTTTGGAAAGCTAAAAGGGATTAAAACAGAAGGTGAATATAAAAGTATATAAGAATTTAAAAGGAGCTAAAAGAATCTGAAATAAGGGATAGGAGCATTGGGCGGGTGTGGAAGAGCATAAGCGGTTGATATATAAAAGACTTTATCAATCTACAGAGCACTCTGATATGTTCATTAAATCTGGTCTGTGGCACAGGTCATCCTCTGACAAATTTTGAGTGCTGCTGTGCAGAATCTAGCAACATTGTATGTTGTAGCAGGATTGGTATCTGAGAGTAGCAAGGAGTTATAGAATTGCCCTGTGCACCCTGGGTATTTATGAAGTAGTGGGGAAATCAGACATATTGTTTGCAGATTGAAAGCAACAGCAGCAGCAAAGGCTGATTGTATTCACTGAGTTTATTTCTTCTCTAGACATGGAATTTATAAGCAAACAACAGCAATTTCCATCCCATGTCCATTTTCATCAGAATTATCCAACGTCCCTAGTCTTTATTTTCCACTTTAAAACCCCCAAAATCCTCTGTAGGGGATGAAAGTTAAAATATGGTGGTGAGGGAAGATTTTGTAGTTTCTTTTTCCATTTCTTCTTTCTTCAGTTTCTTTCTTTTCTTTATTTCTTTTGATTAGTTCTTTTAATTGTGAAAACGTCAATAAAAATATTTCCCTTAAAAAAAACAACAACCCCCCAAATCAGCATATTTCTTTGCCTGGAACATCAGTATGATATGAAGGAACCTGGCCCATCCAGTATTTCCTGGTGTGGAGAGAAACATGGGCAAAAAGATTCACCTGCTAAGTTTTTGTTTGACGAGCTATTGTTAAAGGCAGAGGAGTAACGACAAAAATGCCTGATTTCCTTTGGACCCGGTTACACACCGCTTCCAACAAGAATGAATGTCAAACATATAGCAACGCCGTCTGGGAGGAGATTTATTCATTTTGGGGTTGTCCAGGCTTTTGTCGCCTGCTTTCTTCAAGGGCTGGGAAACAGCAGGGTGGATGGAGGCCTGCTGCTTGAATTCTGCAACCCACTGTAGCAGACCGTGGAGATAAATAGCCTAGAGAAGGAAGGGAGACAGATAGCATTTCCAAGGTAGGCAACTTGAGAGATGAGAGAATGTGGCAGCGGAGGGGCAGGTGGCGTGAGAGTGAGCAGAAAGGCGGGTAGTCTTCACTCTGATGACTGATGGCATCACCCAGCAGGAGCCATGCAGGAGTGCCATTTCAAATTATGGTGGAGTTAGGAGATTCACATCCGTGGTCCAGGACCAGCTCCAGGAGATTGTAAAAGCTGAACGTCAAGAAAAGGAAAGTCTATTTTAAGATCATTTGTAGTGGTTCTTTCATAAGTTCAGGTGGTTTGTTAGAAAGACATGGGGGAAAGGTAGGGATTTGCATATTTGACTATTTTGTTTTCTTCCGGTTTCTCATTTCCCCATTCTTCAGCTCTCCACATTTTCACATCAGTTTTTCAAAGTCCTCCTGAAAATTCAGCAGCATTTTACCAAGAATTTATCCTTATACATGTGTCTATATGCAATTTTTTCAAAGCAATTTCCCAAATATGCATTTTTGTCTTCTTAAAAAAACTCCCCAACCTAATAGATGCATTTATTTGCACACTATCCCAGTATGTGCATTTTTGTACACATAGCGTGGCTGGAGAACTGTATCACAAAATTCAGGAAAGTGTGAATTTTGAAGGATGGGTATAATTCAGTTTGCATATTGTTTCAGGAAGGGTGAATTGGGTAGGTTCACCTTTAAAAGTGATTTGCACCGAATTTCTCCCCCTCTAGTGAAGGGCAGCCTTCCACAGGGACCCCCTGGATTTACTTCCTAGAGGAGCCAATACATTAATGGGGGCATAATTATTAATGGTACAGAATCACTGCCAGGAGAAAAGCTGTCAATCTCAGGTTGGTGCAGGATTCAGAGATGTGGTGAAGAAATATTTTGAAGCTGCTTCAGCCAACATGATGCTTTCCAAATGTTGGTGAAGTACTGATCTGATCACCTTGTCCATTGGCTGTGATGGCTGTGGCTGCAGGCACTTGTCCACCAACACTAACATTGACCAAACCTTCTCTAATCTTAGCAAAATTCTTTTTGTTCCCCTTGAAATTCCTTGGATGTTTCATTCAGGGCTGGCTCCAGAGGAGAAGTCTCATCTAACACCATCACCATCATCCACCCACCTATAGCAAGCTTACCTGTGGCAGCAGTATTACAGTCTCCACTGGGAAGCTGCAAGCCACCTGCTAATACCCAGAATACTTTAATGGAGCAGCTCAAAAAATGCAATTTCCAAGCTGCTTGCTGCTGCTGCTCAGCAAGGGCAGCCCATAGGGTATAGGTGGGAAGTCAGATGAGACATCACCACTGATGTGCCCTGTTTGGGTCAGGAATCCATGAAGGCGGTGAAGGTCCTGTGTGAGTGCCTGGAGGTGGTTGGAGGATGGATGGCGGCTAACAGATTGAGGTTGAATCCTGACAAGACAGAAGTACTATTTTGGGGAGACAGGAGGCGGGCGGGTGTGGAGGACTCCCTGGTCCTGAATGGGGTAATTGTGCCCCTGAAGGACCAGGTGCGCAGCCTGGGAGTCATTTTGGACTCACAGCTGTCCATGGAGGCGCAGGTTAATTCTGTGTCCAGGGCAGCTGTTTACCAGCTCCATCTGGTATGCAGGCTGAGACCCTACTTGCCCGCTAACTGTCTCGCCAGAGTGGTGCATGCTCTAGTTATCTCTCGCTTGGACTACTGCAATAGACTCTATGTGGGGCTACCTTTGAAGGTGACTCAGAAACTACAACAAATCCAGAATGCGGCAGCTAGAATGGTGACTGGGAGTGGTCACCGAGACAACATAACACTGGTCCAGAAAGACCTACATTGGCTACCAGTATGTTTCCAAGCACAATTCAAAGTGTTGGTGCTGACCTTTAAAGCCCTAAATGGCCTCCGTCCAGTATATCTGAAGGAGCATCTCCTCCCCCATTGTTCTACCCGGACACTGAGGTCTAGTGCTGAGTGCCTTCTGGCGGTTCCCTCACTGCGAGAAGCCAAGCTACAGGCAACCAGGCAGAGGGCCTTCTCGGTAGTGGTGCCCGCACTGTGGAATGCCCTCCCTTCAGATGTCAAAGAGATAAACAACTACCTGACATTTAGAAGACATCTGAAGGCAGCGCTGTTTAGGGAAGCTTTTAATGTTTGATGCATTACTGTATTTTATTATTTTGTGGGAAGCCGCCCGGAGTGGCTGGGGAGGGGTATGAATAATAAATAATTACTACTACTACTACTAATTATTATTATTATTACAAGTGTGGTTGGTAGGTGGCAATGGAGGCAACAAAAAGTGACAACCCAAGGTTTAGATTCTTTTGTTTTTGCAACACTATGTGTGTATATGAGAGAGAATTTCCTCATCCTTCCTATGCTATTAAATTCAGCAAATTCAGATTTAGCTGTGGTTAAAAGAGACTGGAGAAATTAAAACCATGCTTTTTTGTTCTTTTTGGGCTGATGGCGTCTATGTTTCCATTCTCACAACCCAAGCAGGCGCAGGCCAGCAGTTTAATAAAGCATCCTTTGATTAAAGTTTCCCGGCGTTTGTCTGTCGTTAAGGTGAGCAGAAAGAAGACGTACACCTGATAATGGCTTCTCATGTTTTGAAATGATTTAAATGAGTATGAGCTGAAGAGTCCGCAAGGCAGAGGCTGCC
This sequence comes from Podarcis tiliguerta, assembly GCF_965153285.1. Taxonomy (NCBI): domain Eukaryota; kingdom Metazoa; phylum Chordata; class Lepidosauria; order Squamata; family Lacertidae; genus Podarcis; species Podarcis tiliguerta. The sequence continues at coordinate 80,459,321 of NC_139539.1, forward strand.
AGTGCAAATGCATTTCTAATTACATGCCTTCCCATCCTTGGCAGAGAAGCTGACCTCCCTGTCAGAGCCTTTCACCATGGGTGCCAGTCAGGAGCACCCATAACACAGGAAGCTCTGCTGAAAGGTCTCGACGCTGAATATGCCACTGCAGCTTGTCATGCTGTTAACGTTTTCCTTCATACATTGCCTCCATAGAAGAATGAAGAAAATTGACAATTGTGTGACACACATTCTCTTGTGCCACTCCCCACCCCCCCTCTGGGGAGCAAAGAATGATAACGTAACTTGTGTATGCATAGTTTATTATCTTTGTCAGTAGCAAAATTGTTTCGCCCGGACACTGAGGTCCAACTCCGAGGGCCTTCTGGCGGTTCCCTCAGTGTGAGTCACAAAGTTACAGGGAACCAGACAGAGGGTCTTCTTAGTAGTGGTGCCTGCCCTGTGGAACGCCCTCCCATCAGATGTCAAGAAAATAAGCAACTATCTGACTTTTAGAAGACACCTGAAGGTCCTTCATAATGATAGGGTGTGTTGCAAGGGAGGGTAGCAGTGGAATTTGGTAATCTTCTGTAATATGGAACCTTGTGCCAGGTCAAAATTGGGCACCCACAAATGGATCTTCTTAATTATGGATCTTCCCAATTTTGCCAAGGAACCACCTTGCACCACCCTAAATCTGGCACTGGGGAGGGCTTATTTATTGAAATAACCACTGTGCATATGTGTTTATTGTCATGTGTATGTACACACACACACACACACACACACACACATTTTCAACCTTCTCCATCCCCACACTATTGCTGTTGGTGAAGTAGTCCAGGTCATATGATATGAAGGGCAAAAGACAGGTTTTCTTGATTACAACTGAATGCAACGATGTATTCAATCAGTTTTTAAATGCTTGTGTCTCATAAGTGAATTCCACCTTCCACTTAAATGGGAGAGGGCAAAACAGATGCTCTATCAGACTCAAGGGGAACAGACCCTGAACCACGTCAGTAGTGACGCCAGCCTTGGCTTATCAAGCCTGCTTCTAAAAGTATAGCTTCTCATCTGCCTTTCTCCACCCATCTTTCTGTTTCGTTAGTCACTGTCGGCCTGCTTGCCAGCCAAGCCTTTACAAAGTTTTGGCCTTCTTGGAGATAAGAAACGAAAAATTCATGAAAGAAATCTGTTTTTCTTTAAAGGTGGGATGGCTTTTACCAGGTGTTGCAACTAATTGCCTGAAATAATGAGAGACTGTCAAGGAAGAATAAGTTATAGCAAAAAAATTCCAATTAACGGATAATGATCAAGATCACGGTGCCAAAAGGAAGCAAGTTCTAGGTACTTCTAGGAACTTAGGGAAACTTTTCACAGTTTCTTCTTGGCAAGCCTTCCCCAAAAGGTCACCATGTACTTTCTTTCAAAGGGGTTATAGTTGCTGGGGGGAGGGCAGTGATATCCTCCCCACTGAGAAGGGATATACCCTGAGTATTATGCCAATGGAACTTTTATATCTGCACCATCCTTTAAAAAGACATTGTGCACGATGCAATAAATAACCTGGAGTCCCTCTCTTTTTCTGGGCCAGTGGAGCAGATCTCTGTGTCATGACCTTGGGGTTTGCATAGGGTTGCCATGTTTGGTCAGGCAAAATATGGGACAGGTCAGGGAGGAATTAGGTGGGCTGAAAGTACTTTACCTGGTGCAGAAATGACTTCAAAACAATCCATTACTTTCTCTCAGTCTCTGAGCCACCTGTCTCTGTCTGCACAAAAACTCCCTCTCCCTCTCCCTCTCCCTCTCCCTCTCCACCAGGGCCATGCAAATCGCTTCTCTTGCTCTCCACAACCCACCCTCTGCCCACACAAAAACTTTCTCTCTCTCTCAAGCTCCTCCTCCCGGCTCCACCCCCCCATCACACATCCTGCGATAACACTCGCTCTCGCTCTCATAATAATAATATAATATAATAATTTATAATTTATACCCAGCAACTCTGGGCGGCTTCCAACAGAATATTAAAATGCAATAACCTATTAAACATTAAAAGCTTCCCTAAACAGGGCTGCCTTCAGATGTCTTATAAAAGTCTGGTAGTTGTTTATTTCCCTGACATCTGGTGGGAGGGCGTTCCACAGGGCGGGTGCCACCACCGAGAAGGCCCTCTGCCTGTTTCCCTGTAACTTGGCTTCTCGTAGTGGGGAAACCACCAGAAGGCCCTTAGCACTGGACCTCAGTGTCCGGGCAGAACGATGGGGGTATACCTTCAGGTATACTGGACCGAGGCCATTTAGGGCTTTAAAGGTCAGCACCAACACTTTGAATTGTGCTCAGAAATGTACTGGGAGCCAGCGTAGGTCTTTCAAGACTGGTGTTATGTGGTCTTGGCGGCCGCTCCCAGTCACCAGTCTAGCTGCTGCATTCTGGATTAGTTGTAGTTTACGGGTCACCTTCAAAGGTAGCCCCACGTAGAGCGCATTGCAGTAGTCCAAGCGAGAGATAACTAGAGCATGCACCACTCTGACAAGACAGTCCATGGGCAGGTAGGGTCTCAACCTGCGTACCCCCCTCATCTTCCCCCCTTCATGGACCCACCCTCTGCCCGCACAAACTCCTGCTCAGACTCTCACTATCCTCCTTCCACCAGACCCACCCTCTACCCACACAGTTTTTAGGATGAGGATGAGCTCAAATACATGAAAAGGGGGTCTGATTTAAAGTCCAGAGGACAGTCCCCGCCCCCCCAAAAGGCAATCATGTTTTCCTATGAATTCAGTGGCGCTAACTCACAGGCAAGCAAAATATGCAATCGTATGCACACTTGAAAAAAAGTCACTTAAACTCAGTAGGGCTCACTTTAAGTATAACCGTATAGCATGATCCCTAATTTGGCTCCCCTACCTTCTTCTTGTTCCTCTTTACACATTGATAAAGAAGCAAATTTCATAGGGACGTGGATACTTTGGGCACAATTCATTTTTTCAATAAAATTTATTGGATGCACATTCAGTACTCAAAATTAATGTTAACAGACTACTACCTCTTGAAAAGAGAGGACCAACATTGTGAGTAGAAAGATGCACTCCTTTGCTCAATAGAAGCATTGATAATATAGGGCTGAGAGAAGAGCTGGTACTTAGCTGTCTTGCTGCTTTATATATTGATGATCTTGGTGCATAAAGCAGATTAAATGAATAAAGACCAGCGGAATGACATTCAATTGTTATGCTTAGCATGTAACCTCCTGAAAGAGAAATTGCATGTACAAGCAAAAAGGGGATTCTGCCTTTTGGTAGCAAAAAGAAAAAAAGGAAGAAGAAAAAGCTGCAAATGTGAAAAGAATTTCACTGCTGCTTTAGACTTTAATAACTTGAGAATTAGATGGAATCACTGCAGGTGATGTTCAGAACAAATGACATTTATTCCATATTATTAAGATTTCTGTGAAATTTATCTGGGAGATATCTGCCATTTTATCTTGGGCAGTCTTGCCACGTCGAAACACCCTCATTTTGTAATGGCTCTGAGCTACAATTATAATTTACACACCTCGATAAAAAGTCTCCTCACCTTAACAGCTCGTGAGAGAAGAAAGGAAGGGTTGTGTTTTTTTCCTTCCGATTTACTTTGTCTGTTGTACAGGAGGGAGACTGTGAAAGATGAATGCTATGATGAACTCGTACTTTGTATTTGTGCTATATAAAGTAATCCACACACACACACTATATATACATATCAGAAGGACCAAGAACTATGCTAGGTTCCACTGAATCCAGTGAGAGTAGGATTGTGCCAAAGATGAAGAGAGGCTTTTGGAATTTATATTTATTCAATTTATACGGTTTGTTTCCTGCCTAAGAAGGGACACCCATTCTCTTCTTAAAAATATAAAATACACTCTTCATTTAAAAGCAAGCAATTAAAAAATAACAATGCAAATGTCAGAATTAATGTAATGTACATATAACAAAATGGCAAACATTTGCAATGACTGTTGACTTTTATGAACTCCCTTTTCAGCAGAAAGGCTGGGGGAGGAATGTAATTTTCTGCATGTCTTCTAAAAAGTAAAAGAAGAAGAAGAAAAAGATTGTGCTGAAAAATAAATGGCCCTGATCCGTATTTAACTGGTGTGCCACAAGGTGTTAGTAACCAGAGACAATGGATGGTAATGTCCATCATACTATCAGCGTAATGAGGTGGTTATATACAATGGTACCTCGGGTTAAGTATTTAATTCGTTCCGGAGGCCCGTTCTTAACCTGAAACTGTTCTTAACAGCAGCAGGAGGCCCCATTAGCTAAAGTTTGCAGGACAAGGGAGGTATGAAGGAGCTAGAACAGATGATCACTTCTGGATGATCAAAATGTAATGATGGAATGTGTCACGTTTAGAGGCAGTCAGCTAAGGAACTGCAGCTGGAGGAAACCAACACAACACTTTAGAGAGAAGAGATGTCAAAACCAATGCTTGCAAGACAACCTCTTATGTGTGTAAAATGTAAGGTGGCAGAGGATCAGGATGGTAAGAGTCGTATGAGGAAGGGTTGCAAGTTGGACATGGAGAAGATTCAGGAGGAACATGATAGTGGTCTATGAATATCTGAAGGATCGCCACTCAGAAAATGGAGAATACTTGTTTTCTGTTGCTCCATAAAGCAGGAATAGAATCAAAATGGGTGGGTATTGCAGGGCATCAGATTTCAGTTAAACATTAAGTGAATGATAACATTCTTTCAGAAGTGGAACAGAGAACCTCAAGAGCTGTCCTCCTATGCAGGTATTTAAGTAGCATAGAGCTGTGTACATGCTATTAACTTTAAAGCACATTTAAAGCAAATTGTTCCACTCAAAGAATTCTGGGCTCTGTAGTTTACCCCTCACAGAGTTACAATTCCCAGCAATCCTTTGAGGGGAAATATACGCTTCAAATGTGCTTTAAAGGTATCGTATGTAAGCCTCTGTCAGGGATTCCTGCTATGGGTGTTATCTAACTAAATCCTAGACTAGACCCATTGAAATGGAACAGTGGTACCTCGGGTTAAGAACTTAATTCATTCTGGAGGTCCATTCTTAACCTGAAACTGTTCTTAACCTGAGGTATCACTTTAGCTAATGGGGCCTCCCGCTGCCACTGCGCGATTTCTGTTCTCATCTTGAAGCAAAGTTCTTAACCTGAGGTACTATTTCTGGGTTAGCGGAGTCTGTAATCTAAAGCGTCTGTAACCTGAAGTGTCTGTAACCCGAGGTACCACTGTAAATCCATTTATTTAAGTGTAACCATTGATTCCAAGCTGGCTCCCAAAATCCCAACATATTGTGAACATATTGAACAAATGTTGTTTGCCAAGAGAGACTGAAAACCAGTAGAATAATAATAATAAAACAATATATAATTGTAATAATAATAATAATAATAATAATAATAATAATAATAATAATAATAATTTTTAATTTATACCCCGCCCTCCCCAGCCAAGGTCGGGCTCAGAGCGGCTTTTTTACATTGCTTTCACAAGATCCTTGTTTCTTGTTGCTGTTTATTTGTTTTATAATTGCATGTTTGATTGTTATAACCCACCCCAGGACAGTTTGGTAAAGGAGAGAAAAGAAATATAAGAATGTCAGGATATGGCTGGGTGAAGAGAAGTAGTGGGAGGCACTATTGGGGAACCCCCCAAGGGAACCCCCAGATGAGGAAGGCTCAGAACCCAGGGATTGGTGATGGGACACTAAAGAGAGGTCAGAAGGAGAAGTCTTGAGAGGAGGTGATGGATGCTGAAGGGGCAACAGGGTTTAGTGAGCAGGAAGAGCCGGTGACAGGGAGAAGTTTAGATTGAGGCTGAAGCAGAGGAAGGGGCTCAAGGCTCTTGAAGAATCCATGGCATCTCCCTCTCCTGCTGTGGCAAACTCCTCCCTCCCAGCCTCCAATAACATGTAGAATAATGAGGAGAGCAGAACAGAAACTAGAGGTGCACAGGAACAGTCTGAGACTGCTTGGAAAACATCTGGGTGATAAGGAGTCTTGGAAAGTGTGGAAGGCAGGGACCTTCAGTACTGGCAACTGCTCCGTAAGGGCAAGACTTGCTGGGAAGTGTTGCTGAGTTGTATGCCGTTTCATTGAATAAAGAGTTAACTTCACTGACAATGGAGACCTGCATCTGACTCCAGCCCTGACAAAAGTAAAATAAGTAAATAATTATTTACAATGCAATAAGATTGCAGAGTCTTCCACTATAATCTATTTAAACTTTTTGTTTGTTTGTTTGTTTTAATAAACCCAGCTACACACGATGGTTATTACATCTGAGCAGGAAGAAATTCAATTTAGTTTTTATTTAAATGGAAATATATCCTATTCACACTTTTCTGGAACAATATGAAAATTGCAATACATTCGGAATTCACACTTATCTGAATTTTGTGATTCAGTTCTCCAAGCAACCAATATTTACAAAAATGCATATATGAGGGTAAAGTGTGGATGAAATGAGTATAGTAGTGAAAATAACATACCAAAATGCATTATAGTAGGAAAAAATTGCTTGCAAAAATGAGTACATTAGTCAAAACTGCATATGAAAATGTGTTTAATTGGAGAAATTTGTTCCAAAATGCTGATGAATCTTCACGAGGATTTTTCTTTAAAACTTTGCAACAGAAATGTTGAGAACTGAATTGAAGAATGGAAAAATGAGAAATGCGGGGGACTGAAATAGACAGATCCTTCCGTCTCTATGAGTAAACATGCACAGGACTGCAGTTTAGTGTCATTTTTTAATTGACAAAAAGTATAGACTGAAATTATATATTAAGACTTAAGGGTTAACATTGCAATCATAAACATAATTACATGAAAGTAAGTCCTTTTGAATTCATGGAGCTCTGAGTAAAGATGTTTGAGATTGGGCTGTAAATAAACTATTATTATGTTGATTTGTCTAAACCCGTATGGTTGACTCAAAATAGAAATTCTGCTTTCTGAACCAACTACTCTTTAGATTATTATTTTTAAGAACCCAACTTGTATTTTTTTTTTTTATTCTATCCATTTTTAAAACCCATCACTGCATATATATCTGCCATCTGTTATTCATGCCATGAGTTATTTATTGTTGGAATTTATTTTATTTTAATATTGAGAACTTTTATTGCCTGGAAGTTTCTCTTCACTCTTTAAATTTAAGGCCTTGGGCCAGTTCCCCCATAAAATATTGGTTGACTGGTACAGAAATGAATGTTTCGTGGGAGGGTTCATTCAGGAGGGAGATGTGTGTTGACATTTTAAAAAAAATCTTGTTACTCAGAGCTGCTTGGAATCTGTTCTAGGAGGGGAAAAATAGCCTTGTTGCCACTATTTTTTCCTGAGGAAAAGCAGGGGTATGGACTGGCCCTATTGCTGGGCAGAATGAGGTAGCCGTTTCAGGATGTCTCAAAAGGGGAGCAAATCACTATTTACAGCACAACCCTATATATGTTTATGCTGGTACTGAGTGGGTTGCCAGTGTGATGCCAGGCCTAGTTCGGGGTTCTGGTTTTGAACTTATAGAGGTTTGTGCAGCTTGGGACACCAGCATCTGAAGGAATGCCTTTCCTTCATATGAACTTCCTCAGACCGTAAGGTAATCACTGAAGGCCGTGCTCAGAGTGCCTACTACTACTGAAATTCACATGGTGGTGACAAACAGAGCTGATCCATCCATGAGGTAGGCCAGAGTTCCCCAAACGAGGGTTTCCAGCTGTTTTGGACCAAAACTCCCATCATACCTAGCTGGCAGGACCAGTGGTCAGGGATGGTGGGAATTGTAGTCCAAAACCAGCTAGAGACCCAAGTTTGGGGAACTCTGAGCATCCATGGGGCACCTCCATGGCCACCACCACCAGAGAAGAGAGGAGAAGCATCTGCAGAGGCTTCTGGCTTCCAATGAGATATCACGAGAGCCCCCCCAAATTGTGTGGAAGCCTCTGTGTGATCTCATGGACCAGCCACTGGAACCAGGAAGCTGCAGTTTCACGACACCGGTAAGCGAGGCTTCGGCGGGGGCAGCAAGGTGGGCATGTGGTGATGTGCAGGATGGCACCTTGATGTTTCACCTCAGATGGTGAAATGGGACAGGCCTCCCCTGGTGACAAGAGACATCCTTGTGGCTTCCCATTTGGGGAATTCTGTCCCCAGGGAGGTACACCACGTGTTTAGCGTAGAGACCTGGGACATAGAACACTGTGTTTGCTAAATGAAGAGCTTTATAGCAGAGTCCTTCCTTTGCTCACATCATAGTTACATATGCAGCAGAGTTCTTGCTCCCAAAATTCCCTGGGGTGGACTGAGCTGGATCAAGGATCTGCTCAGACATTATACCTGCCCCCCACTTTATAATCTTTTTGGCATCAAGACTCCCATCTTTGTTTTGCTGAAAAAAGTGACTCATGAATATACTAAACAAACAGAAAATACTGATATAAGTGGCGTATTTTTTAAAATATTGCAAGATGGAGTTAGGGGTTTAGCAACAAGTATAATGCAGCAGTTAAGGATAAGAATGAAAACATGATGGGAGGGGTGGGAAGTCAAAAATAAAAGTTCAATAAAAATAAACGATACTTTGCAGGCACCCCCAAACTTGGCCATCCAGATGTTTTGGGACTACAATTCCCATCATCTCTGACCACTGGTCCTGTTAGCTAGGGATGATGGGAGTTGTAGTCCCAAAACACCTGGAGGGCCAAGTTTGGGGATGCCTGATATATTGTATGTGAAGTAAATTTGTTTAAACCTTTGAAAAATCTAATGAAAATAATAATAAACAAACAGAAAACACTGAACTAGATCGACCTTATTCTGACTCATTAGGTTTCAACTTCCTATGTTAACAAATATTCCATTAAATAAAAAACACAATTCTCTCCCCTTGTGATTTTAAGAGGCTGGAAATATTACATTTCTACACATACCATGTATGAGCTCTTTGGAAGAAAGATAGAATACAGATGTAATGAATAAATGGTGATACTATATTCAGCATAAGTTTCAATAAATTTATCATTGGCTATGAAAAATATATCAGCCAACCTACAATCCAATCCAATCCAATCCAATTCCAAGAATATAACAAAAGAAATTAATGTTTCTTTCTGAGATTCAGTAGCATCACAGAATTGACCACAGTGGGGTCCTCAGTCCTTATGGGTCTCTTCCATAAGAAATGTTCTTCCTTCTGTTTGGACTACCTTCTGGTATTCTACTTTTAAAAGACATCTGAAGGCAGCCCTGTTTAGGGAAGTTTTTAATGTTTGATGCTGTATTGTTTTTAATATTCTGTTGGAAGACCAGCCAGATGTGGGCGGGGTATAAATAATAAACCATCATCATCATCATCAAACCAAGTCTCGGGTATAAAATAGATAGTTAATCTAGAGTAGGTGTGGGCTGCTGCTGCTGAAATGCAACTCTCATCGTCCCTGGTCATTGACTTGTTTGCTGAGGCTAATTGGAATTATGGTTCAGTGATATGCGGGGGGCCAAAGATTCCTGACCCCTGGTGTAAAATGATGTATTCCTTGCCGAATTAGAATTCTTGCACCCTCTTCTTTCCTAAGACCTTTTTTTAAAATCAGAACACACTACTGGTGTTTGACCACCAGTATGACCCACTTTCTTCCAGTCGGGGCTTGTGGAACTCTGCTAGGGATATTTGTGAAATTTGACATTTTGCAAATTCTGTTGCAAACTTTCCTGATCTGAATCCCTGAATCTAATGTGTTGACTGGAATTTAGCTACTTATAAGCTTCTGCACTTTTCTGAAGGTTGCAGTTGAGTTCTGGGCAGTTTAAACACATCAACGCAGTGGCGTAGCGTGGATTGTCAGCACCCGGGGCAAGGCAAGTAATTTGCGCCCCCTAACCCGGGGCAAGGCAAGTAATTTGTGCCCCCCCGCTGCACTGTCCCTCCCCCAGATAGTCCCTCGCTCTCTCTCCGCACTGCACCGCACGCCTGGCACCCTCCCCTCCACAGTGGGCGGCGACCCGGCGGCTCGGATCGGATTCGCACAGCCAGCACTGCAGTGAGAGAGAGTGAGTGACCAGGTAGGGGCAGAGAGCTGCGAGTGCGAGCGCTCCCCCCAGATGTTGCGCCCGGTGCGGCTGACCCCCCCTGCACCCCCCACGCTACACCACTGCATCAACGCACACTTTAAAATGCATGTTTTCAGACTGGATATGTCTTTAAATGCACTTTTTACTGCATTTTTGTTGAAAAACACACCCTCAGATTAATGCAGGAAAGGGAAGGAACAGATTTATAGAGAATGGTGACATGCTATGGAAATAGATGGATTCACTCATCAAAATTGTGCCCTCCTTGCTAGTATTTACAAACCGCCAACAGATGTGAAGATTGGGGGCTGGAAAATGACACGACTTCTATAATGGGCTTTTGAGAAGATAAAAATAAAAATTAAAAATCCAACTTTCATTGCTTCAAGGCAGGGCCAGTCCTGGAACTCTGTTAAACAAACAAACAAATTCTCATTAACGTATGAAAAAACAAGCAAACTGATGTCCCTGTCAGACCGTTCAGTGAATTGTGCTGGTACTCCTGAGCACTAGTGCACATAATGAGCAAATGTTGACCATTATCCCTGACAGAGAGACTGCAAACAGAAGCAAAATGTCAGCAGACATTGCAAAGATTGAGATAATGGCTCCAGACTTTTCCGGCTGACAACTGCCATGTGTGCACTTCTGGTTCCCTTTGGGTAAACCAAACCAAAGCATTTGAAAACCAAAATGGAAAGTCGCTGCCTTTAAAGAGGAACAACACAGAATATTTACTGATTTACAGCTTCTTTTTTATATTGGGAAGGAACAGCTGTTTGTTTGGGACACTTATACAGTCATACCTCAGGTTGCAGACGCTTCAGGTTGCGTTTTTTTGGGTTACGGACCGCCAAAACCTGGAAGTACCAGAACGGGTTACTTCCGGCTTTTGGCTAAATTGCTCTTTGCGCATGCGCAGAAGTACCAAATTGCAACTAGATGGGGCATTGATGTTCTCAGTGTGATTCCAAGAGGATGTTAGAGTAGATCAGGAGTCAGCGAACTTTTTCAGCAGGGGGCCAGTCCACTGTCCTTCAGAACTTGTGTGGGGCTGGATTATATATATATTTTTTTTGGGGGGGGGATGAATGAATTCCTATGCCCCACAAATAACCCAAAGATGCATTTTAAATAAAAGCACACATTCTACTCATGTAAAAACACGCTGATTCTTGGACCATCCGCGGGCCGGAATTAGAAGATGATTGGGCTGGATCCAGCCCCCGGGCCTTAGTTTGCCTACCCATGGAGTGGATGGTCCTTTAGCCTGATCCAGCAGGGCTTTTCATATGAAACTTGTGTATAACACCAGCTTGGCATTTAGACTGTAAGATCTGGGTTTGAATCCCCCATAAACTATGAAGCTTGCTGGGTTCCATCAGCCAAACCAGGATTACCCAGCACAGACAAACTTGGGGCTCATTTAATGGAAATGGTACAGCCTTTCCTGGACTGTACCACTTCATGCTACAGAGTGTATTGCATATTTGGATGTCCCTGCATGTATAAACCTAGCTTATAGCAGGCAGGGGGAAGGATGCATTGGGCCCTTCTCTTGTAGATGCTGGGTTTTTTTTTCTTTCTTTTTTGCAGAAAGTTTTTGGCGGGGAACGTTCAATGAGGCAATTCCACAAATGCAGACTTGAAGTGGCACAGTCCAGTTCAAGCCTTAGTGTTTGATTCTATTCAAACAGGCTTTTGCAGGGTTGCTGTGAACATAAAGGTCACCCTGGGTTGCTTGGGTAAATTGCGTGACATAAATATGATAAATAACTACATGGGCATCAATCTGTCTGAGTATCTGTAGGGTTGGCAGGAAGCTGAAAGTGGTAATGGTCCTACAGCCAAATGAGACACAGCTGTTAGCTGCTAGAGAAAGGGCCTTTTTAGTGGTGATGCCCTGGTTCTGGAATGCCCTCTTCAGAGACTCACACCCAGCACCTAATAGTGATCTTTTCAGTTGCAGGTGAAAACCTTAGGGAAAAAATCCCCAGCCTTTTAGACTCAGTGTTGAGTGTTGTTGTTGTCGCTGTTGTTTAGTCGTGTCCGACTCTTCGTGACCCCATGGACCAGAGCACGCCAGGCACTCCTGTCTTCCACTGCCTCCCGCAGTTTGGTCAAACTCATGCTGGTAGCTTCGAGAACACCATCCAACCATCTCGTCCTCTGTCGTCCCCTTCTCCTTGTGCCCTCCATCTTTCCCAAGATCAGGGTCTTTTCCAGGAAGTCGTCTTGCTAATTACTGTTATTCCATGTGGCTGGTTTCACTTCAGTGTTATTCTGATGCTAGTTTTTTAAAATTATCATTTTTCTGTTTTGGATTTTCGTTTTATGTTATATTTGTTTACTTTATGGTCTCAATTTTTACTGTAAGGCTGAAGAGTGGGTTGTATATTTGGATGTCCCTGAATCTATAAACATAGCAGGGGAAAAGATTCAGAGTGCCCTTCTCTCTTATATCCTGGTTTTTTCCTTCCTTTGCAGAAAGCTTTTAGTGGGGAGAATTCAATGATGCAATTGCACAATTGCAGACTTCAAGTGGTACAGTCCAGGTCAATCTTGAGTGTTTGAGTCTACTGGAAGTACAAACAGGCCTTAATTTTTTTGTTCCTGGGTGTAGTATCTAAGATGAATAAATAACAGGGGATGTGGTGATGTCACTATTCCCAGAAAGGAAAGCACATTAAAAATAAAAATAAAAATCTGTGTTTATAATCCTACAAAATGAGAGAGAGAAAGGCTCGTGATTAAAGATGGATGAATGTGCTGTTTGTTGCAGAGATGACTCTAAAGCATTTCTCCCCCATGCAAAGTTGCATGAACCAACACCACTGCTTCATGAGTTTCAGTGCCTCTGTTTCATGCTCCTGGTAGTTTCCTGCTCAGGCTAATAATAATAATAATACCGTAATAGTAATAATAATTTATTATTTATACCCCACCCATCTGGCTTGGTTTCCCCAGCCACTCTGGGCAGCTTCTGGCAGAATAATAAAATACAATGATTCATCCAGTATTAAAAGCCCTAAACAGGGCTGCCTTCTGATGTCTTCTAAAAGTCTGATACAGTCATACCTCAGGTTGAATGTGCTTTAGGTTGAGCGCTTTTTGGTTGCGCTCCGTGGCAACCCGGAAGTAACGGAGCATGTTACTTCCAGGTTTCGCCACTCGTGCATGAGCAGACGCTCAAAATGACGTCACGCGCATGTGCAAAAGCGGCAAAACACGACCCGCGCACACGCAGACTTGCCGTCTTGTCTTACGTTCCATTCAGGATGCAAACGGGGCTCCGGAACAGATCCCGTTCGCATCCTGAGGTACCACTGTAGTTGTTGATTTCTTTGACATCTGATGGGAGGGCGTTCCACAGGGTGGGTGCCACTACTGAGAAGGTCCTCTGCCTGGTTCCCTGTAACTTCACTTCTCACAGTGAGGGAAACACCAGAAGACCCTCAGTGTTGGACCTCAGTGTCTGGGCTGAATGATGGGGGTGGAGACGTTCCTTCAGGTATACTGGGCCAAGGCACAGAGAGTGCTGGCAGCTGTGTGTAGTTCTGAATCATAGCTAGAGTGAGGATTTACCAAAGGGCGGCCAGTTCACAAATGCATGCCCATTTATTGATGACTACAACATCAATTACTTTCTTGCATGTTCAAATGGGCGAGCATGACACACTATTCATATCCCTCCCAGTATCAAATACAAAGGAGCCAGTTCATTTACTTCCTGGCACTGGGTATAGAGAAATTGACTCTTGTGTACTTTCATGTGTGAGCCGGACCATAATATGAAGCTTTGATGACTTTCAGCAAAATCTGTTGTACCAGCAGTTGTACCTCCCAATATGTTCTTGTTAGAAACAGAGATAGGTAAAGGTAAAGGTACCCCTGCCCATACGGGCCAGTCTTGACAGACTCTAGGGTTGTGCGCCCATCTCACTCAAAGAGGCCGGGGGCCAGCGCTGTCCGGAGACACTTCTGGGTCATGTGGCCAGCGTGACATCACTGCTCTGGCGAGCCAGAGCCGCACACGGAAACGTCGTTTACCTTCCCGCTAGTAAGCGGTCCCTATTTATCTACTTGCACCCAGGAGTGCTTTCGAACTGCTAGGTTGGCAGGCGCTGGGACTGAACAACGGGAGCGCGCCCCGCCGCGGGGATTCGAACCGCCGACCTTTCGATCGGCAAGCCCTAGGCGATGAGGCTTTCAACCACAGCGCCACCCGCGTCTGTGATACGACTGCCCATTTGGCAGAGGTCTCAGACAGACACCTTTCCCATTGTGGCTTCCTGATTCTGTAATGCACAGAGGGTTCCAGTGACTTAACCTGGGAGAATCTGCTGTAGGCCTTCCCTAAGTTGCACTCTCTTCTTTATGAACGGCAACTCTAATCAAGATGGCAGCCCTAGCATGGATCTCTGACATGATGATGGTTGGTGCTCTAGCAGAGCAATCTGTCAGAAATATATCACAAATAAAGGAGCATTTTCAGACAGTATTCATTCATTTCCAAAACTCACCCTGGATTTGCTTTAGGCTAAGACCTCTTAAGGCGAAGACCTCTGGTCTATCCGATGCCATTACGGTGGGTGACAACAGTGTACAAAATTCCCTTTTTTGATGTATGTGTGTGATATATCATATGACAGCATAATATCCCGAGGTGCAGGTCAGCTGCCCAGATGATCACCCATGCAAAAATTCTGTGCCTATTTGGGATAATAAACTTTCTTGCCTTCAATGACCTACTGTGACATTTCTTCCTCAGTGGCATAATGATCTCCAGCTCACACTTCAGAATATCCTCCGGCTGTTCTACATTATGCAAACCTATTCACATTTGCTCTTACGACATTGCGACTGAAGGAGAATATTAGAAAGGCTTGCAGTTTTGTACTAAGGGTCTATCTTGCTCTCCCCTGCCCCATCCGGAATCTAAACACAGAATCTAGCTTATGCTCTCAGCAATTTATAATAATAATACGTTTAGACTCGAGAATAAAGTCTAGTGAAGTAGTGTTTCACTACTCAGCTTCTTCAAACAGTAGTAATTTTGGAGTTGGCAAGGAAATAAACCAAGATTAACCATGTCAGTGTCTAATTTATTACAATATTTGTTCTGTGGATTCTCCTCCAGCATAGACATCTAAAATTTGGATTTTGGAATTGGCACGCTGAGCTCTGAGCGACTCTACCATTTCCAACACTTTTCCAAGATACTACCTTGGTTTTCACATCATGGCAAGCTAAATGATAGCTTAGGAGGACCACACAAACATGCTGTCTCCAGGGGAGGAGTATGCTTTGCTCCTGCCTGTTCCTATTACCTTAGTATGGTGGGGCAGCTAAGCCAAACTGGCTTGGTGAATCCAGGATCACGCTTATGCCCTCCCCTCCTTAACCATGAGTAACCATGGCTACAATTTGTGGTTACGGAGATGAGAGCTTAATCACGACCCCAGATTCAGATGACATGCTAAGCCAAATTTAGGCTTAGCTGCCGCATCACTACCTGAGCTAAAAAGAGCGAGGAGGAACATGGTGGCTGCCAGTGGCCTTGCGTGGGTTGTCAGCACCCGGGGCAAGGCAAGTAATTTGCGCCCCCTAACCCGGGGCAAGGCAAGTAATTTGCGCCCCCCCCGCTGCACTGTCCCTCCCCCAGATAGTCCCTCGCTCTCTCTCCGCACCGCACCGCACGCCTGGCACCCTCCCCTCCACAGTGGGCGGCGACCCAGCGGCTCGGATCGGATTCGCACAGCCAGCACTGCAGTGAGAGAGAGTGAGTGAGCCAGGTAGGGGCAGAGAGCTGCGAGTGCGAGCCCCCCCCAGATGTTGCGCCCGGTGCAGCCGGCCCCCCCTGCACCCCCCACGCTATGCCACTGGTGGCTGCTATCTCGTCCCAGGGAACTAGCATGTTTGTGCATTCATGTTGAGACTGATTTGGCTTGGGGGTTACGTGTGGATGCAGAGTCAAGCCCAAATAGCTCTCTCCCTTGCCTGCAATGACCTCTCCCCTTCCCTCCACCAAGGCAAGGAACCTTCTTGTCCATAATCTCCAAAGCTAGCCACCAACACAAGAGACACCAGGCAGTTGCCCAGTACGCATGAAAGCATCTGGTAAGGAGGAAGAGGGAGCAATCTCCTCCAGTTTATGGCTTTCTTCATTATCTCCCTGGCCTGACTAAGCACCATTCCCTGCTGACGTGCAGACTTAGTGAATCCTCAAGATTCTCTCAGTTGGGGGGCTAACTCCTTTGCCCACTTCCTCCCATGGAACTAATTTCTAAATGAATAGTCTGATGTGTTCTTCTGTTTTTACCTTCAGCTGATCTGGACTAGGTCACAAGATGCTCCCTTAACAAAGTCAGTCTATTGAACTATTGAACTGGAATTATAACTGTTAGCTAGGAAAATCTCTGTTTTATTTTCTTTGATGTTAACCGTTTGCCCTATACTTAATTGGTGTGGAGTCTTTCAAAATAGACTATTTAAAACCAGAAATCTGAAGGTGACTGACTCAGCAAACATCATAATGTCTTAAGAGCTCATCCATGTTCTTGTTTCTCCTATGCTTTCTTCCATTTGCCCCATGATTTCTAGGCAAGGGTCTGAGCAATTTTTCTTTTGTCCTGCCCCTTTCTCTGTGAAAAGCCACTGTTTGTTGCTGAATCAAAATGAACACCAATCCTTGGAAAACCTGGATGCTGTTTGTTTCCTGGGGAAAGCAGTGGGAGAGAAGGAAAACCTCTTGGAGCCTCATGGGACAAAAGGAAGTGTGGATCAGCTCTTCCTCAGGAATCTCACCCAGATGGGTCTGCATTATGAACTTGTCAGGCAAGGTGTTTGAGAATCATAGGATTAAGTCCAGCAGGCAGTGATCAGGGGGTAGACAAGTGTTATTTCCCTGCTCACGAGAAACCCCATAATGTTGAAGTGTCTTTGGCTTCAAAGATAGCCTGAATCCTGGAGACATCAACTCATTAAGAGGGGCCCATCTCCCACAAGAGCATGCCCTGTAGCATAATTTGTGAAGGGCCTGAGTTGTGAACCATGATGTTCCTGGTGCAAATTTGACCTTGCCTATGAATTCACTAAGGGGCCTTTGATAGGCCAGTATCTCTCAGCAATAGCCCATTTCCTCAGTATGTGGTGAATAAAACCGACACACCTTACAAGGTCAGTGTAAGGCTTACTAAAAGGATCAGTATAAAATGCAAAGTGGTAGCAAAGTGGTTCTATGGGCCTCTTGCCTTTCCTTCTGCATACTTAGCCCCTTGTGCATTTCCACATTATTTACTTTCCATATGCTGTAATAAATGGTGATGGATTAATTAGTGCAAATGTACGACGATCATCATCAGACAAACTAAACATAAAACACAAATGGCTTATAACTAATCAATAATTATGTGGTATGCTTGATCTTCAGTATGGAGGACATCTCTAAATGGTATCATTAGAATGAAAATCAAATTATAGCACAGCTGTTTTAATTATGGAGACAGATTAAAGCCACAGTCTTGCGTGTTCGTTTTGGTTGCCATTTAAGTCTTACTTCCCCTCCCCCCATTTCCCCCCTTTTTCCTGGCTGCTGCAAAGAAATGGGGAAAAAATATATAGATTATATTAGTGCATGAAAAATTCACAATATTGGTTTCCTCAAGGTCTTTCACAGATGTCACCGAGATAAGCACTCTTTTCCTTTTGTAATAAAACAGAGTGGTGAAGGAATATGGGAGATTAAAGATAAACTTTAACGATCTATACCCCTCCATTTGGATTTAATTTCTGCCTGGAGATATTTAGTCCTAAATGACAAAAATATATCACAGTTTTTTCCTGACATTGCCGTACCTTCTATCCTCTTCATCTGCCCAAATCTGAGTTTATGGAATATGGAAGAAGGAGAAGAAATATTTATTACCCGTTTGGTTGCATGGCCTTAACTCCTGGGCTGTTTATATCTGGTTTCCTCCATTCTACTCAGCTCCAAGGCAGTTGCACAGAAGCGAGTGATTGAATGCAAAACTATGCACTGGAGATCTTGTGGATCTCCAGTATTCTAGATGGATCCATTGAGGCTGGGGAGGGGGTCTACCTTTGACTGGAAAATACAAGGTTCTATGTAAATCCAAGGAAGTCCTGATTTAAGCTGCGACAATGGAAAATAGGAAGCCGTATTTGTATTGAATGAAACCATTGGTGCGCCTAGCTCAGTATTGTCAACATGGAGAGGAACCGGGGATTCGGCCTGGGGTCTTTTTTATGTAGAACTTGTTCTCTGCATCAACATTACAGCCCTTCCTCAAAAACTGAGGAAGGCTTTGGAATTTGATGTTCTCCTTTAAAGGTATGTTGGCGGAATAAATAATAAATTTTAAAAGGGTG
Organism: Podarcis tiliguerta; assembly: GCF_965153285.1. Lineage (NCBI taxonomy): Eukaryota > Metazoa > Chordata > Lepidosauria > Squamata > Lacertidae > Podarcis > Podarcis tiliguerta. The sequence continues at coordinate 80,477,792 of NC_139539.1, forward strand.
TAGAATTCTTCAAATGCTTCCTACAGGAAGTTACAAAGAGCTGGCAGAATTTCTTCCCCCCAACATCTGAGGTTGGAGTAGTTCTAAATCCAGGTGCTGATTATTATTTCGTTTTATTTATAGCTTGCTTTTTTTTTGGGTAAAAGCCCTCACAGTGAAGATTACAGCATACTGTAAAAATAGAAGATAAATAATCAAAAGCATTAACAATATTCACGATATAAATCATTAGAATAAAAAACAAGAGAGCACCTGCAGATAGGATTTCAGTTTGAAGACTGTACACTAAAATTAACCAAGTGTATACTGGAAGCCTTTAAAATCCTCACGGAAGCTACATGAACTTCCTGGGGAAGGCTAGTCTCAAGATGTGGGGCCACCACAGAAAAGCTCATGGTACTTAAAGAGCAGGACTTGGAGATGCTGGTCTTGAAGCTTGGACAGACTTGTAATGGAGCAGCAGGTCTGACAGATATTCTGTGGGCCACTTACTTTTTGGCCCAATGAACACCTGCTTTCCCTATTGCCAAATACCAGGAAAGTTTAAATGTTTCCTTATCCTGTTAACTTGGTTTGCATCCTGCCTATCATTCAAGGAGGTAATGTGGTATGTGTGAAGATTAGCTGCGCTTTGTTTGTGAGGCACAGTAGAAATCGCCATAAATAACAACAACAATAGTCTTGTTCTGCCCCTGCAACAACTCTGCAATAATAATGATAATGATAATAAATTTATTATTTATGGCTCGCCCATCTGGCTGGGTTTCCCAGCTACTCTGGGCGGCTTACAGCATATATAAACATAGTAAAATATCAAACATTAAAAACTTCCCAATACAGGGCTGCCTTCTGATAATAATATATTAATAATACTTTCTTATTTATACCCCACCCATCTGGCTGGGTGCCTCTCTCTGGTCGGCTCTCAACAAAATATTAAAAATACAATAAAACATCAAACATTAAAAACTTCCCTAAACAGGGCTGCCTTCAGATGTCTTCTAAAAGTCAGATAGTTGTTTCCTTGACATCTGATGGGAGTGCGTTCCACAAGGCCCTCTGCCTGGTTCCCTGTAACTTCACTTGCAGTGAGGGAAACAGCAGAAGACCCTCAGTGCCTGGGCTGAATGATGGGGGTGGAGACACTCCTTCAGGTATACTGGGCCAAAGTCATTTAGGGCTTTAAAGGTGAGCACCAACACTTTGAATTGTGCTCGGAAACGTATTGGGAGCCATTGAATACTTTAGGATTGGTGTTATATGGTCCTGGCGGCCACTCCCAGTCACCAGTCTAGCTGCCGCATTCTGGATTAGTTGTCGTTTCCAAGTCACCTTCAAAGGTAAACCCAGAACTCCCTGGTCGAAGCCTCTCCCTCTATCCCACCTTCACCAACTGGGTGGCCTCCAGATGTATTGGACAACAACATCAGACCCAGACAGCCTGAAGTCCATAATAAATATAGGGCACCAGGTTGGGTAATGCTGCTTTGTTGTGTTGAATTGCACTTGCTACCTGTTTTGCCATCTACAACATCATCTTAGCTTCTGTATGCTGAAACTAATGGAAAACTGGGCTACATGCCGATTTCAGGGTACCATAAATCACCTGGTGAGAAGGGAATCAGATACAATGGTTCCAAGGTGAAAGCGGACCTGCTGCCAAGTGGGGCTAGCACTTGACAGCCCTTAGCAAAAGCAGGAAGCTTAGGGAAGGTGCTGTTTCATGCCAACACCCACCCAGTACAGCATCCCATGCTTACCAATAAAAGGGACTTGGGGTGTTGGTGAGCCTCTCTCTGTGTAGGTATCAGATACCCCAAGCATCTCTATTTCCCAGGGATAGTCCTGGATTTACAGAAGCCGTCCTGGTTTCTGATTTGATCCCAGAATGTCTTGCTTTTCTTTAGTACGTTCCTCTTTTCATCTGATCAATGTTGGAGGGTATGGAGTTATGCGACTCCCCAAGCCAAGGTGATAAGTAACTATACAACCTTTAGAAGACATCTGAAGGCAGCCCTGTATAGGGAAGTTTCAAAGAAGAAAGTTTACATTTTATTATGTTTTTATATATCTTCAAAGCTGCCCAGAGTGGCTAGGGCAACCCAGTCAGATGGGTGGGGTATATTTGTTTGTTTGTTTAATAGGACATCCTTATTTTCATTGGAGAAATCATAGAATCATAGAATCGTAGAGTTGGAAGTCCAACCCCCTGCCAAGCAGGAAACACCATCAGAGCTGTTGGAGGGTTTGCGGTATCTGTATCAGATATGTGGTGCAGCGGGAAAGGGGATATTTTCCTGCTTACCGCCTCTAAAGCTATTTGCCTTGAATCTGATATTTGAATATCTAGTTTGTCCTATCAATTGACGTAGGTGATTAACCACGGCTATTTCTACACCAGCTTTCCTCTCGGTTTTTAATTCCCCGCCCTCAGGCCCACAACTGAGAATCAACACAACAGTGTTTCTCTACAGGGTTTTCTGCCTTGTGTTTTTCTAGGCTTGAACAGTGCCAATTTTCTGCTGCAAATAAAATGCAGTCGCAATCGCCAGCCTGTTCTGTGTAGACAGGCAAAGTGCCATGAGGCTTTTAAGCGCTCTCGCACCTTTGAGGGAAAATATCCTGTTTGCAGACCCAAGACCATTTTATTGCTTCCTGTTGATAGTGGTTTGGGATTACTAATAAATAGCCTATTAATTGCCCCTTGGATGGCTGATCTTAATTTATCCTGGAGTCAGTTTCCATTCCCATGCTGAGTTCTCGCCCCCTTTCCTACCCCCTGAATATTTTTTATAGTGAAATTACACTATTAAATAATCTAAATAATAATCATTATGATGCAAGCAGCGCTAAAGGGTTTTTGTTTATTGTTTAGTGCAGAAGCAGCTCAGGTTAGCAAGGTGAGAATGGCATAGAACAGGAATGCAAAGACGTACACAATCTACCTAGTGAGATATGTGAGCCCATTGCAAAAGGTCTCATGCAGAAAGCGGAAGAGAGAATGATTATTATAATTTTTTTCTCTGAGAGAACAATTCAACATTCATAGCCCAGGTTGCTACTGAGTGTCATCATGAATTTCATCCTTGTAGCATCTCCTTCCAGACATTCCTTGAATGTTTCATTTTTAGATGCAGCCAGGGCTACCAGATTGCAACCTGGAGATTTGCAGTGTCACTTCAAAACTCCCGATAAAGTTGGGCATGCATGCAGCTGCAGCCACACCTGGAGTTATGTTTGTCACAGCAGGTAGGAGAAAGGACAGGCTATTATTATTGGAAATGAATGGGTCAGGAGAAGACGCAACAGCTTTGTCTTCAACTCTCCTTGAGCCAGAATAGTTCTCTCAGAGGTTCCCTCACTATGAAAACCCATTGCCTCCCATGCAGGTTGAATCGTGAATATTGTTCTGATGCACCAGCAAAGGTTTCCATTCTGTACTGTATGTAGCAGGCATCCCCAAACTCGGCCCTCCAGATGTTTTGGGACTACAACTCCCATCATCCCTAGCTAACAGGACCAGCGGTCAGGGATGATGGGAATTGTAGTCGCCAAACATCTGGAGGGCCGAGTTTGGGGGTGCCTGGTATGTAGCCTTGTTGCAAGCCAAGCTCCTGATGTGTGCATCATTGGATTCCACTGTAATTCTTTCCCAAATAGCTCAATAGCTACAGTTTGGGACCTCCTGTTAATCCTGGCGTGTAGAAACACTAAGGTGAGTGTATGTCAAGGGAGACTGAAATGCTTAACTACTGATCCCCTTTTAAAATTTCTTACCTGTCTGTTGATTTGCTCATCCCTCCTATCACATATGGACTGTGTCATTAAGGTTGTGTCATAAGATGCTGGCAGGTATTGGTGACAAGTGATGGCTTGTATGACGTTAGGGGCCATGACTGATATTCTTAGGCCTAGTTCTAGTATGGCTAGAATAGAATAATAGAATTATAGAGTTGGAAGGTACCATGAGGGTCATCTAGTCCAACCCAATATGGGGCTCGAGTCTACAAACCTGAAATTAAGAGTTTCACGGCAAAATTACCCTACAAATGTATATTCATTTAACAAGAGATTTTCAATTATGTGTATTTTATGTGTGTGTGTGTGTGGGGGGACATCATACCAAAACCAAGGAATTTCTGTCCCTGTGTTTTTTTAAAAAAAGCAAAATTGAATTAATGTACAGTATGCATCATGTTTCATATTAAAAGTCAAGGCAATTTACAACTCTACAATGAAACAACTAAAAATAATGAGCACGCAGCCTGTTTACTCGGCAGCAGAAAAGTTACGGCTCTGTAGATTTCACAGGTTGTTTTACTTAAATGCTATTCTGCTGTCATTTTTATTTATTTATTCTGAGGTAATTTTAATATTGAGATGTTGCACCCTGCCCCAGTAGGGGGCAGTTTGCTTGCAACAAAGGGCAAGTTAAAAATATTACATTTTGAGAGAGCTTCTCCAGAAAATGGCTTACAACGATATCTAAAATAAAGAAATTATAACTAGCCTAAGCAAGGTCTCCCCATGAGATGGATGCAGAATTGAGGATTTGTACCTGGGTTTCCCCCTTCTGACTTTTATTGTGTGATCCACTGCAGGTAGCTCTGATTATTGTTTGCTTAAAAAAAGACAAAAAGCTTGGATCTATGTTGGGCCAAAACTTAGCATAACCCAAGGGCTTCTGGAGAAACTGCATTGAGGGAATAATTTGGTTTATGTTGCTGTAAAAAAATTGCATAACAAAGGCTGCATCTACACAGGCATATAGAACGCTTTCAAAACGATCTGAAATAGATCGTTTTAAAACATCACGGGACAGACTTGTGAAATAAAACATTTTTTTACCTTGTTTTCTTTCATCCGTTTTAGGTTAGACTTGGACACACTATTTTCTATAGTTTTTTCTCTCTCCTCGCTGCTTGTCTCTCTGTTGCTCTGCTCCGACGTCTGATGTCACAGTTAAATTCTCCCTCTGAGTCCTTTGTTACCTGCGCATGTCAGCCTTTCAAATTCAATTGGTGGGCTCGTTCCCTTTTGTGTCACAGTTAAATTGTTCCTCCCTCCCTCCTTTGGACGGAGGAAGCAGAAGGTGGGAGGAGAAACTTAACGCTGGCCCTCAAATACCATTGATGGTCAGTGTTTGAATGCGGGGAAAAAGTCAAAACACTACAAAATGAAGCGATATAAAATGAAAGGTAGTAACTCATTACTAGCGTTATAGCAGAATGCCGTTTGCCCTTTACATGTTGTAACCATTCCTAAACGATCTCTAAATGTAAAACAACTAATGTAGATGAGCCCCAGCTGTCTGGGCAGAATATAAGGAGATAACTGTGTGTTTTCAGAAGCCTAATGTTCCTGTTTAAAAATAACAGCTATACAATACCTATGATAGGAGACTGTTTCTGTGGATCATTATTGCTAAAAGAAATCGATAGCACATGCGAACTAAGCAACCATCTTGCCAAGAGCAAGATATTTCCAACCTGCCTTAAAAATTGCTGTCCAGGCTACCATTTTTTACCTAACAAGTGCCTTTTCCTTTTTTCTTTTTGGAGAGTCTTAATGAGCAAAGCCATTCCACAGTGAGCTGTTCAATACCTTCTTGTAGACCATGCTGTTGCAAGCTGGGCAGAAATTCATCAATGCCTGTCTTGTTGGTTAAAATCATTAGGAAGCAATGCATTATTAAAGAGCTTTCCAGGCACACAGGCTTTGGATTGCTATTGATAACAAATGTTGCTAATGTTCTCTTGCAAAATAGACGCATGGCAAAAAGTTGCAGTTTGAATGCGTTGGGGCCGTTTGAAGCAGGGTTATGAACAAGCACAAAATCAAATTCTTTAAAATCAGAAGTGGTAAGGGCCAAACCAGATGCAATGACAGATGCAGTAACAGCAGCCCCAAATTTAAATATTTAGGGGAGAGTGTGGTATTCTGATTTTAGAAAAATGAAGGCCAGGGTCTTTGACCAGTCCCATGCACCATACTTTCAAAGCAGAATCATGCCCCTCCAAACAGGTATATTATTCCCCCCAAATAATTCTGGGAGCTGTAGTTTGTTAGAGGTGTTGAGAGTTGTTCGGAGACCCATATTCCCCTCACAGAGCTCAGAATTCCCCAAGAAGAAGGATTTATTGTTTAACTACTCTCCTTGAGGATTTTGTAGAGGGGTCACAACTCACTCCTAAAATCATGTTTCAGGGCTGCACCTGAAAAGGGTTTCTTTTTTGGGGGGGCAGGAATCCTAAACTGATACTAAAAGGAGGTGGGACTTCCAGTGAAATGACGGTAGGGCACCTGGGTACCTGTCACTTTTTGGAGTGATAAATGGTGTGTTTGCTATTCTTCTCACACCGTAGCCACAATTATGTGCCCTAACCAGTGTTCAGTTAGCTTTGGCACTAGATCTGTGCTCTAGTCTTCATCCAACCTGATTCATCACTTTCAAGTTTCTGATGTGCCAATATGAAATGAGTCTCATATTGCCAAAGTGGGGGATCATTAAAATACTCATTCCATCCCTCCAATCCAGAGCAAGACTAGGGCTTCATCAGGCCCGATAGCTTTCTCAGCTGGAAAATCCTTTAGAACATTTAGGACTCCATTGGGCTCTTCAAGAATGGAAGTTCCTCTTGGGTTCATCCTCCCTCCTCAGCAGGAAGTGATTGCTGCAATAAATCCAAACTTTACCAGGAAGTGGTCCAAACATGGCAATTTTAACTCTGCCTACTCATTGTGGTACCAGGAGAAAAAGTCTAAATTGAGGGTATGTCCTGTTCTGTGTGTCAGACTGGTGACAATCTTAGACAGCTCCATGGTTGCCATGGAGGCCATGAAATTCCAAGCCGACCTGCAATCAGCCTCAACTTGAACGATGAAGTCATCAAGAGCAGTAGGCCTTGGTTCCTTCAACCCTGCATCCAGGATCACCTCAACCAGCTCAGTCAGGGAGGTTGATCAGCAGCAAGGCGGAACCCCCAATTTGTCTCCCTGACCCAACAACACATGCAGACCTTCCAGTCCATCTCCTGACTAACATGGTTTCCTGTTGATGGACAGAGAAATCCGATGGACTAGGGTGACACTTTCCTGGACCCCCTGGTCTGCACCAAGAACCCAGGCAGGCAGAGTTGGGTGAGATCAGCCCAACTTGCTTACATACTCAAGTTCCAATGATACAGGCCAGTTCAGCTCCTCCATCCAAGGTTAAACTGTGAATGAGTAAGGTTGTATTTCAGACTACAGTGGTACCTCAGTTTACGAACAGCCCTGTTTACGAACGTTTCAGCTTACGAACTTCCGCAAAACCAGAAGTTTACCTCGGTCTACGAACAGAAGCTGAACGGTGGAAGGGCACTGGTGGCAGGAGGGCTCATTAGGGAAAGTGCACCTCAGTTTAAGAATGGCTTCGGTTTAAGAATGGACTTCCGGAATGGATTAAGTTCATAAACCAAGGTACCACTGTAATCTGGTATTCAGCAGCATGACTGTCAGAGCACTGGGTTTAACAGCAGAATAGCAACCAGGAGCCCATGATCCAAAAAAGGGGAATGTGATGATGCAGGCATCCACACTTCCTCTAATGACTCCCCTCTCATTCCTCCCTGTTCCAATTCAATATAAGAAAGAGTAAGCCACTCAGTACTAGCCATAGGAGCCAACTCCCAGGGGCCATGGAGGGCTTCATCCTACACAATAAAATATTTGATGGGCATTCCCATTAAAATGGTGTGTGCGCACTGTGTCATGTGATTGATTATGCAGGGCAGGATTTACTTGGACCCCCACAATACCTTATTCAAGTTATGCATATTCAGCTACTGGACTATATACATAGTATTGTAATATTTACCTATAATTAGTTGTGTAAATGTTCTCCCCTGTTTGAATTATTTTAAAATGTGTTAGCATTCTCTTTCCAGCTCTTAGAAAGTGCACAGTCCTCCCCAGTAAGGAAATTACTCATATAACACACATTTGAAACAGGCTGCCACCCAATTTAAAAACCAGAAAAGAAAAATTCAGCTCACCCACCAGTTCTGAAACCAAAGGGTGCTGTGATTGGTAGGATTTCTCTGTCTATCCCCAGGAAACCATCCAAACTGAAAGCTGAAAGAGCCTCAAATATAGGTATCATGATCATATGTTGTAGACCAGTGGTGTCCAAACTTTTTTCCAAGAGGGCCAGATTTGATGAAGTGAAGGGCCATGAGGGCTGACCATAGTTGTTCAGTTGTTGAGCTTTTTTACCCCAGGAAATAAACTGCCACAGGGGCTGGATTAAACTGACTGGCAGGCCGGATTAGGCCCCCGAAACAGACTTTGGACATGCCTTTTGTAGACAGTTCTGAAGTAAACTGGAATACAAACAGTTAATTTCCTGCTCCCGATCAGATTTCTGATCTTATAATTTCCTGAGCTATCACGCTGATCTTTAACATATTGTCTTCCAGTCTAAGCACACTCATCTACAAATAAGTTCCATCTAAATTAATTGGATTTACTTCTGAGTGACCTTGCTTAGGATAGCCTTCAACCTCTTGACACACCCCTGAGCTGCGAATCCCTGCAGCAACTGAGTCATCAGGTTTAATTGAATAGCCCTTAAATTGATCATGTGCTATATAAATGGATGTGGAAGGGTGACCTATACAGTTCAGGAGGTTTGGAACTATTTATAAGCTCCTTGAATCCTGTTATGAGTTCCATTGTTGACTGCTATATTTTGACTATCATATAACATTGTTGTGATTTCTCCCCCTTCTTTTCCCCTTGCTTATTTAGATGCCCTGTCTTCTCTATGGCAGCCTTTGCCAACTTGATTCCCTCCTGATGGACACAACATCTGCAGAGCACCAAGTTGGTGAAGGCTATTAGCCATTATGGTGTTATTGTTATAAATGTAAATATAATTATTTATAAAATTTGTAAACAGTAGAATCTCGGTTTCTGAACGTAATCTGTTCCGGAAGACCGGTCAACTTCCGAAACTTTTGAAACCCCAACCATGCATTTCTGGAAGTATTTACATTTGGAAAACTCAATACGGAAGCCATGTGGCATGTCCGGCTTCTGAAAAGCGTTCAAAAACTGAAGCAGTTACTTCCAGGTTTTCAGCGTTCGAAAGCTGAAATGTTTGACTTCTGAGACGCTCAAAAACCAAGGTTCCACTGTACTGCCCTATACCCACAAGTCTCAGGGCGGTTCAAAAGGTAATGTATAAGGGTTTATGCATGCAGAGAAAAAGGGCAACAAAGGGTTACTTTCGGTGTGCTGTTTTATTTGGGCGTTGCACCTGTAGCTAGTTAGGCATGTGAGAATGAGTCAGCGAGCATGTGAGAATGACTCAGTACAATCTACAGTATAAATGCTGTTGTGTCCAAGGCAAGTTTGCTCTTGGTCCCTGCTGTTGGCCAGAGCATTGTCTGTATGCTGTAATTATACATTTCCCGCCCATCTGGCCAGGTTTCCCCAGCCACTCTCAGTGGCTTCCAACAGAATTAATGATGATGATGATGATAAATTAATAAAAATAAAACATCAGATATTAAAAACTTCCCTAAACAGGGCTGCTTTAGATGTCTTCTAAAAGTCAGATACAGTGGTACCTCGGGTTAAGTACTTAATTCGTTCCAGAGGTCTGTTCTTAACCTGAAACTGTTCTTAGCCTGAAGCACCACTTTAGCTAATGGGGCCTCCTGCTGCCGCCGTGCCGCCGGAGCACAATTTCTGTTCTCATCCTGAAGCAAAGTTCTTAACCTGAAGCACGATTTCTGGGTTAGCGGAGTCTGTAACCTGAAGCGTATGTAACCTGAAGCGTATGTAACCTGAGGTACCACTGTAGTCGTTTATTTGTAATACTGAGCCAAACCATAGCTTAATATGAATCTACAAACTGTTCAGGCTCCCAGACAGGAGATTGTAGCTGCTTTGCTTCCACTGCGGTCCTGCTAATACTTCATTCCTGTGAGCTAAGTCATGGGCTAGCTTAGCATGTTGTCAGAACCCAGGCTCATGGTTTGTCTCTTCTAGACAAACCATGAGCTGTAAACCCAAGAAGAAAGCTTGGTTACCACTTGCAGTTTGCCTGGAGTGTGAGAAATCATAAGGTAGGGTTTGGATGATATGCTAAGTCAAACCATGGCTTAGATCACAGCAGCTGGAGGACCAGGGGACAAACAAGGCTGCTGCCATCTCCTCTCTGGGAACCCACTTGTTTGTGCATGTGTGCTAAGCCATGGTTTGGCTTAGGGTTACAGAAGAATTGGGCCAATATGTTATTGATCCCCTAAATGGTAGTTTTGAGAACCAGGATTGAGCACTATTTTTGCATACTTCCTGCTTTGGTCATGGCTTGTGGATTAACAGTGATGTGATTAAACTTGGAAGCTGCACCATCAAGGGGTGTAGAGTGTTGGCATGCAGAGGGTTGCAAGGCCAGCTGGCTAGCCACAGCTAGGTCATCTCCTTCCAGCTGTCCCACTGCAAGGACCCATCGGCCTCTGCTCCGATGTAAATCAGCGACCCAAGGTTCAAAGCCAAGGCACACTATATCAGCCGAGTGAACTGTGCACACAGAATAGGCGTGAGGCTTGTGGAAGCATACTACAACTACCAATTTATTAATCATAAATCAGGACAAAGAAACATGTCGTCTCTCTCTTTGTCGTCTTAGAGAGACAGAGAACAGCAAAAGCTATACACAAACGGAAGTTCCCAGCAGACTGTGCTGGAATGTAAACAGACATGTGGCACACAACAGTTCCATGTCTGTAACTAAAGGTGGAATGGCAGGAGGAAGAGGGTAGTATTCAAGCACAGGTGTTATTCCCAGTCCTCCAAACCATAGAGTCTTTATACATAGCTCAGAGAGTACAGGAATGTACACTTAGAAAAGCATAAGGACATTGATGATAGTATTTTAATTGATTGCCAGCTTATTCGGTATAAGTACTGAGTTAATCTGCCAGATAAATTGAGGCAAGGAAAAAGTGCTACCCACATAATTAATTCTACTTAAGTAATAGAGGTAATTTCAATATAAAATTACTTAGATTAATAAAAGTGCTGTGTTATCTATTACTTACAACTTTTGGATGTAAATGGATTTGTGTGTATTTTCCTAAGATAGAAAATAAGTTGGGGAAAAACATTAAGAAGTAGCATCATTGAAAGGAGAGGGAGAGAGAACAAATTCAGGCATATGTAGTTCTTTGTTCTGTTGTGTCTTTCTTTACAATGATTGCTGCTATTACTTGACTGTGTAGCATTGTTGCTATGGATAAGTTATGGTGGATCATTCGCCTTTATTTTGTCAGGAAATTACCTAACCATGGAAGATAAACTGATATGGGATAAGCGCATCTTGCTTTTACTATCACTAAAATTGAGGCTATCTTTGCACTACCATTTTACATCATTTAACTCTGTTTATCTGTATCTATAGTAGCACTAGGTGGAAATGTTCTGATTTTGAGTGCAGATATTTCAAATGGTAGACAATTTTGGGCCAGTTCCATTCAGATATGTCAAGGATTGCACCCCACATCCCACTCCTGCTCCTATCTGTGTCTTTCATTCACCTGTCTCCCAATGTTTGTCTGTGGTGCTGTGGTCAAAACCACTGAGCCTCTTGGGCTTGCAGATCGGAAGGTCAGCGGTTCGAATCCCCATGAAGGAGTGAGCTCCTGTTGCTCAGTCCTAGCTCCAGCCAACCTAGCAGTTTGAAAGCATGCCCAAAAGTCCAATTGGATAACTAGGTACTGCTCTGGCGGGAAGGTAAATGGTGTTTCTGTGTGCTGCTCTGGTTTTCAGAAGCGGCTTTGTCATGCTCGCCACATGACCTGGAAAAACTGTCTGCAGACAAACGCCGGCTCCCTCAGCCTGAAAGTGAGATGAGCGCCACAACTCCAGAGTTGTCCGTGACTGGACTTAACTGTCAGGGGTCATTTATCCTTACCTTTACACATGTAAAATGAACTCCAGCAGAGGAAACTGCTCTAGTTACTGATTTTACTCATTGTGTCTAGGGGGCTTGGGAACTCTAGCCCAGGGATCACCAACCTTTTGAAGCCTGGGAGTATATTTGCAAACTGGAGAAATTTAATGGGTATCACACAAGCACTGCACCCAAGCACACATCACAACCTATTCCATGCGCTGAAATCGAATGCTTCTTTAAAAGCTAACAGCAGTGGGGAATATGCAGGTGTTTCATTTTGTAGGCCCCTAATGCAGAAATATACATAGATTTAAATGATTTTTTTTAGTGCAGTACACAATAGACATGCATATCTCAGCCATCAAGAGACATTTATAAATCAATTACCTTTCCTGCATGTTCTCTTTAAAAGTGAATGAATTTGTAGCATTTTAAAAACAAAGTCAATAAAGTTGTCAATGTCCCATCCCAAAGTCATCTGTGACTGCAGACCTGTCTACTCAGAAGGAAGTCCCATTGAATTCAGCTGGGGTTTACTCACAACTAAGTGTGGCCTGCAGTCACTAACAGTTCAGTATAAACTTCCTACCTCACCAGTCTACTAGAACTAGATGACAAGCCTACAGAGTAATTGCCTGCATTCTATAGTAAATGGGCATCAGTATTTTCCCAAAGAACTGACCCTATGTGCTGCCTCAACACATAGTCATGCCATTTCTTGTACTTTGGCGGTTAGGACACAGATCTCCTATTTATCTGTGATGGCTTGGAGGTGGATGTAGGGGCAGTTAGAAACAGAGGACTGTCCTCTGTAACTAGGATAGATGGTCACCTTACAGTAAAAAGATACAGATCAGAGGTTTTAAATCATTCATATCTATAGCTACAATCTCTACTGCCTACACCAACGTATCTGAATATATTTCTTTTTGTGCAGAAAGTATCAGTGGGTGGATTACAAATATCTTTCCATGGAACCATGCTACACAGAAGTTTTTTTTAATTAGTCTGCTTTTATATTTAATAGTTAAACAAGGCATTAATTTCATTTGTAGATAATTTATTTTGAATTAGAGCTTGTGAATATACGTACTTTTTAAATGCTTGGCTAATTTATTGCAAAGCAAAAACAAATTTGTTTAGAGAGAAGGAGCAAATTCCATAATTTAAGCAATTCAATTATCCTAATTAGCAATGGTTTTACTTAATGCTCATGAGAATAAAGAGCTAAATGAGACTACAATAGCTCTTGAGGCAGAGCACAGATCTCTTACTTGATAGGGTTTCACCAAAGCATTAAAAAAAAGAAAAGACGATGATATATTTCTAGTCCTCATGGAGATGCTGTATACTTTATTATGGTTACATTTGCCATTCATAAAGCACCCTTTAAGTTCATGCACTCATTTGTCATTATTACCTAATTTGTCTTTGGGTGAAAGAGTGGTAGGAAGGTTGTAAGATACACATTTGCTGCATTGAAAGGCTTTTACTTTCAGGGTTGAAAATGAAACAGTTTGCAAGTCAATCTAAATATACTCCAAGAATGTAGGTTCCAGGAGAGGAAATTGCAGCTGCTTTGCTTTCCCTGAGGTCATGCTGCAGTCCTGTGAGCTAAGCCATAGATTGTACAAATTCAGCATGTGGCTTGTTGTTGCTTTGCAACTTGTGCTTTGTCTGTAGGCAGCAAAGCATGGTGACATGCTAAGGTCCCAGCAGGACTCGATGAGCAAAGCAGCCATGGGCCTTCTCTCCAGGAGCTCACTTGCTTGTGTGGTTGTGCTGGACTTAGTGGGCCATCTGAAATGATCCAGTGTGCATTCAAGCCACACATTCCTGCACCACACAACTGCAAACAAGTGACACAATTGTGATGCAGGGATTGAACAGCATGGATTGTGCTAGAGGTTCTAACAGTGCAAGGGGTTTGGGGGAGGAGGTACCTGGTCTCACTGCCAGACAGGTGTGCTGTGCTCTGATCAAACCTTAATGGACAAACTCGGAGAGATATTTTTGCAGGACCAGTAGCTGCACAGTGTCTTTACTACATTTAATTAATCACCTTCATTAATGATGAAAGCAACATACAACCATGTCATGAATTGCAGTTTACAAACAGTGCTAAAAGCTCAGCTGTCCAAAATAAATAATCCCATCTGTGCACCTGGATCTCAGGGAAAGCATGCCAAGAAATTCATATTCAGCTGCTGCCTCTCTTCCTGTCACCCCTGGTTATGGAATTTCTTCCTTGAAAGTCTGAGCCTGAACACCATTCATTCAATACATTTCTACACTGTAAAATTATTAAAAATATAAAACACAATCACACATTAGAACCGGTACTAAAATACATACTAAGTCAACAGTCCCTCATCACAAATGGGCAGTCCCTCATCACAAATGGGCAATACTGCTCAGCCCCTCACAAATGCCTTGCTGAAGCAAGTTGGCATTGAAAGCCATGCAATTTAGATGTCAGCCATATTTCTGATGGGAATGGATACCATTGCCAGGGTGCCACCACAGAAAAGGCCCTATTTTGAATCACCACCCAATGTATCACAGTGCGTGGTGGGACTTCTATACTAGCGGCCAAAATTGTGGAAACCTTTTGGGAAAAGTTTCCAAGGTTTGATGGCTCATAACACCACTTTTTGCCCTCCTTTCAGCTCCAGTACATAACACCAACAGCTGAATCCTACTGTGACCTGACTGAATCCTTGCCAAAACAAGATGACACCTGATTGGCTCTCTAAACACTCATGCTCATTGGCTACATTCAAATTAAGGGAAGCTACTGTGTACCAACCTAAGGAAGTTGTGCTTCCCTTTTCTGGTTATTTGGTGATATCTTTTGATAGAAAACTGATAATTGAACAAACTTTGTTGCATTACATTATTCATTCAATTATCTTTCCATTGATATCTAATTTTATGGTATTACCACCAAAAAAGTGGTGTTATGAGCCATCAAACCTTGGAAATACACTTTTCCCAAAAGGTTTCCACAATTTTGGCCACTAGTGTAGAAGGACGTAGAAGTTCCCCCACCCCCACCTCAATTATGAAGCCATTCCTTTAAGGCAGACATGTCCAAAGTTTGTTTTGGGGGCTTAATCCGGCCTACTGGTCGGTTTAATCTGGCCCCTGTGGCAGTTTATTTCCTGGGGTAAAATCCTAAAACAATACAGCATTAAATATTAAAAACTCTAGTTATCTTCCGCTTGGACTAATGCAATGCGCTCTACGTGGGGCTACCTTTGAAGGTGACCCGGAAACTGCAATTCATCTAGAATGCGGCAGCTAGACTGGTGACAGGGAGTGGCCGCTGGGACCACATAATACCAGTCCTGAGAAATTTGCATTGCCTCCCAGTACATTTCCAAGCACAATTCAAAGTGTTGGTGCTGACCTTTAAAGCCCTAAACGGCCTCGGTCCTGTATACCTGAAGGAGCGTCTCCACCCCCATCGTTCAGCCCGGACACTGAGATCCAGCGCCGAGGGCCTTCTTGCGGTTCCCTTATTGCGAGTAGTGAAGTTACAGGGAACCAGACAGAGGGCCTTCTCAGTAGTGGCGCCCACCCTGTGGAATGCCATCCCTTCAGATGTGACGGAAATAAGCGGCTATCTTATCTTTAAAAGACATCTAAAGGCAGACCTGTTTAGGGAAGTTTTTAATATTTAATGCTGTATTGTTTTTAACACTCGATTGGAAGCTGCCCAGAGTGGCTGGGGAAACTCAGCCAGATGGGCAGGGTATAAATAATAAATTGTTGTTGTTGTTGTTGTTGTTGCTGTTGTTATTAAAAAACACACCTCAACAACTTCAATCCAAGACTAAAAAAAGTTCAACAGCTTCACAACTTCCCACGGCCCTTCACTTCATCAACTCTGGCTCTCTTTGAAAAAAGTTTGGACACCACTGCTTTAAGGGGAATGCAGGCCTGTCTAAAGGAGGTCATCTGTATGCTAATGACTCCAGGTGTGCCACACATTAGGCAGGCAGGTGATAAGGACCGGTAAAAGAACTAATGGGAGTCTTGGTGAACAGTGGGTGCTTGGGCTCTTTGCTCACCTTGGAGCCGAAATGTGCAAGATGAATCTCGAGGTTGCCTTCTGGCAACCTAAACCCACATCTCTGGACTGGAGAAAGCTCTGAATCTAAACTAGAGAAATGAACCACATAGCTCCTTGCTAAAAATAACAAGCAATTAAAAAAGCAAGTCACACCTCCTGACAGTAGGGTGGTGAGCATGAACAAGACATAATCTAAATATTGGTTTGAGGATGCACATTAAACAGAAGATCATTTCTTTCTACTAGGAGTACCACCCGCCCCCTGTGTTGGTTAGATTTGACCCTAACAAACGAAATGAAAAAGTATCAGCGTTAGGAGGGTGATGTTCAGTTAGTCTCTGAAGGGGACATTTTTAATAGAGCTCCTAAGCATATGTTAGACTGGTCCTTTTAGAAGTGGGCTGCGCTATACTTAGCAGGAATTGGAAATCTAGAGCTTTTAAAAGATTAAAGCACTTGCGTAAGAACTAGGAAAAGCAAGCCACTTTTTAAGTTTTCTGCATGGCTGGATAATTGCACCATTCCCTCGACTTTTTGTTTGTCTGAAAACAGAAAGAACAAGCATCTTTCTCAAGCATCTACTTCCTTTCCCCTCTTTCTGACCCCAACATCATCCTTATTCTTTTGACTTCCTTAATGAGGCTGCTGGTTTCTGAAAGGGATTCATCTGAAAATATTTGCTCTGATGCAGCAATCTCTTCTAAAACCGGTGCTTCATTTCACTGGTGCAGTTAAGGGGCCACACTTGTAAAACGCCCAGTTACTGCTGGCTTCCAGGCAGAAATGTACATGTTCTCTTCAGGTTTGATCATCGGAGAAAATCTCACAGTACCAATCAGACTTGGCTCAGTGAGCCAGATGAATTGAAAAATCTTCAAAAGCCGATCCTGAGCAAGAGTAAAACAAAATAAAGAGGCCAGAATATAGCAAGATATTGAATTACACCCTATGCCAAAGGGAGGGTTTTTTTGAGGGGGGGGGAGTAGCTAATTAGCTACTGTCTTAATGACAGTATTTTACCTTTTCAGGAGCCATGCTGAATTGACAGACGGTTGCAATGGAGGATGCTTGATGAGTTTACCTGAACTGGGCCTTTGATGAAGCTCAGTGCTAGCACCCCTGCTTTACAGTGGATATGTGGATGGCTGTGTGTGATGTCTGGGTGGATGTGTCTCAGACATTCTGCCGCCTCTTTCCTCCCCTGGTGTGTCTGGAAGGAGATCAAAAAGCACCCTCTTACATGTTAAAAACTACAGCAAGTTTGTTGAAATAAGTAAAAAAATTAAAAAATTGTCCAGTCGCACCTTAGAGACCAACTAAGTTTGTTCTATGGGGACGCGGGTGGCACTGCGGTCTAAACCACAGAGCCTAGGACTTGCCAATCAGAATGTTGGCGGTTCAAATCCCTGCAACGGGGTGAGCTCTTGTTGTTTGGTCCCAACTCCTGCACACCTAGCAATTTGAAAGCATATCAAGTGCAAGTACAGTGGTACCTCGCAAGACGAAATTAACTCATTCTGCGAGTTTTTTCATTCTGCGAGTTTTTTCGTCTTGCGAAGCACCGCTGTGTATTGACGGTTTCCCATAGGAATGCATTGGCGGTTTTTAAAAAAAGGCGCAAGACGTTTCATCTTGCGAAGCAAGCCCATAGGGAAATCCGTCTTGCGAAGCAACTCAGAAAACGAAAAACTCTTTCGTCTTGTGAGTTTTTCGTCTTCCGAGGCATTCGTCTTGCGAGGTACCACTGTAGATAAATAGGTACTGCTTTGGCGGGAAGGAAAACGGCGTTTCCATGCGTTGCTCTGGTTCACCAGAAGCAGCTTAGTCATGCTGGCCACATGACCTGGAAGCTGTCTGCGGACAAATGCCAGCTCTCTCGGCCTATAGAGCGAGATGAGCCGCAACCCCAGAGTTGTCCGTGACTGGACCTAATGGTCAGGGGTACCTTTACCTTTTAAGTTTGTTCTGGGTATAAGCTTTCGTGTGCATGCACACTTCTTTAGATACACTGAAACAAAAGTCACCAGACCCTTCTATATAGTGGGTGTGTGGAGTGGGGTTTTTCTCTGAAAGGTGGTAGGAGATGGGTGATTGACTCAGTGGGTATGGTAAACAAGTTTGTTGTTACATTTCCACTGTGAATTCTGATTAATCTTTAGCTTGTCTAAAGAAGTTGGGATTCTAGTTTGCATGGACAAACCATAGTTTAACCTTTAAACTAACCACGGTTTGTGCTCGTTTGTTGGACTTTACTTTTATCACCCCGACTTCTAGCAATATCTTGGACATGGGGCCAATGGAATCAGGCTAGTAGCACAACCCATAGAGGCAGTAAAAATGTATCGATATGGTCTGCTCCATAGATGGCGACTTCAAGTAGAAGTCTGCACCCATCTAACCAATTACTGAAAGGCAATCACATATACGGATCGTTATAGTCCAGTCAGTATGAGTGGGGAGAGTGAGGATGGCCCCACTATCTCTGTCCCCTCTCACCATCCTCATCACGCTCCATGAGTTGGCAGAATAACTTCTGCGGCATGGAGCCTTTCAACTCATTTAGGCTCCCTGTTTGATCTTGGCTTCCTTGATTTGCTGGAGTTCTAAAGTACTTGGAGAGCCTGCATGATTCGAAAAGACTCTCTGATGCAGAACTTATCCCCATTCATGGATAGAAGTGGAACAGGACTAGCACTTCCTGCACAGTTTTAAACCAAAACCTGTTCCCAATTTCTCAAAACATTTCTTCCCCCATGGAAGAAGTTTCCATTTTTCATTCTCTTAGGGCAGTGGTGGCCAAACTTGGCCCTCCAGCTGTTTTGGGACTACAGCTCCCATCATCCCTAGCTAACAGGACCAGTGGTCAGGGTTGATGGGAACTGTAGTCCCAAAACAGCTGGAGGGCCAAGTTTGGCCACCACTGTCTTAGGGCATGTGCAATGAGTGTGGGTTGGGCTCATCTTATTGTTGCAATGTGGTTTGTGTTTTTTTTCTTTCCAGTGCTTTGCAGCCTCCCCAGCTGCCTGCACCTTCTAATGTGAAAAAGCCCTCTTAACTCTTAATGTCTCTCCCCCTTGAGCTTTAATTGAATTATTATTATTATTCCCCACCTATCTGGCTGGGTTGCACAGGAAACCAGGCAGGCATGTTACTGAGCACCTGAGATTGGTGCTGTTACTGATATGGTTTTGGTGGGGCGTTCTTACTTTTATCTAAAAAAAAGGGGGGGGGATCCACACTTGTTTCTTTACCAGTAAAAGGACTTCATCTGCAAATAATTACAAACATCTGTCAAGTGCACAATAGGCAGCCTCCCCACCTGCCTGTGCTTACAGCCCAATTGATAATGTCATGGGTTTTTCAGGAAATATGGGCACCGAGGAAGGCTGTAGAGTGCAGACAACTGGAGAGATGATATATGGAATGAAAGAAAACACACACCTTGAACACCTCTTGGTCACCATGAAGAAGAAGAAGAAGAAGAAGAGTTTGGATTTGATATTCCACTTTATCACTATCCGAAGGAGTCTCAAAGCGGCTAACATTCTCCTTTCCCTTCCTCCCCCACAACAAACACTCTGTGAGGTGAGTGGGGCTGAGAGACTTCAAAGAAGTGTGACTAGCCCAAGGTCACCCAGCAGCTGCATGTGGAGGAGCGGGGAAGTGAACCCGGTTCACCAGATTACGAGACTACTGTAAGATAGTAAGGTAAGAACAGCAACAAACCCTGCACTCCACCTATGAGGATTTTACTGGAATTTTCAATGTATTTCCCCCCCCCCCCCGCCCCTTGAATTCATAAGAAAAAATTGTTGGAAAACAGGAGAAATTTTCAGGACTGCACTATCTTTAGCACAGCAGTCAATTGCTTGAGTGGGGCTTCTGTGAGGGTCAATTGATAGTCACCTATAATGGCAAGGGAGCCACTTCCTTGTGGCTACTTTCCAGATGGTGCTCGAGATGTGCGTGCCGAAGGAGCACATGGTTGGATTCAATTATATGGCCATGTGTTTCCTTAGTAGTCCTATTGCTTAGTACATAACCAAAGCTGTCAGCATAAATTTAGCATAAAGTTTCCGTGCTCCTTGTCACTTCTGCTTAATGATGATAAACAGACAAAGACCAAAAGAATTCTCTTTAGAAAAATTCAGCAGAGCTCATTCTTCTTTAGCCAAGCTGTTATTGCCTGCTGTGATGTGACCCACAGATTATTCATAGGGGGGAAATTGTGCCTTTTTCTTTGAAGAAGACGTACGTTTGTTCAAGACCAGAATGCTCTAAACTTCCATAGGTCAGCCATTTTGTGCTTGGCTTTTGTTTCATTTCTCTCCCTAGTGCTAAATAACTCTGAGACATTGTATGAATATTTCTTGATCTGCTTTCAGTTGGCAGGAGGCTTTTCGGTCTCAAAACGCTCTTATATTCAGCAACACCCCAGCCCCCCGACATCAGTGTTAGTACATGCAGGTGGAGTGGCTGAATTATGGCATTATGTGAAATAAATGTGTGTTTCAATTCTTGCTCACCGAATGGAGCTTGGGGTGGGGGAGACTGCATTGATAACCATTTGTAACTGAAAACCCAATTTATAGAGCACATCCTGGTGCTAGGAGATATTGAAATCTGCTATACAAGCTGAACAGTGATTCACTTTTTAGTTTTTCATTCTGTACTGTGACACAGCCAGGGCATAAGAGGGGGGGGGGAATGTGCAGTGGGGGGGGGTTGCCTTCTTGGTGAAAACAATATAGAAGGAACCATTTATTAAAGTTACTGTGAGCACAGTGTTTCAAAAAATTTAGGATTTAAAAAACAAAACCAGGGGTCAGCAAACTTTTTCAGCAGGGGGCCAGTCCACTGTTCCTCAGACTTTGTGGGGGGCTGGAATATATATCTATATAGCTATATATCTCTATATAAATGAATGAATTCCTATGCACCACAAATAACCCAGAGATGCATTTTAAATAAAAGCACACATTCTACTCATGTAAAAACATGCTGATTCCTGGACCGTCTGCAGGTCGGATTTAGAAGGCAATTGGGTCGGATCTGGCCCCTGGGCCTTAGTTTGCTGACCCATGAACAAAACCATGCTATGTCTCATAATTGTTCTGACATGGGATATATTTTACTTACTTATATGCACACTTAGAGCCCTGCATCCCCCTACATGTCACTTTTGTGGTTGTGCAGTACAAATTGTTCTGCACAAACTAGATTTTCAATTGCAAATGGTTATCGGTGTGAGTTCCCTATAATGCACAGGTTGTTGCTATTGTCACGGATGCCCTGTGCCAGGTTTGTGTCTGTCCAATTCATAGCTTAATAGCTTGTTGATATGATAAGAGCCATGATGCACCTCGTGAATTTCTGGACATTGCTTGAATATTGAGTTGTCAGAGTGAACCACTTGGATAGAAATCTTTGGCTGTACTGTGTGAGCCATTTGGGAGGCTCACTATATAAAGGGAATCTGCCAAACTACTAAATACAGCAGCATTACAAATAATGGATTGCTCTAATAAGTTTATATTATAGGCTATTCCAAGAGTAATAGGCCTATGAGGAACCGGGCTTGCTTAATGTTGATACCCTCTTTATGGAATTTCTTTCCCATAGTGGCTCCTCAGGCCTGTTCTCTGTTGTCCTCTAGAAAGCTGACAAAGACATTCGTGTTTTAAAAGACTTTTGAGGCAGGAGAGATGATGTACTTTCATGTCAAATGAACCAATGGTTGTCAGTACAGAGATGCAAGCAGTTGGCCGCAGATTGGGTGCTGATTGTGATGCGAAATGATGTCAAAGGTGTATGAGTGAAGTCACTCAAGGTGAAATGAGGCCACATCTGCACTGTACCTTTAAAGAAGAAGTTGTTGTTGTTTAGTCGTTTAGTCGTGTCCGACTCTTCGTGACCCCATGGACCAGAGCACGCCAGGCACTCCTGTCTTCCACTGCCTCCCGCAGTTGGGTCAAACTCATGCTGGTAGCTTCCAGAACACTGTCCAACCATCTTGTCCTCTGTCATCCCCTTCTCCTTGTGCCCTCCATCTTTCCCAACATCAGGGTCTTTTCCTGGGAGCCTTCTCTTCTCATGAGGTGGCCAAAGTATTGGAGCCTCAGCTTCATGATCTGTCCTTCCAGTGAGCACTCAGGGCTGATTTCCTTAAGAATGGAGAGGTTTGATCTTCTTGCAGTCCATGGGACTCTCAAGAGTCTCCTCCAGCACCATAATTCAAAAGCATCAGTTCTTCGGCGATCAGCCTTCTTTATGGTCCAGCTCTCATCATACCACATAAACCAGAAATGGCTCCCCCCACAAAGGATCATGGGAACTGTAGTTTCTTTTACAGTTGTTGAAAGAGCCCTATTCCACAACACATCTGCAATTTCCAGAGTTCTTTGGGAGGAGGGATTGACAGTTAAACCATTCTGAGAATTGTAGCACTGTGTGGGCAATAGGGGTCTCCAAACAACTCTCAGCACCCTTAACAAACTACAATTCCCAGCATTCTTAGGGGGAAAGCCATGGCTATTTAAAGTAGCCTAATAATGCTTTAGGGACACTGGTGGCACTGTGGGTTAAACCACAGAGCCTAGGACTTGCTGATCAGAAGGTCGGCGGTTCAAATCCCCGTGATAGGGTGAGCTCCCATTGTTCGGTCCCAGCTCCTGCCAACCTAGCAGTTCGAAAGCACGTCAAAGGGCAAATAGATAAATAGGTACCATTCCGGTGGGAAGGTAAATGGCATTTCCGTGCGCTGCTCTGGTTTGCCTGAAGCGGCTTAGTCATGCTGACCACATGACCCAGAAGCTGTATGCTGGCTCCCTCTGCCAATAAAGCGAGATGAGCACCGCAACCCCAGAGTCGGCCATGACTGGACCTAATGGTCGGGGTCCCTGTACCTTTTTAATAATGCTTTATATGTACAGTCCAGTTGGGCCCTAAATTGGCCATCTCTTGGACTCACTTGATGGGTTTAAATGAAAACGGTGTTACACTGTTTGCCATGTTTCTTATTTAGGTAATTTATTTTTAAATGATTATATTGTTTTAAACCGCTTGGCGTGTCTCTAGTGATGGTAAACTGCCCCAAGAGCTTTGTGGGGCGTGAGGGAGGAGTGCAGATTGGAAGCAAGCTTGACACTGGTGTACTCCTGACCCTTAAAACAACTCACGTTGCAAAAGGACTGGATGGTAACCCGCACAACAGATGCTGCACTAGACATTCTGGTGTGAGTCAGAATCCTGACAGCAACATTGTGTGTGTACTGGAGTGTGCCTAATTGTGCATTCAAGGGGACAGTTGTTAAAATTGTTTAAATGGGATGACATAAATGCTTGACTGAGGACCGCTGAATCAGCACGGGAGGGGCGTGGGCGATGGTGTTTGGTGGGGTATATGGAGGAAGTGAGGCATGTAGACCGATTCCCTGTGAGAAAGAGAGAAAAGTGCTTTAAATGTGTGTCAGAGGTTCCACAAAATGTCTTACTAACAGCCAGCCGGTCTGCAGCTTATACTGAATAGTACATTGAGATGGAAGAATAGTGGGCTATACCCAGTGCTTTTTTTTCTTAAAAAGTGTTTAGGGGTACTCTTATTTTGACTCAGGAAAATCACCATTTTATAATTCAGATTGGGAAAAATAAATACAGTAAATGGACAAAACCACAAATATTCACAAAATGCTTTGGGGTATGCGTACCCCTGCGTCCCCCCAGAAAAAGCACTGTCTATAGGTCTTCAGACAGCAGGTGTGTGTGTGGCGGGGGGCACTCCATCTTTGACTGCTTCTCTGGGCAACAACAACCCCCCCCCCCGAATTTAGTAAACTAACCAGGACCAGAAAGACCTGGGTTCTGATCCTTACTCACTCATGAAGCTCACTGGTTATCTTTGGGCCACTAGGGCAATCTAACTTAGCCACACCTACGTCTCACATTAGCTGTGAGGATAAAATGGGAGGGGATAGAATCTTGACATTAGCTAAGAAAATTGAGTTATTAATATAGTAAAGTGAATAATAAACAAACCTCTCCCTCATATGCTAGTTTTCTTACATACAGGGACTTGTGGATGGGTTTTTTTTGGGGGGGGGGAGAATACACAGCTGTACAGTCATACCTCATGTTACATCCGCTTCATGTTACGTTCTTTCAGGTTATGTCCTGTGGTGACCCGGAAGTACCGGAAAGGGTTACTTCTGGGTTTCGCCGCTCGCGGATGTGCAGAAGCGCAAAATGACGTCACGCGCATGCGCAGAAGCGGCAGATCGCAACCCGTGCATGCGCAGACGTGCCGCTGCGGGTTGCGCTCTTTTCATGTTGCGAACAGGCAGGCCTCCGGAACGGATCCCGTTCACAACCAGAGGTACCACTGTAGAATGAACTGGTCCTGCCCCCAAACTCTCCCATCTCATTCTACCAATTCATTCTGAAAGGAGCCAGATGTGCCCAATTTATAGAATCATAGAGTTGATTTATACAATCAAGAGTCATCTAGGCCAACCCCTTACAATGCAGGAATCTCAACACATGGCTCCCCATCCAATTTGAAACCATACCGGACCCTGCTTAGCTTTGCAAATGTGCTAGCAGTTTTTTGTTTGGCACCGAGAGGAAAGCACATCACTGTGTAAGCTTTCCACACAAAACCCTCACATAAAAATGCACTTTCCACATGTTCTGGCCCATAGGTGTGTTGCAGCATACCAGAAAAAACATTGACCTTTGCAAATATACCACTGGCATGTTAATGCAGCCCATACATGAGTCAGCAGCACATAATTATATTTTAACATCATTGTGGGGTGGGGCGTAGGAACACTTTTCCTGTTGTCCAGACCATGAATAGGCCTTTGCATAACAGGAAGTTTTTGAGATGAATTAATTTCTGGTTGGGTTAAGGTATTGAAAATGCAATCCTGTGTTTTGGGTTCCAATGGAGTATTAAGTCCAGTGCTGAAATAAGCTGTCACAATGCTGGGCCCAATGGATTTACCTACCTAGGAAATCAAAGTAGATCAAATCATACCACATCATGTGGACATCTCTGACATTTAGGACAAACAGATTTACAGGTGCTCATATCTCCTTAAAATGCCAACTGTTTTTGTCCCTCAGAGAAAGGAGAACAGTTACATTTGAGATTGAAATGTCTTGGGTAGTCAACCCTTGTTCAAAACAGCCAAGCAACTTCCCAAAAGTTAAGTGTCTGATATCTTAAAATTAGGTCTGTCACTCAACTGAAGAAAATTTATTAAATGTATGGGATTTTTAATTGAATAATTAAAATTGATTAAGTTTGCATATGAATAAAAAACATTTCTGAAGGGGAAAAGAGCACTTTCTCTAGTTCTTGTCTTTTTTTTAATTACAAAAAAATAGTGCTGCCTAATTAATTGGGGGCACATTTTAATTAATCACAAAATTTTGATTGTCATGATTAATCAGCTAACATCTTGGCCTTAAAATGGGTCAGGCAGAAAATGGCTCTCCTGCAGTGGTGTCACGAAGCACAAAGTGGTGGGAGTCAAGTATTCAGAGCAGAGAGACGGTGGCATCTGCTGGAGTGGCATTGTTCTCTGCTTTTTTCACTCTCCGTTTCAGCTTTCTCCTCCTCTCTTTCTCCTCCTCTGTGAGAGGAAGCTGGCAGACCATGTCATGTCCTGCTGAGTCCTTCCCAGTCCACCTGTGTTTATAATCATGAGAGGACTGGAGAGAAATTTCTTATCACTCCTAAGATAGCAGTAGGAAATTGGCCTCTCTTTTCCAGGGGGATAATACTTGCGTGCCAAGGCAACCGAGCCACAAAGTTCCCAGGAGAACAATAAAACACACTGGCACGAAGTATTTTGGTTTATGGGTTCAAATAGGCCACAACTTTATTGGTTACAGATGTGAGCGGTTTGGCTTAGGCATTAGGGTGAAGCCAGGCTATATCTTGACTCCTGCAGGGAGTCCATTTAAGGGCAAACCACTGATAGGGGGTGCCCATATATATTCTTTGTTCTTGCTTATTGTTTATGTGAAAGGCTGATGTGATAGGGCGAGTGTTATGTCGTTTTGATGTGGTTGCTCTCTAGGGAAATTGCAGAGGGTTGTGATCAAGATAAGGTTCTGGAGAACAACCCTTATGAGGAACAGTTGAGAGAGCTGGGTGTGTTTAGCCTGGAGAAGAGGAGACTGAGAGGAGATACGATAGCCACCTTCAAATTTCTAAAGGGCTGTCACCTGGAAGATGGAGTAAGCTTGTTTTCTCCTGCTCCAGAGAGCAGGACCCAAACCAAGTGCTTCAAGTTACAGGATAGGAGAGTCCAGCTAAACACCAGGAAGAACTTCCTGATGGTAAGAGCGTGTTGAAGGTGGAATGGGCTCCCTCAGAAGTTGGTGTACTCTCCTACTTTGGACGTTTTTTAGCAGAGGTTGGATGGTCATCTGTCCTAGATGCTTTAGTTGAGATTCCTGCATTCCAAGGCATTGGAAGAGACCCTGGGGCTCATCTGACCCAACTCTACAGTTCTAGGATTCTATGAATATGTGAAGGTGTAGGCATGGCTGAAGGAACAAGACCTCCAAGATGAGCGGAGCTGGAGGAGCAAAAAGGAATATAGATAATCTAGCACAATGGGCAGAGGGGTAAGGTGTGTGGGGGGGCTGTTGGCACAGTGCAAATACACCAGCAGGCGTTCATTTGCACCACACCAGCCTCCCCATCACCTTGCCCCTCTCCCTCCCCTTAAGCCACAGTGTCTCACCTGTTGGGAAGTCAGGTGAGTTCCTGTCCCATGCCATGCACTACTGATGTCTGACATGATTTTTGTGCGTTTCTTGTTCAGCTGCATAATTTGTCATGAAAGTGGGGTGGGAAATCACCCAGAAAGCATTTTAAGCTTCCTTTAAAAGGTAAAGGGACCCCTGACCATTAGGTCCAGTAGTGACTGACTCTGGGGTTGCAGCGCTCATCTCGCTTTATTGGCCGAGGGAGCCAGCGTACAGCTTCAGGGTCATGTGGCCAGCATGACTAAGCCGCTTCTGGCAAACCAGAGCAGCGCATGGAAACACTGTTTACCTTCCCACTGGAGTGGTACCTATTTATCTACTTGCACTTTGACGTGCTTTTGAACTGCTAGGTTGGCAGGAGCAGGGACTGAGCAACGGGAGCTCATCCCGTCATGGGGATTCGAACCGCCGACCTTCTGATCGGCAAGTCCTAGGCTCTGTGGTTTAACCCACAGCACCACCTAAAGCTTCCTTTACCTCAGGGCTTTTTTTCAGCCAGAACTTACCGGAACTCAGTTCTGGCACCTCTCAGATGGGATCCATTGCCATTATAAGAGTTCAAAGGAGATGTTCTTGGTTAGTTCCGGTACCACTTTTTCTAGAAAAAAATAGCACTCTATTACCCGATTTTAAAATATGTTTAGGAAGAAAAGAAGCTGTTGTGTGTTTGTATATTCTGCTGGAAGGTGTCCAAAATGGCTGCGGCAACCCACAGCACAAAATGGATGGGGTACAAAAAATATGATGATGATGATGATGATGCCAGACCTTTGGCCAACCTTTGCTCAGTATTGTCTACTTTGATGGGCAGTGACTCTCCAAAAGGCAAAAAGGAGTCTCTCCCTGAGATTGTCTTTATGCAAAGCAGATGCTTTCCTGGTTGAGCTATGTCTCCTTGAAGTGTACAAAAGGTCACCAGTCCTCAAGCCAAGGCTAAGCACACCACAAACAAACAAACATGCCAGAAGGATCTGCAGTGCTAAATTGTCACACTCTTTTTGGCTGTTATTGATGCATGTAAGCTTCATTTCAGCCTCTCTCCGACATGGGCTCTGCAACAGCAATCACATTCATAACAAGAGCATGACACATTGATCTCATTGCGAAGGTTACCCTTTCAATGCAGCAGCTTCATTGACTCCTTGCACGGCACCCATTTGTATTTCCAGTCATCCTGGAGATACTCTTTCGTTCCAATCTTCTCAGTCTTTTATTATTACTTTTTTCTTTTTAACTAAAGACATAGATTGACACCGTCAGATCAGTGACTCTTCCGCGATGAGTAACGAATGGGCAGTGTGTTCCGGCAGCACAAAACAAGGTGAAAATGGAACATTTGGAACAGTCCAGGGGTTTATCTTGCCTCTTCTCCTCCTGAACGATGCGGGTGGCACTGTGGGTTAAACCACAGAGCCTAGGACTTGCCGATCAGAAGGTCGGCGGTTTGAATCCCTGCGACGGGGTGAGCTCCTGTTGCTCGGTGCCAGCTCCTGCCAACCTAGCAGTTCAAAAGCACGTCAAAGTGCAAGTAGATAAATACCGTAGGTACTGCTCTGGCGGGAAGGTAATCGGCGTTTCCGTGTGCTGTTCTGGTTCGCCAGAAGCAGCTTAGTCATGCTGGCCACATAACCTGGAAGCTGTACGCCAGCTCCCTTGGCCAATAAAGTGAGATGAGCGCTGCAACCTCAGAGTCGGCCACGACTGGACCTAATGGTCAGGGGTCCCTTTACCTTTTACTCCTCCTGAACTACCAGCAGAGGGATTAAAAATTGCTGGAGGGGCATCAGATTTAGTGCAACGGCCCACTGCATTTCATCTGGAAGTTCTGGGTGTGAATCTGCTAAGTTATAGATTACTAAATATGTACCCTCCAACATTTCTCCGATGAAAATAGGAATGTCCTAAGGAAAAGCAGGACATTCCAGGACAAAGCAGAAACTGGGATGGCTTCTCTAAATCTGGGGTTCTCCCTAGAAAATAGGGACACTTGGAAGGTCTGCAAATAGTCATGGCTCTTTAGTGTGGGCATTGGGAACCTTGGTCCTGGGGGCCAAATTTTGCCCTTTACATGGCCCTCACAACACCTCATACCCTCCACCAGGTCCTGCTCATCACCAGCCCAGCCCTGCTTCCTTGCGTGTTTTTGCTTGGCTATGATGTGTCCTTATACGCCGATAAAGCCTCTTGCTTGCATGGCTGGGGGATTAAGAGTTGCATGTGGAAATGAGCCTACTGCACAAAGGTAACATTTGTATTTGTTGCTGTACCTACTTTTGCCCTCTGCTCCATCCACCACTGGTATGGGGCCACCAAAGCGTTGTCTTGGAGGGAACAGGGCCATTGAACTGAGAATAGGTTCCCAACCCCTGCTTTAGTGTTGGCTTGCAGTTTGGCAAACTCTCTGGTTTAAATAGCAAGCCCACATCCACAAGAAAGTCCCAATGGCTTTTGGAAGATACACCCATCGGTATTATCACGTGTTCTGTATTCCAGCAGATGGGAAGGCTGAAACATCCTAGGATTTTGTGACTGATGTGATATTTCCCCTCCAAAATTCCTCCGATGAAAATAGGGACGTCCCATTCCATAACAACAATAATCAATTGATTATTTGTACCCTGCCCATTTGGTGGGTTGCCCCAGCCACTTTGGGCAGCTTCCAACATATACAAGACATAAGAAAACTTTGAAAACTTCCCTATACGGGGATGCCTTCCGATATCCTCTAAAGGGTGTATAGTACTTATCTCCTTGGCTCGGGGGTCAAAGTGCAAAGGAAGGTCCTTGCATTGCAACTCACACCTTGAGAGTCCAATTGTCCTCCCCCTGCATGTGCAAATAGCAGCTTGTGCAGGGCCTCCTCATAGGAACCACTTTTCCTTGTGCTGCTTTATCTGGATTTACGTATAAGCTAAACAGTCTATAGCTTAGAGCCCCACTCTCTTGGAGCCCCCCAAAAAATTAAAAGGGAAAAAAAAGTGGATGTAAATTTCCAAAACTGTATTTCAGTTCAACAATTACTTTGATAAAATGCATATTTTGTTATGTGCAAATGGCTTTAGGTACCTGTTAGGTCCATAAATTACCACACAGCATATATTCAACACACACAAAAAAGTGACAATTTGTTGTTGACAAAGGACAGCTGGACATATAAAGAGCCCCATTACCTTCAGTAGCTTGGGACCTCATCAAACCTAAATCAGGCCCTGTCCATGGCTATGCCTGCGTGGTAGCTCATTGTATTTTAGATTAGCCTGAAGGACTCCAGATCTCCAGAGCCTCAGGCAGCAATCTTCCACATCACCTTTTTTAAATAGGAGATTCCAGAGAATGAACCTGCACCTTTCTGTATGCAAACATGCATTCTACCCCAAAGCTATAACCCCTCCTTAGAGGCTTCAATGCAGGCTTCCTCAACCTCGGCCTTCCAGATGTTTTTGGCCTACAACTCCCATGATCCCTAGCTAGCAGGACCAGTGGTCAGGGATGATGGGAATTGTAGTCTCAAAACATCTGGAGGGCCGAGGTTGAGGAAGCCTGCTCCAATGGATTCTGGAACATCCAGTGCAGTTTGCTAGAGACGCCTTGATGGGGTAATTCACATCCACCACCGAGAGGAGAGCACCAAATTCTGCTGGGTTATCTGCATGCATACACAAGAGAAAGTGATAACATTGTATCCTTGGCTGCTCAGATTCAAGAGGTTCTGCTGAATCCTTTTCTCCTTTAAGAAACTTGTTCTGTTACTGTATCCTACCTACCTACAAGGGAAGTAATAGTGCCACTGTATTCTGCTCTGGTCAGACCTCACCTGGAGTACTGTGTCCAGTTCTGGGCACCACAGTTCAAGAAGGACACTGACAAACTGGAACGTGTCCAGAGGAGGGCAACCAAAATGGTCAAAGGCCTGGAAACGATGCCTTGTGAGGAACGGCTAAGGGAGCTGGGCATGTTTAGCCTGGAGAAGAGGAGGTTAAGGGGTGATATGATAGCCATGTTCAAATATATAAAAGGATGTCACATAGAGGAGGGAGAAAGGTTGTTTTCTGCTGCTCCAGAGAAGCGGACACGGAGCAATGGATCCAAACTACAAGAAAGAAGATTCCACCTAAACATTAGGAAGAACTTCCTGACAGTAAGAGCTGTTTGACAGTGGAATTTGCTGCCAAGGAGTGTGGTGGAGTCTCCTTCTTTGGAGGTCTTCAAGCAGAGGCTTGACAACCATATGTCAGGAGTGCTCTGATGGTGTTTCCTGCTTGGCAGGGGGTTGGACTCGATGGCCCTTGTGGTCTATTCCAACTCTATGATTCTATACCTCTGAATTCATATATCACAATACGGAAAGGAAGATGTTAAAAGCCCCTTCCTTCTCAATCTCAGCATTGCGACTTGGGGAAGGATGGAAAACAACTCCTATACATACAGCACTAATCATATCTTTGTATTGAACTGCTATTGATCTGCCCAAATGTTTGAGCATAAAAAAGTTCCCTGACAAAGGTAAATGGAAGGGCAGATACAGTTACGCAAGCGGAGAAACTATCTGTGTCATCACAAAAGAGTTTTCAAGGTCATAAAATGCATCACTTCTGACTGCAAGTAATGTGTTGTGTTGTGGGTTTTTTTTGGATCTCTAAGCTCCTGAAGTCCGCCCCCGCCCCCGGCTTGCTTTCTGTAGATTTTTCCATTTCAGACTTTGGAAAGAAGAAGAAAAATAAAACAATTTCCCTGAAACAATGTGCTTTCCTTTGTCTTTGAAAATAAAACCTGTTTTCAGTGTTCACTTTTTTTTCATTGAAACAGAAGAAAGTTGTATTAGAAAACCCCCCACGGCATCTTGTTGGAAATTCACAGTAGGGGGCATTACCTAGACTATCAGTCATGCTTATGACAACAGGAAACAAAATGCTATGTTGTATGTTTGGGATGAATGGATCAGTCTGCTTCCAGCCTGTATCAGTTTCATATTCATTTGTTGAAAAGTCCATCCTGTTCTGTTTCCACATTAATATGTCATTTTATTTTATTTTTTTAAAATCCACACAAAAATTCACATTTAAGCACGTGTTTAATGATGCAACGGCATACAAAATGTGTACGTTAGGAAACACGCACACTTAAATGCTGACAAATGCTTTGGGGGAATTTTTTAAACAATAAATAAAATCCACAGACTGATGTGGAAATGTGATGTACAGGAGTGCAAGACTGGAAAAATGACAAACTGAGAGGAATCAGTTATGAGAGGCCTATTTACCAGGCTGCCTTGGCACTTGAGAATTTGTCCTTGCAAAAGCAGCTCAGCTGAAACATTAGCCCATGTTCTCCTATACTGACATTTTTATAGGGATCCCAATTTATCTCCTCAGTACTTTCTCTACATCTAAGGAACTCAGATGAATTCTATGATCCACTTTAAATTGTAGACTTGAACCCAAGATTACAGAAAATGCATGTTCCTTGCTCCAGGCATCAAAACTGGCCATGATTATTAGAAGATGAGTTCCAAGTCAAAATTGTCTATATTTTCCTCAGCCAATTGTTTATGGATTTTATTCTATTCTTATTTTAAAAGGTGCAATTTGTGTGCATGCATATTGTGTTTTTCTCTTTCTCTGCTGTAGTTGTCTTGATAGCCCTATATTTGGTGTGCAGGCCAAATAAACTCACACTAAAAAAACGGACAGATATTTTAGTGGATAGATATGTCCATTCCTAGTTGTTGGTGAACTCCATGATCTTCCCAAGGAATTGTGAAATTATCTCTGTATAAAAGAGCTGCCTTGAAGTTATGATTTGTGTAAATAACTGTTCCAGTGACAAGGGAAATGCCCTGCTTTTGTGAGTGATGTAACATGGAAGAAGGAAACATGGGCAAGATAACTCCTCACAGGATGAGGACTTTTAAAAAAAGCAGTCATAATCTTCTACATCTATTAGTTAATTAATCCTATTATGTATACAGTGGTACCTCAGGTTACGTACGCTTCAGGTTACATACGCTTCAGGTTAAAAACTCTGCTAAAACCAGAAATAGTGCTTCAGGTTAAGAACTTTGCTTCAGGATGAGAACAGAAATCGGGCTCTGGCGGTGCGGCAGCAGCAGGAGGCCCCATTAGCTAAAGTGGTGCCTCAGGTTAAGAACAGTTTCAGGTTAAGAACGGACCTCCAGAACGAACTACCGCATTTTTCGCTCTATAAGACGCACCAGACCATAAGACGCACCTAGTTTTTGGAGGAGAAAAACAAGAAAAAAAATATTCTGAATCTCAGAAGCCAGAACAGCAAGAGGGATCGCTGCGCAGCGAAAGCAGCAATCCCTCTTGCTGTTCTGGCTTCTGGGATAGCTGCGCAGCCTGCATTTGCTCCATAAGACGCACACACATTTCCCCTTACTTTTTAGGAGGGAAAAAGTGAGTCTTATAGAGCAAAAAATATGGTAAGTACTTAACCTGAGGTACCACTGTACCTGATTCAATCCTAGCTATTTCTCTGCATGCTGAACTAGAAGAAGAGTCTAGCAGATCAGGCCTATTGGTCCATCTAGTTCAGCATTCTGTTCTCACAGTGACTATCCAGATGCCTGAGGAAACCAGATTCCTGGGTGGTGTTTGCTGCCTGACACAGCCACAACCAGGTCCTGCAGGGCCATTTCCTGCCGGCACGGCAGTGGGGCAATGCCCAGTGCCTTCCCTTCTGTCTCCACCAGTTGGGTGGGAAGGCCCACTCAAAATGGGCAATACCTTTAAGGGGATACCAGCTGAACTAAGGATCCAGCCCAATGCCTTATGAATTGGCCTGTCTTGCAGGTTTTTTTATTTATGGAATTTTTATCTTTATTTTTTACGTACAACGTTTCCTTCCCCCCTTTTCTTTCCAGAGGGGGGAGGAGGGAATGGTGAGTGGGGCGGGGGCAATGCTTCTATTCTTCTACTTAGTGTATATGTGGGGTTTTGTGTCAGCGTCACTTGTGTGGGTTCTCTTTACTATTCACTTGCATTCACATCTGAAGGCAGCCCTGTTTAGGGAAGCTTTTAATGTTTAATAGATTATTGTATTTTAATATTCTGTTGGAAGCTGCCCAGAGTGGCTGGGGAACCCCAGCCAGATGGGTGGGGTATAAATAATAAATTCTTATGATTATGATTATTGTATTTGGTGGTGAGAGAGGTTGGGGGGTGGCCTAGGGCAGGCATAGGCAAACTGGTACAACTCCCATGTGACCAGCTAACAGGACCAGTGGCATAGCTGCCAAGTGTCCCTTATTTGAAGGGACAGTCCCTTATTCCAGCGCCATGTCCCGCTGCTGTCCCTTATTGATGGATGTCCCTTAAATGTCCCTTAAATGATGTCCCTTAAATTTCAAAGGAAGCAGCTCCTCTCCCTCCCTCCTGCCGGCCAGGGAGGAGGGAGGCTCCAACTGTGTTGCTTGGCTGTGTTGCTCACCCAATAAGAAGTCTAAGAACGACTGGGGGGTGGAGCTTGCATGCCTTGTGCTGATCAAATCGGTTGCGTTCCCTGGGGACTCGCCTTTGCTCAGCGCTTCCCAGAGGAAAGGTGACAGTGGTTTTCCTTGAGGTTTCGTTTGGCTGCTGGCTGGGCTTTCTGCCTTTGGCTCAGAGGGGCTCAGAAGTTGAACATACCTGTGCTGAGTGCTCAGATTGGAATCGGATGGATACGTCATCGCCGGCCCACTCACCCTTGCCGGCGAAAAGGTCTGTCTGGAGCGGGGGCACATGGTGGGGGAAAAGGAAAGGAGATCTCGTGGGGGGGGGGGCTTTTGAATTTGTCTTGGAGGCTCCTTCGATTGACTTATGGGGAAAAAGAAAGGAGCTGGTTGACTAAAATGGTGGGTGACTGGCGATCTCATGGCGAGGGGGGGAGGCTGTGTGTGTGTGGCTAGTTAATGCAAGCTGAGGGGGTTTTTGAATGCTGGACACCATTTTGTTGCACGTGCTGCTGCAAACTTTGCAGTGCAAAACCAGGCTGGGGAGCCATCTTAAGTTGAGGCTGCATAGGCCTTGTGGTGCATGTGATTCAGATTCTATTCAGTTGAACCTCTGCTTACAAAGTTGGTTGGACAGTGTTCTCGAAGCTACCAGCATGAGTTTGACCAGACTGCAGGAGGACAGGAAGACTGGAGTGCCTGGAGCAGGTGAGGCTGCAGGCCTCTTATTTTGGCTGCTGGTCCCTTATTTTCAAGGCTGCTGGTCCCTTCTTTTCAAATCTGTAAGTTGACAGCTATGACCAGTGGTCAGGGATGGTGGGAATTGTAGTCCAAAAACATCTGAAGGGCCGAGTTTGCCTATGCCTGGCCTAGGGTGTGGTTGGTTGTCTTTGGCTGTAGTGAAATTTGTTTTTGTTTGTGAGTGGGGTGTGTATGTGTGTGTTTGGATCAGGCTAGCTAGATTGATCAGTATGCTGTTGGCTGGTTCTTGTTGTTGTCTTGTTGTGCTGGGGTGAAGGCGTCTTCTTCTATTTGCCCCCATGTCAGTTTCAGCTTGTTGATTAGTTTTTCTAATAAGGCTGTTTCCCATACTATTTGATACCATTGGTCTATGCTTACTCCTGACAGGTCTCTCCAGTGACTGGCTGTAGACCATAGCACCTCTCCCAATGGTGGCACTTGGAGGATTGAAGCACCTGGTCAATGTCTGGGGTGACTGCTTAATTCAGGGTTGACCCCATCCTAATTATTAAGTGGGCTGCTTGGTACCAGTTGCACATCCAGTGCCTTGGCCAAGACAGAGTTACTGAGTGGTGATCAAGCAATGAGCCTTTTGCCATTTTCTCCACTTTTTACTTGTTATTGGTACCGTGTTGTTAATTCAAGGGATTCAATAGCATTTAGATGAAAATCGATGTATATTACATTGTGTTACTTGCATCTTTGATTTATTTCTAATTCCCCCAACATAGCAAGAAACGTCCTGTTCCGTTCCTGAGAAAATCTGAACCGTCATACTTTTTTTGCCTGCAGTCATCCTCAGTGTTGGAAGCTGAAAAGGACTTGCAGAATCTGTACCAGCTTTATGCTCTGAACAGATTATGCTGGCTAACGACTTGAATCAAACCCAACTGCTTGTCTTGAAAACAAAGTTTGGTCCAATAAAAGTGACGATCCCACTAATTCTGTGGGCATCTCTCTCTGTGATAAACTTGGTTGCCAACATTTAAATTGGATTATGGTCCAGATCAACTGTCCTTTTCCTGCAATCACCAGTCATTAGGGATGGGTGAATTGGTGCATTTGGTTTCTCTTTCTCATTTTTTTTCGGTCTTCAGTTCTCCACATTTCCACATCAGTTTGTGTAGTTGTTGTTGTTTTAAAAAAGAAGTCCTCGTGAAAATTCCTCGTAGCTTTGTTGCGAATTTCTCCTAATGTACACATTTTAATGCAATTTTGCAGCCACTTTGCTAATGAATATTTTCATTGCTATATGTGCTTTTAAGCACACTTTGCCACAGTATATGCATTTTCCTTCACATTACTTGACTGCAGAACCTCACTGAAAAATTTGGAGCTCTTCGTTGCCTCATCGTAAGTCCTTCAAGGCTGTGGGGCATGAGGAATGTGCTCCCCCATTTATAGTAAGAGTGCCCACTTGTGAAAAGCTTTTGGTCTAAGATACATCAAGAAGTTTCTGCTATTTGTTCAAATGACTCCACAGATTTCACTTTTAAATCTGTGGCATGATCAGACTCAACAAGGGCATTCAAAAGAACTCATTACATGGTTGCTGGCAGCAGCCAGAATATCTGTTGCATAAAAATGGAAGGCACTGCAAGGATTACAAATTTTCCTGTCGTATAAAAACATATGGAACATGGCAATATCAGTGGTGGGTGGGTGCATGTGAGAGTAACATTTAATATGAATGTTTCTAAGGGAAATAGAAACATTCAAATAGCCTCCAGGAGGACTCCATAGCTTTGTCAATGTGTGAAGTATGGCTCTCCTAAGGATTTGTGAATGCTTCCTGTTTCACGTCTCTCCATTTTCATTTCGTTTTGACTGAAAAAAATACTTACGTATTCCCTGCCTCCCCCCCTTCATTGGGTTGTATTCCATGCTGCATGTACATAATCAATAATAAGCACAAGGATGGCTGAGTTTCATTTGGCAGAAAGTATAGATTAGGTAGATTCACCTTCAAATGCCAACTGCATCAAATTTCTCACCCTACAAGTGACTTCACGATCCTGTAGGGACTGCACAGAGATTCCAGTCGAATGAAAAGGCTTCTTTACTCGGGGGCAATACTTGCAACCATTCTCATAGTTGTTCCCCATCCTCAAGCATCCCATGTACTCCCCCCCCCCAATATATGTACTGGTTCATTCTACCATTGCTTCTAAATGACCCCTGTAGGTTGTAAACGTGCTGGTGACCCTCCTCCACTGTGGTAAGGGGCCACACTGTTGAGTGTATGAACTAAGACCAAACACATGTATCTGGACATCAGAACAGATTTCCTGTACCCATGAAGTCTTCCTGCCCCCTTTTGCTCTTCAGGTTTTCATTTCCTAGAACTCCCGCTCTGAATGGGCCATCCATCAAGATACGTGGGGTAATGGATTGGACAAATAAGAAAAGAAAGGCAAGATTCAAACTATTCAAAGCAATATAGTGGTACCTCGGGTTAAGAACTTAATTCGTTCTGGAGGTCCGTTCTTAAACTGAAACTGTTCTTAACCTGAGACACCACTTTGGTTAATGGGGCCTCCCACCGCCGCCTCACGATTTTTGTTCTCATCCCGAAGCAAAGTTCTTAACCCAAGGTACTATTTCTGGGTTAGCAGCGTCTGTAACCTGAAGCGTCTGTAACCTGAAGCGTCTGTAACCAGAGGTACCACTGTATATGGATCATATTTTGAAATGGCTATTGCACATTGGTTCCAGGAAATCACTCAGCTTCCCTTCAATAACTGAATTTTGAGAGAGCGAGTACAGAGCTGTTTGTCTCAGGAACAGCATATGCTTGCTTCTGCTGTTTTTAATCTGCGCGTAGGTATCCCAGTAATCTCTTCATGAATTTAATTACAGCTATAATTAGGTCCCATCAAATATATGTTTTAAATTCAAAATTTCCGCAATAAAATTCCAATCAACAAATGCATTTCCCCCCCACCATGTATGCCTCACACATGCCTCATTAGATGCGGGAGAGAAACTGTTGAGTGCACCACTGACTACTGATTCCGTAATTCACTAATCGTACAGTGACTGGAGTCAAACTTTTATCAAAATCATTAGGAAGAACTCCCACTGGCGTGAAAGTCTTTGGAAATACACCTGCAAATGGCCAGTCTCTCGGCATAGTTTCAAAGGTCTCTGAAACTACACTGGGAAAGAGCTGATCTCTCTCTTACAGCCCATCTCAGAACTGGTGGTTGGAATGGGAAATGGAACATCAACATTTAGATCAAGAGCTACGCTGACTTTCTAGTTAAAAGACCCTAGTTAAAAGGGTCAGATCAAGGTATAATTTTTGGTCGTTAAGTTAATACTGCAACAAAAAAATCCCCCTTGTGAGATACAAAAATTGGGAGTGGCATTTTAATTTCTACTGCTTTCAATGGAGGAAGCCAAAGTTGATATGTTTTCAGTAGGTGGAGGCCTTACACCAGCGGTCAACAATTATTTTCAGTAGAGGGCCGGTCCACTGTCCCTCAGACCTTGTGGGGGGCCGGACTATATTTTGAAGAAGAAAAATGAATGAATTCCTATGCCCCACATATAACCCAGAGATGCATTTTAAAGAAAAAGACACATTCTACTCATGTAAAAACACGCTGATTCCCGGACCATCCATGGGCCGGATTTAGAAGGCGATTGGGCCGGATCTGGGCCCCAGGCCTTAGTTTACCAACCCATGCCTTACATAGATGATGGAATGCACTAGAGTCCCCCCCCCACCCCCGGTTTAAATCCTAAAGAGGGAAAAATTAAAGAACCAATGTTTTCTGCGGTCAGTAAGTTGCTGCTGTAGCCTGAAGGCAACTTCTGTCCTATAGAACAGTGGTCTTCAGCTAGTAGGTTGTTCCCCCATCTAAGGTGATATGACATTAAAAATTAAGAAAATTAAGAAGTGGACCCCCCTCCCCAAATGCATGTTAAATGTGCATCCTGGATCCGAAAGTTGAAAGCTACTGCTATAGTATACTGAAATGGAAAGAGCACTTTGTCACTGTATGATATTCTGTCCTGTTATTTCACTGCCCTTTCATGATATTAATTTCTTTTTAATTGCTGTTTGTAGCTTTCCCCCGTGAGCTCTCTCTCATTTCTTGCTTTCATTCGCTGTGTTAATAGTAATTTTACTATTTGATCCGTTGCTGCTGCTGTTATTGCTACAACATTTTAAAAAACTGTATCTTGATTTTATTGCAAAGTGCCCTGGTGTCATGTAGCAAAAAGGTGGAGCATAGTGGTACTGTATTGTATTATTGTACGGTATGGTTGCATTGCCATTATTAACTTTGAATGTTGCCTACCACTGGTAATAATATTCCCAGGACAGTTTATATAAATATGAACAGCACACATCAAATCATGCATACATTGACAGACTGCTCTATTGAAGGGGTGAGAAACCCTTATTTTACACCCCCCCCTAGGGTTTTTCTTTTTTTCCAGAGTACTGAAATGAAGAGAGTCCTGTTTGTCCTCCTCACCCTGATATTTCTTGCAAGCTTTCAAACAGTGACACTCCATTTCCTATTAGAGGTCTCACCACATTCTTCCGGGAGGGTTCATTCCCCTCCACTACACACTCAATTACAGTGTGCCTTGGAAGTCGAACGGAAGTCTGTCCAACTTCCAAAATATTCGGAAACCAAAGCGTGACTTCTGATTGGCTGCAGGAAGCTCCTGCAGCCAATCGGAAACCACAGAAGCCCCGTCGGACGTTCGGGTTCCAAAGAACATTCGCAAACAGAAACACTCACTTCCGGGTTTGCGGGGTGTTCGGGAGCCAAAACGTCTGAGTACCAAGGCGTTCAGAATCCAAGGTACACCTGGATTTGTGAAAGGGGCAAATACTTCTTTAACGTAGGCATGGTTGCCCTACGTGTTTTACTCAGTCTTTACCTTTTTAAAAGAGCATTTTAAAAATGGTATGTTTTCTTTTTTAAAATGATTTTAAGCACATCATTTAAGCAGTGGGAACTTTTAAGGCCCCTCCTTATTCATGACGAATTGTTTCTAGGATGGTTTTGGGGTGGTTATACACAATCCTGCTTTCATTCCTGTTTGTGCCTGCAAAGGTTTAGAGGCGGACAGTGGCATAGCATGGACGGGGCCACAGGGCCACAAAATTCTTAGGGGCACAAAATTTCAAAAGTAAAGAGAAAGTAGCAATAATAATTTTTAAAAATAGTGCGCCCTCCCCTCATAGAAAATCTCCCAATGTTTGCGTGGGCGGACTGAGGAGTGGATTTGTGTTGTGTGATGGGCAGTTGCTAGGGCGCCCTCTGCAGGGCTTTAGAAAGATTCCTGCTCCTAGCCAATCCCCTGTCCTGCTCTCCAGCATGCTTGACACTCATGGGGCACTGCAGCTGCTACTCAGGGAGGCTGCTAAGGTATTGCCCCTTCATTCTAGCCTATGGCAGGCAGTGACAAGGATACTTGCCTTGCCCGGGCACTGGCAACCCACGCTATGCCACTGGAGATGGACATACTGCTTTCTTTCTAATCGCTGTACATCCTGTGGCTTCCTGCTGAAATCCTGCAGCCTTTCATACCACAAATGCTTCAAGGTCGTTGTTTTTCTGTCCCACCTTTGTTGTGCAAGAGTGCCTCTCTAGGCAGCAATAACACAGCGATATTGGAGAAGCATTGTAGAACAATGGTGTGTGCATAGCCTAGTATAAATCCATCATGTATGTGCTATTATTGGTTGTTTCTAGATCTTTAAGGAATACTGAAAGCACATGGCTTCCCCCAAAGAATCCCAGAAGCTGTAATTTATTAAGGGTGTTGAGCATTGTAAGTAAGTAAGTATGTAAATTTTTATTTATACCATGCCCTCCCTAGCCAAGACTGGGCTCAAAGCGCCTAACATCAAATGTCAAATACATTAAAACACAATCAAACAATTGATTAGAATACAGCTTAAAAATTGGAATCAGGATAAAACTGCCCATAAATTACAACCATAGGGGTTGGGAACCTCAAGTATTCATCAGGGCCAGCTATCCATGTTGATCCCACATGGGCCAATAAAAGGGACAAAGAGGTCCCATAGAGGGGCTTCAAACTGGGCCTGGACCGAAGGCCAGGCAGAACAGCTCCATCTTGTAGGCCCTGTGGAAGGATGTCAAGTCCCGCAGGGCCCTGGTCTCCTGCAATAGAGAGTTTCACCAGGCTGGGGCCACAGCCCAAAAGGCCTTGGCCCTGGCTGAGGCCAGTTTAACCTCCTTGAGGGCTCCTTGCAGCCTTGTGAAGGGTAAATTACAGGTCCCAGGACCGTTTGGGGAACCTCAGGTGCTTTAAATGCATGGTGTTGACGCAGCCTTGAGTTAATGACATGTTGCAGAATATACCCACAAAAAAAGCCCGTCTGGAGTAGACCTAAATGAGCATACCTTTTTTTAATAAATCACCATATGCACATAGCACGTGTTCTTTCCTTTCCCTCCTGGCAAATGCTGATATTATTCTCCAGCAGGATGACCAAATGCAGAGGATGGCAGAGTTCCTTTTGCTTGACTATTTCCGTAGATTCATTTAAGCAGATGTCGCTTGTGGTAAAAGGTGAAGCTGCTGTAATTCTCTATTCTGGGTGACTACGAAAAAGACAGGAGCCTTGCCCCCCTTTGCAGCTGCTCTTCCCTACCATTCAAGGTTACTACCGAGCACAGAAACGAAAAGGGCAAGTTGCCTTTTTTCCTGCAGGATACACTCATGCAAATGATGTGGGAAATGGGCAGGGGGGTGGAAATGAGTCAAGCATTTAAAATCAGTTCCGCGCAACTAATAGGCATTTATTCAATGGGCCTTACGAGCGTGAGCTGTGCCCCATTTTAAATCGAACCGAGAGGATAGCACATTTCATTAGGAGAGATAATTACCAATTTGTTCTTTCTCAAAATATTAAATATATATTATTACTCTGTTAAACCCGGACTTGGCATTTAGAAGGTGAATAGAAAGCTTGAGGGTTAGTGACCTGAAGTGGGTAGTTTTTGAGTGTGCAACTGACAGTCATTGAGGACTGGCCCAAACCACTAGGTACCACAGCTGCCTTCTAGACCAGGGATGGGCAACCCTTTTCAGCCCAAGGACTGTATTACCAGGGTTTCCCAAACTTGGGTCTCTAGCTGTTTTGGGACTACAATTCCCATCATCCGTGGCCACTGGTCCTGCTAGTTTGGGATCATGGGAGTTGTAGGGTCTGGTGCCCCTCCATACATAAACTGGCTTCTTCAGAGAAGGCAGAGACCAGCAAAGGAACAGCAGCTGTGTAAACTGTGAAATTTTGACTCTTTAAAATGGCTGTGTTGGCTGTTTTCAACTGCCTTGTGCGTGGGTGGCGCTGTAGTCTAAACCCCTGAGCCTTGGGCTTGCTGATCGGAAGGTTGGTGGTTTGAATCCCCGTGACGGGGTGAGCTCCTGTTGCTTGGTCCCTGCTCCTGTCAACCTAGCAGTTCAAAAGCATGTCAGAGTGCAAGTAGATAAATAAGTACCACTCCGGCGGGAAGGTAAACGGTGTTTCCGTGCGCTGCTCTGGTTTCGCCAGAAGCGGTTTACTCATGCTGGCCACATGACCTGGAAAAACTGTGGACAAACGCTGGCTCCCTCGGCCAGTAAAGCGAGATGAGCACCACAATCCCAGAGTCGTTTCACGACTGGACTTAACTGTCAGGGGTCCTTTACCTTTTAAAATGGCTGTGTTGGCTGTTTTGAACTGCCTCGTGCCCATCCTATGCATGTGCATATGCAAATATATGTAAATGTATACTTTAAGAGTGGGACGTGGGTGGCGCTGTGGGTTAAACCACAGAGCCTAGGACTTGCCAATCAGAAGGTCAGCGGTTCGAATCCCCACGACGGGGTGAGCTCCTGTTGCTTGGTCCCAGCTCCTGCCAACCTAGCAGTTTGAAAGCACATCAAAGTGCAAGTAGATAAATAGTGGGAAGGTAAAAGGCGTTTCCGTGCACTGCTCTGGTTCTCCAGAAGCGGCTTAGTCATGCTGGCCACATGACCCGGAAGCTGTATGCCAGCTCCCTCGGCCAATAAAGTGAGATGAGCGCCGCAACCCCAAAGTCGTCAGTGACTGGACCTAATGGTCAGGGGTACTTTACCTTTTATAGGTGGGGCGAAGAGGGACAAAGAAGAGGAGCCTGGGAGGAAGGGGAAGCAGAGGAGCGGGGACAGAGAAAGAGACAAGGAGCAGGAGAAACTAAGGAATGTGCAGAGTTAGACAAAGAACCATGAGAGAAAAGGGTGGTAGTGAGCTTTATCCAAGAGGTGGAGCAGAAACTGCAGGAGTTGATGAGGAAGGTCAGGGGGCCAGGAAATCTCTCACTATGGGCTTAACAGATCCATAAAGCCAAGAATGGCTTTATTAGGCAGAGAAACGACTCTTTAAAAAAACTATGGGAGGGTAACTATGAATACCTAAATGCCAACAGGAGCATGAAGACTTGTTGGAGTTAGGGGTTCGCTAGGTGGTGTTGGAGAAGACTCTTGAGAGTCCTATGGACTGCAAGAAGATCAAACATCTCCATTCTGAAGGAAATCAGCCCTGAGTGCTCACTGGAA
The DNA here is from genome assembly GCF_965153285.1 of Podarcis tiliguerta. Lineage (NCBI taxonomy): Eukaryota > Metazoa > Chordata > Lepidosauria > Squamata > Lacertidae > Podarcis > Podarcis tiliguerta. Next base: position 80,521,370 of record NC_139539.1, read on the forward strand.
GGACAGATCCTGAAGCTGAGGCTCCAATACTTTGGCCACCTCATGAGAAGAGAAGACTCCCTGGAAAAGACCCTGATGTTGGGAAAGATGGAGGGCACAAGGAGAAGGGGATGACAGAGGACGAGATGGTTGGATAGTGTTCTCGAAGCTACCAGCATGAGTTTGACCAAACTGCAGGAGGCAGTGGAAGACGGGAGTGTCTGGCGTGCTCTGGTCCATGGGGTCACGAAGAGTCGGACACGACTAAACGACTAAACAACAACAACAACAGGTGGTTTCTGAGATATCCTGGGGTTTTTGACCATCCTTGGGACTGGCAGGAGAGGGGTTGCATAATAAAGCCATATTGGCTCTTGATTTGTATTCAAGCAGTGGGTGAAGGACATTTTGGCTGATGTGGCTCTCTGAACCCACCGGACACATGTTTTGAAGTTCCATGATGGTAGTGGAAGGAGGGAGGCGGGTGGGGGTGGAGGAGGCAGGTTCAGATTGTCAAAGGATAATGAAGAGAATGAATTTCCATAATAAAAGCATCAAACAAACTGCTTCTAGCAATTAGGGAACAGCTTGATGCTGCCACTGACATGCAAGAGATGGCGCGAAGTATTTTTGCTTATGTACAAGGGTGTTTTCTTTTCTGGAAGAGCCAGTGAATTAGCAGGGATAGCAAAGGACGACCCTCAGTAGGTTGCAGGAGGGCAATTGCTGGAGAGTGGGTGTTATTCAGTCAGCCACCCCTGAACACACAAAAGTCCAAAGGGAATGAATTAAAATTTGGTTGGGAGGGGGTGGCCTGTGAGTAGGATAACCTTGAGAAAGAGAATTCATTACTTCCCCCCTTGCTTATCACCGATGTCCTACTGTGCATATAGAAATGTTTCTCTCTTCTCCTCTACCATCTTAGACGGGTCGCTTGCTTGTAAACAGGATGTGGCATGAAAATGAAGTAGAGAGGGAAAACATGGTGAATTAGATATGTGACCTGGCTCTGTAATTTTTCTGCAGCTTTAATATAAACTCCCCCTCCCTTCCAACCATCGAAATGGCTCAGGATGGAAGAATCGGAGCTAAAATCCTTTCTGAGCAGGATGGATTCTTTAATTAAGGTTAGGCTGTTCCTCGAGAGGATGTGTAGCAGATATGCGTGGAACACTTCTTGCAAATTATTTTCCATCTCCCTCACTCTATTAGCTATGAGCTGATGCAGAAGACTAGGTGTCAGTGGCTGGCAGGTACTGCAAGTATCCAACAGAGCAAAAGTGTTTTATGAGCCTGTTAAAATTTCAAACTGTTATCCTGTGTAAGGGCACATGCATGCCCCAAATTTAACCTGGCTTAACACTCATTCTCTGTCCCAAGAGAACCCAGGAACTGCAACGGAGCCAGAGTCTTGCAAAAGGGTATTATCAGCACCCTTCCTAAATTACAATTCCCAGGATTTGTAGAAGGAAGTTCTGACAGCTAAAGTAGCATAACACCAATATAAATATGTGGTTCAGATAATGACCGCATAAATCAAAATCAGAATTGGTAGCTACAGAGACCAGATGAAAAAGGCAGCATGGCTCCCATGTTTTTCATTGTAGGAGAAGGACTATTTCCCTCATTCCCTCAAATTTTAGTATTGGGCAGGGTAACGTTTGAATGGGATACCTTCCAACATTTATCCAATGAAAATAAGGACATTAACAACAACAACAACAACAACAACAATAAGTATTTTTATTATTATTTATACCCTACCCATCTGACTGTGCGGCCTCAGCCACCCTGGGAAGCTTCCAATGTATATAAAATAATAATAAAACAGTAAACATTTTTAAAAGACCCTACCCTGTACAGGGCTGCCTTCAGATGTCTTCTAAAGGTTGTATAGTTACTTATTTCCTTACCTTGGGGGTCACATAACTCCATACCCTCCAACATTTCTCTGATGAAAATAGGGACGTCCTAAGGAAAAGCAGAACATTCCAGGTTGATACCAGAAACCAGGAGTAAATCCAGGACTGTCCCTGGAAAATAGGGATATTTGGGGGGGTCTGGAATGGGAGCCCATCTCAGATTCCCATCCATATTGACTGCCCACCACTGCAAATGGGGACTGAACTTGGCTCTCATTTAAAAGCAGAAACAGTCCTTGCCCACCACTAAGTTGACTACCCAGGGGCAGAGTGAGGATGATGATAAGCTGGCAGAGATGGGCTAGAGAAGGGCCCTTCTCAGATGCTAAGATCTTTGGCCAGTGCTGGGTTTCCCCCCCAGGTGAAACCTCCAGAGGGGCGCCATTCTGGCTTCCAGCCTGTGTGTGTATGTGTGTACGCAAATGCATGTGTGTGTGCCAAGCTGGGTCTTTGACCCAGGTGAAATAAAGCCTAGTTTTGTCCCTGCCTTGGCCAGTGCCCAAGCTGGATGACACTTGGCACCAGGACTGCCTCCTTCGTAGGTGGCACACCCAATTGGGATTCTATCCTGCATGGAACATGCTTGGATTCCATTAAAGTTGGGTTTCCTGGGTAACCATTAGTTGGAGATGTTGGGTAACTGTGTACGTGCAGCTACTCACACAGAGTCAATTAAGGTTTGGCAAACAGCCAGAAGGCAATCTGAAGGAGTAAGTCTGCCTGGTGATAACAGAGACATGGAGACCGCTCCCTGATTGGTCAAGCTCTCTCAAAGGAGTGATAATTAATGGCCTACTAACTGTTAGTTCAGTATTTCAGTGTTTGTGTTCAGAGTTCTGTGTCAGTGTAGGAGTTGTGAGTCGTGCCAGAGAGAGCTAGCAAAAGATCCGAGTTCTGTTCCTGTAAATAGTCCACTGTATATAATAAACACCTAACTACAACTTCCTGGTTCCTGCTTCATCTATCCTGTCTGCAGCCAAGTTGCCAATTGCTTCCGTGGATTCTGCATTTACTCTGCTAGGTCTGGCTAAGGTCCTGCAACTAGTCAGAAAGTTGCGAAACACCAAATAGGTTTTGTACTTAAGTTATCTAGGAATCATCCACACTGAGACTTCAAATAGAACAACCCTTATTCTGCCACTTGAAATGGGAAGCAAAGGTTTGAACCATCCCTTCTGCTGCACGTGAATCAGTAAGATTCCTTTGGATCAGTCCTGGGGGTTTTTTCCCCAGGAAAGAAATAATAACTTCTTCACCCAAGAGTTGATTTTTGTTACTCAGCTTTTTAAGCATGCAGGAGAATAACCAAACACTTAGAAGGGTCATTCACTACAGCTAAGCGTCTTTCTTTTAAGTAGGCTTTAAATATTAAATGCACTCTGGTATATTTAGTAGCTCTGCCTGCAGAGTTTCAAATAGTAATTGGATGCGGCTTAGAAAGTGAATTTGTAGTGCTGGTTGTTCAGTGAATTCACTGGCAACAATCATTTCCCACTCGGAGTGTTGCAGCCACGTAGGCTGTAAAAGAGAGAGAGGGAGAAAGAAACACAGATAAGGTTGATGATTGTGGGTGGTATTCAACTAAGCCTTACGCAGAGTAGACATATCAAAATTAATGGACCTAAATTAACCATGTGCATTAACTCCAATTGGTCTACTCCAATTAAGTTGAATACTACTCTGTTTGGGTGGATGATCTTTAGTTAGGTAAAGGTAAAGGGACCCCTGACTGTTAGGTCCAGTCGTGGCCGACTCTGGGGTTGTGGCACTCATCTCGCTTTACTGACCGAGGGAGCTGGCGTACAGCTTCCAGGTCATGTGGCCAGCATGACTAAGCTGCTTCTGGCGAACCAGAGCAGTGCACGGGAATGCTGTTTACCTTCCCGCCAGAGCGGTACCTATTTATCTACTTGCACTTTGACATGCTTTCAAACTGCTAGGTTGGCAGGAGCAGGGACCGAGCAATGGGAGCTCACCCCGTCATGGGGATTCAAACCGCCAACCTTCTGATCGGCAAGCCCATGAAGCTCAGTGGTTTCGACCACAGTGCCACCCGCGTCTGTGATCTTTAGTTACCCTTTCTTTAAAATCATCAATGTTCAGGTCACACACAGGCCTGGCTGGTTCACACTAGGTTTATTTCCAAACCAACCATGAGCAGAAGCCAATAACATTGTGTGTGAACCAAGCCGCTCAGTTCAATAGGGTCTGCTTCTAAGTATGCCTGACATTGAATTGGCACATGAAATTTTACTGGTTGTAAGATTTCTGAAACATAAGAGCATGGATATCTTCATGTTACTAAAACAATAATTGCAAATATACTTGGTGTTAGAAATGGAATTGCAAGCTGCTGCATCTTAAGTTACAGTTACGTAACCCCACCTTTTGCACATACAACCCATGTTGCTATACTGTACGTTACTTTGTGTCCTCCCTGCTTTATTCAGATTTCTGCTGTTGTTTGAAACCATCCCATTCCCCCTGTCAGTGTCTCTCCCTTCTCATTCCCATGCCATGGCCACTGCAGTTGCGCAATCTCCTCTTTTGCTCCCCTACTCCATCCTGCCTTCATGCAAATCTCATATATATATACAGAGAGAGAGAGCACATTTGACAGTTTGAGATAATTCATAATAGGTTTTTTTGTGTGAAGGAAGATCCAAACGTGTTTCCTAACTGCATTACACTCAGCTGGATAAGGAATTGTAAGGGATATAAAGTTATGTATGATTTCTGGATCATTATGTCATAATTCACAAAAATACTACGTGGTTCATTTCTCCAAAGCCTTACTAAAAATTCAATTATATTGCCTGATTGTATTATAAAAATGTTCTGCAAATAGCTAATAGAATTTTTTATTTTTAAACTCCAAGGTATTAAAAAAGAAATCTGACATACAACAGATTTGCAATGCTTTGTATGAATAGCTTGGAGATTAAAATGAAATAAATTCACTTTGTCCTCCATCATGTTGTAAAACGTTATCTGCAGTTTATTAAATGGTCAATATTCCTTAATATGTAAATCAAAACAGATATATTTCTGAAGTGCCCACTCAGTGCTGACCTATTGCCTCTCTGTTTTTATTTCTGGGTAAATACACACTGTGGAAAATCACCGTCGTCTCAAAAGGTGCTTTCCCCATTACTGTGTGAGTGTTTTGTTTACCCTCAAGTTTAAGACCAACAAATTCTGTCTGACGTGTCTCAACACCTCTCAAAATAATCATACCCAATGGGAGAGTATTGCATTAAGAAATCGCTCTCTGGGACTTGCTGTCCCAAGATGTCAGGGAAAACGCCACACTTTCACACTTCAGATCAAATCTGACGCCTCACTTATTGTCCTTTTGCTTGAGATGATTAGCTCAGAGTCACAGGCTATTTCATAAAGATATTGTATGCCAACACTACTGCAAAAAACACCTTGAGGTCCTTTGACATGCTAAAGCATATCTGGGAAACTAAACTATCGCTACAGATCCTCACTCTGGATTTTATGTGAGAACATATAGCTGAAAAAACTATCATTTGGAAAGTTCTAGTTCAAAACAGAACAAAGGTGGCCTATTAAAATGTGGTGTGCTCATTTTGGATAACTCCCACTGTGTAGCAAAAATGGAGAAGACCACATTTTAATAAACCACCCTTGTTCTTATTTATCTTCTGTTACATTTGCCTCACACTCCCACTCTTTTGTCATTTTTTTAGCTTTGTATTTTTAATAGCTCCCCTTAGGTTTCAAATTTTTAAACTGGAAGACCTTTGGGGCAGAGAACTTTGAAGTGCTATGTACATTGAAGGCACCATGTGAATAACTATAATCCAGCAATTTGTTGGAGTTCATAATTTGTTCTGATTCATTTTTCCCTCTTCACCTTGGTATGCTGAAGGGAACTTATTTCCATTGCAGCTACAGATACTGCAACTAATTCCACGAAACCATATCAGCATACAGTTATATCACTGGATTGCAAATACATTGATTATGCAGTTTTGATTAGCTTAAGTCCTTGTCTGTGTTCTCTGGATACAGAATCAATATAAGAAATGCTTTTAAAGGCCTTTAAAATGTTTAGTTGGGTAGAAGCATATGGCATCCGAACTTCCTGGCAGTTGAAAAAATGTGTGAGAAAAGCGTCCCCCCCCCTTTTTAAAAAGAAACCTGATCTCAGTCTGTTGGGAATTTATTTTTGATCTATAACACTGCAAAGTTCTGCATATTGGAGATTAAATTAACCATTAAATTAACACAGGCAGAAGCAATATCATTTTTATTTAAGATGATTGCATTCAAAAAAATCTTCACTTTTCTTTTTAAAAAGTTCCCTTTGTGCAGTATTGCAGTTGTAGCTCAGCCAAATTGTTCTATAATTCAGAAGCCTTTCCTGCTTCCTGTTAAATAATTCTTCAAATTTCATGTTAAATGAGAATCTGCTGGTGGTGGTGGGATCAGACAGATAAAAGCTAGATACTTGGCTGGTGCAAATCAGACCAATTTTATGATAGTCACAGATTCCCCATCCCTCTTCATATCAGTAAAGCTGAGCACAGAATTTCTATGTTTCTTAATGAAGTTGTTCATCGCATTGCACAACGACCAGTTAACACCCCCCCCACCCTGCAATCTATCACAGGATGCATTTCGGAGACTGGTACCTGGAGTTTTAAAATAACATTCTCATATGGGAACCAGAATGTACAAGCTTAGCACTTCCTTTGTTTGTTAGAAGGGAGAAAGGGGGGGGGGCGTAGCAAGTACAGTGGTACCTTGGTTCTCAAACTTAATCCGTTCCAGAAGTCCATTCCAAAACCAAAGCGTTCCAAAACCACAGAAGGTAATGCAAAACGGATTAATCCGTTCCAGACTTTTAAAAACAACCCCTAAAACAGCAATTTGACATGAATTTTGCTATCTAACGAAACCATTGATCCATACAATGAAAGCAATAAACATTGTACTGTACTGCAGTCACACAATCAATCCATCAGTAGCTGAACTGGGTTTCACACAGTCACAAAAACAAACAAAAAGAGCCTCAAAAACAAAAGACGCAAAATAAATAGACCCTAGCGTAACACTGAAAACGGAAGTGTGACACTCAAATCAGAAGCATAACACTCAAAGTGGAGCCCATTCGGCTTCCAAAAAAAGTTTGCAAACCAGAACACTTATTTCCGGGTTTGCAGTGTTCAGGTTCTAAGCTGTTTTGAGTACCAAGCCATTTGAGAACCAAGGTACCACTGTATGTCACAAAACCCCAATGTATAAATTATACTCTTGGTAGGGGTGGTGAAATAGGGTATGATCCTTCTTGTTACCTTGGGGATGGGGAGAAAGATATTCTCTCCTTGCCCGGGGATACCTTCATGAGAGCATCTCCAGACTTCAGACTAATTCCTTCCTCCCTGTGCATTTCCCCTTTTTCTATCCACTTCCACCCTGTGTTGTTTATCCCCTTCTTTCAAAATTTAGATTATAAGTTATTGGGGGTGGGGGCCTGTGATTTTTATGTCCGCCATGTTGCAGATATTAATATTGCTCAGTTTGAAGCAACTGGAAGCATAAGAACTAACTCCTTTAGAAATGAAACATTGTCCAGGCTCATAAAAATATTATTCAAACTTTTCCTGGCGGAACATTTTAAAATAAAACAGAATGCAGTAAATGATTAATCCAAAGCATCTATACAATGTCTTGTGCTGTTCAGCACAGGCTCAGCATCTTACAAAATCTGAAATAATCCAAACAGACCTAGAAGTAAAAGTCCGCAGCCGCATTCCAGACTCCAGGCTGTTTGCTCTCCCTTCAGGAAAGCTTCATTTAACATCTTCACTCCATGAAGTTTAGGAGAAAAGACTCAAAGACAACTCCTTTCATAATGGAGATTGCAACCCAATACCTCTCACATGATCTAAGGTTACAACCTTCGCATGTTAGCTACCAGAGAACAACAATCAGTTAGTTAATAATTAACTCAGCAGGAGCCCAAAGTTCTCTCCTTGCTTTCATTTTAGCCCCATGGAAAGATCCCTTGTTAAACCTTTTCACCTATACACATTTAGGCACTCTCATTTTAAATCTTCAAAAAAACGAAGATCATGGCCACTGGTCCCATCACCTCCTGGCAAATAGAAGGGGAGGAAATGGAAGCAGTGAGAGATTTTACTTTCTTGGGTTCCATGATCACTGCAGATGGTGACAGCAGCCACGAAATTAAGAGACGCCTGCTTCTTGGGAGGAAAGCAATGGCAAACCTAGATAGCATTCTAAAAAGTAGAGACATCACCTTGCCAACAAAGGTCCGTATAGTAAAAGCCATGGTTTTCCCAGTAGTGATGTATGGAAGTGAGAGCTGGACCATAAAAAAAGCTGATCGCCGAAGAATTGACGCTTTTGAATTATGGTGCTGGAGGAGACTCTTGAGAGTCCCATGGACTGCAAGACGATCAAACGCATCCATTCTTAAGGAAATCAGCCCTGAGTGCTCACTGGAAGGACAGATCGTGAAGCTGAGGCTCCAATACTTTGGCCACCTCATGAGAAGAGAAGACTCACTGGAAAAGACCCTGATGTTGGGAAAGATGGAGGGCACAAGGAGAAGGGGACGACAGAGGACGAGATGGTTAGACAGTGTTCTCGAAGCTACAAACATGAATCTGACCAAACTGCGGGTGGCAGTGGAAGACAGAAGTGCCTGGCGTGCTCTGGTCCATGGGGTCACGAAGAGTCGGACACGACTGAACGACTAAACAACAACAACAACATTTTAAATCTTCATTAATATACATACATTTTTCATTTCTGTGTGAATTAAATCTATTATACTTAATGTGCCCTTAGGCACCTTGTATATTGAAGGCACCACTTAAATGAATAACAGTCTCATACCATACAGAAATGTTTGCCATCTGCACTCAAGATCAAATCTTTTAAAAAGTCAGATTGTGGGACTTTCTAATAAAGGTGCAAAGCTCTTACCCTGCTTTTGTTGTTCCTGATTTACATGATGTCTTAATTCAACTCTTAGAACCAAGCAAGCAAGCAAGCAAGCAAGCAAACAAACAAGCATTGTAAGTCACTTTGGGTTGTCTTGGGCAAGATAAAGTGATTAACAAATTCAATCAATCAATAAATACAACATTGAATTTTACAAAACTTGCTTTCCCAATATTATTTGATCTCAGTCGGAGGAATTAGCTGTGCAATCCTATACATGCTCTTTAGAAGCCCCATAGAATTCAATGAGATGTGATCTGAGGTAAATGAATATAGAACTGCAAAATATATTGAGGTAGAGCACAATATACACCAGGAAGCTTAGTTTGGTCAGAATTGAGTATAAACTTCCATAGTTAACTCTCAATACATTAGTTCTCGGTAAACGAGCCACCATAGCCGCTAGAAGGCTGTGAAAATTTGTGTCCCAGGCATTTTAGACTCATCTACCCATGTATTATCTGAAACCAAAGAGGTTCATTGGTTGCCAGATATGAAATATATATAGGCATTATTTTCAGCTCTCCTACCTCACTACTAATACTACAAGTAGAAGCAGCAAAAGAAAGCTGCAAGGTGACTGATTCAAAAGCATTTAGGAAAGGGTTGGCTCCAGGTTGGAAGGGGCCTTGGACCCTCTGTCTGTCCTACCAGAGGGCCCTGGCAGCCTTACTGGGTTGCAGTAGCAATGCTGCATTAATAGTGGGCCCTGCCAAGCTTTGGGGAACTTGACAGATGCCCGAGAACGGTAGGTGCCAATGCCAGCCCTGGTTAAGGAAGAATGATCATTCATACAGAAATACTCTGCTGCCTAAGTGAGTGGAATTGGCAAATGTGCTTCTGATCTACTTTGATAATGTCCATGAAAAATTATAACTGTATAAGGTAAAGGGCCTGACCATTAGGTCCAGTCGTGACCGACTCTGGGATTGTGGCGCTCATCTCGTTTTATTGGCCGAGGGAGCCGGCGTACAGCTCCCGGTCATGTGGCCAGCATGACTAAGCCGCTTCTGGCGAACCAGAGCAGCACACGGAAATGGCGTTTACCTTCCCGCCGGAGTGGTACCTATTTATCTACTTGCACTTTGACATGCTTTCGAACTGCTAGGTTGGCAGGAGCAGGGACCGAGCAACAGGAGCTCACCCCATCACGGGGATTTGAACCGCTGACCACTGATCAGCAAGTCCTAGGCTCTGTGGTTTAACCCACAGTGCCACCCACGAGATCCTGGTAAAATCATCCATTTCAATATAAATGTGGAATTAAAAATTTGGAATTAAAAAATCAGCAGAATTTGAAGGGAGGTGAAAAAAGATCGAAATGTTTTAATCTGAGTGTGGGTCCGTATTTCTCCATGATGCCACTTCTATTTGGGGAGGGTGTTTATGAATCACCTTTCTGTCCCATCAGTGATATACCATGTAAAAAAAAAAAAAAATCCATTAAAAGCAGCCACCTGCCTAAAAGCTAGACAAAGATGGGGCCACCCTAATCAGGGTGCTACTACAGAAAAGACCCTGTCCCATGTACTCAACATCTTGACATCTCTTCGTGATGGGACATACAACAGAGCTTCTGATGAAGACTATAAAATACCCAGACAGGCTTTTGTGGCGATCACACAGGGTCCCCAGACGTTTAACGGTCTATTGATCCCTGTGCCACCACTGTGCTCACTTCCCTGCTGCCACCAACCTGTTAGCCTCGGGTAAAACACTGAGTCCAGACAGTTGTTAAAAGTGAACCAAATAAACAAGTTTATTTTATAAATATTAACAAGTTTATGGTTTCTCAGATAATATTCCTGTCAGTATCTTAACTTTAGTTTCTATACTGGCCTATACCTTCCTAATACCTTCTGTCTGATTATCTCAACTGTTTGACTGACTCCTCTTAACAAATTCTCTCACTCCCTCACACCAGATTAGCCCAACCCACAGACTTATCTTCTCTGTCTCTTCTAACTCCAGACTGTCTTCTCATCCACCCTAACTCTAACTCTAACTCCTCCCGTTGGGTTCCCATTGGTTAGTCATTTTACAATTAGTTAACCCTTTCCTTATGAACCCAGTATGATGTCACACACCTAGGAGGGCAAACGCCACAGCTTATATAGGAGGAGTTAATCTCCCAGAGATGCTGGCCTCAAACTCTATGGCTTTAGAAACAAATTGGAACTGAATGAAGTTAGTATGATGCTCTAGAGTCCATAACACAAACCAAACGATAGTTTGGCTGCCACATTTTTCTCTGGCTGCAGTTTCTGAAGACCCTTCAAGGACAGCCCTATATAGAGTTCATCACAGTACTGCAAATGAGAGTTTTCAAAGGTGCAAGAAATCACTGTGGCTAGATCTGCTTTCTCCAGGAAGAGGCACTCCTGGCCACAGGCAAACTATGATCCCATTCAGAACCCTCAATCCCAGACTAGCTTATCTGATGACCTACAGAGCATGCATTCTGCCTGGACTGAGCCTTATTCAACTGCACCCAGACAAGAATAAAACGTCAAGGTAGATTTGGAGGTTTCTGCTCAGATGTTTCACTCCCAGAATTCTGAACTTTTTTTTTTTAAGAGTTTGAATAAGGCTGAATACATTTCTCCCTGATGTGTCCACACAATGCTAATTCTGATGCTCGGATGATACTGAGACAATTTATGCTCAGCTGCTCTTTCAGGAGTCAAGGAAGAAAATGTATTTATTCCTTTTGCTGTTAATACTTGTTTATTCTCTCCCTCTCTCTCACTCTCTGAACATGCCTTGTCCCCGCCCCTCCATCTGCACCTTTTCTCTTTCAAATCCTTTCTTCCTTACTAATGTATATCAAGTTAGAAAAACATACTTTAGCTGTCATCTCCCCTTGTTAGCAGGATGTGGAGGTGTGTGAAGTGGAGGGAAACAAAAAGTGATCAGCAACAGATAATAATAGAGAAAGATGTTCCAAGGCCTTGAAAAGGGAAAGAGAGAGGGGGGGAAATACAGAGACAAACCAGAAATATAATCCTCAGAGATAATGGCATGCTACAGAATATGAGTGATTGAAGCTCAAGATAGGGCAACTCATTAAGAGAACAGACAAAAAACCCTGAAACGAATACAAGGTCAAGAACGGAATTGTCACGTAGGACCTCAATTTCAAGAAACAGATAATATACAGCCAGGATGCTGTCACGAAAGGTTATTGCTTGGCACTTTCATCAAAGTCTTTATTGTATTTTTGATTGATCGTCTCAAATGCAAATAACAACAATGCAAGAGAGGGCAAAATTGCTGGGCATATATTTATACATCGTCTAAGTAGGCAGTAAAAGGCAGGCCACATCTTCTGGGCGTCTTAACATATTGGAGGGTAGATTTAGGAAGCACACCTGATGTCACCACCTAATTGCTGCTTTTGAGCACAGTGGGAGGATTCCAATTGGTGCTCTTGTACTCCCAGAAGGGCTTTTGATGATCCAACAGAGGCATTTGCTAATGGAAGAGGAAGGGAGGCAAATTTTGATTGTACACAATGACCAATGCAAAACAAAATTGAATCAAGGGGTTTCCTTTCATCCCTTTTCTCCTGAAGTAACAACAACAGGCATTTTGACCAATGATTCACTTCATACACAACAGTGGCTTGCTGCCTTTTATCTGCAAGTGGTCCTCCTATAGGAGTGGCTATGTGCATCTGAAATAAGCAACTGAAATAAGGTTCAGAATTATATATCAGTGAAAGGAGGAGTCCTTGTGTCCAGTGCTGCAGGCCAGATGGTCTGCAGTCCACGTGGGCTATGTTTGGGCTCTGGGCACCATTTTGCCTATCCTTATACAGTGGTACCTCGGGTTACATACGCTTCAGGTTACCGACTTCGCTAACCCAGAAATAGTGCCTCGGGTTAAGAACTTTGCTTCAGGATGAGAACAGAAATCGTGTGGCGGCAGCGGGAGGCCCCATTAGCTAAAGTGGTACCTCAGGCTAAGAACAGTTTCAGGTTAAGAACGGACCTCCGAAATGAATTAAGTTCTTAACCAGAGTTACCACTGAATTATGTGTTAGGCTTTTCCAGCATAATACATTACAGTGCAACTTTTGCATACATGGGGAAAAGATTTGGAAACCGAGAGAAGACCATTCCAGCTTACTCCTTGTTTGGGGGATTTTTGAGAATTGCATGCTATAGATCTCATCATGTCAATGTTTATTACCAAGATGACAAAGTAAACGTGTGAGGGCCTAGTCTTTCTACTCTTTCACTGTTTAGGTCACCTTCCAACCTAGGAATATAGGAAACTGCCTAATATCAAATCAGGCCAGTAGTCTTAGTATTGTCTACACTGAAAGGCAGAGGCTCTCCAGGATTTTGGACCAGGGTCTCCTCCAGCCCTACCTGGAGATGGTGGGGATTGAACATAAGCTGATTCTCTGCCACTGAGCTACTGCTCTTGTGGAAGCTGCCTTCTAAAACACATGGGGAGCTGCCATGAATGCAAAGGCTTCCCAGTGCACATAATTGTCAACTTCGCCCTTGAGCCAGTGCCACCGACTGGGCTCAACCACTTCAGCCCCGACTGGGCCAGGCGAGCTGGGGTAGCACTTCCAGGGACCTTCTTCTGCAGGAACAGGTCTAAGTGCTGTGGACTCACAACTCAGAGCTGTGAGCACCGAACTCACTTCCAAAAGACAGTCGTGCACAGCAGAGTACAGCAGAGCATAAATCACTCGGATGACAGCGCTGAAGAATATCTTCTTTTATTCACTACAGCTACTGTACTATACAAACTATATACAAATGGAGACGCTGGACTGCACTGAGTGTTACAGCTGCTTTCTGCAGCGACCTTATCTACACAGAGATAACACTCAGTCTCTCCCTTTGCAGTGAGGCTGTAGCGGAATAAGTACGGGAGCACAATCCGCCCCCTCCTCTCTGGAAAACCAGCAGATTCTTGCAATGGGAGGGGTGAAATCTCCTCAATAATCACCTTACATAAATTGAATCCCAACAAATATGGGGGGGGGCACAGCATTCTCATTCCTGCTGCCCCCCGCACACATTTTCTTTTTCTTTGAAACTATGGTTCTGAAAAGCGTGTTCTCCCTAAAATGAGAGCATGGGTTGCAGTGTGGGCCGCCAGGCCGGCCCTCTGTTGCCAGGCAGGTTAATGGTTATTGCCTGGTGCAACGATTGGCTGACCGGTTGCTGGGGCAAATTGGATGTAGCTAATCGGGGGATGGGGGGGTGGGACCATAGTCTTTAAATATTGGGGCACTCTGCCTTTTGGTTTCTCTTTAGCAGAGTGCATCGGATCACCTGCCTGCCCGCCCTGTGTTCCGGTTGACCTTGCTTTGCCTGTCATGGGGTCATCTGCCATTGGGGCAGGGGCCTAGTAGGAATTTTGCCATTTGGTTGATTGGCTGGTGCCACTTGGTTTTTGCTGACTACTTAGCAATTCATCACAACTTGTAAGGTTGCAGTTAGGCATTGGTTATAAAAAACTGGTGGTGGAGGGTTCAGGATAGGCTGTGCCTGCCCCTCCAATGGTGCTGAAATTCCGTTAAAGGAATCCTGGGGCGTGCCACGATTTCGTCCAATCCCTGAAATGGGACCAGGGCCGGCAAGCCTTGGGGAGCTGGTTGGGTGAGCGGTGAGGGACTGTCGCTCAGCTCAACTGATCCCCAACATTGTTTTCCCTTCACTGGCATCCGATGGAGTTTGGAATGTCAGTTCTGTCCCAGGCGGGGGGACAGATAGTCATAACCAATGTCTAAGCAACCACTCACAGATTTTGTATTTTAATAAAGTTGTGGCCAAAATAGTGCCCAAAAACCTTAAACTTTAATTATGTGTGATTTGTGAATTATTTGAGGGGTGGCTTGGGGACCTACACGCGCAAGTGTAGACAAGAGGAGACTAAAACACCTCTCTAGCAACAACCCCTCCCCCCGGAACATCCGTCGTATTAGTTACAGAGGAAGAATTCTAGCCAAGTGTTATCTTTTCGTTTTCTAACCCCTTAAAGCTTCTTGTAAATTTACTGTCTTCTGTTTGCCTTGAGCCAAGGGCCAAAGCAAATATACAAAGAAGTTCAGTCTGTTTGTCTTAACATTTGACCTGTATTCTCTTGTTTCTTTTCATTACGTTGGCATTACTTTTTATCCAATGGCATCAACGTACCTGGCGCTTTGCAGACAGACCTCTTTGATGCAAGGGTGCTGATTCCTAAATGCAAAAGTATTAACTTCTCGGTTGCAACTTTGTTTTTACAGCATTTTTAAATAATATCTATATATCCCCAAACCTCAAAGTAACCATGAGTTTAAAATTAAATTTGTAATGGCTGGGTATTAAAAAAGTACTTAAGCCCTTAAAAGAGTATGCTTTGCCTATGGCTCAGGAGGCAGTAAATCCTTTGGAAGTGATAGCCTCCTTCCACATACCAATGAGAGCTGCATAATTCATGTGAGGCAAGTAATTTAGCCAAAAGATAGACTATGTATCTTGCGGAAGGAAAAGGTGAGACACTGTTTTCTATCTTTAAAAAAATAAAAATAAAAATAAAAGTGGTTTGGTATTGTTGCACGTCACCACAATCTCTGAGCAGTGCAGGACGCCATGAGTTCCAGGTGGAAACCTAGGGTTTGGTTTCCTTAGAATGAGGGACTGCAGTACTCCATATATTGGAGTACTACAATACATCCAAAACAATGGGAGAAATTGGAAGGATCTCAAAAGAGAAGGCAGACAGGGACTGGAAGGTGTTTAAAAGATACTTGCAAAACTATATCGAAAAATCAGAACTCCTATTAGAATAAACAAGTTTCGTTTCAAATATTGGAATACTAAATAAGATGGATAACAATGTGTAATAGAAAAAGAAGTATGAAATTAGGTTAAAGGTGTGCGAAAGAAAGTAATAGAAGTGGAAAGAAACTGCAATTGAGTAGATTGGAAGTCTAACACAAAGGGTGAGGGGTGGTGGATGGTGATGGGAATTATCTGTGGGATTGAGTGTAGGTATGTTGTAGGTATGTTGTATGTATGTAGGTATGTTGTATGAAATGTATGTTTGTATGTTTGTACAGTGGTGCCCCGCAAGATGAATGCCTCGCAAGACGGAAAACCCGCTAGACGAAAGGGTTTTCCGTTTTCAGAGGTGCTTCGCAGGACGAATTTCTCTATGGGCTTGCTTCGCAAGACAAAAATGTCTTGCGATTCTTGAGGGTTTTTTTCGCTCCCCACCCCGTTTTTCTAAGGCGCTAAGCTGCTAATAGCCTTTTAGCAGCTAATCCGCTAATCCCTTAAGCCTTTAATAGCCTTTAATAGCCGCTAATAGCCGCTAAACCGCTAATAGCGCTAATCTGCTAATAGGGTTGCTTCGCAAGACAAAAAAACCGCTAGACGAAGATACTCGCTGAACGGATTAATTTCGTCTTGCGAGGCACCACTGTATGCGTATTAATGTTGAATGAGGGACTGCAGAGACTGTGATCCATGTGATATATGGTTTATTTACAAACATACACAATCTGAGCTTACAATGGGCCTGAGCCTACAACATTATCACCCCAGCATTGTAATTGAATGAGAGGAATGGCTTCTGCTTGTGCAATTGAACTTTCTACCCCTCCCCTCCCCCTGTACCCCCATCCCAAATCTCCCCCAAATTCCCAGAACAGATTAGGGTGTGGGAGACACATGTGGGACTTGTGCAATGATTTGTTGGGTTCATCCCCAGATTTATTACTCACAATGGCACATAACATTTCGTCTACCTAGCTAAACCCAGCCTAGATGAATCCATGCATAACAGCTTGACGAATATCCTGTATTTGCTGCCTGGTTAAGACTACCCAATTAAGGAGCCGTCAAGAACCTGGCTGGTCATCATACATGCTTGGTGTGCTGTATTTGATGGGGCAGAATTTCTGGAGACCCGTAGTGACGCAATTAGCACACAGAACAAAACAGATCGCTAGAAAACCAACCCCACAATCGCAGCAGCTCCTGCAGAGTAATTTCCGCCAAGTCCCTGAGAACCTGCCAACTCAAAGTGCTGAGGTCTACCTGAATACACAAAACCTGATGACTCTCAGCTGAATGCGTGGACTGCTCCGATCATCAAGGGCTGTGTGCACGGAGATGTGACAAATTAAAACTTTGTTTGTGTTTGATCTGTGATGGGTACTTCTCACATGGGGCCATTCACCTGGAGCCTGATGCAGCTCTTACAATTAGAGGTAAAGATGACCTTGCTGCCAGCTTCAAGCATCTGAAATGGCAAATCTCATTTGAGGCTAAGAAGTACTGAAATCTCTTTTACCCCCCCCCCCTCCTGAATACTTTTCTTCTTCTTCTTCTAACAAGTGACCAAACAGATCCCTTTTCCCCCACAAGAGAGAGGTACTTTGTTCCGGCACATTGGGCAGAATGAAGAACAAAGCCTCCCCAAAGTCACTGTCTGTTGACGTGCGCTGTTGCTTTCCTGCAGGAGAATATTGCCATCGTGTAATAGGCAGCCTTTTATGTGCCTGGATGAGCAGCTAAAGTAGGAGGTTTCCCATTTAACTGATTTCAGGAACTAGACTTGGGTCCTTTCATAGAATGATTAAAGTGTGTGCAATTTCTGTCTTTCCCACCCCCCACTTTCATCTTTGCCATTTGCTCAGTGTCTTTGCCAAAGTTCTCATTCTTAAAAAACCCCAATCCCCTGTGCATTTTATTCAGAAGTAACCCTCCTTTGGGATGCGGTTGGCGCTGTGGGTTAAACCACAGAGCCTAGGACTTGCCGATCAGAAGGTCGGCAGTTCGAATCCCCGTGACAGGGTGAGCTCCCGTTGCTCGGTCCCAGCTCCTGCCAACCTAGCAGTTCGAAAGCATGTCAAAGTGCAAGTAGATAAATAGATACCGCTCCGGTGGGAAGGTAAACGCCATTTCCGTGCACCGACCAGGAAGCTGTATGCCGGCTCCCTCGGCCAATAAAGCGAGATGAGCGCCACAACCCTAGAGTTGGCCATGACTGGACCTAATGGTCAGGGGTCCCTTTACCTTTTTAACCCTCATTTAGTTCAATAGGACTTACTCCCAGGTAAATGTGAAAAGGGTTGTAGCCTTAGTCTGAAAAGCCCAAGCAGGGGAAGAGCAAATCAAAGAGGAAAATATTTTTTTAAAAAAATTGAAATAACCTGAGACTATTTCCTCACCCCACTCCCAAAACATTGTTGCTTCTGCTCTTGGAATCTGTAATATTTGGGAATGGACTTTTCCGCTGCTAACCTATTTCCAGCTTTGTCAGTTTCCCTTCTTCTTTTCCTTTGCTTCGCCTCTGCCTTGAGGGCTTCTTGGATTTGATTCTATGCTGGCCGTGACTCTGCTAAGAGTGACTTTCTCAACCAAGTCTCATATTTCAGCTTTGTTTGGACATCTTGAGCTTCTGTTTGATTGAAAGAGTTATTTCTCATGCCTTACCTGTGATAGAAAAAATCTCATTAATCTGCCTACATTTGAAATCTGATAGATGAGAGTGATCCTTATAATGATAAACTGCTATGTTAGATATATTGGATATTATGCACATTTCTGCAGACATTGCTGTTCTGATAGTGTGGTGCGCGTGAGAGAGTTGGCAGGCACCTCTAGAATGGAAGGCTCCCACATGTGGTATGTGTGTTACCAGGGGGCAGGGGATGTTATGAAAACCTATAGTACTCATCCAGAAAGAATGTTACATCTCTGCTTTATTTCACTATTCTGGAGCTCCCTCCTTCCAGTCAGTCCCTGTAGGAGGTGGACAGGGTCAGGCCAATACTATTTGGCACCTGAGGAGAACTCCAAAATGGTGCCCCCCTCCCTGCCAGGGAAGAAGGGGTATGGGGAGATGTACATCAGGAACAAGGGGAAAGAAAGAAAGATCAACATTGGATCTGCAGCCCCAGTGGATTCTGCCACCTGAGGCACTCATCTCACCTTGCCTCATGGATGGGCCGGCTTACGTGGCACAGTAATAATTTTCCGGAACTCCGGTGTAATTGGTTCATTAACAGCACTGTTCCATGCAGGCCTGCTCAGAAGTCACACTGAATTCAATGGCTCTTGTTGTTGTTGTTTAGTCGTTTAGTCGTGTCCGACTCTTCATGACCCCATGGACCAGAGCATGCCAGGCACTTCTGTCTTCCACTGCCTCCCGCAGTTTGATCAAACTCTTGCTGGTAGCTTCGAGAACACTGTCCAACCATCTCATCCTCTGTCGTCCCCTTCTCCTTGTGCCCTCCATCTTTCCCAACATCAGGGTCTTTTCCAGGGAGGTGGCCAAAGTATTGGAGCCTCAGCTTCAGGATCTGTCCTTCCAGTGAGCGCTCAGGGCTGATTTCCTTCAGAATGGAGAGGTTTGATCTTCTTGCACTCCATGGGACTCTCAAGAGTCTCCTCCAGCACCAGAATTCAAAAGCATCAATTCTTCGGCGATCAGCCTTCTTGATGGTCCAGCTTTCACTTCCATACATCACTACTGGGAAAACCATAGCTTTTACTATACCGACCTTTGTTGGCAAGGTGATGTTTCTACTTTTAAAGATGCTTAAGATGCTTCAATGGCGCTTACCACCAGATAAATGTGCACCAGATAAATTGTACCCAGATATAGGGACTCTTCTTTCTTCCAATCAGGAGGTACACCCAGATCAGTGACTCTTGCAAAAACACCAGAATTGGTCTGCAGTCCTTATTCTTATGCACTCCATAAATCATTTTGTGTGTATTAAGAGTGGCGTGTGTCTCCAATTTTAATTCTGGAAAAAAGAGAAGTGTGCAGCCCTTGACAGAAAACAGAAGTGGTGCTCTATCCTGTTTTAGTTCCTTTTCTTCCACTGAAGTTTCCTGACTGTGCTTCCAAGCATATCCAATCAGCTGGCTTTTTTGCCATCTTCATTTCCTGCATCATAAACCTCATTCGGGTGTGCTAAACAAGGACATATGAGTTACTGGAAAGAAAATGTTAGTAGTGAGAGATCTGAAATTTATTGAGTCCATAATGGCCGGCGAAATAGACAATTCCATCCTAGATTCAAATGAAGTGCTGCGGTTAACGGCCATCCTGATCGGCTCTGTGTTATGGAAGTTGGCTTTCTTGGGGTAAAAAGCTGCTTTCAATTTGAATGAATTAAAGCGAGTAGAATAAATGAGATATGAGAAGTAATCCCAGCAGTTTCTAAACAAGTGGCTCTGTAATAAATTAACCAGGGGACTTTCAACTTACCTTGGTCTTCATTTTGGTCTCATTAAAGGCATGGATACCAAAGGGAATGGGAAACTTATTGTGGGTTCCTAGAAGGAACCCAAACTTCGGAGGTAGAGGATGTGTTTTGCATCAAGTGCGCCAACTCTAGGGGTCAAAGGTGTCATCACCCCCCTCAACATTCCTTAGCATGTGTAATGGTTCTAGGGGTTGCTCGTGCGTAAAGCAGCACCACACCTGGGTGGGTTGCCTGAGTGAACCCTTTCTGTCTGGACAGCCACTTGCCCGTGGCTGTCTCAATCGCTGGCAGAATCTGTCAGTGGGCGTTTCTTGAACTTCTTCCAGCATAAAAGTTCTTTGATGCCTAGTCTCTGCCTACTCTCCCTGCGCGGAAGCCTTCTGCGCAGGGAGGGTGTGGGCATCGGAGGACCCGTGCTCTCCCCGCTGGTCCCCGGCGAGGAGTCTTGGAGCCACCTCGCCGATTCCCCCATCTGCCCCCCTTCTCCACTGGTGCTACGCTGATTTCCTTCCCCCGAAGATGTGCTGCTTCTCTCCCTCCCGGGACGCTCTCCGGAATCCCTCTGGAGCCCTCCCTCTCCTTCTGGCTCCGATGGCAGTTCCCTGACAGCATGCTACCTAAATACCCATCAAAAGTTTCTATTTTTCAATTTGTTTAGTTTAAAAAAAAACATTTCTTGGCTTTAAAAGTCTCCAAGCACATTTAAAGGTGCATATTTTTATGGGGAAGATATATCTAGAAGTGCATATACACTACTTAAATGGATATTTTCAAGCTGGTTTAAAAATTAGCTGATTAATGTGGAAACAGGGAGAGATGGATTTATGCAAAAGTGGCACAGACATGGAAGAGATTATTTTGCTCCTCCCTAATTAAGATCTCATTTCATTTATTTTAAGGTGGTTTAAATGATGCTGTCTCTTACTGTATGGCCAGTTCCTCTCTCTCAAGCTGCAGCAGTTATTTTAGGATTAGGAAGTTAACCATATCATACTTTGGGTGGATCAGATAAAGAAATGGGTACACCGGTTCCCCATTATTTTGCCCCTTCAGACAAGACAAATGTATACCTAAGAAGGGTCTTCTATATATTTGGCAATGACTGGTTAATACAGAACAGATTTGAAACAAACACCAAAAAATGGTCTATAAATACTGACACTCTTGTTTTAAAAATGATTGCAGATAAGAGAAATGGAG
The DNA here is from genome assembly GCF_965153285.1 of Podarcis tiliguerta. Classification (NCBI taxonomy): domain Eukaryota; kingdom Metazoa; phylum Chordata; class Lepidosauria; order Squamata; family Lacertidae; genus Podarcis; species Podarcis tiliguerta. The sequence continues at coordinate 80,542,715 of NC_139539.1, forward strand.
TTAGCAGAAATCTACATTTTTTAAAATTAAGGTTTCCATGACAACTGCTTCTTATAAATAAGTATGGATAAAGGAAATTTCTCAGATTGGTGCAGAAATATATATAATTGTGTTTGTGCCCAGAGTCCTCAGTTTGGGATTTTGAATCCCCATTGTGCCCAGGGATTCTCTTCATGATGTAAATGTTTTGTGAAGATTCAATCCTTGCCTCCCCAGAACTTTTTCAGTTTTAAAAAATGACATTTTGAAATAGGTGTGGACTTTTCCCAAATTCTGCACTGGAGTTGGGATATCACCGTAATCAGCAAAAGTCTTGTTGCAATATTGGTCTTTTGCAAGTTAGGCTTTAGCTTGGTGACACATCATACAGTGGTACCTCGCAAGACGAATGCCTCGGAAGATGAAAAACTCGCAAGACGAAAGAGTTTTTCGTTTTCTGAGTTGCTTTGCAAGACGGATTTCCCTATGGGCTTGCTTCGCAAGACAAAAACGTCTTGTGCCTTTTTTTAAAAACTGCCAATGCATTCCTATGGGAAACCATCAATGCACAGTGGTGCTTCGCAAGACGAAAAAATTCACAAGACGAAAAAATTCGCAGAACGAATTAATTTCGTCTTGCGAGGCACCACTGTATTTGTTGGAAATTAGACTAGAAAACACCACAACTATGACACCACAGAGAGTTGGATTTGAGGCCCATCTTCATTAACTGTCTGACCAGCTTCAGATATTCAGACCCTCCAAGTGTCCCTATGTTCCAGGGAAGTCCCTCATTTAGAGAAGCCATCCCAGTTTCTGATTTGATCCTGGAATGTCCCACTTTTCCTTAGGATGTCCCTTTTTTCATTGGAGAAATGTTGGAGGGTATGGAGTTCTCCGACTCCCAAGCTGTCTGAAGGCAATCCTGTATAGGGAGTTTTTTTAAAAAAAATGTTTAATGTTTTATTATGTTGGAAGCTGCCCAGAGTGCTGGGACAACCCAATAAGATATGTGCAGTATAAATAGTAAAAGTATCATTATGGAATGGGACGTCCCTATTTTCATCAGAGAAATGCTGGAGGGTATGGATATTTAATAGCAATCCAGAACCAAGAGCCTCCGGGATGTGTGGAGTTTGGAATACATGGCTCTCCTGCTGAGTCCAGCTGAAGTTCCTCATCTCTCATTAGGCTCAACTAATGATACTCTGTCTTAAGTCCTCCATCCCAAGCTCAGCTGACTGATCCAAGGCCAGGATAATCCTGAGAAGGGGGCATTCTGGTGGAGAGGTCTGGTGGAGTGGAACAGAGGGAGACGTACCCCACTTCCAAACGCTGCTGGAGAATTGCATTGCAAAGTTCGGAGAAATGCAAATATTGAAAAAAAGGCTGTACTTCAGTCCATGTTTTGTTTAGAAAAACATGAACTAGGCAGATTTGCCTTGAAATGTGAACTGAACGGAACCTCTTCCCCCATCCCTAGTGGTGGCATGCAGGCTGAATTTCAGCACATTACCAGGACCAGATACAGGCTTGAATCCAGCAACACACTTGCTTTTTCTCAGTTCTTCTCTTTATTCAAAGGAAGAAAATGTGCCAAGGATGGAACTATTGTTCAGGGAGCACTGATTGGCTGCTGAGCAGAAATGGCTTTGAACTGGGAACTCTTCAGGAGCAAACTATCAGCTGGTGGCTTGAAAATGATAAGGCAGTGCAGAAACATGACTGAATGAGGATCCAACTCCGTTTTGCCATTGGCCTGTCATAGCTGAATAATTAATAGCACACATTATATGGGAGGCTTATTAAACTGTAATGTCCGTAATTACTTTGGACAGCTAAGCCATGTAAGTCTGGCATTATATTGGCCATTACTGATCATCCTCTGTTCTTCCAGTTCTTTCTTCTGCTCTCCCTCTCTCGGCATAGCATGCAGCTCATAATGAATTTTTCAGTGTTTGAAGTTCAGAAAGTGGTTAGAAATTTGGTTGGCGAGATGAAGGGTTTGAATTATGCATTTATCGGAAGAGCATGGGGGCCTGCTCACAAATGCTTACCTTGTTCCAAACAAATCGAGACTGCTAGCCCTTTTCTCCCTTCAAAAATGTTGGGGCACCCTTTTGAAGGGAAAGAACATATTGCAGATGATGTGTGCAGAAGGGGACCGTCATTTGAACTGCACTGTTGTCGCTGAAAAGAAAGGATTTTAAAACCCTGCCTTGTTTGGCAATTGTACTGACAATCGTAATAGGATTGTTAGAAACATCTGTCGGGTCCCCCCTCCCCCATTAGGCAATCAGAGCCACTGGCTTTGTTTTGTGCATAAAATGTGCATATGACTTTAACAGAGGGAACATGTTTCAGTGGTGCGAATGAGCTTCATTTCATTTGCAATGAAAATTGCAATCTAATTAAACTGGGAACAGGTGACATCAAAGCATGTGAAATACCTGCCCATTCTATTAAAGAATAGGTTGCTGCGAAAGAGAATGATGGGTTTTAAATATTAATTCAACCAAAGCAGTTCCTTAATCTTGCATCATGTTAATGAAGCCTGCCGCACGCTATACCTTTGAAGGACATTCGAAGCACAATCTTCCTTCAAAGAATTTTGGACACTGTGGTCTGTTAAGGGTTGCTGGGCATTGTGATTCTTTGAGGGGTAAACTAGAATGCCCAGAATTCTTGGAGGGAAAGAATGTCATTATACAAATCTGTGATACACTGCACTTAATTCTCTCCTCAACTGACTTCAAAAAATGGGTGTTGTAGAGCTGTAAGGTTTTCAGAAAAGGGCATCCAAAATATCAAGAGGTTGGAGCAACTCTTTTTAGTTTAGAGAAAAGTTGAGGAAGAGGAGGAAGGAGAGAGATGTACAAAATTGTGCATAGTGCAGATAAAGGAGAAGAAGAAATATACAGTGGTGCCTCGCAAGACAAAAAGAATCCGTTCCGCGAGTCTCTTCGTCTTGAGGTTTTTTTCGTCTTGCGAAGCAAGCCCATTAGCGGCTTAGCGAATTAGCGCTATTAGTGGCTTAGTGGGCTTAGCGGATCAGCTGTTAAGCGGCTTAGCGGCTTGGGAAAAGGGGGGGGGAGGAAAAAACCCCCGCAGGAACTCGCAAGACATTTTCGTCTTGCGAAGCAAGCCCATAGCAAATTCATTTAGCGGCTATTAGCGGCTATTAAAGGCTATTAAAGGCTTAAGGGATTAGCGGATTAGCTGCTAAAAGGCTATTAGCATCTTAGTGCCTTAGAAAAAGGGGGTGGGGAGCGAAAAAAAAACCCCTGGAATTGCAAGACATTTTCGTCTTGCGAAGCAAGCCCATAGCAAATTCATTTTGCGAAGCACCTCCAAAACGGAAAACCCTTTCGTCTAGCGGGTTTTCCGTCTTGCGAGGCATTCGTCTTGTGGGGCACCACTGTATATATATATATATATATATATATATATATATATATATATATATATCTCAACATGAGAAGTTGACAACATCCAATGAAGCTGAACATTGAACAAAAGGAAGTACAGTGGAACCCTGGTTCCTGAATGGCTTAGTTGTTGAACAAATCGGCTCCCGAACGCTGCAGACCCGGATGTAAGTGTTCTGGTTTGCGAACATTTTTCAGAATCCAAATGTCTGACGTGGCTTCCTCTTGAGTGCAGGAAACTCCTGCAGCCAATCAGAAGCTGTGCCTTGGTTTTCGAACAGTTTTGGAAGTCAAACGGATTCCCAGAACGGGTTAAGTTCGAGAACCAAGGTACCACTGTACTTCTTCACACAGCATGTCATTAAATTATGGAATCCACTTCAACAAGATGCCGCCATGGCTACCAATATGGATGGTTTCAGAAGAGGAATTAGGCAAATTCATGGAGGGTAAGGCTATTGGTGGCTACTATCCACAAATGCTGTGTTCTACATCCATTGTCAAGGGCAATATACCTCTGAATACCCGTTTCCGGGAATCCCAGGTGGGGAGAGTGCTGTTGTGCTCAGGTTCTCCTTGAACATCTGACCATGGGCATCTGGTTGTCCACTGTGAGAGCAGAATGCTTGACTAGATCGTCCTTTGGACTGCTCCAGCAAAGCACTCCTTATGTTCCTTTAATCTGCCTAGCAGGGATATCTCAGAGAGGCAGTTTTAAATGGGGTGTATCTGTGTGATAGGGACACAGGTGGCGCTGTGGGTTAAACCACAGAGCCTAGGACTTGCTGATCAGAAGGTCGGCGGTTCAAATCCCTGTGACGGGGTGAGCTCCCATTGCTCGGTCCCTGCTCCTGCCAACCTAGCAATTCGAAAGCACGTGAAAGTGCAAGTAGATAAATAGGTACCACTCCGGCGGGAAGGTAAACGGCATTTCTGTGCGCTTCTCTGGTTCACCAGAAGCGGCTTAGTCATGCTGGCCACATGACCTGGAAGCTGTACACCAGCTCCCTCGGCCAATAAAGCGAGATGAGTGCCGCAACCCCAGAGTAGGCCACGACTGGACCTAATGGTCAGGGGTCCCTTTATCTTTATCTGTGTGATATTGGCCATGCCGGGAGATTGTAACTAGCTCACCAAGGGTAACAGCCAGTATGTTTCATGTCAGAGATTTGACATGGCTCCTACTTTTCTCCTCTGGCTATGCCAGTGTGGTGTAGTAGTTAAGAGCAGTAGACCTGTAATCTGGTGAAACGGGTTCGATTCCCTGCTCCTCCACATGCAGCTGCTGGGTGACCTTGGGCTAGTCACACTTCTTTGAAGTCTCTCAGCCCCACTCACCTCACAGAGTGTTTGTTGTGGGGGAGGAAGGGAAAGGAGAATGTTAGCTGCTTTGACACTCCTTCGAGTAGTGATAAAGCAGGATATCAAACCCAAACTCTTCTTAATGCTTTGCAAAGCCCTGGTTGTGCACATAATTCCTCTTTCCTGGGTTGCAGTCTCAGCCTGTTGCTTGTAGGCATGATGATGTAAAGCGAGTTAATAATGGATTGGTAAACACATGTTCGTCATATCATAACACCCATAAATGTTTAATATGCATTCATATTGCCTTCACAACATATCATAAATGATAAATAGGTGACAATGGATGCCTTGGTGCAATATTTATTAAGTGCCATGTTTATTGTTATAACCCGCTCAGGATCCATTAGTAAAAGTGAGCGGGGGATCTCAAGGTCAGTGTAAGCAATCTGTAAAGAAAGGCGTGCCCCTGAAATTAAGTACTGTGAATGATGACAACTGTGTGACAAATGGCAATTGCTTAATAGACTGCCGTCAGCTGGATTGGCCCCCTGAGGTGCTCCATCTTTTGTTGAATGAACATATATGAAAGGACCTCTCCCAGATGTATAGAATTTGTGGGTCAGTAAAAGAAAAGGGGAAACTGCACTCTCCTTCCACCCCGCCGCACTCTAGCATGCAAAATGCACCTCAAAAATATAGCTTAGGAATATAAATAACTTCTGCTGCTAAAGTGGATGCTGTCTTAGGGACCTTTTCAACAGTGACAGATTCTATTTCAAGGTTTTTTCTCTCTCTCTCTCTCCCCCCCCCCTTTTCAGTGCATGTAGCACACTTCACAGTTCTCCGTAGCATATTACGGAGAGTGGTGGCTATGAACAGCATAAGTGTGAGAAGAGGCAATGTGGATGGCAATGGGATACAGGGCACTTTAACCTATGATTTTTTTTTTAAATAAAATATTTATTAGAGGTTTGGAAATTACAGAAAAAAGAAAAAGAAAGAAAAAGAGACAATATAAATTTAACAAAACATACATTACAGTTACAATAAAAAAATACAAAAATACAAAAAAGGAAAAGGAAAAAAGAGAAAAATGAAAAAAAAAAACCAATACATCCAATATTCCATATCTTTACCTTTCATTAACTTGGTTCATCGACCTCCTCACACCTCCCTTTTTTGTATTCTATTTCAATTAACTATTTCAGCAAATTCTTTCCATCTTACTCAATTTTTGTTCCATAATTTATCTTAACAGTCTAACCTTAAATTTTTCATTTTATCCCGTTATCAATCCACTTTTACTTAAGTCTTTATTACATTTCTGCTAAAACCATATAACTTCATTCCAGCATCCTTCTAACATTCATTAATTTTACAATGTTTTTGTAGATAGGCTTTAAATTTTTTCCAATCTTCTTCCACCGACTCCTCTTTAACCTATGATTGCCCCTTGCCTGTACAAGTGGAACCTCGGAAGCCAAATGTCTTTGAACTTGACCGTTTCGGCTCCCAAACATTGAAAATCAGAAGAGATTGTTCCGGTTTTTGAACAATATTCTGAAGCCGAACCTCCTTGGTTTTCAAACTGTTCTGGGAGTCGAACGGACTCCTGGAATGGATTAAATCTGAAAACCAAGGTACGACTGTACACATTTTTCTCTACTCTCCCTGTTGCAGTTCATCTCTCAAAGTTCATCACCTAAATTCCTGACCAATTCAGACGTATTTTATACAACAAATGGTTTTGTTGTAATCAGTTGAGGCTGCAGTCCCATGCACACTCAGCTGGAAGCATGTCCCATTGGAATCAGTGGGATTGCTCCTGAGTAGACATGCATTGGGTTGCAGTGTAAACAGGTCTGCTGAGCTTGTATGTTAATAATTTAATACACAAAGGTCATTGCTCTTTGTTTGAAGGAAAGAATGTACCGGGTATTTAAAGTACTTCCCCCTGCCTCTCCATTTATATAGGCCCTCTAGGGCCTATGAATCAGTCAATCAGGCAAAGGGTCACAACAGAAGAAACAGCAGTCAATAAAATACTTTCATGGCAAATAAAATTCATCATCATTTAATGTGAGAATTAGCAAAATCAAGCAAAACCACACAAAGGGATTTAAAACAGCAACAAATAATTTCCAGCTAGGACAAAAGTTGGTTGAAACAGTAAGGTCCTGATTGATCTCTTGAGGCAAATAAGAAATGAATGAAATGGATACTCAAAGACAAAGAATTCTGCAAAATGGGAGCCACCAACAAGAAGTCCCTGTACCAAGCTCCCTTATTTATTTCTATATAAAATTATTTATATTCTGTCCTCTCACAGAATGTCAGTGCAGTGTACAGTAACATAAAAAACATTTTATGCCTCATAAAACTCAGGTGGCCCTTAAGGTATCATGGACCCAAGTTGGTCATATATATTGTTGTTGTTTAGTCGTTCAGTCGTGTCCGACTCTTCGCAACCCCATGGACCAGAGCACGCCAGGCACTCCTGTCTTCCACTGCCACCCGCAGTTTGGTCAGATTCATGTTTGTAGCTTTGAGAACACTATCCAACCATCTCATCCTCTGTTGTCCCCTTCTCCTTGTACCCTCCATCTTTCCCAGCATCAGGGTCTTTTCCAGGGAGTCTTTCTTCTCATGAGGTGACCAAAGTATTGGAGTTTCAGCTTCACAATCTGTCCTTCCAGTGAGCACTCAGGGCTGATTTCCTGAAGAATGGATAGGTTTGATCTTCTTGCAGTCCATGGGACTCTCAAGAGTCTCCTCCAGCCCCATAATTCAAAAGCACCAATTCTTCGGCGATCAGCCTTCTTCGCCACGGCATACACACACACACACACACACACACACACACACACACACACACACAGTATATCAACTCTTGTATTTCATTCAGCAGAGTGACACAGAGCAGGTACCCCACTGAAGATCCAGGAACATGGATGAGTTCATAAGTGGGAAGCTGGTCTTTTAATATAAAGTTCTCAACCATTCATAGGTGCTTTGTTGAAGCCAAGCTGAGCCAAAATGTTCTCACAGTAGAGAATATTGATTTTCCTGTCCACTCTGAAATTCTTCAAAACATTTGGAAAACAGCTCCTCATTAGCAGCGGTGCCAGATGAGCTTCAAACTTTCTACACACTTTTTTTTTTTGCCAGCATAAGCTTTGTTTTGGTGGCCCAACTAGCTTTTGGATTCAGCCACCATGTCCTAAGAGGCATTGTACAGGGGAATGGCAGCTGCCTCTGGTACATTTTATGTGTGGCCATCATTTCCCCCGATGTAATGCATTAGGGTGCTGTTTCATTCAGGACATTGTGAAGGAGTCAAGGCAATGAATAGTAGAGGGGATTCTGCAGAGAACATCAGCAATGTAGATTGTTTTAAAAATCAGAATAATCAGATCATTTCTTAAGTCAGTGATGGAGAGCCTCAGGCCTCTCTCTGTGGCCCTTGAGATTCTCCCTAAGCCACACCCCCTTTCATTAGGCCACACCTTTCACTGGTCCTGCTTTTCACCCCAATGGTTTTTGCTTGGCTGAAACGTGTCCTTGCTTCCCTGGCTGGAGGAGAGGGAGGGGTGTGTATAGAAAAAAGCCTATTGCCTCTGGTCCCATTCACCACCTGCGCATGACCAGCAGAATGTTGCCCAGTAGGGAATGTGACCTTTGGGTGGGAAAGGTTCCCAGCCTCTGGACACTTTAAAACTGTTGCATGACTTTTTTTTTAATGCCTCTCTAAAATTAAGAGAGAAATTGATACACCCCTCTATCTGAGGTGGGGCACCTAGCATCCTCACTTTGGATATCTCCTGCTACCTCTTGTGATGCCCATATCCTCTCTGTCGACCATGAATGTTTGCAGGTAATCACTTGCAGTAATTCAATTGCGCTGTGCAGAGAACGGTCTTGCAATTATCAACAACAACACATCTCCAGTAATTTTGGAGAGGGAGTTAACTTCAATCCTGATATCTTGCAGATAATGACCCTGGCAATTTGCATGAATTTTACACACTTGGGCGGAATCCAAGCTCTATTTTTTACTTGATTAGAGCAGAACGTGTGAGGTCTTTTGATCTGCGCGATTTGGAGGATTTTCTGCAACAATTGATTAAATGGTTTATTAAACTCCTGTAATGTAGCAAAAGGTTCTTGTTAATTTCAAGGCGCCCTGCTGAACTTCTCAACCACAACTTGGCTGTGGTGCTGTTAGTGGCATAGACCATTGGGACGCTGGTGGCACTGTGGTCTAAACTACTGAGCCTCTTGAGTTTGATAGTAAGAAGGTCAGCAGTTCGAATCCCCGCAACAGAGTGAGCTCCCATTGCTCTTTCCCAGCTCCTGCCAACCTAGCAGGTCAAAAGCATGCCAGTGCAAGTAGATAAATAGGTACCACTGCAGCAGGAAGGTAAATGGCATTTCCATTCGCTCTGGTTTCCGTCATGATGTTTCATTGTGCCAGAAGTGGTTTATTCATGCTGGCCACATGACTCGGAAAGCTGTCTGTGAACAAACACTGGCTTCCTTGGCCTGAAAGTGAGATGAGTGCCGCAACCCCATAGTCACCTTTAACTGGACTTAACCATCCAGAGGTCCTTTACCTTTTTACCTAGACCATTGGCCATTGCATCAGACTTCTTAGAGGGGTTGGTTAGACATGCATCTTAGGGTGGCAGCTGCATTGCAATTAGGGAGCTTTATCTTCACTATACATGCCCATTGCTGAGCTCGACTGAAAATGTTGAGGGCAGAGTACTAATCTGTACAGAGGAGGAGTGGACATCAGATTTGGATGAATCCTGACCAAGGCAGAATAGAGTGTTACTTTTACTTCCCTTGATCTTGACACTATATGGGTGACACTCGGAAAATGAAGCACAGTGGACCAACACCAGCTGAAGACATGGCTTTCCAAATCTCTTTTCTGATGAGAGCAGCTTTTGCATCTCATTTGGAAACCAGGACCCAGAGTCTGGAGGAAGAATGGGGAGGCACACGATGCCAGATGCTTGAAGTCCAGTGTGAAGTTTCCACAGTCTGTGTTGATTTGGGGAGCCATGTCATCAGCTGGTGTTGGTCCACTGTGCCTCATTAAGTCCAGGGTCAATGCAGCTGTCTACCAGGAGATCTTGGAGCACTTCATGCTTCCTTCTGCAGACAAGCTTTATGGGGATGCTGATTTCATTTTCCAGTAGGACTTTGGCACCTGCCCGCACTGCCAAAAGTACCAAAACCTGGTTCAATGCCCATGGGATTACTGTGCTTGATTGGCCAGCAAACTCGCCTGACCTGAACCCCATAGAGAATCTATGGGGCATTGCCAAGAGAAAGATGAGAGACATGAGACCGAGCAATGCAGAACTGAAGGTTGCTATTGAAGCTTCCTGGTCTTCCATAACACCTCAGCAGTGCCACAGGCTGATAGCATCCATGCCACGCCACATTGAGTCAGTAATTGATGCAAAAGGGGCCCAAACTAAGTACTGAGTACATATGCATGCCTCTACTTCTCAGAGGTCCAATATTGCTCTATTTGCAGTCCTTGTTTTGCTGATTTCATTTAATATTCTAATTTTCTGAGATTGTTAATTTGGGGTTTTCATCAGCTGTACGCCATGATCATCACAATTATAACAAATAAAGGCTTGACATATCTTGCATTGCATGTCATGAGTCTATCCCATATATTAGTTTCACCTTTTAAGTTGAATTACTGAAATAAATGAACTTTTCCACGATATTCTAATTTCCCGAGTTTCACCTGTACTTCTGTTGATGCAGCCTAGAATAGCATTAGCCTTTCCTTGTTGCTGCATCACACTGTTGACTCATGTTAAGCCTTCTAGGTCGGTGATTATCACTGCCTCCTGTGGGAATGAGTTTCATAATGTAACTGTGTGCTGTGTGGAGAACTAGTTTCTTTTTTTCTATCCTAAATCTTCCAACAGTCAGATTCATTGGATGTCCATGAATTCTAGAGATGTGCATATTTTCATAAATTTATATCTTGTCACCTCTTACATTTTCTCTGAAGGAAAAAGTCCTAAATGCTGCAACCTTTCCTCATAGGGGGGTTTAATATTCATAAATTGCTCTAAGAGCCTTTCTGTACAGAAACAATACATTAGTGAATCGTGACAGTTCTGTGAGCCCCCAAAATGCAGGTCTTGATGGACCACCATTAGCAAAATTCACCAGAATATCTCCTGCTCACCTTTTCAAGGCAACATTATCAGACTCGCCAATTATTTCAGAAGCCCAACCATCTATTGTTTGTAGGACTTGCCAGATTGTGAAAGCAGTCGAGAGAATTCCTCAGCAGAAGCACCTGACAGCTGAAACCAGGGGGTTGATCTCCTCTCAGCGTTAGTTTTTGTTCATTTCTGATCATGGCAATGCTTTTCTTTCTGTCTCGGCTTAATGAAAGCAGTCATGGTTCAGATCCTCCGCTGATGTAAATTTGCACAGCTCCTTTGCCTTTAATGGAGCTCAGCTGACAGGCTTCAGTGGGAGAATCTTGCTCAGTGATGTTAATAGGGAGGGGAAAAAAATCTTTCTTTTTTTCTCTGTCAGACATAGCAATATATCGCAGGAGGCTTTTCTATTCACCTGCCAACCAGTGATGAATGGGTGAGCTTTTTGAAGACTTTTAAGTAAGAGTTGGGTGGTTGGACTTTCCCCCCCTTTCCTCTTTTTGGTGGTCTTTTTTTGGTTTGATACTTTTTCAACCTCCATTCAATTCCCAGATCATCCAGATTCTTGCACGTTATTATTCCTTTGCATAGGAAACTGGGTGGTCCTGTGTCTATCAGAACAACAGTGAAACCAGGTCAGATACACAGTATAGGGGGTTCTGTACTGGGCGCACAGGAAAGTACTACTGTAGAAATAATAATAAAAAAGAACAGGGGATGGGGGGGAAATCCCACTACAGTGACCTGATGAAAAATGAGCATGCCTAGAGCCCTTCAGGAGGCATGAAACATCAAAGGCACTTTAGTGCCAGATAGAGGGAAAATAGCTGGGCAATGTGGCTTATTTGAACTTCTGACACCTTAAGGGATAAAGTGGATGGTGGCCCAGGAAAACCTAAGCCAACATTTATTTGATGGAAATAGGGACTTCCCATTCAATTCAAAGTGCTGTTGCTGACCTTTAAAGCCCTAAACAGCCTCGGTCCAGTATACCTGAAGGAGCGTCTCCACCCCCATCGTTCTGCCCAGACGCTGAGGTGCAGCGCCAATGGCCTTCCGGCGGTTCCCTCACTGTGAGAAGCAAAGCTACAGGGAACCAGGTAGAGGGCCTTCTCTGTAGTGGCACCTGCCCTGTGGAATGCCCTCCCATCAGATGTCAAAGAGAAAATGCCAGCCATTTCTCATCTGGTTGGCATTCCCATATACTGAAAGTGGAAAAAAGACTGGCTTCTGGGAACCTACGTAGCATGATATCAATTGATGAGTATGAGCACTGTCAAACTTTGAAAAGAACCCGGCTCCTATTACTGTCACTGCTGCTGCTGGCTAAAATGTTACATTTATATATAATATGTTCCAGAAGGAACACAGCAACGACCTTACAGTACTCTACGTGTATAGATTTGACATGCAACACGATTTCTTTAGGAGAACACCAAACTGAAGTAAATTGTATTTCTCTTCCCATAGAGTCCCAAATCCCATTCTATGTTAAGTACATACAAAGTCTGAAGGCTGCAGCATGTCTGTTATTTGGTTTCTCAAACATGGAGCTAATAAAAAATGGTGGTTGCTATTATACAGACCAGCCCTTAAATTCTCGGGACAAAAAAATCCTATCAATATTTGACCTTCCACTTCATTGCTATGACCTACACCAAGCATAATTTTCCAGCTGATCTCCCTAAATAAAGAGGTCAATGAAAGCCAGCCTGTCAATTATATGAAAGAGCTGATTTATGGGACTAGTAAACCCTTGTGAAGCAAGGCATCCTTTCTCCTTATCCATCTCCCCACCCCTGTTCTATTTTGCTTCGGGGTTAGGTGAGTGCAACCATTATATTTGTCTCCTGTTCCAAAAAAACCTGCATGTCTAAAGATGGTGCTTTTCTGATTTGAAAAGTAAAACCACCTATATTTGATGTATCTGAGCTCTTGCTAGAAAAAAGATTGTCGTTAAAGTTCAAGTAGGGTTCGGGTTTTCAAGTTCATTAAAGAAATAAAAGCAGGTTACGTACAAGGTCTGTATTTTTGTCCAATACTATGTCATGTTTTATGACTCACCTTATCTCTGAAAGCTTAAGTAGTGCCAAATAGATTTGAGTAATTGATGTGTATGTCTGTGAGTGAGTGAGTGACAGAAGTGGTAGTCTTTGGTTATATTTTATAGGTAACATCGTTATAGTGAGGATTTTTTATTATTATTACTAAAAAAAAACCTCTATGCCTATGAAGATTTCAAGCTTATTTATTAGTAGGAATCAAAACAATTATGAGATCAAGGCCTTTTGCATAATGGTCAAGAACTGCTTTTGGTTTTGAATTCTTATATGCAGTTTTCAGGGTTGGAACTGCTACAGCAGGTAGATGTTACGCCTACCTTATCAATTTATTCATTTATTGGATTTGTGCTCTTCATTAAAAATGACCCTGAGGTTGGTTAAAGTATAAAAACAAACATGCAGGGTGGGAATTCAGGTAAATAATGGCACTCACCATTATGTCAGGCTTGAGGGATTCTCTTCTCCCCTGGTAGCATCAAGGAAGAAAGAAGAAAGTTTGTATTTATGGTTTTATTCAGTCATCATGGTGCAAGGCAAAGAATTCCAGTTCTTAACTCCATTGTGATGTTGCTCACTCTGAGCTCCTCCACACCAGTGTGGTGTAGTGGTTAAGAGCGGTGGACTCATAATCTGGCGAACCGGGTTTGATTCCCAGCTCCTCCATATGCAGCTTCTGGGTGACCTTGGGCTAGTCACACTTCTCTGAAGTCTCTCAGCCTCACTCACCTCACAGAGTGTTTGTGGTGGGGGAGGAAGGGAAAGGAGACTCCTTAGGGTAGTTATAAAGCGGGATATCATATCCAAACTTTTCTTCTTCTTCCTTCCCCAGCAACAGCCTGTGGCTCTACAGGGGGCCTCAGGAGTCAAACGACATTGAGCCCTTTGCTCTTGAATTCTAAGTAGCGGTGAGTACATGGGGATGGTGGAGATTCTGTGTTTCCAAGGACGTCTCTGCCGGCAGTTCTCCAGCTCCCCCTCCTTCTCCTAACACCTCATAACTTGGCAGCTCTGAGTTCTGCTGTAACTCAATCCTGTCTCCCTCTTCTCTTGAAACTACTGGAGAAGGAGGGTCGATCCCCCCACTCCCCCTCCTCCTCTGAGGGAAGCAGAGGAGAAGGAGGGGGTGATCCCCAGCCCTCCTCTTCAGTCCAGTCCCTGACATCACACCAGGATTATCAGTAGCACAACAGCAAACCCCCTTTTCCTTCCCCAGTGCAATCCCTGTGTACCGTATTTTTCGCTCTATAAGACGCACCAGACCACAAGACGCACCTAGTTTTTGGAGGAGGAAAACAAGAAAAAAAATATTCTGAATCTCAGAAGCCAGAACAGCAAGAGGGATTGCTGTGCAGTGAAAGCAGCAATCCCTCTTGCTGTTCTGGCTTCTGGGATAGCTGTGCAGCCTGCATTTGCTCCATAAGACACACACACATTTCCCCTTACTTTTTAGGAGGGAAAAAGTGAGTCTTATAGAGCAAAAAATACGGTAATTCCCAAATCTGCTCTGGAGAGTTGTGGGAAAACCCTGATCAGATTTAGTGGAACGAGGTAGAACATCTAATTGTGCAAGGACAAATCCTTACACTGATGGAATGTTCCCCTTAGATCTATGTTTAATGCATTCCAAAATATACAATAAAACCAGCACCATATGGAATCATTCTGAAGTCCAACGTTCCAGTAAGTCAAGAAGGGCAAGCTCTCAAGTCCAGAGGAGAAGGTTTGGGATTATGTTATCCAGTGATACAGTCATGAATCACATGATTTCCACAGTCTTCTGTGCAAAATTCAAGGTGCTCGTTTTGACATATGAAGTCGTAAAATGCCCGGGCTGCATAATGACTGCCGCTTTCCCCATAGGTGAACGTTTTGTGCGTATAGAACTGTGCGAATAGAAACCTATTCTGAAAATGTAGGCTCAAAGCACATCTAGCTATGAGTTATTAATGAAAATGCCCTCTGTTAATTAAACATGAACAGTGGGATCAAGCACAGAGAAGAGATGTTCTTGGTGGCTGCTTATCAGCTTCGTGGTTACCCTTCTTTCAAAGTAATGCAAGTCATTACTATTCAGGAGGCATTTTGAAGCTAAGAATAAGTGTGTGCATGTGGCGCGCATCACTCCTCTGAGTGTCAGGAAGTTCCAGGAAGCATTGGGGGTGATGGATAAGTTTGATTCTGTTCACATTTCAATATGAACTTGACTATTTTGCACTTTCTGAAAAAACCTGCAAACTGAATCACAGCCATTCTTTGAAATTTGCACTTCTCTGAATTTTGGAATGCAAAATTTTGTACAAAAATGCGCATACTGTGCTTAGAATGTGCATAAAAGCACACATGGATGGCATACCAAAATGCATTATACTAGGCAAGATTGCTTTGCAAAAATGTGCATTTTAGGCAAAATATATACAACAATGTATATATTTGGAGAAACTCTCACCCAAATCCCAATAAATTCAGGAGGACTTTAAAAAACTGATATGAAAAAATAAGACACACAGAGAAACAAACCAACAGATTTGCACATCCCTAGGAAGTAACCCTTATTTATGGAGCCAGTTTCCTTCTGGGGAGAGAGTGTTGCTCTGAGCCAGGATACACAGAACTGTTGAACTAATGCCAGTAACTCAAAGGAGTGTTGAGGCTTTGTTTCTTGAGCAGTTCCCCTCCCTCCCACTGCATCCTGCTGCTGCATGGCAAACTCCATTTCAAATTCCTTTGGAAACTCTCCTCAATATGTCAAGTGCCTATTTGGTCTGCTACTCAAAAGAGGAGAAAAGAGCAACTGCCCAGTGGGCTCATGCAAACCCAGAGGCGGTGCCTAAACTAGCTCTTTGAATGCCAGGCGCAGCTCTTGTAACAAAATCAGCTGACTTCCAAGAAGTGCAAGATCTTCAGGGAGGAACAAATGATATATGCAGAAAGGGAGTTCTAGTCTTTAAAGCTGCATTGATTCTCATGTGCAGCAGCGTCATCTTATTGTTCTCTAAGTTTACTGTTTGGTAATCTTAGATCAGGGGTGGGCAACCTGCAGCCTGTCAGGAGCTTGTCCTACACTCGAGTAGGACCCTGGCAGAGACACATGCCCGACTGGCATGTTCTCTCCCTCCTGGTTGATCGTTTGGGAGCTTCAAAAGCTTTCTTCTGCCCGATCATCACAGTGACCGATGCCAACAGACATTGGCACGCTTAGGGATCCGCAGAGTGTTCGCAGTTTGCGTGACAGACCTCGGCAACAGATAAATAAGTAAATAAATATTCTGAATAGACACTAAGTCTAGAAAATAGATCGGGGTTCTAGTTACCTAAGGGGGAATCCTATGGCAAGATTTGCCAGGATAACCATCTTAAGATGCAGCAGATCTCCTGCTCAGCTGACTGATTCCTGGTTCAACTAGGATCAACTTTCACCATGCCTCACCTGAAGATATGCCAGTGTAACTTGCTCATTTTGGCTCAGCCAGCTGAGCTCAGACCAGTGAAATTCCCCCAGAGGAGTGTGATGGAGGCTTGGAAGGTCCAGGTCCAGGTCCGAGGGGTGGGGACTTAGGCTAAATCCTAAGTCCTTTTGGCTCTGTCACCATGACCCAGCAAGCTAGTGTAAACACCATTTTTAAGGCTGGTTTTCCATATGCCAGGTTTAGGCAGTGCAGCAGCAGCAGCAGCAGCCCTGCTGCAGAAGAGGTTTTGGATCTGGTGTAATGCTATGCTGGCTAAACTTAAAATGGCTTCCTTTGTGCCAGCTTCTTGTGCATAGAACTACTACCTAATTCATATTAAAAGTAGCCCCAATGACATCAACAGACCCTCCAAGTGTCCTTATTTTCTAGGGAGAGTCCCAGATTTACAGAAGCCATCCCGGTTTCTGATTTGATCCTGGGATGTCCCTATTTTCACCAGGGAAATGTTGAAGGGCACGATAGGATGTCACTATTTTCATTGGATATATGTTGGAGCAGGCATAGGCAAACTCGGCCCTCCAGATGTTTTGGGACTACAACTCCCATCATTCCTGACCACTGGTCCCGTTAGCGAGGGATGATCGGAATTGTAGTCCCAAAACATCTTGAAGACTGAGTTTGCCTCTGCCTGTGTTGGAGGGTATGGAGTTATGTGACTCCCCGCCCCCCAAGCCTAGGAGATAAGGAACTATACAACCTTTAGAAGACATCTGAAGGCAGCTCTGTATAGATAATGGTTTTTTAATGTTTAATATTTTGTATGTTTTTATATATGTTGGAAGCTGCCCAGGGTGGCTGGGGCAACCCAATCAGTCAGTCAGGGTATAAATAATAAAATGATGTTGATGGAACAGGGCACCCCTATTTTCATCAAAAAAAATGTTGGAGGGTATGTGTCAATGGACTTGCCTAACTTAAGTCCATTTATTTCAGTGGGTAAACTCTGAGTGTGTCTTAGCTGACTACCGCGTAATGTATTTTATACTCTGCCTTATTCCATGAACGTTATTCCTCCCCCTAAAAAGGTATTATCTCCCTCAGCATAGTAGAACAAATGGAACGACAATAACGGCAGCCAAATTAACAAAACCAAACAAGGTTTCTGCTTGAGTGCATGCTTCTATTTTTGTATTCAGCGTTTCTTTGTCATCCATTATTTCTTAATAAGTTACAATAGAATCACCAGAACGCATGTAAACAAGTGAAACGCAGGCTCCCTCTTCAAGATAAAAGTGGATTAACGACATTCTCCCTGCTTTACAAAAACAGATTGCATTTAGCAGCAACTTTGGCCAGTCAGTCTTGAGAAATTCGTAGCTAGCAACTTGCTCAATTTCAGGAGAGGAAGGAAACATATGGTAAGTGCCTGTGAGGTCATTAGTATAAATTCAGGTCTATTATCATTCCTGCCTAGCAGTCAGCAGTAGGTAGAAGTGACATATCATTATTCGCAAACCTGAGTGAAGCTCTTGACACCAAAAGGGTCTGTCTGAAAAGCTCATAGGAGCAGCCAGAAGGGATTGCGTATAACTATCTTTTTCAAATTACAGCAACTCCATCTTATTCTGCTTCCCTCTTAACTTCTCCACTAAACTCTTTTGCTTCTTGATAGTTTTAGGACCTCTTCTTTGTAATGGAGAATTAGCACCAACTCAGTACTTCCTTTTAGGCACCAATTTTGAAAAAAGATGACATTTACCAGACATTGAGTATGGAGGATTCATGTGAGAGTGAGGTCAATGGTTGCACCATGTTGCAGGAACAGAGTGGGTGAGATTTTCATGTTTGCTATTTAATGGTGGTTTGCATTATTGCTTGGTTTATTTCATTTATTAATCATTTTCCACGATGCGCACCGAAGCGTATAGAAACCAGTTACGTATTAAACAGGTAAAACATTTGCATATATAAAACAATTCAACACAAATATTGCAACTACTTCTAAATCTCCAATGTAATTTTGCGTACATTAAACACCTGTCCCAAGAGGTGTTTTATTTTTATTTTTTTATTTTTTTAAGTGTTGGTACTGACCTTCAAAGCCCTAAATGGTCTCGGCCCAGTATACCTGAAGGAACGCCTCCACCCCCATCATTCTGCTCGGACACTGAGGTCCAGCTCTGAGGGCCTTCTGGCAGTTCCCACTCTGCGAGAAGTGAGGTTACAGGGAACCAGGCAGAGGGCCTTCTCAGTGGTGGCACCCCCCTGTGGAATGCTCTCCCACCAGATGTCAAGGAACTAAACAGTTATCTGACTTTTAGAAGACATCTGAAGGCAGCCCTGTTTAGGGAAGTTTTTAATGTTTGATGTTTTATTGTGCTATAAATAAATAAATAAATAAATAATAAAATAATAAAATAATAAATAAATAAATAATAAAAACTTTTCATTAAGACCTTCTGGAAGCCCCATAGAGAACATGGCAACAATCCATTCTGGAACCTACTGTGGCGAGGATTTCCCAGTCCAGGAATGGCCATGGCTGTGGAAACAATTGCATCTGGCAAAAGGCACTTCTAGCCAGTGAGCCTACCTGAGCCTCCAGTGGCAAAACTGGATTCAGAAGCACTCCCAAACTGTGAACCTGCTCTTTCAGGGGAAGTACAACCCCAGTGTAAGCAATTGACCAATTTCTTAGATACAAGAACTACTTATCCACAGTGCCTCTGTCTTGCCAGATTTCAAGCTCCACATGTTTATCCTCATTCAGCTCACAACTGCAATGGCACAAGGAATGAACACTGCTGGTGTTGTGAGAAGAAACCAACTTGTCCAAACAACCCCATACATGAGGAATGGGTAGCCTGTTGCCTTCCAGATGTTATTGGATCCAACTCCCACCAGCCTGGCCAATGGTCAGGGATGATGGGAGTTGTACTGCAGCAATTTCTGGAAGCAAAAGGTTAACCACTCCTTCCTTAGACTCCACCTCTGAACTATAGAAGGATTTCAAAGCAGCTTCGTTCAACTTCTGATCCACCAAGCCAAACACAGTTCAGCACACATATTGTTGTTGTTGTTGTTTAGTCATGTCCGACTCTTCGTGACCCCATGGACCAGAGCACGCCTGGCACTCCTGTCTTCCACTGCCTCCAGCAGTTTGGTCAAACTCATGCTGGTAGCTTCGAGAACACTATCCAACCATCTCGTCCTCTGTCGTCCCCTTCTCCTTGTGCCCTCAATCTTTCCCAACATCAGGGTCTTTTCCAGTGAGTCTTCTCTTCTCATGAGGTGGCCAAAGTATTGGAGCCTCAGCTTCAGGATCTGTCCTTCCAGTGAGCACTCAGGGCTGATTTCCTTAAGAATGGATAGGTTTGATCTTCACCATAATTCAAAAGCATCAATTCTTCAGTGACCAGCCTTCTTGATAGTCCAGCTGTCACATCCGTACATCATTATTGGGAAAACCATAGCTTTAACTATACGGACCTTTGTTGGCAAGGTCAGCACACATATATGGTGATTAAAACCTCAGTTATTGCCACCTGCCTGGGACTGTGTGTCAAGCACCTGACACCTTGAGTTGCAATCTGTGGCTGCCTGATTTCAAGCATGCAGGTGAATTCTCTTCTTGCACTAGTTACGTTTTTGTGACATCCAATCCTAAGGTAATTACTATGCCCATTACCTAAACAACTGCCGAAAATGGCTGAAAATAATGAGATCCACCTGTAGTGTAATCACAAATTAGGCAAAAAATACACTTTGTTAATGGCATTAAATGAGCTGCTTAAGTAACTCCTCTACCCTTATGCCTGACATAAGCTGCTGAATACAAAAGGTATCAAAAGATGTGCTGCAAATGATGCCCTCTCCTTCTTCAAGAAGTGTTCATCATAACAGGAGCATCTCATGGGGAGCACTGCAGGGTGACGGTCATTTGTCATCCCTCCCTCCTCCTTGAGCTCTGACTCCACAGATGGAAAACCTATCAGCTAATTAATCTGTTTACTGTGACTTGTATTTTGGTGGTAGGACCAAGGCAATACATCATATCAGACTAAACGCTACCACTCCCCTTCGGAAGGTAGCTGATGGATGTCATTAATGTGCCTTTCTTCTTCTTCACGTAACTAAATAAATTTGCATAGAAAGTAGAGATGGAAGGGGGGGAAATAAATATTTATATCTATATATGGTGAGTGCCATTACTGCAATATTGCTAATAGCTCTTGAGGAAATTGCATTTAACTTGTGTATCCAAAGAGCTCAGAACAGGGTAGGTGGATTGTTTAATTTTTATCCTCACACGAATGCCATGAGAGGTTGGTTAGACTGACTCAGGGTGGAGAGAGTTAACTGGTGGTTTCTCAGGTGTTGTTGGACTTCCATTTGATCCCATCAACTGAGCCAGTGGTCAGAACTGATGTGAGTTGGAGTCCATGAGCACCTGAAAGGCCACAGATTATCCACCCTAGTCTAAATCTTACATATCTATGTGCATAGACTTTCCTTTGCAGACATCCATACCTTATTCATAGATGCTTACAACAGGTAAAAGTTAAAAGGTAAATGACCCCTGGATGGTTAAGTCTAGTCAAAGGCGGCTATGGGGTTGCGGAGCTCATCTCACTTTCCGGCCAAGGGAGCCGGTGTTTGTCCACAGACAGCTTTCCAGATCATTTGGCTAGCATGACTAAACCACTTCTGACACAACAGAACATTGTGATGGAAGCCAGAGTGCATGGAAACACCGTTTACCTTCCCACTGCAGCGGTACCTATTTACCTACTTGCACTGGTGTGCTTTCAAACTGCTAGGTTGGCAGGAGCTGGGACAGAGCAATGGGAGCTCACCCCATTGTGGGGATTCAAACCGCCAACCTTACGATCGGCAAGCCCAAGAGGCTCAGTGGTTTAGACCACAGCCCCACCCGCAACAGGACTAAAGGTGTACCCCCCCCCCAGCCGTATTCTACATGCAAATCCCCTTCATGTGATGCACGAGTAAAAGGGTCTATAGTTTTCTGTTATTTTGGGTGATGCTCACACATTTTCTTCAAGCCTGAATTATCTTAAGTGAATTTCAGATGTGTGGGGCTTCTTTCTCCTCATGAAGTAAGCATTACTAATTAGCAGAACAACAAAATATGTTAGTTTTTATTGCGAGGCTGAGATAATGCAATGGCTTCAGTTGTCATCACTCATTAATAAGCTCCAATAAAATCACACAAATAGAGGTAAACAACTACCCTCTCTGGGATAAACTCTGAATTAATAACATTCTCTTTAAGTTTGTAAAAACAAACACTAAGAAGGAAGCTGTTGTCTAGAGATTTGTCTTACCCAGCTGACAAATATGTATTTCACACTGAAAGAAAGAAAGAAAAAAGATGGTCAATAATGGCTAATGTAGTCATCTGATATGTTTTTATCCATAGATTTCCTTCTTGCTGCTTGCAGAGAGAAATTATGAAAGGAAGATAAAGTTAATTTGTAAAAATGTGGAGTGTGTGTGTCTTCCTTGGCAATCACTCGTAGGCAAGTAAGATTGTCTTCCATAAACATGGTCCTAACAGTGAGTCCGTAAGTGACTGTGGAGGCCAATTCTGGATCCACACGTCCTTCCACAGTGGGGACACAGGTTTCCAGGCAGGAGTTGATCACTGTAAGGGTTTGCCAAGTGTGCCTTCTTCTTAGCACGTTTCTCCCATTCGTCCTGAGTTCGAGCGTCTTCAAAGCCCATTACACCTTTGGTGAAGGCTGTTCTTCAACTGGAGCACTCGCAGGCCAGTGTTTCCCACTTGTCAGTGTTTATACTACATTTTTTTAGATTTGCCTTTAGAGGGTCTTTAAACCTCTTTTGTTGACCAGTAGCATTATGCTTTCCATTTTTATGTTTGAAAAAGAGAAGTTGCTTTGGAAGATGAAAATCAGGCATCTGCACAACATGACCAGCCCAACAAAACTGATATAGAAGAATCATTGCTTCAACACTGGTGATCTTTGCTTCTTCCAGTACACTGGCATTAGTTCGCCTGTCTTCCCAAGTGATGTGTAAATTTTTTTCCGGAGAACCGTTGATTGAATCTTGTGTGTGTGTTTGTGTACACACATATATACAACCAAAGGCAGATGCTGGATGAACACTTTCCACAGCCTTACTTGAATGTGATGAAAAGGAAAAGAGAGCACATCAGCATCATTTTCATAACTTTTGTGGATCAAGTCAGTTTTGGGACAGACCATGTTCCATGCACAGGAACGGCAGAGCACTAGGATTTAATTTCCTCATCAGTCAGCCATAAATACTTTAAAGCCATTGTTGATGGAAACTCTTCAGTTGAAGAGGGGAAGCTATTGGAGGCTATAGGAATTGTTTTGAAATTTAAGGATTAATTGCTCTAGTGACCAGACAAATTAATCAGTGATACTCAACTCTCCCTGAGGGTTTGGCATGACTGGATGAAGTATAGCATTTGTAGTTTTGAAATGCGAGCATACTACCACATAAGAACACTGGAGGCTAAACAAAGCAGATGAAATCTGAGAATCTTTTTTTTATTAAATGCTCCTCAACAAAAAAGATCTCCCATATGGAAAAAAGAGATATTAGCAGCAGTGATCAAACCTCTTAGTACAAAATATGGAAAGTTGCAAGCAACATTTCTGGACTTGCTTCTTGTTGCTGCTTACTGCTAAATGAACTTTTGTATTTATTTAGGTTCATGTATTCAGCATGAACTTTTGTATTTATTTAGGTTGAGTGGGAGGAAATGAGGCGCATTGTAACTCTACTGGTTGCATTCTGAAGGGAATGCAAAGTGTTGCTGCTTTTAGGGCAGCACCTACCGTGAACTTTAAAAACAATGGGCTGCATCCAACTACTCAGAGTAGACTCATTAAAATGAATGGACATGACTTACTTAAATTGATAAATGCCAATGGGGTTACTCCTAGTTGAGCTTAGTTGGATATGATACTATCACTACAGTTAATAAATATATGGTAGGGAACATACGTAACAATCTGTTTCAGACATAATGGGAAATTATTATCTCCCTCTTACATCAGGGAGGGGGGGATCTGTGCCCGTCCAAATGTTGTTGGACTGCAGGTTCCATCAGCCCCAGACAGCTTGGGCAATGACCAGAGATGATGGGAGTCACAGTGAAGAAACATCTAGACGGCCACATTTTCCCTGTCACTGTGCTACATCAAACCAGTTGCAAGCAAGCCTTGGGCTCTTGCACTGCCTCTCCATGCTTGAATTTTATGTGTCAGAGGAGGAGATTGGAGGCATCTACTGATTTTAAACAAACCATGGTTCCCTATGATGTCCTAACTCAGGGAAATATGGCTTGTTTAAACTACGATTTGTGAAAAATCCAGGATCCAAAATCATGGTTTGGTTCATTTACTGAATAGCATAAAAGGTGTTTAGCAATTGATTAGAGTTACTACTTTCTATTCTCTTCTGTCCTGTTTTTTTTTTTTTTTTACTTCTTTGCTTCTGGATTCTTGCCTTCCTATGTGGGTTTTGCTTAGCTGAAGATTATAAAACATAGCCTACTGCCTTAGACTGGGAACTGTGACTGTTATTGATCCAATGTGATAGGGAATTTAGCAACAGCGTCTAAACTAGATGAGCTGGAGGGAGTTAGGAGGAGATTATGCCATTTACTTTGACAGATTGCTTTGCCAATGCTGTTTATTAGTTTATACCATTATTTATATCCAATTATATCCACTTGCTGTAAGTTGCTTTAAATTTCATCATATGTAAATTGCCTTATCTTGTTTTAGTTTTTATAAGTTCTGTAATTTTTCATAATACCATTTCACATCATTTAATAATACCGTTCAGTTTGTACACCAGTAAACTGAGTGATTCATTTCAGCTACAATCTTCTCTGTGGCTTTAACTGGTTGTGGTTTACTCCCTGTTTCACTGGGTTGCTGCTGAGCAAATTCAAACCAAGACTGAAGGATCCAGTGAAAGTAAGTGCATCAGCCAGGATTTGAAATGCTGTGCACTGTTCTTCATTGGACATCCAGATTAGCAAAAGTAGTCTATAATTACCTGTTTCCTCATTTAACATGATTTCCAAGGTGATAATTTTTTTTGAAAGATACATCTTCCATATGCAATTTAAAAAAATAAAATAAAAAATCCTCCTTTTACAGTATTACAACAGCAGCAATTCCCCTTCATTAGATTTTTCTTATATGGCTTCCAATATATGATACACCATTGTAGTAACATCTTAGAACAATTCTCTGTGGTCTTCAGACATGTTTAGAAACCCTTGCCTTCCACATCAGCAATGTTTCCTAATGGTCCATCTCCAACCTTCAAGTTTAATGGTCAGCTGTTCCTTCAAATCTTATACTATCTGTTCAGTGAACAGCATATTCATTCCCCAACTGAAATCACATCTGCATCAAAGAATTCCCCCAAAGAATTCTGGTAACAGTAGTTTCTTAAGGCTGTTGGGTATTATAGCTATGTGAGGGATAAACTACACTACCCAGGATTCTTTGGGGAAAGCTGTGGGCTTTAAATGTATGATGTAACCTGACTTTGCAGCAGAGGAAGGAGAGACATTGCAGGAATAATTCACCATCATATCTCAAGCAGCATGGTGCCTCTCTCATCAGGGAAGCTTTCAGCTTCAAGCCACAGAACTAGTGACAAAGGAATGGAGGACATGCCAGCTGTTAAGCACTCATTTTGGATTGGCAGTAGCACATCAACTGGCACAAACCTACATGGCAAGCAACTTCAGATCTGAGGCCTGAAGCAGCTGGATTCAGGCTGATTCAGATCTAATCCAAAGTGTCATGCACAGAGCTACTGAAGTGATTAATTTCTGGAAAGCAGAATGGTAAACAAAGACAATTCAGTGGCAGCAGTTAGAAGCACATACAAAGCATTCCGAATTGCCTTACAATGTGGCCTTGTTCATGCATCAAATGCATGCAAGCCATAAACAGAGATGTTGGGTCCCACTTTTATTGCCAGTGTCTAGGCTTGAAGTTCTGTGTCTTTAACAGTTCAGTGACAGAGGAGGATTTGATAAGGAAGGTATTGCGGAAGGAATCTTGAGAAGGGAAGTTTCATTTTCTATATTTTACCCCAACAGATCTTTTAGAGGCAAAAGAGACCTTCACAGCAGTGTGTGTGAGTGTGTGTGTGTGTGTGTGTGTGTGTTGTGTATTGTGGTCTGCCAGGTACCAATCCCACCTCACTTTTTTTGCAGTCCAAGGCCAGCAGCAGAAACACAAAGTTAAGTGAATCTCCAGGGCACAAACAACAGAATACACTGTAGTTCCTCCACCCTTCGACGTGTGGGGAATGGCAGCCTGGGAGAGAGCTTTTTTCTGCAGCAGTCCCTAAATCACACAACTCCCTCCCCACAGAGGTGTATCTAGCATCATTATTTTACAACATTCACTGCATGCAGAAGACACACTTCTGTACTTTAGCCTTTGACAGTTAAGGCATTTTGTTTTTCTGAATCTATGCCATTCTGCTCTGGGTTTTGATGTAGCTAATACATTCTTTTCCACCTGTTTTGATGAATCTTTGCTATTCTGTTCTGGTAATTTCAATAATTATAACTGTACATCCATCCATCTGTATATTATGTTGCTGTACCTGACCTGGGACCTAACAGTGAAAGGTGGTTAAGAACTCTTGGGTGGGATTCACCTAACAAGTCCTGTCACTGGAAGTCATGTGCAAAAAATGTCAGCTTGCTCAATGGGATTTGCCCCCTCCCCCCTAAATTGGGGGGTTGAGGGAATCCCCAGAACAGCACACAGGGGAAAAAGGGTGTGTGTGTGTGGGGGGGGTGTCATTCCATCTGGATAGCTGAAACACTTGCACAGGCTGAATGTTCATCATAATGGGACGTTGAACTCCAACACCTATAAACAAATAAATAAAAATTAAAATACTAATCTAAAATTACATTAAGGCTGTAGTCCTACAGCTGATGGGTCTTGGGATGCATTATAAATGGTGCTCCACCAATACTGAAGGAGATATCTACATCACTGGAGGTACCCTGGAATGTATAGATGTTTTGCCAGCCATGGGTGGGTGGGGAAACAGGGCATTTTGGATGGGTAAGTTTGCGGTATTTTGGTGGCATCTGCCAGGAGCAAGAGTCAGGTGTTGGTCATCAATTAAAAAAAAATCAGTGTCAGTGAAACTAACACTTTATAAAAACTAAAACAATGCAGGCCTAGTGATCCCAGCAACTCTTCTCAGTAGGTCTTGCCCCAATGAGGCAGTTGTGATGACTGGAGGTCTCTGCCTTCTCGCAGCTTTTCAGGCTCCCCCCCCCCCCAGCAATCAGAGACTGTGTCTGCACACAACCAATCTTTCCGCTGCTCTTTTCATTTCTCTGCATGTTCTCGGAGACAAGGGTGGAGGGGAGCTGGTCGCAGCAGGAGGGGGAGACTCCCTGGATTCTTCCTGGCCCCTCTTCTCTCCTGCCCCTGAATCAGAACTGCCCCAGCTTCTTCCTGCTCACTAAATCCTGTTGCCTCTTTAGCTTCCGACACCTCCTCCTCTCAGTCTGTTACTTCTTCTTCCTTTGACCACTCTTCGTCATCCCACCACCAATACCCTGGTTCTGAACTTTCTTCCCTGGGGGGTTTCCTTGGTGGTTCCCCAGCTGGTGCCTCCCACCACTCCTCTGCCCCCAGCCAGACTATTACCAGCATCCATGGATCTGCAGGCTCCAATCCCCGATGCCCACAAAATTAGCCTTAAGCTGTGCCAGTGTTTGGAGTCAGTGGCAACAACAATGAAAAATCCTTCCCCTCTGGTTCTGGTAGGATTATGGATGTGACGGTTGTTCCACCATGGAGTATCCATCCCCACCCCTAGGATAGGCTTGCTCTTTGCACTGCAATGTTATGCACACTTTGACGTGGGAGTAAACCCCATTGCAGGCGGCTGAATTCCGACCAAACCTATATAGGTTTGCACTGCAGGAAATGAAACTAAGCACTTCAAACATAAGTGATGTTCACGATGCGTGTATGTACTAAGGCTTGCAAATCTATTAATAACTTGTGCTTCTAGATATAGGAAAAGCCATTTTGGCTGGACTGAAAAGCTACCTCTTTTGTTCACTTTCTGAAAGGAATGTTGCAGGAGGTGTGAGAATGCTGATTTCCAATGGCTGGCTAAACTAGTTATGTTATTTCTGTAGAGCAATCAGTTTCCATTCAGTCTTTAAGTACTGGGTCATTATGTTCCCAGCTTGCAGACACTGCCCATTAACAGCTTATGGTTTTTTATTTTTTTATATTTGGTTCACATGTCTGATTCATGGATACTAGTGATGGCACCTGTTCTCAGAACAGTGTGTGTCTCTGTGTGTAGAGTTTAGAAAGACACACTAGTTAACTGCTAACACCAGTGATTCAGCTAATACCATCAAATGCCTTTGAAAGGCACAAGGTTTTAAATCAGCGGAAGGGATTGTTGAAGGAGCCAATAAAATTTCCTCTGGAAGGCAGTGCCACAGAGTGGGTGTCACCCCAGCAGAACAAAAACCCTTCTCTATGACTTCTCACTCAGTAATAGAGAGAATGCGGACCAGTTTTGGTCCATGGCTGATTAGCGGGGGAGCCTTTTTCGGTGGTCGTAATTCATGCAGGACTTATTTACAACCTTTGCTTGATAATCGTTACTGCTAGGACTCCACTGAATATTCTGATTGCATCACTGTTTATATGGGACTGGTTTGACAACTTTTGCTAGATAATTATCACTATGAGGGCTGCACTGATTTGGGGGAACAAAAATAGCTATTTCGCAGGGCGGAAATGTTTCCCTCAAATACTTTGTGAGAATAATACTTTGCTTCAATGCCATTGTTTTCCTTCATTCCCCCCTCCTATCAATACTTCTGTCACTTTCCTGGATTAGGTAGAGAGATTAGGTAGGACTAATTACTCACATGATTCCCCCAGCCATTCAGGGATCATTCTGTAAATGGGATAGCATCTCTGCATTGTGTGACCAATCAGATAAAGCTGTGTGATGACATCACTGGGGACAAATAAAGTAAATTGAGAGGCAGAGGCAGAGGGTCCAATGCCAATGAAGAGGCAAATATCTTTGCACGTATTGCCAAAGGAAATTGTAGGAAAGGGAGGTGATTTTCAACAGCAGCTGAAAATGTTTCTTTACTGCTTCCAATTGCTCTTTTAATTCTTGCACAAAGTGAACACACAAAGCAAATGTACTTGCTGGCTTTTAAGGTGGAGAGATAGATGGTGCTTATTATGAGAAACAACAGCTGTGTGACAGAAACTTAAAAAGGAATGCACTTCCCATTTCTTTCAGATATGTTTCTTTGCTTTCTCTAAAATCTGCTAAAAGCTTACAGTTCAGCAAAAGTCATCTCTTCTCTTAAAAAAAAAAGTAATCCGGCTTTCCCTCATCCCCATTTTTTGGTTTATCCCTCTCTCATTTATGATGACCATGTGTGGAAAGATTGGTACAAACTTAAAAATTCAATTCCAATTTGAGTTGGGCAGTTGCTTTTGCTTTCAAGGGTGGCAATCAAAGGCAGCATTTCTTTGCCCCAGCCAATCCTTTCTGAACAAAAGCAATTCTGTTTGCAGCCTCGTTTAGCCAAATGCCTGTACCTGGCTGCTTTTTATGCTAAACAGCCTTCCCTATTTTGCACTTCACCTTAACCCTAGGACTCTGAGCAGGCGATATGTTGGTCCTCCATGGTGCAAGTGCCATGCTTGTTGAAGGGCGAGCATTATCCCTGCTCTGTGAATGCCCAGCAGAGCCATGTCTAGAGATGCCTTGAGTGAAAAATCCAAGGCAAGAATCTATGCAGAGATCCAAGGCAAAAGTCAAAGGCACCCAGACCACCTTCAGGACCATGGAGAGCTCCCAGAGCCCTGCAGCTTGTATAGCTAGACCTGTAACAATAAATCCCACCTCCCCAGAGCTGCTGGTTGGCTTCAAAAGAGCCCTCGTTTTATTTTTCAGTCTTTGGCTTTCATGACCTGGGGAGGCAGAGGTGCTGTGGGGAACTTTGCATCTGGACAAGAAAAAGGGCATCAAGATTGTGTGCTCCTGTCAGGAGGGTCCTGAAGAAGGTCCTAGCAGTTAGTCCCCCAAGGATGGAAGTGGAGTTTCATCCTCGTCTGTTGCACCTGGGCTGTGGGTCATGTGCTCATTGACCAGTGGTGGTGTAGACCACTGACACCATCAACTCATCATTACAGCATCTGTCCTGTGCAGTCTGCCCCAGCAGGAGATGGTCTGGTGGTGTAGCAGGATTCACCCAACCTCCTGTCAAATTTTTTGCTGATGATTACCAGGAGGTAGAGTGTGGTATGCAACGTGGTGTGGTAAGCACAGTGAAGATACACCGGCAGGAGAACCAAATTACCCCTGCCAGTGTGTATGTACCATGCTGCCCCTTCCTCTCAAACTCCCAACAAGTAGCTGATAGGAAGTCAGGTTCACCACTAGCCTTGCTTCTGAGGCTATCAAGCGATGCTCTCCGGGAATAGTAGAGACCCATTCTGCAGTGACTGAGCAAGACATTCATCTCCATCCCATCCTACATGCACTGCTGCTGAAAAAACAAGCAACAGTATCTTGGAGAATCATTATGCCATATGCCCCTTTCATGCATTTTCTGTATTTGAAATACTACTCTCAGGTGTTTAACCACAATGGAGCAACAGTCTTGCTCTTTAACTAGTAAGATAAGCAATAGTTAGCCCCCAATTCCTTAATGGAATCCCTTGCAGCAGCAGCAGCATTAGAGGGGCAGGCACAGCCAATCCATGCCCCTCAATCAACCAACCAAACCATAAACCAATGCCTAACCGCAACCTTACAAGTTGTGATGATTTGCTATGCAGTAGGCAAAAACCAAATGGCCCCAGCCAATCAGCCAGATGGACAAAATTCCTACCGGGCCCCTGCCCCAAAAGCAGATGACCCCATGACAGGCATAGCAAGGTCAAAGCAAACAACCCTAAATATAGGGAGGGGGGGCGGGCAATCCAATGCACGGGCGAAAAGAGGAAGCTCTAGCCTTGTGCAAGGAGTTTTAGCATTTCTGGCTGTCAATCAACAAATGGCAACATTAACTTCTTCCCAATGACAAGGGAAGCCCAATCGCATCAGTGGCCAACGGTCAATTAGCCCGCCCCACAACTTTGGAGTGTTCTGGCGGCCCCCACCGCAACACGTGCTCTCCATGAAGGAGAACACGCTTTATTTATTTCCAAGAGTTAAAGTGATAAATTCATAGACAAAAAATATTAATTGAAAGGGAGGGAATGAGTGGGGGGAATCTACATGTCGCAAAATATGAGACACTTAAAAGTAGACTCAAGTGACATGTGCTGGACATGCCAACATCCCTACTCTCTGTCCCCACCCCAATTGTGTGCTCTCTATAGTTGGATTACAAAAGAATACTCTGTACTGTAGAACCTTGGATTTATTACTTACTGGTCACATTTACTTCTTTCTTTTTCTTTGCTCTTGTCAATAAAATTGTAACTCCACAGCTAATAATGAGTGGTTGTTTGGCAAATAAAAGATCCTGTGTTATGCGAG
The DNA here is from genome assembly GCF_965153285.1 of Podarcis tiliguerta. Lineage (NCBI taxonomy): Eukaryota > Metazoa > Chordata > Lepidosauria > Squamata > Lacertidae > Podarcis > Podarcis tiliguerta. The sequence goes on from NC_139539.1 coordinate 80,573,731, forward strand.
TTCCGAGCAACAAAGCTTTTTGTGGGAGTGAGCTCTCAAAGAGCCAAGATGAATGAATATCCTTCAGCACACTGTTTGCCTAATGGGAATCTAAGTACTGCAGCTCCATTTTGGGGACTGTACATGACCATAAATAAGAATCAAATAGACACCATTTTATTAGAACAAAGGCATTTTAGAATACCTGATCAGATGAATGGCTTGTGGATTCTCTGAGTAGTGTAGGTGGGTTTTGTTTTTTTTAAGAAAACCAAGGTATTATTTTATAACCACACCAAAAAATTTACAGTATTTCAGAGTTCACAAATATCTGGCTTTTGTCCCTCTTAAATTTTATTTGAAGTTTTAAGCATTTCTTGTTGTAAATCATGTGTTTGGTAAAGCAGAAGTGGTGGAATACTAAGCAAGTAAAAAATATCAGCCTTACAAGCAGGGACAGCTGGAATTATTCATTTCCATGATGTAATGTTTGGATGGGACCTCAAACAATCCAACTGCAGTCCCACATAAATACTACAGGTTACTAAGAATCTGGAATGGTCATCTCAGTCTGTACTCCAAAATGGATCAAAAATTGGCTTTTTGGTGAAGTTAGGCCTACTGTGGCCTGAGATCATCCCCACAATTTGCTGATTGTGATAGTTACAGGTAATAATAATAATAATAATATCTTTATTGTCATTGCCCCCTTCGGGGACAACAAAATTACTTGACTGCTCCATAAAAACACTAATTAAACAATACAGTATAATACAGCAAGGGAGATTAGATGACTTTCAAAGTCCGGGCTTCCCATTCAGGGCCGAGATCGCTCTGGAGAAGAAGCTGTTCTTAAGACGGCTCGTTCTTGTCTTCATCGTCCTGTATCTCTGTCCCGACAGCAAGAGCTCAAAGAGACAGTGACCAGGATGCGATGGATCTTTTACTATGTCCAGTGCCTTCCTATGGCACCTTGTGGCATAAATCTGCTCTAAGGTGGAGAGTGGGCAGCCAACAATGCTGTGTTGGTAGATAGCTGTGTTAGTCTGCTGTAGTCAAAACAAAATAATAATTAAAAAATCCTTCCTGTAGCACCTTAGAGACCAACTAAGTTTGTTATTGGTATAAGCTTTTGTGTGCATGCACACTTCTTCAGATATCTGAAGAAGTTTGCGTGTACACGAAAGCTAATACCAATAACAAACTTAATTGGTCTCTAAGGTGCTACTGGAAGGAATTGTTGTTGTTGTTGTTGTTCTGATTGTGATAGTTAGAGGACTTGCCTTGATCCAGAATCTACTGGAATTGACCAGATCCAAGTCTAGTTCAGAAAAGTGCTTTGCTATTCCACTTTTGGCCTACATTCCAATAGGGTCTATATTGGTGCCATCTTGACTTGAAATGGGAGTGTTAAATGGTTAAAACAGATCATACAATAAGTTATTGGTGACCTGCAGAACTCTTCTTGTCTAAACTTTTCCTATGATAGATTCAAGGCAAGTTGATCCATTCATCAGAACCAAATGGCAAGACTTTTCCCATAGTACCACTTGAGGCTCCTAAAAATAAAAATAAAAATAAAAATAAAAATAAAAATAAAAATAAAAATAAAAATAAAAATAAAAATAAAAATAAAAATAAATTTTATTTATACTCTGCCCTCCCCGGCCAGAGCTGGCCTCAGGGCAGCTAACACCAGTAAAATTACAATAAAAACATAATGGAGGGAGGAACCAATTTAAAATACAGGTTAAAAATACAATTTAAAATGCAGCCTCATTTTAATAGTAGCCCATAGATCAAAACCATAAGGGGAGAGAAACATAAGGGGCAGACTAAGTCCAAACCAAAGGCCAGGCGGAACAGCTCTGTCTTGCAGACCTTGCAGAAAGATGTCAAGTCCCGCAGGGCCCTAGTCTCTTGTGACAGAGCGTTCCACCAAGTCGGGGCCAGTACTGAAAAGGCCCTGGCCCTAGTTGAGACCAATCTAACTACCTTGTGACATGGGACCTCCAAAATGTTGTCATTTGTGGACCTTAAGGTCCAATGCAGGGCAAACCAGGAGAGGCGGTCCCATAGGTATGTGGGTCCTAGGCCGTGTAGGGCTTCACAGGTCAAAACCAGCACCTTAAACCTGGTTTGAGGTTCCCATTTGGGAAACTCCCCACAAATGGATAATTAGCATCTCTGGGGAAAGAGTTTATCCTAGCTGTCTCCTTTCTGTGCTATATTTGCATGTGCAGAGGGCTTTTGGGAGGTGGGGGCAGGGGGATGTTTCAAGCATTGAATTCCCCACCTGTATCCTGAGGTGGTCTAGCAATAGACAGAGACTTTCCCTACTGAGATTAGGAATTCATGATTGTGCTTCCGTTTTGTTTCTCTCTGCTGTAACATTAATTCATCATTTCATCATTTTCTGTTACACATGTTGCAGTAGGGGAAATATTCTGACCTGAAATCACACTTGGTACGAGCATCTGTTCTATGGATTATGTCTGTGAGACACAATCAATATGAAGCCCTGCTGTGCATGTTTTATAGTAACCTTTTCCAAGAGAACCACCCATGGAGTGGAGCTTTCTGACTCGGTGGAAATTGATGGATAAGCTCCCATTGACCTTAATGGAATCGGAAGCACCCAATTTTGAAGCCTCCCCTCTGATCTCTTTTTATAAAGAGGTTTTGTTTGTGGTGCTCTGGATACCTCCTTGGGATGTGGGAACGTGAGTTAAAGTGAATAAAAGCAAAATATGCAGGGGACGATCCCCAGAGTGTGCTACTTAGGGCTCAGAGCTATATATCCAAGTACAGGGTGGTGGCTGTTAGCTATCACAAGAGACAAACCAGTTGGGAAGTATAGCAAATGTCTCGATAGATTACTGCCCCCCCTACCACTGTCATCTTTTCTAAGAAAAAAATGGCGAAATGCCTATCATTAAGATAGATGTGGGGCTTGTCAATTACCAAGGTTTCTAGGGTATCGACAGAGGTACATCATGACCCTTCCTCTTCCCAGGAGCTCTATCAATGACAGTTGGGCCACCCCTGTCTGTACAGGGGGAGAGAAAGGGTTAATAGGTAGACCAATAGAAAAGCCCAGAGGCGGAGCCTACCTGTTTTTAAAAGGCTTAGCCTTTTAGACAGTTTAGACAGTTGGGGGAAAGCAGTTGGAAAAGCAGTTAGAAGACAGTTGGAAATATAGAGACAGTTAGTGGAGTTGGTTCTTGTGTGAGGGGAGGTAGAGGAGTTTAATAATAATAATAATAATAATAATAATAATAATAATAATAATAATAATTTATTTATACCCCACCCATCTGGCTGGGCTTCCCCAGCCACTCTGGGTGGCTTCCAACAAAATATTAAAATGAAGTAATGCATCAAACAATAAAAGCTTCCCTAAACAGGGCTGCCTTCAGATGTCTTCTAAAAGTCTGGTAGTTGTTGTTCTCTTTGACATCTGGTGGGAGGGCATTCCACAGAGTGGGCGCCACTACCGAGAAGGCCCTCTGCCTGGTTCCCTGTAACTTGGCTTCTCGCCGCGAGGGAACCGCCAGAAGGCCCTCGGAGCTGGACCTCAGTGTCCGGGTAGAACGACAGGGGTGGAGACGCACCTTCAGATATACTGGACTGAGGTCGTTTAGGGCTTTAAAGGTCAGCACCAACACTTTGAATTGTGCTCAGAAACGCACTGTTAGAGTGAGGTAGACGCTAAGAGGGTTAAGGGTAACAGAGTTTTGAATGCATTTAAAGTTTATTTGTGTTTGCAATAAACTACAATCTTTATTGTTAACTTGAGAACCCAACTGAGACTAAGTGTTTTACCAGGGAGAACCATGAAACGAGCATGGGCTCCGTACAATCGCCACACCAAGGTCTCTTGGGTATTGACAGAGGTACTTCATGACCCTTCCTCTTCCCAAGAGCTGTATCAATGACAGTTGGGCCACCTAGTGTCAGGGTGTGAAGCAGCTGTTACCAAATGGTGCAGTCTGAACTGTGTCTGTGGTTGCGTTTCATTCAAGCAATGTGCGGCAGGGCTCAGCTTTGCCACTGAAATGCAATTGCAGCCATATTCTTACTGCAAAAGTCCAACTCAAGTTAGTTGCAAGTGTGTCCCATTAAAATGGGTGGGATGAATTGGACATTAACTTTCCATTCTTTCAATGCGTCTTAGCCACAATGGCAAACTGTAACTGGGCTGTGACCAGTACGCACAGGTAGGGCTGGAATATAGTGACAGATAGGTAATGCCAACTTGAGTCATATCAACATTGGGTGGTGTGCAGCTACTGTAGGTCTTACTCAGACTAGATCAGGATGTCCCAAACTTGATCCCCAGCTTCTTTTGGACTACAATTCTCATCATCCCTGACCACTGGTCCTGCTAGCTAGGGGTGATGAGAGTTGTAGTCCAAAAACAGCTGGAGACCCAAGTTTGGGAAACACTGGAGTAGACCGATTGAAAAGAATGACCATTGCTAAGGTTCTCCAAGGCCTGTAATTTCCTCCCACGCCCAAGAGAAAGGCAAAAAAGGTTAGGAAGAGTTAATTTTTTGGAAGTTTTTGGAAGGAAAAATGCCTTCCCACCCTGTGCCCAGCTTAACCCTTGTCGCCCCAACCTGGTGACCCAACAGACAGGCATGTGGTCTTAGCTGACTGCCAATTTCATTATTTCACCCAGATTGGCTCTCTGTAGCCCCAGAGAAAGAAGTCAAGGTTTGACTTTGACTATACAGACGTGGATGTGACAAGTGAAAAAGGAAAGTTAAGAACATTGCTGCTAGCAATATATTATAGCTTCTATAGCCTACATATACAGTGGTACCTTGGGTTACAGACGCTTCAGGTTACAGACACTTCAGGTTACAGACTCCCCTAACCCAGAAATAGTACCTTGGGATAAGAACTTTGCTTCAGGATGAGAACAGAAATCACACGGCGGTGGTGCGGTGGCAACGGGAAGCCCCATTAGCTAAAGTGGTACCTCAGGTTAAGAATGGTTTCAGGTTAAGAATGGACCTCCAGAACGAATTAAGTTCTTAACCCAAGGTACCACTGTAGTAGGGGTACTTAAAATGAGAGTTGTCCTAGCGATCTGTGGTTTTTGCTCTTCAAAATATGGCAACCCTAACTTGGACAGAATGGTGGATATTTAGTTACACTTGAGAGTAGTTTTTGTTTATGGGTACTGAACTTGGAAATCAGCATTCAAATTTCAGATTAATAACAAATAATAATATTTATTTATATCCCACCTTTTCACCCTGACAGGGACTCAAAGTGGCTTGCAGCTAAAATCGAAACAGCTTAAAACATAGTAGGAAATGATTTATTTGTTGCTTTAGGTCTCTTTTTGGTTTTTTTTAAGTGCTCTTCTTTTTAATTGCATTACTTTTAATTGCATTTGTAGGATTATATTTTATTGTCTATAGCTGCTCTGAGTACAATTATAGAAGAGCAAGGTATAAATAAATCATTACTGATATTCAGAAGTCCTTTTACTTGGATCAATAGAAGGGTGCAGATTTTTTTTTAATGAATGTGAAGGCTTATGAATGATTGTCAGAAGCTCTGAAGTTCATTGACCTGTTTCCCCTTAATGCCCTAGCTGTATTTCTCTGAATGACCTTCTAGTAGCCACATAGTGATGACGCGGCAATCCAGTTTTCACTTGCTGAGTGCATTATGCTCTTCCTGCTCTGACCTTTTTGAAGCTCCCTGAATGTGACATATATGTATTGGGCTGTCATTTAAAATGCCAGAAGAGGAGCAAATCAAGCATGGGTTTTGAGTCATCGGTGGACGAGAGGGCAATATTGTAAGAGAAATGCAAACACCAAGTGGGAAACAAATAATGCAAACCTAAAAACAGGGCTGATTTCTCAGAAAGAAGGCAAACAGAAGGCAGGGAAGAGAGACAAATTGAGAAGAGTTGCCGTGGAATGAAGCCAATTTACTTCCATGAATGATTGAAAATGATGGGAGTGTTTTGTTGACAATCAAAGATGCTGGTCAAAAATGGAGTTGGGGCTAGAGCATAGGATGGGTATATCATAGTGATTCTGTATATTATTCCTGTATTGGGAGATCAGCCAGAATACTGTCGTGTTGTCACAGAGCTGGGGAGCAAAAGCCTTCCACCCTGTGGTAGCTGTGTGAGTGGAATCTTTTTATGGCAATAGCTACAATAGCCACAATCTGTATGAGGCAATTTGGACTGAGCTCTCTCTAGCTTGGCCTTATTTGCTAGGTGAAACTATGCAGCTGCCATTCTGTTGTGCAAAACAGCAGCTGTGCATGTTGAACAGTGCTTCTCATATGGTCATAAGATGCTATGGTACGGGCCATGGATCTAGATCACAGCTGAGGACACTATAGCCCTGAGCCACATGTGCACTCCTTGGCTTACCGTACTTTTCCATGTATAAGACTAGGTATTTTTCCGTTAAAATCACACTAAAAAGTGGGGGTTGTCTTATACATGGGTAGTGCATAGGGTGGGCATCATAGCTGTCAACATTTTCCCCTTTTAAAGGGAAATTCCCTTATTCCGAATAGGATTTCCCTTAAAAAAAGGGAAAAGTTGACAGCTATGGTGGACATTTGACTGGTTGCTGCTGCGGCTGTTGTGCATGTTATTGGTTGCTGCGTCAATGGGTGGTGTAGAACTGCTGACGCTGTGGCAATTGGGTGGGTGATTGGCAGCCTTTGCCGGCGAGGGGACATACGGGAGGCAGATTTAGCAATGTGTGCGGGTGTGCGAGACCTTCCAGTGGGAAGGTAAACGGCTTTTCCATGCGCTGCTCTGGTTTCACCAGAAGCGGCTTAGTCATGCTGGCCACATGACCCAGAAAAACTGTATGCGGACAAACGTCGGCTCCCTCAGCCAGTAAAGCGAGATGAGCGCCGCAACCCCAGAGTCATTTGCAACTGGACTTAACTGTCAGGGGTCCTTTACCTTTTTATGGTGTTTTATACATTTATTTAATTCATATTTTATTTTGAGCGACCTAGCAAGCACCTTTCCCTCCAGAAGGCAGGATATAGATAAAATTCTATTAAATTAATAAATAGTGGTGTAATTTTTTTTAAAGAGGAGTACCGTTAAGCTGGGCAGTTGCGAAGTGCAGACAAAATTGAGGAAGCATTATAAAAGGCCAGCTATGATAATCAGGATGGGAGGTACAGTAAAGCTGAATAGGATAACAGGTCAATCTGTAACTATTAATCAGAGCAGTGCTATTTTTCAAGAAAAAAAGGTGCCAGAACTCACCATGAATGCCTCCCTTGTTCTCTTAGAATGGCAATAGCATCCACCTGAGAGGAGCTGGAACTGAGTTCTGGCCAGTTCTGGCTGGGAGGAAAAGCCCTGAATCAGAGGAGCCAAAGCAAAGCACCTAGTTCAGAGACAGCATACCTTTCTCTTTAAAAAATAAATAATTTTTTAAAAATTCATTTTCACTTTTAACATTTGACATCATGCACAAATCATAATCATTTTACAAATAGGATTCATAGAATCCCCAATTGTTCCACCCCCCCAATGGTTTCCCCAGATATTCTTTTCAAACTGCCTCTTATCATATTCTCCATATTTTCTTAAATCTCAATTTTTATCATAATTCTCACTTCATTGCAAGTGGTTTAAAAATCTTGCCAATGTTTTCATTTTTTTTACAGTGTTCTTTCAAGTAACTTAAAAAATTCCCCATTCTTTATTAAATTTATTGTCCTCTTGATCTCTGATTTTCCAGGTCATTTTCGCCAATTTGGCATAGTCCATCATCTTTATCAGCCATTCTTCTTTTGTAGGTAAATTGTCCTCCTTCCACCTTTGGGCAAGTAGCATCTGTGCAGCTGTTGTAGCATACATAAATAGTCTCTTCTGATTCTTAGGAATTTCTGGACCTAAAATTCCTAGTAAGAAAGCTTCAGCGTTGTTGTTTTTTACAAAAGTTATTTTAAACATTTTTTTTAACTCATTATAAATAATTTCCCAGTATTCTTTTGCTTTTTGCACGTCCACCACATGTGGTAAAATGTGCCTTCCTTCTCTTTACACTTCCAACATGTATCTGTAGCAGTTCTATACATTTTTGCTAGTTTAGTAGGAGTTAGGTACCAGTGATACATCATTTTCATATAATTCTCTTTCAACATAAAACATGCTGCAAATTTTAAATCTTCCCTCCATAATTTCCCCCATGATGCCAATTGTATATTATGTCCAATATCCCTTGCCCATTGTATCATTAGTGATTTCACTTCTTCATCTTTAGTATACCATTCTAGCATACCTTTCTCAATAGCAGTAGCTGGGAAGCAAACAGAAGAAAAATTACTGCCTTTATATGGGCTTCTGGTTAAGCCACTGTGGGGAAATGCGATACGATGAAAGAAGGCTTTGAAAAACTCCCCTCCAGTGTTTGTGTGTGTCTGAAAACAGTGCCAGATATGCCCCGGTTCAGAGCCTAAACTGCTTGCTAGATTACTGGGCAAGACTTACATCAGTAACAATAGAAATAGATTCTATTCTAGCACACGGAAATACAAAAAGAGATAGGTGAGCAATATCTCAGCTGTAGTCCCAATCCTAACATCTGATGAGTTGATGATGATATGTGAAATGTGTAATTAAATGGTTACACAAGCTAAATGACAGAGGCACAGTTTTATCCTTAAAAGGAAATGGAATTAATAGACCCATAATCTAGAGAAAATTAGTCATATTTAAATTCCCCCCAAATCAATGGCATTTAAGTACTTAATGCTGTGTGCTTAAGTGTCATTGATTTCAGCCATTGATTACATTATAAGAAGATATAGGCTGCAACAAACATTCAGAATAGATCCATTGATAAGGTAAACAGCAGTCAAAGCAAGGCTACCATCTAGCCAGAATATTACCGGCCTTGATCAGAATGTTATTCTTCTGCCTGCTTGCTCAACAGAAGAATATATATCCAGGAAAAATATATTAATAGGTTTTGCATTTTTGCAAAGCACTTTTAAAAAAGCAAACAAATGATGCAACCATCAGAGATGGGAAAAGGCTCAGAGGGACCAGGGCCACGGTGTCATCAGTAGGTTAATGATACTCACCACTGCCTCTCCAAACCATCTGAATCAACTCTCACAGGTGCAAGATTGGTGCCTGGATGCAATAACTGCCTAGATGAGATGCAATAAACGGAAGCTGGATCTCAACAAGACAGAGGTGCTGCCAGTGGATGACTCTGGTGTTCAGGACTTGAGGAGATGGCCTCTTATGGGCAGAGTCACTTTTTGTAGCTTGGTGGTACTCCCTGACCCTGCTGTGTCACCTGCTATGGCCTTTCCTGGATTGGAATAGCCTGATCACAGTGATCCCCATTTTTATTGTATTGCACTCTGCAGGGGCCTCCTGCTTGGACTACTGCAATGCACTCTATGTGGGGCTACCTTTGAAGGTGACCCGGAAACTACAATTAATCAGGAATGTGGCAGCTAGACCGGTGACTGGGAGTGGCCGCCGAGACCATATACCACTGGTCCTGAAAGACCTACATTGGCTCCCAGTATGTTTCCGAGCACAATTCAAAGTGTTGGTGCTGACCTTTAAAGCCCTAAATGGCCTCGGCCCAGTATACCTGAAGGAGCATCTCCACCCCCATTGTTCAGCCCAGACACTGAGGTTCAGCACTGAGGGCCTTATGGCAGTTCCCTCACTGCAAGAAGTGAATCTACAGGGAACCAGGCAAGAGGGCCTTCTTGGTAGTAGCACCCGCCCTGTGGAACACCCTCCCATCAGATGTCAAAGAGATAAACAACTACCTGATGTTTAGAAGACATCTGAAGGCAGTCCTGTTTAGGGAAGTTTTTAATGTCTGATGTTTGATTGCTTTATCATCACCATCACCATCACCATCATTAACTCTGTTGGGAGCTACCCAGAGTGCCTGGGGAAACCCAGCCAGATGGGCAGGGTATAAATAATAAATTATTATTATTATTATTATTATTATTATTATTATTATTCTCTAGAAGCCATTTGATGGTTAAGTAGAATGACCAAGCGAGATCATAAAACAGATAGTATCTTCAGTGTGTAAACACCACATTACGTAGGGCCCCAATACTTGAAGAACCACCATTGCCTGTAACAGCCAAATTGGGCCTCTGTGAGAGACTCCCCTCATGGTCCCAGTGATGGGTCATGTGGTGTCATGAGACTGGGTCTTCTCTGTGGTGGTGCCCCAGTTGTGGAACTCTTTCCCTTTAGACATGTGGCACCACCACCACTTTTAGAAAGCAGCTTAAAAAAATATTTTTCTTTATGTTGGTGTTTGGCTGCAATGCATTGCAAAGAAATCTATGGAGTGGAATGCTAAACAGAGGGAGAGCGAACACAGAACAAGAACTGAAGAGACCTGTGTTGAGAGAAGACAGAACGTATTATGGGATGCAGAGAGAAAAAGAGGGCTAGCAGGCACATGTTACAATGAGAAAACAGTAACAAGGCAGCACTCTTGAGAGGCCCTTGGTGTGATTTGAGATGAGTACCCCTAGTCTAGGATATTTGGATCAAGCTGAGGGCTGCATACCTGCATAATTGCCATAAATGAGCATTTCTACTTCACCGTTGAAGCTCTGCGGTGGACAGGTTTTGTAAAGCTCACCAGAGGCTGGCTTGTGTGTGTGTGTGTGTGTGTGTGCTTTACAAACTGTGTGTACCTTAAAACTGAAATATATAATTATTTTTAAAGGAAAGGATTAGCCTAGGTGGGACATGGCATGGATAAAAGATTGAGGATCCTCTGCAGTCCCTTGGCAGCTTGCGCAATCTGACAACTCATGCTGTGTGAGCATCTCATTTCAATTGCTACACAAAAGAAGTGAAAAGGGGGGGAAATCTGAGGAAAACAGAAGCAGCATTCTGAATAATTTAAAGCATCTCCCTCCCATCCGCCGTCAACTTCTTTGTTCCTTTATGTATCTTTGAGCCCACACTGGGCCTTTTAGTTTGTCAGCGGTCATGCTACAACCACCATCACGTCCGCAGCAGCAGGAGAGCGAGGCACCAGAAAAATACATATTTATTGTCATGCTTAAGTTGCACAGGAAGAGGCAGAGGGAGGAAGGGAGAAGGGGGGGAAAAATCCCTCTGGGCTTGATTTAATATAAGAAACACCTACGTAAACGGATTGCTCCAGCTGGTCATTACCAGGTCTGGAAGATGGCATCAACATCTGTGTTTTTCTTCCCCTAAGCCCTGTGTATTTATAAACAAAGGCTTTTATTTCCTCTGCTGTGAGCTGAAGGCAGTCGTCGTAAACCTTGCATTTGAATCAACCATTATTGTTTGAATTGGTTGTGTGTCTCGGTGTATGCCAAGACTGGAATCTTACGTAAGAACATTAAAGCACAAGAAAAGCCTGCTGGATGAGGCCAATGGCTTATGTAGTCTAGCATACTGTTCTCACAGCAGCCAACCAGATCTCTGTGGGTTGCGTGTTGAGGTTCCCAAGCCACCCCTCAAATAACTCACAACTCACAACTTAAGGTTTTTGGCATAATTTTGGCCACAACTTTATTAAAATACATATCTCTGAGTGGTTGCTTAGGCATTGGTTAAGACTATCTGTCCCCCCCACCTGGGGACAGAGCTGACATCCGAACTCCGTCGAATGCCAGTAAGGGACAACAATATTGGGGAGCAAAGGGGCTGAGTCACAGGCCCTCAGCGCTCACTCGCATGCTTCCTAGGGCTTGCCGGCCCTAGCCCCTCTCCAGGGATTCGGACGAAATCATGGCAAGCCCCTGGATTCCTTTAGTGGAATTCCCTTCCACAACAGCATTGGAGAGGCAGGCACAGTCAATCATTACCCCTCCACCAACCAATTGATAACCAATGCCTAACTGCCAACCTTACAAGTTGTGACGATTTGCTACGCAGTAGGCAAAAACCAAATGGCCCAGCCAATTGGCCAGATGGACAAAATTCCTACCAGGCCCCTGCCCCAAGGCAGACGACCCCATGACAGGCATAGCAAGGTCAAGCAAAATCTCCAAACTGAGGTCAGGTGAGCGGGTGATCCGGCTCGTGCAGCGAAAGAGAAAGCACCAAGCTGCGTTCTGAGAATTTAAACCATTTGGTCCCTCCCACCAAATTTGCAACAAGTAAATTCCCCCAGAAACACATCCAGTCAATTAAATGTCAGGGTGATATTTTATCACCCTACCTAGCAACAGAGGGGGACTCAGCGGACCCCACTGCAACACGCGCTCTCATTTAGGGAGAACACGCTATACCAGCAAGCAGGACCCGAAAACAAGAGCACTCTCCCCTCCTGTGGCTTGCAGCCCCTGGCTGGTGTGGGATGTGTCCGGGGGCAGAGGACAGTGGTGGCTGGCCAATAGATGCTCCTGCTACTGTGCCAGCCTTCCGGCTGCCATACACCTCCTTTCCCCCTCTAGGTTGTAATGCATGGTGTTGGGAAAGACAGGTGAGCACTGCCCCCAGTACTCACAATTCAAAGTGTTGGTGCTGACCTTTAAAGTCCTAAACGGGCTCGGTCCTGTATACCTGAAGGAGTGTCTCCATCCCCATCATTCTACCCAGACACTGAGATCCAGCTCTGAGGGCCTTCTGGCGGTTCCCTCACTGTGAGAAGCGAAGTTACAGGGAACCAGGCAGAGGGCCTTCTCGGTAGTGGCACCCACCCTGTGGAACACCCTCCACCAGATGTCAAAGAGAACAACAACTACAGTGGTACCTCGGGTTACATACGCTTCAGGTTACATACGCTTCAAGTTACAGACTCCGCTAACCCAGAAATAGTGCTTCATGTTAAGAACTTTGCTTCAGGATGAGAACAGAAATCGTGCTCCGGCAGCGCGGCAATAGCAGGAGGCCCCATTAGCTAAAGTGGTGCTTCAGGTTAAGAACAGTTTCAGGTTAAGAACAGACCTCCAGAACGAATTACCCGAGGTACCACTGTACCAGACTTTTAGAAGCCATCTGAAGGCAGCCTTGTTTAGGGAAGCTTTTAATGTTTGATGCATTACTGTAATTTAATATTTTGTTGGAAGCCGCCCCGAGTGGTGGGGAAGCCCAGCCAGATGGGCGGGAAAAAAATAAGGGGTCAAATTGTGGCAGTTTTGGAATGGTGTGACTTGCACAATAATATTTGTTAATTCTAAAATTAGCGGCTGATGCTGGTTACCTACTAGAACACGCTTTTACTATTTTCACAAGGATAATCATGATGGCTTGGCAACCCTAGGTGTCTGTGATAAACCTATGTATGTGAATATTATAAGAGCTAGTGTCTACAGTGTTGAACTAGGACCAGAGAGTCCCAGTTTTAGAGGCCCACTCAGTCATGAAGCCTACTGAGTGACGTAAGGCCAGCCATTCCCTTTTAGCCTAATCTACATCATAAGGTGGGACGCGGGTGGTGCTGTGGGTTAAACCACAGAGCCTAGGACTTGCCGACCAGAAGATTGGCGGTTCGAAACCCCACGATGGGGTGAGCTCCCGTTGCTCGGTCCCTGCTCCTGCCAACCTAGCAGTTTGAAAGCACGTCCAAGTGCAAGTAGATAAATAGGTACCGCTCTGGCGGGAAGGTAAACGGTGTTTCCGTGCGCTGCCCTGGTTCGCCAGAAGCGGCTTAGTCATGCTGGCCACATGACATGGACGCTGTATGTCGGCTCCCTCGGCCAATAGAGCGAGATGAGCGGTGCAACCCCAGAGTCGGTCACAACTGGACCTAATGGTCAGGGGTACCTTTACCTTTTACCTCATAAGGTTGCTGTGAGGATGAAACAGCAGGAGAGGCGGAAGAACCAAGTATGTCACCTTGAGTACTTTGGAGGAAAGGGAATATATTAAAATGCAACAAATCAATAGACCAGTGGCATAGAGTGGGTTGCCAGCGTCTGGGGCCACATGGAGGCAATGGGTGGGAGGGCAAGAAATGGATGCAGCATGCATGTGCAGCACATTCAACTGCCCAACAGCATCTGTGTCGCCCAGCAGATTGTAGCCGCAGAGATAAGAAAATAAGAGTTATTCCATTTTCATGGAGAAGCTGTTTTCAGCAGAGCCCAGCACTGGAAGAATGCAGCTGTATGAGGCAGCTCTGGGTGTTGAAATGTTGTGCTCCTAACAATTTTGCACCTAGGTCAACCGCTCCTGTGGGGGCCCCCAAGCTATGCCACTGCAATAAATAGGCCTTGGGTCCTATTGTCTTTTGCAAATCCCAGATTAACAATAGTGCCAGCCGAAAGGTCATGATAGTGGTAGTAGTAGTAGCAATGATGGTGATGATTATTATTCATTACTTACTGTTCCCCAACAGGCACCAGGGTGGATGCCCCCCCCCAGCAACCATATTATAAATGTCTCAGAAGGCTTGTGCATGTATTCTAGCGAAAAACAGACACAAGCTGCCTCTTCACACATGCAAGTGTTTGTGTGAAAGAATGCACACTTGCTGATATGTACAGTGCAACTATTTATGTACAAGGATGTCACACTCATTAAATGCAACTTGTGAACACACCTAAAAGGAGTTTCCAGGGCTCTGAAGAATTGACCTGCTCTGTTCATCATTGGGGGATGCAGGTGGCGCTGTGGTCTAAACCACAGAGCCTAGGGCTTGCCGATCAGAAGGTCGGTGGTTTGAATCTCTGTGAGGGGGGAGCTCCCGTTGCTCGGTCCCTGCTTCTGCCAACCTAGCAGTTCGAAAGCACGTCAAAGTGCAAGTAGATAAATAGGTATCACTCCAGCGGGAAGGTAAACGGCATTTCCGTGTGCTGCCCTGGTTCGCCAGAAGCGGGTTAGTCATGCTGGCCACATGACCCAGAAACTGTCTGCGGGCAAACACCAGGTCCCTTGGCCAGTAAAGCGATATGAGCGCCGCAACATCAGAGTCATCCGCGACTGGACCTAACAGTCAGGGGTCCCTTTACATTTACATTTATTCATCACTGGAGCTCACACCAGAGAAATAGAAAACATGGTGTGTGTGTTTTTGTGGTGGGTGGGCGGGTGGAGTGGGCTGCAGCCCATTGTGCTGTTGCAGATCTTATGTGCAATTGCTTCTCGAGACAAATGGAGACAGGCACTATGTAACTTTTCAGAAAGCTTGTTAGCCAGCTGAAGAGATGCAGTACTGGGTAATGGTAGTTTTCATCAGCCTCCTGAGTAGCAATGATTTGACACAGCTTGGCATATGTACTTGATCCTGATTAAAATAAGGCAGATTAACTCATTTTACTTATCCTGAAGCAGAGCAGATAGTTCCATATATTAATAAAAATTAGTTCAACTCAGTCATATCATCAAGGATCAAAAGCCTATTTTGGTCAAACGTCCTTCTCACATGTCTCACATGTAACAACAAGCCCCATAACTTGGGCCACATCTGAACCATACATTTAAAGTACTGTTGCATGCTGCTCAAATTTCTGAGGGGTGCAAGATTCTGGGGGTTCCAAGTGCTTACCCAAGGTTCGTGTTTCCTTTGGAAGGGACAGCAAAGACTGAACTGAGCTCAGAAACTGATAGCTTGGACCAGCCACAGGGGAGTGGTGCAAAACAGATGCCTCTCAAACCACACCCACCAACCCCCACCCCTCCACACAGAAACCAATATACAGTGGTACCTTGGGTTAAGTACTTAATTCGTTCCGGAGGTCTGTTCTGAAACTGTTCTTAACCTGAAGCACCACTTCAGCTAATGGGGCTAATGGGGCCTCCCGCTGCTGCCGCGCCACCAGAGCATGATTTCTGTTCTCATCCTGAGGCAAAGTTTTTAACCTGAAGCACTATTTCTGGGTTAGCGGAGTCTGTAACCTGAAGCGTATGTAACCTGAGGTACCACTGTAATGCCACACCATTGAAAATATTGAGGATCCATTCCAGGTCTTTCATAAAACCTGGATTTTCTTTTCGTGGTGGAAGAAGAGGCAGCTTTTGAGCACATTATTCCAAGATGCTGGCTGATTAATGGTATGGAAAGGCCCTTAGATGACTTTTGCTGGATCATTTGAAATGACCATCTAAGCCAGTGTTTTGTTTACAAGAGGATGCAGCCAAGGAGAGGCTCATCTCGCAACACCCTAAAATGACACTGCGCATGTTTGCCACAGCATGATGTTGTTGATTATCCCCTGAAATTGTGCTTCGAAATGCTGCTTTGTAGCCACCTCCCCAACTTATACTTTGGTTATTCCCTGCTGGCTTTTGTCCTTGTTGAACATCCAGTTTCCCATTTTGGTTTTTTTGAAAAAGTTTTTTATTAAAAGTTTCAACATAACAATTTACAGTGGTGCCCCGCAAGATGAATGCCTCGCAAGACGGAAAACCCGCAAGACGAAAGGGTTTTCTGTTTTCAGAGGTGCTTCGCAGGACGAATTTCTCTATGGGCTTGCTTCGCAAGACGAAAATGTCTTGCGATTCTTGAGGTTTTTTTCCGCTCCCCAACCCCTTTTTCTAAAGCGCTAAGCTGCTAATAGCCTTTTAGCAGCTAATCCGCTAATCCCTTAAGCCTTTAATAGCCGTTAATAGCCCTTAAACTGCTAATAGCGCTAATAGCGCTAATCCACTAAAGGGCTTGCTTCGCAAGACGAAAAAACCGCAAGACGAAGAGACTCGCGGAACTGATTCTTTTCGTCTTGCGAGGCACCACTGTATTAAAGATACATCAACCTCATCCCCCCCCCCATTTTCCCCCTCCCCCAAATACAAAAAACAAAAAACAAAACAATCCCCCAGCCCCCCCTGACTTCCCTCAGCTCCTCTCTGTGGTTTTTCAGCACATGTTATTCTCTGCCTGTTATAAGATTGTAAACATCCTTAATTTTTCTATCTATATATTACCAACACAAGATTTGTGAATGTTTATTCAAAGCCTGCCAAGGAGTCCAATTCAGTTTGTTGTTTCTTTAAATACTTTGTAAAAGGTTCCCGTTCTTCTTTAAAGTCACAGTTATCCTTGTCCCATAGCTTGTATGTCAGTTTTGCCAGTTCTGCATAGTCCATCAGTTTCTCTTGCCACAGTTCTTTAGTCAGGGTTTCTTCATTCTTCCATCCTTGTGCTATTAAGACTCTTGCCAGCGTTGTGGCATACATGAAGATATTTTTCAATTTCCTTGGCAGGTCTTTTCCTACAATCCCTAACAGAAATGCTTCAGGTTTTTTTTTACAAATGTTAAATGGAACATTTTCTTCAGGTCATTATATATGATTTCCCATTTTTTAAAAATTTTGCTACAATCCCACCACATATGATAAAAAGTCCCTTCTTTTTCCTTACGTTTCCAACACATATCTGAACCAGTTTTATACATTATTCTTGTCTGCACTGGAGTTATATACCATCTGTACATCATTTTCATATAATTTTCTTTCAGCAGAGAGCAATCTGTAAATTTTAAATCAATTTTCCACAGTCTTTCCCAGTCTTCAAACACTATGTTGTGGCCTATATCTTGTGCCCATTTAATCATAACTGATTTCACCTCTTCTTCTTTTGTTTCCCATTCTAGCAGAATACTATATGCACCTTTCAGCAGCTTCACCTTCCCTTCTACAACTTCTTTTTGGAATCTAGATGTTGTGTAACTAAATCCTTTCTTCTTATCATCTTTGTATATTTCATGTAGTTCCCGAATAGTGTAGCCAACTCTGAAAACGGTCTTTTATTTCCATGGTCATATATGGTCATTTTGGACATTGCCATATCAAAGTTGTGGAAATGGACTTGCAAAACAAGCAACAATAAACTTTTGAAATTAGAAATGTGAACAGAAGCAGCAATTTAATACATATATTATGTTCACACAGGGACGCGGGTGGCACTGTGGGTTAAAGCCTCAGAGCCTAGGACTTGCCGATCGAAAGGTCGGCGGTTCGAATCCCCGCGGCGGGGTGCACTCCCGTCGTTTGGTCCCAGCGCCTGCCAACCTAGCAGTTCGAAAGCACCTTCGGGTGCAAGTAGATAAATAGGGACCGCTTACCAGCGGGAAGGTAAACAGCGTTCCGTGTGCTGCACTGGCTCGCCAGATGCAGCTTGTCACGCTGGCCACGTGACCTGGAAGTGTCTGCGGACAGCGCTGGCTCCCGGCCTATAGAGTGAGATGAGCGCACAACCCTAGAGTCTGGCAAGACTGGCCCATACGGGCAGGGGTACCTTATTATGTTCACACATATGGCATAATACTATTTTTCTAAAATGCAGGTGGATCCTTTTATAAAACATTTCTTTGTAAACAATTGCAAGACAAGATCTTTCTTCCATGCTATTAAATAACATCTTCTTTACAACTACCAAAGACATTTTCATCTAGCTTGTCTTTCTTTATTAAACCTTGCTTTCCAGGATAGGTCTCCTTCCTCTCCCCAGAGTCTCTTACTGCTGTCTGATATTAGTTGGCATGTTATCTAAAGTGTAATAATGTGAAATTCATATGGAAGCCTGCCGCTCTGAAAAAGAAATTGCTAAAACGAAAAAAGAAAGAAAGAAAGAAAAGCTTTGAGATGGCAAACTAAATATCAGATCAAGAAGAGGGGGGGGGGGAGAAACACACTTGAATTTTGTTGATTGCTATAGGTCCCTGTCTTTAGTTTCAGAGTGAGTAGCGCTGGGATAATTGCATTATTAGACAGACTGGATTGCCTACATGGGAGATTTCATCCTTCAAGAAAGACAATAAAGATGAGGTGGGAAGCTGTGGTGAAAAGATGCAGATACCAGGGAAAGGTTTAATTTTGGTACTGCAGTGCCAGCGAGGAATGATGCTCAAGATAAAGTTCTTCATGTATCAGCAAAGGAACAGGTGTGATCATGATAGCACCTCCCCAGTTCTGGAGCATCCTAGCTCTGGAAGACCCTTAAAAGTCTCAGCTCAGGCTTGGTGAGATTTCAAAATTTAAAACACATGTCCAGTGATTAATTGGAGAAATGCT
The DNA here is from genome assembly GCF_965153285.1 of Podarcis tiliguerta. Taxonomy (NCBI): domain Eukaryota; kingdom Metazoa; phylum Chordata; class Lepidosauria; order Squamata; family Lacertidae; genus Podarcis; species Podarcis tiliguerta. The sequence goes on from NC_139539.1 coordinate 80,592,668, forward strand.
TCTGCTGTGTGTGTGTTTTTAATTTGCATTTTTAGTGCTTAATATGTTAGTGTTTTCAAAATGTTTGCAGTTTAAAATGATGGTTATCAGCTGCTGAGCTTGCAAGTTTGGGGAAATGTTATTTTGGTGAATTATTATTATTATTATTATTATTATTATTATTTATACCCCGCCCATCTGGCCGGGCTTCCCCAGCCACTCTGGGCGGCTTCCAACAAAATATTAAAATACAGTAATGCATCCAACATTAAAAGCTTCCCTAAACAGGGCTGCCTTCAGATGTCTTCTAAAAGTCTTTGACATCTGATGGGAGGGCATTGTACAGGGCGGGCGCCACTACCAAGAAGGCCCTCTGCCTGGTTCCCTGTAACTTTACTTCTCGCAGTGAAGGAACCACCAGAAGGTCCTCGGAACTGGACCTCAGTGTCCAGGAAGAACGATGGGGTGGAGACGCTCCTTCAGATATACTGCACTGCACATCTCTCTGCCCACCAACCTTCATCCCTGATAGTCTCCCTGTTGGTTTTTTTTAAAAGGATGCATGAGTGATCCTGGTGGAGATCCTGCCAGCGGGAGCAAGTGGAGGTAGCGGTGGAGGAAGCCTCTCAGGCACCTGGGGTGGTGCACCCAGGGCTGGGCAAACCACCCATAGGAGTGGTGCAGTGTGCGTGGCACCCATAGGGAGGGATTGGGTGTGCGACACCCATAGGGATGGGACAGAATGCACGACACCCTTAGGGAGGGACAGGATGGGATGTGCAGCGCCCTTAGGAAGGGACAAGGCAGACAGCACCCATAGGGACAGCGCGTGAAGTGCCCATAGGGGCGGGACGAGGTGCACGGCACCCTTAGAGAGGGGCAGGACAGGCACCCATAGTCCCTCCCTAATACAGCTTTTTTGTACGGGATTTTGGGGGAGGAGCTGTATATGCTTCCACCTGATGGAATGCAGATACAGAAGGGAATGGTCTGTAAACTGCGGAAATCCTTATATGGTCTCAAGCAGAGTGCCAGGTGTTGGAACACAAAACTCACTGAGACGTTGCTTTCTCTAGGTTTTCACCAGGGCAAAGCTGATCCATGTGTGTTTGTCAAGGAGGAGGGGCAAAACAAACTGTATTGTTTATGTTTTGTTGATGATCTTCTGTTGTTCTGGAAGAATCAGGCTTTGTACCAAAGCACCCTAGCTCAGCTGAAGGAGCACTTTGACATGAAGGATCTTGGTGAGGTATCCAACTATCTTTCTCTGCAGGTGGAGAGGGACCAAGCAGGTAATTTTCTGGTACACCAAACACAGAAAATTGCTGATGTATTAACCAGGTTGAATTTGGTTGATGCAAACCCAGCAGACACACCGATGGTGACAGGTTACCAGGTAGATAGTACTGCTGAAGCGTTTTCTGACACAACGCTGTACAGATGCATTCTAGGCAAGTTGAATTTCATTGCTAGATGCTCAAGACCTGACATAGCTGTAAGCACTAACCTGCTTAGCAGACATGCTAACAATCCTACTGTTCAGGATTGGAAAGCTCTGAAGCGCATAGCCCGCTCTTTGAAAGGGACTGTGCACTACAGGCTGAGGTTCACCAGTCAGAAGACTGGAGGTCTTAAAATCTTTGCAGATGCAAGTTTTGGAAGTGACACCACGGATGGTACAAGCACTTCTGAGGTATGCTACATGTACAACCACTGTCTGTTTGACTGGCTGTGCAAGAAGCAGACGACAGTGAGCCTAAGTTCCTGTGAAGCAGAACTCAATGCTCTGTCATTTTCACTCATGGATTGTGAATGGTTGATGCAACTGTTTAAGGACATCAGAGTTTCTGTGAAATGTCCTGTACAAGTGTATCAAGACAATAGATCCTGTTTGGCTTTGCTGAACTCAGAGAGTTGCAAGCAAAGAACCAAGTACTTGCAGATTAAGCTACATCGTGCAGGGTGGGGCATGTGGTGCCCATAGGGACGGGGTGCATGGTGGGGCCTCAGCTGCCCTACAGCTGGGGCGGAGGCAGTGGCCAGACAGAGTGGAGTCTGTGGGCACTGGAGACATGTGGCCTGGGTGCGTTGCAGGTGGGTGCTGCCTGCCATTTTGTCACCCCCCTCAATGGGGACACCCGGAGCAGGCCCCACCTACCACTCCCCCCTTGCTAAGCCCTTGAGTGGAGGGACCAGAGGTGAGAAGGGACTGAGATGCCCCATGGCTCATTCACTGGACCTCAGGATAGTCCCACGGCCATTGTGTAATGACACTAGACCTGATGCAAGCCCAAACACTATGGCCGTCCAAGGCTGGCACATCAATCATCCTGCCACTCACCTTCTGCCGCAATGCGCAGTGGATGCTGAGGATGCAGCAATGGTCCTGCCACTGTATAAATCCCCGCTGACCAGTGGCTTGGATTTGGATTGCTGCATCCTGAGATATGGTTTGCAGCCATTGATGATTGCCTCTGAATTTTGCAATCCCATTTGCCAAGTTTACCTCACTGTTGTAGCTCCGACAAAATGACACCCAGGCGGGTCTGAGAAATCTAAAGCGGTAATTCCTCCCTGGTTTAATCCCAGGTGTTCAAGAATACTGTCATGTTAATGTTCGTAAGCTGACAAGATAAAGAGAACTGTTCTCCTCAGGGGTGGCATTTGATGTGTTATTAATAATATTAAAAATGTCAGTTTGCAGCTGACATTTCTCTGTCACCAAGTATCTCTGGAATAGAATGGGGGGAATTCAACTCCTCTCCAAATCCACCATTCTCCCATAATCTCTAGGTAATTTGGCCATCATCTCATTAAAGAAATCCTAGTTTATGTTTTATGAGTTTCACATGATTGATTGATTTCTCCTACTGTTCATAATTTTGTGGCTTAGCTTTATATACACATTTTTGCAAACCGATTTTCACTAACAGAATGCATTTTAATGTACACTTTACCCCTTCATGTACATTTTCGTAGACGTTAAAAAACAAAACAAAAACATGTTGCAAAAACTAGGAGCAAATAAGACCAAATCTTTGTTTCAGTTCATTTATTGTTATGGAAAATGTGAATCAGTTATGCTTTCCTTTAAATGAGAATGGAATCAAATGTCTCTTCTAACCTGGGACCCACAACAAAATAGTATGGGTATACTTGTTTGGGGCTCAGAGGGCAGGAGGCAGAGCAAAAGCATGAGAATGGAAGGAAAATGTACACACACGCCCTTTTCCACCCTTCTGAAACTTTCCTCCAAAACTGAAACAATTTATTTTTCTATGGAGGCTTGGAAGGGAGAATTCTGGAGAGCAGGATCTATCATCTATCTATCTATCTATCTATCTATCTATCTATCTATCTATCTATATCTATCTATCATCTATCTATCTATCTATCTATCTATCATCTATCTATCTATCTATATCTATCTATCTATATCTATATCTATATCTATATCTATATCTATATCTATATCTATCTATCTATCTATCATCTATCTATCTATCTATCTATCTATCTATCTATCATCTATCTACCTATATCTATCTATCTATCATCTATCTATCTATATCTATCTATCTATCTATCTATCTATCTATCTATCTATATCTATCTATCATCTATCTATCTATCTATCATCTATCTATCTATATCATCTATCTATATCTATCTATCATCTATCTATCTCTATCTATCTATCTATCTATCTATCATCTATCTATCATCTATCTATCTATCTATCATCATCATCTATCTATCTATCTATCATCTATCTATCTATCTATCTATCTATCTATCTATCTATATCTATCTATCTATCATCTATCATCTATCATCTATCATCTATCTATCTATCTATCATCTATCTATCTATCATCTATCTCTATCTATCTATCATCTATCTATCATCTATCTATCATCTATCTATCTATCTATCTATCTATCATCTCTATCTATCTATCATCTATCTATCTATCTATCATCTATCATTATCTATCTATCTATCATCTATCATTTTTATGATATTTCTATACCACCCTTAACCTGCATATCACATGGTGATATACAGTATAAAAACATAACATAGATAGCATAGTAGCAAACATAAACAATGTCCCCACCCTGTTTTAAAAGCCATAGATCATTTAATTAGCCAAAAGCCTGGAAGAATAGGAATTTTTTTGCCTGGCGCCTAAAGATATGTAACGAAGGTGGCACTTCCAGATAGCCTGTTTATTGAGCATTCAGTTTGAGGTTATCCATCTTGAATGTGAGCCCTGGAATACCTGTTTGCCGGCCTTTCTCCACCTAACCTGGGAGGGCGGAGCCCTGATTGACTCCAACTGCAAAAGCTGAGACTACTGAACCGACTCTTGGACAGGGCTATTGTTTGAGGGTTTTATTGGAGAGGGCATTGTTGCTGTTATTGATATTAATTTTTTGTATCTTTTTAAAGATCTCATTATTTATGTGGAAATTGTACAATTTGGTTGTGTGGTTTTTGATGTTTTATTTCTCGTTTAAGACTATTTTGTTATGTTTGTAGTTAGGTATTTCTTCATGTTTTAAGTCGACTTGAGAAGGGTTTTAACCATGGAAAGGCAGCATACAGATACTATTATTTAAATAGGTTATACGATGTTACATCAAGTAATTATTCTCCCACAATTTCAAGTACATTTGCCCCCACTGTTTTCCTATTCCACAGGTCTTAGAATCCCTCAAGCATCCTTGAGATTCCTTGTCAAATTAACTTATAGATACTTCTGCATGCAAAACCCACCCTTTCTATTTTGTTACCAAATGGAACCATCAAGTTTGATACTGTTAGAAAGAAGGGCAGAAGCAGTTGACAGAGTGGGGGCATTTGCCTGACCTCCCATCACTGGTATTGCTGCAGATTATGGGGTGGGAGAAGGGCAAGGCATGGCACAAATACACCAGTCTGAGCCCTGGATTGGCTGTGCCAATGTGTTTGCTCCATGCCAACTTCACCATCACCTCACCCATAACCCTCTTTCTCCAACAATACCATTGATTTGGGGCCACTGCCCACTACTGAGGAATGCTGGTGACTTGCAGGTTTCAAACTTCCAAAGGAAGTCTGAGAAAGTTCCCCATCAGTTATGGAACAATGTAATAATTCACCAGCATCTTATCCAGCAGTCGTCAAATCCAGTTCATGATCTATGTGTCATAACCAAGATGTCTTAAAACTGTTTAATTTTCTCTCGAGGGAAATGGTTTGGAGAGCTTTCAGCCATTCATCTCCCCTAATTTCAGGGCAGTCAGATATTATTATGTTCCTTTGGGTCATATGAGCTATTGCTGTGTCAAAGGTTTTAAGACAATGCTGTGTAAATTAATGCAGGTTTAACCAGCAGGGCTGCTGGCGTACAAATTAAACCCGGTATTCAGTAGAATGTGCCTAGACTGAACAACACATTAAATTAATCTTTTGTTGGGGCCATTTTGATTTAAAGATGTGAGACAATCTGGGAAGTAACTTTCATGCATTATTAGTAGATTTTGAATGAGTTTGAAGTTTTCATCCCAAAGAAGCCGAGTCCTGAAATGATGTAAATTATATTGCACCACCATATGATTTGTGGGTTTAAGAAATGATTAGTAAAGTAACATAGGACTGTTGTGTACCCCCCCTTTCCTCCAATTCTCTAGAGTGATTTGGGATGTGGGGCGGGTGAGGTGAAGGGAAGGATATCCTGTTAGACAGGCAAAAGCCCTTGTGCTAATTGGACTGATTCATTAGATACAACCCTGTGTACAAAGAAAGTTATATATGCTTGGGGGAAGGAGAGAGTTAGGGTCAATGGAAGAATGGTGACTTTCTAATGCACTGATTCCACTTCAGAAAATGAGACTTGGTAATTCATAACTCTCAAATCTAGGGTGAATTAAAATTCTGGAAGTATCTCTAATATGACCAAATAGAGTAACTTTAGAGCAACCAGTGACTGCCGATTCACACATTACACAGCAGAAAATGAGTGTTGTTGTTGTTGTTGTTTAGTCGTTTAGTCGTGTTCAACTCTTCGTAACCCCATGGACCAGAGCACGCCAGGCACTTCTGTCTTCCACTGCCTCCCACAGTTTGGTCAAACTCATGTTGGTAGCTTCGAGAACACTGTCCATCCATCTCGTCCTCTGTTGTCCCCTTCTCCTTGTGCCAGTGTGGTGTAATGGTTAAGAGCGGTGGATTCGTTTGATCCCCCACTCCTACACATGCAGCCGCTGGGTGACCTTGGGCTAGTCACACTTCTCTGAAGTCTCTCAGCCTCACTCACCTCACAGAGTGTTTGTTTGGGGGGGGGGGGAGGAAAGGAGAATGTTAGCCACTTTGAGACTCCTTCAGGTAGTGATAAAGCGGGATATCAAATCCAAACACAACCCTCCATCTTTCCCAACATCAGGGTCTTTTCCTGGGAGTCTTCTCTTCTCATGAGGTGGCCAAATATTGGAGCCTCAGCTTCAAGATCTGTCCTTCCAGTGAGCACTCAGGGCTGATTTCCTTCAGAATGGATAGGTTTGATCTTCTTGCAGTCCATGGGACTCTCAAGAGTCTCCTCCAGCACCATAATTCAAAAGCACCAATTCTTTGGCGATCAGCCTTCTTTATGGTCCAGCTCTCACTTCCATACATCACTACTGGGAAAACCATAGCTTTAACTATACGGACCTTTGTTGGCAAGGTGACGTACCTGCCATCATTAGTATTTGTTAAGCTCTCTTGTTGTTTGAGTAGTTGAGCAGCATATCAGATATGCTCAAATACCTACCCATAACTCCTTTGGCTCAGGCATACAAAGTCACTATTTGCCTGCAACAAATTCATATATTGCACACATATCAATGTCCAGACGCCGGGTTTGGCTCATGGGTGCGTATGTGCATGAGGCACACATTTTTTGCAGGCAAAATTTGCTTGTATGCCTACACGTTTTAAAAAAATACACCAGCCCTTGGTTTTGAGTGGAGGTTTAGATATATCCATTGTGCTATGCATTGCACAAGCTACACATTGTAATAAAAACATAATAGTGCCACCAGCAGGAAAATGCTAAGGAGCCGGCAGAAAGATGGAGTGTATATAATCTCGGATAATCAAGTCTCATTCAGCTACTATTGCCAAGGTGTGCAATGGTGGGCAGAGCTATGTTTTCCTGGTGGTCCCCTGGCTCCTCCCTTCCCATCTACCCATGCCCTTTTGTACTGTAAGTTTGAAGGCGATATGCTTGCTCCGTTTGAATTCCAATCAATTTCAATTCCATTGTACCAGACAATACGGGTTACTAATGATTAGTCAATTAACCTCAAAGCGCCAAAGTAAAAGGTGAATGCCTGAGTAATGTAATAGCATAATTGCATTTTGATCCTGCGGAGTAAAAGGTTGCATGCAAATGTGTTGCATCGAAGTAAAAAGAAGCTCCAGCAAAGAACATATTTTAAAAGTGTTTCTTCCCATTCCCCTCCCCCCCCCCAGCAGTGGTTTGCGCTCTGAAAAATGAGGGTGATGGATAGAGGTGGGGCAAGTGGAAATGAATTGTGTTTCCTCTTTCCCTAATTGTAGATAGGAGCCCTACAAAGCTAAGATGATGGGTCTCTTCCTTTTGGGAGACAAGCATGCTGTTGATCTACACCCTTGTGCAAATTAATTGAAACAAAGCATGTTTTCTATCTTACTTGTAATCCCATGCTCAAAACAAACACGAAAAGTCAGTTGATCATTATGGTGTCGGAAGCCTGCCGCTAATAGAAGGAATGATGCAATCGCCACAATATATTGATTGAGGTTCTACGAAAGAGTGTTATTCCAGAGCTGGAAAAGAGGTATCCTGACATTGCAGCAGGACCTAGCCCCCTGTCACACATCGAAAGTGGTGAAGAAATTCATGACAGAGCAGCAAATACAGGTACTTGATTGGCCAGGGAATTCCCTGGACATAAATCCCATTGAGAATTTGTGGGCTATATGCAAAAGTCGTCTCCATGCTGTAGACTGTACAAATTTTTCCCTTTATTTCCCCCCCCCCCCAAAAAAAAGCTAGGTGCGTCCTATGGGCTGGTGCGCCCTATGGGACGAAAAATACAGTAATTTGCACAAGGGTGTAGGGACAGCACACAACACTGTGCAAATTCAGCATGGGTACGGAGTGTGCTTTTGAGGAGGAATTGGAACCAAAACACTTCTAGATGCTAAATGTTCCCAATAGCAGGTTGCTGGAGATAGTTTAGAAATGGTTTTAGCACTTTGAGCCATGTGCTATTCGAGATGGTTTGGTTTTCATTTCTATCAGAGACGATTTATGCCTTGCTCCAATGCAGGATATGGAAGCAAGCTTCTGTGTAAATTCAGTGTTGTTGTGTATGCCTCTCTGAATGGTATTTGGTCCGATTGGCAGTGGCACAACTGAATTGCATGTCTGTACCTTTGTTCCTGATGAGGAAGTACTCTCCTTTATCCAGAACTACCAGCTCTTGCGTTGAACTAATTAGATGAGACTAGTGCTGTTCACGTCTAACTAGCTTGGACTGAAAAATTACTTCTGTTGTACATAACTCCTTTCTCCAAACACACAAAACATAACCGGCTGTGCATTTACATAAACAATCAAATACTTCTCTTGCACATAATCAACACATAAAGTACAACAATGTAAACAGAAGTCCCAATAGATCAGTTCATTCATAGAGTCCAAATATCTGCTAGTTTCTGTTCCATGCATGTCTTTGTATGTTCAGAAAATCCAAATGGGAGCTTGCTACAGTTCCACAGAATATTGACAAGGATTTCCGGAATAATGCCTTGTTTCGCCCTTCTGGGCTTCATCAGTTGTACATGTTCTAAATAATATAAATGAATATAATATTGTATTTCAACATATTTTAACAAATAAGAATAATTCCTTTCCTAATTACCTAATAAATACACTTTAGTTAGCACAGTCTACAAGGTGCTCCATAAGAATACAGACTATTTTTAAAATAAAAAAATCTTATTTATTAATTTTTCACAAAAAAAGAAAACTTTACAAATTTTAACATAAACCATAAGTTACTTTGTCTATTGACTTCCATGGTTTCCATATTTACCTTTAAATGCTGCATATTTCACCTATACAACCATTTAAACCTATTTCTCTTAATAATTCATGCTGTTGTTCACATTTCAAGTCCTGCTCATGTAAGAATACAGACTTTTTTTATAGAATCTGCTTTATGGCTCAATCAGTAGAGCAGGAGACTATTAATCTCGTGTGTGGGTTTGAATCTCACATTGGGCAAAGGATTTCTGCATTGCTGAGAGTGGGACTAGATGACCCTCATGGTCCTTTCCAATTTGTTATATTCTATATTCTATCCGTAAAGGTCCGTATAGTAAAAGCTATGGTTTTCCCAGTAGTGATGTATGGAAGTGAGAGCTGGACCATAAAGAAGGCTGATCGCCAAAGAATTGATGCTTTTGAATTATGGTGCTGGAGGAGACTCTTGAGAGTCCCATGGACTGCAAGAAGATCAAACCTCTCCATTCTGAAGGAAATCAGCCCTGAGTGCTCACTGGAAGGACAGATCCTGAAGGTGAGACTCCAATACTTTGGCCACCTCATGAGAAGAGAAGACTCCCTGGAAAAGACCCTGATGTTGGGAAAGATGGAGGGCACAAGGAGAAGGGGACGACAGAGGACGAGATGGTTGGACAGTGTTCTCAAAGCTACCAGCATGAGTTTGACCAAACTGCGGGAGGCAGTGGAAGACAGGAGTGCCTGGCGTGCTCTGGTCCATGGGGTCACGAAGAGTCAGACATGACTAAACGACTTAACAACAACAACATAACAATACAAGATGGGTGACACCTGGCTTGAGAGCAGTACATGTGAAAAGGATCTAGGAGTCTTGGTTGACCACAAACTTGACATGAGCCAACAGTGTGACGCGGCAGCTAAAAAAGCCAATGCAATTCTGGGCTGCATCAATAGGAATATAGCATCTAGATCAAGGGAAGTAATAGTGCCACTGTATTCTGCTCTGGTCAGACCTCACCTGGAATACTGTGTCCAATTCTGGGCACCACAGTTCAAGAAGGACACTGACAAACTGGAACGTGTCCAGAGGAGGGCAACCAAAATGGTCAAAGGCCTGGAAACGATGCCTTATGAGGAACGGCTAAGGGAGCTGGGCATGTTTAGCCTGGAGAAGAGGAGGTTAAAGGGTGATATGATAGCCATGTTCAAATATATAAAAGGATGTCACATAGAGGAGGGAGAAAGGTTGTTTTCTGCTGCTCCAGAGAAGCGGACACGGAGCAATGGATCCAAACTACAAGAAAGAAGATTCCACCTAAACATTAGGAAGAACTTCCTGACAGTAAGAGCTGTTTGACAGTGGAATTTGCTGCCAAGGAGTGTGGTGGAGTCTCCTTCTTTGGAGGTCTTTAAGCAGAGGCTTGACAACCATATGTCAGGAGTGCTCTGATGGTGTTTCCTGCTTGGCAGGGGTTTGGACTCGATGGCCCTTGTGGTCTCTTCCAACTCTATGATTCTAACATATTCTATCCCTTCCAACAACATGTTGTTCTATGATCTATTATTTATTACAATTTCTTAGTATTTTATTGGATTGGATCTAGAATGCATTTGCCTTGGAGTAGAAACAGCTATTAAATATTTCCCAGGTATGTATGCACTGGAATTTCAAAATGTTGCTCCAGTTTCCCTTCTCACTGGAGATCTGGAAGCTTTAGTATTTCCAGCATAGCATATTAACAAATACGCAACAGAGGCATTCAAGTGACCAAGGGCTGCATGCACTTATTGAGGAGTAAACCCTGTCAAACACAGTAGTCAGACTTACTTCTAAGTAAACGTGTCCAGAACAAATGTCTATCAGATTGTTTGAACTTTGTACTCTTAAACATCACTTCATTTTGCTGTGGTCACTAAGAAAACAGCCGTGTTCAGTTATAGATCTAGGCCAACATTTTGCAAGGAATTTCAAACATACACAAAACGTTTTAAGAACGTTGCATGAAGCTGTGGGTTTGGCTCCTGCTCTTTCTAGCTCTTCTCCCTTCGCCCACCTGTATGAACTAAACAGCAAATTGTTTCATTTAGTGTTAACAGAGCCAAACTTTTTCAAAAGAGAATTTTCAGGGAGCGAAAGGAATCCAGTGAATTTCCATTTTGCCCTCCTGGACAATTCTGCCCCTGCCTTGAGGGGTTTTTTTTACAAAATTGCTACCCTCCCATTTCGACTGCTACGAAATCATGTGACATTTGCTCAGCCATATAAAATAAATCATCACTGGACAGGCCATTAAAATATTTACAGATATGTGTGTTGCATAATCCCCCCATCACTCTCGCAAACATTTTTCAGTTCAGATACACACACACACACACACACACTTCGCACCCAGAGTCTAACACACCAGTATTAGGTTGCTTTTGCCAACTCTCTTCTGTTATACCCTTTCTTACCAACAATATAAATATCCAACTGTCCCTAGGCCTTGTATTTTGACGAATCTAGCACTTGGAATGTTAATAAACATTCCTTAACATCTCAGCAGCTCAACAAATGACTAGCAAATGTTTGCCGGCAAGTATTACAGAGATTTTGAAAGCTGCATTGTGCTGTACAGTTAGCTGATTGTGAGGCTAAATTCATGAAACTACTATTTGCTGCAAATCTGTAGGTACTATATTTTAATTTATCTCGTTAGTCTCTTTTTGACCACAGTAAATGCAGAAAAAATATTACCTAAAACTGGCTTTAACTTTGTAAGTAGATATATATAGACTTACATTTCCGAAGTGTTAATAGCTCTGGTACTGTTCTTGCTCAAAACAATTGGACTGATAAACAGATAAACACTGTAATAATTGGGGCTTCAGGCACTTCTCATAACAAACAATGCAGTAAAATAAGCATTTATAATCCATTTTTAAAAAGAGAGAAAATAGGAGGGAGCGTTAGAAAAAAAATACCCATGAGAATAAATACTCGGTTCTCTTAAAGCACTGATTAGAACAAAAATGTCTCCAAGCTCTTTTTAGAGGTGAGCTGGTAGGAACTAAGTGGAGATTTGTGAAGAGCGCATTTGAAACTTTCCACTGAAAGTCTTCTTGCCTGCCATCTTACGATGGCCTGTCCACACATACAATGAACACAGTTACAAGCTGTTCCTACCCATATACAAGTGTTCATGTGAAAGAGTGTATACTTGTTGATTTACACACCTCCATATACCTCCTAAACTGCCACGAATTTTGTAGGAATAATCCCGAAATTGGTTAAGTCATCACGACTTCTGACTTGTAATAATAATAATAATAATAATAATAATAATAATAATAATAATAATAAATGTTATTATTTTATTTGCATGCCACCCATCTGACTGGGTTGCCCCAGCCAATCTGAGTGGCTCCCAACAAAATATTACAAACACAATAAAACATCAACCACTAAAAACTTCCCTGAACTGGAAGGACCGCCTCTTTCCATATGAACCTACCCGGTCCCTGAGATCATCTTCTGAGGCCCTCCTTCATGTGCCTCCTCCTTGAGAGGTCCGGAGGGTGGCAATATGAGAACGGGCCTTCTCTGCAGTGGCTCCCTGTCTGTGGAATGCTCTCCCTAGGGAAGTTCACCTGGAACCTTCATTATACACCTTTAGGCACCAGGCAAATATGTTCCTTTTTAACCAGGCCTTTGGCTGATCTGTTTGACATCCTATACCCTTTTAAAATGTGGCTCTTTTCGGGGGGGGGGGAGTGCTATTGGGTGGTTGTTTTTATTCTGATTACATACGTTGTGATCTTTTCTGTGAACCGTCCTGAGACCTCCGGGTATAGGGTGGTATATAAGGTCAAACAACAACAACAAACAACAGCTGTCCTTAAAAACTCAAATTCTTGTTTATCTGTTTGACATCTGATGTGAGGGAAAGGTATAGGCTGCAAAGTGCTTTATAGGAGTATAACACTCGTAATTTTAGCTGGATTCGATCCACTCTGTGGGTTCATTTCCAGTATCTGTAGATAGATATGCTTCTATGCGCGTGCCTTGAATGTACTACTGACTGGAAAACCATGATGATCTTGGATGTAAGTGTGGGATCAGGACCATATCCTTGGAAATACCATTCCATGTACCCCTTCTTCATTCCTCAGCAGGGTGGGGAAACAGTTAGGCTTGAAAAATGTAGCTGGGTGACCACCATGCTTGGAGATCACACCTACACCATTCATTTAAAGCACATTTAACACACATGCCTCCCCCCCCAAAGAACCCTGGGAACTGTAGTTTGCTAAAGAGGCTGGGGGCTGTAGTTCAGTGAGGATAAACTACAGTTCCTATGGTTCTTTGGGGGAAGCCATGTACTTTAAATGTGAATTAAAAGTGCTTTAAATACCGTATTTTTCGCCCTATAGGACGCACCGTCCCATAAGGCGCACCTAGTTTTTTGGGGGGGAAATAAAGGAAAAAAATTATTTCCCCCCCAGGCGCGGGGTTGGGGAAGCCCGAGCTTCCCCCGACCCCAGCCCCCAAACAGGCAGCTCTCTGCAAGCCGTGGGAGCCCAGTGCTGACTCCCGCTGCTAGCGGAGAGGTCCGCGAAGCCTGGACGCGCTGAGCTCAGCGCGCGCAGGCTTCGGCATGCAGGCACCTCTCCGCCAGCAGCGGGAGCGCTCCCGCTGCTAGCGGAGATGTCCGCGAAGCCTGGACGCGCTGAGCTCAGCGCGCGCAGGCTTCGGCATGCAGGCACCTCTCCGCCAGCAGCGGGAGCGCTCCCGCTGCTAGCGGAGAGGTCCGCGAAGCCTGGGCGCGCTGAGCTCAGCGCGCGCAGGCTTCGGCATGCAGGCACCTCTCCGCCAGCAGCGGGAGCGCTCCCGCTGCTAGCGGAGAGGTCCGCGAAGCCTGGGCGCGCTGAGCTCAGCGCGCGCAGGCTTCGGCATGCAGGCACCTCTCCGCCAGCAGCGGGAGCGCTCCCGCTGCTAGCGGAGAGGTCCGCGAAGCCTGGGCGCGCTGAGCTCAGCGCGCGCAGGCTTCGGCATGCAGGCACCTCTCCGCCAGCAGCGGGAGCGCTCCCGCTGCTAGCGGAGAGGTCCGCGAAGCCTGGGCGCGCTGAGCTCAGCGCGCGCAGGCTTCCGCATGCAGGCACCTCCCCGCCAGCAGCGGGAGCGCTCCCGCTGCTAGCGGAGATGTCCGCGAAGCCTGGACGCGCTGAGCTCAGCGCGCGCAGGCTTCGGCATGCAGGCACCTCTCCGCCAGCAGCGGGAGCGCTCCCGCTGCTAGCGGAGAGGTCCGCGAAGCCTGGACGCGCTGAGCTCAGCGCGCGCAGGCTTCGGCATGCAGGCACCTCTCCGCCAGCAGCGGGAGCGCTCCCGCTGCTAGCGGAGAGGTCCGCGAAGCCTGCATTCGCCCCATAGGACGCACCCAGATTTCCCCTTCATTTTTGGAGGGGAAAAAGTGCGTCCTATAGGGCGAAAAATACAGTATATGGTGTGCTTTCACGGCACAATGCTATGTAACAGCTGAGAATTCATAGACTCTACGAAACTTGTTCCAGGGAAGCCTTTTAAATGGAAGTGAAGTTCAGATCATTCATAAACCTTCCATTTTATTTCTCCGCCCTGCTTAAAATATAGGAAAGGCCTTATCCCGAGCAACCTGAATAGGGAGAAAAAACGTATTTCACTGAAGGTTTCCAAACAAATTAACCTTTGGTTGAGATCAAACATGGAAAGGTTTAGCCCCAGAGGAGACATCTGTAAAGCTTAATGAGTGCGTGAAAAGTGGAGGGTGTGTAAGTCTCAGGCTGAAAACTTCAGCATTGCCTCTTAACTGCGACGTAAAAGACAATGCAATAATTGCTAGCTCCATCGTGCTTCTCACGTGTGATGTCAAAACAGCCGGCAAAAGTGAGGAATCAACATTGCCTTATTGATGGGGGAGAAATGATCAACTGCAGGCAAATTATATTCGATACCTTCAAGCCCCGTGGGTGCAGCCATCCCTAAGCATTTGAAATAGTCACATGGTGGGATGAGAATATGAATTAGGGACAGAGGCATCAGGGAAGCTGCATTGCTGCAACAACTCAAACCCAACCAGAACTGGTGGAATGGGGCAGGATTGGTCCCATAAGGCAATGATAAAGGTAAAGGGAACCCTGACTATTAGGTCCAGTTGTGACCGACTCTGGGGTTGCGACGCTCATCTCACTTTATTGGCCGAAAGAGCTGGCGTACAGCTTCTGGGCATGACTAAGCTGCTTCTGGCAAACCAGAGCAGCGCATGGAAACGCCGTTTACCTTCCCGCCGGAGCGGTACCTATTTATCTACTTGCACTTTAACGTGCTTTCAAACTGCTAGGTTGGCAGGAGCAGGGACCGAGCAATGGGAGCTCACCCCATCACGGGGATTCAAACCGCCGACCTTCTGATCGGCAAGTCCTAGGCTCTGTGGTTTAACCCACAGCGCCACCCGTGTCCCAAGGCAATGACAGGAGAACCCAAAAGGGTTTTCTGGCCTTAAGATAAAAAGGCATGCTAAAGTTCTCCTAATTCTAGCAAGAGCTGTCTGGTTGCAAACACGCCATACGTTTCAAGCACATTTTAAGCACACCCACCCACCCAAGAATCCTAGGAACTGTCGTTATCCCCCACAGAACTACAATTCCCTTAACAAACTACAGTTCCCAGAATTATTTGTGTGGCGGGAGGGTTCTTGCTACATTGACATTTGAGGAAAGCAATGATTAATTTATTTATTTTTGGCAGTTGTAGCACCACTTGAAGCTTACAAGACAGCTGGCATTAATTTTCCTCCATGCAGTCATGTATGTCTATAATAATTTCAGAAAGGAATAAAGGGGTGTGTATTTTTTACCCCTTCCTTTCCCACTGAGGCTGTGTGCACACCACACAGTTAAGGCATATTTTACCAGCACCTAAGAATCCTGGGAACTGTTTTTTATCTCCCAAAGAGCTGTAGTTCCCCAGCCACTCTGGGGAGCTTCCAACATATATAAAAACATAATAAAACAATAAACATTAGGGGAAAAACCCCTTCCCTATCCTTATCTCCTTGGCTTAGGCATTGCATAACTCCATATCCTCCAACATTTCTCTGGTGAAAATAGGGATGTTCTAAGGAAAAGTGGGACATCAAATCAGATCAAATCAGAAACCAGGATGGCTTCTGTAAATTCAGGATTGTCCCTGGAAAACAGGGATACTTGGAAGGTCTAGTGATGGACCTGCTGCCAGTAAAAGAATAATGGCAAAATCACATTGCACAATAGTTTCAAGTTTCAAGCTTGCAACTCTTGATGAGCTGCTGCTGCATTTTCTACCAAGCGTTACATATGAAGAGAGCTGGAAATTGTTTAAAGAGGGGTGATTTCCCCTGCTTCATCTCACCATGTGTCAAAGAAGATTCGGAGGAGCACATCAGATGTGATAAGGGGCTTAGAAAAATGTGGGGTTTGTGTGAGAAGCACAGATGATGTTCAGCTTTAAAGAAATCTGAGTGGCTGAACATCCCAAGCTTTAATAGGCCGACAACGAAGATGCAGAATGACTGTGACTCTGAGTTGCATGGTGGTGCTAAAGTTAAAGCCATGTTACCTGGAATGTGAATACCTTTTCGCCTGTTGCATGTGTACGTCTCCACAGGGCAAATGCTATTAATACTTGGGGGGGGGGGTACTTGCCTGATGTGACAATGGCATTCTTAGAAGCTTTGACCAGCTGGGGCTTACTGTGTCTTTTCTAAAGACACCTTCTTCATCAGAGGACTTCTTTCCATGCTATGGGTACTGATCTGCAGTCTTTCAGTATCATACAAGGTTCTATCCAACAACCTAAAAGGAAAGAATAGAAAGGAGAAGAATAAAAAGATTAAATAGTCAACAAATCAAGGTACATCGTAGTCATCTGAGTCCTTTTCAGCTGTTTCATCTTTTTAACACTATTCAGCAAATGCAATTGGAAATGCATAGCGTGAGATGGATTATTACTAATTTGAAGAGTGTCATATAGTCACATTCCTCTTCGAAATTACTGGAGACTCACTGTCTTCATTGAAATATTCAATAAAATCACACCATGTTAAATAAAATGTACAGTGGTACCTTGGGTTACAGACACATCAGGTTACAGACTCTTCAGGTTACAGACTCTGCTAACCCAGAAATAATACCTCGGGTTAAGAACTTTGCTTCAGGATGAGAACAGAAATCGTGTGGCGGCGGCGTGGTGGCGGGAGGCCCGATTAGCTAAAGTGGTACCTCAGGTCAAGAACAGTTTCAGGTTAAGAATGGACCTCCAGAACGAATTAAGTTCTTAACTTGAGGTACCATTGTATATTTTTGTATGTTGGGCCCTTTTATAAATGCATCATTTGGGTTAACTTTTCAGCTAGAGTCAAAAACCAGACCTTATCATGCCAACATTCTAAAGTGGCATTCTCCCAGTATTTCCAGTATCTTGTAACAGCTGACCTGGGTGCTAGTATAAGCCCATATTTGACCCATCCCAAATATTTAATACTGCCAGAGCTTTTCCCCCCAGCCGGAACTCAACAGAACTCAGTTCTGGCACCACTCAGGTGGGCACCATTGCCATTATAAGAGAACAAGTGTCCATGGTGAGTTCTGGCACCTTTTTTTCTAGAAAAAATAGCACTGAATACTGCTAGAGATGGAAACAGAAGAACGTTTTGATGAGAAACCTTCTGCGTTGCCTCAAAAAGTATTTGGGTATTATCCTTCTTTGGCACCAATTGGCCGACCATGCCCAGGAGAAAGGCCTCTGGTTTCTTCGGGAAGGTATATTTAAACACCTTTTTCATTTCATTATATATCATTTCCCAGAAGGTCTTAATCCTTGGGCACGTCCACCAAAGGTGAAAGAATTTGCCTTCAGTTTCTTTACATTTCCAGCATTTATTATCGGGTTCTTTATGTATGCCACAACAGCAGCAAGAATACTTATCACAAAGTATTGGAAGACACAAGATCTACCCACTCTGGAAGAATGGCAGATGAAGGTGATGGACTACATGGAATTGGCGGAAATGACCGGCAGAATCCGAGACCAGGGAGAAGAGCTGGTGGAGGAAGATTGGAAGAAATTTAAAGACTATTTACAGAAACACTATAAAATTAATGAATGTTAGAATGATGTTGGATTGAGGTTAAAGGGTTATTAGTAATAATGTGGTGAAGAAATATGGAAAAATGGATGGTTAAAAGATGAAAACTAAAGGTATAATATACTAAGATAAAGATAAGGATAAGGTAGAGGGAAGGGATTTGCTGACTAAAAAATAGAATTGGAATACAGAGAGGGGAGGTGTGGGGAAGTCTGGGAAACAAGCAAATGTAAGAAATATCATGAAAATTGAATTGTTTTTATTTGTTTTTATTTTTGTATTTTTCTCTTTTTTTTCTTTTATCTGAAAATCTTAATAAAAATATTTTAAAAAAACAACACAAAAAGTATTTGGGTATTGCTGAGGCTGTAGAGGGAGATTTGCGTTTTGGTTCCCTGGAAGAGAATCTGGAAAATCAAGTCCCACCTTCGCATACTGCCTGCATCTGTAGTCTGCTTAAGAAATAAAGATACCATTTGGATTGTCGGAATTCTATATATGCATAGGTTTCATTTTACTGAGGATTAGAACAAACAGGTCAGACACTTTGAAGTACGGGTATACTTTCTGATTCTGATGTTATGAACCGTACAGGGAGGGAAAATGGTTGTAAAAGCAGGCTTAATTTAACGGCACAACCTGGACTGCTGTGCCTACATTAAGTAGGTTTCATTTCTGTCCCATGGGTTCACTTTCAAAAGGTGCTTATGAGGCCCAAAGCAGCCTTCGGTTTTCTTTTATTATGATAATTTACAGTTAGGTTAATGGATATTTATTATGTCCATTGCAAAGCTGAGAGCACATTAGTGCCCTGTTCTGGCCAAGATACTCACAGGCATAATTGCAGGCGGGCAACACGCAAGATAAATGCATTTTTACTAGGATCTTCTGACCTACGATATACATGTACATATCCCACTGTTAACAGCCTTTATTAGTCAAGGATGTGGCGGGTGTTAGATAAGGAACCCGACTCATCATAAAGAGTGATAGCACTCTTTAAATGCATAGAATAGGAATGTGGTGGATAATGCAGGGATAGACAACATGGTGTTCTCCAGAAGCTGAGACTGCAAAGTGGATGGGAGGAGCAGCAAGATGAGGAGAATACAGAATGGTAATAATCTGTGAATCTGGAAAAGCGTGTTCTCCTTCATGGAGAGCACATGTTGCGGTGGGGTCCGACAGGACACTCCAAAGTTGTGGGGCGGGCTAATTGATTGTTGGCCACTGTTGTGATTGGGCTTCCCTTGTTGTTGGGAAGAAGTTAATGCTGCCATTTGATGATTGACAGCCAGAAATGTTAAAACTCCCTGCACGAGGCGCAGAGCTTCCTCTTTTTGCCCCGTGCATCGGATTGCCCGTCCCCCCTCCGTATATTTTGGGTTGTTCACGTTGACCTTGCTATGCCTGTCATGGGGTCGTCTGCTCTTGGGATAGGGGCCCAGTAGGGATTTTGTCCATCTGGCTGATTGGCTGGGGCCATTTGGTTTTTGCCTACTGCGTAGCAAATCTTCCCAACTTGTAAGGTTGCGGTTAGGAATTGGTTTATGATTTGTTTGGTTGAGGAGCATGGATTGGCTGTGCCTGCCCCTCTAATGCTGCTGCTGCAAGGGATTCCATTAAAAGAATACAGGGGCTCACCATTGCTTTTGCCCTAACCCTGTCAAGGGGCTCGGGCCATGCAAGAGCCCCTGGTTGCATTTGGGGAGGGCTGAGGACAGGTTCCCTACTCCGTTGCTACCCCCAAATGTATTCCCCTTTTCTGACTTTCGCAGGCTTGCGGAATGTCAGTCTGTCCCCCACTGGGGGGGGGGGGCAGATAGTCGCAACCAATGCCTAAGCAACCACTCACATTTTTGTATTTTAATAAAGTTGTGGCCAAAATTATGCCCAAAACCTTAAACAAAATTTCTGTGTGATGTGTGAGTTATTTGGGGTGGCCCAGGGACCTCTACACGCAAGGAAGATTCTGCAAACACTTAGCAGCGACCATTCCTGCAGTGAGCTGTGCTGTGCACTTTACAGTGCAAACAAGCAAACACAGCTCTTTACTCAGGAGCAGACCGAGAAGCTGTGAAAGTTGGATCCAGATCTTTGGCACAATGGAAATCCCCCCTGTTTATGCAAAACAAAATGTGGACAATATCCCCCATCCCTGTTTTAAAAGATTTTCTCGCTGCTGATGGAACCAAGTATAAACTTTGAGGATGAAGGGGTTTTCTGAACCACAGTAATCAGACCGTGTGAATGGACTTTTGTTTCCTATTAATGTATTCCCATAAAACCCATTTAAGTGGCATGAATACAAAGAAAGAATCCCTTTATTCTCCTGGCTTTTTAAAAGTTCCCTTGGATGATGGTGGGCCAAAAATATTACAGATTTGTACTTTTTATTTCGGTTCCCCTGATACCTATGCCAACAACACAGAAGTGTACGTGTTAGCTTGTTCTGAGAACCATTTCCAGATTTCACTATGAAAGAGTTAGTCCAAAGCGGTATGGATGGGGACATGCAACTCATTTGAAGGCCTTGGCACCAAACTGCATAAACTTTAATTACCAACACTTTGGACCTAGAAAGGAATCTGGAGCCAATACAAAGTAACCTGGCTCATGTAGCCGGTATCTGAAAGTAGCATTTGGCATCAGCTGTAGCTGATTAACACTTTTCAAAGGCAGCCCATGCAGAGCCTGTATGAAACAGTAACTCAGCCAGTATGGGACCAAGGCATGTGTGGCAGTGGCCAGATCTGCTTCTTCAGGAAAAGGTGTAGCTGGGACACACATGGTTCCTGACTACAGCTGCTACCTGCCTATCCATGAACAAAGCTGGGTCTAGGAACACCCCCCGACTTTGAAAGTGATCATTCATCATCATAGACTTTTATTGCGCTAGCCATAGGCCATGGCATCATGCAGAAAAATAACAAAAGGAAAAACAGCAATAACCATAAAAATCATCAGGCACCACACATACAATATAAATCACGTTCACAACTACAGTGGGCGTTCAGGTTGCGAACGTGATCCATGTAGGATGCATGTTCGCAACCCGCAGCATCCACAACCCGCAGCGGTGCGTCTGCGCATGTGCGGGTTGTGATTCGGTGCTTCTGCGCATGCACAAAGTGCGATTTAGCGCTTCTGCGCATATGCGACCGCCGAAACCCAGAAGTAACCCGTTCCGGTACTTCTGGGTTTCGGTGGTCCGTAACCTGAAAAAACAAAACAATCTGAAGCGTCTGTAACCTGAGGTATGACTGTACTGAGATTGTTTGTTGCATAAAATAGAATAGCAGAAGATTCTCTAGTAAAATGTGCCAAATTAAATATCTGAATCCCCTTTGCAGTTGACCGCTATTTTATCTAGTTCTTTCCTCCTGATCTTCTTGGCTGCCAACGCATAGAGTGCTACTTTATAAGTTACAAAGTAAGTTATCATTCAGGGAAGTGCAAATCCATCCAAATTATGCATTACAGCCGTACCTTGGTTGTTGAATGGAATCTGTTCCGGAAGTCAGTTCAGCTTCCAAAAAAGTTCAACAACCAAGGCACGGCTTCCGATTGGCTGCAGACTTGAAAATAGTCCCCATGCTTGAGGATTCAGCATTAGTGAGTCCTAGCTCAGCTCAAACTTTAAATATGGAGAAAGCAAAATATACAAATGCATGGGAATCAGTAATGCAAATCAATATTGTGCCAACTTCTTGTTCTTTAGTCGTGTCCAACTCCTCATGACCCCATGGACCAGAGCATGCCAGGCACTCCTGCCTTACACTGCCTCCCTCAGTTTGGTCAAACTCATGCTGGTAGCTTCGAGAACACTCTCCAACCATCTCGTCCTCTGTCGTCCCCTTCTCCTTGTGCCCTCTATCTTTCCCAACATCAGGGTCTTTTCCAGGGAGTCTTCTCTTCTCATGAAGTGGCCAAAGTATTGGAGCCTAAGCTTCAGGATCTGTCCTTCCAGTGAGCACTTAGGGCTGATTTCCTTCAGAACAGATAGGTTTGATCTTCTTGCAGTCCATGGGACCTTCAAGTCTCCTCCAGCAACATAATTCAAAAGCATCAGTTCTTTGGCAATCAGCCTTCTTTATGGTCCAGCTCTCACTTCCATACATCACCACTGGGAAAACCATAGCTTTAACTATACAGACCTTTGTCGGCAAGGTGATGTCTCTGCTTTTTAAGATGCTGTCTAGGTTTGTCATCACTTTTTCCCCAAGAAGTAGGTGTCTTTTAATTTCGTGACTGCTGTCGAGCTGATGTAGAGAAAGAACTGGTTCACACAGTCCTTGGATGACTGCAACCAGCTTCTGTATCTGAAGGAAAATACATTAATTTTGATTATTTTGAATGCACACAGGAGACATAAAGGAGTTATTCAGAAGAATCTGTGTATGGAAGCTTTTCTCTTTTGCTGAGATGAAAAAGTTGCTGTCTTCCGTATCATAATTTACATCAAGAGCTTGTATCTGATATCATGAATAGTATTTTTCTTTGCAAATGAGCAAAAGCCCTATGGGTAGACTTTAAGTCCATGTTAATAAGGATAAAAATAGAAATGTATTGGCAGTTGCAACGCAGGGATATGCAAAATGAGGGCAGGTTGTCAGCCAAATACGTAAGGAAAATGGCTAAAATAAGTTGTTCGGTGTTCATTCATCCATGCAGATATTTAGTTGAGCACACTCCAGCCCTGATAATTCAGGCACGATATGACAGTGCTAATGAATATTTCTGTGAAGATATGAGAGAGAGCTGCTGCTCCCATCTTTTCCCTCCACATCAAATGTGGTGCTTTTATTAGGCAGTGTTTTCCTGAACTGTTGATACTGGAGATGCGAAGAAAGCTTCTTTCCGAATTAAAACTGGAGGCACACATGTCTCCAACACTCAAAGAGATAGAAGCAGGTCTGATTTGATGGTAGGGCATTCCACAGGGTGGGCACCACTACTAAGAAGGCCCTCTGCCTGGTTCCCTGTAACTTCACTTCTTGCAGTAAAGGAACTGCCAGAAGGCCCTTGGATCTGGACCTCAGTGTCCAGGCTGAATAACTAGACCTAACACCTATAGGGGTGGGAAGGTGACTTAAATGATGGGTGCTGAAACTCATGGATATTGCGTGCATCCACACATCCTCAGAGTCCTTGTCCAACTTCAGGATCATGCTACCCTCTGGATGAATGGGGATGGCACTGTGGTCTAAAACACTGAGCCTCTTGGGTTTGCAGATCAGATGTTCGGCAGTTCGAATCCCTGTGATGGGGTGAGCTCCCGTTGCTCTGTCCCAGCTCCTGCCAACCAAGCAGTTCGAAAGCACACCAGTGCAAGTAGATAAATAGGTATGGTTGTGGTGGGAAGGTAAACGGCATTTCTGTGCGCTGTGGTCTCTGTCACAGTGTTCCATTGTGCCAGAAGTGGTTTAGTCCTGCTGGCCACATGACCCAGAAAGCTGTCTGTGGACAAATGCCAGCTCTCTCGGCCTGAAAGCGAGATGAGCACCACAACCCCATAGTCGCCTTTGACTGGACTTAACCATCCAGGGTTCCTTTACTTTTTAAAAAACCTCTGGATGGTTGGGGCTTTCCGCAGTGTTTAATTCTTGTTTATTTTTATTTCTTCATATTGTTTTTATATATTCTGTTTCTGAGCTCCACTTTTCCACGTAATTAAAGAAATTGCTTCGTTACTTTGTATTTTTATATTTCATTGCTAGGCGGATTTGGTTTTTATCGGAGAGTCAAAGCTGCTTTGTGGAGGAAGTTCCTAAAAAAACCCCCACAACAACCAGGGTATAGATTTTTAAATAAATAAATAATCAGGTCAGCCAGACAAAAATACACAAGAGTCAAATGCAGTAACAGCACTGCAATAAAAATAGAGATGAAACAGAAGATAAAACTGGCTACAGTAAATTCCTTTCTCAAATGAAAAGCCTTGGGAAATAAAAAGCTTTTTGCCTGGTTGGGGAAAGGCTATAGCTCAGCATCAGAACATCTGCTTTGAATGTAGAAAGTCGTAGGTTTGATCCCAGCATCTCCACATAGGGGTGGGAAGACTTCTGCCTGAAACCTCAGAGAAAGCGTGTTCTCCAATAGAGAGCAGGTGTTGTGGTGGGGGCCAAAAAGGCCACCCCACTGTTGTTGGGCAAATTGGCCACATGCTGTGATTGGGCAAGGAGTGTTGCTGGGGAGAATGTTATTTTGCTAAAGTGTGGGAGGGGTCAGAGGTCTTAAATACAGGGCTCGCAGCCTGGGGCCTTCTCTTGGGCTGCGTGCATCGGATCACCTGCCCACCCTCCCTGAAAAAGGGGGGGGGGGTTCGTTGTCCTCTGACCTTGCTATGGCTGTCATGGGGTCGTCTGCTTTTGAGGCAGGGGCCTGGTAGGAATTTTGTCCATTTGGCTGATTGGCTGTGGCAGCATGCAGAAAATGCCATGCCTGCTCCCAGTGCTGGATTTACGTATAAGCTAAATAAACTATAGCTTAGGGCAGCACTCTCTTGCCCCCCCCCCCCAAATTATGAGTCTTTGGAAATTGTACTTCTAAAGGAACTTTTGTTATTGCTAAATGTCAATGTATTTGCATTATTAAGTTCGTAATGAATAAAAAATCATTTTAAGTTAGAGCTTAATAATTATTTCACTATTAATATACTTCTTAATTGTATTTCACTATTAATATACTTCTGCTTAATTATATTTCAGTTAAACAACTACTTTGATAAAATACTTATTTTGTTATGTCCAAATGGCTTTAGATTCCTATTAGGTCCATAAATTACCATATAGGTAAGGGTAAAGGGACCCGTCATGACCGACTCTGGGGTTGTGATGCTTTATTGGCCGAGGGAGCCAGCGTACAGCTTCCGGGTCATGTGGCCAGCTTCTGGCGAACCAGAGCAGTGCACGGGAATGCTGTTTACTTTCCCGCCAGAGTGGTCCCTATTTATCTACTTGCACTTTGACGTGCTTTCGAACTGCTAGGTTGGCAGGAGCTGGGACCGAGCAACGGGAGCTCACCCTGTCGCAGGGATTCGAACCTTCTGATCGGCAAGTCCTAGGTTCTGTGGTTTAACCCACAAAGCCACCTGTGTCCCTCTAAATTACCATATATTCAACACAAAAAACGGTGGCAATTTGTTGTTGACAAAGGACAGTTGGACATATAAAGGGCCCCATTACCTTCAGTAGCTTAGGGCTTCATCAAACCTAAATCCAGCCCTGTCTGCTCCTAAAGGCCAAACTATCCTGAGAAGATCTCTCACGCAAGCTGTCTTGAAGGGAGGCTAAACCATCTTCCCATAAAAGTAACACACACACACCCCTCTGCTGTTCAACAGGTAGACCTTCCAGGCAAGGGTGGGCTATACTATTTCACCACCTGAGGCAAAATGGGAAGGTGTATTTCTTCACTGGTCTTCTCCTGCCAAAGCCTCACTTAGCAGAGTCATGCAGTGGTGACTTCCGACAAGATCTTGTGAGATCTCACAGAACTCTCACCAGATTTTATGAAACACTTGCAAGATCTGAATTGGAAAAAAAGAATAATCTAGCTGTATCTTTACCCCACAAGATGTATTGCAGCCTAAATTTCTTAAAACTTGGGGGTGATTTTATTTATTGTTCTATTTTGGACATTCCTCCTACATGTAAATGATGGTACGCTAATTGTTAATCAACCAATTTTTTCATATTTTGAAGATTATTTGGAGGGACTGCCATGACGCAGTATAAAACCAATGCAAATGTGTAGTGGAGACAAACTCCTTGGTGCAAGACATACAAATAACTGGACTGGTTATATAAAGAAACCCTTTTCTGTACAGCTTGGAAGGGTCATGAAAGTTCCATTAGAGTGGCAAAATACATGAACTCTTTTAATTTGACGGGGAGGGGGGAAGCTTGTAAACAAAAGTATTATTTTCTGGAACATCTAATGCTGACAGCCTCCTCGGGTAGAATTGGCAGGTCATTAGTGGATTTCAATACTAGGCAGTCGAGAAAACATTGACAAATGGGAGCAGTGCCTACACTGAGTTCCAAAGGGAAGATAGCATTTTTGTCATTATAAATCTTAAGTTCTGTCCATTTTAAGAAATGGGCAGAACCTAAGATTTAGAGCCTCACGTTTCATAGATAAAAACTGAGACATTTTCCTCCTAAAGCAAATGCCAGTTCGGGGTTTTCTACAGGAGGGGAGGAAAGGATTAATTCTCCCCTCCATCTCTGCCTTGATCTCATTAATTATCAGCTTCACAGCTGATGCAGATTTGCATTTCTGAAAGCGTGCATATTAAATGCAAAGAACCATGCGCTGTTTGGCTCTTGGTTACATGTACATCCCTTTTGTTTATTTGGTGCAATTTCCCACCACTCTGAACTTCACAAATATAGTACATTCACTTCTGCCACTTTGGGTGAGTTGAGAAGTTCTAGTCCTTCAATTGATCTATGATACATATTTGTTCATTCACATGATCAGACAGAAGGTGACCTCTTTTCAGAACATAGCATGCAAAAGAACATTGAAGTGGAAATGTTGTGTTTGGAAGCAGCGAAAGATGAATAAGTCCCTCAATCATTCTGGAATACAGTGCAGAGATCAGGTTGAAATGATTTGCCTCAGTAAATGCAAAGGTTTAGGTGAGGATGTGGCAGCCCTGTTAAAACCCTGTTTAATAGCACCATAGAGGAATTGGTGTCATTAATGCCCTTTTTGTGGAACAAAGCCCTACATTGCAGACTTCTCCTTGTATTAACTTGGATTCTAAATCAATACACAAATACAATACAGATAATTAACATTATGAGTAAATATGTGAGACCCGGAACTTTTTTGCATTGTAAGCACAGAACAGGCATTAAAGTGGCCTCCTTGTTTTGACACTGACTGCTAACCTTTAAACAATGCTTTAATTGGGTATAGGTTCCAAGTAATTAAAAAGAGCTTCCTGCTTCCTCTCTGCTTACTGATTTGGTGCTGCAGTGAAGTTGAACTTCCAGCAGCTATAAGTTGCTTCAGAATCAAGCACCCTTTGAATGACATCTTAGTTCAGGCATAGGAAAAACTAGGCCCTCCAGATGTTTTGGGACTACAACTCCCATCATCCCTAGCTAACAGGACCAGTGGTCAGGGATGATGGGAATTGTAGTCTCAAAACATCTGGAGGGCCGAGTTTGCCTATGCCTGTCCTAGTTGAATGGCCAGCTCCAATAGGGATGGGATAAGGTTTCTTTTTTTCAAATTATTTTTTATTAATTTTCCAAATCATTACAAATCAAACCAAATTAAATTAATTTAATACAGTTTCTTAAAATCAGGTTTCCTGCTCCTGTTCCAAACATACGATCATCATCATTTTCTTGCATCATTTCTTATTTAGAGTCCAGCTGACATCCTTCACTTGCCGTTAAACCATTCTTCCAGCTGGCTGCTTTTTTCACATTGCAAACAGCATCTCCGTTACATCTTATAAATAAATAATCCATTTCAAGTGTGTAGTCCTTCATATACATTGTTGTTCCAGACCTGGTGTGTTGGGGAGTTAATTACTGTCTTCCATTGTTCAGTTCTTTGCAGTGTTTATCTGGATGGTACAAGGTCACATCCCATCCTATCCGCTGTTTACGAGCTGAAGCCATAAATAACTTACAGAGAGCATATCTGAAACCCCCCCATTAAAATTCCGCTCTGGAGTTCTTCCTCGGCATACAGTTAAAAGCAAGATCCTTTCTCAAATTCAGCCTCTTTACCACTGTTCAGCAGCAGTTCATCCCCCCCCCCACTGCATTCCTCCAACAGCAGTCCTGGAATAATTTTAAATAAAGTCCATTCAGCCTTGGTCAAGGGGGGAAGGAATAGTAAAACCTTGTTAAATTCCTTGTTGAGCATAAATCAAAAGCCTCCCTCCTCTTTTATGAAAACAAACAGAATAACATATCAGTGGGTGCACACGTCCTTTTCATTATGCAGGGGAGGACAGGATAAAAGGAGGCAATCTGAAAAACTATAAGAAAGCATAAGAAAGCACAAAGTACCTTGTCCTCCCTCTTCCTTTCCTGGCTGTTGTAAGGATTCTCAAGCTTCAAAGAAAACAGATACCTTCTAAGAGCCAAGCCCAGTCCTTTTGTCCTTTTGGCAGCTGACTGATTGCAGCTCATTAGCATATGTCGGTCCAGGAGCGCCTCTTGATTAATGCCAATTGTCCAAATTATGGAGAAACCAACCACAAATCATGGTGGAGATGGAGGCTCTTCCATGGCAGGGACACACTCCCAGGTCACACCCACTCTGCCTTTCAAGTTGACAGACATGGGCTTGAGCAGCACAGTGGGATGCAATAAGCTCCCTAGTCCCCACTGGGGAACATTGCCATGATTTTTGCCTCATAAATCCTGGCTTTCCCCTGCCTGAACCTCCTCACTGCCCATGGAGGGCAGCGAGGAGCTACCATTGACTCGTGACATAGCCAGAAAACCCCAGAATGGGATTAAGGTTTCAATGATCTAACCATGTGGGTTGGATGCTACGCCATTTGTCTTCACGTTGAAAGACTACATTAATTTCATTATTCATCCATGGAAACCATGTTGTTTTCTTATTCATTTTGCACAATGATCACGTTTATGATGTATGTGTTTCTTTAAACCGTGTTGCTTTCCTGCAGCTAGTTGTAGCAGAAGTTGTCTTGGCAGCACAGGCAGAATGAATGCCTATGCTGTTGTATCATTCCGAGGCAATGTGAGAACCATAGTGTGTCCCACAAAAAACAGCAGCCTCCACAATTTGAAATAATGTTTCAGTGGGTAAATTAATTGGCAGCCACTAAGAAGTCTTGTGCTGTCACTGGACCAGATACGTTCCTCCACTCTCAAATGGCATTAATGGAAACGAAGGGCTACAAAATGTGTCTAGATTGATTGGGGTCATTTAACCATGGGAGTCAAGGCTAGAAATATCGCTGCCATGGCTACAGTGAAGTCTAAAGGGTCCCTCTGAGATGAGAAAACCAAGCTTTAGAAGAAAATTTTCCAACAAGGCAGTGGGGAAAAAATGTATGTGAGGAAGAGCGTTGGAATTTTGCTCCAACTACTATATCCCCCTTTTTTACTCAAACTGGAACAGATCATTGCTCCAGAATTCTTAGCAGACCATATCCATTATAAATACCCAGTTATTCAAAAGAGCTTACACCCTGTCTGAGGATCCAAACAAGTTCAACGGTACCCAAGTGTGCTGATTGGAAGTGGATAGCAGAGGACTCTTCTAGCGGCATGTGAAATCTCAGACAATTTATGCACGCTATCCTATCCTGCAATTATAAGTGAGCCAATAAATTGCACCACCTGAACTCTTCTGAGCCATATCCGCCTCTGGGAACAACGCGGCAGCCAAGCTTAAGACTACCTTTCAAATAAGCAAGCAAACACTCTAGCGATCATCAGAAGATGGCAGTGGAATTTGGGCAAGGTCTATCTAGGCATAGGCAGTGCTTCTGAAACTCAAGGTCAGGTTCTTAGCCTTCATATGTAATTCCAGTGGGGCTTATTTCTAAATAAACATTAAGACTAAGCTTTTAAAACTCAGTGAGAAAAATTAACTTACTGTTATACCCGCTATGAACTAAAAACCTTTAAAACCTCTAAAATAACAATTCATAAATATCTCTCATTTGGATGTGAACGTAAGTACACACTATTATTCCATGCTACCTTGGTTAACAAAAAGGCCAGCATTTTCATGTAGTCTGTTGGCTTTTCATTCAGGTATCAGAAAGAAAAAGTCAAGAAGATTAATGGAAACAATTAAAAGAGCCAAAGTGATTTAGCGGGAGGAAAGGCAGGGGCGAGGTTCTGCTAAATTTTACTTTTCTCAGTTATTTTCTACAATCCTGCTTCAGCGTAACAAGGGAAAATATAGGAACTGAATCCTGCAACAGCTTCCATTCATTACAAAGCATGCTGTTGGGAATAATTTTGCATCATTTCTTTGTCTTGCATATTCATAAACTGTAGTAGATCTGTACAGCTGTTAAAAGAAGGAATTCTTTTCATTTCTGTTGAAACGAGGTAAGGAAGAAACAAACAAACACACACACACACACACAGAGAGAGAGAGAGAGAGAGAGAGAGAGAGAGAGAGCATATCACAACATGGATTTGCATTTCATGTTCTTACATTCACTAGGTGAAATGACCAAGTGAATGGTTTCGGCTTATGAACTTAATCCGTTCCTGAAGTCCGTTCTTAAACCAAAACCGTTCTTAAACTGAGGTGCGCTTTTCCTAATGAGGCCTCCCGCCACCGGTTCCCTCCCACCATTCGGCTTCCATTCTTAGACCGAGGTAAAGTTCGCAAACCGGGACACTACTTCCGGTTTTGCAGAGTTCGTGAACCGAATAGTTCGTAAACAGGGCTGTTCTTAAACCGAGGTACCACTGTATTATCAAAATTGATATGGCAAAGTAAGTTATTGACTGGGGGAGGTAGTAGGTTAAGGAAGAAAAGTAATGAAACAAAATGCTTCAAACTAGAACCCCTTCCTCTACATCATGAAATGCACATTTTGGGGCACAACGTCAGATGCGGAAGGACTTCTGTTTGCTAGCTCTTCTATTTGCAGCATGCTCAAACCAGAGCTTGCACATTACCCCTGCAAATCCAGGCTTTTTCCAAAGTAATGTGATTCTGAAAACTCAGTTGGTTAGAGTGTGGTGTCGATAACGCCAAGGTTGCAGGTTTTTTTTTTAAAAAATATTTTTTATTGCTCAATTTCCACATAACAAACTTTCAAACAATATAATCACTGACATAATTTCCCCCCTTATTTCCCTCCCCTCCCTCCCCCCACCTAAGACTTCCCTCGGCTCCTCTCCCTGATTTCGATGCACAGATTTTCTCTGCATATTATAAAATTGTATATATCCTTACATATCTGTCCATCATGTTATCAACAATAAATTTGTGTATATTTATTCAAAACCTGCCGAGGAGTCCAGTTCATTTTGTTGTATTTTTAAATAATTTGTGAAAAGTTCCCATTTCTCCTTGAAGTCACAGTTGTCCTTGTCTCGCAATTGGTATGTCGATTTAGCCAGTTCTGCATAGTTCATCAGTTTCTCTTGCCACTGTTCTTTTGTTGGGGTTTCCTCATCCTTCCATCCTTGTGCTATCAAGATGCTTGCCGCTGTTGTAGCATACATAACGCCAAGGTTGCAGGTTTGACTCCAGGGGGGTTGGACTAGATGACCCTCAGGGTCCCTTGCAATGCTACAATGCCACGATTGCAGGCTCTACGAGTGGGGAAAGGTCAGAATGCCCTAACTTCTGAAACTCTCCCCCGCCTAATTAGCGGCACATAACTCTGCCGCACGAAGGATCAATAATTGATGAGCTGGCGCTCTCGGTGCTAAATAATGTAGTGCCATTTGTACTGATTAAAAGCAGACTTCTGGAGGGGGACGACCAATCAAAGCCAGTTTCGGAGGGATTCATCACCGGCGGAAACGTAACGCAGTCGATCACCCCGCAGGCTGCGTCAGAGCTCATTCATGAAGAGTTATGCCTTTCTTTACAAGCACGCGGCAGCGATATTATTTCAGCACAAAAATCAAAGCCGGGCTTGTTGCACATGCAAATAGTCACAATTCTACAGTAATTACCGTATTTCTGGCTTTTCTCATGCAATCAGCTGAGGGTGCCTTCACCATCAGCAGAGACTCACAAATGGAAACTTGTAGTGTGTTGCTTGTTTGTTTAGAATAAAAGGTGCCAGGACTCACCATGAAGTTGTTGCAGTGAGTGCCCCATTTTAACATTGGGGTGGGGTGGCAGTATTTGCATAAACTAGAGTATCCTGGGGGGGGGGGGGTACACTGGATGCTTGCATGTGGCAAATTTAGTCTCTACACAAAGCAGTCAGAAAAACTTTACAGATGTTACTGCTCTGTTTTGGAAGAGGGGGTTGGCACAGTTTTGTTTTGTTAAAAAAAAGGAGCTAAAACAATATTGAAAGCTAGACAGTATTGTTACTGGCCACCCCAATCTCTACCTAGCGGTGCATGAGAATCCAAGGGGTCTTGGCACTCAGCCAGGGTCTGTTTTCCTTTGGGGGGAAATAAGGCAAGGCAGAGTCTGCAATGTCTTCAAAATATGATTTATCCATTGGCGGAGGAACGGGAGGGGGGGGGGAAGCACACCGCCGCCGGCACCACCGGGAAGGGGGGTACCATTGTGGCCACCCCCTGACATGCACCGTGCATCCCCCACCGCACGGGACACCACACCCCTGCCAGCAGTGCAGTGGCGTAGCGTGGGGGGTGCAGGGGGGGGCGGCCGCACCGGGCGCAACACCTGGGGGTTAGGGTTAGGGGCGCAAATCCACGGGTTAGGGGGCACAAATCCATGGGTTAGGGGGTGCAAATTACTTGCCTTGCCCCGGGTGCTGACAACCCACGCTACGCCACTGCAGCAGTGTGCCATGTCCACAGGACGCACACCATGTCCCCGCAGCCGGTATGCCACACCCCTGGGATGCACGCCACACCACTGCATGTGATGTGCCACACCCCGCAGGGCTGCGGGCTGCAGGCCACGCCCCTGGGACACACCCCAGCCACGCCCTCCACCTGCTCTCCACCCCCGGTTCCGGAGCATGCAGCTTCGCCGCTGGATTTTTCTACACCTATTTACACTAGAATAGAATAGAAATTTATTGTCATTGTCCGTATATACACAGTATACACAACAACGAAAATCAAACACCCACCCAAAGACCGGCTTCACATACACATTTGCACGTACCTCCAACACTCTCATCCCATTCAGACATAATCTATAAAACATACATAATCCAGAATATAACATGACCTATTAAAGCATAACATGACCTAAACCCTATCTCATTCCTTCCTACTCCCTGCTTGCTATTTCTTACAACTGGCCCTGAGATCATTATTTAGTGCAATCAGAGCTCTTGGATAGAAACTATTCAGAAGACGTGTGGTTCGTGTTTTCATTGTCCTATATCTTCTGCCCGAAGGCAACAGTTCAAAGAAGTTGTGAGCAGGATGGGTGGGATCTCTCAGGATATTGTGTGACTTCTTCAAAGTGCGAGACGTGAAGATCTCATCCAGGGTTGGTAGCTGGAGCCCTATAACATTCTGGGCGATTTTTGTTATTCTCAGTAAAGCTTTTTTATCCGTTTCAGAGCTGCTTCCATACCACGATAATATACTATAGGTTAAGACACTCTCAATGGTACTGTGATAATAGGACAGGAGTAGGTGCTGAGATAGATTCAGTCCCCTGAGCATTCTCAGGAAATACAACCTCCCCTGCACCTTCCTCACAACCATGTTAATATTTGCAGTCCATGAGAGGTCCTCAGAGATATAAATGCCCAGGTATTTAAAACTACCAACCCTCTCCACCTCCTCGCCATTTATATGCAATGGTAAAAATACACTTTTCTTTCTCCTAAAATCAACTATGAGTTCTTTGGTTTTTTTGGTGTTAAGCATAAGATTGTTTTCTTTACACCATTGAATTAACCCCTGTACTTCTTTCCTATAAGCAGTCTCATCGTTCTCACTAATGAGCCCCACCACTGTTGTATCATCCGCAAATTTGATGATTGTGTTGGACTTATACAGTGGGGTACAATCGGATGTGTACAGGGAATAGAGAAAGGGACTTAGCACACATCCCTGAGGAGCTCCTGTGCCTAATACTAGAGTAGAAGAATAGTAAGGTCCCATTCTCACTGTCTGCGGCCTGTCAGTCAGGAAATTCCTTACCCACAGACAGATCTTCTGATGTATACCCAAATTGATCATTTTAAGAAATAACCTGTCTGGCAAGATTGTATTGAAGGCAGAACTGTAGTCCACAAACAACAGCCTTGCATAGGTTCCCTGTCGTTCTAAATGACTCAGTACAGTGTGGACAACGATGGAAATAGCATCATCAGTAGATCTATTTCTTCTGTATGCAAACTGGAACGGGTCTAGAGTGGATGGAAGACCAGCCTTAATATGATCTAGCACCAGTCTCTCGAAACATTTCATAACGACAGATGTTAGGGCTATTGGTCTATAGTCATTGAGAGATACCACCACTGACTGCTTGGGGACTGGCACTATAACGGATGTCTTCAGACAGGTAGGGACAGAACCCTGAGACAGGGATAGATTAAAAATGTCCGTAAATACACCAGCTAATTCTGCAGCGCAGTCCCTAATTACCCGTCCCGTGATTCCATCCGGTCCAGCTGCCTTCCTAATGTTAATGCACCGAAAGGCACGTTGTACATCAGAGGTTCGTAGTAAAAATGGTTGTCTATCAGTAGTAGCTTCTGATGATGTGCTGGTAGCCAATGCTGTAGTGTCAGTAGTTCCAGTTCCCACCTCCAAGCGACTAAAAAATTGATTCAGAAGCTTTCAATGGAGAGAGATTTCACATGTCAGGGGGAGACACTCCTTTACAGCAGCCCAGAGTTGAATAATGAGACACCTCTGTGCCTCTTTCCCAGTCTGCTTCAGCCAGCTCACCAAAATGATTGTAGCCTTCACAGCAGCTCATCCCAATTTCCCCAATCTTCCCAAACCTCTGAATTTCAAAAGGACACTTCCTTTGACACCATGCCTCCTGTAATTAAACCTTGCTGGCCTTCCCCCCGCCCCAAGCAATCTCCTACATTTTAATTCTATCATCTGACATCTTCCCTTCGATGCTTCAGATATTATCTAAATTCTGCCGTTTATTAATTTCTAAACTTTGTGTCACCTCCCCACGTGTCTATAGAAGAAATTCATCCATGCATCAAACACAGTCCATACATCACCCCCATGCATGCTGCCTCCTCTTCCCCTGAGCTTCCCACGTGGCCTGGGGAGATCTGAAGACAGGTTGCAATCAGGAAGATTAGTTGTGGGGAAGACTGTAAGCACATTTAAACTGAACATGCATAAAATTCCATTTTGAATCTTGCCACTCAACGTAGGGAGGTGGACCCAGTGAAGATGAACGCTGCCGGCAGGGCTAGTCTGTACAGTATTTGTAAAGAAGACCTGAATAGGGTTCTTGCAAAAACCAACGTTTTTGTGCAAAGTGATAAGTATGCACATAAGATTCTGCCCCCCCCCACTCCCCCCAATATATATTTGTCTTCTCCAGCTTTTCTGTTAGACCTCCTCAAAATGTGTTTTACATTTCAGGGATTTTTTGAAGTGGTTTATGACTGTGATGGGAGAAAGCTGTCAAGCAGAAAATTGTCAGGAAAAGTGAGGAGCAGACCCCTGGACCATTGCCCAAGTGCTAAGACAGCAAAATAAGAAATGTCATTTGCTTATACTGCAGCGTCTAGGAGAATCCTGATGTCAGGTTTCCGCAATACGTACATGGAAATTACTCTCTAACTTTTGTCTATCAAAGAATCTTTTTTTCATTGCTTTAATAAGATGCGATTGCCTAGATATTTCATAGTTATTGATTAGACTATGTGTGTGTGTGTGTGTGTGTGTGTGTGTGTGTATTATTAATAGCCCCATATGGAGCTGTATAAGGAAATTGCTATGGAAGTGAGAGCTGGACCATAAAGAAGGCTGATCACCGAAGAATTGATGCTTTTGAATTATGGTGCTGGAGGAGACTCTTGAGAGTCCCATGGACTGCAAGAAGATCAAACCTCTCCATTCTGAAGGAAATCAGCCCTGAGTGCTCACTGGAAGGACAGATCCTGAAGCTGAGGTTCCAATACTTTGGCCACCTCATGAGAAGAGAAGACTCCCTGGAAAAGACCTGGATGTTGGGAAAGATTGAGGGCACAAGCAGAAGGGGATGACAGAGGATGAGATGGTTGGATAGTGTTCTCGAAGCTACCAACATGAGTTTGACCAAACTGCAGGAGGCTGTGGAAGACAGGAGTGCCTGGCGTGCTCTGGTCCATGGGGTCACAAAGAGTCAGACACGACTAAACGACTAAACAACAACAACAAGGAAATTGCCAGTTACAAATGGCCATGCTGTGAAACTAAAATAGCGCTCAGCCTTTTTTTACAGGTTGGGGTGGTTTTTTTCTGTGTTCCATTAGGATTTAACTATTGTAAAACTGAGTTACAACTCATGTAAAGAAGCATAAGAAATAAAAGCATGGTGTGCCAGACCCAAACGACATGTTACGTACAAATGGACTCCGGGAATTGAGTCAGATACCTTATGGAACCTCATTTCATCACAAATACGAAAGATGTTTGTGTGCATGGTGGTCCAATCTAGGTATTGGCTAGTATGATGGCCTCTGAAGCCACAACTGAAATGCTGCATGGACATGCAGATAAATTTAATGCACTGGAATTGACCTCTCCCACACCGGAAGATTGTGAGGACTAGATGAATGAAACCCATTAACTTTGGAACAATATACATTTTGTGGTCTCGTACAGCAGAAACATCATATTGGAAATCTCTGGAAAATTTGTTAACTGCATTTAAACATTGAAACAATAATTTACAGGTACTGTGACCGCAATAAATATGCACACTAACCTGAAAATAACTTTGACAGGACTCAGCAGGACTTTTGTTTGCATTAGATTGCTCTGTAATTTCCTATTTATAGAAATGATATAAACACATTTTTGTACTCCTGGTTGCATTGCAGAAAACAGACATATACTGGGACATACTAGGCTCTAAACCACAGAGCCTAGGGCTTGCCGATCAGAAGGTCAGCAGTTCGAATCCCTGTGACGGGGTGAGCTCCCATTGCTCGGTCCCTGCTCCTGCCAACCTAGCAGTTCGAAAGCACGTCAAAGTGCAAGTAGATAAATAGGTACCGCTCCGGCGGGAAGGTAAACGGCGTTTCCATGTGCTACTCTGATTTTGCCAGAAGTGGCTAAGTCATGCTGGCCACATGACCCGGAAGCTGTACGCCGGCTCCCTCAGCCTGTAAAGCGATATGAGTGCTGCAACCCCAGAGTTATCCATTACTGGACTTAACAGTCAGGGATCCCTTTACCTTTACATAACTACTGTAAAGCTGTTAAAATTTCAGCTGACATTTGTTAGTTTAACACCTATTCACATTATGACCTCAGTTGAAAACAGCACCAGACACTGGCAATCCTATGCATATCTACTCAGAAGTTAAGCCCCACTGTGGTCAATGAGACTTACACCTGCAGCCTTATTCATGAGCCATATTTCAACTTTTAAACAGAACAATGGCATTATTATCACCTTCTCAAATTCAACACTTCCCAAAAAACATCATGCACCACCACCATTCTACCCACCCCATAAGTGGAAATGTTAATATTGATATAAATCGGGGGGTATATATTCAATAAATCCAGTATCTCTGCAAGGAGAGAACATGTTTAAGATCCTGCCCACTCCATTTTCTCAGGGTAAAATAAAGTGAATGCCTAGAGGGTCAGAGATGCACTTTTTAGAAGACCGTACATTGGGCAACCCATGCAGATTCTTCTTCAGAAGTGGAACTGATTTCCTACACTGAATCCATTATTGTTCAAACAAAGGCTGTGTCAACAGCAAAAGCAATCTTACCTCCTGGAAATGAATTTTCCCCTCCCTTCAGCACAAGGCATCAGAGATCACTCACAAACAACCTACCCTATTGTCTGCAAATCAAGAGAATGAAAGACTCTCTTGATGCCCTCACCATTTCCATTTATTTTTTCCTGCTGCTGAAACAATAGCACAAGTACTCATACTATATACCATGGATTTCGCCACAATTGTTCCTTTTGTTGTGCTTTCAGCGCAAACTGTGTTCATAATCATATCAAACAGAGAAGACACACTCCATTAGTGACCTCAGTTCTCGGCTAATATCACTTCCTTGTCCTTTGTTAAGTAGTTTTCCAGAAAAGAAGCTGGATTCCTTTCACAGTAGCTGCAGTTCAGAAGCAATGAACAACCTAGGAAATAATATTTCCTGCCCCCCCCATCTTTCTGTCAGCTGATGCATGAGGCTGTTGGGTTTAGTTTTATTTATGTATTTTCAGTTTTGCATGATTTATGACTGCCCATGAGAAAAGCACACTACATGGATGTGACACATTTGAAGACGTGTAGGAGAAGTGAAAGATTCTCTTATATGACATGTTTCTGATCCCTGAAACACTTTACCCTGGGTCCAAACAAGGAGAAATGAATTCTGTGTCCTCAATGGAGTTTTGGAAATATGTTTTTCTCAAACAGCAACTGCTATGCCCTAAATGATTTGGGACCAGGTTGAAGGTTCACATCTCCCCATGTGATTCTATCCACCCACTCAAGCCTTCAGCAGCAGCCTGGTTCCATATTCCCCATCAGCAGATGTTCAGTTGGTTGGTACCCAGAACAGGGCCTTCTCTTTCGTAGCACCCAGGATTTGGAATTCTCTGCCCTGGGGAGAGCTGTTGTCATTTATGGTGTTTAGATGCATCATTAGTACATTTTTATTTTGCTGTGTTTTCAGCCGGAAGGATTGGATTTTATGTTCCTGTTCTTTCTAATATTGTGATTTGTTACGCCCCTTGCACTCTCTATATTACTGCGCTTTTTATTTTATAACTTTTTGTTTTTAATTGAACTATTGTAATGGAGCTGGGTGAGCGAAGATCAGAGGCAGGGAGGTATCAGGATGTAGGAGCAGAAAGATACGTGGGACAAGGTCATGGGGAACTTGGAAGGTAGAGAAGCACATTGTGCTGGATCCAAGAATGTACAGAAAGTCAGTGTAGGGGTGTAAGGAAGGGTGTGAGTGCAACGAGAGGCATGAATTATTTCAACACCAAAGTGCTGGGTAGATATGAGGGGGCCAAGATGAGAGAACAGAAGATCAGAGGGCAGAAGGCTCTAGTAGTCCAGGTGAGAGATGACCAGGGCATTGACAAGAGATTTTGCTCAGGTGACATAAAGGAAGCACCGTGTTTTTGCAATGTTGTAAAGAGAAAAGTGACATGACTTGGTTACCGACTGAATATGGGAACAGAGTGAAAGATGAAACCAACGGTTGGTGCTTATTCAATGGGATAGATGGTGACATTATCAGTAGATAAGGAAAATGTATGAGGCTACAGCTGCATTCACACAGCAATTTGTTCTGTTTCTCCGACATTTCCCAAACTGTTAGTTTCTGCATTATATTTGAGATTTCGCATGACATAAAAGCCATTTCCAGGAATATAGCCGAAGTTTAGCACTCATTTCTGTGTTATTTGTAAACTGATTCCCCCTCCCCCCTGGAAGCAAATAACATGGAATTGAGCACTAAACTTGTGTTATGTTCTGCTATATTTCTGGAAGTGGCTTTTATGCCGTGCGGAAGGAAGCTCAAATATAAGGCAGAAAGTAGCAGGTAGGGAAACATCAGGAAAATGTAATAAACTGCTACGTGAAATTCAGCCTAGGAAGGTCAGGGAGGAAAGATGAAAAGTCCAAGATAAGGAAGCATCCAAGCAGAAGAGGTGGCTTGAGATGTGGGATTGGAGTCAAGGGGACAGATTGATGGGGACAACTGGGTATCATCTATATACAAGTGGGGTTAGTGGACACAATTAACTTCCCGCTAGCCTTCCAATCCTACAAACCCCAGCAAACTGCTTCCAGTCAGCCCAAGATCTGCTCTGACTACTCTGCTTCCCACTCAGCTTCAACCTGCTGCCGCCATTCTCCACCAACAAAATCTCCTATGTTATCCAACTCTGTTATGCTCTCCAATATTCAGGAAATTTCAATATCCATAGGAAGACTCTTGTCTCCGGTCTTCATGGCCAAACATACTGAAGAAATGTAAAACTGTCAAAGAAAAGTCAACTTCTTATAACTGTCTCTTCATTTAACATTTTCAATCCCAGAGTGGAAACCAATGAAAGGAAGAGCCAGTGTGGTGTAGTGGTTAAGAGCGGTGGACTCGTAATCTGGGGAACCGGGTTCGCGTCCCCGCTCCTCCACATGCAGCTGCTGGGTGACCTTGGGCCAGTCACACTTCTTTGAAGTCTCTCAGCCCCACTCACCTCACAGAGTGTTTGTTGTGGGGAAGGAAGGGAAAGGAGAATGTTAGTCGCTTTGAGACTCCTTCGGGTAGTGATAAAGCGGGATAATAAAAACACACAGGGAGAAAAAGGTATTTAAAAATACAGAATCCATAAAAAAGCAAGTTCATTAAAAAAATCAAACAAATTAACAGCTCCCATCACAAAGCAAACAGAGCTAAGTGCAGTGAGGATAAAAATTAGAATATCCTATTAATGAAATACCCAGGTAAAAATACGCAGGATATCCAACTGATGGAAGCAACCAGATGTTCTCACCCCATCTCTTATTTGAAGCAGCTGACTCACTGCCCCCTGTGCTAATAGGTTATCACTCAGTACCTTTCAATAGTAATAATAATTTATTATTTATACCCTGCCCATCTGGCTGGGTTTCCTCAGCCATTCTGGGCGGCTCAGAACAGAATATTAAAAACATGATGAAACATCAAACGTTAAAAACTTCCCTAAGCAGGGCTGCCTTCAGATGTCTTCTAAAAGTCAGATAGTTGTTTATTTCCTTGACATCTGATGGGAGGGCGTTCCACAGGGGGTGGGGGTGGGTGCCACTACCGAGAAGGCCCTCTGCCTGGTTCCCTGTAACTTCGCTTCTTGCAGTGAGGGAACCACCAGAAGGCCCTCGGAGCTAGACCTCAGTGTCCGGGATGAACGATGGGGGTGGAGACGCTCCTTCAGGTATGCTGGGCCGAGGCTGTTTAGGGCTTTAAAGATCAGCACCCTTTCTCTCATCCCAGGAAGCATGAGTCCTTGCCCACATGAATCCACAGCAACATTTTGTGGCTTTACCATGCAAAAAATATTACATGAGTCTAATTCCTAAAGTACAAGTAGATAATGATCTTCTGGAATAGTATCTTTCCTACTTACAGTACAGAAAGAAAGTAAGATCAAATTATATGATTTGCAGAAGTTAAGGGTGGGCTAAATTGCAAAATCAATGTTTTCAGGTGGAACATGCTGCCGACTGGGACTGCCTGGAGATTTTGCAAAGTTCATAAGCACGCTGATATTGTGAGAGGTGAGAGCTGTTCAGCTGTGATGATGAGATTGCTTGAGCATCTGGTAATTAATCCCAACTTTAGGGAATTTCAAACCTTCACCAAAAATGCATGAAACTTAAAGCAGTTGATGTGGAAAGGCATTTTTATTCTCATGTGCAGGTCATACTTGGGCGATACAAAAATACTGAAAAACACCCTTGACCTTCATTTACTTCAACGAGTAAGAGAGCACAGCAAAAGTGCTATGTGTAACTCCTTCAGCAAAATATAGTTCTGGTTGATTTGAAATAATGTGTGATTTCTGCCTTTCCATACACACATCTTCTTTTGTGCTTAGTCTTTCCCCCTGCTTTTGCCTCTTCCTAGTCCAGTCTTCTCTGCATCCCATTCCTGTGTACCACCTCCTGTTCAAGACTCTGCCATAGCATCTTCTCTCCCACCCTTGTCCTGCTACCGTCTCAGGACTCATTGCTCCTGCCTTTGGACCATGCCACCGTTTTACTTAGAATTCTGCTTCTTAGACCTCTTCTCTGCATTAGGCCAAGAGAGGGGAGCCTTTGGTCCTCCAGGTGTGACTGAGCTACAGCTCCCATCAACCCCAGCAAGCATGACCAGTGGCCAGGGATGGTAGGAGTTGCATTTGAGAAACATCTGGAGGGCCAAAGGTTCCTCGCACCTGCATTAGGCCTATATGCTTGCCATATTCATTTCTAGAATAAGACAGGCTCAACCAACGTCAACCAGATACTCATCCACATTTGTACGACTCAGC
Organism: Podarcis tiliguerta; assembly: GCF_965153285.1. Taxonomy (NCBI): domain Eukaryota; kingdom Metazoa; phylum Chordata; class Lepidosauria; order Squamata; family Lacertidae; genus Podarcis; species Podarcis tiliguerta. The sequence goes on from NC_139539.1 coordinate 80,634,671, forward strand.
CATTTCTAGAGGCTTCATCACCCCCCCCCCAGTCATTAGTGGTGTCCAACTCTTCGTGACCCCATGGACCAGAGCACGTCAGGCACTTCTGTCTTCCACTGCCTCCTGCAGTTTGGTCAAACTCATGCTGGTAGCTTCGAGAACACTGTCCAACCATCTCGTCCTCTGTCGTCCCCTTCTCCTTGTGCCCTCAGTCTTTCCCAACATCAGGGTCTTTTCCAGGGAGTCTTCTCTTCTCATGAGGTGGCCAAAGTATTGGAACTTCAGCTTCACGATCTGTCCTTCCAGTGAGCACTCAGGGCTTTCCTTAAGAATGGATAGGTTTGATCTCCTTGCAGTCCATGGGACTCTCAAGAGCCTCCTCCAGCACCATAATTCAAAAGCACCACTTCTTCAGCAATCAGCCTTCTTTAAGGTCCAGCTCTCATTTTCTAGTGGTATCTAAAGAATCACTTCCTTTAAATTCACTCACATATTGAACTCAGGTGACTCAGTTGTTAGAGCATTTAGGCTCATGGCCATGGGTTGAAGCCCCATGTTGGGTGAAAGATTCCTGCATTGCAGGGGTTGGGTTAGATGACCCTCGTGGTCCTGTCCAACTGTACAATTCAATGATTCTATGTCATAACATCCAATGGACACCCTGAAGCTAAGTGTGTAGATCCGTATGCTGAACAATACATGTGAGCTGGTGGATTCTGCAACCTGACTTTATGGATCTCTGGTCATTTGTGTCTTGGACCTTTATTGGCGGTGGAGGCACCTGATGTAATGGCACAGTGTAGTACACTACCATTTCTTTTAGCAAAGTGAGTTTTTTACAGAGTGCAGCAAGCATTACTTTGGCAACAGCAGCTTCAGCCAAAGAACAACAAGGAAGAAGCAAAAAATTCCCTGCCCTTCACATAAAGGCTGGTAGGTTGATGAAAATATTTCCCGGTACCCCAATGTAACCAGGGAATGAGCACCACCAAAGACAACTCCGGATATATCCTTTTACGATAACGTTTGGCTCCTGTAGCTCAGAGAAGCTGCACGTTTTGAAGAAATGATAACACAGCAAGAAACCTTTTGGACAGCTCCCTCTGGGAGCACTATTAGTTATCTACAGGCCGATAAGGAGAAAGAGGGCATTTTTCTTATCTTGCTTTCTAGATCTTACTAAAGTTTGACTGCAGGAGGTCAAAGTGTGGGGGAGAAGCCCAGAACAGAAGTCAAAGTGTAGGGGATAAAGTGAATTAAAGTTATGGCGTTATCTTCACAGCCAGAAGAGAGTAAAAAGGGAAGCACAGTTGTGAATGCCTTGGGTGCGTCTGAATTAAAAAATAAGTTTATCGTGAATTAGGATGGAACTGCATATCACAAGACATATGTGTTTATTGCACAGGACTAATGGTGGGGGGCTGAAGAAGCATTTGCAGGGAAGAATGGAGAAATGGGGAGAGCTTAACTCTTTCCCCATTTTCCAGTTCTCCCCTGTGAATGTATTTATTTTATTAACAGATGTTTAAAACTACCACTGTAGCTCTCCTGCCCTCACAAAGATTAATAACAATCATATAAAACCATCAGATGAACATCACATTACATCCCTGTTTAAATGAGCAGTGACAATGAACAGGACACAGCAACTACTCAAATGGGGATCAAAATAAAAATGTCTCGAGAACGCTTTCTAGGTAAATATATAATTATTATATATTAAATACTACAAGAGCATCTGGATGAATTGCTCTGTTTCTTTTTTCTGATGGTATTGGTAGTTTCCTTATATATTATTGTTTATTCTTTCCTTTATTACTGATAAACCATTTACATATCTTATATCTTAGATATAAGGATGTGAATAATGCAATTTCCCCTATATATTCTATTGTATTTACCTCCGTTTCTTATAATATGCACTATTTTTTTAAAAGAGAGAACTCGATATCAAAAGTCAACAGTGGTAGATCATACATATTTCTGAGGGGTGGGGATTCTAAAAATGCCCCTCCTAAAATAATTTTAAAATTGATGTTTTCCTTAGTCAGGTTCCAAAAACTGAAGGAAGCCTGGATGAGCTTAAATCAGCTCTGAGGGAAAAACTGAAGAGTTGAATCAGTGGGCATGAGAAAGGTTAAGTAAATTCCCATCTGCTAATACTTCTTCTGCTTCTTCATTTCTATTACCTCAGGTTTTTTTTCTGTATTACTGAAAGTTAAATAAAAGAAAATATTTCAGAGAGAAAACATGTTGCCTCAGGGAAGACAGTTTGGGTAACATATAGGGGAAAGCTACAGGTGGCCATGTGTAGCTTGGTAATTGTGTATTTCTTCTATCTGGAAAGTGGTCGTCAGGTTGTTGGAGAGGTCTCAGTACTGCATCCTGAACCTTTGGTGGATTCCAGAGGCTATACAATGCAGATCTGATGATGAGGTTGTGCCTCCAATTTTAACTGAGGAACAGGGGAAGCATGCTTTGGTAGCAACAGCTTGTGAGGCACTGAAGTAGGGTGTTCAGTCTCTCATTCATATAGATAGATAGATAGATGATAGATAGATAGATGATAGATAGATAGATATAGATATAGATATAGATGATATAGATATAGATATAGATATAGATTAGATAGATATAGATAGGAGATAGAGATAGAGATAGAGATAGATATATAGAGATAGAGATAGATAGATAGATAGATATGGATATGGATATGGATATGGATATGGATAGATAGATATAGATATAGATATATATTCCCAACAATCATATAACATAATTTCTTATCTTATACAGTGTTTTGGACTTCCATCAACCACATCTGAAGATCGTTCAGTATTTTTCACTCAATCTACATTTCTTAATTTCCTTATTACTTTTAATTCTCCTTAACTAACAATTCTCTTCATAATCTTCTCTGCAATATTTCGCACAATCCTCCTTACAAAACTTCTTGCAGTCCTAGTAGCGTAATCTGTTAGGGTGTTCAGTCTCTCAGCTTGCTGTCGTCAGGCTGCAGAGGAACAGTTGGCCAGTTCCATGGCCAGTTGCCAGGAACAGATAAGACAAGGAAAAGTCCTTACCCTCTGCTTTTATTCAATATTTACAGAGAGAAGCTTGGGAATGCAGCCTCATGGAATGATGGCATTGCCCCGAGTAAATCTCCCCTCCCCTTCTTTCCCACTTCCTCATTCGCCATCCCTTCTACGGGTGGTGCTGAGGGCCCTTTGCTTCTGAGCCTTTTGCTCTTCTACTTTTAAGGCTTGCCGGGTTCTGGGAGATGGTGGGTCTGGGATGCTTTCTAGTGATAACGTGTTAGCCAGCTGCTCCGGCTCTGCCTCCTCCTCCTCTCCCATTACAGTGGTACCTTGGGTTACATACGCTTCAGGTTACATATGCTTCAGGTTACAGACTCCGCTAACCCAGAAATAGTACCTTGGGTTAAGAACTTTGCTTCAGGATAAGAACAGAAATCGTGCTCTGGCGACGCGGCAGCGGCAGGAGGCCCCATTAGCTAAAGTGGTGCTTCAGGTTAAGTTTCAGGTTAAGAACGGACCTCCGGAATGAATTAAGTACTTAACCCGAGGTACCACTGTATTTCCCAACTTCTCCCCTCATCTTCCTCTGAGCTGTGATCTCCCTCAAACCCCTGTTGTAATTCTGAACTGTCTTCTTCTCTGGAAGGGTTGGGCTGGGGAGACGGTCTTCACCGTTCCTCTTCTGCCCAATCACTGACAGCTGTCAACAGAATCACAAGTTGCTGCTTCCAAATGTGGTCATCAGAGGATGAAGTCAAGGCAAAACCTTGCGGGGTGAGGGCACAACTGGGGCAGAACTTTTAATGTGCTGGCTTTGCTGACTCTAATACTGGCCACCTCATAGAACACGACTTTATAGGGGTGGTGATTTCTTTCAGAATGAACGGAAATATTGCACCAAATGAAGTCAGTTTCCATTTGCTCTGAAACAAGTTCAGAGAGGTCTGAATGGGAGTCTCACAATTTTCCCCACAGAATCCCTGGGCAGTTTAGGAGGGAAGTGGCAGCTGTCAATGATGCCAACTTCATTGCCCCAGGTGGTGGCACGCACACACTCACAATACTATTTTGTAAAAAATAGGGAAAGAGAGGAAAAACAACATGAGTAATGAAGCAAACAATGCTAATTTATGAATAACAAGACGGATGCAAACTGAACAAATTGATGGAACGAATGAGGGCCAACGATGAAAATGAATTGAATAATGGAATGAATTTTTCAAAAATGTTATCTCTTATTGATCAGGCCAATGTTTTTCTCACTAGTACGGAAGGGCAGTTCACAATATAAAAATGCAAAAATACATAACATAGTAACAAACAAAAACAATACCCCCATGCTATTTAAAAGGCCATAGATTGTTTAATTAGTTAAAGGCCTAGGAGAAGTGGAATGTGTTTGTCTGGTGCCTAAAGATATATATATGGTGCCAGGTGAGCCTCCCTGGGGAGAGCTTTCCACAAATGGGGAGCCATCACAGAAAAGGCCCTGTCCCATGTTGCCCACCTCTAGACCTCTCATGGAGGAAGCACACAAAGAAGGGCTTCACATGATGATTGCAGGTTCCGGGTTGGTTCATATTTGGAGACGCAGTCCTTGAGGTCTTGTGGTCTTGAGCCCTTTAAGGCTTTATAGAACAAAACCTTTATATAACAAAACCAGATTGTGATTTAGCACTGTTAATAACCAGCACAGTGCACATCCACAAACAACGCAAGACTATAGTGCTTAACAGATTCTGGTACAAGAAGAGATGCAGTTCTAATTTCTGTTTGGTTCTGCAGATTAAACCAGCAGTTCCCATAATAGATATCTGAAAAAGGTGCCTTCAGGGTCCAAGAAGCCATCCCACTGTTATCGTTTTAACTCCCTTTGCTTGACTTAGAATGTTTGTGTATCTGAAGTGGTAAAGTGCTGTGGAGTGATAAATATTAGTGCAAGTCAGCAACTGCACCCTTACAAGACTACCTAGGCCATTTCTGGGATCTGTAATTGGGAAGGAAATGGAACACAGCCACATTTTTTCCTTACTCTGAGACTTTCAAGGGAACTACTCTGATACTCTTGCATGCTACAAAGGGTCCTGGTGTATATAGGTGATGGACATCCTAAAACACACAGAGTGGTGTGTGGTGAATTTTTTCATAGGGGAACAGTTAGGGCCAGAGGCGCCAGCTTGTGACAACTATTTGGGGGAGAGGGGCGCAGTCCCACCATCACACAAGTGAGCATTGCGCCCCCCCTCCCTACGCTGGGCTGAAGTTTCCTAGTCTTTGGGAAAGAGGCACCAGGCTTTAATACTTTAATACCCTAATTAGCCCTGTTTAGGGAAGTTTTTAATGTTTGAAGTTGTATTCTGTTTTCAATGTTCTGTTGAAAGCTGCCCAGAGTGGCTGGGGGAAACCCAGACAGATGCGCAGGGCAGAAATAATAAATTGTTGTTGTTTACCAGGAGCATTTAGGGGACTAGCCTAGTCCCCCTAGTCCACTGACCACATGCCACTGTTAGGTAACTATCTTGGAGAGCTGCTGCCAAACAATACTAGACCACATGGATCAATACCATGATTAAGGCTGCTTCCATGGGTAAATATAAAATAGTTAAATTCTAGAGATCATATGCTTGGAGATACCTGATGTTGAATGTGGGACCTTCTGTGACAGTCCCAGCTCCTGCCAACCTAGCAGTTCGAAAGCACGCCAAAAAAATGTGCAAGTAGATAAGTAGGTACCACTCTGGCGGGAAGGTAAACAGCATTTCTGTGTGCTGGCTGGTTTTGAAGTTCCATTGCGCCAGAAGTGGCTCAGTCAGGCTAGCCACATGACCCAGAAAACTGTCTGTGGACAAACGCCAGCTCCATCGGCCTGTAAAGCGAGATGAGCACCACAAACTCAGAGTCATCTGTGACTGGACTTAACTGTCAGTGGTCCTTTGCCTTTTATCTATGTGTAGGGTGCGGTGCACACTCCCTGCCCGCAGGCAGCCTCAGCTTCCTACACACGTGACCTTGGGGTGTGGGGCACACTCCCCCTCACAGATAAAGCCACAGCTGTCTGAACATCTTGCCCTCTGTCTAACATTTTGCGATCTCAGTAGTCTGCTGTGTCCTGTCTGTGACCTTTGTCTCTGAGACCTTTGTCTCCTTCGTCATACACTGTGCAAGGGGAAAATAACACGGTGGAAATAGGTGCCAAAATAACTTTGTACCACCCCACAATCTCGGGACTAGAAGATGTGTAAAGGTCGCAGCCCAAAATGTATCTGCCTGGGTTTGCATATTGTGTCAATTAAAGGAGCCTCCACAGAGCTGGCCGGCAGCTTGCTTGCAGCTCACCTGTGCACAGCTCACCTGCATTATCAACTGCTTCCTCATGTCCTTCACTTCATCTATGCTCTAAATCAATAGTGAATTATATGATGCTGCCCTTTACTGAATAGGCACACTTGTCACATTGCTGTTTATTCTGACTGGCAGTGCCTCTCAAATCCTTAAAAATTCTTTTGGGTCTCTAACTTGGACCTTCAACATGCAATGCATGTTCTCTGCCACTGATCTTTGGCCTTTTCCCTTATTTCATATTTATCAACTGTGGTCCTCCCCACCTCTTTTTTATATTTTATTTGTAAAAAAAAAAAAAAAAAAGCTTGTTAGAATAAAGAACAAATGTTGCATATGGAACAGTGTCGCCAGCTTTTAATCTCCTAATTATGCAACCATCATAGCTGTGTTCTCAGCATACATTCTGCCCTTAAAAGGAACGTATGTATATCTTGCATTAAACAGAAGTAGCACGAAAGATCTTCCCAGGGATAATAATTTATTTAAAAACACATCTCTCTTTCTAGCTGTTGGCTGGACTTTTGTAACTGAAAAGATGAAGAGAAATGGTTGAGACATTTGAAAGCTAGAGGCAGGCCAGATTTAAAGATTCTGACATTTTACAAAGGCCTCAGGTTTGGAAAAACAAATCAAATGGTGTAAATATTTTTATCTACATTACAAATGTTGTCATTCTAGCGGTTTGTAAAGCAGAAATTTTCGGCACGTCTTTCCTTCTTTCCATCTCTCCCTCTCTCCAACATTGAGGCTGCCAATTGAATTCTGAATTTATTAATCATCTCCCTTGTAACCGATTAATCACTCAATTAAATGCAAGTTGTTGCCTTGTTGTTATTAAGATTCATCTAACGGAATAACATGATAAAAAAGATAAGTCCCCCATCCTGTCTTGAGGGAAATGAAGACAGAGCAAGGGGAGAGAAATTCAAGAAAGATAATAATGGTGAGATGAATGCATTAAAATGTACTTCAGTGTATCATCCAACAATATTTATTTACCCAGAAGAAGTTATCAGAAAGTACGGTGATCTTATTCCCAACGGAGTGTACACACAGTAGCATAGGCCAGCCAAAGAGATTTTGGCACCTGAAGTGAACCACAAAATGCTTTCTCCAACCCCAGCCAGGGAAGAAGAAATGAACGAATATTTACCTCAGGAAAAAGTGGGGAATAAAGATCAACATCAGGATCTGCTAGTCCTGGAGATCCTACCACCTGAGGCAGTAACCACATCTTGCCTCATGGGTGGGCCGGTCCTGCGATAGCAGGCTTATATTTCTGTTCAGAAGTAACCCCTATTGAGTTCAGTCGGGTCTATTTCCAGGTAATGGGCCAAGGATTGCAGCTCATTAGAAGATGAGATGTGAAGAGGTGAAGCCAAAGTCAACAAGAGGCAAGTTGGGTTTGAGCAGGAATTTGAATGAAGCTGGTGATGAAGCTAGGCTTTCCTTTCCTCTCCTCCTCCCTGGGCACCACAAAAAACCTTCTCTGAAGGATTCCCCAATCCCATTTCCATTCAGGATGCCTCATATGGATGCCACCTGCTTCCCAGAAGCCAAGAATCCTTACAAAGCACTCTGTTTCCTCTTGGAATTCATCTGAATTTGCTGCACAGCCCTATTTAATTGTCTGCAGAAACAGGTGCCTTTTGCTAATGTATCTGAAATCTGGTACATTAAAGGAGTAACAGAAGGCCTGAAAAATTCATGATATTTGGATGGGAAATGCGAAAGTTACAAGCAAGAGAAATTCAGCTGGGCCTTCTGTTGGAATCAATAGAAAATGAAACTTTTAAAATGAAAACAAATGGATAAACAGAGCATTTTTCCCTTGCACAATACTGATTATGGGTCAAAAACCTCCATACTGATAGCATCCATTTATTTTTCTGACATTAAACCACATTGCTCTTAATTTAAATTCTAGACCATCTACTACAGAAACTTGTGGTGATACCAAGGGACTTATACCTGTCCCATATTCTGAATAAACTAAACTAATATAAATTCTGTTTTATTTGTATTGGTCAAATATCACTTTTTTTCTTGCAATGCCATGTGTATGATAAAATGGCAGTTACTGCATTTTTAGATTGTAAAAAGTCCCATTTTTAAACCTTCATACATTAAGTTATCTACTTAATGCAATTAACAACATAATGCAACTTTAAATTAAATGTGGGAACCACTGTATCCCCCCCTCACAATGTACTACAGTTGCAGTAATTCTAGACCTTACTGCTCCATATAAATGTATCTAATCATTAGCTACTTACCTTTCTTAAAATGATCATGGTTTAGCTTAATGGGAAGAAAGTGGAACAAATAGCTTACTTCAGGAAATAAATGTATTTTTGATCACTTAAATGCTACCTAAAAAGGACAATCACAGCTTATTTCATGGCTCAAATAACAAAGAAAATTCCTTATACAGTAATTCATAATTGTGCTCATATGTTATAAAGGCCACTAGGTAACTTTATATTTAGACATCTTATTGGCTTATCATTCAAATAATCATCATCAAACTCTTCTTTTATTTAGTCCTTTAAAGGTTCACCTATGTTTATACTCAGAATTTCAGATTTATTTCTGTTAAAGTCAGAAATGGCTGGTGGCATAACATCTACAATAACAAAATCTCCCTAAAGTTGCAGGCGGATCTTTCTGAAGTCTATTTCACCTTTATGTTGTCATTAGTTCAATTAGTGGTTTTCAAAGTTGTTCCAGGAAAGCTAAGGCTCTTCAGTCATTTGAAATGTAATGGTAGACAAACTTTGTTTAAAGACAGTTTAATCACTACTACTGCTTTTCTTCATAATGGGCCATTGGAAGAGTATGTGAGGTGTAACCAGTAGTGTGTGGTCAGTGGACTAGGGGACTAGGCTAGTCCCCTAAATGTTCCCAGAAAAATTAGAGTATTAAAGACTGGTGCCTCCTTCACAAAGCCTGGGAAGCTTCAGCCCGGCTTAGGGAGGGAGGCGCGATGTTCCGACGGGATCCAAGAGCCCTTCCGCCACCTTCCCAGAGCCCATGATGGGACGGCACACCCCCATCACCCTTGCAAGCTGGCACCTCTAGCTCTAACTGTTCCCCTACAAAAAAATTCACCACACACCACTGTTACCTAAGACCCTTTAACTCAATCGTCTCCAGTCTAATGTCCTCCAGATGTTTGGGCTACTACTTCCATCAGCCACAGCAACCAAAGTCCAAATACATCTGGAGGACTTCAGGGTTGGGGAAGGCTGCCTAAACTGTTGACATCAAGGTTTGAACCTGGAGTCTTCTTCATGCAATGCATGTGCTCTGCAGACAGATGTTTCGTTAGTGGAAACATAACTGTGGCAATGATTGGTGAACCCTTAGATCAGGGGTCAGCAAACTTTTTCAACAGGGGGCTGGTCCACTGTCCCTCAGACCTTATGGGGGGGGCGGACTATACAGTGGTACCTCAGGTTACAGATGCTTCAGGTTACAGACTCTGCTAACCCAGAAATAGTACCTCGGGTTAAGAACATTGCTTCAGGATGGGAACAGAAATTGTGCGGGGGCCATGCAATGGCAGTGGGAGGCCCCATTAGCTAAAGTGGTACTTCAGGTTAAGAACAGTTTCAGGTTAAGAACGGACCTCCAGAACGAATTAAGTTCTTAACCCGAAGTACCACTGTATGTTGCCATGATTATGACCCACATTTTTGGCAAAAACCCTTTTGGCAAAAACACCCACACTGCTTCCTTTGCGTTTTACGTGTTGACAGTTATTATTTCTCTCGTAAGGCTGGGTGGGGGGCTGAGGTAAGCGCGCCATTCCTGTCAGCCCTGAAGAGCGTGTACGCATGCGTGGGTGAAGGGAAAAGCTGTTGGCCAGGCTACGTCAAGCTGGTGCCGCTCAAGAAAAACATTATTTTCCCCGCGTGAAGGAAGACGAGGCACCTGCTATTTACCTTTCCATGATTTGCACCGTGTAGCTAATGAGCGGCCTCCCCAGCAGAGCGAAGAACTGCTTCGGAGTGCAGCTGCCCAGGCACTCCCCGCTTCCTCTGGCGGGGAGCACCGCCACCACAGACACCGGCGGTTGTCGCTCCTGAGGTGCCTCTGAGCCCCTGCTGCCGCAACTGCCCTTCCTGAGGTCAGTCGCCGGCAGCTTCATGGTGAAAATCCAAACTGTGGCTCCTTTCCCCTCTTCCCCAGCCCCTACCCCGGAAGAAAAGATTGCTGTGCACGTGCAATGGACGGAGAAGGAGCTTGTCTTGAGCAGCCTCCCGCCTCACTTTTGACCCCCAAGCCTGGCTGAGTCGCAAAAACCATCATGCGTATGCACTATGCTGGCTGCCTGGATTCCCAGACCATCTGCAGGCCAGATCTAGAAGCCAGTTGGGCCTGATCTGGCCCGCGGGCCTTTGTTTGCCAACCCATGCTTTAGATCACGTACAATCACTATTTACACTGCTGGTTAATCACTATAAGCGAATGGTGGTTGTATGGAAGAAGTGATTTGAGGAGTTGCCAATGCTTTGTGATTCTTTACCCTCTCTTACTACCTCCCCCCTTGAAATACATGGCATATTATTTTCCTCAGATTACTTTAATCACACTGTCTGTTGACCCCATTCCGGCCAGCAGGGCTGGCTCTACCATCAGGCAGAGTGAGGCAGCTGCCTCAGCTGACAGGTGCTGGGAAGGCAGTGCACAGATTGGTAGTGAAGGCTTGGAGTTGTGTGCTCCATGCCCTGTACCTCCTCAGCTGGCCAGCTGCCACCAGACACAGTGGTGGGGATTGTCCCATCACCAGTGTTGAAGAAGCAAAATTCAGCTGCCTTCTTGTCCTTTGCTTCAGGAAGCAAAATGTCTTGGGCCAGCCCTGCTGGTCAGCCAATGTGATAAGGGGAGCATATGAGAAATGTATGAGGCATTGCATGGAAGAGAGAGGGAGAGAGAAGTCCAAGAAATGGCAACAGCTCTCTACCTCATGATGTCTAGTTAGGCCCTGAATTATTAGAGTCACAGGATCAATTACTGGACAGGAAAAAGGCTGCCCTTTCTTTGAGCCAACCTGGATTTCCAAATATTTGTTTCATTGATTCCCGATAGGAGCAGAGATTTTGGAGAGCTTAAAATGCCTGAAGTGAGTGAAATAGTTTATCTTCCCCTAACTCATTGCTGAATCTCTCTAGCTTTCAAAAGCCTCTTCCTGCAGCATTGAGAATGGACAAAGCAAGTATGATAATAATAAGGACTGCAAGCTTTATCTGCTTGAAGTTCTGTATTGTCATCCTTCAGGATACGGAAATTTCATTTGTAGGGCACAGCCTACAACCTACAGGTGACCACAGTGCCTGGAGACAGACAGTCAGGTCATGTATCCAACAGTGACCAGAGGAGAAATTGCCTCTGGGAGGAGCGCAGAGAGAAGATATGACATGGGGCATCTACAGCAGCACAACTGGTCACCTTCATCTGCCCCAGCTGCAACACAACATGTCTCTCCCCTATCGGTTACAGCCACAGCAGGCGCTGCAACCTTCCAACAGTTTGACTCCACCCCCAAAGGTGCACTCCTTCATCGTCTCCTGTGATAGACAGATGCAAACTGGCGCAACTTGTGCTGTATTTGTGGTACCAGAAAACCCTGGGAAGAAAGACAGATCGCTATCCAGTTGAGATGAAGCCGTTTACTTAAATACTTTTCAAGTTTCAAAATGCACAGACAACAACCATTTTCTAACAATTTTGACGAGGGTTGTTTCACGTCATAATTCAAAACCCCATTCTTAGAAACATAATCAAGAGCAATTTGTGAGGAGTAGCATATCTTTAAAATGTTGTGATTTTTAAATATATAAATAAATCAACTGACAGTAACTACAGGCAGTTAGTAATATCAATCACCATAATGAACCACATCGCTTATAAAGATTAGAACACTGGAGCACACCTTATGTTGAGTAAGACCATCATCACCATCAAATCTTTATTACAGTCATAGACCAGCATAGAGTAAGACCATTGGCCCATCTTCCTCAGCATTGACTTATATTGGCTCAACATTACGTTACAGGGTTTCAGATGGGAATTTATCCAAGCCCTATTTGGAGATGGCAGGGATTGAACATGGGACCTTCTGCATGAAAGACAGACCCCCTACCACTGAGCTACATCCTTTCCCCAACCTTAACTAATGTTAAGGTGTGACATGACTCAAACTATCTAGGGCAGATGTGGCAAAAGTGTGGGAGATTTGCAGTCAAACCTAACAATGCCTATTTGCTAGTTAGCATATGAAAGGGTTAAGGACCACGGGATTCTAATTGCTAGAGTAGGCTCTGTTAGGTCAAACCCCTTCTTCTCCTGGGAGGGAGAAAGTAATGCCCAGTTCCTGTTTCCTCTCTCTCCCCCCAATGCTACAGGCCATGGAGGCAGATGTGCCTCTAAATACCTCCCAGCTTCAGACACAGCAAGCTACCTTGCTGTAACTTCTCCCCAAGGATATTTTTGCCTGAATTGTCTTTGCTGTGGCTTTGAATGATGCATGAATTGGACCTTGGTTTATACAGTGGTACCTCTGGTTGTGAACAGGATCCGTTCTGGACCCCCATTCACAACCTGAAAGGAACGCAACCCACGTCTGCGTGTATGCGCATACACGGGTCACGATTCACCGCTTCTGCGCATGCGCGTGATGTCGTTTTGTGCGTCTGCGCATGCGCGAGCGGCAAAACCTGGAAGTAACCCTTTCCAGTACTTCCTGAAAAGACATAACTTGAACCAAACGTAACAAGAGGTATGACTGTACAGTGGTACCTCGGGTTACATACACTTCAGGTTACATACGCTTCAGGTTACAGACTCTGCTAACCCAGAAATATTATCTCAGGTTAAGAACTTTGCTTCAGGATGAGAACAGAAATCGGGCTCCGGCGACGTGGCGGCAGCAGGAGGCCCCATTAGCTAAAGTGGTGCTTCAGGTTAAGAACAGTTTCAGGTTAAGAACAGACCTCCGGAATGAATTAAGTATTTAACCCAAGGTACCACTGTATAAGTAAAGCTTTTAAGCAGTGATCAGCAAACTTTTTCAGCAGGGGAGCGGTTCACTGTCCCTCAGACCTTGTGGGAGGGGCTGGACTATATTTTGAAGGGAGGGAAATGAACAAATTCCTATGTCCCACTAATAACCCAGAGATGCATTTTAAATAAAAGGACACATTCTACTCGTTTAAAAACACCAGGCAGACCCCACAAGTAACCCAGAGATGCATTTTAAATAAAAGGACACATTCTACTCATGTGAAAACTTGCTGATTCCCAGACCGTCCGCGGGCCGGATTTAGTAGGCGATTGGGTCGGATCTGGCCCCCGGGCCTTAGTTTGCCTACCCATGCTTTTAAGAATACAAGTGTGGTCCATTCGTTGCAGAAGGGGTAAAAGGGATTTGCCTCAAGCAGCTGAAGAGGGGTAAAGGATTTAATAGTTTCTATTTCTGGCACCATACGGCTGCATAACTTTGATATTTAAACTCTCGGGGCTTCACTAGACAGGTCAAGAGATATGTGCTTACCCTGTGCAGGTGCCAGGGATGTTGAAATTGGGAAATTGGGGTAAACTTCAGTTTCTGTTTCAAGGTGGCCGAATTTTCAAGGAATGCCCACCGCTATCTGCAGGCTCCTTGAAATTGGCAATCTAGTACAGCTGCAATCCACCCCAGGTTTCATTCTACCATTTCATTGTTATAATCACCTCATTTTGATATTCCACTTAGGTATCAAAATTCAAATGCCCAAACTAATTTTAAGCACATTAAGGGAAGCCTTTTATTACTGGAGAAAATCAAATTTTACACATGACATATCATACAGTGAATTCTGTAATTCTGGCAAATTAAACTACGATGGCCATAATGTAATGGGCTGAAGCGTTGCTGATATCTCCCAATAAATACATTCTAAGAAGGGGGAAGAAAGGTAATAATATAGAAGAGGGGAGTTGTTAAAAAAAATCCTTTTCAGTATATTGCCGGAGAAGCAATTTTAAAAAACAAAATCCTATTACTTTGAGTATCATAGGGAATAGAAGGAATTCAATTCAGTGTATAGGCGTCTTTACATTTATTACAAACAAAACACGGATTAGGCTGGAAATATATGGGTTTGTGGGCATTTCTAAGTTCTGCTGACTATGAGGCCCTTTTAAAAATGGGACGGAGGCAGGAATACATTTGGAGCGACTGGTAAAAGAGCAGCGCTAGAGAAATGTATTCAAGACAGTGCTGTGGTCTTAAATTGCTTCTGCTAGTGCTTTAGCTACAAGAATCTTGAAGCAGAATTGTTGTGAGATAAGTGGATGATGGCACTTGGAAGTGGCAGTGCTGTGATGAAACACCGGCTTGTCTTGTGGGACAAGTGTGCTTAAGGCCACACATTGCACCACACATTTAAAACACGGTTATAGCCAGTATGGTATAGTGGTTAAGAGCGGTGGACTCGAAATCTGGTGAACTGGGTTCAATTCCCCGCTCCTCCACATGCAGCTGCTGGGTGACCTTGGGCTAGTCACACTTCTCTGAAGTCTCTCAGCTCCACTCACCTCACAGAGTGTTTGTTGTGGGGGAGGAAGGGAAAGGAGAATGTTAGCCGCTTTGAGACTCCTTCGGGTAGTGATAAAGCGGGATATCAAATCCAAACTCCTCCTCCTCTCTAATAGGCATGACTTCCCCCAAAGAATTCTGGGACTAGTAGCTGAGCATCGCCAGTAGACCCCTATTCCCCCCATACAACAATTCCCAGAGTTCCCTAGGAAGAGTTCCCATTGTTAAATCGCCCTGCAGGGCAGAGGTTGGCCAACCCTCCATGGGCCAAATACTATTGGTGGGTGTAGCCAAAAGTGCATGTAGCTGTCCCATTCTAGCACCTGTTGCATTCTTGGACGCACACAGAGGCAATAGTGGCTGGTGAGATAGTGTGGTTGGGGCTTTGCTTGTCTCCTAGTTTTCCAACACAGTGGGTCACTGGGGTTTACCAAGCAGGAGGGGTGAGGCTCTGGGCGCTTGTTGCATTAGGGTGGAGCCGACCCACTGGACCTGCTTCAACATGATGTAAAATGCCAAACTCTCCATTCCCTGCCCCTCTCTTCTGCCTCTTATGTATTCAGTTTGGCTGAATATCGGATGTCTGTTCTTGCATTTCCAAACCCCTTAATTCCAGTTGATTCCAGGAAGGGTTATTACTGGCATAAAATTTGACTTGAGCAATCCTGGAGTCTCGACTTTTGATGTCTCTTTCCTGCACTCCCATTTCCAGTGGACAGGCACGCCAACTCTAGGGTGCCAAAGGTACTCAATATTTTTTTAAAGGGAGCTGGGCCCCCTCAAACTTGAGGCAGACTTCCATGCGCTGACTGTGTGTGATGTCATGTGCATGACACGCATTGCAGGCCCAGTGGCCGACTCCTTCAGGGTCCACGGCCTCCTCCATCGTGTGTGCATCTTCACACATGCATGACACATATGACACGTGTGACGATGTGCAGGGGGCAACCTGGCATCTGGTAAAGCCTTGCTGCACCCGAGGGAATAATATTTTCGACTTCTTTTTGGAGTTGCTTTTGTGCTAAGGGTCTTTGCTTGCACCACTGTATTCCAGAAACGCCACAGGGTAGCAAAGGTACAAGTCTTCCTATCAGTTCTGCCAGCTTTTCAACTTCATTGCTGTACTCCTCCCTTCCTTCTCCTTTTTGCAAGCTGCAGCAATCACCGGATAACCTTCCTGACTGGCATATCACTTCTTATCTCTTTTTCCCTCCCTCACCATGTTGTTTACTTTCTGAATAAAAACACATTTTCTGGAAAAGCTCTGATCTTACAACTGCTTGCCCCCAAAGTACCTTATGGGGCCATTCTGCTATCCAGACTTCAGCCCAGAGTAGTAGCCTATCTTCCAGTAGAATAGAGATAGGGTCTCACTGAGTAATTGTTTCCCTAGCAAGTCTGAGCCAAATGCTTCCCCCTTCAGTCATTTGTGTTTGGGAAGGGTTTATTGCATGCTGAAGCCCCGAGTCCCACAGTTCCCTTAGATAATAAACACATGGACACAAATATTTTAGGTTAATGGGATAAAATAGGCCACAACTTTATTGGTTACCGATGTGAGCGGTTTGGCTTAGGCATTGGGTGAAACCGGACTATATCACAACTCTTGCCCATCTGCAGGGAGTTTCACTAAGGGTAAACCACCAGTAGGGGGAGCCCTATGACATATGTCAAATTGGGGCACCCCGCAGGGTCCCCGTTGGGGTCGTGGCATGGCCTTAGCCCATACCCAGGCTTCAGGCAGGATCCACCTGCCCCAAATCCCTTTAACAGGATACCCTTATCTAGGAGGGGCAGGTGGAGGCTACAACCTCCCCTCCCATAAACAAAGGCTTACCCAATGACTAACCTTACAAAGTTGTGGCAATTGCTACAAGGTAGGCGAAAACCAAGGGATGCGGGTGGCACTGTGGGTTAAACCACAGAGCCTAGGGCTTGCCGATTAGAAGGTTGGTGGTTCGAATCCCCGCGATGGGGTGAGCTCCCGTTGCTCAGTCTCTGCTCCTGCCAACCTAGCAGTTCGAAAGCACGTCAAAGTGCAAGTAGATAAATAGGTACCACTCCAGCGGGAAGGTAAACGGCGTTTCCGTGCGCTGCTCTGGTTCGCCAGAAGCGGCTTAGACATGCTGGCCACGTGACGCAGAAGCTATACGCCGGCTCCCTTGGCCAATACAGCGAGATGAGCGCCGCAACCCCAGAGTCGGCGACGACTGGACCTAATGATCAGGGGTCCCTTTACCTTTACCTTAGGCAAAAACCAAATGGCTGGTGCCAATTTGCCAAGAGGAAAAATTCCTACCTGGCCCCACCAATATGGCGGTCGACATTAGTCCATAGCAAGATCACTGTCCTAGCAATGCATAAAAAGAGGGCAGGTGGGCTGGGAGATCTGGCAAGAGATGAAAGGAGGAGCCGCCCCTCCCAGCCATGCCACAGTTTAAACAGCCTGAAGCCATGCCCCCAGCTGAGCCGATTGGTCAGCCAGGGGCGTGATGCAGTCAGGAGTCCTTATGATGTGGGCGGCATCTCTCTGCCCTCCAGCTGGGTCACTGGGGGTTCCAGATGCCCTGCTGCAATACCGCCCACCGAGGAAGGTGAGCAGACTTCTCAGAGCATGGAAAAGGAGTATGCAGAAATGTACAGAGACACCAAGTAAGTGTGGTAACTTGATTCAAATCTATGTCATCTGCAAGCAAGGTGCATGAACCTGGATGAATGTGAATATATCCATGTGGCAGAAAATATTATGCAACTTAATACCGTGAAGTTAATGCTTTTTAAAAAGGCAAGATATATTTTATTATCCACAATTATGAAATTATTGGTACAGTGGCAAAATATATCAGATTCCAAGATATTTGCAATGATTACTATTATGAAAGCATAAGAAATTAGCCTAGTGATATAATTAATCTGTCAAATATGATGCATTTTGCAGAGCAAAACACAGCGCCTACCGTCACTGAATTAGTTATTTGCAACCACTTGTCATCTTTTTAAAGCATTTAGGTTGTCAACAAAGGGGGTGAACGTTTTATTAGCCATGACTTGATTTGCTTACCCTGCCTGCTGGTTTTCCATTTTGTGGTGGTTATTGCTGCTATGAACTAGATCTGCGTGCATGGAAATGGTGTCCTAGAATACACAGAACACTCCCCTGTGGTTGCTCATTGCAGTGGAAGAGCGGGCCCAACTGTCCTTCTAAGACGTGTGTCCATCGTCACATATTGTCTTATCACTGAACCCATGATAAGCTTATGATGATCCACCCAGTGCCTTAGAAGATGGTTTGAAAAACACCCATGTACTACCCATAAATGGGTGGGGTAGGGCTGAGAAGTAAGTCTGTGTGCAATTCCGCTCATAGTAAGCTCTGAAAAGAGCTTTCAAATGTGTGTTTGATGTGAGGGATCTCTGAGCTTAAAAACTCTTCCCTCCAGCAAGAGTGTTGCTAATTGTGGCTAAATTTTGCAGCATATGAATGATGTCTGAGTCTTTATCAGAATTCTTTAAGAACATGCCCACGGAGACTAGCAGTCATTTGCAATGTGTTTTCTTTTGTTTTGAGATTGTTTACAGCTGCACCATGAACAGCTACCTTCATTATGTGTTAATCTGTGCTGCAGAAGAATGCCTGGCAGCAGCCCTGAACATAAGGGTTCATCAGGTGAGCCTCAGCATGACAACTACACATGTTTTGCGTGGCGCACAACTAATAGATGCTCATCTCATATATTTGCATCCTTTGGTGCTTTGCTTTTTATCCTGGGAAGTGTTCATTTCAAATGCCACCTTCACTTTGTATATTCAACATAACCATTGGCTTTTGCATCCTTACACTTAGGACTGCATGTATTCTGAACCTGAGAAAAGCAAATTTGCCCCCAATTTTCCTAATTTCTCTTCTTTCGCATCATCACCTTTCTTTTGCAAGGTGATATGTTTGGCATTCAAATCCCACCCCTTGATCTGCAGCCCCTTATATATTTTCAAACATACTTTCACAACTTAGGGACTAGTAACTTGTGTGCTTTAAACGAAAGTTGAGATTCTCAGGGAAAAGATAGCAAAGTGTTCTTTCTCCACTGATGCATAGCACTGCTGGGTGCACACAGTCCAAATTAGAGCTAAGACTAATTAATTGAAGGGAAGAGCATCCATTTGAGACAGATCTCAAGGCTTGTCCACACTTCTGCATGGGTTTGAGCAGTTTTGCCCTGGCTCCACTCCTATCCAAGGAAAAACCTTCTGTAGCAGTAGATCAGAACAAATGGCATCAGGAAATCCCGAACTGCTTTCTGCTCCTGTTGAGTGCTAAAGATTGGTTTTTCCCTGGGGGGGAGCAGAGGGACAAGAGGAAGTGTGGATAAGCCATTAGTCAACCAGCTTTTTACAAATTGCAGAGATGCTCAGCTGAATTTGGCTGACCCCCAATAACTCCACTTGGCAAACTGCCATGCTGATTATTCTTAGCATGTGCAAACATGCTCTACAGGTGAAAGAATGCATTTTTAAATGATTTAACCCCCCCCCCCGAAAATAATACTTGCTGTTTTAACACCAGAGCTAAGGCTATCTCAAGTTAGCTCAGGCTCCACAAAACTGGGGAACTGAAAGCTAAGACTGATTCTTTTTTTTAAAAAAAATAATATTTATTAGAAGTTTAAAAGTTACAGGGGAAAAAACACAAGAAAAAGAAGAGAAAAAAGAAAAAGAAAAAAGTCAATACATAAAAAGAGAACAAAAAACAGAATACATCAAAACACAAAAAGAAAAAAAAGAAAAACAATTAAAAAACACCTCCAATATTTATCCTTATCTTTCATTAACTTATTTCCTCGACCTCCTCCCACCTCCCTTTTTTGCATTCCAGTTATTAACTATATCTGCAAATCCTTTCCCTCTTTCACTGCTTTCTGTCATTTAATTATCTTAATTTATTTTAACATTATCATCTTACCATCAAAACCTTAAAATTTGATTCCTTAACAGATGTGTCATGTAATCAGCAATCATTTTCTGCAATGCCACAAATTGTGCTAGCTTAACTCCATGCACCCACACTTTTCCTTGTTTTTTGAGGCCCAAATCCCGTTGGAAAAGATGGGGTGCCTGGGGTGAGCAAAGATGTCCCAGGAAACGCAGGTGCATTCATCACATCCCCAAGCCATTAGCAGCAGTGCTACTCTCACCCCATGCTGCATCAGAAGAGACACACATCTCCCACTGTTTACATCAGCAGCTGGCAGGATGCGTTCGACGACAAACAGGCATAGCTCAACTCACAGGGGGATGCCTGTGGCAACACAGAAATTACAGCTGAGATGCTTTGCAAAGCACTACAAGGCCAGGACAAGGTGGGGCATCTTTGCTGGTACCAGGCTGGTACCTTATCCTGTCTGGGCCTTGGTAGTCACAAAACCACTGCTATGAGAGGCATCCACACTGAGAGCCAGTGTGGTGTAGTGGTTGAGAGCGGTAGTCTTGTAATCTGGGGAACCGGGTTCGCATCTCCGCTCCTCCACATGCAGCTGCTGGGTGACCTTGGGCCACTCACACTTCCTTGAAGTCTCTCAGCCCCACTCACCTCACAGAGTGTTTGTTGTGGGGGAGGAAGGGAAAGGAGAATGTTAGCCGCTTTGAGACTCCTTAAAGGTAGTGAAAGGTGGGATATCAAATCCAAACTCTTCTTCTTCTCTTCATCCCCCTGTGAGTTGAGACATCCCCTGACCTACCACCCAATTCCTCTCAGTTCATTATTAAAATCAAATCCTATCTAACCTTCAGTACACCCATATTCTCTCTGTCGGCTAACTCCCCCTGCCAGATCATTACCCTTACACACATGCACACAATTTGTCACCATTCAAACATGCACATCCACACATCCTTTCTGAAGGAGGAGTCCTCAAAGTCATTCCCTCCCTCCCTCCCTCTCAGCCATGGACCAATGCTAACCCTGTTGGTTGTTGTGAGGTTTACATAATTCAGTGGTACCTCAGGTTACATACACTTCAGGTTACATATGCTTCAGGTTACAGACTCCGCAAACCCAGAAATAATGCTTCAGGTTAAGAACTTTGCTTCAGGATGAGAACAGAAATTGGGCTCCGGCGGTGTGGCGGCAGCAGGAGGCC
Organism: Podarcis tiliguerta; assembly: GCF_965153285.1. Taxonomy (NCBI): domain Eukaryota; kingdom Metazoa; phylum Chordata; class Lepidosauria; order Squamata; family Lacertidae; genus Podarcis; species Podarcis tiliguerta. The sequence goes on from NC_139539.1 coordinate 80,655,754, forward strand.
CCATTAGCTGAAGTGGTGCTTCAGGTTAAGTACAATTTCAGGTTAAGTACGGACCTCTGGAACGAATTAAGTACTTAACCTGAGGTACCACTGTAAATCAATAGCTCAGCCATGAGTATGTTTACTTGGGGGGGGGGGGGGGGAGTTGAACTTTGTTCAGTTGGACTTCATGTTCAGTTGAACTGCTGCCTAACTGGGCATTCCTATGCCTGTTCATTCAGAATAAAATCTCAGCTTCCTAACGGTGCTCACCTAATTCTGGGTCTGCAGCCTAAAAGTGGTACATATAAATAGAAGTGGTAGCACTCAAAGTTTTCAATACACTGAGGCTTATCAGTTCCTCTGCAGACTAAGTTATATATTTGATTTCTGTCTGTGCAAAGGGTTTTAATAATCTACATGTTCATGAGTCCATGCACCCATTTTTAAATGGGACACAGGTCTAAACCACAGCTTGCTGATCAGAAGGTCGGCGGTTTGAATCTGTGCAATGGGGTGAGCTCCTGTTGCTCTGTCCCATCTTCTGCCAACCTAGCAGTTCAAAAGCACGCCAGTGCAAGTAGATAAATAGGTACAGTTGTGGCGGGAAGGTAAATGGCGTTTCCATGCACTCTGGTTTCCATCACAGTGTTCTGTTGTGCCAGAAGCAGTTTAGGCATCCTGGCCACATGAACCAGAAAGCTGTCTGTGGACAAATGACTTCTCCCTTGGCCTGAAAGCAAGATGAGTGCCACAACCCCATAGTCAATGTCTACTGAACTTAACCGTTCAGGGGTCCTTTACCTCAACCTTTTTACCTACTCATTTTCGTTCCTTAGCACTATGCACCATCACTTTGATGTTCGTAACCTACAAAATCATGCTGCACCCAGAACAGGCAAGACACACACATGCACACATACACATGCACATGTGCACACACTGACATATTTCCCAAAATCAAGGCCTGGCCGCAGGAAACAGTCCTGGAATTTCTCTGCTGCAGTACTTCCTTGGGTTAGTAGAATGACTTGCACACATTGCTGCTCCAGGTTTTATACCTGATAAGCTTTTGACATGTTTATTTTGGGCTCACGTCTGAGCAGAGGAAGTCCAATTAAGCTTGTTAGGGAGGAGGGGATAGCAAATAATTCATGGGATGTGCCGTCAGCACCCCTCTGCAGGCTGCCAAATGGAAAGGCTTTGGAAGAGATTCCTGTTGGTGTCAGCAAGGTGCCATGGTGTGTCTGTCTGGGGTTGATGAGATGGATGCTTTTTATGTTTGCTGTGCTGCATGCATGAAATGCTTCAGAGTTTTACAGTTTTAGTTGCATACTCTACCAGCAAAGGACGAAGTCTGTGAGGCTACGATTCAGATACATCATCATCATCATCTACATCTATTATTATTATTATTCCTTCCACACACACCTGGAGAACAGGTGTGGGTTATTTGAACATCTAATGGAGAATTGCATTGCAAACACACTTATTAGGATTCATTACTGCTTTTCAGCCAGCGAAGGAGATATCATGCTACTGTGTATCTTTCCTTTCCTCACCATAAAAATGTGTGTTGAGCTGGTGTTTGAATGACAAACCATAGGATTATAATTCTGAACTCAATTTTTCCAGATGCTTATCCTAATACAGTGGTACCTCGGTTTTTGAGCGTCTCAGATGTCGAATATTTCAGTTTCCAAATGCCAAAAACCCAGAAGGAAATGCTTCTGTTTTTGAATGCGCCTCGGAAGTCGAACGGCTTCTGCTGATTCCCCACCCCCAATTTTCTCTATTGAATTTGCAGGCAACCCTTTGCGCCTCGGTTTTTGAATTTTTGGAAGTCGAACGGTCTTCTGGAACAGACTACGTTCAAAAACCGAGGTACCACTGTATAGGCAATACTACAGTGTGACAGATTTCACCTGGGTACCCACTACTGAAAAGGCACAAGAAAGAAATCTTGGGAAATTTGGGGGAACTGCAAATTTTGCAGAAGTGCCGATCATCATGATCATCATCACCCTCCTCTTCTTATTTCCCTCTTTTTGCACTGTGGGGCACGATGACGACAGTGGGTGGTAAAACCTAAAAAGAACTCAGTGAGGACTGAGCATGCTAAGTGGGTATGGAATACTGATTGGATGCGGGGGACGATGACCAGAAACAGGGGGAGTGGAATGGAGTATCCTGAACAGGAGCACACAACATTTTGTGTGGTGTCCTAAATGGGCATGCCAAATCTCATCCTCTGCAGGGGTTGTCGACATTTTGAGGTCTGTGACAACATTTGGATTTTTTTAGAGAGTTCCATGGCCAGCAAAACCATCTGGTATCTTCTCTCTCTGCTTCCCAGGTCAGGGATAAAGCGAGGATGAAGGAAAACTGAAGGAGGGGGGCACACAGGCAGGGGTATGGCCCCAAGTAAACACACATCAAGCTAAAAAGCCGCAGGCCTTCTCGAAACAGAAGTTTTATTCAAATGCCTAAAAGGTCACAATATTGCGGTGTGACAGATTTCACCTGGGTACCCACTACTGAAAAGGCCTGCTCCTTCTAGCCACTCACTTTACCACTGATGGACAAGGAGTCTGGAGCAAATATGAACTGGAGGATGTTGAGAATGATGGAGGAAGACCCTTGTTAAGGTGCGCTAGCCCTGTTTGTGTCATCCCACAATATATTTGAGTACTACACTGATGAACAAAGCCCTGTCCATTGTTCTTAGTTCTTTTTCTTTTCTTTTCTTACCTTGTTTTAAAAAGGTAATCAAAGATTTATCTGCTGATGCACTGGAATTTATTCAACAGAATCCAGAAATTCACAAGATGCTTTCCTTACAAATAATGATAGAATTAGGAATATGTGTAAATACATAGCCCTGAGTGTTATGTCTTTATTTTTAGTTTATAAGCAGCCCCAAATCTATTTTTATCGATAGTTTTTTTTTAGGGCAAAGTGAATCAGAAGAGAAAATTATTTTAAAGGCTTCTTTAATTTTATCCACCGAAATAAAAATATGAATAATATTCACTTGTCTGGGCCTTTAAAAACTATTTCCCCCACATTTGGATGTTGGCAGCAAGTAGATTAGATCATTTTGATATTGATGCAGGACGTAATGCCTATATCTCCTGTGTAAGTGACCCCTAAGGCTTGGCTGAGCAGAAGAATGAAGCATTGGAATTTCAATGATGTTGCTTCTTTTAGTAGAATGAAAAAGACTTGTGGAATGTCCTGGCCACAGATAAATCTTATGATTCTTCACCACCAGGGACACAGATGGTAGCAGAGACAAATGAAAAAATCATGACCCCAAGGCCTTTACTATGACACAAAGTTAACTGCTGGTCACTTATATGTAGTTCAATCATTACGTTTGTGATGACCAAACCCATCTGTTTTTGCTCAATTAAAGAAACAAAATAACCAAAGGAGTGCGATGTGTCTCCGCCAGAGGTGCTACCCCCTCCCCTCAATAGTTGTCAACTTTTCCCTTTTCTTGCGAGGAATCCTATTCGGAATAAGGGAATTTCCCTTTAAAAAAGGGAAACGTTGACAACTATGCTCCCCTCACACCCCATACACCCCCTTTAAAAGCACTATGATACCACTTTTAAAAAGGCATGGTTTCCCCAAAGAATTCTGGGAAGTGTGGATTTCAAGGGTGCTTGAAATGGAGACCCCATTCCCCTCACAGATATTCAATGCCCAGAGTTCCATGTGAAGAGGGATTTAAAGCCCTAAACAGCCCTAAATGGCCTCGGCCCAGTATACCTGAAGGAGAGTCTCCACCTCCATCGTTCAGCCCAGACACTGAGATCCTAGCGCTGAGGGCATTCTGGCAGTTCCCTCACTGCAAGAAGCAAAGTTACAGGGAACCAGGCAGAGGGCCTTCTTGGTAGTGGCGCACGCCCTGTGGAATATCCTCCCACTAGATGTCAAAGAAATAAACAACTAATGGACTTTTAGAAGACATCAAAAGGCAGCCCTGTTTAGGGAAGCTTTTAATACTGGATGAATCATTGTATTTTAATATTCTGCTGGAAGCCACCCAGAGTGACTGGGGAAGCCCAGCCAGATGGGCGGGATATGTATGTGTGTGTGTGTGTTTATAATTTTATTATTGATGGTTAAGACACAAATTGTGGCTCACCCCATCCATGCATTCATGCAGCTATGCATGAATGCATGAATGTGTCCTTAGTGAGCCACAATTTGTGTCAGCCTGGTGCAAAGTGAGAGCAGCTCCGGTGACTAAAGTCAAATTACTCTGACTCCATTTTGGAGGTTTAACTTGCAAAATAGCTTCCACTTTTTATGGTATCGTTTATTTTCTGTGATATTTGCATGCCTTTTCACCCTAACCCACCCCGCATTGATTGCTATGGCTAATGAAGTAGCCTATGAGGTGTAAAGGGAAAGGGAAAGGACCTCTGGATGGTTAAGTCCAGTCAAAGGCGACTATGGGGTTGTGGCTCCCATCTCACTTTTAGGCCGAGGGAGATGGCGTTTGTCCACAGACGGCTTTCTGGGTCATGTGGCCAGTATGACTAAACTGCTTCTGGTGCAACACAACACCATTACGGAAACCAGAGCACATGGAAGCTGTTTACCTTCCCACTGCAGCGGTACCTATTTATCTACTTGCACTGTTGTGCTTTTGAACTGCTAGGTTGGCAGAAGCTGGGACAGAGCAATGGGAGCTCACTCTCTTGCGGGGATTCAAACCGCCAACCTTCTGATTGGCAAGCCCAAGAGGCTCAGTGGTTTAGACCACAGCGCCACCCACTACAGCTGACAACTTTGAGGCTATCTCCAGCCCTGCATCTGGACATCTGCTCAGCACATCCTGCTGTTTTATCTTATTGCCCATAAATGAAAGTATCTGCCTTAAATGCCATTACATTCATACCTTGGGTTACAGACGCTTCAGGTTGTGTTTTTTTTGAGTTACAGATGCACCAAAACCCAGAAGTACCGGAATGGGTTACTTCCGGGTTTCGGCGGTCACGCATGCGCAGAAGCGCTAAATCGCAACCCGCGCATGTGCAGATGCAGTGCTGCGGGTTGCGAACGCTGCGGGTTGCAAACGTTCCTCCTGGACAGATCACATTCGCAACCTGAGTGTCCACTGTAATAAGAGCTGCAGCCTGCGAAGCTGGTAATTTCGGAGGCCTTGACATTACATTCATGTAAATATTATAAAATACCATATTGGCTCAAAAGTAAAATCAGCTGTGAAATGGCTACCTAGGAGATAAAAATGATTTCATAGCAATTGTCATGGGTGAAACGTAAATACATGCTTCACTTTATCACCTTTCTCCTGCCCAGATGTTTAATTCCCAGAAGGGTCCTGTCTCTTAGGCTATGCACACATTGGCAACTCATTTCCACCCACTGAATTTCAAGTTGCATTTGCATGTTGCTGCACATACCAGAGAGGGGGAGGGAATGTTTTCCCCTGATGTGCATTAACCGTTTGGTTCCCCCAAATTTGTGACTGCCCTGACTTCTATTCATGAAACCATCATCTGCACATGCTCAACATTTTCCTTTATTTTTATATTTGTTGAAATATATGCTCATTGATTTTTGAAAATACAACTGAAAAAGTCAATAGAATGTACAAATCAAAGGAGGGGAAAAATCACCGTAATCGGGTTTGTTTAAATCATCTTCTTCATCTTCAGTATTAAGAAATAAATATAGAGCATTTCTCATTACTGCCTAAGCCTGCAAGCCTGCACCCGTTTCCCTGAGATAAAGCCCTAGTAAATAAAATGGGATTTTAAGTAGCCGTGTTTAGGATTGCTGTTAATCATAGCTATGTAAGTAATGAATCTAGCTTGGCTGAGTGTTCCAGCATCTGAGTGCCACATCAAGGAAATCCTTGCCTCCAATAACCACCTACCTCAGGCCTGAAAGCACATTGTCTCCATTTCAGACAAAATTGATCCTGGCAATATTTGTTTAGGTTGTCCTTTAAAGAACCAACGCCCAGTTTCCAGGAGTCTGGAAGAGATTTTCTCCTCATATGTGCTTGCCTTTCTGAAGGTGACCTGCGCATTTGGCAGAGCCAAAAGAAAAACTCCATCCCTAAAGTGACCACTTGGCAACTGGTTGTTGCTTCTCCTTGTCTTTGTTTTTCATCCTCCTCCTTCCTGAGATGGCACATTTTCACAGGGTGAGCACATTGCCAACTTTTTAATGAGTGCCTCACTCCGAATCTGAAGAAGAGCTTGGCTAACAATCTGTTGTTTTTGTATCCCCTTTAGTTGTTCTTGGCTCTCTTTCCCACCCAGAGCAGTGGTGTGTGTGTGTGTGTGTGTGTGTGCTAATTTTCTTCCCATTTCAGTGGCATAGAAACTTAGGTTGGCAGCAGTCAATTTTATTTTGGGCATGCTTGAATGACAGCGTCATGGTGAGAAGGAGAGGCAGGGAGCTACCTGTAGCATAGGATCCAATCTTTTGCCCTAGATGCACCGGTTTTGCAGGTTGTTTTGTTGTTGGTTCTAAAAGACTGCAAAACCTACTTGACCAGAATTCAAGAGCTGGGACAACAGATACCTATTGGTTCAACATGGAAAGCAACACACTTCTCAAATGTCTTTCTGTCCTTGGCTGTACTTGAGCAACAATTCCAACAGATCCCATACGAAAAACACTTATGTCCCTGCGGAGATGGCAGCACCGAATTAGTGGCTCATGCCCTCCTCGCACGCACTCTTTACAAAGATCTGAGGAACAAGATTATCACCCCTCTTTTATTGTCCATTCTGGGTCGCCCAACCACTGCAACAGTATCTTTCCTCCTGGCGGATCAAGAGGAGCAGATGACAGTAAAGGTTGCAAGGTTTCTAGCTGGGGCAATCAGAATAAGGTCCACTATTTGACTGCTGTTGTCTTTGTCCATGGAGTTTTCTTGGCAGGGATACTGGAGTGGCTTGCCAATTCCTCCTCTAGGTGGATCACGTTTGGTCAAAACTCTCCACTATGACCTGTTCATCTTGGGTGCTCTGCTCGGCATAGTTCATAGCCTCTCTGAGTTATTCAAGCCCCTTCGCCACGGCAAGGCAGTGATCCATGGAGGGCACAAGGAGAAGGGGATGACAGAGGACGAGATGGTTGGATAGTGTTCTCGAAGCTACCAGCATGAGTTTGACCAAACTGCAGGAGGCAGTGGAAGACAGAAGTGCCTGGCGTGCTCTGGTCCATGGGGTCATGAAGAGTCGGGCACGACTAAACGACTAAACAACAACAACAATTTGACTGCTGATTCAGAACCCTAAACTGTGTTTTATACAATCGGATTTTTAATTTTGTTCTGTGTATATCGCAATGTTCTTTTGTTGCTAATGCCGATGGCTGACGCAAATAAAGTTTCATTCATTCATTCATTCATTCATTCATTCATTCTCTTAAAAGCTATATTGTCTTCGGGTAGAGATGAGGAACCTGTGGCCCTGGAGATGTTACTGTTCCCATCATTTCTGACCAGTGGCCGAGTTAGCTAGAGCAGATGGGATGTGGAGTTCAATAGGTTCCCTCTTCCTGCCTCGGGCGAAATAGGCTGTGAATTTCTACAGCTTTTCCTTACATTGCATTCCCTGTGACATGAAAGTATAATAAATGAATTTTCCACACAGTGGGGAGTTTAATTATTTTTGTCTTTTCCAGTAATTTATTTATCAGCTGGAAACATTCTGTAAAGAATCGTGATTGAAGGTCTGCCTATTTTCTTAGCAGGAATCCTGTAAGTGAAGTGTATATGTTAAGTTTCTCAGGAAAAAGCAAGGCTGAAGCAGTGTTATTTTAAACACAGTGTATACTTGGTACAGATGGGGAATGAAGGTCTATGCAATTTCTCTCTGATTTCTTAGAACTGCACATATTAGTTCTCATGGTAATGAGAGAATTGAAGAGATGAGAGAAGGCCCCACATCATCCGATGATATTTGGAATAATATTATCTCTGACATGGTAATGTGTTTGACTGGCAAATTAATTGTCTGCTATCCAATACTCGTCTGGACAGGTCATATTGGGTTCAATAGGGCGTTATCCCAGAAAAGTGAATATAGGATTGCCGCCTTAATCTTTTCTTAATTAAATGGTGGGGGCTGAACTTAAGCGATAATAGCAACACTGAATCGGTGGTATGGAGAAATTAGTATATATAGGGTGTGTGTGTGTAAATATATAAAGTTCTACTTAGAGTAGACACATTGAAATTACTGAACATAAGTTAGTCATGTCTATTAACTTAAATGGGTCTACTCTGAGTAGGACTAGTTCTGAGTACCACCCTCCATTTATAGCTTTTTATTCAGTTGTAAGTTATGGCAATTTAACATATTTTAAATCTTTCTCCACTATTTATTTTAGTCACTGAAAATTAATGGCAATTGATCCTTATTTAGTTTCCACAGGAGGTTTGGTTGCTGGGGCCACCATGTGTTTGCTTTATGCTGTGTTGGATTTTACTGCTGAATTGTTGCTGGTTGGTTTTTATGCATTGAACTGTTGTATTGTAATGTAGCATTCCCCAGTGCAGGCACCCATAACACTTGTAAAGGGTAGCCAGTCGAATCAGACAGTGGTTGGCAAGATACAATTCTGATACCTGAGCAGAATTTGAGAGTGTAGTCTAGAGGAGTCAAGGAATGGCATACAGTGCTCAGAACCAAAACATGTTCATCTAATGCAAGCCTTTTTGTTTCTTAAGGGCTGTATCTGCTTGTGGGAAATGTATTGGGTGTGTATGTGTGGGACATAATTGCAGTCAAGCCAACAATTCATGTTTTGCCAGATAGGCACAGGGACTGAGGCTCACAGAGCTTTCCTGTAAAATTTGCTAGAGAGAACTCTGTGAGATCACTTCCTTTGCCTGCCTCGACAGGAAGCTGTAACAGAATACACTTCCTCCCTGCCTGGGCATCTCTCTTTCTTCATCATGTCTCCAAGCTGACACAACATACATGTCTGTAGCCCATACACCACTTTGAATTTAGATTTGGTACTTTTGTAGCTTAGAATGTAGTTATAGACCTGCCTTCATTTTGCTACTGTAACTGCTAGATTATGTAAGTAAATACTACTTTTACATCTTCACAAAACTGTGTTATTGTTTTTGTGTGTGTGTTTCTGTCATAAAGTATTTTGGATTATTTTTTTCCAAAAGGTTAAATCAACCTTGTCTTAGCTTTCAAGTTTAAAGCTGCAAAGGACGGTACTCTGCTGATCTTACAATAACAAGAAAGGATAATAACTAAATAACATATCCTCTCCTAGTGCTTAAATCCACTTCTATATGAATGAGTGGAGCCAGTGTCAATGATAGGTGGATCTGGATACAAAAGGATTAACTAACCCAAATAGATTTAATGGAGTTGCTCTCAAATAAGAATGCAAAGAGATTTCTTTCTTTCTTAAACAGCTACTGTTCTCCTTCCAATCCTCCTCTCTTAGCCCATCACTTCCTTCATCCACCAGACCAAGTAACAATATTTATTTAAGTATTAACTGACTCAAAGTTTTCAGGGAATTTTCTGATAATTTCCTTCTATCCCCTCCCAAACTGTGGAGGGATTCTGTTGCCCTGAAGATAATATTTAGTGAAATGTTTTTCCTCATCCCACAAATGGGGTGGACATTTTGGGAGACTATTTCTCTCAGCCTTAATTTTGTTCTGTCACTAGGTCCTGGCCCTCCTATGAAGTCCCTTCTCAGAGGTCAACTACTTGAATGCAGTGTCAGAGTTGAGACTTTGTCAACTGCTCCAGAAAAAAAGGGATGAGCACAAAAGAATTGTATTTCAAACAGCATGCAACATTGATCAAACTCTGCTTAAGGGTGAGTAGTCTATTTAAATTCTTCCAGAGCTTTTGAAAGCAAGGACAGCTGTGATACCATTTGACATCAATGGCCCAGCTCAGAAATGATGTATAGAATGTGCTTTTTTTGGACCAGATATAGGTTAGAATATCATGCAGAAAATGTTTGAATATAATTGTTTCTTTGTGTATTGGTGAAGAGATTTGCAGGGTCACTTCATCAGCACTAGCGAGAGACTAGCAACTTTTGACACCTCCTCTGATTGAATGCTCTGGGCTGGTCATTAAAAGAACTTACTATTAAGTAGTGGGTGGACATAGCAGACGATACAGAGATTTCTCTAAGTAGTTCTTTATATGTAAGCTGGAACTGAACTGAACAGCAAACAGCTCAGCCGGCCTGCTTTTATAGGCAGCTGGCTGTCAACATTGTAACAACAACAACCCAGGGTTTCTCACCTAAATTAACTTACGTGGACCTGAGTGAAAACTATATACACAATCCCCCCTGGTGGCCAGGCTAAGAGCTTCAATAAACAACACCCCTCCACACCGAGATAAGGCATTAGTTACAATCATAGTGGTTCCATTACATACAGCACTACCCTTATTGATTCAGTAAGACGCATAAGCATATCTATCCCAATTTTACAAATTTGCAGGCATAAATGTTTCACTATCAACTATATTGTCCGTAAGACTCACCATCACATATTAATTGACCCTATTCACCATACAGCGTTACATGTGCAGTTTGTCCAGTGAACATAGTCTTTTAAATAAGCTGGGTGCCTGGAAACCCTGCCGGACAGTCGAGGGCAAGTACCAGAGTCTAGGTGGCCGCCCAATTCTGGCTGCGACTGTGGTGTGACCAAATGTGGCATTGAGCCTGAGTTTCCTGGCTCCGCTGCTGTCAAAGGAACTGCCATGAGTGGACTTGGTGGATGGTCAGGCACGGCAGTGGTCTGAATCTCTGGAGAGCCAGGCAGACCCACCAAAATGGCTTGGCTCCATGCCTGCAGGTTGTAAGGAAGATGTAGGTGGAGCCTCGCCTTCCATTAGCGCCCATTCTGGAGCTGGGGCCACAGTTGGGGGCATAGCGATAGTGTCCAAATCCCTAACCCTGTGCCTTAGCTGGTCTATATGCCAGCGCCACAAGCGTCCATTCTCGAGTGCCACCTGGTACGAACGGGGCCCCGTGACTCCCACTACCGTGGCTGGCACCCAAGGAATGTCCCACACAAAGTTCCGGGCAAAAACCTGATTCCCCAGAATAAGGATAAGGGACTGTGGCGCGTTAGTACAGCCCGGGGGCTTGGCCACACCAAAGTCCAGGTGCAACCGGTCAAGTGGAGACCTGAGGCAGCCACCCATAAGCAGTTTTGCTGGGCTCCACCCTGTGGCTACATGAAGGGTGGTGTGCTGCACGAGCAAGTATTCAGTGACCTGCTCGTGCCAGTCCCTCTGTTCCAGGCGTGCCAGTACCTCTTTTGCTGAGCGCACCATTCTCTCTGCCTGCCCGTTGCTGGCCGGGTGAAATGGTGCCATTAGGGCATGGCGGATGCCCAACCCCAAGAGGTACCTTTCGAAGGTGCCTGACGTGAACTGAGGTCCGTTGTCCGAGACGAGGACATCAGGACACCCATGAGTTGCAAAAAGGCCCCTCAGCACCCAGATGATGGCTTCGGTAGTGCTGGAGGGCATCAGGGCCACCTACAGCCATTTGGAATAGGCGTCCACCACTACCATAAAGGTCCAGCCGTGAAAGGGGCTGGCAAGATTGATGTGCACCCTCGACCAGGGTGTCTTGGGCATCTCCCAGGTGTTGCCCTTAGCTGCTGGTGGTGCTGCTGAAGTGCCTTGTTGATCAGGCGCTTGTAGTTTGCGCATATTCTCACTGACCAGGCTGGAGGTCTCCACTTGAGGAACCTCTGGATAATGCATCTAGGCTGCACTTACTTGGGAGAACTCAGTGAGGGCTTGCATCTGAGTAAATGTGTGTGGGATTGTGACTCTCTGCCTCAGACAGGGGGATTTTCATGGCTTCAAAGCAGTACCCACCTCTATCTTTTTCTCCCTATAATTTGAAGAGATGTGAGATGTATGGTTTCTCTTACTTTTAAATATAGATTTGAGTGTAAAGGCAACAATATTGCTTAAAGAAAGAGGCTTGGTTTCCCTCAGTTCTTTGTACCTTTTTCTCAAGCGCCTTCCTCTTCACCTCCCTGGGGAAATGGTTGCTCCCCCAAGCGACTGAACCGCTGATTGATGGCAGAAAAATCGACTTTGAAAATGGTCACCTTCTGCCAGATTTTGCCTCCTACTCCCCTGCTGTGTAGCTTTAGTTACTTGCCTTGTAACATTGTCACTTGGTGCATTTCCTTCAGGAGCTGGAGAAATGTTCAAGGTGCAATGTGATGATGTCATTGATCAGTGACTACACTGGCACAACTGCACTTCCTGTCGATTAGTTTCCGGGCACAATTCACAGTGCTGGTGTTGAACTAGCACTTACACAGCTCAGGACCTCAATACTTGAAGGATAGCCTCTCCCCATATGAACTGACCCAGACCCTGCACTTGTCACCTGAGGCCCTTTTCTGTGTCCCCCACCCCAGAGAGGTTGGGAGGGTGGCAACCAAAGAATGGGCCTTTTCTGTGGTGGCTCCCTGATTGTGGAATACTCTCCCCAGAGAGGCTCACCTGGCGCCATCACTACTTGTCTTTAGGTGTCAGGCAAAAGCATCCCTCTTTACCCAGGCCTATGGCTATTAAATAATCTATGGTCTGTGTAAGTGTGAGGGAGAGGACTGTTATTAACTATTTTATTATTTGTCTGTCTGTCATTATGTTTGTATCATTGATGCTCTGTAATATGTTTTTAATGTTGTACACAATCCTGGGGTCTTCTGATAAAGGGCAGTATGGAGGAAAGATGGAGATCTTTGCAATTTATTTCGGATACAGATTAGGTTTATCTGCTTCTGGGACTTGTTTGCCTCCCTGGGAATCTGTAACTGCTGCTATACAATGATGGCCAGACATATGCCTTGCCAACAATCCTCTTAAATGTAAGCTGACTTAAAAGGAAATCTGCCTTATACCACTGAGTTCAGTATTGCCTACATCGGCCTTTGCCAGCCTGATGCTCTCCAGATGTAGTAGACAGTAGTATAGTGTGTGTGGGCACAGGGATGGTTGCCCTGGGTGCAAAATTGTCAGGGGGTACAAAATTTCAACATCCAGTGTTGCCTCAATACATCTGCGTGTTTCCATCACTGGGCTCTGTTGAAAATAGCTTTTCCTTGCAAACCAGGAAGTTAACTCTCCAGATAATGGAATGACTCTTCTTATCTCTATGGCTGCAATCTTCTCCTGGGTGAAGTGGAAGCCATAAGGCAGTTGAATGCACATGTGTACTCCATCTGTTTCCCTCTTTCCCACATGACCTCCACATGGCCTTAGGCACTGTTGTTGTTGTTGTTGTTGATGATGATGATAATAATAATAATAATAATAATAATAATAGAATTGATACCTCATCCATCTGGCTGGGTTGCCCCAGCCACTCAGGGAGGCTTCCAACACACATAATAATGATAATGATAATGATAATGATAATAATACATCAAACATTAATAGTAACAATCAGATCCTATATAAAAAAATCACAATAACTTTAAAATAAACAGCTTGTATCAAATAAAGCAATATTCAATAATCCATTAAGATCCAACAGCAAACAGTAAAATTAAACTGCAGCAAAAAAATAATTTCACAATTTACACTTATCAGTTACAATAAAGAATTACTAATCTATATAAAATAACAGCATATCACAATGCATAAAATACCAGAAAGCATACAAAGCCTTGTAAAAGGATCAAATTTGGAAATAAGGGCACACAACTTCTAAAATTATTTTTAAAAACTATCCTTGAATTTCTCTCTCCCCATCTGCTTCTGCTATTCTCAAAGTCATGGTCTGGGAAAGGCTCCCAGGGCTGGAGGGTGGGACAAGGCAGGTGAGAAAGCCATTGCCTGTAGAAAGTCTCTCTTCCCTCAGCAATCCATGCTACGTCACTGGTTTTTAGTCTACAAAGTACGCTGGTCTACACCGAAGCTCCAGACAGGTCACTTTCCTAGCCTTGTCTAGATATGGTTATCACTGAAGCAGGTGTTTTTGTGAGGAAAGGATTTCCTATTCGACAGAATTATATGTCCTTTCCCACATGCCTGGAAATTTACCACAGTGAGGGGCTCTGGGTTCTCTTTAATACCCATTTAAAAAACCAACTTGTTCTTTCCCCCAAAGCGCTCTGTAGACATAATTATTCTGTCTCCATTAAGGCAGCTTTAATTCTGCCTCAGATCTGTGGAATCAGTCCTGCTTTAATTTTCATACACATGACAGCGGAAATTTGGCTCTTGGCCTCTGCATGTTGGAATGTTCTTAATGTAAAATTATTAAAGGGATAGGTCGTATGAATGGGAATGTAAAATGTTCAGATATTGCCCCCCCTTATCTTTTAAATAAAACTCTAATTTGACACCAGCACAAGAAATAGAAATTATTTCTCTCTGGGCTCTTGTGTGAGCTGTCAGGATGATAAAATGGAATAGGCTTTGAAATCAGCTTTTCCATGGACAGCTGGTTCATCATCATTAGTATGGATATACTTATTAATATCTAGGCCACCCAGTTCTACAAGGCCTTTGACTGGGGCTTTTCAGAGCGTCTGTTCCAATCATTTGTTGAGTGATTCTACGTGGCAAAGCCTCTTGCGAGCATGAATTCTGTGTCTCTTGGTTATCAGCATTTATTGGTGGCCTTTTCAAATGCATTAAAGGGGATCAGTCTTATTTTTTCCTTATCGCACAAATTGCACTAACCCCTTCTACTCTGTCTGTTTCCTTTAGAGTTCCAATTTGCTCTCAGCCAAACCCATGCCGTCCAATGAAAATAGGGGTGTCTAATATGATGATGATGATACAGTTTATACCCTGCCCATCCGACTTGGTTGCCCCAGCCACTATGGGCAGCTTCCAACTTACAAAATAATGATAATAAAATATTAAACATTAAAAACAAACAAACAAACAACCCTTTCCTATACAGGGCTGCCTTCAGATGGCTCAGAAGATCTGATAACTCTGTACTCTCCAACATTTCTCCAATGAAAACAGGGACACCCTAAGGAAAAGCGGGACATTCTAAGGAAGTTAGGTTATCCTCCACCAGAGCCAGGGCCTTCTCAGTGATGGCTCCGACCTGGTGGAATGCTCTGTCCCATGAGACCAGGGCCCTGCAGGATTTAATTTTCTTCCGCAGGTCCTGTAAGACAGAGCTATTCTGCCTGGCTTTCAACTTGAACTTAGCCTGATCTTTTATCCCCCTTCCTTCCCTCCCCCTCCCCTTTTTTTGAAGATTGCCCACTCTGGGATCCCACAGCTAATTCTCCCCTGGTCTCCATGCTGGCCCACATAGGACTAATTTAGCCAGCTAGCCCTGGTGATCATCTAATGTTTATTGGATGGATTTCCCCCCTTCAATTCTCAATTTATCGTTATTCACGTTTTATACCGTATTTTATGCTGCTATTTGTTGCATCAATTAAGTGTTTTAAATTTGTTGTTAGCTGCCCTGAGCATGGTTTATGAACCAGGAAGGGTGGGGTATAAATATTTTATTATTATTATTATTATAACCTGGCAATGGGTGCACCTTGCCATGGCTGAGGGCTGCTCTCTGCTGCCGGGTCGGAAGAGCTACTGCCACCAGGCGTGGGGTGTGCCGCCCACTTGCCTGCCATTTTGTCACCCCCCTCAGTCATGACACTTGGGGTGGTCCGCACCACCGCTTCCTATGCCTCTGAGCATGAGGAGGAAGCAACAGCCATACGCCCTTTGATCCCAGCCTTGCAAAGCGAGGGTGAGGCTGGGTGAGGCTGGGATCGAAGGGCACATAGTCGCCTGGAGGAGGAAAAACTTAAACATGTTGCAGAGTTCCCCAAAAATAGACCAGAGGCAATTTTACCCAGCAGAACTTTACTGTTACTGAAGGCAAATGAGCATAATGGTCACAAATGCAATACATTCAGGACTGGCACAGTCCGCAAGAAATCCAGTTGCAGCAGACTTAACTTAAACTTAACAAGAACTTATAATAAGACTAAAACGTACCACTATAGCTGTTAAGTTGTGGGTGAACATATCGGACGACACAGCAATTCTTCAAACAGCTCTTGTTTATTCACAGGCCAGAGCAGAACTGAACTGAAGGGTTCAGCCAGCTTACTTATATAGAGCTCCACTAGAACGCAACAGTAACCATTTTCTGTAACTATCCAATCACTGCACGTCCCTTTTGATCCCTTATTTGCATATGTGGACCTGAACTATCTACAGTAT
Organism: Podarcis tiliguerta; assembly: GCF_965153285.1. Taxonomy (NCBI): domain Eukaryota; kingdom Metazoa; phylum Chordata; class Lepidosauria; order Squamata; family Lacertidae; genus Podarcis; species Podarcis tiliguerta. Next base: position 80,671,983 of record NC_139539.1, read on the forward strand.
CCCCCTGCTGGCCCAGGGTGAGAACTTCAGTACATAACAATAGCATACAGAACAGAATACCACACCAGGACAAAGAGATAGAAAGAGAAAGTGAGTGAAACCCAGGCTCCCCCTGGCCTGACTATTATAGTCAGCATGACCGTGACAGAAAGGGTAGCAGAACCAGTTCAAACCAGCTGTGCTCAGCTTCCCAGAAGGAATAACCCAAACATGAGAAACCTTCTGCCTGCTTCTTTCACATAGAAAGAAACCTTGTAGAACCCTCTTAAACTAAGCAGAACAGTAACGATCTCTACATATCAGACCAGTACTTTCTGTACTAAGAAATGCAAACTGACAGTTGTGTCCTTCTCACACCGCCCTCCCTGAGCCGCTCTGTGATGATCTCAGCCTCCCAGAGCAGATCAGGGCTGGCATTGCATTGTGGGTAAGGGCTGGGATGATGCATCTTCCTGGCGCACCCTCTTGCCGTGGGTACCATGAAGACACACTCTGCCGCTGTTTGTTGGTTCTGGCTATGGTGGCACCTGAAATTGTCTCTTCCTGTTGTTCTCTTGCTTTACATACTGCCATTCTCAGTGATCACCAGATCCCTTTGAACATTTGCTTTAATGGATCCTATTTCTTAGGGCAGTCCCTTTTTTTGGTAGCATCTGTCTCTCCTAAATCACGACGCCTCTTTTGTATATTGGGAATGTCTGATTTTGCTGTTGTTGCTGAGATGTACATGCAAATTGCCATTCTTCAAGTTTCCCTTACTTTTCTGAATGTTCAGTCTCTGGGGTATGTCTATATGCAGTAGGGATAGACACAGATTTTGTTGGGTCTGCATTTTTAAACAAACCAGATGGTTTTGCACTTCCAAGACTAATACACGGATTTGAAGACCATTATTCTTCTGTTTCCCCCCTTCTTAGAATTCTGTAATACAACCAAAATGCATAGAAACATGAATATTTTTTGTTACAATAACACAGAAATGGTGTGCTTTAGGGGTAAACGTCCACAAAATGTGCATTTAGAATAACAAAGGTATAAAACACTTATTTAAGAGTACCATACATTTTGACAACACACATTTTCATGCAGTTTTTTAAAAAATCAGAATGCTTCAGAAACTGAGGGGACAGACTTATGAATGAATGTATGTGAAATTATTATGAACTGGAAATAGTCCATTCCTGGCGTGCAGATGTATCTCAACTCTAGTTAGACAGGTCCCCGTCCCCCCCATATGCATGAATGGTTTGGGCCAAATTGGCCATGACATCAATAGCGCGCATGCAATCTACCTGCACAGTTTTATTCTTTCTGTAAATAGCAGCCAAGGAAAATCCTAAACAGCCTCCAAACTCTGTGGGATGAAGAGGTGGAAAGACAACTCTTTTGAGATGAAATGCAATTAGCAGTTTCAGAGCAATCCTTGCCTGGGCCTTGGCAGGGAGAGAAATAATTAAATGTTCCCAACCCACACAGTCCCAAGTTTGTCCCTGAGGCACAATGTGTAGTGAAATGAATGCTAGCATCCAGACCAATGCAACCTCCATTGAAATTGAGGAATATTCAGGCTGCTGCATTATAAACTGGTGGAGTGTGCAAACAGAAGGAGAAAGGCCATCTGCGTTGTGTTAAACGTAAGTGGTTGGTCAAGGCAGGATGGGGTTGGGGATCCTCCTTACAATTTTATTCTAACTAGCCATTTTACTCTCCTGTAAATGCTACATTATTGGCCTTGAAGCCAAAAGACTATTAGTTCATTACGGCATTTTGATGCTCGTAACAATAAGCAATGTTTTATTTGAACTGAAAATAGGACTCAGCGACTCTTGCTAATTCCCCTTAGCCGTAGTGGCTGGCACCAATTGGGAATGGGAAGTTCCTTGCCCACCACTAGGTGGAGCCATAGCCAATGCCAGTTTTGCCCCCCGCCCCTGCTGAGTCCTACAAGGGCCACACATAAGGCAGGACCACCTCTGGACTAGTTGTAAGTAATAAGACTTATGCCTGAAGAATTAAGGCAGACTGAGGTTGCTGGGGCAGTGCCCCATTTGCCCTGGTGGACTAGACTCCACTGCCCCCTAAGTAGCCGAGGCAAAGTTGTGCAGAGTGCAGCCTCCTTGCGTCACTTAACAAGGTGTCACACTGTGGGTGAAAGATCTTGAAATTGTCAGAACCAGGGGATGAAAAGCCAGCTAGCTCAGCCCCAGCCAGAGCGTCTCCCTTCTTGGCTTTGCCACTGCGGAGATCCATCAGTCATCCTCCTCCATTCCATGTAACCCGTGGTGCAGCATTTCAGCCTAACTGCAACCGCTGTACATAAACCTGAAGTTGTTCCCTGTTAATAACTTTTGACAACAGATCTGCAGGAATTTTGTTTCCTGGCATGTAGGACACCTGAATGAGTCCTTTCTGGATACATTCCCTTGCACAATATAATTTTATCTGCAAGTACTTGGTTCTTTGCTTGCAACTCTCTGAGGCTAGCAAAGCCAAACAGGATCTGTTGTCTTGATACACCTGTATAGGACATTTCACATAAAACCATACGTCCTCAAACAGTTGCAACAACCATTCACAATCCAAAAGTGAATATGACAGTGCTTTGAGTTCAGCTTCACAAGAACTTGGTCTCACTGTTGTCTGCTTCTTGCACGACCAGTCAAACAGACACTGGTTGTACATGTAGCACACTCCGGAAGTGCTTTTGCCATCTGTGATGTCACTTCCAAAACTTGCATCTGCAAATATCTCAAGACCTCCTGAGCACACATTACTTAGCAGAATAATCACACAACAGATCAGGCTCAAGGCATGGATACAATATTATACTACACATTTAGTCTACATAAATCAGGACAAAGAGAAACATGGCCTCTCTCCTTGTGGTTCTTCTCAGAGAGAGAGAGAGAGAAAACAAAGGCAATACAGATTGGAAGTTCAGCTCACTCCAGCAATCTGCGCTGGAATGTAAACAGACATGTGACATGCAACAATCCACATATCTGCAGCAAAGGGTGGAATGGAATTCCCAACAGAAATATCTCCCCCCCCCCACATGTGCGCGCACATAATATGTCATTAGGGACAAGTGCAAGTGAAGGGGACTGTCAGTATGCAATATACTAGGGTAAAGCATGCCAAAAACTGCATATATTGGTGAAAACAGGCAGTATTGCCTTCAAAAATTTGTATATCAGGATAAAGCCCCATTCAAATGCTGCTGAATTTTCATGAAGACTTTTTTTTTAAAAAAAATGCCAGTTGATGTGGAAAAGTGGAGAACTGAATGTAAGAGGGAAACATTAGGAACTGAACATGGCATGCCTAATTAGCAACTAACAGTAGCACGTTGAAAGTGATATAGATATAGATATAGATGCAGTGCTTTTTTCTGGGGAGACGCAGGGGGACGCATACCTAAACATTTTGTGAATCTAAACGGAGAAGAAACTAAAAATTTTAACATTTTTAGCTTTTTCTCTAGCATGGCAAACCATCAGTTCTGTTGCTACCCCCGATGGACGGCTTCATTTCCTGTCATGGTGTTTCCTGAGGATCAGGTGGAAGCGAGCATTTAATGTTTGAAGTAGAAGTTGGAATCTACCACAGTGATTAGTCAGTTGTTGCCACCTCCGATGGCGGCTATAAAATGGTAATTTTCTTGAGTCAAAATGAGAATACCCCTAAACATTTTTTTAAAGGAAAAAAAAAACCACTGGATAGATGATATATATGCAATGAAATAGCTACATTAATAATGATGAGCCCCTTGGATAATTATGTGCAAGGTAGGATGACAGCGCTGAAGAATTCTCTGTGAAAATATTATTTGCTCAGGCTTCAAAGAGAAAAAAACTTGTGCAAACTGAAGGGCGGGCAGAACTTTAGAATAAAAATGGGTCTTGATTCCTTTGTGGGGAAACCCCAGAAGGAGGACAATAGTATCAAGGTGTTCGGATGGAAAATGTTCACTACAATTGACAAGAACACTTTAAAACAGTAAAAAAGAGCCCAAGGCTGAGATCAGAAACTGAATTGTTTTGATAGATGAAAGTTGCCGTCTCTCTACTTTGTGCTTTACACCAGCTAAACAATTAAGATTTTTGTTATTAGCCATCTGTTACTCCCCCCGCCCCTTAAGCAGAGGTAGAGGAACAGAACATTCTTCCATCTCATCAACATATTGGACTCTCCAGAATATGTTTACACTTCCTTCTGCTTCCCCTCCAAGCAAGTTGCTTAGGATGATGTAATATTTCTTGTGGAGTGATCTCTATGCAGGCTCTAGAGTACCCAAAGGACAAAGAAACAAGGTGGGAGAACTGTCTGAAAGAGGCAAGGAGGTGACAGAAGGGATTAGGGATGAGCAGATCTATCACTTTTGGTTTCTCTCCATTTCACATTTTCCCAATCTGAAATTAAGTTTTCCACGTGCCCGCATTAGTTTGCAAAGTTTTTCTCTGAATTCCTTATGAAAATTTATCATTATTCTAGTGCAACCTTCTGCTAATGTGCACATGTGTTCCTATGCAATTTTGTCCAATATTAGGGACCAAGCAGTGGTCCCTAATATTATGCATTTCCACATGCTGTTTTCATTAAGGTACACTTTAATGCATACCTTACCCTAGTATATGCACTTCTGTGCACATTGCTTGGCTGGAGCACTGCATTGCAAAATTCAGAGTAATGCATTTTTTTTAATAAAAAAAAAAGGTGGTTGTTTCAGTTCACGCCTTGTTTTGGAACCTGCGGATTATGTCAGTTCGCCAATAAATGTGAACTGAGTTGGATTTCTCCTCCAGCCCTTCCACTGATAAAGAGACCCTCCATGATGTCTAAACCCTTTACAATGTTGTTTAAGGTAAAGGTCATCAACAGCTGGTATGAGATCTGGGAAAGCAAGAACCAGCACTTTCCTTAGCACCTATTAACTCCATTTGGTCTTGCAGCAGATCTTAGATTCCCTCTGTATTTATCTTCACCTATTGCTTTTGGGAAATGCCTTTGTTCTCCGTTTTGCTTCCCAGTCATTCTGCTTTCAGAATAAGTCGGTTTATGACTTTGATGGAAGTCAGTGGGAAGTTATATGGAAACTTTTATCACTGAATGAAGAGCTTCATAGGCTTTTAAAGATTCACTTAAATTCTGTTCCTTTCGCTGCCTTGTTACATAGCTTGATATATTCGGCCCTGTGATTTTCTACAGCACCGTATAATATATAATCTACTTTAAGTTATTGTAGGGGTCCAGGGAACACCCTCCCTTGAGCCAAAGCATACAAATGTGGGAACAGGGTCTGCCAGGTTCCCATCCCAAAACACAGTGACAATGACTCTTACTTGTGAGTAAGGAAGAAGTCTTTATTCAGGCTAAAAGCGAACAAACTCATCAGTGGGCGCAAAACCCAAAGGTCAAGATTCCAAGGTTCTTGAATGAAGCAAAAAGCTCATAACCAAACAGAAGCAAGGAAGATGTCCCAACGGTTGAGACGCCCTCCCAGCCAAGCTTTCAAAGTTGAGTAGGGTTGAGCTCACTCATGGGACTTCCTTTCCCTATGAGTCTGCTGCACACACACGTGTGCACTCCATTTGGGAGGGTGTGTCTGAACCCACCTACAAAGATGGCACCTAGTTCTTGGTGATAAGACAATGTCCTGCTGCTCTGCCTCTAGCTCCACAGCTACCTCCATCTGGTGGATAGAAGGCCTCTTTCCTTCCTGATGAGGCTGATGAGACTGGAAGGGTGGGGGAGGAGAGAGCCAGCAGCTTTGCTTCTCCTTCTTGGACATCTAGCATCACAAGGGGGAGGACCTCTCTCCTCATTCCTGGGTGCTAGGCCTCCAGTCCCCAATCTCCTCCTCCTTTTTTCCTCCTTCCAGTCCACCTGCAGCTGTCGAACCATGCCAGATCCTGATGGAGCTGAGGGACCTATAACAGGGATATGATGAGGAGGAGGATGATGAAGATGATGAAGATGAAAAGCTGAGGTAGTTGGCTCTTCTAGGTGACTAGCTCCATTCAGCCACAGGGAGGCAGGATCATGAGCAAGGAAAGGAGGCACAGCTAGACTGACAATGCAGATAAAAGACAAATGAAAGTGAAACACAAAATGGAAGTAGCTTTGTGGTTCTCTCTGGACATGGAATGATCAGGATCTACAGAGAAGCAGCAATGGATGGTGCTTCCAGATGGCAAAGTTTTAATGTAATTGTTGCTCTAACACTGAGAGGTGACATGAAGAATTGCAGTTGATTTTGTACGGTTGGGCATTTACCGCTTTTGATGTGTACGTACCCCACTATGCTCCTACACTAGTGGCTGCAACATAGCCCTGTGGGCATCTGAGTAACAATTCATCTAAGAATACCATTTTAGCAGGGCTTTTACTTTTTAATTAATATTTAACCATGGCACTCAACATTTTTTGTTTTGCAGTACTACAGTGTTAATATTTTAATTTCAATGCATTTTTAATGTTAAAAAGGGTTAAAAGTACACCACACTGCTAAAATGGCCCCAAGAAGAAAGCAACAAAGCAGAAGGGCCATAGCTCAGTTGCAGAGCACATGCCATTCGTGGAAAAGACCCTGGGTTCAATCCCTCGTGTCTCCCCTAGGGCTGAGAAAGATCCACTGTCTGGAATCCTGGGGCAGAGGCAGATTTAGGTAGCATGATTTAGGTAGAAGATTTAGGTACTGAGGTTTTTAGCGGCTCATGTACCTGGCAACCACGTAAGGATGTGGAAGTGCTGAGAAGACATGCACCTTCTGCCTTATTCTCTTCCCAGGACTATAATTCCTGGGAAGGGAATAGGAAAGGGGCGGATTCTTAAACAACTCTGTAAATTCTGGCTCTGGGAGGCGATTTATATTCAAACAGATTATTTATGGGACCAAAATGTCACCTTCCCCCAAGGACTTGAAAACGGAGAAGTGTTTTCCTCGGAATTATGTGAAAATGCATTTAGCATCTTTATGTTTTGTTTCTAGCAATCTCTGCTACTACCTTTTTCTGTGTTGATACCTCATTAGATAGGGGGCTTCTACGCTGAATTTAAAATACTTGACACATTCCATAGCGATTCTTTTTGAGCTCTCATAATTCGTTGCCGGCATTACTCCCCAGTGACATTACGTATGTAGATTGCTCTCTAAATATATACAAAACTCAATAGTAATAATAATAGCTAATATCTTTCCTTGACTGCACTGTAGAACTGAGAAAGGGGAAAAAACACAATTACAAACTTTTAATACAGTGAAAAATTATATTGAGGCTTTAATATTCTTTTGCTTATGCTTCAGTAAGTACATTCATTAAAGTTTTAATTTGCCAAAATCTTGCAGAGATAAAATCAAGTTTGTTACTATCTACCTAGATAGAGAAAAATTGCTCCTTTCCTTCATGTAAAGCACGGGTGGTGGCATCAGGAAGAGTCCCATGGAGATATCTTGGTGGGATTGCTCAGAGGTAGAGGAGGAACAGACAAGGATGGAGAACAGGAGAAATGGGATCCTGGGAGTTGGAAGATGACAGTCCAGATCCAGGGGAAGGACTAAGCAGATGGATAAGGGAAAAGCCTGCCTCAATGCCACAGGATGTCACATTGTCACATTGTCATCACAAGTGCATATCGCAGCAGACTCACATAACCCCAATGCCACCTCCTGCTAGCAAGGAGCTTCTCCCCTCTAGAGAGGACCCTGGGACTAGATCAGACAGTGAGCCAGCCCCATTGATTCTTGCAGGCTGCTGTGCAGGGCAGTGAGATGGGACTATTTGTCACTGGTCTTGAAAGCATTGCCCTGGCTGAATGTGAGCTATTGTCAAAGCAATGATTCTTCAACATCCACTTCATTGGACTGGTCATGTTGTGCAGATGCCTGATTGTTGTCTTCCAAAGCAGCTACTCTATTCCAAACTTAAAATTGGAAACCGTAATGCTGGTGGTCAACAAAAGAGGTTTAAAGACTCTCTCAAGGCAAATCTAAAAAAAATGTAGTATAAACACTGACAACTGGGAAACACTTGCTCCAACTGGAGAATAGCCTTTACCAAAGGTGTCATGGGCTTTGAAGACGCTTGAGCTCAGGACGAAAGGGAGAAATGCACTGAGAGGAGGTCACACTTGGCAAACCCTCACGGTGATCAACTCCCACCTGGAAATCTGTGGAAAGACATGTGGATCCACTGTGGAAGGACATGTGGATCCAGAATTGGCCTCACTGCTAAGACCGTGTTCATGGAAGACAATCTTACTTGGCTATCTTGTTGTTGTTTAGTTGTTTAGTCGTGTCTGACTCTTCGTGACTCCGTGGGCCAGAGCATGCTAGGCACTCCTGTCTTCCATTGCCTCCCGCAGTTTGGTCAAACTAATGTTAGTAGCTTCGAGAACACTGTCCAACCATCTCATCCTCTGTCGTCCCCTTCTCCTTGTGCTCTCAATCTTTCCCAACATCTTTTCCAGGGAGTCTTCTCTCCTCATGAGGTGGCCAAAGTATTAGAGCCTCAGCTTCAGGATCGCCAAAGAAGAAGAGACCAGGTTTTGGTACTGGTGTCCTGAATGGCTTGAGTTTCTTGTTCAGGGATTGTTGGTACAGTGGTACCTCGGGTTACATATGCTTCAGGTTACAGACTCAGAAATATTACCTCGGGTTAAGAACTTTGCTTCAGGATGAGAACAGAAATCACGCAACAGTGGCACGGCAGCAGCTGGATGCCCCATTAGTAGTGCTTCAGGTTAAGAACAGTTTCAGGTTAAGAATGGACCTCCGGAACGAATTAAGTACGTAACCAGAGGTACCACTGCATCTGTCTGTCTCAAGAGACAACAGAGTGAAGTCAAACCACTACATTAGCAGCACGTCCCCAGGATGCAAGCCTGGGCACTGTGTCAGCAGGTCTTGTGGTTTGTGCAAGTCAACATGCCCTGAGACTTGCACGCATGATGCCAGCATGCTGTGCAGCATGCATGCACAGTATGCACAACCCCGGCCACCCCAATTGCAGGGGCAAGTCATCACGCTCGGTTCCACATCCCACTGTGAATACCAATATGGACTTCTGCTTTTGCACTCCTTGCATCTCTAGCTGAATTGGGGTGATAGTGCTGGAAGACTAGCTGGCACTACAATAGTCATATATCCAATAAACAGAAGCAGACATTCACATGCAAACAAAATACCTGTGTGTGCTTATAAGCACACAAATGGGAATGTGCTTCTTGGTACCCCAGGAATTCATTTTGCACCCAGGAAATATTGACCTATTATACCTTCCATTTTACTGTTGAAAACGTTAATGTCTGATAAAGTACACTATTACAAAACATTATACCGGGTCTAATATAATCATCAAAATGCTATCTAGAGAAACCATGTAATATCTTGCTTCCAAGAGAGAAAAACAGCAAATACCATATAGGAATTGTGTAGACGCTGATGGATTGGGTGCAGTATCACTCTGAATTTACAATAATGGGAGAAAAGTCTATGGGCAATAGAAGACAGTGAGGAAAAAGGTTCACCTAGTAGGGCTGTCAGCTAAGCCGTCAGGTTACACATAGCCTCAAAGAAGCTGGGATCCGTCTACTTAAATAAATTGTTCCCTAAGTGCTGATATTTGGACGTTTTGTAATTACACAGCCAGTGCATAATTGACATTAGTTTGAAGGCAGCTGCCTTATATTCAGGCAAAGTTCTCAACATGGGGACAGGAAGTCTGAGCTCACTCCTGTGATTTGAAATAACCAGGCATACCTTGCCATCCTCTTGAGTAGAATGGGGGAACTTTCTTCAGCTTGAGGGCCAGATTCCTTCTGGGAAGTCTTCCAATGGTGGGTGGGGCCACTGTCAATAAAATACCTATGTACCCTAGGCTTGGCCCTACGCACACTCAGAAGTACCCCTCTCTTGCCTCCATCCAGACAAGCAAGGGACATCATAAAAACTGAAGGATACATTCCAGCCAGACAAAAATACTTGGGGTATGAAGTAGGGGCAGTGAGGGGGTGACCTATGGAGAGGGGGGTGTCATGGACTGGTTGGATGCGGAGGAATGGTGAGAGGAACCGGCTGGCGAACCACTAAGGGAAGAAGGTTCAGAGCCTGGGGAGTGGTGGTGGGACAGTGATGAGTGGTCAGAGGGAGAAGATGGCAAGAGGACATGTCTGAAGCTGAAGAGGTAGCAGGACTTGGTGAGCTGGGGCAGAGAGAGGCCCAGAATCAGAGGCAGAAGCTGAAACAGAAGAGTGGGAGGAGGGTGCCCAAGAGGCAGAGATGAATCAGGCTGGTGATGAATCACTGGTGTTTCCTCCTCCTTCTGCAACAAGCTCCTCCCGCCCTGTCTCCCGGTATCAGAAGAAGGATGAAACGGGTGGAGCAGTGGCAGGCTGCATGCTGGCACAGTCTCCGATTGCTTGGAAAAAGCTCTGGAGAAGAGGGGATTTAGACGTCTGTGTGGAGGCAGGGATTTTCAGTCTCCCCAATTGATTCATGGGGCAAGAACTACGGGGTTGAGCTGCTGGGCTCATTAGGCATGACACTTAGCAAGTCTGTGAAGATTGTGTTTCTGAATGGTGTGATTTACTGCCAGTTCACTCTTTGACAGGGTATGTAGCTTCAGGAGAGTTTCAAGGGTCAAATATATTGGCCCTGGGCCTGAGGTTCCTCATCCCTGCTCTCGACATGTATAGAAGTCTATCTGTACTTTTAGGCAGAGTAAGCAGTCTATCATAAGGGACAGGGGTGACGCTCGCTGTGGGTTAAACCACAGAGCATAGGACTTGCCGATCAGAAGGTCGAATCCCTGCGACGGGGTGAGCTCCCGTTGCTCGGTCCCTGCTCCTGCCAACCTAGCAGTTCAAAAGCACATCAAAGTACAAGTAGATAAATAGGTACCGCTCCGGCAGGAAGGTAAACGGTGTTTCCGTGCGCTGCTCTGGTTCGCCAGAAGCAGTTTAGTCATGCTGGCCACATGACCCGGAAGCTGTATGCTGACTCCCTTGGCCAATAAAGCGATATGAGCGCAGCAACCCCACAGTCGGTCACGACTGGACCTAATGGTCAGGGGTCCCTTTAACTTTACCTTTTTAAGCAGTCTATCTCAGTCTCAGAGAGATTTGGGGATGCTATTAAAACAGCACAATTTAGTTTAAAAAGTTATTTTTGGCAGATGTGACTTCTTTCCCCCCAGCAGGGTGCTGTTTCCTTCCTTAAGACCCGTAATGTCTTTGGATGACTCTGAGGAGATAGGTCCCAACATAACCAAACTTCCTTTTTAAAAGATAGGAAAAATCACACACAGTTTTGCCTTGAAACCTGTGTAAGGTATCTACAGAGGGTTTTAAAGCAGGACACTTCAGCTACAGTTTACAGACTTCTTTATGGCCTGGGTGTGACCTTAGGGTGTTCAGTGACTCGAGATTGCTGACTGGGGGAATAAACAGAAAACCAGGAGGAATGGAATGGAGTGTCCTGAGTAGGTACCTTCCATGCTGCAACATTTTCTTGCAGGTCCTGCTAGTTCTTCCTCACTTTCCATTGTTTAATCGTTCTCTATTGTGGTTGGATTTAAAGTCAAAGGTCTCTTTGTTTACTTTAAAAGGAAGCCTGGGAATAGGCTATTCAAGCCTTATTTGATTATAGTTGTCACAAAATTGCCAGCAAAGACGCAATTAAACCTACTTACATTAAACGATCGGGCTCTGTATTAGAAATAGTCAAGCAAATGGTAAATCTCTTAACTCTTAAGTCAATTTAGCAAGGATTAGACCCCTGGAGGGGGAAATCTTCTTAAACTAGTGCAAAGCTTTCTCCCTGCCATTTTAGCAACGAAATATAGGGGAGTAGAAATAAAAAAATAAAAAGGAGAAAAAGTTTTATCAAGATCTCCTCAAACATTCAGCTCCATCTTTTCCTCTCATAGCTAGGCTGAATATCTGACCTAAGCATATTTTACAGCTCGACATGAAATTCAGGTGCGAATAGAAGATAAGCAGCTCTGCCTACTGAATTTCTAAATCTTTGATGTTTATAACTTTATCTACTAGTACTGAATGAGTTGGGAAGTATCTCAGTGGCCACGAAAAGGCTCAGTATATATGGGGATATCGGGGAGTAGAGGAAAGGAAGCAGACCTTCTTCTGTGAGAAGGTTCTCAAGAGGGTCCAAGGTCTTTGCTTCCCACTGAATTAGACACCCCATGCTGGTGCCATGAATTATCCTCAGGGTAAAAAAAGACAGAATGCCATCCTCCTCATCATTTTACTGTAAATTAGGGTTGTTTAAGGAATTTGATCAAATCCAGTGGCAACTGACCTTTTATGCACCTTTCAGATTATTGTGCAGATTGGATCCTAATTATTCACTGACTTTTATAGTCCCCAAATTGTCAGTGAAGTTCTCAGTCCAAGAAGTATCAAAATACATTTTTAATGATGTATTTTGAGAGAACTATGCTTCGAAATGTGCATTTTGAGAGAAAACACACTTAGCAATCTGTACTTTTATTTTTATTTGCAAAATAATGTAATAAATATATTATGAATGTTATGATAAACATATGCATATATAATCGGTTCATTTATAAAAATGATCATCTGTACCTCCAAAGCCACATAAACATTTGCAAAGACAGTTTGATACTTCATCTTAATTTTTAGAGAATGCTTTGCTCTACTCCATACGTTAAAATGTGCTTTTGGAGAAGAAATGCATTAAGGAATGCACATTTGAATACTACTGAAATGCAAACGTTCATGCAGATTGCAAAGTTGCAAATTAAGATAGGGGTGGGACTCAGGAAGCACTGAGTCAAATGCCTTTCTGTGGGCTGTGAAACTGGGGCAGCCTTTTTGGTTCAGTTCTCTGGGGGCAGGATATGTGTTTTTTAACCCTTAGATGGGACTTTACATGCAAAAGGTCTCAGCCTCAATTCCTAGCAACTCCCAGTAGTGCTATGAGAGACTCCCTGTTTGAAACCCTGGAGAGGTGCTATCAGTCAATGTTGACAATACTTTTGTGACTTAGCCTAAGGCTTAGTGCCTCTGCTAGGATGATGTTGCATTCTGGGATTGCGTGTTCAGACCCAGAAACCTCCCCCTAAATAAATTCACACTTGACTCAAATTTTGGTTTTGGTTTTTGGCAGAATTTAGGCCACAACTTTATTGATTACAGAAAGTGAATGGTTGCATAGGTTTTGGTTCAGCTAGCTCCCTGCCATGCAGGTAGCGCTGACCCAGGGTTCCAGCATAGGTCAGCCAAGGGTGAATGCCTGGATAAGTGGAAAGCCGGGAAGGGCCTAACTCTGCCACCCAAATGTCCCTCTGGACTCTGGCACAGGCACAACCGCCTCTCAGGGGTTGACCAAACCACTGAGTCCCTGGATTCCTTTAACAGAATACCCTTCAGAGCGTTTTCCCATCCCCATCACCTGGGCCTATCCACAACCTTACAAGTTGTGATGATTTGTTACATGGCAGGCGAAACCCAAATGACAACAGCCAATCAGCCAAGTGGGGGAAAATCCTGCCGTGCCCCTGTCCCAATGACAGACGACACACGACGGCATAGCAAGGTCAAGCACAAAGCCCTAGAAGTAGGGAGAGGTGGTTGCTGTTCCGAATGCATTCGCCGAAAGAGGAAGCTCTGGGTCACGTGCATGGGCATAAATAGGTCCCTTGATCTGTTCAGCCTGCGTCCCATTGACCTGATTAAACCCTGCATCAAGGGACCTACCAACTGGGTGTTGTGGCTATCCAATCATACCCACCCACAACACAGAGTTTGGTTGCCAGGTCTCACCGCAACACATGCCCTCTTTAAGGGAGGAGCCGATCTCCCATTGAATCCATCTGCCTAAAGTGTTTGCCTTTTGTGCTCATCACTTGATTGATGGATTCTTTTGGATGGAGGCCTTTCCCATTAACATAAATGGGGACTTTGGGGTCGGTTGAAAAGGTGAAAAATTCTGGAGCAAAATCTGGTCAGTGTCTTGCAACAGGGAGTGAACCTGAATAGTTTTTTTCACCCCTCCTTTTACAACTGCAAAGAAACCAGACAGTCTTCATGTAGCATTTTCTTTAAAAAGAAAAGAACCTGCTCTTTAAAATTAATGAACACACCTGTTCATTCTGGGGAGTGAAAGCCTTTGTCCGTTGGTGAGTTAGAAAAGCGAAGCCCTGGGTCTTAATAAAGCAGGACTGGAAATGGTTTCTAATCCTCAGCAGAGCTAACTTTCAGCTCAAGCGCTGATCTAGGAACATATGGAAGCTTCATTATTAAAGTCTCATATGGAAAATTGGAAATAACAAGGGTCTGGAGTTTTTGTCCCCAAAACCTGCCTCAGATTCCAGAAGTAGAAATGCATTAAAAATGCATTGTTCATATTGGTCTGAGGAGGGAGGGATGTATGAAATAGCTTTTCATGTACAGTTGTACCTTGGTTGCCAAATGCCTTGGTACTCGGACGTTTCGGCTCCTGAACACCACAAACCCGGAAGTGAGTGTTCCGGTTTGTGAAAGTTCTTTGGAACCCAGAGTCTGACAGGGGTTCTGTGGCTTCTGAATAATAATAATAATATATTTATTTATACTTCGACCATCTGGCTGGGTTTCCCCAGCCACTCTGGGCAGCTTCCAGCAAAATATTAAAATACAATAATTCATCAAGTATTAAAAGCTTCCCTAAACAGGGCTTCCTTCAGATGTCTTCTAAAAGTCAGATAGTTGTTTATTTCTTTGACATCTGATGGGAGGGCGTTCCACAGGGCGGGTGCCACTACTGAGAAGGCCCTCTGCCTGGTTACCTGTAACTTCACTCCTCGCAGTGAGGGAAGTGCCAAAAGGCCCTCGGCAGCCACCACCATTTCCTCCTTAGGGATGGGAGGCGAGCCAGATCTGGCCTCCAAGGAATGCATCTTCCGCTGCTGCCGCCACTGCCACAGTCGCAATGATGGCTGAAACGCACTACTGGTGGGCTAGATCTGTTGCTCTCCTCCCATCCCTAAGGAGGAAATGGTGGTGGCTGCCGTCTGGGATCTCATAGGCTTTGCATCCACAGAGCATGATTCAGAGTAGCTCCCTCCCTGACCATCTTTGGGTTAGGTTGATTTGACCCTTACCCCGCTTTACTGAGGTACCATGTGTTCTGATTAGCTTTGTAGTTCTAAGGGAGTTTTCTGCTATATATTTGGTTGAATGTCTCCCTTCTACGGATGAGGCCCAAACCAGGAAAGAGAAAATCTCACTGTTCGCCTCAAATTGTACACCATTTTGTTCAGTTTCCTCAGCAAAGTCTAGTCAATGTTTCTCTCTCTGGATTCCATCTGTGTTGTTTCAGTAACTTTGCTACCAAGAACACACACACACAAAGGCAGGCAGACAGATAAGACGAGTACCTTGTCAAATCTCAAAAAAAGGGACTTATTTAGTTGTCAAACAATGCTCTTCAGAGCTCGTTACATCTGCTCATAGCTAGCAGATGATGTAATACAAATTTAGGCAAATATACGCCAAGACTGTACTGCAACCTGAATGTTGCCAACCTCAAACCATTTCACTGAAGCTGTCAGTTGAGACAGTTGACCCATCAGAGCTGGGCAAATTCTTATGCGAAGGCAGCTGGTTACCTAGTGGTGTAATGGGATGGGTGAGTTTAAGATTTGCAGAAAAGAGGCTTACGGGAACCTTGCCCAAATGTTGAGGCTGGAAGCCTTTCTTACCAATTCAATTTCTGTGAGAATCTGCATCTTCTCTATTCCCCTGAAGGATGTGAGGAAGGAAGGAAATCATTACAGCTGATGCTACTGAGCTACTTGAGGCCTCGAGCAACCTGAGAAATAATTGAAATACCTCAACTTCTTCCTGATGTTGCATGTAGATGCTGTAAGAGTTCGGATACCACTTTTTAAAAAGAACATTAGAACATTCAGAAGTGCTTTGAAAAACATTTCATGGGTTTTGAGGCTCCAAATGACCTTGTCTTGTCCGTGGAGTTCATTTTTCTTCATTTGTGCCTCTTCTTCTCTGCCCCCCCCCCCAAGGTTACCATTGTCAGGGCACAGAGCGAAGCAACAGCCTCGGGCAGCAGGTGCTGGTAGGGAGAGGAACGACTGCAAGGTGTATCAGGACCGCAGACCTGTATGTGCCACATAGCCTGCCATGAACCCATGATGTGCTCAGGCGCATTGGAGGATGATAGTCCATCACTAGTTTTGAACTAAGATCCAATTTCCAGTCCAGTCAGCTTCTGAACACAGAGGGGGAGGGACAGTATATTGTCCTTCACTCCATGCACCAAAAATGTCTGAATACCCCACCCCACTATGGCCCCCTGATGGTTCTTCACAAGGTAATCCAGCCCTCTGGCTGAAAAAGGTCCCCCGCCTGGATAGCTCAACTGGTTAGAGTGTGATGCTGATGATGCCAAGGTTGCAGATTCAATCCTTGAATGGGACAGTTGCATATTCCTGCATTGTAGGGGATTGGAAAACCCTATACAGTGGTACCTCAGGTTAAGTACTTAATTCGTTCTGGAGGTCCGTACTTAACCTGAAACTGTTCTTAACCTGAAGCACCACTTTAGCTAATGGGGCCTCCTGCTGCTGCCGTGCCGCTGGAGCACGATTTCTGTTCTCAACCTGAAGCAAAGTACTTAACCTGAGGTAATATTTCTGGGTTAGCGGAGTCTGTAACCTGAAGCGTATGTAACCTGAAGCATATGTAACCTGAGGTACCACTGTAATTCTGTGATTGCCTGAATAGTCCCTGCTTTACATAATGTTTTGTGGATATATCAAGCTGTCTGAACTTACTAAGCCAGTGGTTCCCAATTAGGGGTTTGGGGATGCCTGGGGGTCCACGGAACGCACCCAGGGGCTCCGTGGCCCCACCCCTTGCCTCACCCTGACTAAATTATTGTCATTTTTGCATGGTGATACCGCATATTTTGTGGTCTGCTTTAGTGCTGTGCAATTTTTCAATATATTGGCAAAAATCAGTTTTGAAATCACATTGCAATAACGGTTTTGTCCAGAAAATACGCAACATGATATTGCTCCTCGCACGAGGGAGAGCAGGGCAACCCATTTCAAGGCACTGCCGATATCGCACGATGCTCTCAGCTGATAATGCTTCTGATCTGAGCTGCCTTCTCCTAATGGTGATGGAGAACAGGGCAGGTGATTGCCCTCACTTCAAGGCACTGTGGCACTACCTCCCCCTGGCACTGAGGCGGAACAACTGTTCTCAGTCAGCAGGAAAGCAGCAGGAGTCACAGTGGATGTGCATCTTTGTCGGCTGCCACTGCTGGCTACACTGCTGATGGTGGCTTCATGCAACCCCCATCCCTATTCCCTCAGACTCTCTTCCTCTCCTCCCTCCACCCATCCGATCTCCACAGTTGTTCTTTCCTTTACTCCCATGCCTGATCTGCACGCACCCCACCCACCCAATCTCTGTGACTGCTCCTTCCCTGATCTCCAATTTCAGACTTCATGAAATATTGGAATATTGAGATGTTTAGCTGCTGATCTATCACAGTGTTGAAAACCAGAGATCGCCTTGCCCTAGTCTGCTTTTAGTATAACTAAAATCCTTTGCGTATATTTTAGTATACCTAAAATGTGGCCACCCCACATTTTGTTCAAAAAATTGCTTTGCAGAGGTAGCTACCATAGAGTTATCAAAATTTTCAAAAGTAGGGGATCCATAGCTTGCCTTTTGAAAAATAGGGATTCCTCAGTAACTAGCTAATTGGGAACCACTGTACTAAGCAATGGATGCGGGTGGCGCTGTGGTCTAAACCACTGAGCCACTTCGGCTTGCCAATCAGAAGGTCGGCAGTTGAAATCCCTGCGACGGGGTGAGCTTCCGTTGCAGGGTCCCAGCTCCTACCAACCTAGCAGTCCGAAAGCACGTCAAAGTGCAAGTAGATAAATAGGTACCGGTCCGGCGGGAAGGTAAATGGCGTTTCCGTGCACTGCTCTGATTTTACCAGAAGCGGCTCAGTCATGCTGGCCACATGACCTGGAAAAACTATCTGTGGACAAACGCCAGCTCCCTCGGCCAGTAAAGTGAGATGAGTGCCGTAACCCCAGAGTCGTTCACTACTGGACTTAACTGTCATACTAAGCAATGCAACAAAAAGTCAGCCTCATGGTTTCTATGAGAAACGAATGGGAGAAAGGGGGAGGGGAGTGTTTTCATTCCCCCTCCCATTTGCATTTATTTATTTTTAACAGAAATGAATTGCAAACCAATGGGGTGCATTTGTTTTCTTACTCATTCCTTTTAGAGAAACAGATGCACACCTCAATGAGTTGCCTCTGTAAACCTAGCCTGAGCAATGCAGTAAGCTCTCTTAGCTCCCAACTGACCCCTTTGTAATAACTATGTCCTTTGGGCATCTGCAGTTCTGAGCCCCTCCGTTAAGTTTAACCGTGTGAAGTATTCCATTTGGTCCAATTATGTCAAAGTTACGCACTGCGAAGCGGGATATCATCTGGATGATTCAATTTTATTGCCAACCTGATGAACAGAGAGGCTCCATTTTGCATGACAACGAAAGGCTGCGATTTTCAGCTTGTAGGAAGCATTCTGCTTTGCATAATCTTTCTCATTGTGGTAACTGGCTACTGTAGTGTGTAGTTCATTTCAATTATTAGACTGTTATTCCTCCCACAAGGCCAATGGCAAATGCTTTCTGTTGTTATGCAAAATATTCTCTATTGAATCTAGCAGCTGTTCATTACAGCAGAAATGTTGCTCGTAGCCTTAATTTCGCGACACTTCAAATTATTTGGCAATTGCAAAGGCGTGTTTCCTGTGCACTTTCGGTGTAAAATGTAGGTTGTCAAATGGTCTCTCTCTCTCTCTCTCTCAGCCATTTTATGAATCTATTTTTAATTTGTTCCATGTTCTTCTCTTTACCTTCTGTGTGAGAATTGTGCATTATCTGCTCCCACAATGTCTTTTGTCTGCACTTTCATTCAGAATGGACTAGTTTTAATTATATAGAGTGAGATAACCCAAGATGTCATCTTTTAAAAACACAAAACATTCACCTCAATAGTGTGGTGGGAGGGATCTTGGAATTACAGAGGTCCATCTAGTCCAACTCCCTGCAATGCACGAATCAGTGCTAGGGAGTCCATTCTACTGTTAATCAGCTCTCACCATCAGATCCTGATCCATTCCTTTGGGCTACACAGTACAGACCCTCCAAGTGTCCCTATTTTCCAGGGACAGTCCCAGATTTATAGAAGCCGTCCCAGTTTCTGATTTGATCCCAGAACGTCCTGCTTTTCCTTAAAGGTAAAGGTACCCCTGACCATTAGGTCCAGTTACGAATGACTGGGGTTGTGGTGCTCATCTCGCTCTATAGGCCAAGGGAGCCGGCGTTTGTCCACAGACAGCTTCCAGGTCATGTGGCCTGCATGACTAAGCCGCTTCTGGCAAACCAGAGCAGCGCACGGAAACGCCGTTTACCTTCCCGCCGGAGCGGTACCTATTTATCTACTTGCACTTTGACATGCTTTCGAACTGCAAGAAAGAATATTCCACCTAAACATTAGGAAGAACTTCCTGACAGTAAGAGCCGTTCGACAGTGGAATTTGCTGCCAAGGAGTGTGGTGGAGTCTCCTTCTTTGGAGGTCTTTAAGCAGAGGCTTGACAACCATATGTCAGGAGTGCTCTGATGGTGTTTCCTGCTTGGCAGGAGGTTGGACTCGATGGCCCTTGTGGTCTCTTCCAACTCTATGATTCTATGATTCTATGCTAGGTTGGTAGGAGCTGGGACCGAACGAGAGCTCACCCCATCGCGGGGATTTGAATTGCCGACCTTCTGATTGGCAAGCCCTAGGCTCTGTGGTTTAGACCACAGCGCCACCCGCCACCTGCTTTTCCTTAGGACGCCCCTAGTTTCATAGGAGAAATGTTGGAGGCTATGGTAGGACAGCATTATCTTCATCAGAGAAATGTTGGACGGTATGTTGGAGCATTATGTGACCCCCAAACCAAGGAGATAAGTAAATAGACAACCTTTAGAAGACATCTGAAGGCATCCCTGTATAAGGAAATTTTTAATGTTTATTGTTTTATTATGTTTTTATATATGTTGGAAGCTGCCCAGAGCATCTGGGGCAACCAAGTCAGGTGGGCTGCACAGGGTATAAATAAGAAAAGTGTTGTTGTTGTTGTTGTTGTTGTTGTTGTTGCTGTTGTTGTGGACATCCCTATTTTTATCAGAGAAGTGTTGGAGGGTGTTCAGTGATTGGGAACCCTGCATGGTTATTAATTATGTGAATTACTTAACAGGGCTCTAGAAAGGTGCTGTTTTCACTTGCATTTCATCAATCCACCCCCTTAGACCACATTTACAGATAACATGTCTGAAACATGTGCTTTCCCAGTGAGTTTGGGATAACCTCACTAGCAGTGGACTTGGCTTGGTTCCTGCTATACTTGATGGGGCTCCAGTGGCAATTTCTTTCCCCTCCGTCAGTCCTTTCCTGCTTCCTCCCATCCTGTGCTTTTTCAAAGAAGTAGTAGATGTCATTGAATTCTGCATCCAGTTGTGTGCCTGGCCAATTCAGCAAGTAACGGCTTTGGATTAATCTTTTTACTGCCTAGTTCATATAACAATGAAAAAAAGCCTGAGCGCTTAATGGCGTTGTTTGCTACAAATATTATGCCATAATATTTCAGGCCTAATAGCTGTTGTTAAGAAGTACAATCTATTGCTAGGTAGTTCATTTCTTTCCAAAGTGGAGAAAGGGAATGTGTGCATTGTGTGTATTTTCCTCATAGCAGGAAGCTCATTGTTAAAAGTAAATGGACTAAGAGGCTGTGCCCTATAACACAGACATGTCCTCTTACTGTACTGCCTAGTGGAAAGATGGGAGGTGTGGCTTGGAATCATGCACAAGCCTATCTAGAGGAACAAGTCAGGCCCTAAAGACTTGTTATCTAAGCACAGTTCTGCACTTTCCTGGTTCGTGCCTGAGCACAGTTTTTCTTTTTTTCTTTTTTTAAAAAATAATACTTTATTTAGAATTCAACAATAACCAAGGGGGGAAAAAACACATCAATTCATTACAATTAACCAATTTTAACAATATATAAATAGTAATAGAAAAATTACACAGCATCACTTTTAACTTACTGAAGTTTTCATATCACACTTTTATCTCTTTATCTCTTTCTTAACAAATCAAAAAGAGAAAGACCAAGGAAGGAGGCAGAAAAAAAGAAAAAAGAAGAGGAAGAAGAAGGGGGGGAGAGAGAGAGAAAAGAAAAAAAAGGGAAAGGGGGGGGGGAGAAAACAAAACAAACACATTTGACTTCCGATTAGACTCATTGTGTTATTATTTCTACTATTTTTTCACACACAGTTCCAAATTATTATATTGCTTTCTTTGTTATCGTCAGATATCAAAAAATATATATATTATATTTGTTGTTTTTCTTGCTCCACCTATTGCTTTCACCACGTTTATTCATAGTTGTCAGACTTGTGCAACCTCATGGACTACTCTTTCCTTTCCTTTTCTTTGTCCACTTCTAATCCTCATTTCTGATTGCTGAAACGTGAACCATCAGCACACAACTTCTTTCATACAGTGCCTACGTAATTTATGGAACTCACTGTCAGAAAGTGGTGATGGCCCCTTGCGTAGACAGCTTCTGAAAAGGACTGGACAAACTCAGTGGAGGAAACACCCAGCAGTGGCAATTAGCCATTGCAGCTAATTGAAATCGACATTTTCAGAGGCAGTGAACCTCTAACTGCCAGATGCTAATGACAGGGGAGGTCTGTTACCTCTGTGTCTTGCTTGTGGACTTCCTAGAGGCATCGGCCAGCCACTGTTGGAAGCAGAATGCTGGGCCAGATGAACCTTCCATCAGATCCTGCAGGGCTTTTCTTCTGTTTGTAACAGTAGCTTCTTTTGCCGCTCTGCCTTCTTCCTCAGATCAAATAAACTTGTAAGCTTGCAGAGCTTTTTTCTTCCAAGGTGCCAGAAGCTCTTCAGAGAAGAGCGGCAGATTTTTCCCTCTTTATGTAAATGACATCTAAGGCATCCTGTCTCCCAAGACCATTTTGATCAATTACCATTTCCATCCCTGATCCATCATGCATTCAGAAGTAAGAGGCTGTTTTCCTATTTCAAAATCTCATCAATATATAATTCTCCTAAAGTGGCTGCTGGTTTCAATATAATCGCCCCTTTTGACATCCGAACATCGGGAGAGAAATAGCCTGTGTTCTTATCTGCATTGCATAACTTCTTAAATAATTTACAGGGTTTCTCCTCCCCGGCACCTTTTCCAACTACTTTACAGGAATTGCATCTCAGAAGCATCACATTATTTCAAATTAAGTTTAGGAATTACGTAAGGCTGGAAGGGGTTATTTGGCAGGGTCCCCGGGATCACTTAAAACAGAATAATTACCTATCAACTCGCTTTAACCTCCCTGTCGTATAATCTGGGAGCTAAAAGGGTGGGCATCTCCCATCCATTCATGGTAGACATAATAGGTAAAAAGGGAACTCTAATCCACATTAATGATTATGCACACAGAGCCAGAGATCCTTATTTCACTTGTCGCTCTCTATATGGTCATGAGAAAATATTTAGGCTGGCTTACTACCCAAAGGAGAACTTCACTGATCATCTATGCTTATGTTTACTGACTGGATGCTGTCTTCACCTTATGGTCCATATGTAAAAAAAGGGTAAAGTTAAAGGATCCCTGGATGGTTAAGTCCAGTCAAAGGCGACTATGGGGTTGTGGCGCTCATCTCTCAGGCCGAGGGAGCTGGCGTTTGTCCACAGACAGCTTTCCAGGTCATGTGGCCAGCATGACTAAACCGCTTCTGGCACAATGGAACACCACGTCATAAGCCAGAGCACATGGAAACACCGTTTACCTTCCCACCACAGTGATACCTATTTATCTAATTGCACTGGCATGCTTTCAAACTGCTAGGTTGGCTGGAGCTGGGACAGAGCAACAGGAGCTCACCCCATCACTGGGATTCGAACTGCCAACCTTCCGATCGGCAAGCCCAAGAGGCTCAGTGGTTTAGACCACAGCACCACCCATGTCCCTATGTGCACATATAAGGACACATTCAGCCCATTTCCACTTACCTGCGAATAAGCCTCACTGAACTCCATGGGACAAACTTTGAAATCTACATGGATGGGATAGTGTTGTGAATTCTGTGCCAGTGAACACTGAATCCACATCTCCATTTTCCTTCCTCACACCATAAACTACATACTTCTAGTCAAGGGTCTAGAAACCAAGCCTTATGAGGAATGGTTGAGAGAGTTGTGTAGCATGGAATAATAATAATAATAATAATAATAATAATAATAATAATAATAATAATAATTTATTACTTCTACCCCGCCCATCTGGCTGGGTTTCCCTAGCCACTCTGGGCGGCTTCCAACAGGAGATTAAAAATACATTAAAACATCAGTCATTAAAAAACTTCCCTAAACAGGGCTGCCTTCAGCCCTGGAAAAGTGGAGACTGAGAGGGAGAGATGAGAGCCGCCTTCAAATATCACATGGAAGAGGGAACAAGCTTGTTTTCTCCTGCTGTGGAGAGTAGGACTCAAACCAATGGATCCAAGTCACGAGAAAGGAGATTTCAACTGAACATCAGGAAGAAATTTCTGACAGTAAGACCTGTTAAACAGACTCCTACAAGAGGTGATGGACTCTCCTTCCTTGGAGGTTTTTAAGCAGAGGTTGGAAGTCCACCTGTCATGGATGATTCAGTTGAGATTCCTACATAGCAGGAGGTTGGACTAGATGAGTGTTGGGTATCCTTCCAACTCTATAATTATAGTATTCTAGTCTATGATAGTGAAGCACGTGAACGTAAGCAGGTACTCTCTTGGCGTCAATAAGGATCAGGCAGACTCAGCAAATGGAGAATTAGAAGGTGAAGTTTATTGCCAGGCAATAAGGACCCAGTTTGGAATCTCTTCCAAAAGGAACTGGGACCCCAATTGACAGAAATCCAGAGGTCTTTATACCTGAGCAGATCACAGCAAATCATAGATCATGAGACAACCATGAGGCAGTCACGATATCGCCAGCGAAAATTAGCCAATTAGCAAGCTTCTTGCCATGCTTCCAGCTCCTGGTCAAGCACTGGTCAAGCACAGAGTTCTAGTTCTGCTTTCTGTTGCCTGCAGTGACGCTCTGTCTAACCTCTCTCCTAATTATGACAAGACAGGGAGTTTTGGAGATTTTGTGGTTTTGCTCTTCCTGTTCTGTGGATTAATTTAGCCTGTATCTGAGGGGATTTTGTACCAGAATCTCTGATTCACATCTTCCCCTTGTCCAGGGTACACGGATGTTTGTAGGGGAAAGGTCGGCTCCTAATTTTGCTGTTTCAAGCAGTATGCAGTTAGCTAAGGCACAGCTTCCCTTTGATTCAAAATGGATTATAAAATACTGTAAGCCCTGATTATGTGTGAGTATATATGAATATATTGATTACTGATAACTGATTATATGGATAGCATAGGGGTAGCCCTTCTTCCTTGCCTCAATAGTGTCCCCAACCCTCCATCTTCTTGAGCCACTCCAGAAGAACACTATGGTCAATATTAACAAAATCCTCCAGCAACAAACCTTAAAACCTTAAAACATACCCTATAAAACTTACCTTACCCATGATCCAGCATGGTATAGTGGTTAAGAGTGGTGGACTCGTAATCTGGTGAACCAGGTTTGCTTCCCTGCTCCTCCACATGCAGCTGCCAGTCTTGGGCCAGTCACACTTCTCTGAAGTCTCTCAGCCTCACTCACCTCACAGAGTGTTTGT
Organism: Podarcis tiliguerta; assembly: GCF_965153285.1. NCBI lineage: Eukaryota > Metazoa > Chordata > Lepidosauria > Squamata > Lacertidae > Podarcis > Podarcis tiliguerta. The sequence continues at coordinate 80,696,840 of NC_139539.1, forward strand.
TGTGGGGGAGGAAGGGAAAGGAGATTGTTAGCTGCTTTGAGACTCCTTAAGGGGAGTGAAAGGTGGGATATCAAGTCCAAACTCCCCCTTTTTCTTCTACAGTAAATTAGCAGCCAGTACAGTACAGTGGGTTTTTTAAAGCTGTGGTTGGCTGGCCATCTCTTGTGGATGCTTTAGTTGAGATTCCCACATTGTGGGGAGTTAGACTAGATGAACCTCGAGGTTCTGTCCAACTTAGTTATATGATTCTATACTATCCCATTGCCTTGCCAATGGCACATAGTTCAGGGGTGGGAAACTTTTTGGAACCCAAGGGGCCACATTTCTTCATGGACAACCTTCTTAGGTATGCTCATGCAAGTGGTGGATGCAGCAACAGAGGAGGCAGCACTGGAGGAGGGCACCAAACAGAGTCTGGGAAAGGTGTGTGGCCTGGAGAGAGTTCCAAGGGCCATATAGGCAGATATGAAGGGCCACGTTGCCCCCTGGATCTCAGGTTCCCCAGTCCAATCTCCCCTTTCAAAGCTACTACACCTTCATTCCTGACCCCCCCCCCCAAAGAAGCCCCTTACTAAAGGTATGACTTGTCATCCTTTTTACCCATTTCAAATTCCCTAGCTAACTTTCCCCCCAGGCATCTAGCACCCGCTCTGTTATATGCTTTTAATATTGCATTCTGCTAGCTCCACTAGAATTATGCTTCAGAAGGATTTTTCTATTATGCATTCTTATTTTTTTGTACATAACTGCCTGGGAAAAAATGGTGTGTATAATAGAGTTGGTTCTCTCTCCCTCTCTTTTGCACTTGTTTTCCCACGCAGAATCAGATCTTTAGTGTTAAGATATATGGGAGACCTCAGAATGACTCCCAAATTGGGAAACAAATTGCCGCCCCTGGTGCTGCAGCTTAAGGATCTGAGTCGGAACTTGTTCAACAATGCACCAAGGGATCGTGACGAACGGATCGCCTGCACTCACGTGGTTCTCCTTTACATGAGCACAACACCAAGCCTTATACGCAAGCTGCGTGTTTCTACATTGTGTACCATTGAACAAAAACTTTCCTTTCCTTCCTGTGATGGCCTGGGATTCGGACTCAGAGGCTGAACCTGAGGAATCCCAGCCTGCACAGGATTCCCCGCCTCCATAACCAGCTGAGCCGGGGCTGGGGCTTGAGCCTGAAGGGTCCTCACCTGTGCTGGATCCTCAGGTGCAGGCACCAGCTGAGTCTGCTCTGGCTCCTGAGGTGATGGAGGACCCATTGCCTGCAGCTGCCCCACTCTCAGCCCCGTCAGAGGAAGCTGAGGTTGCCTCTGGGTCTGGTAACCCTCCAGCCTCTCCTGAGCTGCAGAGGCTCAGGGCAGAGAGGCGGAGGGAACTAAGTTCCTGCAGGAGGAGTGCTCACCTCCAGGCCAGCAGAGGCACGTCACCTGTGGATAGGGGCTGCTCTATGCCTCGGGGCAGATAAAAGCCAGCCAGCCCCAGTCCCAAGTTGCGGGAGCAACATTGTTGGTAGCCAGTTCCTGCCTGAGCTCCTAACCTTACCCGACTCCCTGCCTTGGACCCAGCTTCAGCTTTGACAGACTGCCTCCAAACTCCACCCTCGGACTGGACTTGGACCTTGCCTCACAGGTAACCCACAGGACCAGCACACTTCTTCTGGGAGCCCAGTTGGGAGAAAAGCAAGTGTGGGGAGGTGGTAGTTGTGTGGAACAAGGGTCAAACACTAACCTCCCACCTTCTCTCTGCAAATTGCTCCTGTGCATACAAAACAAAACTCTTCAGACTCCCCACCCCACTAATTCACATCCTTCTTCTCTTCTCCCCATCTCTGATTTCCATACTGGGTCTCCCAGTGCCTACTGATGCCGCAGTAGCCCTTGGAAAACATAGGAAGCTGCTCTGTCAGACTATTGGCCCAGCTAGCTCTGTGTTGTCTACAGAGACTGACAGTGATTCTCCAGGATTCCAGACTGGTTGCATTCTCCGCCTTATCTGTAGATGCGGAGATAAGTGTGATCTGGAATGGTGTCAGGCATGGGAGAAGCAGCAGAAGGTATTTTCTTTCCATCCTCAACCTTGTTCCAGGTTTTTTCCCCATATCTGAGTCATGCAATGCAAGTACCAAAACTGAAGCTGTATAGCCCAGAAATCTGAGTTTCAGAAATAGAATCCAACCCTCTACATCAGGCAAATTCTCAAAACTGTCGTTTGACTCCAATTTATGTAGGCCACGTGTGTGTTCTTGGGGTATATGGAAGGTGGAACTACCAATATAAGAATCACTGTTATAATGCCTTCTGCTTAACTTTAAGATTTGCTCTGGCATTTGCTTTTTTCCTCTTCCCTGACCACCCCCCTTACCTTTTATGCCATGGCTTTTAGACTGTAATTCTGTAGGCAGGATTTGTTCTGCTTTAATTGATATGTAAGCCACTTTGGGAGCCTTCCTTGGCTGAAGAGTGGGCTATAAATGGTCTAAATAAATAAACAACATGGCACTCAAAATAAAACCTGGAGGAACATGTCCTTCTCTTCTACCTATGCTGTGGTATATCACGTCTTCCTTCATCCCAGCAAATGGTGGCTGAGGTGTCAGAAACTCCGATGATGTTAGAGCATTCCTATACTTAATGGGAGAGGAAATCTCAACAGTTAGGTCCCATTGTCAGTGGCCATCAGACATTAGGGATAATGTTTAGTTCTTCCCAATATACCAAGAGAATGAGGTTTATATCTTTGCACCAAGCAGCTGAGAATAAATCTAATGCTGAGTATGTAGTGGTTAAGAGCAATGGACTCGTAATCTGGTGAACCGGGTTCGCGTCTCCGCTCCTCCACATGCAGCTGCTGGGTGACCTTGGCCTAGTCATACTACTTTGAAGTCTCTCAGCCCCACTCACCTCGCAGAGTGTTTGTTGTGGGGGAGGAAGGGAAAGGAGAATGTTAGCCGCTTTGAGACTCTTTCGGGCAGTGATAAAGCAGGATATCAAATCCAAACTCCTCCTCCTCCTCCTCCTCTTCTTCTGTTAGTTGCTTGAGAGTATCTGCTTGGGTTTTTTTATGTATATACAAGAAGCAAAAAAGGAAGCAATTCCTGCAGTCAAGAAGCAATGTGGTTCAATTCCACATGCTCAGATTTCCCTACACGAGATCTATAAAAGATTTTGCGTTTTCTGAACTGTCAATCAGATGTTCCAGAAAATGTTGTTGCCAGTCATTTCCTGTGCGCTTTGTGATATGATCTCATTGATAGTTTCACATTGCAAGGGGCAAAAGAACTAACAGACGAAAATGTAAAGTATTCCTCCCAAGTGTGTTGTTTCAGAAGTGTCGCTTTTGACTTGCAAAGGAGTTGTGTAGCTCTGTGAGGTGCAACGCAGTTGGTGGGAAGGATCTGTTCTTCTTGTCAAATCAAGGCAAATCATGTCGATATGAGACCCGCTTATGTAGGTCTGATAGAACCTCACTCTTGGGGAGGGGCTGGGGAGCGCCCATAGCTCAGTGTGAAAAAGCACAGGCTGTGCCTTCAAAAGGCCCCAGATCCCTGGCATCTCTAGGTAGGCCTGGGAGAGAGACCCCTGTCTGCAACCTTGGAGAGCCACTGTTACTCTGTTGACAGGACTGAGTTAGACGAATCACTCAGTATTCCTATACAGTGGTACCTCTGGTTATGAACTAAATTTGTTCCAGAGGTCTGTTCTTAACCTGAAACCATATATGTGTGTGTGTGTGTGTGTGTGTGTGTGTGTGTGTGTAGTTTCAACATAACAAATTATCAAATCATATAATCACATACATCATTTCCCCCATGTTCCCCTGCCCCCCTTCCATCCCCCCCCCCCGGGGACTTCCCTCAGCTCCCCTCTGATTTCTCTGCACATATTATTCTCTGCTTGTTATAAAGTTATACATATCTTTGCATTGTCTATCTATCATGTTATCAACCAATAAATGTGTGTATGCCAAGGAGTCCAGTTCATTTTGTTGTCTTTTTAGATAATTTGTAAAAAGTTCCCATTCTTCCTTAAAGTCACACTTGTCCTTGTTCCCGCAGTTTGTATGTCAATTTAGCCAGTTCTGCATAACTCATCAATTTTTCTTGCCACTGTTCTTTCGTTGGGATTTCCTCATTCTTCCATCCTTGTGCTATCAAGACTCTTGCCGCTGTTGTAGCATACATAAACAGATCCTTTGTTTTTCTTGGCAGGTCTTGTCCTACAATCCCTAACAAAAATGCTTCTGGTTTTTTTACAAACACTTGGAGAGTATGATACAGACTACAGTGGTACCTGTGGTTACGAGCTTAATTCGTTCCGGAGGTCCATTCTTAACCTGAAACCATTCTTTAGCTAACAGGGCCTCCCGCTGCTACCACACCGCCGCCACGCGATTTCTGTTCTCATCCTGGGGCAAAGTTCTTAACCCAAGGTACTACTTCCGGGTCAGCAGAGTCTGTAACCCAAAGTGCTTGTAACCCGAGGTGTTTGTAACCCAAGGTACCACTGTATTAGGAAACCACTTGTCTTTTTTATTTTTATTAAGAGTTTTCAACATAAAACACAATAAAAGCCAAAATAATCTAAAGGAGATAAACAGGAAAGAAGAAACTAAAGAAGTAGAGAAGAAGAAAAACCCACAGTGTCTCCCATCATAATTATATCTTCACACTTATTCCACACACAGGAGAGTGAACCCTCCCAGTTCTCACCTGGGAGCTTCTCTACTTTTCCCCCAACAAGTGAGACAAAACGGCCATTCTTCAAAATTCGTATTTTTCTGAACATTGCAATGCACGCAGTTCTATGCAAAAAGACATACCTTTCAGGAAGCCGTGCCTATAAATGTGTGTGCAAGTGAAAACAGCGTACAAAATGAATCATATTAAGAGAAACTGCTTGCAAAATTTGTACCTCTGTCAACACTTCAGAACAAAATGTGTTTGCTAAAATGCTGCAGAATTTCATAAGGAGGTTTTTGTTTTTTTTTAACTAATGCTCCAGAAATGTGTGGAACTGAATTTAAGATGGGATATATAGGCACAGAGAAAACTGAAAGCCAACAGATCTGTCCATCAGCAGTGTTCCTGCGAGCCAAATCAAAGGTCCGCCATTCTTCTAATATGACCTGTATTGGGCCCCTAGCCTATGTTTGTCTGATACTGGGTTAGGTATTTAGCCTCCAGTTGTGGTAGATGGGAGGGGGGGAGAGAATCAAAGCAAAGCAAAACCTAGAACATCTGAGGATCAAAAACAGAAGCCCTCTTGCCCTTCATGGAGCAATTCAGAGACACTCTGAATGCAGTGCTAATTCTGCCATGGATATCCACTAAACATAGGACTGTTCTACTCAGTTAGTTAGAAGGGGAAGAAATGGAGGCAGTGAGAGATTTTACTTTCTTGGGCTCCATGATCACTGCAGATGGTGACAGCAGCCACAAAATTAAAAGACGCCTGCTTCTTGGGAGAAAAGCAATGACAAACCTAGACAGCAACTTAAAAAGCAGAGACATCACCTTGCCAACAAAGGTCCGTATAGTTAAAGCTATGGTTTCCCCAGTAGTGATGTATGGAAGTGAGAGCTGGACCATAAAGAAAGCTGATTGCCGAAGAATTGATGCTTTTGAATTATGGTGCTGGAGGAGACTCTTGAGAGTCCCATGGACTGCAAGAAGATCAAACCTATCTGTTCTGAAGGAAATCAGCCCTGAGTGCTCACTGGAAGGACAGATCCTGAAGCTGAGGCTCCAATACTTTGGCCACCTCATGAGAAGAGAAGACTCCCTGGAAGAGACCCTGATGTTGGGAAAGATGGAGGGCACAAGGAGAAGGGGACGACAGAGGACAAGATGGTTGGATAGTGTTCTCGAAGCTACCAGCATGAGTTTGACCAAACTGCAGGAGGCAGTGGAAGACAGGAGTGCCTGGCCTGCTCTGGTCCATGGGGTCACGAAGAGTCGGACATGACTAAATGACTAAACAACAACAACACCCAATTAGTTACTTTTATCATGGCTCGGTGGTGGTGTTTTTTAGTGGTGTGTGTGTGTGTGTGTGTGTGTGTGTGCAGAAGAGTATAAATTCGGTGTTTTCTAAATTGTGGCTTGCATATGCAATTTGTCTCATTGCCAGTGTGTTGGTTCTAACTCTCACAATGAATTGCCTTGACAAAAAAATAAAAATAAAAGAAGAAAGCAGTTCCCTTTCCCTTGGTATCACTTAGATACTCAAGAAGCTTCTTGTTGCTGTCATGATTGTCTTATGCAACTTAAGACGTGGAAAGAAAGTAATCAAGAAAAAGCATAACTTGATGGAGGTCATTACGAAGGGGTATAAAGCACCTTAAGGAAATAAAAATGTGGAACATCATTTTCTGTCTCGTACTGCAAACACTTAAAGTGATTGAAGTGAGACATCAGCCTTGTCAGGCCCACAAAAGATGGTGTGCACAGCAAATCATAATTCTGTCTGCTTCCTCTCAATATTTTATCAAACATTTATTTTAGTTTGGAAGGAGGCGTTTTGTCATGCCTTGCCACTGCTTTTAACTCCCCAAGTGCAGCTCTCAGAATATTCACTCCCTTTCACAATAATTCTACATGCCATACTTGGCTCAGTGGAGACCAACTGCGTTGACCCTGGACTTAATGAAGCACAGTGGACCAACACCAGCTGATGACATGGCTCCCCAAATCAACACAGACTGTGGAAACTTCACACTGGACTTCAAGCAACTGGCATTGTGTGCCTCCCCATTCTTCCTCCAGACTCTGGGTCCTTGGTTTCCAAATGAGATGCAAAAGCTGCTCTCCTCAGAAAAGAGATTTGGGGAGCCATGTCATCAGCTGGTGTTGGTCCACTGTGCTTCATTAAGTCCAGAGTCAACACAGCCGTCTACCAGGAGATTTTGAAGCACTTCATGCTTCCGCAGACGAGCTTTATGGGGATGCTGACTTCATTTTCCAGCAGGACTTTGGCACCTGCCCACACTACCAAAACCTGGTTCAATGCCCATGGGATTATTGTGCTTGATGGGCCAGCAAACTCACCTGACCTGAACCCCATAGAGAATCTATGGGGCATTGCCAAGAGAAAGATGAGAGATATAAGACCGAGCAATGCAGAAGAGCTGAAGGCTGCTGTTGAAGCTTCCTGGTCTTCCATAATACCTCAGCAGTGCCACAGGCTGATAGCATCCATGCCATGCCACATTGAGGCAGTAATTGATGCAAAAGGGGCCCAAACCAAGTACTGAGTACATATGCATGCTTCTACTTCTCAGAGGTCCAGTATTGCTCTATTTGCAGTCCTTGTTTTGCTGATTTCATTTAATATTCTAATTTTCTGAGATTGTTAATTTGGGGTTTTCATTGGCTGTACGCCATGATCATCACAATTATAACAAATAAAGGCTTGACATATCTTGCTTTGCATGTCATGAGTCTATCTCATATATTAGTTTCACCTTTTAAGTTGAATTACTGAAATAAATGAACTTTTCCACAATATTCTAATTTTTTGAGTTTCACCTGTATGGTTGCATACATACCATATATTTAAATCATGCCCCCAAAAGAATTCTGGGAACTGTAGTTTGTTAAGGTCACTGGGAATTGTGAACTACAGTTCCCATGCTTCTTTTAGAGAGGAGAAGGGCTTTAAATGCAGGGTGTGTATCCCATGTAAGCCTTCTGTGAAAATGTCTTAATTCTTGCCCCTGACCTGAATGAAGCAATTGAAGCGACTGCATATTCAGTCTCCGTTACCTGAGCTCCCTCCTCCCTCCATTCTCCATGGAAAATTTCAGATTGTAACTTCACCAGGGCAGAGACTTGTATATTTATTTATCACTCTGATGCATATGTATGGATGGTGCTAAAACTTCAAACAGCTGTGAACCATCCTTAGCCTTTGGGAAGGGTTCAGATGGAAACTGAGTCAAATCAGTATGAAAAGGTATGAAAAACCTGGCTCCACGACAACCCTGATGAATATTATGGTGACTCTGTGCACATGGATAAGAAAGTAATTTGTTCCTAAATCATTACATTACTGAATTGGTGTTATAGGAGAAATTAATTTGCTATGCAACTTACGCTTACTGACATTGGTTTTATTGCAAACGCTTTTCTGATTCCTGCCACACACACCCCAAGTGATAGCTATATTAACCGTTGGTATTTCACTCTAATGAAGATTGCTAGAGGTGTATTAGGATTAATGTAGTCGAAAACTAGTAAGAAAAAAAAATAACACACTTCACGTACTATTAAACTTGAGTTAGATATAAGCATAAATCTGATGTGGGCTCTGATGATACATCCTTATTTTAATGAATGTCTTTCTCTCTGTGTGTATGTGTGTGTCAGGCAATAGGATTTAAGTCTCCCCAATGTACAGCAGGTGTGTGAGAAACACTTTCATACGGACCGTGATTTCTAGCCTTTCAACACTCTACATATGACTCTGTGGAGACTGTGCTATTCCGAGACTAGTTGTATTTAACACCTCTGAGACCAGCTCTGTAAAATCAAGTACCCTGTAAGAAGAAATCTGTCTCCTAATCAGAGTTCTCTTGCCTCCAGTAGATTTGTAGGCCATTTTTTAATATATATATAAAAATCTCTTCAGCCAGCGTGAGGCTGTGGTTTACAACCTCAGCTGATGCACCTCACCTGTTGAACGGTATAAATTTAGTGACGACCTAGTATCTCCAGGTACTCTCTTTTAGAAAATATATCCTCTTAGTAGTCCATATTTATTTTTCATGTAAGCTGTGCCTTCTGTACGTGAGACAGACAATGAATTCTTGTGTAGGTTTTAACAAGAGCCGTGGCGCTTTTTCTTTTTAAGCGTATACAACCAGAAACCCTTGGGATCGTTTGAAAAAACACTGCTACTCTCAAAACATATGCTTCCACACAGCAGAGAACGAGGGTGAAAGCAACTTATTTTAAGCTGTTGTCCAATTAGAGAAATCTTAACAGAGTGATTCATCAATGAAATCCGCATAAATGAACAAACAAGTAAGAAAACAATCTTTTTTTTCTTCACATTCATGTATCAGAGGAGGCACAATAGAAGTGACATTTCTTCTTGTGTGAGAGAGATACAGGGCAAAGCAGGGAGATGGCTCCCCTCAGTCGATACCTGGAAATTATCAAAAGGCAGGTAGTTTTTAGGCTAGATGTTTGCGGCTGGGGTCCAGGGGTTTTGTTGTGCATTCCAGGGGGGTTGTGAGTGTTCTGCATGGGAAGCTGTTTTTTGGGTTTTTTTACTAAGTCAGGATAAATAAATGTTGCTAAATATACTCCAAAACCAGCAGTAAGACCCACAAACTTGGATTTTCATGCCCGTTTTTAATTATATGACACAAAGGCCATCATCACTGACCTTCATCAGTGGTAGATAGATGGAGACAACTGTCCACTACTGGGGCATATATTCTTCCAAGGAATATTGCTTTTTAAATAAGCAAACAAAGAAACAAACCCAAAAACCTCTATATATTTGAGATAACTATCTGGCCGTGGAATTTGCTTTTCTTCTCTGGCAAACTTCTATCCACATCAGAATTTAACTCCTACGGTGTCACCTTTCATTCCAATTTTTTCATTCATCCATTTCATTCATACAGTTTTGAACGGATTATATTATCAAACGGTACTACTGTACTGGTAATTGAGTATATGTGAGTACATTCACACAATCTTCCTAGACTCACTTTGTAGGGCAACTTACAAAGGCTCCTTGGGGAGGAAGGGAAGGGATATCAACTGAGAAATAAAAATAAAACCTTTGGTGAATTGCATCATCTCTTGAGCCTAGAAAGCCTTTTTCTAGGTGTTCATTGATAGCTCACATGCTCACCATCAGTAGATAACTAGATGGATTTCCACATCATATAGTTTTTGCTTAGCCTTCATTAGAGATCGGGTCCTCCCTTAAAGAGGGCACGTATTGTGGTGAGACCTGGAAACGGACACCTTGTGTTGTGGGTGGGTACGATTGGTCAACCACAACACCTGATTGGTAGGTCCCTCGAAGCTGGGTGGAATCTAGCCAATGGGACGCAGTCCAAACAGTTTGAGGGACCTATTTATACCCATGCACATGACCCAGAGCTTCCTCTTATGGCGTGTGCATTCAGAACACCCGCCCACCTCTCCTTATTTTTAGGGCTTTGCGCTTGACCTTCCTATGCCGTCGTGTGTCGTCTGTCATTGGGACAGGGGCACGGCAGGAATTTTCCCCACTTGGCTGATTGGCTGTTGCCATTTGGGTTTTGCCTGCAGCGTAGCAAATCGTCACAACTTGTAAGGTTGTGAATAGGCTCTGGTTCAGGTGATAGGGATGGGAGAACGCTCTCACCATCCGTATGTGAAGGGTATTCTGTTAAAGGAATCCAGGGACTCAATGGTTTGGTCAACCCCTGAGAGGCGGTTGTGCCCGTGCCTGAGTCCAGGGGGACATTTGGGTGGTAGAGATAGCCAGTTCCCGGCTTTCCGCTTATCCAGGTGTTCACCCTTGGCTGACCTATGCTAGAACCCTGGGTCAGCGCTACCTGCATGGCAGGGAGCTAGTCGAACCAGAGCCTATGCAACCAGTCACTTTCTGTAATCAATAAAGTTGTGGCCTAAATTCTGCCAAAAACCAAAACCAAAATTTGTGTGCATTTATTTAGGGGGGAGGTTTCTGGGACTGAACATGCAAATGCCAGAATTGGTCATGACCTACAGGTGTGTTTAGACCCCATTGCAATTTTGCCTCCCTTGCCCCCACCTTTATTTATTACTTATTTTTATATTTAAAAAAATGATCACTGCAATTTCCTTTTTTTTGAAAAATCAAAGCAGTATAGTTATATAGACACAAAAACACACAGACAAGAAATAACACATAAAGGTTTAAAACTACAGCTATTACAGAAAATGTTATGTACATATGCAGAATGAGCAAAATCTATACCTTTATTCCATTTAAGGCATTTTCTCTACCTATCTCTACTTCTGTAAAAAGGAAAAGAAAAGAAAAGATATGTTTAAGCATATAGTCCAGGCAATGTGGGTTTGGGTAGCAGCTAACCATCATACTATTCAATATTTCTGTACTGGACCTTCAAGTTGAAAAGCCATTTTACTCACTTTGTGACATTTTGGCAATTCCCCCAAGTATGCAAGACTGTATTGGAAGACAGTATTGCATGGAACCAACGCCAGGAAAGCTTCCCAAACTAATATGTCTGTGAATAGTACAATCCTATACATATCTACACATAAGTATGTACATACTTTTATACATAAATATAAATAAGTAAAGTCCATTAAGTTCAATGGGACTTAATTCCAGGTAAACAAGTATAGGATTGCAGCCTAAAAGATTTTGAATCAATTAATCTAACTGTTTAATTGATTAGATGTTACACCCTCTAGGCATGCTTCAATAATTCATTTTAAGTAGCAATAAAAGGGGTTTTTAGTTGTCGCTAAACATATGGGCAGCAAAGCCATTTTATGCAAACCGTGTTCTCCTTCATGGAGAGCATGTGTTGTGGTGGGGTCTGCTGAGCCACCCCTCTGTTACCAGGCAGGGTCTCTAAAGATGGCCTGGGGCAGTGATTGGTTCACTGGGTTGCTGGGGTAAAAGTTGCGTGCTGAGGTCCCCCAAAACACCCTAACCCAATAACTCACACATCACACATCATTTTTGTTTAAGGTTTTTGGCATAATTTTGGCCACTTTATTATCATACAAATTGTGAGTGGTTGCTTAGGCATTGGTTATGACTAGCTGTCCCCCCCCCCCCCGCCGCCTTGGGGGACAGCACTGACTCCCGGATTCCAGCGGGAGCCAGTGTGGAGGAACAGGACCCAGGGATAACTGGAGCTGCGCCACAGACCCTCAGCTTCTCCCTGCCTGCTCCCAGGAACTTACGCGGCCCGCACCCTACACCAAGGGTTTGGACGAGGGGGATGGTAAGCCCCTGAATTCCTTTAACGGAATTCCCGTGCAGCAGCAGCATTGGAGGGGTAGGCACAGCCAATCCACACCCCTCCACCAACCAATTTTAACCAATGCCTAACCGCCAACCTTACAAGTTGTGACAATTTGCTACGCAGTAGGCAAAACCCAATTGGCACGCACTAATCAGCCAAAAGGTAAATTCCTACCAGGCCCCCGCACCAATGCAGACGACCCCATGACAGGCATAGCAAGGTCAAAGCGCAAGCCCAATCAAGGGAGGGCGGGCGGGTGATCCGGTGCCCACAGCGAAAGAGAAAGGAAAATGCTGTGCCCCTTGTTTAAATAACCTCTGTCCCCACCCCTAAATTGGCAACATCAAATTTAGCCCAGTAACACCAACCACCAATCCAATTCCATCCCCTTGGAACTAGCCTGCCTGGTAACCATGGGGTGCTTTGTTTGGCCCCATCCGCAACACGTGCTCTCCTTTAATGAGAACACGCTTTATGTTGCAATTTTGGTGGGAGGGGTAAAATGTTTAAATACTCTGCACACAGCCTGGAGCTTTCTCTTTGCTGCGTGCAACGGATCACCCGCCCACCCGCCCACCCGCCCTTGAGTAAGGGGTTGTTGCATTGACCTTGCTATGCCTGTCATGGGGTCGTCTGCCGTTGGGGCAGGGGCCTGGTAGGAATTTTGTCCATCTGGCTGATTGGCTGGGCCATTTGGCTTTTGCCTACTGCGTAGCAAATCGTCACAACTTGTAAGGTTGCGGTTAGGCATTGGTTATAAATTGGTGGAGGAGGGGTTAGGATAGGCTGTGCCTGCCCCTCCATGGTTGCTGCGGAAAGGGAATTCCGTTAAAGGAATCCTGGGGCTTGCCATCTTTTCATCCAATCCCTGGAATGGGACTAGGGCCGGCAAGCCTTCAGGGAGCAGGCGGGTGAGAGTTGAGGGTCTGTGACTCAGCTCTAATGCCTCCCCAACTTGCTTTCCCCCGCACTGTCTTTCGGTGGTGCCCGGAAGTCAGTTCTGTCCCCAGGTGGGGGGGGGCAGATAGTCTTAACCAATGTCTAAACAACCACTCACGGTTTTGTATTTAAATAAAGTTGTGGCCAAAATTATGCCAAAAACCTTAAACAAAAATTAAGTGTGCGTTGTGAGTCATTTGGGGGATGGCTTGGGGACCTTGACACGCAACAACTCTAAGGATAATTAAACGAGAACCTCATTGTGATGCTCTTCTCAGAAAAGTGAAATCAAATTCTTCTTGGCCAGTACTCTTGAGGAAGTCTGCAAAATAAATAAAGAAGTATTCTAAATGGAAAACAAATTTATGGAAAGCTGCATAGCTAATTCCCTGCACACCTTCTCCAAACCTTTGGAGCTATTATTAGGATAATTCAGTTTCGCAGAGTGATTGGAAAAAGAAAAGCTTACACATTTATTCTTCCATATTTCAAATCTGAATCTAGAACTTGATGCTGAACAAATAGAATTATATGAAATATACGCACGTAAAAATCCATAATGCTAAAATACCTTAGGCACATTGCAGGAAATATCAAGTCAGAAGCCCCTTCTGATGGTCATTGTTGCAGAATGAACACTTCCCAAGCTGCTGATATGAAGGTGCGAAATTTAGACCATGTGGTGGGAGCCCACAATGTGGCTCATGAGTTGTCCTCCCAAGAAACTGGAGTAAAGCTGCTGTGGGAAGCAGTTGTGGATGACTTCCACAATCTTCATTACTAATGTGATGTAGTAGAACCACCTGCTGCTGAGGACATCCTGGCTACTAAGTCATTGTCTGAAAGATCTTTCTAAGTTTCCTTAAAATCAGCAAGACTGGTGAGAGTTGTTTTTTTCTAAGCCTAACTGTGATGGGAAGAGGGGACGAGAGGTTTAGATGACTTTGTGGGAAAGGTGAAAATGTGAATGGGTAGTATGGTTGTGTGAGAATAGGGTGTGTATGTGGTTTTGGATCTGCGGATGTACCTTGGAAGTCAAACGGAATGTCCGTTCGACTTACAAAAAGTTTGGAAACCAAGGCACAGCTTCCGATTGGTTCCCGATTTTTCAGGCGCACCAGAAACAAAAGCGGAAGCTGTGCTGGAGGTTTGGCTTCCCAAAGAAACGTTCATAAACCAGAACACTCAATTCCGGTTTTTGATAGAACATTTGACTCCCAAGCAGGGCTGGATTTAGGTTTGATGAGGCCCTAAGCTACTGAAGGTAATGGGGCCCTTTATATGTCCAGCTGTCCTTTGTCAACAACAAATTTTCGCTGTTTTTTGTGTTGAATATATGCTATATGGTAATTTATGGACCTAATAGGTATCTAAAGGCATTTGCACTTGTTGCCATGCAACCAGTGTTGGGATACTGCCAGGGAGACAAAGTCCATCATGACTCCACGTCGTCTCCGGATGTCCATTGATCTCCCGTAGACACGCAGTATCAGCAATTAGCGACACGAGCTTCAGAAATAGCTTGCCACATTCCAGAGCTGTGCACGCTCTATCAGCACATAATGCACACAGCGAAAGATGCACTCAGGAGAGCATTATATACAAGTTGATTTCTGCGTTGATCAGAACAAAGAAAAACATGACTGCCTGCTTCAGTGTTCCGGCAGAGAGAGAGACGAAAACAAAGACACTCTATATATAGAAAGGATCAAACCAGTGATATTTTAGGGAGCAGGCTAGCAGGTGGGGCCCATTACTTGCATCATAAGAGCTCACACAACACAAAGCACTGTTGCTGTAGGTAGGTTTTATTTTACTTATATTTCCAAAATATAAGATAAAAAACAAGATTTTTTCTTTATTTTTTTGGGGGGGGGCCCAAGAGAGTGGGGCCCTAAGCTATAGCTTGTTCAGCTTATTCGTAAATCCGGCACCGCTCCCAAGGCGTTCAGGAGCCGAGGTACGACTGTTCTCCCGTTTGGATTTGACATGGACCAACACTGTTATGGGACACCTGAAATGGTGCAAGTGAGGAAATACAGTCCTCAGGTGAGAAAGGTTTCCCCACCCTGATCAGACCCAGTATTCCTCCTCGCTGCCTCTTGCTGGAAGAGTTGGAATGTAAGGCATGTCCTCTTGCTTTCACCAAAAATAGAGAATCCCAAGGTAAGGAAACATCAGAATCAGGTTTTTGCACCAACAGTCAGATCTAATATTCTGACTAAAACATGCGTAACTTTTCTTGGCACCTGTTATGGTTATTCTGCCTTATGGCTGCCCAGATGCTTTTGTAGCAAATTTGGTTGGAAAACAAATCTGTGAAATGTGCAGCATAAAAAGAAGAATCACCTGTGGCCATTGTTTTGAATCGGAGCAGCTGCTTACTCCTTGGAGAGTGAGCAAAGGCATCTATCTAAACAAACAGTAAGATTATGAGAAAGTTAAAACCATGCAAAAAAAATTTCCCCCAGGAGGTGGTGGTCCATTCTTAGTGAGAAATTTGTCTTTGGGTGGGGCACATTGATCCACACACCAGCTCCACAAGGTGTGGCTTACAAAAAGAGCCCAAACACCATAACATCAAACCAAAATAATGCAATTCAATAGCCCCAAACTGATCCAAGAGTAGACAGAAAACCATAAGCAACAAAAACATTTTGACAACTTGGCATAATCCATGAAGTGGCTGGGAGAAGACAGAGGTTTTAACCTTGGGCCAGAAGGATTTGGCTGGTAAACCAACATTTACATCTCTTATGTACAATAATTTAAAAGCTATTTAATTTAACAGTAAAAGCTATGGTTTCCCCAGTAGTGATGTATGAAAGTGAGAGCTGGACCATAAATAAGGCTGATCACAGAAGAATTGATGCTTTTGAATTATGGTGCTGGAGGAGACTCTTGAGAGTCCCATGGACTGCCAGAAGATCAAATGTATCCATTCTTAAGGAAATCAGCCCTGAGTGCTCACTGGAAGGACAGATCGTGAAGCCGAGGTTCCAATACTTTGGCCACCTCATGAGAAGAGAAGACTCCTTGGAAAAGACCCCGATGCTGGGAAAGATGGAGGGCACAAGGAGAAGGGGAAGACAGAGGACGAGATGGTTGGATAGTGTCCTTGAAGCTACCAGCATGAGTCTGACCAAACTGCGGGAGGCAGTGGAAGACAGAAGTGCCTGGCGTGCTCTGGTTCATGGGGTCACAAAGAGTCGGACACGACTAAACGACTAAACAACAACAACAACAAATGTACAATAATTTACAATTCCCCATCCAGCTACTGATACAGGCATAGAAGTCGAATCTTGTAGGCATGCAACCCAAGTTGGATTAGCCAGCTATCGTTAGAAACCATTTTATGGGTTTATGCAGATCAGGTTATGCATGTCAAGAACACATTTGCTGAAATAAATAAAAAGGAGCATT
Organism: Podarcis tiliguerta; assembly: GCF_965153285.1. Lineage (NCBI taxonomy): Eukaryota > Metazoa > Chordata > Lepidosauria > Squamata > Lacertidae > Podarcis > Podarcis tiliguerta. Next base: position 80,713,199 of record NC_139539.1, read on the forward strand.
TTTGATCTGCATTGATAGCACTGCTTTAGATTTGCGAGGTGCCAAAAGATAGCAATCCTGGAGCTCTTGAGAAAAACAGTACACTTATCTTGAGTATGTCTAACAATGGGACCTTCTTGTGCATCTTCCCCCATTGCTCCCTGAAAATGGTGCCAATAAATGATCATCCAGAGCTGGTTTTGATTCTGTGATCATGGGATTAGACTAAGTTGAGAGGGGGAAAGCGAATCTATAGAGGGCTCCAATCTCCTCAAAAGCTGCTTGAAAACCTCTTAAAATGTTGCTCATTGTGCACTGCTATAGTTCTGTCAAATGCTGTATTTTAGTGGCTTGGCGGAGGTGGTATAACAATGAAATATTATCTCTCATTTTCTCTGATGCTCCCATAATGCTCCCTTCATCATCATTTTTATTTTGTTTTTATAGAACAAGTCATTGGCGTGTAATTGACAGGGTTTTAGATTTTGGCTTACAGGCCTGTTTCGACTCCTATCAGTCATGAAGTTCATTAGGGAACCCTGGGTCCAATCACTATGTCTTAGCTGAACCTACATCACAAAAAAGCACACAGGTGGCACTGTGGTCTAAACCACTGAGCCTCTTGGGCTTGCCGATCAAAAGGTTGGCGGTTCGAATCCCCATGACGGGCTGATCTCCCGTTGCTCTGTCCCAGCTCCTGCCAACCTAGCAGTTTGAAAGCATGCCAGTGCAAGTAGATAAATAGGTACCACTGTGGCAGGAAGGTAAACAGCATTTCCATGTGCTCTGACTTCTGTCCTGGTGTTCCGTTGCTCCAGAAGAGGTTTAGTCATGCTGGCTACATGACCCAGAAAGCTGTCTGTGGACAACCACCGGCTCCCTCGGCCTGAAAGCAAGATGAGCGCCAAACCCCATAGTTGCCTTTAACTGGACTTAACTGCCCAGGGGTCCTTTACTTTACCTTCATATTAGAACACAAGCTCCCCCCCCCCAATACAGTGGTTCCCTCTAGGGGCCATTAGGCAGGGTGAGATAATGTGAAAGAGCAGCAAATGGTTAATTTATTCATAGAATCATAGAATCATAGAATCATAGAGTTGGAAGAGACCACAAGGGTCATCGAGTCCAACCCCCTGCCAAGCAGGAAACACCATCAGAGCACTCCTGACATATGGTTGTCAAACCTCTGCTTAAAGACCTCCAAAGAAGGAGACTCCACCACACTCCTTGGCAGCAAATTCCACTGTCGAACAGCTCTTACTGTCAGGAAGTTCTTCCTAATGTTTAGGTGGAATCTTCTTTCTTGTAGTTTGGATCCATTGCTCCGTGTCCGCTTCTCTGGAGCCGCAGAAAACAACCTTTCTCCCTCCTCTATGTGACATCCTTTTATATATTTGAACATGGCTATCATATCACCCCTTAACCTCCTCTTCTCCAGGCTAAACATGCCCAGCTCCCTTAGCCGTTCCTCATAAGGCATCGTTTCCAGGCCTTTGACCATTTTGGTTGCCCTCCTCTGGACACATTCCAGTTTGTCAGTGTCCTTCTTGAACTGTGGTGCCCAGAACTGGACACAGTACTCCAGGTGAGGTCTGACCAGAGCAGAATACAGTGGCACTATAACTTCCCTTGATCTAGATGCTATACTCCTATTGATGCAGCCCAGAATTGCATTGGCTTTTTTAGCTGCCGCGTCACACTGTCGGCTCATGTCAAGTTTGTGGTCAACCAAGACTCCTAGATCCTTTTCACATGTACTGCTCTCAAGCCAGGTGTCACCCATCTTGTATTTGTGCCTCTCATTTTTTTTGCCCAAGTGCAATACTTTACATTTCTCCCTGTTAAAATTCATCTTGTTTGTTTTGGCCCAGTTCTCTAATCTGTCAAGGTCGTTTTTATTACCCTGGTCAGCCACAGTTCAGTGGAAGCTCCAGAATGTAGCTTTCTCTAAGATGGTGTTCCAGGAACTTAGGAGACAGAACTGATTTGTCAGTCACATAGCTCTCGCCATCCTTGGTGCTTTCATTACATGGCAAGCTTGGAAAGAAATGATTCAATTTTTGCAGGCACACTGAAGCTGAATCAAATCTGAATTTCTGAATCAACCAAGGTCCCTACTTTGGTTTAGACCACTTTGGAGACATCCTGCCTCCGGTTGGACTATCTTAAATTTGTCCAAATCCAGTGCACACCTCTATAATAAATATCATTTAAAGACAAGCTAATTTAAGCTCTTTTAGTAGCATTGGAAAGTCAAGCTGAGGGAGGAGAGAATTGATGGGACTTGGGATAAGAAAGCCAAGTTTTAGCATAGAACAACATCAAAGAAGGTCTAAACCAGCAAAGGCAATTTAGACACCCAAATTCTAGTGATTTGTTTTGTAAAAAAAAAAAATGGAATTGGTTGAAGCTGGAAATATGAGAATATTACATAACTTAGTGTTAACATGACAAAGACAGCATGGATGAACTAATTGACTCAATCATGCAGAGAGGTGCACAGGAATGTGACCCAGAGATGACATCAAAAGAAGAAGAGGAGCTCACTTTAGACCAGGCATGGCCAAACTTGGCCCACCAGATGTTTTGGGACTACAATTCCCATCATCCCTCATCACTGGTCCTTTTAGCTAGGGATGATGGGAGTTGTAGTCCTAAAACAGCTGGAGGGCCAAGTTTGGCCATGCCTGCTTTAGACCTTAGCACATCTGGTGACAAAGTTGACTCTCCAACAGTTATTTTGGAGGACTTCCCACAGTTGGGATGTGGGGAATCTGGGGACTCATCCCTTCACTTAAAGTCTCTCTGCATCGTTCCCCTGAATCACAAGAACAGAGAGAAGACTAAGCCTGAGTAGAAGCCCACACCAGAAGGCAGATTACCAACCTGGCTGCATCAGGGCTGCCTTTCCACTGTGCTATTCCTGAGCAAGAATCTCTGGCCTAAGCATTTTCAGGATCAGGCCCATCTGGTGCACTTTGGGGTCTGAAGAACCTGATACTTGCCTTAGCCTTCCTTCCTTCCATTTGTCTTTGAATTCTATGAACTGATCAACCCAGGACCAGCATTGGTAGAAACAGGGCAATTTTCCCCCTCTAGTGACCCTGTTTCTGCCTTCTTCCTGCCTTCCTCTGTCCTCATGGGTTTTGAAGCCCTAGACTTCTAATCAGCATGCAGTATTGTGGAGCTTTTGTGTGTCTCTGGAGTCCAGTGGAACCCAGAAAATGTCTTCTACTATAGGAATCCCAAAACTAATCCTCCCCCCAGTGATCAAGGCCTGGGTGCGGGGCATTGGATTCTTACGGACCTAGAAAGTTTAGCTGGGTGGCTCAGAGGTATATGTTTCAGGAGCCCCTCAAAAGTTTTCTTCAATTTGGGGGATTGTAGTAATAGCTAAGCTCACTCATTGGTACCCTCCAAATGTCCCTATTTTCCAGGGACCATCCGAGATTTACAGAAGCTATCCCAGTTTCTGAACTGATCCCAGAATGTCCCACTTTTCCTTAGGACATCCCTAATTTCATCAGAGAAATGTTGGAGGGTATGTTAGGATGCCCTTATTATTATCAGAAAAATGTTGGGGGGTATGGAGTTATGTGACCCCCCAAGTTAAGGAGATAAGTAACTATACAACTTTTAGAAGACATCTGAAGGCAGCCTGTACAGGGTCAAGTTTTTTTTTTAAAAAAAAGTTTAAATGTTTATTTTTTATGTACATTAGAAGCTGCCCAGAATGGCTGGGTTCACCCAGTCAGATGGGCTGGGTAAAAATAATTTTAAAAGTTGTTGTTGTTGTTGTTGTTGTTGTCAATGTCCCTATTTTCATCAGTTAATGTTGGAGGGTATATTATATAGAAAGAAAAGTGTTATTTGGTTTCCTGTGTTCTGGGCTGATAGATTTGTTGGCAATGTGAGACCCTATGCTTTGTTTTTATTGACTTCACCATATATTATGTATTTATGAAGGATATTCTTTGTTGTTGTTTTTTAAACGGTCTGGAAATAGCTGTTTACATAATGTCTTCTGTTCAGATAATTCTATAAGTAGGAGAAATATCTCCAGGAGTATGCATTTTGTGAAAGTCAAGACCCCTTTAATGCTAATAAATGAAAAGGAAGACTTCAGGAGATTTAAATGGGATATGATTTTCTGCTCCCAAACAGATTAGCAGATAAGTGTTTTTGTCGATTTGAGATTTATCTGCGCAGCCTTCTGTGCTGCCATTTTTATCTCACAGCTCAGCAAAATACTCAGCATCTTTTTGCGATTCCAATATCCTTGAGGGGGAAAAAGAAACCTGAAATGAGCTTGGCTTTCTTACTTTCGTTTTGAAAATAACCTTAGATGTGTCACATGGGAGAAAAATCTGTCTGAAAAAGTTGACATGATAAGGGAAGGGACGTTTTATACTTGCATGAATAAAAAAGGATAAAAGTGCTGGCTGTTTCAATACTCATGTTTGAATTGGGCACATTTTATTTATTTATTTCACCAACTTTCTCTATTGCCCTTTGTGGAGCTTCCAGGGTGGTTTACAAATGCATGATGAAATTCATATAGAACACCAATAGAGTATTAAAAATCCAGGAACACATTAAGGCTGCAGTCCTATGATCCCTTGATCCTTTTCCCAGATCCTCCGTGTCTCTATTTTCCAGGGACAGTTTCAGATTTACAGTAGCTGTCCTAGTTTCTGAATTGATCCCAGAATGTCCCCTTAGGACTTCCATATTTTCATTGGAGAAATGTTGGAGGTTATGGAGTTATGCGACCCCCGAGCCAAGAAGGTAAGCAACTGTACAATCTTTATAGGATATCTGTATAGGGATGTTTTCGATGTTTAATGTTTTATTATGTTTTATATATGTTGGAAGCTGCCCAGAGTGGCTGGGACAACCCAGTCAGATGGGCGGGGTATAAATAATAAAATTACCACATTTTTCTGTCTATAAGATGCCCCCCTGTATAAGACGCCACCTATTTTGGGGGACTCCGATTAAGAAAATGGGGAGAGATTTTACCGTTCATAAGACACTGTGGCGATCACACAGGGTGCCTGGATGTTTCACTGTCTATTGATCCCTGTGCCACCACTTTATTTCTCGCTGCCACCACCCAGGCCCTACCTGGTACAATACTGAGTCCAGTCAGGTTTAAATTGGAACATAAACTTCTGTTTATTGCAGTTTAACAAGCGTGTGGTTTCATAAACGGTATTGGTCAATTACAATCATAGGGTGCCTATCCAGACCTATAACTTCCGCTACCTGCTCTCACTCACTAAACCACCTCTCGGATATTTACTTGTCTTTCTAGCTCCTAACTGTTCCTGACTCAGCTTATTTCGCTACATTAACTCAACCTACCCACAGACTCTATCCCAATTCACTCCCACTCCAACCAACCACCCAACTCCCAACAAACTCTCCTTTCACCCCTCCCAGAGCTGGTTTTATAGTCCCTCTGACTCCACCCCCCGGGTTCTGATTGGGTAACTTCTTTAACTATTTCACCTCCAGCACTCTCATATGTTAACGTCACAGACACCCCCAAAATTTGGACATTATTTTTAAGGGGGGAAACCTAGTCTTATACATGGAAAAATATGGTATTATTATTATTAATAGTATTAGTATTATGGAATGTTGTTGTTGTTGTTTAGTCATTTAGTCATGTCCGACTCTTCGTGACCCCATAGACCAGAGCATGCCAGGCACTCCTGTCTTCCACTGCCTCCCGCAGTTTGGTCAAACTCATGCTGGTAGCTTCAAGAAATCTATCCAACCATCTCGTCCTCTGTCGTCCCCTTCTCCTTGTGCCCTCAATCTTTCCCAACATCAGGGTCTTTTCCAGGGAGTCTTCTCTTCTCATGAGGTGGCCAAAGTATTGGAGCCTCAGATTCACGATCTGTCCTTCCAGTGAGCACTCAGGGTTGATTTTCTTCAAAATGGATAGGTTTGATCTTCTTGCAGTCCATGGGACTCTCAAGAGTCTCCTCCAGCACCATAATTCAAAAGCATCAATTCTTCGGCAATCAGCCTTCTTTATGGTCCAGCTTTCACTTCCATACATCACTACTGGGAAAACCATAGCTTTTATTATACGGACCTTTGTTGGCAAGGTTTTTAAGATGGAGAAATGTTGGAGGGTATGTCTTTGCTTCACTAAATGTGGTGGGTTTCTCTCTAGGAGGGTGGTGAGGAGGTCTTTATTTGGCATTCAGAGATTTGCCAAATAGTGTCCCAGGATATGACATCACAATTCTTGAGATGAAACAATGGGGGCACTGCTTCCCTACTTTAAGACACCACTGTTTGTTCCTGCTTGACTATTGTAAACTTCTTCAAGGGCTATTGTGCACCAGAGAGTAGCCTATAGACAAAAGGCAAAGGGCCAACAAAGACCAATACAGAAATAAAGTGAGTGATGGAGTATTATTAAGAAATGTCTGCATGTTTTTCTACTAGAGAATTCCCTTGTGTGCTGCCAGATCCATTCTGTCACACAGGGCAATCTGTCGCCACCTTCTGCCACTTCTTTGTAGCAGACGGTGGGATTTAGTGTAAATGGTTTCATTATGATACATTAAGCCTGCCTTTGGTTGATTCCCATGGCTATTGCTTAACTGAGAGTCCATGGCTGGGCTGTTGCCTGTCAAGGTCCCCAAGCCACCCCCCAATAATTCACACATCACACATCAATTCTGTTTAAGGTTTTTGGCATGATTTTGGCCACAACTTTATTTAAATACACACATGTGAGTGGTTGCTTAGGCATTGGTTATGACTATCTGTCCTTGCCCCAGGGACAGAACTGACTTCCGGATTCCAGCGGAAGCCAGTCACGGAAACAATTTTTGGGGAGAAATGAAGCTGGGCATCAGTCCCTCATTTCTCACCCTCATGCTCCTGGTGGCTTGCACGGCCCAAGTCTGATGCCAGGGACAAGGACAAAAAGAATGGCAAGCCCCTGGATTCCTTTAATGGAATTCCCTTTCTGCACCACCATTGGAGGGGTAGGCACTTACCCCTCCACCAACCAATTTTAACCAATACCTAACTGCCAACCTTACAAGTTGTGATGATTTGCTACGCAGTAGGCAAAAACCAAATGGCACCAGCCAATCAGCCATATGGACAAAATTCCTACCAGGCCCCTGCCTCAAAAGCAGACGACCCCATGACAGGCATAGCAAGGTCAAGCGAACACCCCCCCCCCCAATACAGGGAGGGTGGGCGGGTGATCCGGTGCAAGCAGCCAAGAGGACGCCCAAAGCTGGGCATCCAGCATTTAAAACCTCTGACTCCTCCTTCAAAATTGGCAACAAGCAAATCTCCCCAGCGACTCAATTAACCATTTCACTGCCTGGGTCTCTCCACAAATCCGCCTGGCAACAATGGGGTGGCCTGTATCCCCCACCGCAACACGTGCTCTCTGCTAGGGAGAACGCATTTTTCAAGAAGGCTGTGCATAGGTCCCTGACTGTTTGGTGGGTTATCTTCCTGCCGTTGTCTGCAGGGCATTTTCACAGAGAGGTTTTGGCCCTCCAATCCTGTTTGTGGTTTTAGATTGTGAAGAAAGTTGTGAAGCGATCCAATCCAGTCCAATTTAAAGAATTATTGTGAGGGTATTGGGGGGGGGGGGGAGGGGGAGCAGGCTGTATGTCAAGACCCTTCTAATCCCTGAACCCAGCAAGTGTTAAAATCTAAGAAAGGATTCAAATTCTTGGAATAACCAGGAGAAGGTCCTGGTGATAGCCTAAGGCCCTAAGCAATGGGCTATTAAGGGAACAAAGGCCTGTGTCAGACAATGGATGGGTGAGGCCTCTCCCTCAACTTGCTGGTAGTTAGAAAGACAATGGCCAGAGCTGGGAGGGGAGAGTTGAGTAATGTGAGCTAGAAGCTAGAAGCTGGAAGAAGCAGGCTGAATTATATATGTGTGTGTGTGTGTATAATTTATACCCCACCTATCTGGCTAGGTTTCCCCAGCCACTCTGGGCGGCTTCCAACCGAATATTAAAAACAATACGGCGTCAGACATTAAAAACATCTCTAAACAGGGCTGCCTTCAGTTGTCTTTTAAAAGTAAAATAGTTGTTTATTATCTTGACATCTCCTGGGAGGGTTTTCCACAGGGCAGGCGCCACTACTGAAAAGGCACTCTGCCTGGTTCCCTGTAACCTCACTTCTCGCAGTGAGGGAACTGCCAGAAGGCCCTCGGCGCTGGACCTCAGTGTCCAGGCTGAACGATGGGGGTGGAGACGCTCTTTCAGGTATACAGGACCGAGGCCATTTAGGGCTTTAAAGGTCAGCACCAACACTTTGAATTGTGCTCGGAACTGTACTGGGAGCAAATGAAGATCTTTCAGGACCGGTGTTAAATGGTCTCAGCTGCCACTCCCAGTCACCAGTCTAGCTGCTGCATTCTGGGTTAATTGCAGTTTCCAAGTCACCTTCAAAGGTAGCCCCATGTAGAGCACATTGCAGTAGTGCAAGTGGGAGATAACAAAGCATGCACCACTCTGGCAAGACAGTCTGCGGGCAGGTAGGGTCTCAGCCTGTGTACCAGAAGGAGCTGGTAGACAGCCGCCCTGGACACAGAATTAACCTGTGCCTCCATGGACAGCTGTGAGTCCAAAATGACCAGGTTACGCACCTGGTCCTTCAGGGGCACAATTACCGGTACCCCATTCAGGATATATAATCTGAATCCAAGGCTGGAATAAGCAAGATCCTATTGTGGTGTTAATGCTGTGAACCCCTCCATCATAGGCTCAAGTTGTATATATGTGTAAATAAATCACAAGAGTGACAATGGAGACAATTCTGGTGTTTTGAGGACCATATTTATCCAATTTATCTGGGCGGAGTGAAATATTCAGTCAGTAACAGGCAGCTGAGGACTTCTTTGGTAGATGCCTACCTACACATTTCTAAACTTCTGTTAATGGCATCCAGCTGGGCTTGAACTCCAGAGGCAAACTTTTTATTATTATTATCTCTAATCATAGCAGTGCTCTTCCTTTGCGCGATGCTGTTGTATTTGCAAATGTTAATGTCACACCGGAACACCAGGCAGGCTTTTCTGAATTGCTTTTATTTAAGTGAGGAAAAGAAAAGGTCTTGTTTCAAGTCTCTCATCAAAAACAGGGCAAAGTAAATAACAGTGGTTACAAGTTTGAAATTATGTTTCCTCAATAAATACATTGTGGTTCCAAATACAAATAATCTAATTTCCTTTTTATGTCACTTTTGGGAAAAGATTTAGTTTTCCCACTTGAGTTTTAACCTCACACACAGTATTATGACATTTGAAGATATGAAAATTACAGGCTGCAGACTAGACTTGCTCTATCAAAATAAAATAAATTGCTGCTAGAGAAAGCAGAATCACGTCCGCCACCAATCCCGGGGTCATCTTTTGATGTGTCCTTGGCTTGAGTTAGTTCCAGTTGATAAGAACTAGTGTGAAAATTCATCACCTGAGAAGAGTAGCTTGAAACGAAATTATTTTCTGACTCAACCATGACATTTATCATATCAACACTTGCTTAAATTATTTCTTGTTGGAGGTGGTTCTTTTTGTTTTTAATTTTTTTAAAAAAGACTATTACAATTGTGAAGAAAAGCAACAGTGTTCCATTGAAATAATGTTACATACTCCAAACTCTCACTGCAATCCTACGAATGTCTATTCAAAAGTAAATCCTACTGAGTTCAGTAGGGCTTACTTCCAGGTAAGTGAGCAGCCTCAGGTTAGGATGCTGGTATGCTGGCCGAGATTGTACCTGCCTGCGTACTGCGTACTGAGCCCAACCTTGGCTGAGGAGGACGGGGTATAAATAAAAATAATAATAATTGGACCAGTGTGGTCCATGTCTTAGTTTTGCTTCTGCTTCTACAGCAACACATAGGAGCAAACTCAGAGGGGTCAAGGTCCCTCTGCCCCCCCATAAAATATTTGAGGGGGCCGGGCCCACCAAAAGCTGGTGGGCATTGCCATTTAAATTGTATCTGTGCACTGTCATGTGATTGATTGTACAGGGTAGGGCTTACTCAGGTGGGGGACATTTTTCAGCCAGCAGACTGCATTTACTTCTGGGCAGCCCCCTGGAAGTCACATGTGAGTGGTGGGTAGGAGCAACAAATCTGAATTTTACCCTTGTACGCTAGCCACATTTCTGCGAACACATCTCTGTCTTCCACCCAGGAGGCAAACAAGGCTCATTATCAGAATTTGAAGACATATTCCAACCAGGCAAAAACACTCACTGAAGAGGCAATGCAGGGTTGGTGAGGGGTGTATAGGGAGAGGGTGTGTGACTGGGGAGGGCTGTTCAGGGCCGTGAGACTCCTGAGCACTGAACATTGGAAGTAGATGCCTAAAATGGGCTTAAGTGTGAATACTAAGTGTACAATTATCCCTCACCCCAATAAATTATACCATGACTCCTCTGCCACTTACTTTTTATAGTGGTTCAGTTGATCCAATATTTTTTTGTGCGTGAATTTGGAGCTTTATTGTCCCTACTTTCTGTCAATTTTAGCTGTTCATGGCATATTGAGAGTGGTTTTTCCCAACTTCACGAATGTTTGCCTGTGTCTGATTTGAGATTGGACGTGTGAATGGTTGCTGTGGCAAGGCCTGCTGATTATTGGTTGCGGCTGTGGCAATTGGGTGGGATGTTTATGGCAGCACCGAGTGGTTGTGTCAAGTGTTCAGGTGTGCTTTAGGCGGCGAGATTGCAGACGATGTTTGTCTGCGGTGGTGCATGTGATTTCCATTGCGTGTCGAGGTCCCCAAGCCAACCCCCAAATAACTTACAACGCACACTTAATTTTTGTTTAAGGTTTTTGGCATAATTTTGGCCACAACTTTATTTAAATACAAAACCATGAGTGGTTGTTTAGGCATTGGTTAAGACTATCTGTCCCCCTGCCTGGGGACAGATCTGACTTCCGGGCACCACCGAAAGACAGTGCGGGGGAAAGCAAGTCGGGGAGAAATGGAGCTGAGTCACAGACCCTCAATTCTCATCCGCATGCTCCCCGAAGGCTTGCCGGCCCTAGACGAAAAGATGGCAAGCCCCAGGATTCCTTTAACGGAATTCCCTTTCCGCAGCAACCATGGAGGGATAGGCCCAGCCTATCCTAACCCCTCCTCCACCAATTTATAACCAATGCCTAACCACAACCTTACAAGTTGTGACGATTTGCTACGCAGTAAGCAAAAGCCAAATGGCCCAGCCAATCAGCCAGATGGGCAAAATTCCTACCAGGCCCCTGCCCCAACGGCAGATGACCCCATTACAGGCATAGCAAGGTCAATGCAACAACCCCTTACTCAAGGGCGGGTGGGCGGGTGATCCGTTGCACACAGCAAAGAGAAAGCTCCAGGCTGCGTGCAGAGTATTTAAACATTTTACCCCTCCCACCAAAATTGCAACATAACTTTTACCCCAGCAACCCAGTGAACCAATCACTGCCCCAGGCCATCTTTAGAGACCCTGCCTGGTAACAGAGGGGTGGCTCAGCAGACCCCACCGCAACACGTGCTCTCCCTGAAGGAGAACACGCTTTGTCGGGCAGGCTGTACAGTGGATGCTCAGGTTGCGAATATGATCCATCTGGAAGACATGTTTGCAATCCGCAGCATTCGTAACCCACAGTGCCGCATCTGCGCACTCACAGGTTGAGATTTGGCACTTCTGTGCATGCGCAAAGTGTGATTTAGCATTTCAGTGCATGCACGAGCGCAGAAACCCGGAAGTAACCCTTTTCGGTACTTCTGGGTTTCAGCACATCCATAAACCAAAAAAATGCAACCTGAAGCGTCTGTAACCCGAGGTATGACCGTAGAGTGATTGGCGGTGGTGACCCCCTTCCAAAAAAGCTCGTCTTATAGGGGTCGTCTTATACATGGGGGTATGTTATACACAGAAAAATACGGTATTTCTGGATCCATTACTGTCAGCTGAGGTTCAAGCAACCTTAGTGATGGAGAGGGCCTTCTGTCAGCTTTAACAGGTGGCCCAGCTGTGCCTCTATCTGGGGCAGGGGTAGCCTAACCTCTGTGTCCTGTGTTCTGGTGACCTTTACATTGGATTACTGCAGCATGTTATATGTAGGACACTGTAGCTGGTGCAGAATTCCTCAGACAGATTGCCAACTGAGACAGGATGTTCCAAAAATAGAACACCAATTCTGGCATGACTGCACTGGCTACCAGTTAGTTTCGGGGATAAATTCAAGGTGCTGGCTTTGACATATACTGCCTTATGTGGCCCAGGAGCCCGATACCTGAAGGACTACCTCTCCCCACATGAACCTACCAGTCATTGTCCGAGGCCACCTCTGTGCATGGACCTCTTCTACAAGAGGTCTAGAGGGTGGCAATGTGAGAATGGGCCTATGCAATGGTTGATGGCCATTGCCACGTGGAATGCTCTCCTCAGGGAGGCTTGCCTGATGCCTTTATAAACCTATTTTTAGGCAGCAAGCAAGGACTTCCCACCTTAATTTGAAGGGTTTTGAAAGTATTTGTGGCCTCTTTTAGTGGGGAAGGATCTGTCTTTTAATTGTAAAGAAGTGCTGTTGTTTTTTATATGCTCATTTATTGTGCGTATCGTAATTGTGTCTGTACATCACTCTGAGTAATTTCCATGAACAAAGTGACAAATTAATAGTAATGATGATGAAAATAGCAATTATAAGTATTCCACAATTCCAACTCTGCAGGAGATTAGGAGACTAGAAAGAAGGAGCTACCTGTATCTGTCTGAGTTACAGCGAACCTGGTGATCATGATTAAATTCCATCTGCAGCTAACGAATGCTGTCACGGGCAATATGTTGACACAATATCAGTATCTGTATGCACAACTGGGAAGGAGACAGCACTTTCTCAGCCTAATGTTGAGCCTGACAGAAAACATGATTAAAAACCACAGGACAATGCCCACCAACCTCTCCACATGGAAAGTGGGATGGTGTCAAACACATTCCACACAAATGAAAATATCGAGGAGCCATTCTGGATCTCTCACAAATGTGGTTTTTTTAATGGTAGAAGAAATAGTGGTCTAGGAGTCTGTTATTCCAGAATAACAACTGAATAACAATGGCATCGTGAGGAAGCATGCAAAGCCAACCCCACAGGAAGAAACAAACAAACAGCAGCTATACCACTATCAAAAGCAAGAGCAATAGACACTTAAACTTATCATAACTCTTTGGTTTTTCTTGAGGTGCTTTGGATTTTCTTACACCTTAGCAGGGAACACCTACCTTTGCATTGATTTTGTTTAGGTTGAAATTTGATGCTACCACTAGGAGCCCCACACCTTAAGCTTCTCTCAAAATTCCTCAGATATTTCACATGATATACACTTGAATGATATATTGCCATCATTCAAGAACATATTTTAACCAAGTCCGTGAGAGGAGTGACCTGAGGAGGGGTCTTGAGGAGAGTGCTCAGAGGCAAACATAGGGACCCTTGGCCAAGAGTCCCCCCCCCCCCCCGCTCCCTGTGTGTCATAGAAAGTTGACATGACTCTCAGCAGGAGCAACTGCCTTTCTGCCTTTCTTTTTTATTTGCCTTTCTCGCACGTAGCGCTTTATCACTTACATTCCATCTTGTTTCCTCCTTTCTAAAAAACAAGGTGTTTGCGGTGTAAAAACTTAGACGCTCAATCATTTTGTTTTCAGCTGCGTGCCTTATGGATTTCAGAAGCAAGATCGGCTTTTGTTATATCGTAAGGTAAGGTAATTCAGGCTAGATGTGTTTCTCCCCTCAAAAAAAAAAGAGAGAAGCCAGGCGATCATTTGTATCAATTTTCCAAACCTTATGAAACCTCAAAAGCATCTATGTCCTTTGTTATGGGGTCTCCCTTGTATTGGATGCTCTATATACCTCTCAGCAGCCTTTTAATAGCGTAGTTATGCTGAAGATGATGCATTCTGAAATCTAGCTTTAAAAGCTTTTGGTTCCCATAATGACTACCTGCGTGTCGACTCCAGGGACTTCATTTGTGTTCTCTTTACACTCTCACAGCTGTCTTTCTCTTTTGCTGTGAAGCTTCCTAATTGGCTGGCACCCAAATATGGGAGATGTCACTTCTGATTGCATCAGAACATGATATTCTGTTAGTCACCGTAATGAAATATTGTTAGGTGACGTCTTTGTGCAAATATAATGCTTGTTTTGATCGAAAGAGACATGGAGTATCAGTACTTTTTCACCCTATTGGATGTGATGGTTTTTAATAAAGCTGATGAAAAGCCCACAGTGAACACAAGAGTTCAGATGTGCGATGAGTGTCAGATTGATGAGGAAGTTTTAGCTGGGGGAGGAAAAACTTTTTGCTACATCCTGATATTTTTCTATTGTTTTAAGTCTCTTCTCTCAACATCAATAGTGTGTCTTTCAATTAACCTGGCACTACAGATTGGTTAAGGGCTTTATTGGTTATGACAACTAATATAGCTGCATGTGCAAAAAATTAAAGGGTAAGCAATTTCTTTTGAAAGAAAATGTGGTTTCCCTTTGAATATTCTCATTTCAGGAGAAGATTGAATTTTCCAGTAACTCCAGGGTCAGGTAGATAATTGCAGGAAAATGTATACGGAAAAAGGTCTTAAACACATTTCTAAGAGGTTTGTAATCAAGTTAATTTTATGTGGCATAATAAGGCACAATCCTATTGTGTTTGTGGAGGAAACACTAATGATCTTTCCTGCTCTGGGATAAAAAAGCTAATTGGAGAAAATGATGGGTACCTCAAATTGCCTCTTCAAGATGACATCAGGGACTGGACTGAGGAGGAATGATGGAGACCACCTTCCCCTTCTCCTGAACCTTCCCAAGAAGAGGAGGACAGTATAGATTTACAATGGTGGTTTGCAGAGGGTCACAGCTCAGAGACAGAAGAGGGGCAAAGGTGGGAAATAATGGGAGATGCAGAGCAGGAACAGCTGGCTGACACATTATCACTAGAGAGCATTCCAGACCTCCTCCCCTTCTCCCAGAACACGGTGAGCAATGAAAGTAGGAGAGCAGAGAGCCCAGAGGCAATTGTCGCTCAGCAGACACCGTAAGGGGGGGGGGGGGCTGCTGACATCTGAGAAGGGAAGGGGGGAGGAGATTGCTCAGAGCAATGCCATTATCCGAGATGGCATTTCTACATCTCTGTTAATATTGAATAAAAGAACTTGGTAAGAGCTTCTAGTTTTTCCATTACTGGCAACCTGCAGTGAGGGAGGGGGTTGAATTCCCTGAAGCTTGACAGCTGGCAGCTGAAGTTGCTGTCAGGAATGTAATAGAGGTTTGGGCCAGGACCAACCAGGTATTGAACCAGGACTTGCTGGTGCTTGGTGTGTGAGAGAGAGGGAGGGAGGGAGGGAGGGAGGGGAAGGACCATAAAACCCACTTCAGGCTTCATGGCCCCAACCCCAGAGTGCCCATCAGTTCTCTTTGACCAGGCCTATCAATGCTTCTCTTCTTCATGGATCACTGCCTTGCTGTGGCGAAGGGGCTTGAATAACTCAGAGAAGCTATGAGCTATGCTGTGGAGGGCCACCCAAGATGGACAGGTCATAGTAGAGAGTTTTGACCAAGCGTGATCCACTTGGAGCAGGAACCAGCAAGCCATTCCAGTATCCCTGCCAAGAAAACTCCATGGACAAAGAGAACAGGCATATAAAAGTTATGACGCTGGAAGATGAGCCCCTCAGGTCGGAATGCGTCCAACATGCTACTGAGGAAGAGCAGAGGACAAGTACAAGTAGATTCAGAGCTGATGAAGTGGCTGGGCCAAAGCCGAAAGATCGCTCAGTTGCAGAATGCCTGGAAGTGAAGGGAAAGTCCAATGCTGTAAAGAATGTACCAAACTGCAGGAGGCAGTGGAAGACAGGAGTGCCTGGTGTGCTCTGGTCCATGGGGTCACGAAGAGTCGGACACAACTAAACGACTAAACAACAAGAACAAATCAATGCTTCTAGTTCAGCTGTGGAGCTTTGCCTTTGTAGAAGCTAATGCATGGAAGGGGAGAAGAACCATGCTGGTGGTGTTGACATCTGGAAAAGGACCATACACATGTACATGAGTGATGTCTGGGCATACAGCATTGGACAAATTCATGGAGGCTATCAATGCCGAAAAGCCACAGGAGAGTAGAGTGGCCGTGTGTTTGAATCCTGCTTGTGGAGTTGCCACAGGAATCCAGGTGGCCATTGTGAGAACAGGATGCTGAACTACATAGGCCATTGGCCCAATCCAGTATGCTCTTCTAAATGTGTGTGTGTGTAGTCTTTACAAATAATGTTTCCAATAATATTCAACGAAACCTGCTTAGTATTGCAGTCCTAGGTGCCCTTGTGTTCGAAGTTTGCACTGTGCAGGCAGTTCACTTACAACCTACCATAGGTTCCTGAAATGTCTCTGGATTTCATCAAATGGTTATGCCAAATATCAAGGCATTTTCAGCAGCATATAGCTGGACCTGAAGATTGCCGTGTGTGGCGATCACACAGGGTCCCCGGACGTTTAACGGTCTATTGATCCCTGTGCCACCACTGTGCTTGCTTTTCCGCTGCCACCAACCCGTTACTCTCGGGTACACACTGAGTCCAGACAGTTGTTAAAATTAAACCAAATAAACAAGTTTATTTTATAAGCATTAACAAGTTTATGGTTTCTCAGATAATTTTCTTGTCAGTTTCTTAACCTTAGTTTCTTTACCGGCCTATACCTTCCTAATACCTTCTGACTGATTATCTCAACTGTTTGACTGACTCCTCTTAACAGATTCTCTCACTCTCTCACATCAGACTAGCCCAACCCACAGACTTATCCTCCCTCTCTCTTCTCTAACTGCAGACTGACTTCTTAACAACTCTAACTCCTCCCCTTGGGTTCCTATAGCTTAGTCATTTTACAATTAGTTAACCCTTTCCTTATGAACCCAGTACGATGTCAAACACCTAGGACGGCAAACACCACACCGTGTTATCAGTTTGGATAAAGGGGTTCATTTATCTTGTAGGTGCAACAACAATATGGGCCTTCTCCAACTTGATGCCCTCCAGATGTTCTAGACTATAACTTCATCATGCCTGATCAAAAGCCGTACCTATTGATGCTGGTGGGAGTTGTAGTCCAACAACATCAGAAGGACTCCATGGGGATGGTTAGTCTAAAAGACAATGTGAGAGGGACATGGACTGACACCTCTCTGTATTCCCCTCAGCCCCTTTCTCATGCTGAACACAGCATGTGAGAGCCAGTAGTGGTGTAGTGGTTAGAGTGTTGGACTAGAATCTGGGAGACCAGGGTTCAAATACCCAGCCAGTCATGAAGCTCCCTGGGTGACCTTGGACCATTCACTCATTCTGAGGCTAACTTTCATCATAGGGTTGTTGTGGGAATAAACTGGGGAGGTTGAGAGCTATGCACACCGCGTTGAGCTCCTTGAGGAAAGGTGGGATAGAAATGAAGTGAAATATTAATATTAATAATAATAATAATAATAATAATATATTTATACCCCGCCCATCTAGCTGGGCTTCCCCAGCCACTCTGGGAGGCTTCCAGCAAAATATTAAAATACAGTAACCCATCAAACATTAAAAGCTTCTCTAAAATAATAAAATATCATTGCCCTGGACATTGTCTCAGCCATGTGCCATCAGCCAATGGTCTAAGGAGAGGTGGGGCAACACACAACACAATAATATTGTATTATACAATTTTTTCAACACAACACTGCAAAAGAAGTGGTGGGAGAGACACGGTGGTATTGTAGGAGCTCCATAAGACCTAGAACAGACATAGGCAAACTCCAGCCCTCCAGATGTTTGGGACTACTATTCCCATCATCCCTGATCACTGGTCCTGTTAGCTAGAGATGATGGAAATTGTAGTCCCAAACATCTGGAGGGCCGGAGTTTGCCTATGCCTGACCTAGAAGGATAGTGGCAGCTTTAGGCAGCTGACTGGGAATATTTGTAATTAGGAAAGAGGAAGCAGTTGAAGCCAAAATCTAGGCTCCCATTCAGTCGCCTTTCAGATGGAATTTTAGTATGTCTGAGATGAAGAGTGTGGGCTGTATCCTTGTCATTCAGCATAAATGTAATTATAAGTCAGATAATACTGCTCCACAGACAGACAGATGATTACTGTAATTCCAGGTAATGAAATTGCTAGGAAGTCTGTTTAGTGCTTGGAAGCCAGAACTAAGTGCATTAGGCTCTCTTAATTGTTTAAACACTAACAGAGTGTGTTTGCTGTGCAGTTAGATACCCCCCACTCCATTGGTTCAAGTTGGTGAAGAATGCAGTCTCTCAAAACCTCCCTCTGCTTCTACTTTTCAGTAACACAGCAGCAAAACTTCTTGTTCCTGGAAATAGCCAGCTGAGGAAGCCAAGGTGTGGTTAAAGCTATCTCCATGTTCAGTATTTAAAAGGCATGAGAAGAAATTAAAGTGGTGGTGCGCAGTTAGAAAGATGCAAGTCATCTCTGAGAGTGGGCAACTACCCGAAACCCCAGTTAGCCTCACCACTGTGAAACACTTATGGCAAAAATAAATAAATCCACATTCAATTATGCTTAAAGGTAAAGGTAAAGGGACCCCTGACCATTAGGTCCAGTCGTGACCGACTCTGGGGTTGCAGTGCTCATCTCGCTTTACTGGCTGAGGGAGCTGGCGTACAGCTTACGGGTCATGTGGCCAGCATGACTAAGCCACTTCTGGCGAACCAGAGCAGCACATGGAAACGCCATTTACCTTCCCACCGGAGCGGTACCTATTTATCTACTTGCACTTTGACGTGCTTTCGAACTGCTATTTCATATTAATGGGAACTTTCCCTGCAGATACACACACACACACACACACACACACACCCTAATGGTTATGAGTGGTGGGGTGGGAAAGAAGGGGTGAGAACCAGAGTGAGAGAGGACAGGGTGATCCACCCCACTGTGACCTTTGTCCCTCTCCACTTTCAGATCCATTCCTGCATGCCCCTGACCTACCTTTTCCTAAGATTACCCTCCAGGGAATTCAGTCCTCAATGTTAAAAAAAAGAAAAGTTTCTTCACCTCTAGGCTTTTAGAAGGAAGGTAGAGGCCGTCCATCATCTTAAGTGTCAGTGGCTCCTCTCTGTCAGAAGCCACTGAAAGTTGATGTCAGAGAATATTTTTATTTATGTATGTGTGAGTTTCCCCAGGTATATCATAACTATATCAAGTCTGACTCTGAAGCAAAAGTGTGAGCTGTCCTTTGGTAGAAACATGGGTCTTCTGTGGCCTCACTCTTGAGACAGCAGGGAGCATTGCATTTTCCCCAAATCCATGCTGGCTCATCCGTGACACTCAGTATCAGTATAATGAGCCTAATTGGGTGTTGCTCCTTCAAATTGTTGCACTTATTTTGAATAATTAAGTCTATCACTCGAAACACTTTCTCCATTCATAAGAAAAGTAGTGTATATGCTTTTATACAACGATACAATAAGGACCATGGAAGAAGACCATTTGGGTGAAACATGTTTGGATTTGCTGTACAATAGTACCTCGGGTTAAGAACTTAATTCGTTCTGGAGGTCTGTTCTTAACCTGAAACTGTTCTTAACCTGAGGTACCACTTTAGCTAATGTGGCCTCCCGCTGCACAATTTCTGTTCTCATCCTGAAGTAAAGTTCTTAGCCTGAGGTACCATTTCTGGGTTAGCGGAGTCTGTAACCTGAAGTGTCTGTAATCTGAGGTACCACTGTACAGTGGACACTTGGGTTGCAAACATGATCTGTGCGGGTTGCACGTTCACAACCTGCAGCATTCGCAACCCACAGCGGCACATCTGCTCATGCGCGGGTTGCGATTCAGCACCTCTGCGCATGCACAAAGAGTGATTTAGCACTTCTGTGCATGCACGACCCCCGAAACCCGGAAGCAACCCGTTCCAGTACTTCTGGATTTCGGCGGGTCCGTAACCTGAAAAAACTCAACCTGAAGCATCTGTAACCTGAGCTGTGACTGCAAAAGACATTTTAGGTGAAGCTTGGTTGTTTGTTTTTATACTTACATTTCCCTTACTCATTTATATGGCCAAATTAGTGTTATACCATTTCAGTCGCTACCCATTGTGTGTTTTGTTGGGATGCATTGCCTTCTCTTTAGCTCATCTCTCTTATAGGAACATCAGTGCCCACCAGCAGTGGCTGGTACCAGTCTGGACTGATAGGGTGGAAGGCAGTGAATCTCATAACAACTAAATCTAGAGGCAACCTGAGGGCAGCAGTTTCCACTGGTGCCTCCGTATGCCCCACGGAGGACCTTAAGGTCCATAAATAGCAACACCCTAGAGGTCGTGGACCCTAAGGAAGTTAGATTTGCCTCAACCAGAGCTAGGGCTTTTTTAACACTGGCTCCGGCCTGGTGGAACGCTCTGTCTCATGAGATCAGGGCCCTGCAGGATCTGATTTCTTTCCGCAGGGCCTGTAAGACAGAGTTGTTCCACCTGGCCTTTGGCTTGGAGTCAGTTTGATTCCCTCCCCCTCTTTTTCCCCCCTTTCTCCTCCTGTGATGAAGCTGCATTTTAATTGTTTTAATGTTTTAATGTTGTATTTTAATCTTGTTTTTAAGTTGTATTCATTTAACTCATTTTTATTGCTTGTTGGCCGCCCTGAGCCCGGCCTTGGCTGGGGAGGGCGGGGTATAAATAAAAATTATTATTATTATTATTATTATTATTATTATTACCCAGTTGCCCCAGGGTAGTTGGTAAAGGGCCCAGAACAACAAATCATCAACCGTTCCAGTGAAATGTTGAGATACTGTTCAACTTTGCTGTGCGTTCATTGAACCAACAATCTTTTTCATGCACCTCTGCAGCTGTTGTGTTTTGAAGCTCTCTCTCGCATAAGTGGGTGCTGGTTCAGCCCCTTCTCTGACAGATTGCCCCCCACCCTGGCAACAAAACCTGAAATAAAAAGTTGTATCAGGCACTAGTGGAAGGGAATCACAGACGTCATTGCATTTTCTGTTGCTCTCCCTATGCCATGTGAGAAAATTCATGCCAAAGAGCTCAGCATGGCTTTTTGAACTCGAAAACATCAAAAAATATAGAGGCAATTTGAAATGACTTGGTTATGGGAGCAAGAGTGTGTAATGGCTGAGTGAGACAGCAGCCAGCATAGGGATATATACTCTATGAAGTGCATCTTGGAATAAAGAAAGAGGCATGTTGCATAGCTTGAGGAGCACCACTGATCCCTGAAATGGAAGTATGACAGGCCTCATATAATGAGGCTTGCAGTATAAAAACTCTTTAACTCACTGGTTGCTTTTCTGAATCAGTGGCTCACTCTCACTTTTCATCAAAATAGCAATTTCTGCAGGATGTGGCGGGGGGAGAGGCAAACAAACACGAAAAGGAGCCACATGAAGGGGAAATCTGAAAATACTCTTGAGCGATCAAGCCTCCCAATGTTCCGCCAGGGAGCGTAATTAATTTTAAGAGGACTTGCAAAACTGCACAATGTGTTCTCTACTAGAGATCTAGGATTTTGAATCCTTGTCGCAGTCTGTCTTTGCACAGATTTTTGTGAGGGCCTGGCCCATGGGTCATCCTACTTGGCTCTTAGAAAGCACCAGTCAACTGTTCAAGTGAAAGGGAGGTCTGGAAGAGGTTATGGGTCAAATTTGCTGGGACATTAACTGGTGCAAACGCAATGAACCTACATGCTTTGTGTTATGCAAATGGCAGCTTCAGGACCATAGGCAGTTGGCAGATGATCTTTACCTCTTTCTCTCCCTGCCATGGTCTTGACAAAAATGGCTTCTGTCAGCTATCTGCATCATAAGGGACACACTTCTTGGTGAAAATGGAGGCTTCAATTGAAATGCAAATAACAGTTTCCAATAAGTTGGGACTGTCGTGCCAGTGCCGGAGGAAAGCAAAGCTTAAACACATAGCAGAGTTCCCCAAAAATAGACCAGAGGCAATTGTACTTCATCCAGCAGAGCATTACTTGCTACTGAAGGCAAATGAGCATAATGGTCACAAATGCAAAACATTCAGGATTGCCACAGTCCATAAAAATCCAGTTCCAGCCCTTACAACAAAACTTATAAACTTATAACAAGACTAAACCTTAACACTAAGCATACTATGTACAGAACACCACACCAGAACAAAGAGATAGAAAAGAGAAAGTGAGTGAGTGAGACCCAGACTCCTGATGGTCTTACTATTATAGACAACACAACCTTGACTGAAAGATAGCAGAACCAGTTTAAACCAGATGTACTCAGAGAGCCAGTGTGGTGTAGTGGTTAAGAGCAGTAGTCTCGTAATCTGGGGAACCGGGTTCGCGCCTCCGCTCCTCCACATGCAGCTGCTGGGTGACCTTGGGCCAGTCACACTTCTCTGAAGTCTCTCAGCCCCACTCACCTCACAAAGTGTTTGTTGTGGGGGAGGAAGGGAAAGGAGAATGTTAGCCGCTTTGAGACTCCTTAAAGGGAGTGAAAGGCGGGATATCAAATGCAAACTCTTCTTCTTCTTCCCAGAAGGAATAGCCAAAACAAAAACCTTCTGCCTGTTTCTTTCACATAGAAAGAAAAACCTTCTAGAACCTTCTTGAATTAATCAGAATAGGAAAGATCTCTATACATCAGATCAATAACAAGTTTGTGCTCCTTTAGAAATACCCTCCAACATTTCTTCGATGAAAACAGGGACATCTTAAGGAAAAGCGGGACATTCCGGGATCATATCAGAAACCAGGACAGCTTCTGTAAATCTGGGATTGTCCCTGGAAAATAGGGACACTTGGAGGGTCTGCTTTGAGGCTTTCTGAATTGTAGGCGCCATTTTGGTTGAGTACTCAACTGGCAGGCTGTAGCTCTTTCAGCAATAGCAAGGTACTTACTCCTAGAGACATTTGCCAGTTGGTCCAGACAGGGAACCCTGGTTTTGTTAAAGTTGTGTTCTAGAGAGATTAGTATAGGCACAGATTGTTTTGGTAGGCTGGGAAGCTCCTGTAGCTAATAATCAATGCTGAACATCATTGCTCCACCCTTCGCTTTGTAGTTTTATTTTACAATTTCATTGTAAAATGTATCTGCTTTAATTATACTTTGTAAACTGCCCTAGGACCACTCAGTGAGCAGTGGGTTATAAGCACAACAAATAAATAAGAAATAAAGCAGTATGTGCATTAAAAAGAATAAGAAATAAAGGGATTTAAATCCAAAGTGAGAAAATTGATGTTTTCTTACAGTCTTGGGCCCACACTGAGGACAAAGCAAATATTGCTTATGGGATGTTAACTCGGAGAACCAAATCTCTTTGTGAAGAACTCGTATTAAAATTCTTTCTGAATCAACAGAAAAGCAGCATCCAGCAGGTTTCTGTTAAGATGATTAATTTATTTGGCAAGAAAACCAAGTTGTTGTTGTTGTGTTTTTTTTAAGGAAGGAAGGAGGGAAGGAAAAGAAATGCTTTTGTGCACAGAGCTTGTTGTGATTTTTTGTTAGAATATCTAAACATATTAATAGCCCAATGCTGTGCAGGTTTTCTCAGAAGCAGTTCCTACTGTGCTAAACAGGATTGACTCCCAAATAGGAGAATATAGAGGGTTTCATCAGCCTTAACTGATACCTCAAGCTGTTCCATTTTCTTCAGGCTGCAGGTTTGAAGTTGATATTTAATTGTTGACTTCCATGGAAGATGTGGGCTAGGGAACATTTCACTTATGGGCATAATTAGGCCTGTCAATCAACTCCATTTGGTCCACAAGGCCATTCTGGCCAGCCCATGCCCACCTGAGGTTATACATGGTGCAATATATAATATCAGGTGTGGGACAGGTAAGTGTGAGCCTTGGTCCAAAGTCAGGCTGTAAATTCCCTTTCAAAGCACAGCACAGGATGATGTATTTTCTACTGCCCTTTGAATGGAATTTCAGAAGATCTAACAGCCACCTGATTTTTGGATCTTCAGAAGCTCCATTCAAAACATTGCGGAAAATAACAGGCAAAACATGGCACCTGATGACATTATGACTCCACTCAAACACTAAACTTGGCCTATGGGGGATGGGAAAGATAACAATTTGAACCACTGGGCTAGAAAAGTTCTCCACCCCAGCATACCAAATAGATCAGTCATGAAGGTTAGACAAGAGCTTTATTGTTTCTCTTGAACAAGAAAAAAGGACAATACAGTGGTACCTCGGGTTACATACGCTTCAGGTTACATACACTTCAGGTTACAGAATCCGCTAACCCAGAAATAGTACCTCGGGTTAAGAACTTTGCTTCAGGATGAGAACAGAAATTGTGCGGTGGCGGCGCAGTGGCAGCAGGAGGCCCCATTAGCTAAAGTGGTGCTTCAGGTTAAGAACAGTTTCAGGTTAAGAACAGACTTCTGGAAAGAATTAAGTACTTAACCCGAGGTACCACTGTAACAGGAAACTCCTGACTCCATTCACAAAACTAGATGAGAACTTTATTGTCTCTCTCCAACAAGAACAGGAACAGGAACAGGCAATGTCTTACATCACCACCCAAATACAATTTAGTTCAGTTCCAACTAATGACTATATTGAGAAATGATACGATCCACATACTGTCTCATGAAAAAGATTCCCTGCGCAGAGAAAAGCACCATACTGTTAATGCTAAGCTATTTCCACCCTATTTTGTGTGCTAGATTTCCACATGCATGTGTGTGTGTGAAATCAGTTCAAAATCTCATCCTATTGGTCCACAGTGGCATGCCATCATTGCAGATGGGTCACATGACCCTGAAAGGCATGCCATTGTGGCCCTCAGAGGCGGAACTTCCAGGGTGATATGTCTTATGATGTCACCAATCAAACTCTAGGGGAAGGGCTTAAGCATTTGACAGGAGGTAATACTTTATACTGCTCCTCTCCTTACACTACAGTATTGGCCAGTGAGTGGCATGGGGAGAGGGCTCTGCTGTACCTCCAGCTTCTCAACACTGCAGGTAACTGAGAAGGGGAGAGGGAGGCTTGGGGTGTGGCAGTGGAACCAGTGGTGGCAGTGACAGGGGGAGCACAGGGAGCCTTGCAAAGCCTGCCCTGTGTTGATTTTCTTTTTCTTTTTCTGGTTTGGACACTGGAGATTGAAAAGATCAGGACAGCATGAGTTGGACCTTCCCCTTTGGTGGCCCTGTGAATTCAGCGTGACAACATCCTTAAAAATGTATTATATAGAAAGATAAGAAATTTTTTCCCAATGACGTCAAGTTGCAGTCAAACTTTTTAAAAATAAGAAAATCTAAGTAGCCACACAAAACTAACCTTTCTACTAGCCGGCTTAATTCTCCAGAGTTGTATGTGCTTTTGTAGAGGGAGAGAGGTAGTCTTTAGGTTTCTTCTCTATTCTCAGTTGCCTTATATTGCCTGCCAGAGTATTGACCATAGTTACTCATTTGTTGTGCTGTCAACTAAACGCTAATTCAGTTTTGATTCAGAAGATTTGGTTTGCAATGGCCTTCAGAGTACCTTCCAAGTTTGCAGTTTTACAACAATTATATAGCCCAAGAGTCGCAAGAAGAACCACTTTTTGAGGAAAAATTAGTAACAGATTTTGCTTTGCCTTAGCTATTCTGCCAAGTGACTACAACATCATATCATTACTGGTGTAGTTCTCACTGGGGTGGTAAAGCTATTTCTGGACTATGCCTTTTTAATTGCAAAAAATTGCTCTCCTTTTTTGAAAAAAAGAAAAAATCTAGTTGCCAGGAGAATAGTGTTCTCCTAATATGCCTGCATTTGATATATAGTAATATTTTAATATATAAATGAGATAAGATTATCCCATTGTGTGAACCCCTACCTGCCATCTGAAGTGTACAGCCAAGACATAAATTTATCATATTTAGGCTCTAGGCACATTCCCCTGCAAAAGTCAACACAGAGACTAAATCTTCCACAATTTTGCCACTCCTTGGCAGATTCCCATTTATACCTCCCGAAACAGATTTTTCTCAGAAGGCTTCTTTTGCATCAGAGATTTTACATTCAAAAGCAGAGCGCTGTTCAGTAGCGAATTCCTTGGGATATTTGGTGTAGGGCAATATAACATAAAAGTCCTCCTTTTCAAGGGATGTTGCTCTTTATAGCTGTACCAGCACATAATTCCAATCTGTTTATGTTTAGTCTTGAGCCTTAGGTGCAACAGTAATTCAGCAGAACAATAGACAATATGAAGGTTGCTTTTTCCCCCAAATACATAAGCTAAACACACAAACTGCATTATCTGCGTGGCACAGATAACGCTGCACAATGCTTCTTGTGGTATTAAGAGCAGCAGCAATTCAGTGTAGATATGTAGTGATCAGATGGCATTTAACAAATAGAATTCAAGGCTTGTCCTTCCTGTCTAACAGTGGGAAGAATAGTGGCTGCTGCCAGTGGCGTAGCGTGGGTTGCGGAGAACCCGTGCACGTTCTGTCCTCTCTCTTTTTTTAAATTAATGATCGTTATTGGTTTTACAAATTTTACAGATTTCGCCACCATAATACATACCTTATTTCTTTTAACCTTAATACAGTGGTACCTCGGGTTACATACGCTTCAGGTTACATACGCTTCAGGTTACAGACTCCGCTAACCCAGAAATATTACCTCGGGTTAAGAACTTTGCTTCAGGATGAGAACAGAAATTGTCCTCCAGTGGCATGGTGGCAGCAGGAGGCCCCATTAGCTAAAGTGGTGCTTCAGGTTAAGAACAGTTTCAGGTTAAGTACGGACCTCTGGAACGAATTAAGTACTTAAGCTGAGGTACCACTGTACTTTAACTCTAACGAGTTTGTACTTCCCTCTCTCCTTCTTCTGGTTTCTCTATATTTTCTTTATCTATACGCATTTGTCCTGTTTACATTCTATATACCGTATTTTTCGCTCTATAAGACACACCAGACCGCAAGACGCATCTAGTTTTTGGAGGAGGAAAACAAGAAAAAAATATTCTGAATCTCAGAAGCCAGAACAGCAAGAGGGATCGCTGTGCACTGAAAGCAGCAATCCCTCTTGCTGTTCTGGCTTCTGTTGATAGCTGTGCAGCCTGCATTCGCTCCATAAGCGAATTTCCCCTTACTTTCCCCTTACTTTTTAGGAGGGGAAAAGTGAGTCTTATAGAGCAAAAAATACGGTACTTAATACTATGAAGTAGTACGATTCAAAATTCTGTTAGTGTACATCCTTCAATTATTGTAATATATTTGTTTAATGTATTTAAGTCCAAACCGAATGATTTTTAATAAACCTTATGAGGTCTATTTCAGCCCCACGAGTGTCTTTATTTGTGTATCGTTCTTTGTATGTTGTAAATTTCATCCAATCTCTTTGGAATGTTTTGTCGCCCTGTTCTCGGATTTTTCCAGTCAATTTTGCTATTTCTGCATACTGCATGAGTTTTCGCTGCCATTCTTTGACTGTGGGTATTTCATGTTGCTTCCATTTCCTTGCGAGTAGTATTCACGCCATGGTAGTAGCATAAAGGAACAATTTCTGGTCACTCTTTATTATATCATCTTCAACTATACCTAGCAAGAATGCCTCTGGGTTTGTTTTTTTAAAGTGTATCTAAAAATCTTTTTAGCTCATTATATATATATATTCCCCAGAAAGCTTTAACTTTTTCGCATAACCACCACATGTGGAAAAAATTTCCTTTCTTCGAAGGAAGGTGTTTCCTGCTTGGCAGGGGGTTAGACTTGATGGCCCTTGTGGTCTCTTCCAACTCTGATTCTATGATTCTATGATTCACATTTCCAACAGTTCTTATTTTTCATTCTGTTTTCCTTTTTCCTTCTGTGACGGAACTCCTACTTGGGGACTTCCCTAGCTTTTTTCTGGCCCACATAGGATCAGTCTGGATAGTTTGCCTTGGTGAAGACTTGACGTTTTCATCCCCAAAAAAGTTTTTACTATTATTATTATTATTATTATTATTATTATATACATCTTTGCTAGCCTGGCTGGAGTAAGATACCACCTATACATCATTTTTAATATATTTTCCTTCAAAGTCACACAAGCAGTAAATTTTAATCCAATGTTCCATAACTTTAACCATTTGTGGCATATAAAGGATGAAGAAATTAAAGAGTTCATGACAAAGTGGGCAATTGATATACATGCACGTTCTGTTCTCACAGTGACCAACCAGATGGTCATTCAGAAGCCTGCAAGCATGTAGGAGTCTAGGATCTAGGAGTCTTGGTTGACCACAAACTTGACATGAGCCAACAGTGTGACGCGGCAGCTAAAAAAGCCAATGCAATTCTGGGCTGCATCAATAGGAGTATAGCATCTAGATCAAGGGAAGTAATAGTGCCACTGTATTCTGCTCTGGTCAGACCTCACCTGGAGTACTGTGTCCAGTTCTGGGCACCACAGTTCAAGAAGGACACTGACAAACTGGAACGTGTCCAGAGGAGGGCAACCAAAATGGTCAAAGGCCTGGAAACGATGCCTTATGAGGAACGGCTAAGGGAGCTGGGCATGTTTAGCCTGGAGAAGAGGAGGTTAAGGGGTAATATGATAGCCATGTTCAAATATATAAAAGGATGTCACATAGAGGAGGGAGAAAGGTTGTTTTCTGCTGCTCCAGAGAAGTGGACACAGAGCAATGGATCCAAACTACAAGAAAGAAGATTCCACCTAAACATTAGGAAGAACTTCCTGACAGTAAGAGCTGTTCGACAGTGGAATTTGCTGCCAAGGAGTGTGGTGGAGTCTCCTTCTTTGGAGGTCTTTAAGCAGAGGCTTGACAACCATATGTCAGGAGTGCTCTGATGGTGTTTCCTGCTTGGCAGGGGGTTGGACTCGATGGCCCTTTTGGTCTCTTCCAACTCTATGATTCTATGATTCTATGTGCAAGGGGAAAGCTCATGGCTGCCTCATCCCCTTGTATATACTTACTCACACATAGGGAAGAGCAGACACTTGGTTTTTGGCTCATTGCACAGCTGGGGTCAGAGTGGGTTCACCTGTGAGAACAAGATGAAGAAGAGTTTGGATTTGATATTGGAGGAGAGTAGGCTGTATGCCAAGACCTTTCTAATTCATGGATCCAGCAAAGGATATAAATTCCTGGACTAGCCAGGCTAGCTTCCTGGTGAGGTTATGGCCTAAGCAGAGGTTGTTAAGGTAACAAAGGAAGTGTCTAAGTGTCTGATAACAAATGGGTGGGCTCCCCTCCCTCAACTTGTTGGTAGTAAGACAAAGGTCATTGTTGAGAGTGGAGTTATGTGCACTTAAAGTTGAAAGCCAGCTGGGGAGCCAGAGAGAGAAAGTCATGCCTAGTTTGTGTTGAAATCCAAGGCTGTGGCTATGGAAGAGGAGGAGTTTGGATTTGATATCCCACTTTATCACTACCCTGAGGAGTCTCAAAGCGGCTAACATTCTCCTTTCCCTTCCTCCCCCACACAACAAACACTCTGTGAGGTGAGTGAGGCTGAGAGACTTCAGAGAAGTGTGACTAGCCCAAGGTCAACCAGCAGCTGCATGTGGAGGAGCGGAGACGCGAACCCGGTTCACCAGATTACGAGTCCACTACTCTTAACCACTACACCACACTGGCTCTCCTGAGAGAGCATGAGAAGGACGTGGTGGGGTCCAAGTGGGAGAAAGCACTGGAGGGTGGGGACTACTGAACACCCCTCCATCCCTACCCTAAATCTCATGCCAGGGCTGCCTGCGGGAGTGCATATCTGAATTAAGGGTCAGGTTCATATTAAAATTTCACTGCACAAAAGTAATTTCCGTGAGGAAAATGCATGCTTACTGAAATCTGTGAAACGTGAAGAGAGTACAGCAGCTGCCTAATTTGCGGACTCACGTTGTGGAAAACATTCATGCCACATTTCACACATTACACTTACAGCAAACACTTCTTCTTTTTTAAGTAAAGATTAACTCTATGTAGAGCGAAATTGCAGTTGCTGCCTGATCCAGAGAAAATATTCAACCGTTAGTAATTTGCATTTGTTAATATCTATGCAAATTTAAATTGCACACTAATTAGCTTTAAATCTGCCCACTGACTTATCCTGATTAGCAAAGTTTTTTAAAAAAACAAAAAACAAAACAAAATAATCCTGGGGTGTATCCATCTGTTGTCAAGTTAGTTTGCTAAGTTCAGGACCTGAGAGTCTCTACTTTTAAGGTTTGTACAGAAGGGAAAATTCCAACAAGCAGACATTTGATTAGGCCAGGATTGTGATGGGAAAGGCTTTGCCCAGCTTAATCTTCTGTGTGTTCATGCTGAACTAACTCAAACTATGGTGCACTCTAGATTATATAGCCACTTTCCCATGGTGTCAGGAACTTCTAAAGCTGTGTAACTGCGTTCTCTCAGGGAAGAACTTTGCAGTTCTGGCTTTTCTCCACTTGCCCAGGTTAGTCATTTCTCCTTTTGGGCAAGAAGGAGTATTAAGTGTTTCCTTTTTTTTGCTTGAGCCGCAGTGGGTTTTGTGTTCTGGTTTTGCCCTTTGGCTCTGATTCCTGATTTGTCCTGTGATCCTTATTGACCTTTTGTTCTGATCCTGACTTGCTCTAACAGTCCTTCCTTGCAGACGCTCCAAGTGCCCCTATTTTCCAGGGACAGCCCCAGATTTACGGAAGCTGCCCCAGTTTCTGATTTGATCCCGGAATGCCCCACTTTTCCTTAGGATGTCCCTATTTTGATTGGATCAATGTTGGAGGGTATGGAGTTAGGAAACCCCCGAGCCAAGGAGATAAGTAACGATACAACCTTTAGAAGACATCTGAAGGCAGCCCTGTATAGGGAAGATTTCTTTAAAATGTTACATGTTTTATTATGTTTTTATATATGTTTGAACCCACCCAGAGTGGCTGGGGTAACCCAGTCAGCTAGGCGGAGTATAAATAATTAAAGTATTATTGTTGTTGTCATTATTTAAAGGTAAAGGTAAAGCGACCCCTGACCGGTAGGTCCAGTCGCGGACAACTCTGGGGTTGTGGCGCTCATCTCACTTTACTAGTCGAGGGAGCCGGCGTTTGTCCGCAGACAGCTTCCAGGTCATCTGGCCAGAATGACTAAGCCGCTTCTGGCGAACCAGAGCAGCACACAGAAACGCCATTTACCTTCCTGCCAGAGCGGTCTCTATTTATCTACTTGCACTTGACATGCTTTCAAACTGCTAGGTTGTCAGGAGCAGGGACCAAGCAATGGGAGCTCACCCTATTGTGGGGATTCAAACCGCTGACCTTCTGATCGGCAAGCCCTAGGCTCTGTGGTTTAGACCACAGCGCCACCCACTGTAAATAATAATTATTATTTAAGATGTCCCTATTTTCATTCGAGAAATATTGAAGGGTGTGTCCTTTGGCTTTTGACCTTTCAGCTGGATTTTTGTCAGTCCTGACTCCCAGTTCCTAGAACCTGATTCACTCTTGCCTACTGACCATGACCAGCCATGGATTCATCCCAGAGCACCTCAGTAACATTTAAATGAGGGCAGGAAAAATCTTGTCCTTGCTACCTAGTTGTTGCCTTTGATCCCCTCTATATCGCACCTATGTGGCAAAGACCTGCATGATTGCTCTAGTGTAGTGGTAGACCTTTAAACAATACAGTGGCGACCCAGAAAACATGGCTGGGACCTGACTTCCATGCTCCCAACAAGTGTGCTTTGGATCGATCTCATAAGGAGTTCCTGCAGGTTTTGAGCCTGGCAGGCTTAACATTAAATGTCACAAAAACCACCTTCTAAAAGCAACGTGTTCTCTTTAACCAAGTGATGTTTACGCAATAAAATATATTGCTTTGCCCGAAAAGCAGTGCCCACGGAAAGAGGTTTTTAGAAAAATGTAGATTTACCCAGAGAAGATTTATGGGCTGATCTGACATACTTGATGGCTGCAAAGCTCAAGACTTTAAAAGCAGATAAGACTTCCGCAAATGACCTCACATTTAGACATCTACATATCTGTTATGGTAAATGCATGGGCACAAAGCCCTGGGATTTTGAAGGGCACTGTAAGAACCTTAGAACATTTTTGCTGAATTCTAGTTTAACAATAGCATTATGATTTGCCTGAGATTCTCTAAAACTTGACATTGCAAGCTGAGTTATATCTATCTATCTGTCATCTATCTATTTATCTGTAAAGTTGTTTGCAAACAGCCTTTCAGAGTTCTCCACCCAGTTTGTTAAGGGGAAAATGGTGGGGGCCATTTCACTGAATTTTTGCCACCGTATGTGTATGGGGGGGGGGCACACACACTATAGACACGCAGCAACTGTGTTGCCTGCTTGACCCCACTTTGAATCTCATGAAATGGTAGAGAATATTCATAAAAAACAAACAAAAAACAAATGCAAAATGTCCTTTTTCCCTCAGGGGTTCACAAAAATGCTTCTGTGAAATTTCAGCTCAGCTGCAACTTAACGGTTTTATGCTGTACCAAAAATCTTGAAAGCATGAGGCAATGTCACTGTTTTATGCCACAGCTGAGCAATACCCAGATCTAGATTATTAACATTAGGCTTTTTTTTTTTTTTTTTTTGTATTTTGCCATTCAAATGTTTGGATGTGAAATTTCTACCTTGACATTCAAATACTTTATAGAGTTTTTTTGTGGGCTGGGTTTTTGTTGTTGCAGTTATTCAAAATGAATTCAGTGAGGCATACTCCCAGGTAAGTAGTGTTATGATTACAGCCTTAATCCACTTCCTACTGTGAATTTTTAAAAGCAATGGAATGCATTTTTTGTTATTGTTCTTTTCACATGGAAAAAAATGGCTTCTTTTGTTTCCTGTGGACTTTATATCTGCTCCTCAGTTAAAGACAGAGGATTTCAAAATCATGCTTACTACTATCATTTCAAACATAAATTAGCTTCAGCATTCCATTTCAGCAGATGCTTGGCCATTTTCTGTACAAAACACACATTTATGAAATAAAATGCTGCATGATAAAAAGGGCTTGCGTTACGATAACATGAGAGTGCCAATAAAATGCTGAACATCCCCAAGCACATTCATACAATCCAGGACACAAAGAGCAAATTATCAACTGGGTGCTAAATTCCCTTCCCTGGTGCCCGAGGGAGCGATCCCTCAAATCCACTGGTGATCTGAGTGACTCAGGATCTAGCAGATCTCCAACTCGGCTCGCTGGTTCCTGGCTCAACCAGGCTACGATGGCATATGATTCCAACCCTGGCTCAGCCAGAGAAACACTGTCATAACTCTCCCATTCTGGTTCAACTTGGGCCCAGCCAGCTGAGGCAAACCTGGCTGAACTCACTTTTATTTCCTGAGTGAGGGAAATGAGACAGGATTAAGTTCACACTGTGAAATCAAGAGTGCACCCCTCTTCCTTGAGATTTAGAATTGCAGCTATAGATGGCTTTGCAATGGGCCACTAGCCAGTTCATTAACTTTGTCTTTAAGGTGCCACAAGACTCCTGGTTGCTGCATCTGCAGAAAGCTAACCGGGATACCCTCTGGAAATTCATTAACTTTGAAAGGGAACACACAGGGAAGGTAATTTATTCATAAATATCTGTTGATGGATGAGAAGCAGATGCCTTTCCTGAGATACAGTTCTATGTAAAATAATACATGCATTTTCTATCAGGAAATGATGAAAGGGAAGAAAGATGTCTGTGAAATTGGCAGGAGAATGGAAAATGGCAAAGGAAAACGTGAATGTTGGAATGGATTTGGGGCATGTTCACACATTTGTACCCACAAAGTTTTTGAGACAAAGTATGACAAATTTGGGACGTGGGTGGCACTGTGGATTAAACCACAGAGCCTAGGACTTGCCAATCAGAAGGTCGGCGGTTCGAATCCCCGCGATGGGGTGAGCTCCCGTTGCTCAGTCCCTGCTCCTGCCAACCTAGCAGTTCGAAAGCATGTCAAAGTGCAAGTAGATAAATAGGTACCACTCCGGCGGGAAGGTACACGGTGTTTCTGTGCGCTGCTCTGGTTCGCCAGAAGCAGCTTAGTCATGCTGGCCACATGACCCGGAAGCTGTACGCCGGCTCCCTCGGCCAATAAAGCGAGATGAGCGCCACAACCCCAGTGTCGGCCACGACTGGACCTAATGGTCAGGGGTCCCTTTACCTTTTTATGACAAATTCAGCAGGAGGAGAAGGCACAGCTGGCAGATTAGAAGCCAAATGAAGTACTTACACACCAGTCCTATTCTCTGTGCAACAAAGGACAAACAGATATGGATCTGACCATGGTCTGCTGTGAACTTCACAAACACTGTACCAACTCTAATTCAACAATTCTGCTTACCTTCACTGGTGGGCGGCATTGTGGGTGGGCCTTGGCCCCTGCAGTGATCCAGCTGGGAGTGGAGATCAGAGCCCTACTCCATGCTGTCTGGCCACATTGCCAGCGCTGGGTTGGGGCCCCGCCCAATGGCAGCCCTGCCATCCAATCAGTGCCAGCAGGAGGTGTGGCTGTGGGATATTTAAACTGCAGTGCAGCCAGGGCCCATCCTCTTGTGCTTTTCGCTGGCTTGGGTAGTAGACACCTGGATCCACTAATAAATTCCCGGCTTTTCTGAAATCCTGCATCGGCCTTAATTTCCATTGAAATTTGGATACTTTTCCATACAGGCACTGTTCTCAGCTGATGTGCCGTGCAAGTATTTTTTCATTTGAGCATCTGTACCCAAGCCCAAAGCATAGAAATAGAAACTGCCTACAGATATCTATTTATTCTGCTTTTAATGAAAACATAAGCAGACTGTCACTATTTATTGAGACGGACCAAAAGTCTTAATGTAAGATTTGAGTGAATCTTCCATGATTTTTACATGGAACAGTGAGCATGTAACAGGTAAACCAAACAACATTGGCAAATCCAGAAATGATGGGATCTTTGTGAAAAAGAATTCCTAAAGATCTAGGGCTCCTCCAGATGACCTGTTCTATTGAGCATTAATCCTAATTTGCTAGCTTGCACAAAGTTTGCATGGAAATTAGGCTATATTTGATTTTCAATGAGCATTTGTTCTGATTTCTTGGGGTAGGGCAATGAGCATTCATCCTGATTTGCTTGCAAGGTGTTTATGTCTTCCCATTAATCATTTGTTCATCCCACGCTTGTCTTTCTCTGTCTCCACCACTTTCTTAATTGCAAAAAGTCATGCTGGCTGACATTGATGGTGCAGCAGTTACAGGTTGTGACTCATGAGTGCAGTAGGAATGAGGACAAAAGATACTGTTGCATGCTACCCCAGTCTCCGAGCGGCATAGGATTCCGGGGGTTCCAGACGCTTAACCAGGGATTGTGTTTCCTTTGAAATAAGGGACAGTAGAGACTGTGGTGCCTTTCTGATATATGGTTTATTTACAAATATATACAACCACAGCATAAACACCCAAAGAGGGTCTTGGGCCAGCGTGGTGTAGTGGTTAAGAGCAGTAGTCTCGTAATCTGGGGAACTGGGTTCGCGTCTCCGCTCCTCCACATGCAGCTGCTGGGTGACCTTGGGCTAATCGCACTTCTCTGAAGTCTCTCAGCCCCACTCACCTCACAGAGTGTTTGTTGTGGGGGAGGAAGGGAAAGGAGAATGTTAGCCGCTTTGAGACTCCTTAAAGGGAGTGAAAGGCGGGATATCAAATCCAAACTCCTCCTCTTCTTCTTCTTCTTCTTCTTCTTTTTCTTCTTCAGAGGAGGAGAAGGCACTGATGAGAAACAGCTGGCTCCAGCCTTTTTAAGCAGCGCTTCCAGCAGCAGTCAGAGGCTGGGACAATGCTTATAGTTCCTAGCCCTATCTTGCTGCTTCATGCTCGCCTTGACCCTTGAGCATCAGATTCTCTGACCCCTGGACCATCTGAGCTCATGGGTTGCTGGTTGCCCAACCCTAGGACCGTACTTGGATACTGACTCCAGCAAAGTACACCTCAGAGACTTTGCTGGTTGTTTGGCCTCTCACTCCACTGAGCTTTGCTTGTTGCTGCTCAGCACACGATTACAACAACACATATGTACACAGCTTTATTTGGTCTATCTAGCAGGTAAGTGGGGTTAGCATGGCAGTAGGCCAAGAATCAGCCCTTGTTGTTGGAATGGTATTTCCGGCAAAAAGTTGGGAAGCACCCAATGCACACATGGGAGTTGTCCAATGGATGTGTTGCGGGCCAAGGCATCTGGGATCCCATTGGGAAGCCAGGATTCGGGATTGACACAGGGTCAGGCCCTTCCTGACTTAGGGGAGTGGCTTGTGCCTCTTCTCCCCAACCCTCTTTGGGGGGGGGTGGTCTGCCTTTGTTTTGATGCTGTCCGGTGCCATTTCTGCCAAAGTATAGAGCACCCAAGAAAGAATGATGCAATCACTGCGGGAAAGGTGAAAACCTTCCGATTCAATGCCAATTGGGGCAGAGATTAAAATTCCTGAAAACAAGTGACCTGAGAGTCTAGTGAACATTAGGAACATTAGGAAGAACTTCCTGACAGTAAGAGCTGTTCGACAGTGGAATTTGCTGCCAAGGAGTTTGGTGGAGTCTCCTTCTTTGGAGGTCTTTAAGCAGAGGCTTGACAACCATATGTCAGGTGTGCTCTGATGGTGTTTCCTGCTTGGCAGGGGGTTGGACTCGATGGCCCTTGTGGTCTCTTCCAACTCTATGATTCTATGATTCTATGAAGCATTAGCACCCAGGGCAGCTCGGTAAGAAGCCTTGCAAGGCAAAATGCCCCCCTGTGTTGGGCAGCTGGGGCTTTGAAGCTCTTGGTCATCCTGCCTAGATAATTCTTTCACAATATCTGTTATCGTCCTGCAGGATCTTGTAAGAACCAGGCAGAAGGCTATAGCCCCTCCTCCCACTGCTGCTGCGCCACCAGGCAAATGATGCCCCTCACTAGGGGGTTAATTTTCCTAGGGGAAATTGGATCCCTAGTCTGGGTGGCCTCCTCATGGGGCGATGGGAATCGCATGGGTTGGGAGGCCTGTGTCTCTGTGCACAGAGCAACCAGAGAAGCACTATACCCATATTCACGTGTCTTTCTAAGGACAAACGTTTTGTTAAAAAATAATGATCTGGGAAGGGTTGAAGAGGAGAGTCAAAACACAAATATTTTCATTCTGCTCAGTATTTTAAAATTCACAGCTGTGCTGTGTGTGTCATATTTGTGCCTTTTAAGATTTGTTAAGTAATGGGTATCTGCTGGAGCTAAGCTTGGAATTAAATCTTACACTGAGATGAAAATCTTGTCATATTGTAATTTCAAGATGGCAAAGCCACAACCTTTGATCCGAATGTTTGCTTTGCGCAGTGTCCTCCTGACAGCTTTGCTGTGACAAAAATTGGATTGCTCTTAGGAAAATGCAAATCAAAAATCCCTTTTTTTACTTAAGCTTCTTCCCTTCCCCTTTGCAGAGTTATTTAAGTGATTCCAAATGGAGATAGCTAAAAGTATTTTTTTTAAGATGCATTAGTATTTCTAGGCAACGGTAATGAACCAAAATCTCCCTAAGGTTTTAGATAATAGAATAATCTGTTTTATTAAGACACTAAAATATTGTGTATGATGAGTTGGTTCAAATCAGTCAAAAGTAGTAAAACAAAACAAAAAAAACTTGGAACCCTTTCTAACCACAGCCCTCAGGGTCCCCTATTCCTTCCAATGATGGAGTCTTGCTTTCATTACTTTGAATGATAAAACGTGGAAGGATTTAACTACTGGTAGTAGATGTTTGTTTATAGCTTCACAATAAGCCGGTTCAGACAATCATATCTCAGCATAATAAACTGAGTTATGAACAAGTATTTTCCCGGCTCACACTGCCTCTTTGCTCCTCCCTTTGTGATAAATGCGATTGAACCAGGAAGCCTCTAAACTGACTGTAATTTTCTGCACCATCTAAACTGGGACTTGGGGAGAAATTCAGTGTCACACTCTTCTGATCGTTCCATCAACAAAAGGATTTCTGCTTGTCAGATGGAAAGATCCCCCACTCTCTTTACCCTGTGTGCTGTTCTGGGGGTTCTTCTGACCCTCCACAGCAGATTAGTGGGAGGTGTGGGGAAGAAGGAAGAAATCCCTGTTGCATTAGTAGAAGCTCTTGTGTTGCCTTTTGCTAGCAAGCTAAGTTAGTTGAATCTGGACCTATGGTTCCAAGCTTGGGAACAAGCCAGTATAGCAAGTCGACTTCAAACCATATTTTGATATCATAATCTGTTCTTCAAGCTGCTGGCCATCATTTTTCAGATGGGATGAAGCAGGTAACTATGCTGAATTGATTGTTAAGTATAATGGTTTAATTGGCAAAGAAATGAAAAAATGCTAAATGTGTTATGTATTCAAGGGTCTGTGTTTGCCTGAGCTTGAGTCTGGACTAAGGATTCTGAGCTCCTGTGTTCGATACATGATATCCAATCACAGAACATTTCAGGATTTCAGCTTCTGCCAGGCAAACTCTGACTTATGATTTGCAGCTTGGAAGTTTGGACAGCCAATCATGTTGGGAGTGGGAGTGGCCCAGCCCTTCAGAAATGTATATAAGCAGTTGTTTTGCCCCAGTTGTCCAGTTCTGTTTGTTCTTGCTGTTATCACAGTGTCTTGCCTTGTGGGAACCCACCTACACTTCAAAATGTATGTTGCTGAAGGTGGGATTTTTCCATGGGGCTAGATTAAAGCCAAGAAGAGCACTCTGAGCTCTTGCTGAGTTGATAATAAATGAACTGATTGTTCCTTGG
The DNA here is from genome assembly GCF_965153285.1 of Podarcis tiliguerta. Lineage (NCBI taxonomy): Eukaryota > Metazoa > Chordata > Lepidosauria > Squamata > Lacertidae > Podarcis > Podarcis tiliguerta. The sequence goes on from NC_139539.1 coordinate 80,751,911, forward strand.
TAGCTAGCATGTGAGTGTTGTAACCTTAGATCTTGTGATGAAGGTATCGGGTTGCAAATCTTTGTCTTGAAGGGAGTTTTCTCAAGGCTCTGTGAAGTAAGAACATGTAAAATACCCTCTCTGACTGAGAGAGAGAAAGCATTTCTAGGCTAAAATGGATGCTGTGAAAGAGAAAGACCTCTCCTTCTAGTTCTGTTGGCATTGTCATATTTTGTAATATGCTGAGCCAGCGCAAGACATTGCATAGGTATTTTGGATGTATCATTTGATGTAGTCTGTTTTATTTTAGAGAGTTCTGCCAGTAAAAGTGTGAGTAATATTTGTATGGGTCTGGACAAGGATTTATTCCAAAAGGAGACAGTTCTTATGCATCCAGTCGCTTCAAACTGCACAACATTAATATGTGCAACATTGATTACTTCTTGGTTTGGTTGCTAGTGCTGCGATGGGAGGAATGGAGGGTCTGTGTGTGCTGAGCAAAAGGCTCGTTTATACCTCAGCTTCTTAAACAGAGAGGCAGCAATCTGAACACAGTCAGGCCTAGGGTCATGAGGCAAGATGAGGCAGCAACCTGAAGTGGCAGAATCTGCAGGGGGAGCAGTTACTGATCTTTACTCCCTTCCCCTTATTCCTGATGTAGAACTTCACTCACCCCCTTCTTTCGTGGTTGGTGTGTGTGTGCACTTTGTAGTTTACCTCAGGTGCCCAAATGTCTCAGGCTGGCCCTGCTTAAGGTTGTATCCAGCATTTGGTATGCTTGCTGAAATTAAAGGGCATGGCTAATTTGGGTCCATTAATTTCAATGGATCTATTCTGAGTAGAACTTAGTTGGCTAGAACCCCTAGTAAGTAATGGGCTAACAAAGCTCCTACAGGCAAAAGAGATTTTATTGGTTCCAGGAAACTGGTATTTGCTTGTTCTGGACAGGATCAGGCTCCCTCTTAAATATTGGGGTTTCTCTTGGGATGCTTGTAGATCCAGCATGGCTGCTGAGCTAGCCTATTAATCTTGTTCTCTGTGGTTTCATCCTGCTGTTTTATTGTTACACTTTATTGTAATTTTAATTATAATTATTATTTTAAATGGGAAGCCACCTTGAACCTGATGTCCCGCACTGAGGCTGTAACCCTGCTCTGTCTTCATTGCAATACTTCTGTTGGCAGGTAGAAATCCACATGGTAGAGAGCCATAGCTGTCAACTTACAGATTTGAAAATAAGGGACCAGCAGCCTCGAAAATAAGGGATCAGCAGCCAAAATAAGGGATTTTCTGGGCACAGGTATGTTCGCCTTCTGAGCCTCTCCGAGCCAAAGGCAGAAAGCCCAGCCAGCAGCCAAATGAAGCCTCAAGCGGTGGTTCCCACAGCGCAGCAACCCGGCAAAGGGGATGCAGCAAGGAAAACCACCATCACCTCTCTGCTGGGAAGTGCTGAGCAAAAGCGAATCCCCAGGCAACGTGGCCGATTTGATCCGCACAAGGCATGCAAGCTCCACCCCCCAGTCATTCTTAGACTCCTTATTGGGTGATCAACGCAGCCAAGCAACACAGTTGGAGCCTCCCCTCCCTGGCCGGCAGGGAGGGAGGGAGAGGAGCTGCTTCCTTTGAAACCCGGGAAATTTAGGGGACATCATCAATAAGGGACAGCAGTGGGACACAGCACTGGGATAAGGGGCTTTCCTGCCAAATAAGGGACGGTTGACAGCTATGTAGAGAGCTTTAAAAAAGAAATTCCTACGTATAGAAACTAGAATGCTATGCTAGAACCATTCTGCTTAACGTTTTGCTTTGTGTGTGGAGAATTGGGGGGCGGGGGTGGTATCATGTGATCTCCCACCTGCAATCTGAAATACCACAGTCTAAGTACAGAAAGCCCCTGTGAGAGCCAGTTTCAACAGAGCGATCCTATGCATGCCTATCCAGAAACAAGTCCTAGTGAGTTCAATGGGATTTACTTCCAGGTAACTGTGCTTATGACTGCAGCAGCTTGAGTCAATGTCTCCCTCCCCCAGCTCACCCATCCCAGAGGAGGAATATTATCACTGCAGCAATAAAAGCCATAAACATAGTATTATGAAGAATTGACTTTACAATTACACTTCATTGACATACATTTCCTACATTAATTCCTACTAACTTTAAGTATCTCATCAAAATGTTTTAAATGGATTTTATGAGGGTTCCACTTAACAAAATAGCTGCACATTTTTTCTCATATCAATTTTTATTCCTTTATATGGGAATAAAATGTTGCAGTATCAATACCAGAAATATAGACACTCAGTCTGCAAGCTGAGAATTTCATTGAAGTTATCCAGAAAAGCTAGGTTTAGAGGCAGATGAAGTTATTTTGATGAGGTCTCTTTTATATATATATATATTTTTTATTCATTTTCCAATAACAAATTATACAATTCATACATCTTAATTACATCCCATTTCTTTTTTTTTACTTCCCTCAACTTGTCTGAGACACTTTCATAACTTTCCTTCTTCCACATTTCTAAGATTTTGCTTATAATATTATTGTATATTAAACCTTATTTTTAGTAATATCCTGACATTTCTTCTCACAGAGCTTCATTAAAACTTACAAACGTTATTTGATTATCACTTAATTTTTGCATATACTCTATAAATTTCTTCCAATCTTCCGTAAATCTTTGATCTCGTCGATTTCGGATCCTTCCAGTCAGTCTATCGAGCTCTGCGTAGTCCATCATTTTCATTCTCCATTCTTCTATCGCAGGTAGCTCCTCTTGTTTATTTTGATGAGGTCTCATGTGATGGCATAATAGAGCAATGACTAGGAGTGCATTTTACCAGTTTTGGCTGGTTGTGCCAGCTATTGACAGTCCTGGGTTGGTATTGATTACCCCATGGATTGGTAACCCAAAGACTGGATTACTCAACTGCACTCTATGCACAATGGTCCTTAAGGTTAGTTTGAAAGCTGCAGCTGATGCAGAATGCAACAGTTGGGTTGATGACTAGAGCTACCTACCATGAGCATGTAGTCACTTCTGGAAGAACTGTACTGGCTGCCAATTTGCTATTTGCTACAGGGTCAGGTTTAAATAAAATAAAATAAAATAAAATAAAATATTTATTTATTTATTTATTTATTTATTTATTTATTTAAAAACCGGGCTCAGGGCAGCTAACAGCAATATAAAACATTGATTAAAATGTGACTTAAAACAGCATAAAACAGCATAGAATACAACATAAAATGCAGCACCAATATCAATAAAATTCAAAAATTCAGGGATCATTTTTTTTTTTTGGGGGGGGGGGGAGAAACCCAGTCAGTAGACATTGAATGATCACCAGGGCTAATCAGCCAAGTTGGTCCTACTAGGGCCAGCAAAGAGACCAGGGAAGAATTTAAATGTGGGGTCCCAGAAAGGGTTTCTTTATAGAAGAGGAAAGGGAAAAGGGAACAGAGGATCAGGCTAATTCAAATTGAAGGCCAGGCAGAATAACTCTGTCTTACAGGCCCTGCGGAAGGAGGTCAAGTCCTGCAGTGCCCTAGTCTCGTGGGACAGAGCATTCCACCAGGTCGGAGCTGTCACTGAAAAAGCCCTGGCCCTGGTGGAGGATAGTCTGGCTTCCTTAGGGCCCAGGACCTTTAAGCTATAATTATCCATGGACCTTTGGGTCCTCTGCGGGACATACCAGGAGAGGCGGTCCTATAAGTACGAGGGTCCTAAGGTTTGGTTGTTGGATGATTTTGATACTATTGACCATAGTATCTTTCTGTAGTGGCTCAAGAAGGTGACATCTATAGAAGCCCTCCAGGGCCAAGGAATATCAGATGAAGAAACGCACAAAAGGGAGGGAGGTTCAACTTCCAGTGCTTCAAGGAAGAACCCAGTGGATCTGCCAAAAGGCTCCCCACCCAAAACGGTGGCAAATGGTTGTATTTACACAGTACAAAATCTTTCTCTGAATCTAATAACTGAACCAGATTGACTAAATCATTAGACTAACAATCTTATAAGAATGTTAAAAGTATTTTTTCTTTCTAGAGGGTGGGAGAAATCATCCCTGTTTTGAATTCTGAATTTAATGACTAGTATGCAGTTGTGTGGGTGGGGTGGTACTATGCCGATGTATGTTAGTAATGAACCTGAAATATGAAATTTAGGAAAATTTTATGGGCAACTTGAGAGACATTTTGTTTTGTTTATGATTTCACAGAAACATCCCAATAAAAGGTGAAAATGGCTTGGTGTTTGTTCAAAAATGTAAAATGAGTATCAGCATGCAGAGGATTTATGGTGGGATGTAGGAGGAATTATGAGTGCAATAATTAAACATCAGCCTTGCAGGAAAAATCATAAACCTACCATAAAAAGTATTGTCTGTTACTTTTATCATTACTAGTTTTACTGGGAACCTCATGTTCAGTAGCTGGCATATGACTTATGACATCCCAGTCAATTTTGCAGCCAGCAGCACCAAATGCTACATCTAAACCATGGGTAGGCAAAGACTCTCCTCCCTGGAAGGGAGGGGAGTGGTTGTGGGCGGGAGCCCGAGCTCTGCCCCCTGGCAGGGGGCAGCCGCCCCCTGCTTTCCTGGTTTACCTGGCTGGCGCCCCGCCCACTGGCCAGCACCCAATCGGGAGCCGGCAGGGGGCGTGCCCAGGTAACTTCAAGTTACCGCGCCAGCCCTCTCCCCGGCCTCATTTCTCTTTGTCCCGCCGAGAGTCACCCACCCTCCACTCCCTTCAGCTTAGGGTCTCGACCTTGCTATGGACCTTAGGTTGGTCGCCCTGGTTAGGCGGGGGGCCTGGTAGGAGTTTTTCCACATGGCATTAGGCCATTTGGTTTTTTCGCCTGCCTCGTAGCAATCGTCACAACTTTCGTGGTATTGGTGGGTAGGTTAGGCATTGGATTATTGTGTTGTGGTGTGTTGGAAGGCTAGGTGTGGCCATCGCCTACGCCTTCAATTTTGGGTATTCCGTTAAAGGAATCCGGCGGTCGTGTATTCTGTCCGATGCCTGCTTGGCGGGAGGCCATGGCACGACCCCCGGTGGCATCAGGGGAGAGCCTTTAGTTGTATTAGCATCAACAGGCTCTGCCTACTGGTGATTCAACCCCTGTGGTGGACATCCAGTGCCTAAGCCAATACCTTGTCACTGCTGTAACCAATAAAGTTGTGGCCTTTTCATGCCCATAAACCATATATCACGTGTCCTGGTGTATTCATTTCTTCTCCGCGGGGGTCGGGTCCTCGAACCACAAATTAAGGCCCAGGGGCCGGATCCAGCCCAATCACCTTCTAAATCCAGTCTGCGGATGGACCAGGAATCAGCATGTTTTTACATGAGTAGAATGTGCCCTTTTATTTAAAATGCATCTCTGGGTGGGGCATAGGAATTCAATTATTTATTTATTTTCAAAATATAGTCCGGCCCCCCACAAGGTCTGAGGGGAGGTGGACCGGCCCCCTGCTGACAGTTTTCTGACCCCTGTAATAAACAGACAAATAGTATAGAAGATAAAAAGTGACTCTAAGGAATGCAAGGGTCTTTTTGCTATGAGTATGTACACACACACACACACACACGTAACATGAAATACATTTTCAGGGCAATCCTAGAAACATTTACTTGGAATAAACTACCTTGAATTCACTGGGACTTACGCCCAGGTAGGTGTGTGTAGGATTGCAGTCTTCATCTTCAGAAGTAATTTGCTATTTAAAGTGTTTGATCCCCCCCCCCATTATCTCAGGAAATAAAATCTGTAAACCTTTGCACAGATTAAAGCAAATTGCTTTAAAAGTTGGAAATGTCGATTTGCAAGCCCCCTCCATAGAGGCTGGCCCCTCTCACTGTCCTCGGGGCTTGCTTACCGGTAACCTCCTCTGGCTGATATCTCGGACAGACCAGGGAGATTTTGATAGGCGACATTTTCCCAAGCGTGGGTAAAATGCACAACCCCTCCCTCCTGCTTCCGCAGGGGAAAGAAAATAAGTCAGAAATCTATTTACATGTTTATTTCTGACATTACAGCACTAGAGAAAAACACGTCCTTTCAGTTCAGTTCTTTTAGCAAGTCTGACAAACTTCCTGAACATGCACACACAGAAGGTTTCAAGTTACACTCTTCACAAAGACTTATCCAGCCTGTGAACGTCCTGGGAAACTCTTCTTTCCCACAGATAGGCGCATCATGTGATGTCAACAATCTGGCTGTCTGCAGCGGTGATGTTTCCATATACTGACAGGAAACAGTGTGTATGAAGGATTGAGGCAATTTTTGAGAACAAAAAGCCATTTGGGGATCAAGAACCAGCTCCAGATTGTTGGGATTATCAATATAAATTGTTCCTCACAGATCTGTCCTTTAGCCCATGAAGACCTGCAAGGCAGATAGAACATGGATTTTGCATCTAGCATCCTAAGAGATAAGCTCCTGAATACTGTAGCTCTGTTCAGAGGAATACATGCATGCATGCAGCTAAACTTACGTACATAGCTGGACTTTTTGTTTTGATAGTTTTATTTATTACTACTAGTTTTTAAAGTTTGCGGATTTTATCACTGTATTATATAGTGCTGGATTTACGTATAAGCTAAACAAGCTATAGCTTGCCCCACTCTCTTGAGGGCCCCCAAAAAATGTAAAGGAAAAAACAACAACTGGATGCACATTTCCAAAATATAAGATAAAAAACAAATAAAATACTATTTTATGTAAACTGCTTACAATTTTTTTTCATAATAAAATGTAATAAAAATAAAAATCTTACAGCTATATATACTTTTCAGTGTTTAGTAAGGACGTAAAGTAAATAATTAGCTATTAACACCGCAATAATTTCTAATTTAGTAGCTTAACACAGCCACAATATTCAGACAATCCCCCCACATGGAAACTCAATACATGGTGGAGCAAGACACAAAACTATGCCCTCAAATATTGTCCATCTGCTGGCCACACACACACACACACACACACACACCAGCCACCACATTTAGTTTTTAATGAAAAAGAGAAATACATGTGCTGCATTGTTCCTTGTGATCACTGGCCTGTGCTTGGTCCAGGCTCTTAATTATTTCCTGATAGGAAATAATTTTCAACAGGTTTGAGATTTCAGGCTCACACATTTATTTGCAAAGCATCATTGCTAGGTGCTGTACAAAAAAATAATAATAAAAGAACACAAGCTCTGCCTTCAAGTCTGTAATCTAAAGACAAGACACATTAAGAAGGAACCTAACAGAATATAAAAGGAAAGGAGGGTCGGTTAGGATAAGCCAGGTTGAACAGAAGCGTCTGAAAGTAGCACTTGAATGTAAAGATTAATGACTTAGTATGGATAGATAAGGTTTGTCTAAGAAGCCCATATGGATGCTCTCCCCCAGGTGGCCATCTCTGATACGACGTTAGATGATGGAACTGAAAAAAAAATGTCGTTTCATGGAGAACCGAATCCTTTTAAAAGCCAAACCTGCTGAATTATCTCTTGGGTTCTGACCTTTGAAAAGTCCCTGGCTTGACCAGGCAGTGTGATAAATTCTTAATAGCTTGCCAGAGTGATAAGGTTTTATATGCCTGTTGTTTTTGTCCATGGAGTTCTCTTGGCAGGGATACAGGAGTGGCTTGCCAGTTCCTGCTCCAGGCGGATCACGTTTAGTCAAAACTCTCCACTATGACCTGTCTGTCTTGGGTGGCCCTGCGCGGCATAGCTCATAGCGTCATAGCGTCTCTGAGTTATTCAAGCCCCTTCGCCACGACAAGGCAGTGATACATGAAGGAGATAATCTGTTGTTTTTGTCCATGGAGTTTTCCTATGGACTGCAAGAAGATCAAACCTATCCATTTTGAAGGAAATCAGCCCTGAGTGATCACTGGAAGGACGGATCCTGAAGCTGAGGCTCCAATACTTTGGCCACCTTATGAGAAGAGAAGACGCCCTGGAAAAGACCCTGATGCTGGGAAAGATTGAGGGCACAAGGAGAAGGGAACGACATGGTTGGACAGTGTTCTTGAAGCTACCAACATGAGTTTGACCAAACTGCGGGAGGCAGTGGAAGACAGGAGTGCCTGGCGTGCTCAGGTCCATGGTGTCACGAAGAGTCAGACACAACTAAATGACTAAACAACAACAACAACAACAGAGTGATAACCTACACACACACACACATACAAGTGAAGACTTGGGTTAAAGCATTTAGTGTGCATCCATTAAGTGGGGCACATCCTCACCATATATTTAGAACTGAACAATTCTAACATTTTTGGTAGCTTAATATTTTTATCCCTATCTCTTGGAAGAAATGTTCATATTCACATCTATCAGACGACTTCCAGTTTTATAATTTATGACCTTGTAAATGCCAGAGAGAATTTTCCTATTTTTGAACCTCTTCAGTTTTGTTGGCCTTGCTGTCATATCGCTCCAAACCATAGTTTAGCTCATGGACGAACACAGTGTGCTGGTGCATGGAAAGAACACCAGAGGCCTTATTCCTCTCCTGCTCGTGTTGTGCTGCTGGGAGCTAAGCCATGGTTTAGCAAAGCGTTACCTCCAAACTCAGGCTTGTGGTTTGCTTCCCCTAAACAAACCATGTGTGGTAAGCCAAGAGCAAACCTTTGTTTGGAGACAAACAAAATACCAACCCAGCTTTGAACATGATGCTTGCTCTTGGCTTTTCCTGAACCATAGCTTGGAATGAACCACTATTTTTATTTCCTGTGCCCCAGCATGCTGCATGCTCACTTTTAAACTATAGTGAGTTGTGAACTGGGCCATTGTGTCTCATCAAATACAAGGTTATGCAGAGCTATGTTAGGTCCCTTCTCAGTAATCCACATTCACACATACAATAGTAAGGAAAATTCACTAAAAGCTTTTTTTCATAGAGTTAACGGAGTTCAATTATTGATCACAGAGTAGTGGAGTGTTGCAGCAGATGCAAGCCATAGACATGCATATCAACAAGAGTTTTGCTATTGACATCAGCAACATGTGGATTCCACTTTCTGATATCTCCCCTGCAAAAAAAAACCCATTTAGCAGTATTGTTCTCAGTCATATTTAAATTCCTTCTATTCTTTAAAGTATCCCATTCACTCTGGCTTCCATTCTGTGCCATTTCTAAAAGGCCAAAAGCACTGTGCCATTCAGACGCTTCTCTTATCAGGCCATGCAGGAGATCCACCAGAGTACCAAGAAAACAAGCTTGGGAGATACCAAATGCCAACATTTTGGCTTTATTCTGCGTGCGTCTTTGGAGCAGAGTATGTAAATGGAATTTATCGCCACACCTAGGAGGCATTTAATTAACTGAGCACCTCCAAACGCGACGGCAATTTAGTTACGGAACTGAGCGAGTATAAATCTCAAAAGCATTTGGGTTTCGCTCCTTTTCATTCCCCTTCCCCTTCCCTAAGATGTTTGTGATTGTTTGTGTGCTTTTGTTGCAATCCTTTAGTGCGAGGCAGGCACTGTGAAAAGCTGAACGAAAGCCATGTTCAGTGGATTTGAGAGATAGCGCTTTCCGGCTCCGCCGTACGGATAGTCCTTTTTATCTGTACTGAGAAAGAGATAGTTTAGACAAGTACTGTTCATTCACTGAATTTCCCCACATATTTTGAAATGCCAATGAATAATTCATGGATATGAACAGCTTTACAGGAAACAGCTCAATATAATAGGGAAAGGTCATTTTGCACGTGTGTGTGTGTGTGTGATTTTTGGAAAGTCTTATAAAGCGACACACACACACACGCACACACACACACACACACACTAAATCTGAAGCAAAAGAAGTGGTTTCTTGGATCCGAAATTAGAGGTTTGTGGAGTTCAGACATAACACACTTTGTGCTTTAATGTAGCTATGCAACCCATTCTTTCTTGAAGGTTTCTGGTAGGGGTGGGGGGAATTTAATTTGGTTCACATTTCTACGTGAATCTACCAAATTCAGAGTTACTGAAACAATGAAGCAGAATGGCAGCCATGTTTCTAAAATTGCGGATGCCAGGAGAAAGTGTGAATAAAAATGCATATATTGGCGAAAACGACATACAAAAATGCATTCTATTCGGAAATGTTCTTTGCAGGTATGTGTGAGTTAACGCAAACTGCCTACAGAGATGTATTAAGATAAATTTGTACTGAAAAGATGATGGATTTTCATGAGTATTCTTATTTTTTAAAAATCACAAATTATTGCAGGAATGTGTAGAGTTGAATTTAAGACTGGGGGGAAATGAGAGAATTGAAACCTTTCACCCTTTTTGCAGGTTTGGTTGCCTTCCCCCCCCCCCCCAGTTTTGTGTTCAAAAAAGGATAAAAGAAGCAGGGAGCACCTGTAGTTTTTCAGTCAAAAATCTTGATTTTATAAAAGATGTGGTCATCCATGTGCTCTGTCTTCTCTGCCATGCCATCCCTTCCTGTGCAGATAAAAATAGTAACTGTGTTGCACTACACCTTCTCAACCCTGTACTCCGTCCTCAGACTGAAAAGGTAAGGTTGAATTGTGGGGTCAGGGACACCTTGCATTCAGGTATAAATGCAGCCCAATTCAGTTTGTTCATTGCACACTCTGGAAAACAAGGAACAAATAAGGTGTGAGAGAGGAGTATTTGTGTCTATAAGGCAAAAGTGTAATTTTATAAATAAGGAAATTCTACACGGCGAGAAAGCTGTCAGAGAAAACTAGTTCATTCGTACCCATTTAGCTACAGGAGGAAATAGCATATGTGTGTCGAGCCTCAACTCTCCAAGTGTGCTGGTCCTGGGGGCTAACCGAGAGGCAAGGTCCAAGTCCAGTCCAGTCTCCTCCCCCACAGCACACAAAAAGATGAAGATTGTCCATAAATTTTCAGATGTATGTTCTGTGTATTTTATGTTGTAGGGCCTTATGGCAGGCTCATGGGGTCAGTCGGTATTAACAACGCTCAGTAGGGATGGGCAAATATGCCAAATTTGGGTTCTCTCCACTTCTCATTTGTCCAATCTCCCCCCCCCCCCTTTGCTGCTTTTAAAAAACCAAAAACCAACCAACTTGCTTTTATTGGTTTTGAAACAATAACCATTAAACCCTTATCCAGCAGGACATCTAATGGTGTCTTTAAAATCCATTGTCTTTAAAAATAAAGTTGCACATTCAATGTTCAAACTGTTAGTTTCCTTAGTACAGAAAGTATTGATCTGATGTGTAGAGATCTTTCCTGTTCTACTTAGTTCAAGCAGGTTTCTTTCTATGTGAAAGAAACAGGCAGAGGTTTCTGAAGTCTGGGTTATTCCTTCTGGGAAGCTGAGTATAGCTGGTTTAAACTGTTTCTGTTATCCTTTCTGTCAAGGTCTTGCTGACTGTAACAGTCAGGCCAGGAAGAGCCTGGGTTCCACTCACTTTCTCTTTCCATCTCTGTTCTGATGTGGTGTTCTGTTTCTGTATGCTATAGTGTTAAGTTTTAGTCTTATTATAAGTTCTCGTTAAGTTTAAGTTAAGTCTGCTGGAACTGGATTTCTTGCGGACTGTGCCAGTCCTGAATGTATTAGATTTGTGACCATGATGCTAATTTGCCTTCAGTAGCAGTAAAGCTCTGCTGGATGAGATACAATTGCCTCTGGTCTATTTTGGGGGAACTCTGCAATGTGTTTAAGTTTTCCTCCACACATATAACACAAACATATACATAACCTCTCCACTGAGAAGATTGAGCAGTTGGTATCACAAGGTCTTGATTTTGATCAATAACATAGAAAAAGGGGTCCACATTTCTTAGAAGGTGTCTTTTTGTTATACAGTGGTACCTCGGTTTACGAACTTAATCCGTTCCAGAAGTCCGTTCTTAAAACAAAGCCATTCTTAAACCGAGGCGCGTTTTCCTAATGAGGCCTTCTGCCGCTGGTGCCCTTCTACTGTTCGCCTTCCATTTGTAGACCGAGGTAACGTTCGCTAAACGGAACACTACTTCCGGTTTTGCAGAGTTTGTATACCGAATAGTTTGTAAATCGGGTCCTCCCTTAAAGAGGGCATGTGTTGCGGTGGGACCTGGCAACCTGACCTTGTGTTGTGGGTGGGTACATTTGGATAGTCACAACACCCAATTGGTAGGTCCCTTGATGCAGGGTTCAATCAGGCCAATGGGACACAGGCTAAACGGATCAAGGGACCTATATATACCTATGCATGTGACCCAGAGCTTCCTCTTTTGGTGCGTGCATCAGAACACCCGCCCACCTCTCCCTATATTTAGGGCTTGCGCTCTTGACCTTGCTATGCCGTCGTGTGTCGTCTGTCATTGGGACAGGGGCACGGCAGGAATTTTCCCCACTTGGCTGATGGGCTGGTGCCATTTGGGTTTCGCCTGCCGCGTAGCAAACTTATAAGGTTGCGGATAGGCTCTGGTTCAGGTGATAGGGATGGAAGAATGCTCTGGCCATCCCTATGTGAAGGGTATTCTGTTAAAGGAATCCAAGGACTCAATGGTTTGGTCAACCCCTGAGAGGGGGTTGTGCCCGTGCCTGAGTCCAGGGGGGCATTTGGGTGGTGGAAATAGCCCGTTCCTGGCTTTCCGCTTATCCAGGTGTTCACCCTTGGCTGACCTATGCTGGAACCCTGGGTCAGCGCTACCTGCAATGGTGCAGGGAGCTAGTCGAACTAGAGCCTATGCAACCAGTCACTTGCTGTAATCAATAAAGTTGTGGCCTAAATTCTGCCCAAAACCAAACCAAAATTTGAGTCTTGTCTGAATTTATTTAAGGGGGAGGTTTAAAGGTCTCAACGTGCAAACAGGGCTGTTCTTAAACTGAGGTACCACTGTACCTTCAATTGCCCTCCTGTGTGTGGTGAGATGCTCAATCATAAGTTCCATTTCTCTACATTTCCAAGTCAGTATGAAGGTGTGGGTATAAGCCAGGTGGGAGTTCTGACAGATCCACCAGCTTCACCATGAGCTGGCCCGAGGCCTGGAACCTATAGGCATAAATTCCTTGTGTGATCTTACTTGTGCAAAAAAAGCCTTCTAGTTTTTACATAATTCTTGATCTGATCTAGGGAGGCATATACAAGCGATTCTGAAAGAGCCGAATCTAAATGTCAAATTCTGATCAATAGGTTTTTTCTCCTCCTAAAGATAACGCCTGTCAGTCTGTTAAAGGCATGTAGCCCATCTCTTGCTTTACATACAGATGCATTTTTGACGAAATGTGAGTGGAATTCTGCAAGTACAATGTACAAGCCAATGTGCTTTAAATGCCATTTCTTGGGAGTGCAGGTTCAAGATTAGCTAGACTTCAAGAAAACTGCAGATATGTTTAATGGTAAGAACTATACAACGGTGGGTGATAGCTGACTTTAAGCTATGTGGGTCCCCCCCCCCTCAAGCATTGCTCTCAACAGCTTCAGTTAACAAGCTGGTGCTATAACAATGCTGGTCATGTCAGTGTTTTCCTTTGGAAAGCTAAACTTTGTTCCACATAGGATTCATTTTTAATAGACTCCTGGCTGGATGCTGTTAAAAACAGTCTTTATTGTTACATGAGCGTGGTGCCTATAACAACACAAGTGGGTAGTAACATCATTTTGGGAGCCAGTAAGCAAAAGCACAAGAAGTTCCAGTTTTTGTTCATGTTTGTTGTGCTTTCATTTTATTTTTAAAAGATGGTTCATGCATTTTTGCTTTTTAGATACCTCAGTTTACATCTGGAATAACAACCATTCACTAACATGAATATTCTCTCTGTGTGTGGATATTTAGTTGATGTTTGGCATGCAAGTTTTTCAGTTGGCAAAGGGGATGGGGTGTGGAGTAGAATCTGGCATGCATTTTAAGGCAAACAGACTGAATTTGAAGTACTTAGATTTATATGTTGATTGAAATACAGTTAACAATCTGGATTGCTCACTTCTGTTGTGATGCAGCTTTGGTTGTGGCGGGGGATACTTTTATGGGAGAAATGCATATACAATGCAGATTTTATATTGGAGACAAATGCATATTTTAGGGGAAGTGTATAAAAATAGATACAATTTAAATGTGTTTCGTGTGTGTGTGTGTGTGTAGCTTCTAAACAATATATGCAGAAAATGGGACAGGACAGAGTTATGATTACATAGTCACAGAATGGAAATAGGCCAATCCACGCATTCCTAAGCAGCAGTCAATATTTTAAAATATGTTATTTGTCATATGATGAATAGGAATTTCTCATATTATTATTATTATTACCCCGCCCATCTGGCTGGGTTTCCCCAGCCACTCTGAGTGGCTCCCAACAGAATATTAAAAACACGACAAAACATCAAACATTAACCACTTCCCTAAACAGGGCTGCCTTCAGATGTCTTCTAAAAGTCAGATAGTTGTTTATTTCCTTGACAGCTAATGGGAGGGTGTTCCACAGGGTGGGCGCCACCACCAAGAAGGCCCTCTGCCTGGTTCCCTGTAACTTCACATCTCGCAGTGAGGGAACCACCAGAAGGCCCTCGGCACTGGACCTCAGTGTCTGGGCTGAACGATGGGGGTGGAGACGCTCCTTCAGGTATACTGGGCTGAGGCCGTTTAGGGATTCCATCCAGTGTGTACCTAAATAATTCTGTGGAAACTGGTATAACAAAAATTGAACTTTGTCTCCTCTCCATGGTGGGGTGAGCAAAAGGGGACGAGGAATCCAGTTGCTGCCTGGCTGGTTTGCCTTAGGCATTTGTTGGTCTGACGGGCCAATCAACACCCTTGCCTGGCTGCTGGTGGAGGAGCTGGGACACAGCCCTTATGGAAGACTTTGCTTCCTTTGTCCTGGCCTATAAAAGAAAGGAGGTCCAGCCTACAGCTCCTTCAGGGCTCCTGCTATTGACCTACAGACCCACCCATCCTCTGTTGATTACACTCAGTTTGCTGTGGACAGTTCATAGAACCATAGAATTGTAGAGTTGGACCCTGAGGATCGTCTAGTTAACAATGCAGGAGTCTGCAGCTGTCCCATTCAGGGATCGAACCTGCAACCTAGGCATTATCAGCACCACACTCTAACCAACTGAGCTATCCAGTTGTTGGTCACTGGTTGATGGGGCCAGGGAGGGATTTTATCCATGGTTCAAAGTGTCCTACATTTGTGGTGGTGGGGTTGCCTTCCCCAGAGCACAGCTTTTCTCACATACAGTGGTACCTCGTGTTACATACGCTTCAGGTTACATACGCTCCAGGTTACAGACTCTGCTAACCCAGAAATAGTGCCTCGGGTTTAGTACTTTGCTTCAGGATGAGAACAGAAATCGTGCTCTGGCGGCGTGGCAGCAGTGGGAGGCCCCATTAGCTAAAATGGTGCTTCAGGTTAAGAACAGTTTCAGGTTAAGAACAGACCTCTGGAACGAATTAAGTACTTAACCCGAGGTACCACTGTACACTTGTTTGTCACAGCTTGGTGGTGAAAGCTTTAGGTAGGACCCATAATTTAAGGGGCCTTGAGGGGGCACAGTCCCTTGTATGCATGGACTGGGGGCCAGGTTGCAGTGGGACCCACTGTACTGGTTCTGGTTCATGACTTGGTGGAACCTCCTCTTTTTGCCCAGCAGATGGGCTGGGCAGTAGACCAGGCCAGCAGTTGGGGGGTGGATCGTTGCCCCATACTATGCCAAACTCAATTGTTTCTAGATTTAGGTAGGTAGCCGTGTTGGTCTGATGCAGTTGAAATATATACAAAAATAAATAATAATTTGTCCAGTAGCAGCTTAGAGACCAATTAAGTTTGTTCTTGGTATAAGCTTTCCGTGCATGCACACTTCTTCAGATACACTGAAACAGAAATCATATGCTAATCATCTGCATACTATCCCTTGCTTTTTCCTGTAGGACTAATTGCGGTCATTAACAGTCGTCAATAGGGTTACCATACCCATTGAGTCAACCACCCAACTCCTACTACCCTTCTGAGAAATACCCCACCCCACCCTCCCACTATATCAGGGGTCAGCAACCTTTTTCAGCTGGGAGCCGGCCCACCGTCCCTCAGACCATGTGGGGGGCTGGACTATATTTTGAAGGGAAAAAATAATGAATGAATTCCTATGCCCCACAAATAACCCAGAGATGCATTTTAAATAAAAGGACACATTCTACTCATGTAAAAACACGCTGATTCCTGGACTGTCCGTGGGCCAGATTTAGAAGGTGATTGGGCTGGATCCGGCCCCCGGGCCTTAGGTTGCCTACCCCTGCACTATATATATAAGGGTCTGGTGTCTTCTGTTTCAGTGTATCTGAAGAAGTGTGCATGCACATGAAAGCTTGTACCCAGTGTCTCTAAGGTGCTACTGGACCTAAGGTGCTACTGGACTTTTATTTATTTTTTAAATATATTTCCATTGTTTCTGTAACCAATAAAACCCTGATTTACCCTGTGTCTGCCTGTCTTTGCTGCCACATGCCTCTGCTCCCTGTGACTGGTACATGAAGCAAATCTTCTCTCCTTCACAAAATCCATACTTCATTAACAGGGTGTCCTAGAGGGAAAATCATTAAAGTTAGCGTTGAATTGTAAATAGCACTTTTGATTTTGTCTTGGAATGTTAAAGCATGAGGATTATGAAGGTATAAAGCATTAAATTGCTTCCTGCAATGTGTATATACCGAGTCCATAATGTAGGTGGGTTTTGGAACAACATAACAAAAACCCCAGCTCCTGGCTTGTTAATTTGTCTTAATATATTTTATATGAAACTTGCGGTTGCGCTGTCTGAAAATAATGAAAAAGATGATAAATGGAGATGTATGCTTGTCCACCCACTGCATGCAAAAGCACACACACACAAACATCAAACCTAACCACTTCACAAAGGTACAATTTAAGACAAACTAAAGTACATAACAATTTCTTCTTGGGTTGAGTAATAAGCCTCAGGAGGCAAGTAGGAAGGAAATAGCAACTGAAATATATTATCTGAGCAGACTGACACATCTGCTTGGGAGACAAATCTACACAAATATGTAAAACAGACCTTAAAAGACAGTTTGTTTTATAGATATGAGGGTCTGAGGGCTCATCTCTACTGCCTCAAATTATACTATCCATAAGTGAATGAGTCACAGATCCAATATTGCAATTAAAGGTTTCATGGATTCTGAGCAAATATTTCAACGAATATTTCAATATTGAGGAGAGCATGGGATCATGGGCACTATCCCGTCTCCTGACCGCTACATGTAATAAAAGTATTACATAATAATAATCTTTATTGTGGTCCAACGACCCATAACATAGATACAGAATAAAATACAGACTCATATAGGCAACCCCCAGGGAAGGGAGACTGAAGTGTTATTTGTTTAGTCATGGGTATGTTGATCTTTGATTTGTATGACTACATAATGTTCTGATGTGGGACGCGGGTGGCGCTGTGGGTAAAAGCCTCAGCGCCTAGGGCTTGCCGATCGAAAGGTCGGCGGTTCGAATCCCCGCGGCGGGGTGCGCTCCCGTTGTTCAGTCCCATCGCCTGCCAACCTAGCAGTTCGAAAGCACATCAAAGTGCAAGTAGATAAATAGGGACCGCTTACTGGTGGGAAGGTAAACAGCATTTCCGTGTGCTGCGCTGGCTCGCCAGATGCGGCTTTGTCACGCTGGCCACGTGACCCGGAAGTGTCTCTGGACAGCGCTGGCCCCCGGCCTCTTGAGTGAGATGGGCGCACAACCCTAGAGTCTGTCAAGACTGGCCCGTATGGGCAGGGGGTATAATGTTCTGATATCGGCATGAACAGCATGTGAAGATAGGTAGAAAATATCCAAAATGTCAACTTTATCACCTTGGTATATAGTGAGACATTGGAAATGCTATGAAAACTAAGGAAACTCCTTTCCCTTTAACATTTTGCTTGAGGAAGAGTTATCTGATTTTCAGTTCACCCTATGTTGGTATTACAGTACTATGTGATCCCCATTTCTCTAATGGACCAAGTCAGCTGCTTGCATTTGTGTGCCTATGTGTCTAATAATACTTAAGAACATCAAAGGTGCTGTTTAATCCTCATTAGCTACCTTTTCAGTTTCCTTTAGAAAGAAAACAAATAGAAGAAATCAAATCAAAGTTTGCTGTGGGAGAGATAAAAGGTCTCTAGGCAGGAATCCATTTTCTCCCCCTGTTCAGACACAGTTAACCTGTTTATTATCAAGGAGGGCTATGTGATATATTAGGGAATGGGGTGGGGGGAAGCATTGTTGTTTATGAATCTGACAGCAGGACTGAAGTGGTGATATATGTTGTCAGATGCCAAGAGAACGCATCATAGTGCTTTCAGAGGTGCATTAATGCTCCCAAGAGAACATCAGCATATTTGAAATGTTTTCTCTCCAATAACTCTTATCCTGTTTGTTCAAATGTGGAACAGGATATTTTCTTTTCTCCTTCCTCTGAGTGGCCTGCCTGCAAGCTGGCAAAACTGTTACGTGCTGCTCTGAGAATCTTTTGATGTCTTGGGGAAAAAAGGACGCATGTTTGGTGCCTTCAAGAGTCTCTAACCAATTACTGCTGAGGTCTTGTTATGCATAAAACTGGATGCCTTATTGCCTTTCTGTTTTCTGGAATTGCTCTTCAAATACTTTGTATTTTTAATGTTTGCTTCAGCTTTCTGAAATGTCAAGCTGAAGAGCTCAGTGGATTGAGAGAATGTGTTTTTTAATGGGCCCGAACTGGTAAATCTTCATAATTCTAGGTAATCTACACAATGTGCTACGTGATGTGATTATTCTAGGTAAAGGGACCCCTGACTGTTAGGTCCAGTTGCAGACGACTCTGGGGTTGTGGCGCTCATCTTGCTCTATAGGCTGAGGGAGCCGGTGTTTGTCCGCAGACAGCTTCCGGGTCATGTGGCCAGCATGACTAAGCCTCTTCTGGCGAACCAGAGCAGCACACGGAAATGCTGTTTACCTTCCTGCCGGAGCAGTACATATTTATCTACTTGCACTTTGACGTGTTTTTGAACTGCTAGGTGGGCAGGAGCTGGGACTGAGCAACGGGAGCTCATCCTGTTGCGGGGATTTGAACTGATGACCTTCTAATCGGCAGGCCCTAGGCTCTGTGGTTTAGACCACAGCACCACCCACGTCTGGCGTGATTATTCTAGAGCAGTGTTATTCTGAGGGGAAAGCAAGGGGGCATTATTCCTGTAGTCTTTGATAAAAACTTTTCTGGATGACCTTGCACTTATACATCTCAGAAGAGTTTGGAGGCTACTTTTAACAAAAGCTCCCAAGTAAGATTATCCAGATTTTACACTAGGACAATGTCTGGGGAACCTGTGGCCCTGTAGATATTTCTGGAATAGAACTCTCATCATCGTTAATCACTGACCATGCTGGCTGGGGAGGATAGTAGATGGAGTCCAGCCTAATCCCAAAGGATGCCACCATTTATTGATTATGAGTTGTATAGGAATGCGTTGATATTCAGAAATCTGTAGGAGTTATCTGAAACTGCTCTGTACATGCCTTTCTTCTAACACATGGCTTTCCAACCAAGAAGTAAATAAAATCTGCAGACATAGTAGGCAATTTTGTGCAGAAAGAAAGCCTGTCACTGATTGGATGCACCAGTGTGGTGTAGTGGTTAAGAGCGGTAGTCTCGTAATCTGGGGAACCGGGTTCGCGTCTCCGCTCCTCCACATGCAGCTGCTGGGTGACCCTGGGCCAGTCACACTTCTTTGAAGTCTCTCAGCCCCACTCACAGAGTGTTTGTTGTGGGGGAGGAAGGGAAAGGAAAATGTTAGCCGCTTTGAGACTTCTTAAAGGGAGTGAAAGGAGGGATATCAAATCCAAACTCTTCTTCTTCTTCTTAAAGTTCTTTTTCATTTTGAGGAAACATCAATATCTTTTGCAATTTTTGGCAGAATTCAGTGAAATGTGCAGGTATGGGAATGAACAATGCCATATTTCATAAGGATAGCTGCAATGGTATTCCTGTAATGGTTTTAAAGTTCAGAGGTGGTTAACATGGATTCTTTAATTTTTTCCTATTTTTTATAATCAATTTGTATAAACATAGCATATATAATATGCTATTCTGTATGCCTCTGAGAAGCCTGACAAATTTCAGGGTTTTGTGCTAGGTGCTTTATTTTTTAGGTGTTTTTTTCTAAACTAAAGGTTTGGCTTCCTTTTGTCAGCAACAAATCTGTTGTGAAATTGGTATATATCCTAGAGGTGACCCTAGGAATGTAACCTGCAAATTTATAGAAGGATAGCTCTAGGAGTTAGGGAGTTGTGCTTAAAGAAAAACAGCTTCAGGCTTGTGTTCTGTTTAATTGGCATCAAAAGTCACAGAAACTTAGTGTAAAGCTCATTTGACAGGAGTGGATGCATGTGCAAAGAAGCAGAAATTTGCCAAGCAAGTACCATGAGGAAAACTAGCACTGAGCACTGAAGAGACAAGAACAAGACGATACATTACTTCCACATTCCTCCCTCAGAGCACAGTGGCTGGAGATCCCTGGTAAACTCATTTCCTCTGATTAGGACATATAGCTGCCAGTTACAGTATTTCCTTCTTCCATTCCTGTCTCTCCCTCCCATTTCCTCCTTGCACGGCAACTCTGGGAATAAATATTTCCGTTTTTGCAACGGGCCTGCTTTGGCTCAGACAAATCCTGTATCTCTCCAAACTGGCCCAATTCAGCTCAGGATTCAAGATTCATACAAATCTGATGCACACCTCTGGTAGAAATGTCTAGTACCACCCAACCATAAACTGCTAGCCTCATAAAGCTGGAGAGAGAATTTGCAGGTGAGAATTCCTCCTTCCTTGCTAAACATTCCATTGCCTTTTACTAGGCTACATCAGTGCACCACATCCCAAAGGTTGCCCCCCTTGGGGCCAATGTAAACACAGAAGAGAGATGATAATAATAATAATAATAATAATAATAATAATAATAATAATAATAATAATAATAATACAATTTTATTACAGTGGTACCTCGGGTTACATACGCTTCAGGTTACATAAGCTTCAGGTTACAGACTCCGCTAACCCAGAAATAGTGCTTCAGGTTAAGAACTTTGCTTCAGGATGAGTACAGAAATCGGGCTCCGGCAGCACGGCAGCAGCAGGAGGCCCCATTGGCTAAAGTGGTGCTTCAGGTTAAGAACAGTTTCAGGTTAAGTACGGACCTCCGGAACGAATTAAGTACTTAACCTGAGGTACCACTGTATCTATACCCAGCCCACCTGTCTGGGTTTCCCGAACCACTCTGGGCGGCTCCCAGCCAAACACTAAAAACAGAATAAAACTTCAAACATTAAAAACTTCCCTAAACAGGGCTGCCGTCAGATGTCTTCTAAAAGTCAGATACTTGCTTATTTCCTTGACATCTGATGGGAGGGCGATCCACAGGGCGGGCACCACCACCAAGAAGGCCCTCTGCCTGGTTCCCTGTAACCTCACTTCTCGCAGTGAGGGAACCGCCAGAAGGCCCTCAGCACTGGACCTCAGTGTCTGGGCTGAACGATGGGGGCATTGTCCACTCAGATTCATCTTTACAAAAATTTATTGTCCCAGTGATGTTTCTGTTTGTTTCGAAAAGGCAAACTAGATTACAAATATTTTGCCCCCTGGCTCTGCCTATTTTGTGTAACTTGAGTTTGGCATTTGCTTCATTCCCTTTGAACTGAAGTCTTTCTCACATCGAGTGCATTAAGCCTCCAAAGGCTTGATAAAGATAGGCTTTGATACATATCATGAAGGGAATAGATAAAACATCTCATGATCGGCAGTTGTGACAGTTTTATTCTTTTTGTGAGGCATAATCAGAATTGTCAGAGTTTAAGGGCTGTTGCAGAGCAACTCTCCCCACAAAGCTATAGGACAAAGGATGAGTCTTTGTATTTATCCTCACTGTGAATCTCTCCACCCCACCCCCTGCCAATCAAATCTTTCTGAATTCCCCTTCCCTTACTATGTCATGTTCAGATGCTTATATGCTGTCCTGTGCAAAAATAATATAGGGCTAGTCTGTCGTTTTGGGACCATAGTGTGGAATCAAAATCCATATGACTAAAACGATTGGATGAATTCGACTTGATAATGCGTTTTCCCTCATCAATACAATAATACAGGCGGAATGGGAATGTTTTTTTTTTTTTTTTTAAGAGACGTCTTGAAAACTGTTCAAATAATCCCAATGTACTATGAAGGCCTATGAGATGCAGCGTGGCTTATTACATTATGTGAACAATAGGATCTCAATTTCATCATGAAAGCCAGAAGACAGAAGTCGGAATAATCCTTCCCCTGAAGGATTACTGAAGTGGCCTGAGCAATTTTTAATGAGGTATTTTAAAGCTTCCAGCTACTGAAGGTGGAACGGAGTTCAGTCCGTTCACAGTTTCCCCTAGCGCCTACCAAGAGAGAGAGAGGGAGGGAGGGAGAAAGAGAGAGAGAGAGAGAGAGATTCTGTATCGAGCATCAAAGTGCTCATCTCACCTTGCTCAAAACCTCCCTTCAAAAGAACTAGGCAAATGTGACTGGGAAGGCTAGCTTAGCAGCCCCTCATGCTGCTGTTTGAGAATGCT
This sequence comes from Podarcis tiliguerta, assembly GCF_965153285.1. Taxonomy (NCBI): domain Eukaryota; kingdom Metazoa; phylum Chordata; class Lepidosauria; order Squamata; family Lacertidae; genus Podarcis; species Podarcis tiliguerta. The sequence continues at coordinate 80,774,442 of NC_139539.1, forward strand.
TGTGATCTACTAACTGTTTAAACAGACATCAGTGGGAGAGAGAAGGCTTACAGTCTAATCCCAAATTGGATGAAAGCCCTGCTGGTTTCAGTGGATTTTTCCTTCCAAGCAAGCATGCATAGGATTGCAACACAGAGTATTAAAGTGGGTTGTAAATGATATCGTAACTGAAGGGGACAATACAGTCTCTTTCCGCTGCTCTCTCTCTCTCTCCCTCTCTCTCTCTGACCACAGACACTCTCTCTGTCTACATGCAGGATTACATTATCACCAGTCCCTGTCCTGCGCATAGAGGACTCCACTCCACTTGCAATGCGCATGCACAATCCTCACGCCACACACAGGGCGCAGACTAGATTTCACCCTTGGTTCGTCATCTTTCTTACAGTGCAGCGTTGGTGCCCATTGGAACTGGTAGAGAGGAAGGCAGGTAGTGAAGGGACAAGGAGAAGAAGAGTTTGGATTTGATATCCCGCTTTATCACTACCCTAAGGAGTCTCAAAGCGGCTAACAATCTCCTTTCCCTTCCTCCCCCGCCCCCCACAAGCACTCTGTGAGGTGAGTAAGGCTGAGATACTTCAGAGAAGTGTGACTAGCCCAAGGTCACCCAGCAGCTGCATGTGGAGGAGCGGGGACGCGAACCCTGTTCACCAGATTACGAGTCCACTGCTCTTAACCACTACACCACGATGGCTCCAGGAGCCAGAACGTAATGGAGGGCAGGGCCAACTAATTGTGGTTTGGTTCCCCTCTTTCTCCTTTTTGAGTTCTACGAGGACAATGCTGAAAATTGTTTGCAAATATGTATTAGTCAGATCTGCATATTAGGAGAAACTTGAATTTTTGTGAGGATTTGGCAAAACCAGAAATTGCTGAAGAAATGTGGAAAATTTAATTTAAGCTTTGAAAAATTAGGAGCATAGCGAACTGAAATTTATGGAATTGCCTGTCTGTATCGGAAGCTGAGAGGCAGTGCTACCCACTGAGCTTTAAGTAATAAGACACTAAATAATAATAATAATAATAATAATAATAATAATAATAATTGTATCCCACCCATCTGACTGGGGTGCCCCAGCCACTCTGGGCAGCTTCCAACACATATAAAAACACAATGAAACATTAAACATTAGATAAATCCACCTCTATATAGGGCTGCATTCAGATGTCTTCTAAAGGTTGCATTGTTACTTATCTCCTTGGCTTGAGGGTTACCTAACTCCATACCCTCCTACATTTCTCCAATGAAATTAGGGAAGTCCTAAGAAAAAGTGGGACACTCTGGGATCAAATCAGAAACCAGGACAGCTTCTGCAAATCCGGGGCTGTCCCTGGAAAATAAGGACACTTGGATAGTCGGCTATGTTTGTTGGGGCTGACGGGAATTGAAATTCAACATCATGTGGAAGGGCAAAGATTCCAACGCCTGCCTGCCATATTCTATTAGGTCTCTGTGAAGTAGAAGAGTATTGCAGTTGCTGAATGTTATACTCCTTTAGAACTCTTTAAGAAGAGAAAAGAGCTGTTCGAGATGGCATATATGGTCAATTTGCCCTTGGTTTCTTGTTGGAGGCATAAGGGACAAGGTGTATGTGATCTTGTGATATACCGGTAGGTAATATTGGAATATGGCTGAGAAATCTGAATTCCATGTCATCCTGCGCAGGCTACATAAAACCTCACATAAAACCACATCATGCGAGTTGAGGGCAGCCAGGCATCTGATCACTCAATTTCTTGGCTTCCATTAAGAAAACAGAGCTTATATACAACTTTGTGCGTACTGGGCACATCTGTTTGTTCTCAATTCACAGGATTCATCATAATAATTGGTTTATTTGTGGATATGTTTGTCCAGATATGGATACCTAATGAAACAAATATTTGCCAAGAGAGCCAGTAACCTTATTTGAACTTCCAACGGGGTCTACAGCCCCACCTTGCCCTAATAAGAATGATTTATCCATGCAAGAATGTACTGTGTAAACAATTCTTTGTGATGGCATTTACTATGGTAACCATGCTCTGTTGCTTTTTTACACTCATATTTCAATATATCCTTTTTTATTTCTCGAGTGTTCCTGGTGTGAATGCGTTAAACGAAATTATCATTTGAAACAATGCTTTCTCCTTATTATTTAATGTGGTTGATATGACAACGGTATCAGTTTTCTTTATAACACGTCTCTTAAAAGACAGTCGCCACATTTCTGATAGCAGAAGATGCTCATTTATTATTATGTGTAAAGTTTTCTGCCTTATTGCTTAAATGTTGGTTGCTTGTCCCAAGCTTGTATTTTAACCCATAAATGTCAGCAGCATCACCTGATAAGCTTAGGCTATGTTTTTCACACTTCATTTTTTTCAACATGCAACAATTCAGCTAATTGTGTAGACATCTCCATAGGGAAATATCATTTTACTGCACAGTTCCTCACCTTTGGGGGGTCCATGGGCACATTTGGAACTTTGAAAGTGTGTTGTGGATGGATGCCATTTCTACTGAACCCACATGCAGGCAAGAACTATGAGTTTTACTGCACATCCATTACCTGCAGATGTAAAGGAGAAGCAGAGCTGTGTGTCATCAGCATACATCGTACCTTGGCTCCCAAACGCCTTGGGAGCTGAATGTTCCGGCTCCCGAATGATCAAAAACAGGAAGTGAGTGTTCCAGTTTTTCAAACATTCTTTTGGAAGCTGAACGTCTGATGGGGCTTCTGATTGGCTGCAGCCAATCAGAAGCCGTGCTTTGGACGTCACACGGACTTCCGGAATAGATTCTGTTCGACTTCCGAGGTACAACTGTATTGCTGACGATATACTGCAAACCTCCGGATAACCCCACTCAGCATTTTCATGTAGATATTAAGCAGCGTAGGGGATAAAATTGAACCCTGAGGAACTCCACACTGAAGACTCCATGGGGTATAACCCTCTGGAAATAACCATCCAAGCAGGACTAGAATGACTCCAAAACAGCTGGCTGCTCTAGTCTTTCTTCCTCTCAGCCCCCTTGTCCCTGGCTATTTTGTGTTTTCTCTTCTCCCTCTGGGCCCACAGCCTATAGCTTTCTTTCTCCCATTATCTACTTGCATGCCAAGGCCCTGTGACCCATGGTCCCCTGTTGGATAAATAAAACACACGAACCAACAGATTTTATTTTTCCCATTATCTACAATTCCTTCTTTCACCGAGACACAGGAACAGCCGTTCACTGATACCTCTTTCCTTAGAGTTCATGCTCCCTGAGCCAGTAGCGTCCAATTAGAACTCCTCTCTCCACTGTTAGTGTCCAATTGGAACTGTACACTCTTCTGGTTGGGTACTACTGGACTTCCCCAGTCTTCTGGCCAATCAGAACAATAGATAACCTAAGCAGAAAAGTGGGCAGTGCTTGAGGAGCTCAGGTGGCCATTATAATTTTTAACCTGGTGTGGAAAGGGTTAAAGAGATTGAAGGTATTCCTAATAGCTCTCTGTGAGCTTTGTGAAAATCAGCAAAATTCCTGGGTAAGAGTTAGGATGTTTATACCTCTTTGCTTAATCCCAGGTGATGTAATCAGAGTAATTAATGTTCTATGAAGATTGCCCTGTAAGAGGACTTTCCCAATTAACTTTGTTAGGATTGCAATTTAGAAAGCATTTCAGGCTCTGTTCTGATGTAGGATAATAGTTTTAATAGTCCAATGATATTGAACTCTGGGTGTATAATTACTTTCCAATGAAAATATAAAAAGGGACCAATAGAATAGTTCAGCTATCCCGAATCTTAGACAGGTAATGATACAAATGCAAGCAATTGTAATTCCTTGTAATGGTTTCTTTTGTCTGAAAAAATAAAAGGTAGAGATCTAAAAAACAAAACAAAAACAAACTGTGCTAGGGTACTGAAAACAATGGCAAAAAGGGAAATAGCCTAAGGATCATAAAATGAAATTAAACATAAATATATTTTGGAAAAGCTACCTGGAAAAATCTGTGATAGGATATTGAAAAGAACGGGAAAGGGAAAATAGGGATCATAAAATGAAATTGAACGTCATGTATTTTCCATCTTCAAGTCTACTGTTATGAAGACTATTAGATATATTGTCAAATGTATTTGTTACTCAAGGGAATGCTCCCAATAGTCTTTATATATCTTTCCACCCCCGCAACCTGAAGGTATTTCCCTTACAATATTTTGCAGGATTTTCCCTCCTTATTTGCAGATTTCATAGTGCAGTGTTAATTGTTTTTTCCCCACCTTGCCCTCTCCAGTTTCAGGCCAGGCACTAGAAGCATCCTGTTAATGAGGGAGGGAAGTGAGCAAAGAATCCTAAATCTCCAAAATAGACATGTGGTGTGATTTCAAAGAAACCTTTGGGATTTTCGAATCTTTTCCCGAAAGCTGACAGTTGCAGAAAAAGAAGAAGCTAACAAATAATGAATTGTGTGATTCCCCACAAGAGTAGCTACAAATTGAATTAGTCATTTATTTATTAACACTGTTGCAAACCTTCTGTCATTATTTAATCAGTTTTAAAACATGTGTCGGCAAGCAAGGCAGCTGATGTTCTGAAAAAAGAGAGTGGAAAGGTGTACAGCTGAGACATCTGATTGATTACCTTCAACCTCTTTTGCACAGTGCTATCAGGGGACGCGGGTGGCGCTGTGGGTAAAATCCTCAGCGCCTAGGGCTTGCCGATCGAAAGGTCGGCGGTTCGAATCCCCGTGGCAGGGTGCGCTCCCGTTGCTCGGTCCCAGCGCCTGCCAACCTAGCAGTTCGAAAGCACCCCTGGGTGCAAGTAGATAAATAGGGACCGCTTACTAGCGGGAAGGTAAACGGCGTTCCGTGTGCAGCTCTGGCTCGCCAGAGCAGTGATGTCACGCTGGCCACGTGACCCGGAAGTGTCTTCGTACAGCGCTGGCCCCCGGCCTCTTGAGTGAGATGGGCGCACAACCCTAGAGTCTGTCAAGACTGGCCCGTAAGGGCAGGGGTACCTTTACCTTTTATCTGAGGCAGACGACAGATAGAATCACACAGACAGGCATAGTCAGAACTTGCAGTATAGCCTCTGTGCCCTGTTCGACCTGCCATATAATTTCTCTAAGGATGCACTAGTTTCTCCCTTTATCCTCATAGCGACCCCAGGAGATTGCGTAGATGGAGAGGCTGTGGCTGTCCAATGTGACTGGAATCTGGATCTCCCCAATTGTTGAGGATCCTTCCTTTTGTTGGGGCATGTGTAGAGTGCCCATTCTCTTGCCAGCAGAGCATGCCAAAGGAACAGAGAAACACCAGACAGTTCTGGAAAGAGTCAGTTGCTTTCCTGACGGTATAATGCAGTTTCAATTATACGGTCGCACCTTGGAAGTCGAACAGTCCGTTCCGGAAGCCCGTTTGACTTCAAAAACGTTTGGAAACCAGGTGTGGCTTCCGATTGCAGGAACTTCCTGCAGCCAATTGGAAAGTGTAGAAGCCAAGTCGGACATTCAAGTCGGACCACAAACTTGACATGAGCCAACAGTGTGACGCGGCAGCTAAAAAAGCCAATGCAATTCTGGGCTGCATCAATAGGAGTATGGCATCTAGATCAAGGGAAGTAATAGTGCCACTGTATTCTGCTCTGGTCAGACCTCAGCTGGAGTACAGTGTCCAGTTCTGGGCAGCACAGTTCAAGAAGGACACTGACAAACTGGAACGTGTCCAGAGGAGGGCAACCAAAATGGTCAAAGGCCTGGAAACGATGCCTTATGAGGAACGGCTAAGGGAGCTGGGCATGTTTAGCCTGGAGAAGAGGAGGTTAAGGGGTGATATGATAGCCATGTTCAAATATATAAAAGGATGTCACATAGAGGAGGGAGAAAGGTTGTTTTCTGCTGCTCCAGAGAAGCGGACACGGAGCAATGGATCCAAACTACAAGAAAGAAGATTCCACCTAAACATTAGGAAGAACTTCCTGACAGTAAGAGCTGTTTGACAGTGGAATTTGCTGCCAAGGAGTGTGGTGGAGTCTCCTTCTTTGGAGGTCTTTAAGCAGAGGCTTGACAACCATATGTCAGGAGTGCTCTGATGGTGTTTCCTGCTTGGCAGGGGGTTGGACTCGATGGCCCTTGTGGTCTCTTCCAACTCTATGATTCTATGATTCTATGTTCCAAAGAACATTCACAAACCAGAACACTCAGTTTGGGAGCCAAAACATTCGACTCGCAAGGTGTTCGGGATCTGAGCTACGACTGTATACAGTTGAAGATACAGTCTTTCCAGCAGCGTAGTCTCCTTACAGCAGGGGTCAGCAAACTTTTTCAGCAGGGGGCCGGTCCACTGTCCCGCAGACCTTGGGGGGGGGGCTGGACTATATTTTGGGGGGGGGGGGGAAATGAATGAATTCCTATGCCCCACAAATAGCCCAGAGATGCATTTTAAATAAAAGGACGCATTCTGCTCATGTAAAAACACACTGATTTCTGGACTGTCTGCGGGCTGGATATAGAAGGCAATTGGGCCGGATCCAGCCCTCGGGCCTTAGTTTGCCTACCCATGCCTTACAGCATACAGACTTTGCATTGCCTGCCCCACTGGTTTTAAACAGTTGTTGTTGTTTAGTCGTTCAGTCGTGTCCGACTCTTCGTGACCCCATGGACCAGAGCACGCCAGGCACTCCTGTCTTCCACTGCCACCCGCAGTTTGGTCAGATTCATGTTTGTAGCTTCAAGAACACTGTCTAACCATCTCGTCCTCTGTCGTCCCCTTCTCCTTCTGCCCTCCATCTTTCCCAACATCAGGGTCTTTTCCAGTGAGTCTTCTCTTCTCATGAGGTGGCCAAAGTATTGGAGCCTCAGCTTCACGATCTGTCCTTCCAGTGAGCACTCAGGGCTGATTTCCTTAAGAATGGATGCATTTGATCTTCTTGCAGTCCATGGGACTCTCAAGAGTTTCCTCCAGCACCATAATTCAAAAGCGTCAATTCTTCGGCGATCAGCCTTCTTTATGGTCCAGCTCTCACTTCCATACATCACTACTGGGAAAACCATAGCTTTTACTATACGGACCTTTGTTGGCAAGGTGATGTCTCTACTCTTTAAAATGCTGTCTAGGTTTGTCATTGCTTTCCTCCCAAGAAGCAGGCGTCTCTTAATTTCGTGGCTGCTGTCACCATCTGCAGTGATCGTTTTAAACAGTAGTAAGATCATTATTAGGGACACGGGTGGCGCTGTGGTCTAAACCACAGAACCTAGGGCTTGCTGATCAGAAGGTCAGCGGTTCGAATCCCTGCAACGGAGTGAGCTCCCATTGCTCGGTCCCTGCTCCTGCCAACCTAGCAGTTCGAAAGCACGTCAAAGTGCAAGTAGATAAATAGGTATTGCTCCTGCGGGAAGGGAAACGACGTTTCTGTGCGCTGCTGTGGTTTGCCAGAAGCGGCTTAGTCATGCTGGCCACATGACCCGGAAGCTGTACATCGGCTCCCTCAGCCAATAAAGCGAGATGAGCGCCGCAACCCTAGAGTCATCCGCGACTGGACCTAACGGTCAGGGGTCCCTTTACCTTTAAGATCATTATTGGCATACAGTGCAGAATGAAAATGGATGTTGGCTAATAGAGAAGAGGTATTTCTTCTGGGGATATTGAGAAGTGGTCTGTTTTCAATAGCACCGATGCATGTCAGCACCTGTAAGTTACTGTGTAAGGTCAGGAACTACAAACTGTGAAAAAAACAGCTGGTATAATTTTTTTTTCTTCCGTAGGTACAGGAGGACTGTAAATTTTTAGAGATGACATTTTTATTCTTGGCTGCAACAGCTTGGCTTCAACCCAGATGGAGACTGAGGTGGTTTGCTTTTAAATGAATGCTCCAAATGCCAGGGAAGATGAAAGAGGGTGTTGGCGGTTTGTGCTGTGTGTGTGTGTGTGTACGTGTACCTGTCATTTAAGAAATGTCACAGTCTTCCTGATAAACTTACTCTGGCTAACAACAATTTTTCAGAGAAGTATATGTGTTAAAAATACAAATAAATTTAAGGGAAGGGTTCAACTGAAAGGCCATGTGCATGCTTCATCCCATTGTTAATTGTATCATTTTCATTCTTATATTAACACCTGTCAGTTGGCTATGATCTGTTCATTGTGGCTGTTACTTAGCAGGGTAGGGGAGCACATACCTTCCAACACCTATGAAAAAAGGGATGTCTTATATAATAATAGTAATAATATTAATATATGTTTACTATGTATACCACACCCATCTGACTGGGTTGCCCCAGCCACTCTGGGCAGCTTCCAACATACATAAAAATATAAGAAAACATTAATCATTTCTTTTAAAAAACCCTTCCCTATACAGGGCTGCCTTCAGATGGCTCAGGGGTCGGATAACTCCATACCCTCCAACATTTCTCTGATGAAAATAGGGACATCCTAAGAAAGACACAGGTGGCGCTGTGTCTAAACCACTGAGCCTCTTGGGCTTCCCGATCAGAATGTCGGAGGTTCGAATCTCCGCGATGGGGTGAGCTCCCATTGCTCAGTCCCAGCTCCTGCCAACCTAGCAGTTCAATGACACCCCAAAAAGTGCAAGTAGATAAATAGTTACCGCTCTGGTGGGAAGGTAAATAGCATTTTGGTGGCTTAGTCATGACCCGGAAAAATTGTCTGCAGACAAATACCTGCTCCCTTGGCCTGTAAAGCGAGATGATCGCTGCAACCCAGAGTCGTCTGTGACTGGACTTAACTGTCAAGGGTCCTTTACCTTTACCTTTAAGAAAAAGCAGCTCATTCCTGGATCAAATCAGAAACCGGGACTTCTTCTGTAAATCCAGTACTCTCCCAGAAAAATAGGTACACTTGGAGGGTCTGTAAATGTAAGATGGGGAGATGTGGCTTGGCACACCCAGGAGTTGCTTAGATCACAGCATCAGGGATACTCTTTTCCAAAGGCTGATGAGAGCCAGTCCGTTCCTTCACTCGTAAACAGTTATAGGCAGGGAGACACAAAATGGGAGTGTGGGGACAAAATGGAGGTCAACTGACCCTGTCTTTTAAGGGTTGTGCCATAACGTCTGTGTAACTCCCTTCCTTGAGGGTTGCAGATGGCTTTGACCAGAAAGCAAGTCTGTCCCTGGAGCTTTTCTTAAAGTGGCCAGCCCACATCCCTTGAAGTTCAAAGAGCTTCTTTGCTCTCCTGCCTGGTCATACATACCTCCCACACCTGGCCAGAACATGGTACAACTCACAGATCAAAGCATTGCCTGCTATTCCTCAGGCTGCTTGCTCCTGTGGCAGAAAGCATGTTCTTCTTCATGGAGAGCAAATGTTGTGGTGGGGGCCGACAGGACACTCCAAAGTTGGGGGGCGAGCTAATTGATCGTTGGCCACTGATGCGATTGGGCTTCCCTTGTCGTTGGGAATAAGTTAATGTTGCCATTTGTTGATTGACAGCCAGAAATGCTAAAACTTCTTGCATGAGGCTAGAACTTCCTCTTTTCGCCCATGCATTGGATTGCCCGTCCCCCCTCCCTAGAATTAGGGTTGTTCGCTTTATTTTTATTTTTAAATAATTTTATTAATTTACAACAAAAAGAAATCATACATTATTTTCACATCCAAATTTTCACAAAATCTTTCTTTTCTGGACTTCCTTCAGCTTTTCCGTAAATCTTTCGTGATCATTATTGGTTTACGCATTTCTTATATTTGTATTGTCATTATTTAAACCTCTCCCCCCCCCCTATTCCCTTTAAACAATACCTCTCACGTTTCACAATGCTTTTTTAAATCCCTCTAGCGTTATTTGGCCCTCACTTATACTCTCCAGATATTCAACAAATTTTCCCCAGTCTTCTGTGAACTTTTGGTCTCTTAAGTATCTAATCTTTCCGGTCATCTTATCCAACTCAGCATAGTCTAGCAGCTTCCTTCTCCATTCTTCCATTGTCTGTATTTCCTGTTGTTTCCATTTCTGAGCCAGTAACACCCTTGCAGCTGTCACTGCATATTGAAAGAACTTACTATCCTTCCTTTTTATCTCTTTTCCTAGAATGCCTAACAGAAAGACCTCTGGCTTCTTTGTAAATGTATATTTTAAAATCTTTTTCAATTCATTATATATCATTTCCCAGAAGCCTTTCACTTTCTTACATTCCCACCACATGTGATAAAATGAACCTTCTTTCTCTTTACATTTCCAACACTTATTACATGTCTTATACATTTTCGCTAGTTTTACCGGTGTTATATACCATCTGTAAAACATTTTCATAACATTTTCTTTTAATGTCACACATGCTGTAGGGTTGTTTGCTTTAACCTTGCTATGCCTGTCATGGGGTCGTCTGCTCTTGGGACAGGAGCCTGGTAGGAATTTTGTCCATCTGGCTGATTGGCTTGGGCCATTTGGTTTTTGCCTACTGCGTAGCAAATCGTCACAACTTGTAAGATTGCGATTAGGCATTGGTTTATGGTTTGGTTGGTTGAGGGGCATGGATTGGCTGTGCCTGCCCCTCTAATGCTGCTGCTGCAAGGGATTCTGTTAAAGGAATACAGGGGCTCACTATTGCTTTTGTCCACCCTAGCAAGGGTCTCGGGCCATGCAAAAGCCCCTGGTTGCATTTGGGGAGGGCTGAGGCCAGGTTCCCTGCTCCGTCGCTTCCCCCAAGTGTATTCCCTTTTTCTGACTTTCGCAGGCGTGCGGAATGTCAGTCTGTCCCCCATGGAGGGGCAGATAGTCGCAACCAGTGCCTAAGCAACCACTCACATTTTTGTATTTTAATAAAGCTGTGGCCAAAATTATGCCAAAAACCTTAAACAAAAATTCCTGTGTGGTGTGTGAGTTATTAGGGTGGCCCTAGGGACCTCGACACGCAACCCAGACGTGATTACTGTCACCTTAATTGTAATTATTTCAATGAATATGATCCAGTTTAAATTATTTGAGCTAAAATAGAGCTCAGTTGGAAGCGCATGAGACTTTTAATCTCAGGGTTCTGGGTTTGAGCCCCTTCTTGAGCCCTGCATTGCAGGGGTTTGGATTAGATGACCCTCATTGTGACTTCCAGCTCTACAGCTCTATGAGTTTTTCACCCCAATTCTAAGCATTTTATTCCAGAAGTTAAGTTGACAGGCCTGGCCCAGGTTTTGGGCAGCTGGTGGAAACCATACACTCTGGCAGTGGCACCTATTCCCCCCCGCCCGAATTCAGCAAGGTCTACTTCTGAGTAAGTGTTCCTAGTATTGTGGCCTCCAAAGAAAGGACTTAAACAAAACACTTGCATTGTTCCATCCAGACGGCAAACCTAAATACACATATTATTAAGTAAGCCCCATTGAACTCAGTGAGACTTACTTCTGAGTAAATATATTAAAGCGATTGCTGCATGGATCATAATTTCTACATATTTCTGTACGGTTAATTTTGCCTTCATTTTCAGCATGAATAACTCTTCCCATTTCCTCCCTCCCAGAAAGGTTTTGTTCTGTAATTCAGTTATGACAACCAGCTGGCTGGGAGAGTTCTCTGTACCAGCGCTTGCTACCATCAGGCTGCAAAGCCCATCATGATAATGAAGAGTTTGCTCAGCAGAGCAGTTAATGTGCCTGAGAAATTTCTAGTAATTTAGGATTGCCTGACATTAAGGAGTTTCTCTTTCGTTTAAAAATAATGTTTCTTCTTTTAACGGGAAAAACGGAAATAGGTGATTCGATTTCATGTGCACCTTTTTGCTGTTAGAGAAAGGCAGGTAGTAGCCACTGGAAGTTGGAAATTTGTTCCTGGTAATGTTACTGAAGAATAACAGAAGCATGTTTTTCCTCCCCATCTGTGTGTGTGCGCGCGCGCATGCATGTGCAGTGGTGGTTGTGCTCCTGATTGCTGGTGGGAATCTCACCCCGCACCATTAAGACTCTAGATTGAGGGCAGGAAGCATTGCCCTCACTCTGATCTGGCTTTAGGAGAATGCCACAAGATAACACAGCCAAATCGGAGCGAGGACAAAGCGTGTTCTCCTTCATAGAGAGCACGTGTTGTGGTGGGGTCTGGAAGGCCACCCCTCTGTTGCTGGGTGGGTTAGTTTGGATGACCATCCGCAGTGATTGGGTGGTTGGGTTGTTGGGCAAATTTTGGTGTTGCCATTTAGGGGGACGGACCAAAGGTTATAAAATCAAGTCACACAGCTCTGACTAGGCACTTTTGCTGTGTGCATTGGATCACCCACCCACCCTCCCTAATTTTAAGAATCTTGGTTGACCTTGCTATGTCATGGGGTCGCCTGCTTTTGGGGCAAGGGCCTGGTAGGAATTTTGTCCATTTGGCTGATTGGCTGGTGCCATTTGGTTTTTGCCTACTGTGTAGCAAATTCTCACAGCTTGTAAGGTTGCGGTTAGGCATTGGTTAAAAAATTGGTTGGTGGAGGGGTAAGGATTGGCGGTGGCTGCCCCTCCAATGCTGCTGCGGAAAGGGAATTCCGTTAAAGGAATCCAGGGGCTTGCCATTCTTTCGTCCGTACCCCTGAAGGGGGCTTAGGGCCGTGCAAGCCCCAAGGAGCATGGGAGGGGGTGAGGGTCTGGTGCCTGGCTCCATGCTCTCCCTAATATTGTATTCCCTTACTGGCTTTCGCTGGAATCTGGAAGTCAGTTCTGTCCCTAGGCGTGGAGACAGATAGTCATAACCAATACCTAAGCAACCACTCACATTTATGTATTTTAATAAAGTTGTGGCCAAAATTATGCCAGAAACCTTAAACAAAGTTATGTGTGAAGTGTGAATCATTTGGAGGTGGATTGGAGGACCTCGACATGCAATACTTGCTCTCTGAAGCCTTTGAAAGTTTGTACGGGGATATCAAGATTCTTTGGAAATCAGAAACATGATTGCTATTTAAAGTCTTATAAGGTCTTATAATAAATGTTCATAATGTACCAACCAAGCACGTACATAGATCAGCACAGGAAGACTGACCTGAAACCATTTTGACTCCCAAACTGACCAAATGTTTTCTCTGCAAGGAGGGAGGGGGTCAGGGAACCTTCCCATTGTCTCAGGAATTGGGAAATCACCATCTTGAAGGGTGACAGACTACCAGGAAAGGCAATCAGATCAGGCATTATCAGATAACCTGGCAGACAGGAAAAACAACAATACCTTTTCTGTGATGTAGGTATGATGTTTGTGGGTGGTGGTCTTGGGTTACACCCCTTCTGTGATGTATGTATAATGTATGGAGGGGTGGTCTTGAGCTCCAGGGCAGTGAATTTAAAATGTCTATATAAGGCCTTGCGCGCCATTGTTCGAGATCCTCCTCCTTTCCAGTGTGTGAGGGGAGCACCCTGTTACAACAGATCAATAAAGATCAGGCTTACTAGCTGCTTTGCTTCTCAATATTCTCTGGTTGGCCTCTGTTATTTTCTCCTACCAATAGGGAACCCACGTAAGGGCTCTATACAGGCTCTTGGATGCCCCATAAGGGGAAAAGGGCAGATTTTGTTTACAACACTATGGCTGCCCAGATAACAAAATAGGTACTGGCAGAGAAAAGGGGTGCCTCCTCTAGTTCTGAGCAAAAACAAGGTTATAATTCTGAAAATAACTTGGTACAGTGGTAGCTCGGGTTAAGTACTTAATTCGTTCCAGAGGTCCGTTCTTAACCTGAAGCACCACTTTAGCGAATGGGGCCTCCTGTTGCTGCCGCGCCGCCGGAGCACAATTTTCTCATCCTGAAGCAAAGTTCTTAACCCGAGGTACTATTTCTGGGTTAGTGGAGTCTGTAACCTGAAGCGTATGTAACCTGAAGCCTATGTAACCTGAGGTACCACTGTATTGGCTCAGGACTCTCTCTGGTAGTCTGCATATTGCCTAAAGAGAATCAAAATATGATGGGACTTCATTGAGCTGTGAGTTCTTTGCTCCTTCTAGATTTCATTGTCTGACACTTGGGTGGGGACATGTTTGGTGTGTCACATTATGCACTGAGTATTCCTAGGGGAGAGGGACAGGACAAGGGAATGGAGCTTTTTTAAAAATAGCAACACCACATCTGCTGTATGTTCAAGCTCTAGTGTAGTAGCAGGGGTTGAAAGTTAGAAATATGAGTGCTTGTTGCAAAAGTTTGCCGATTAGCACTTGAATCATTCAGAAGATTAGAGTTTAGCTCAGCACAGGTGAGCATCCCAAGAAGCATTTGGATACTTATCTTGCCTTCTCCACATGGGCCTTTATCAGCAGTTTGTTTGCTTGGCCCAGAAATCTTCAAACAAGCAGGTTTTATTTGTGAGGTCTCCTATTTTTACCTCCTTGCCTGTCGCTGCAGGAATGACGAAGCATCATTTAAAGCTCTCAATTAGAGAGAGAGAGAGAGAGAGAGAGAGAGAGAGTTGCAGATTCTCTGCATTTTGCATGACCTTCAGTTAAATTATTTTATCATAGGAAAGGTTTAAATGTCTGGTTTCCACATCCATTCATGGCTAGAGCAGGAAAGGAGAAAGACAACATTATCCATCACTGTAGCATGTCTGTGGGAGTTCATACCCTCCAACATTTCTCCAATGAAAACAGGGATGTCCTAAGGAAAAGCAGGGCATTCCAGGATCGAATCAGAAACCAGGATGGCTTCTGTAAATCTGGGACTGTCCCTGGAAAATAGAGATGCTTGGAGGGTCTCGGAGGGGTGAATTGGATATAGTCCTGTGTGTGTTTATTGTTTGCCCACTCGAATATGTTGGAAGATATGATCATCATTGTTGCTTTTAGCCCTAGGTAAAGGTAAAGGGACCCCTGACCGTTAGGTCCAGTTGTGGATGACTCTGGGGTTGCGGTATTCATCTCAATTTACTGGCTGAGGGAGCCAGTGTTTGTCCGCAGACAGTTTTTCCAGGTCATGTGGCCAGCATGACAAAGCCACTTCTGGCAAACCAGAACAGCGTGTGGAACCTTAACCTTCCCGCCAGAGCAGTACCTATTTATCTACTTGCACTTTGACGTGCTTTCGAACTGCTAGGTTGGCAGGAGCAGGGACCGAGCGACGGTAGCTCACCCCGTCGTGTGAATTCAAACCACCGACCTTCTGATCAGCAAGCCCTAGGCTTTGTGGTTTAGACCACAGCGCCACCCATGTCCCTGCTTTTAGCCCTACCCAAGACAATTAAATCAAGTGGGCTTAACTAGAGCTGCCCCTCTACCAAAAGGTTAGTAGGCTGGACACTGTACATTTAAAACACATGACTTCCCTCTAGGAATCTTGGGAGTTGTGATTTGTTGATGGTGCTGAGAACTCTGCGAGAAGTAAGCTGCAGTTGCCATATGCTTTAAATGTGCTGTGCATGTATGATGAGTATGCAGTCTGAATAGCAGCAGGTTACAAATGATATGAAAAAGACAACACTGTCTTTGAGACAGCCTATAACTGTTTTAAGCAAATGAATGCATTTCATGTTCCTCCCATTCCCACCCCTTTCTATGGGGCACTGCCATGCATAAATCGCAAGTGATATTGTATGAGCTTATCCTAGTTGCCACCTTGTGTATTTTGTAGCAAAAAGGATAGTCCCGTTCATAAATAGCACTGTGGATATGTATTGGTGTATATACCAAATAATTGCGTAATCATTTTAATTTCCTGTGATAATGGTCACATAGACACTATACATTTAAAATACATAGCTCCCCACCGGCCCCTTGCAAGAATTCAGTGGACCGCAATTTGTTAAGGGTGTAGCCAGTACTTTTTTTTTCTATATAAAAAAAATATGTTTAGGGGTACTCTCATTTTGACTCAAGAAAATCACCATTTTATAGTCCAAATAGGGAAAAATAAATACAGTCAATGGACAAAAGTACAAAGATTCACAAAATGTTTTGGGGTATGCGTACCCCTGTGCCACCCCAGAAAAAAAGCACTTGGGTGTACCTCTCCAAGGGGTAAAGTACAATTCCCGGGATTCTGATCTAAAAGCACCAATGCCAATTATTATTGTGATTATGTAGTCCTTTCTTTCCAGTCTTCCATGATGCTGTTTGTTTTTTAAAGATCAGGTCACCTTTCCACGAAACCAGGACAAATAAGACACAGCACAGCATTCTCCACTTCCTGTTTCATCTTGTCTTTATTTACTTCACTTTTTAAGTTGTGCGATTTGCTCTCTCTCTCTCTCTCTCTCTCTCTCTCTCTCTCTCCTCCTCCTCCTCCTCTTGTGGTTCCAAACAGATGAAGCTTAAATTGAACTGACTATATTATCTCTTGAAATCCTTTGAAAGGCACCTCAAAATACATTCAGGTGTCACAGGCGCAGCGAGACATAAAGGAGATGCTGGAGATGATGAAAAAGGGGAAGGGGGGAGAACCCTCCCGTGTCCTTTTATACATTGACAAATGCCATGGAAATAATCAGGGCACCTGATAAAGCTTATAAGCAAGAAAGGAAATGAAAGACAGAACCAGTCAATGTGATGAGTCTGGTGCAGAATCCTAGCCATAGCTCACTAGCTCTACTGGCAGGTGATATGCTTAAGAAAATAAATTAGAAAAGCAAAGAAGAAAACAACAACTCCTCATGCATAAAGTCAGCTGAAGCTACAGGAAGACCTGACTCTTTCTTTCTTTCTTTCTTTCTTTCTTTCTTTCTTTCTTTCTTTCTTTCTTTCTTTCTTTCTCATTTCAAGGATCCATCTAGTCCAACAACCTCTTTCCATCCATAGTGTATAAGATGTCACCCCAAGGTACGCAAATGGGGCTGAAGGCAACAGCCCTTTCCTGCTGCTTACCCCAGCACCAGGTACCACTGAACACCGAGGTTCCATTTGATTTGCTGTGGCTAAGAGCCATTTGTAGATCTCTTCCCCCCAAATCTGTCTGATCACATTTAATTTTTAGAAACTCACATTCCACTCTTCACCACAAGGTCACAGAGTGGGTCACAGCATCATGTAGCATATGCAACAACTACAATAGATAACAACATTATTTTATTTTTTTAAAGAAACCCACAACCCTTTAAAACTGTAAATCAGAATAACACAATTTTTTCATATATCTGGAAACAGATAATTGACAGCTTGTCAGTTTCCCCCCAAACCGAGGTGGAACAGACTTTTTTTTAAGCTGTTGCCAGAAGCTGCCCAACATAGGTTCCTGCCAGATCTCAAGGGGGGGGGGGCATCCCAGAGCCAGCTGAGAGAGCCCCATTCTGTGTTTCAGCCAACTAGACCCCACCAATGTTAGCATAACTTACAGGGCTTCTGGAGTTGCATGAAATGGTCTTGATACACAGTGGTACCTTGGGTTAAGAACTTAATTCATTATAGAGGTCCGTTCTTAACCTGAAACTGTTCTTAACCTGAGGTACCACTTTAATGGGTCCTCACACTGCCGCTAATGGGTCCTCCCACTGCCACTGCGCCGCCGTTGTGCAATTTCTGTTCTCATCCTGAAGCAAAGTTCTTAACCCGAGGTACTATTTCTGGGTTAGTGGAGTCTATAACCTGAAGCGTCTGTAACCTGAGGTACCACTGTACAGTGGTACCTTGGGTAACAAACACCTCTGGTTACAAACACTTCAGGTTACAGACTCCACTAACCCAGAAGTAGTACCTCAGATTAAGAACTTTACCTCAGGATGAGAACATGTCATGAAGAGTCGGACATGACTAAACGACTAAACAACAACAACAAAGGAAAAGCAGGACATTCCAGGATCAAATCAGAAACTGGGACGGCTTCTGTAAAACCAGCATTGTGCCTGGAAAATAGGGACATTTGGAGGGTCTGGTGTTTCCTTGTGAGAACTTCTTGATCACCTTAGTTGTCCTTTTCTGCACCTTTTGCTGCTATAGCATTTGACCCTGAGCACCTTGATTTCCATGTTTTGCCTCTGCATTAAGCATCAGTTCCCACTGTTATTATTAATGTGTACTAGCTCCCCCCACCCATAAGCCACCTGACTCCAATAAGTGCCTTGAAAAATCAACTGTATCAAGTTGGTAAAGTCAAACAGGGTAAATCTTTGTCACACACAGCAGCATAAACCAAGTGTACTCAAAAGTAATATTTGCATACCATAATTGTTTGAGAATATTAAAACAAAGTGTGCTCCGCAAGCTACCTGCGGTAGTTTATTTGTCCACATGGCAGAACGGCAGTTCTGACTGAACAGTCATAATGGAAGTGAAATGTGATTAATTTTACACTCGTCTGCAGATGACATTCTCTTTTGTTTAATGAGCTATATTTTCCTGCTGCTGTACGTGTGGGCTTTGCTGCATGACTTTCCTGAATATTAGTGAATCATCTCTTGGAAGGCAAATATATGAGGAGTTTGGGACTTGGCTTTTATGAGACTATTTTCTTACTCCTAGCGTTCATCTAAGGGTTGTGTCAAATATTCTCCTTTTCTTTTTTTTTTGCATTTGCCTAAAAATTAACAGGTGAACAAATTAGCAAAGAAAGCATAAATCCTGAACAACAGGGGAAATGGAGGCATTCCTCTGCCACTTGTAATGAAACTCTAGGACTGCAAGAAAGGGAGAAAACTGGAAACTGGATTTTAGGAGAAAAAAGGCACTATGACTTTAATCTGCTGTAGATTTGCAGTTGAGCACATGCTCCAGATTCAGTCACTGGCATCTCTGGGTAGGACTTGGAAAGGCTCCTGCTTGCAAAGAAAAAGAGCTACTACCTGTTAGTATAAGGTAAAGGTAAAGAGATCCCTGACCATTAGGTCCAGGTTCTGTGATTTGACCCACAGTGCCACCCGCGTCCCAAGTACCTGTTAGTATATTCAGGTGTATTCAATGTGGTGCCCTCCAGATGTTTTGGACAACAACTCCCATCAGCCCCAGCCAGCATGGCCAATGGTCAGATGGGAATTGAATTCCACAATATCTGGGTATGTGGGCTCTCTGAGGTGTAGACAAAATGGAGCAAGAGGAATCAGTGGTGTAACTTTATATAAGGCAACTTCCTGTGTCGCCTTCCAACTTTGGTGAGATGTTTCCGGGACTTGAGGAAGTTAGACCAGGCCAGCTTTTCTGCTTGCAACCCGTGGCCCTGATTTTAAAAGTCTCATGAGAGATATGTGTTACTTCACTCTTGCATTTCTTATTGACCATCTTGGCTATGAGTTCTGGGAGATCCGCTTCTTGCACTGTAGGCCTTTTTCCAATCTGGCCTGAGAAGGTGGAGCCCTTATGGACTGACTCCAGATACAAAAGCTGAGACAGCTGAATGGACACTTGGACTGGGTTGTTGGGGGTCATTGTTGCTGTTATTGATACAAAATTTGTATCTTTCTTTTAAATCTTACTATAATTTATTGTAATGATGGAAGGATTGAGTGCAGATGTATCTACTGTAGCCTCCCTTCTCCTCTGGTGAGTTTCTTGAATTAAAATCAAATCTCTCTTTTTAATTCTTTCCAAACCTGTCTCCTTTAAAGACATGAGTGTCTCTAGACCACTAATATTCCAGGTAAGTATTTTTAGATAATCCATATTAGTTCCAGAGTAAACAGTGCATTATGGGAGCAAGTGAGAAAAAAGGAAACAAGCCACTTGACATATTTTAACAATTGGATGATAAGTAAGCCCCAAACTACTACTCCCTCACTCTCTTTTCTTTTCCAAGAAGAACAAAGAAATATTTCTACTGTTGGAACAAAAAAATCTTTCTACTGTTGGAACCATTGTAGTTCCAATGCTTTTTTTGGCTTTTTTTTTTAAATGCTCAACAGCATTCGGGTTTTATTTTTTAAAAAAACAAAACTCCTAAAGCTCAACAACATTTGGAGTGTCCTGGTTTTTACTTTGTGAAATATGGCAACCCTACAATAAAGGGTGACAAATAGATTGCTTCCAGTCCCCCATCCCCCTAAAAATCCTGTAATAGTAAATAATCAAAAGCAAGTCATGAAAACAGGGACAAAACAATCTCACACAGAGCAGGAACCATACTGTGGAATTTTCTGTCCAAATTTCTTCTGCATTGGGTTCTTTTTTACTTTATCTTAGTTTTCTCCCCTGCCTTGCTGTTGTCATTCGGAGGCATCACTTTCTGTCTCTTCATCTGTGCTTCCTTAATTTAGGTTGATTATTTTCCTTCTACACCACCATGATCACGAAATGAGCCATTTTAGTCAAGTTTAAATAATAATAATTTTAAAAAATCGTATTTTCCCCTGCAACTGACATGGATATACACCTTCAACTGAATGGGCCATACAACAGTTTTCTGTGAAGACTTAATTATCTACATTTGGCCTGATGGCCAGGTGGCTTATCTTCTCAAATAGTCCTCATTGCTTAAACAGTTCTGAAGTATTCTTAATATCTTGTGAACAACAAGTAGAAAAACGGCTTCAAAGCTAGGGGGTAATAAGGTGTGAAAATGGAGACCTTTCCTGGGAATTTGGCAGCAAGTCCCCAGGAGATGTTTATTGGCCTGAGATCCAGGGATGCTAGGAACCATGGGACATAGAATATTCATAGATCCCCATGGTTGGATCCAGTCATTATATAAGGCAGCTTGGAGGGAACCATGGGAACTAAACTTCATATGATTTCTAGTGTCACACTTAGGAAGTTTCACTGTACAGTGGTACCTTGGGTTAAGTACTTAATTCGTTCCAGAGGTTCGTACTTAACCTGAAACTGTTCTTAACCTGAAGCACCACTTTAGCTAATGGGGCCTCCTGCTGCTGCCACACTGCCGAAGCACAATTTCTGTTCTCATCCTGAAGCAAAGTTCTTAACCTGAAGCAATATTTCTGGATTAACAGAGTCTGTAACCTGAAGCATATGTAACCTGAAGCGTATGTAACCCGAGGTACCACTGTACTGCCAATTCAGAGCCAGCTTTTGGGGTGCAGGAGTTGGACAGCTTTGCCCCTGGTGTCAAGCTGAACTTGATAGATCAGTGTTGAGTGTAAAAAAAGGTAAAAGGTAAAGGACCCCTGGACAGTTAAGTCCAGTCAAAGGTGACTCTGGGGTTGCGGCGCTCATCTTGCTTTCAGGCCCAGGGAGCCGGTGTTTGTCCACAGACAGCTTTCCAGGTCATGTGGCCAGCGAGACTAAACTGCTTCTGGTGCAATGGAATTCCGTGATGGAAACCAGAGCGCACGAAATGCTGTTTACCTTCCTGCCACATCAATACCTGTTTATCTACTCACATTGGTATAATTTCATACTGCTAGGTTGGCAGGAGCTGGGACAGAGCAACAGGAGCTCACCCCATCATGGGGATTTGAACCACTGACCTTCTGATCAGCAAGCCCAAGAGGCTCAGTGGTTTCAACTACAGGGCCACCCATGTACTGTCTGTGGTGAGCTGTCTGTGGTGAGCTGTCTGTGGTGAGCTGGGGGTTGGAACTGTCTTTGAACTCCCACCCCTTGCCACACAAGTTTTATCGAAAGGGGAAGGAGTAACCTGAGCCACGGTTGTCTCATACTAGGCAAGGAGAAATGCAGTTAAACTCCAACTGTGCTGTTATGTATGCATGCCTTAAGGTTAAAATCCAGATATGTTTGCTTCTTCCAGGAAAATAATAATAATAATAAGGCAAGGTATCATGACTGCTAATCTTCTGGGTATTTATTTACCTGAAAATGAATGCTGAAAATTATCCATCTGGCAGTCAGTGTTATGCTCTGTCAATTTATGACTTCCTTTTTCCAACTCATGCTTCTTTCTATGTTCTGAATGATTTTTTGACATGCACACAGTTGCTGTAAAAGTGTGCTCTAGGTACTTTCTTGGAGGTGAGCTTGGTAGGTTCAGGAGAGCTACTTTGCAGGGTTATTGTGAGGATAAAATAGACTAAGCATGTAGACCTACCTGCATTCCCTGAAGGAAGGACATTGGGTTAGAAATATGGATAAATGCATATTTACCGCATTTTTTGCTCTATAAAACTTTTCCCCTCCTAAAAAGTAAGGGGAAATGTGTGTGTGTCTTATGGAGCGAATGCAGGCTGCGCAGCTATCCCAGAAGCCAGAACAGCTAGAGGGATCGCTGCTTTCGCTGCACAGGGATCCCTCTTGCTGTTCTGGCTTCTAGGAGTCAGAATATTTTTTTTCTTGTTTTCCTCCTCCAAAAACTAGGTGCGTCTTATGGTCTGGTGTGCCTTATAGAGCGAAAATTCACAGTTAATCCTAGCTGTTGACTGACTGATCAAACTTATGCTTTAGTGATGCCAAGGGGCAAGCCACTGTATGGTCAGGTTACAGTTAAAGGACCAGCAAGGAACATTCAAAGGGATTGCATACCCTCCAACATTTCTCCAATGAAAATAGGGACATCACAAGGAAAAGTGGGACATTCTGGGATCAAATCAGAAACCGGGATGGCTTCTTTAAATCAATGACATCTCTGGAAAATAGGGACACTTGGAGGGTCTGGGATTGGGTAGTATTAAGGGAGAGTCTGGACAATATCAATAAAAAAAATCAATTAAGGTTAAAACCCAATGCACACTGTTTTGGTAGATAAGCCCCATTGGATTTGAACAGGATATTTCTAAGTAAACATTCATAAATTCTGGCTGCATAGGTTGGAGTCTGGTAGTGCTCTCTTTTTTATTGTCCAGCGGCAAAAAGACTGGATTTTGCCACCATAATAAAGGGAAATAAAAAGGCCCGATTACTGATGACTGACAGTACAGTTGTCAAATGCTGTTGAGTTTATCTGACATCATTAACCCTAGCTTCAGACATCCAGGCTGCTGCTGCTGCTGCTCAAAGGATTTTCTTGCAATTACAGTGGTAATACTTGTTAGGAATGGCAGGATCTGATGGTGTAGCTGAGGACTGAAAACCTGAGATTTCAAAGGTCTGCTGCGTGTGTCTACAGACACTTCTTTGCAACCACACAACAGCTGCTCTGTGGGGTCTTTATGAGCAATGCTTTGCATGGAAATGATGTACATTCCATCTGAATTGGAAACTTCCATGCAAATAATGTCAGCAATTGCTCTGCCGACTAATTATTTTGCACCATTTATTTCACTAGGCAAAGTAAGGCAGCGATTGGAAGTCAATGGTGTTTTTTTTGGTTTTTTTTTTAAAGCATTCTGGATCTAGTCAACTCTCTGGTGCATCAGAGAGCGAGAGAGGGGGAAAAGATTTATTATTTATTTCTGCTACAGTCAGTCACTGTTCTTTATGTATATACCAGAAGACACAGCAGGTGTCCTGAATATCTTATAGCCCCGGGGGGCTTCAAACAGTACGATAGCAAGTATATCTATAGCAAGTAGAGGAAAAATCTGTGCATCCCAGGATGTAAGGAAGGCAGATTGCATGAATACTGACATGCACTCTCACCATATCCTGGGGTAGAACACAGCAGGGATATTGGGACTGCAGAAACAAGTAGTGCAGTTTATGGTCCCTGAAAGGGAATGACCAAGAAAGCAAAAAGCCTAAGAAGAATGGATGTGGTTCTCAGCACTGTCGAATCAACACAAGTAGGGACTGGCTAACCACGTAGCATTGATTGGGAGGGGACAAAAGTGCTTCCAGAACGGATTCAGAGATATGTAGATTACCATTTTTTTTGCTCTATAAGACTCACTTTTCCCTTCCTAAAAAGTAAGGGGAAATGTGTGTGCATCTTATGGAGCGAATGCAGGCTGCGCAGCTATCCCAGAAGCTAGAACAGAAAGAGGGATTGCTGCTTTTACTGGGCAGCGGATGATCCCTCTTGCTGTTCTGGCTTCTGAGATTCAGAATTTTTTTTTCTTGTTTTCCTCCTCCAAAAACTAGGTGGGTCTTGTGGTCTGGTGAGTCTTGTAGAGCGAAAAATACAGTAATTTGTACGAATTTTGAAAATGGGTAAGAAATCCAGATGAGGTTGGATTTCTAGACAGTTATGGCAAACCCATGGAGCCTTGGGGCCTATCGCAGAGTTCCCAGAACCCATATCAATGGAGAAAATGAATATGTAAATATATATTGAGAGCTTTAAGTCAGACATCTTATGCAATTGGGAGGAGGCATGAGGTATCAATTCTACCACTGCACAGAGACTATTCTTAGCCAGATGAGTACATGACTCAGCCCAGCATAGTCACTTATGTTTGAATTTATTACCATTTTATAAAGGCCAAATCAGCACATCTAGGAATTAATGGCGTTTTAATTTCCTGCTCAGATATTTCCGAGCCTGTGCTACTTGTCTAGTGGACAGATGAGGGAAGGAATGAGTTTTGGTTTATTTGTTTCTGCCTATTTGCTTATCATCCTTCCTGCTTTTCCTCTCACAATAAACCCAGTAGAATAACAGTAGGTTTCTGTTGCCTGAACATTTCAAGATGTCACTCAAGGTGAGGGATCATAGTGACTTGACACTCTCTCTTTGTAATAACAGAGGTCTCACTAAGGAAAGACAAGGCAGATCGGAGACAGCTAAATTATTAGAAGTGAGACAGTCTCTATAAACTGCTGTGAAGCACTGTAATGAAACGGATATCGCTCGGGATTGTTGCCTGATATTCCCTGCCCTTGATTCTGACTAAGCAGGTCTTGTTGTTTAGATCCCTTATTTGAACAGGATATTTTGTGGTCCATTTATTAAACAGTGAAATATTGAGGAGGGCCTAACATGAAGATAAAGCGTCTTCTAGCCAAAGACAGAAGCAACTTAGTGAGCATTCATTCTCATTTGCCAGTTTTGTGGAGGAGTGGGAAGACACACTGGCTGCCCCATCATAATAACTGCTCAGCCCAGAAAATCACAAAATGGCCACTAAGCAGCAGTCAAACCCCAGTATCCATGGAAACATGCCAATACCCACCAATCAGGGAGATGCGGCACCAAACAGAGGAAGATGATGAAGACATGAGATGGATATATCACCCTCCATAAACTCTAGTGTAGTGGTTGCATGTTAAGAACCCCAGGAGCTTCCCAATAAATAAAGACACAATTGACAAGGAATTTAGTTTTTAGGTTATTGGCATAATTTTGGCCACAACTTTATTGATTACAGATAGTGAGTGGGTTGTTTAGGCATTAGTTCCCGACTAGCTGCACCTGACCACAGCAGGGCAGCACTGACAACTGGACACCGGCAGAGGTCAGTACAGGTAAACATTGTGGGGGAGCAATGGTCCAGACTCAAGTTCACCCCAAATGCTCCCAGGGACTCTTGCGTGGCCCTACGCCCCAAAAGGGGTCGACAAAAGCATGGCAAATCCCTGGATTCCTTTAATGGAATACCTTTGCACATTGGAGGGGATAGGTGCTCCAAACCCCCCTCCAGACCACCTTGAACCAATGCCTAACCGCCAAAACTTACAAAGTTGTGACGATTTGCTACGCGGCAGGCAAAACCCAAGTGGCACCAGCCAATCAGCCAAATGGGAAAATTCCTACTGCGTTCCTGTCACAAAAACAGACGACCCACGATGGCACAGCAAGGTCATAATGGACCCTAAATATAGGGAGGGTGGGCGGGTGATCTGGTGCACAAGGCGAAAATGAGGAAGCTCAACAAAACGTGCAGCGGTATATAAAGGTCCCTCGGTCAATACACAAAATTCCCCATTGGCCAGATTTGCCCAGCAACTGAGGGACCACCAATCAGAGTTGTTGTGGCTATCCAATCGCTCCCACCCACACAGTGAGGTCAGTCCTGATGATCTCACTGCAACAAGTGCCCTCTGTGAGGAGGACTCAATTTCTCAAGCATTTTCTCCTGGGCCGTACTTTCAGAATAAAAATTTGCTGGTGCCACAGCAAAAAAATTTTTTATTGCTAATAAATATATTGGAAATATATTTGGAAACAAAAGAAATATATTGGAAAACAAAAAGAAACAAGTCTTGGCAGTGCTTTATTTATAACGTAGAACACAATTACTTTATAATATGTTCATTGATGGGACATCCAGAAAGTAAAGCCATGCAGCTATATAAGAACATGTGTCATTCCCAAAATATAATTAAAAGCTGCTCCTTTCATTAAAGTTCTTAAAGTTGTGTTTGTTTTGTTTTGTTTGTTTTGTTTGTTTTGTTTGTTTTGTTTGTTTTGTTTTGTTTTGTTTTTAATAGGGCTAGTAGTTGCTAATCTGGCTGGGGCTTCTGTCACTTAAGAATTCAAATTGCAATTAAACAGTGGTGAATGTCTGTCCCCTTCCTATGATGAATATTTAGCACTGATGGGAATTGCTAGCAGTACTGTTTTTTTTTTGGGGGGGGGGGGATGAAGCCAAAGAGGATGCCATTATGCTGGAAAATATAGGACTTATCCCTGCCCTTACAGTTTTCATCGGATTATTTCAAGTGCAGAATCTATTCTCTCCTTCATGTAAGGAAATCAAGGACACAGGTGGTATCCATTTGTTGTTCACATAGAAAGGTTTGCTCACTATCTAGTCTGGTATAATCATAACATTAGCTTGTGAAGTCAGTGGTGGGATTGTGTCCGGGAAATGTACATGACTGAGCTGGTTCCTGTTGTTCAGAAGAGTCTCTTGCTATTTGTAGTTGGGCCTTGACCTATCCAGGAATTAGAGAGCTGAAGTATTTGCCTTTTGTTGTTGTTGGCTTGCAAGAAAAAGACAAAACACCTCCTTCAAATATTTTGGTGGCAGCAGAATGTTGATCTGAAATATGCCCATGATTTGTCCAATCCCCCCCCCCCCGAAGAAACATTTCACATGTATCTCTAATTTGTATACCTATAACTCAGGTAATACCTCATGAATGTGATGAAGTGAACTGTAGTCTGCAAAAGCTTGGTGCCACAATAAATTGATATATCTTTAAGGTGCCACCAGACTCTCTTTTCTGTTTGCTACAAAAGACTACCATGGCTACCCCACTGCAATTTGTTATACAGTGGTACCTCAGGTTAAGAACTTAATTTATTTTGGAGGTCTGTTCTTAACCTGAAACTGTTCTTAACCTGAGGTACCACTTTAGCTAATGGGGCCTCCAGCTGCCTCCGTGCCACCACCGCACAATTTCTGTTCTCATCCTGAAGCAAAGTTCTTAACCCGAGGTACTATTTCTGGGTTAGCGGAGTCTGTAACCTGAAGCGTCTGCAACCTGAAGCATCTGTAACCTGAGGTACCACTACCTGAGGTACCGCAAATCTAATGCACCATCAAATCTAATGCACAGTTTTCAGTTTCCAAAACCTTGAAACAAAATAAAGCATTTGCTGGTGAATGTAAATGCGCCATCAAATCTAGTGTGGACCCTAATTTTCACGATGTAATTTGGCGCTTTACATTTGAGTAAATACAGTATTAAAAAATGTCAGAGGCAGTTTGCCTCTGTATTCCTCTTTCTGAGAAACACAAGTGGGAAATGGCGAGTGGGAAAAGTACTGTTATGCTCAGGTCTTGTTTATGGGTTTCTCATGGTTATCCAGTCAGCCATTGTAAGATCAAGTTGCGCTTCAAGACCCCCCAAGCCACCCCCAGGAGAATAAAGACACAAGGACACAGAATTTAGATTACCGTATTTTTCGCCCCATAGGACGCACCGGCCCATAGGACGTACCAAGTTTTTTTGGGGGGGAATAAAGAAAAAAAAATATTTTCCCCCCAGGCACTTGTGGGGCCGGCAGCGGGGAGAAGTGCTCTTCTCCCCGCAGCCCGCCTTCAGACCAGGTCCGGGGACAGCGGGAAGACGCGCTGCGCCTCCCAGCTGTCCCCGGAGCTTGCGGGGCTGGCAGCGGGGAGAAGCGCTCTTCTCCCCGCCGCCCGCCTTCAGATCAGGTACGGGGGCAGCGGGAAGACGCGCTGCGCCTCCCCACTGTCCCTGGAGCTTGCGGGTTTGGAGACGGGGTCTCCCCGCCGCCAGCCTCCAAACCACTTCGGGAGACAGCAGGATGGCGGCGTTCCGCCTCCCTCTGTCCCCCGACCTTGTGGGGCGGGCGCTGGGGCTCTCCTGAAGCCTGGAGAGCGAGAGGGGTCGGTGCGCACCGACCCCTCTCGCTCTCCAGGCTTCAGTGAAAGCCTGCATTCCCCCCATAGGACGCACACACATTTCCCCTTCATTTTTGGAGGGGAAAAAGTGCGTCCTACAGGGCGAAAAATACGGTAATGTTAATGGCAAAATTTAGGCCACAACTTTATCGGTTACAGAATGTGAGCAGTATTGGCTTAGGCATTGGCATCAACAGACTATATCTGACTCCTTGCAGGAAGTCTGGTAAGGGTAAACCACCAGTAGGGGGAGTCCCCCCAATGCCGATCGACTCAAGCATTCCCTGGGTTCCCGAATGGGTTGCGGAATGGCCCTAGCCCCTTCCCAGGCTTCGGACAAGATCCACACTCCCGGATTCCTTTAACGGAATACCCTTATGCATGGAGGGGCAGGTGATGGCGGCAGCTCTGCCTGCCCCCCCAAAACAAAATCACCAACCATAGCACTGCAGCTGCAAGCACCCCCAGCCAAACACGCACGTACCCATTTGCCCCACCACTCGCAAACCGGCAGGAAAAACCTTCTCTTGGCCAAGAGAAACCACACCCGGAGATCACAAATAAAGGCAGGCCCACAGAGGTGGAGGCGGGGAGGAAGGAGACTAAGGTGGCTGAAGCTGCTAAGATAAGACCTGCAGCGCGAGGCTGAAAGAGGAGCTCCCAGAGTCGCACTGCATTTAAATTGGCCCCGGCCACGCCCCCACAGCTCCCTGATTGGTCGCCTAGCAAATGGCATGGCTGGGGCACCCTCAGCGTGATGCAGGATGCTACCCCACCCCACGCTGGTCCCACTCGGAAGCGGAACCCATTTGCTGGACTAGATATGTCTAATGTCTGATTCAGCAGGGCTCTGGTTTTTTTAATGTGTATTTTGAGGTAAAATACATTCTTTTTGGGGGGAAATTGGATGTAATCTTTTGTACACTTTTTAAAAAGCAAATCCACAGGTCAATTTAGAAATGGAATGGAAAGAATTTCTGAGTCAACACACGGGGACTGGACGTGGATTGGCAAGAGAAGCTTTCGTTCATCCCTACATATAGTTCCCTCTATGGAAAAAAATGTTTTAAATTGTAATCTCTCTGCAGGGTAATATTTCAGTGTGTGCATTGCATATGTTTATTTATATAATCTTTATACATAAACCCAGATTTTCCAGACACTACTGTGACAGATCAAACAGACTTAGAAGAAAAGTAGGCAGTGACTTTCTGTTTGGAATAAAATGCAAACAGAGCTTGAAAGCAAAGGTGACACTGATGTGTTCATACCGGGGAGGATTTAGAAGTTATGACATTGGCAGAATCTAGTTGCGGAAAAGGGAGGTGTTTGAAAAGAACAAGGACAATGCCCACTTAAAGGTTTCAGTCACATCTCAGATGGAGGGTACCCACCAAATTCGTGCAACCTTTATCTCCTATCCCTTAGTTTTTTTCCTAGTCTGCATCAGGAGTGGACAACCAGTGGTCCTTCAAAAAGGCCTTTGCTTAATTGTATCATTTCTGTTGGTTCAGTTATTTTTGTACTGCTGGAGTTTTAGGTTGTTTTTTTAAACAAGTTGAATGTTGTTAACATTAATTTGAATGTATATTGGTGGTTTGGTATGTTTTAGATAGTTTCAGGAAGAGGGTGGTCTGAAAGTGTGGGATATTGGCATCAGTCTCTAGTCATGTCTTCCTGATGAGATTTAGGCTTTCACCCCCCCCCCCCCTGCAAAGGCCTATTAGGATGGTCCAGCCTTAAAGACTGATGGATTCAATAGGTTTCTAGATGGCTCTGGAGGGTTTTCCAGCTGCTATGACTGGTGCTTCTGTCAAAGCCCTGGTTGACCTCTGGAACATCTGAATGGCTGAGTCCATTGACACGATCACCTCTGAGCACCCTCTCCCACTGCACGGAACCCGTTTGGCTTCCTGGAACACTCCCGATCTTAGGGCGAGGAAACAAACTGGGAGACAGCTCAAACGCGAGTGGAGGAAAACTTGTCAAATGCAATCGAACTCTCCTCATTAAGCCCACATAGTGGCAGTGATGGCAGCAAAGAAGGCATACTTTGCTGCCTTCATTGCATCCTCATTGTGCTGTCCAGCAGAGCTTTCCCAGATAGTGTAGGGCCTTCTATTGTCTGGCCTGAAGGAGGTGACAGAACCAATGATAGCTTGCAGTGACTTGTGGCTCAATTCGTAATTTGGAAATAGCTCTGTCATTATCATTGGACCTTGGCAACTGCTGAATGCATGATGGCTCCAAATCATTCTCCAAGCTAAGCAGTTAGCTCTTTACCTCTCTCGCCCTGACCTAGCCACTGTGATCCACGCGACGGTCACCTCCAGACTGGATTATTGTAACTCGCTCTATGTGGGGCTGCCCTTGAGACTGACCCAGAAACTCCAGTGGGTGCAGAATGCCGCGGCGAGACTCCTTACGGGGTCCTCACTGCAAGATCACATTCACCCAGTGCTATACCAGCTGCACTGGCTCCCAGTGGAGTACAGGATCAGGTTTAAGGTGCTGGTTTTAACCTTTAAAGCCCTATACGGCCTAGGACCCTCGTACCTACGGGACCGCCTCTCCTGGTATGTCCCACAGAGGAACTTACGGTCTTCAAACAAAAACACCCTGAAGGTCCCGGGCCACAGGGAGGTTAGGCTGGCCTCAACTAGAGCCAGGGCTTTTTCTGCTGTGGCTCCAATCTGGTGGAATGCTCTGTCACAAGAGACTAGGACCCTGCGAGAGTTGGCATCTTTCTGCAGGGCCTGCAAGACAGAGCTGTTCCACCAGGCCTTTGGTTAGGGCATAGCCTGACTCCCTCCTTTGGCAATCTTCACAGAACTTTAGCCTAATGGTTGCCATCAATTTGATTTGAATTAATTTTATAATGAAATGATTTTAGGATGTTGTACTATTTTATTGTTGTTAGCCGCCCTGAGCCTGGCTTCGGCTGGGGAGGGCGGGATATAAATCAAAATTTAATATTATTATTATTAACCTCCAAACATACCACCCTATCCAATCTACATATCTCTCCCACTTTCCTTTTGGGCACATCTGCTGGTGAGGGTCTTCCATCATCTTACTGTAGTGAGCGAGTGGTGGAGAAACACCTCATTTCCCCACAGACTTTAAGGACCTACCCACAGCCACACGGCAACAGAGACTCACAGCTGCAAGCTTTTCTAGTTTAAGCATCCAGAAACAGAAAAAGGGCAACTGAAGGAGAGTGAATGAGTTTGGCGTTGAAGGCAGAGGGAAGAAGGTAAAAAGGAGAGGATTCTTGAATGAACCTCGAGGTTGTGATTATTGCTTTGGGTGGGAGGTAAGCATTTGCAACCTGCTAAGGTTTATATTCCAAGCCGAAGAATTTACAACTTCAGTAGCATCACTCATTTCAAAGGGATTCCTCCCTTCCCCGCAATGTATAACTGATCTTACATTGTGCCCTTCAGCTACAATTCTAATCTAGCAAATGGTAAACGTAAGTGCCGGTGGAGCCAAACTGCACGATTAAATGCTTAAGTACCCTAGGCAAGGCAGGCGAACGTTTCATTGGATTGTGCCTCAGTGATTAACAAGAGTGGCCAGAACATTTATCTTTTTCTCCCTGATCATGAAATGTTCTGGAAACTCATCTTTGGACTGATTGAGTCCTGATGGGTCTAAATTAATCTGTGGCTCATTATAATGTATATGTTTGCTGACAGGAAAAGCAGAAACGGCTAAGTAGTGTGCCAGATTGATACTGTAAACTGCCCTGTGATCCTTGAATGAAGGGCAGTATATAAATTTAATAATAATAATAATAATAATAATAATAGTGAGTCAGATGGTTGGTCTAGCTTAGTATTGTCTACTTCATTGTCTACACCAGGGGTCAGCAACCTTTTTCAGCTGCAGGCCGGTCCACCATCCCTCAGACCATGTGGTGGGCCGGACTATATTTTTGGGAGGGAAATGAACGAATTCTTATGCCCCACAAATAACCCAGAGATGCATTTTAAATAAAAGGACACATTGTACTCATGTAAAAACACACTGATTCCCGGACCGCCCGCGGGCCAGATTTAGAAGGCGATTGGGCCGGATCCAGCCCACAGGCCTTAGGTTGTCTACCCCTAGTCTACACTGACTGGACGTAGCTCTCCAGGTAATATCCCCAGTGATATCTGGAGATTTCAGAGATTTAACCATGGCCCTGTTAGTATTTCACGCCTTCATTGTTGTAGATGAGATTGGTGTAAATCACATGCCTGTCTGGGAAGTGTGTGGGAATGGAAGACAGTCTTATCTCTTCTGCTTGTATGTACTACTTGTACTGTACTTTTGCTTTTACTTCTGCCTGGTTCTTCTCTCAGAGCTGGAGAGAGAGGACACCATGAATCCTGTGTCTGTACATAGTGTATAAATAAATGCGTAGATTAGCTCTACAATGTCTCACACTTCTTGCTGTGTTATGCTAGAAGGTTAGTGTGCATATATAATTTGATATACAGTGGTACCTCGGGTTACATACGCTTCAGGTTACATACGCTTCAGGTTACAGACTCCACTAACCCAGAAATAGTGCTTCAGGTTAAGAACTTTGCTTCAGGATGAGAACAGAAATCGTGCTCCGGCAGTGCAGCAGCAGCAGGAGGCCCTATTAGCTAAAGTGGTGCTTCAGGTTAAGAACAGTTTCAGGTTAAGAACAGACCTCCGGAACGAATTAAGTACTTAACCCGAGGTACCACTGTATGTTGCTGAAGCGCACTGGAGAAGAAGGGAAATGCCTTTTCCAGATCTGCGCATACCAGAGGATGCTCAGAGTTCAGGGGCTGCAGAAGCACCACAGGGCATTTTCCCGCAGACCCTTTCTGCCATGTAGAGATCTGATTCATGTGTTTCAGCTCTTGTAGGAAGGGAGTTCAAAGCAACATCTCCACCATCATTTCTCTGGCAACAGCCAGCTGAAGCATTTCATGGCAAACTCAGACCTGCCAATGAGACCTGCAGGTATAAAATAAAATAAACATAATCTCAACTCTGCAGGCAGCCCCAACCAACCTGGCTGCTCGTCTTTATAACACATGTGGTTTGGGGTTTTTTAAACACTCATTCATATTCTACATCTTGAACTCTTAAAAAGAAATAGACTTCAAATGCAATGTTTGGAACCAAACATTACAGGGAAACTCATTGGTCCCACTCCAGATTGAAAGGAATGTGTTCAAAGGCTGTCATGTCACACAACTACTGCTATGTTTGGGAAAGGATTTTGTTCACAGAGATGTTGTTTTTTGCCACAACTTTGTATTTCAGCTGCTTCAGTTTGGTTCTGATGTCCTCTTCAGACACATCTTCCAGTAGCATTGCTTTCACTTTAGAAATGAATTCCTTGATTGTTTTTTCATAGAATTTATTGGCTTCATCCAATGGATCCAGTGGATCTCCAATGTTCTGGAACTCCTTCAACTCCAAGCCCTTTGCCTTGGCATTCTCTAACACATGCTTGGGGAAAGCAGCCACAGGGGTTTCAACGATCGCAAGCCCCTTTTTTCACACAATACAGCATTGTCAGCGTGTCCTCTGTGGTTAGTGCTGTGACATGCTAGTTATTCACGGTGGGAATCTCATCAGCAGGTGCGGTCAGTTCATGAAAATGAGTGACAAACATGCAAAATGCTCCAGTTTTGCTGGCAATATATTCCTAGATTTGCCCATGCAAACCGTCATATGTAGATGTTCCTCACCCAAGCTCATCAATGATGACCAATGAGTTTTCTGTTGGAGTGCTAAGGATGGAAGACAAAGAAGTGCATAGTGCATAGAGAGCCAGTGTGGTGTAGTGGTTAAGAGCAGTAGTCACGTAATCTGGGGAACCAGGTTTGTGTCTCCACTCCTCCACATGCAGCTGCTGGGTGACCTTGGGCCAGTCACACTTCTTTGAAGTCTCTCAGCCCCACTCACCTCACAGAGTGTTTGTTGTGGGGAGGAAGGGAAAAGG
The DNA here is from genome assembly GCF_965153285.1 of Podarcis tiliguerta. NCBI lineage: Eukaryota > Metazoa > Chordata > Lepidosauria > Squamata > Lacertidae > Podarcis > Podarcis tiliguerta. The sequence continues at coordinate 80,808,319 of NC_139539.1, forward strand.
AGATTGTTAGCCGCTTTGAGACTCCTGAAGGGGAGTGAAAGACGGGGTATCAAACCCAAACTCTTCTCTTCTTCTTCCTGCCTGGCGGACAGTGCAAATACGGTGTACACAAAGCCCCTCTTCATGCTGGCCCCATCAGGCTAGCACCCCTCACACAATGAAGTTGAGGAGGAGACTGCCGTGCTGTCAGAATCTCCCACCACCACCTGCACCTAGCAGGAAGAGGACGACAACTTCGCCGTGCCCTCTTGGCCGCCGAAACGAGCCTTAAAAGTAATGAAACAAGTTAGTGGAGCTAACCTGAATTACAGTGCCAATCAGAAGCTTGGCGGTTTGAATCTCTGCGATGGGGTGAGCTCCCATTGCTCAGTCCCAGCTCCTGCCAACCTAGCAGTTTGAAAGCATGCCAAAAAATGCAAGTAGATAAATAGGTTCCTTTCCGGCGGGAAGGTAAATGGCGTTTCTGTGCGCTGCTCTGGTTTCGCCAGAAACGGCGTAGTCATGCTGGCCACATGACCCGGAAAAACTGTCTGCTGACCAATGTCGGCTCCCTCGGTTTGTAAAGTGAGATGAGCGCCACAACCCCAGAGTCATCTGCAACTGGACTTAACTGCCAGGGGTCCTTTACCTTTACCTTTTTAACTTTCTCTAGATCAGTGTACATACTGTACAGATGAAGTATATTGAAAGCATATTACTTCCCCAAAAGCATCCTTTTGGGTTTGTTTGTTTGTTTGTTAATGGTGCTGGAATTGTGGCTCTGGGAACCACAGTTCCCAGGATTCTTTGGGGGAAGCAATGCACTTTAAAGTATGGTGCATACACAACCTTAGTTTTCAGTGATGTCCCAACATAGTGACTCTTCTGAATAGAGCTGATCATAGGAATGGCTAGTACATCCAAGGAGGGAGAGTAATATTTAGGCAAGGCATAGGGCTGATAACAATAAAACATTTTGTTCTATTATATTGCATCTTTATGAAAGCATGCTGCAGTGGAATCCGCCGGATAAAGGCTGGGATAGAATCTTTTAATAAATAAAATAAAGCTGCTTAATCCATTGAAAGCTATTTTTAAAAACCCTAATAGGAAGAGGAACAATGCACATTGTTAAGTAAGATTGCTAAAGTAACAGTGACATTTCCTTCATTGTGAGGTGCCCTCCCCCACTGAATGACTCGGCAGAGTAGTTTGGTAAGAGCAAGACTTAAAGGGGACTTGGACTTAAAGTAAGGTGGGTGTGGGCGTGAAAGAAGGCAGCGTCATTTTATTAGTTATCGTGAAAGAGAAAACCATTTCATCTTTTGAACTGGAGGTAGGATTTCTTACTAGTTTCGGTTTTCTGGTTCTAAAGGTAAAAGGGTAAAGGACCCCTGGACAGTTAAGTCCAGTCAAACACGGCTATGGAGTTGCAGCACTCATCTCACTTTCAGGCCGAAGGAGCTGGTGTTTGTCCACAGACAGCTTTCCGGGTCATGCGGCCAGCAGGACTAAACCGCTTCTGGTGCAATGGAACATCATGACGTAAGCCAGAGCATACGGAAACACCGTTTACCTTCCTGACGCAGCAGTACCTATTTATCTCCTTGTACTGGCATGCTTTTGAACTGCTACATTGGCAGGAGCTGGGACAGAGCAATGGGAGCTCACCCTGTCATGGGGATTCGAACCGCCAGCCTTCCAATCGGCAAGCCCAAGAGGCTCAGTGGTTTAGACCACAGTGCCACCCACATCCCTTTTTCTGGTTCTATTATTCTCTATAAAGATTCAGAACCACTGGAGACCATCCCTCCCCCATAATGAATTGATTAATACTCAAAACCAGTTTTGATGCTTTGAGTGAAGTGGTTTGTCATTTCTGTCATCACACGGGCGTCCCCAACTTTTGGAGGGTCTTTTGACAAGGTGTCCAAAGTGCGTCCAACTCCTTGCTCCACTCTCCACAGGATACTCATGACGGCCAATTTAGTTGTCCAGCCTCTCAAGTTCCATGTGGCGATAAAGAGCATGAGGACACCTGAGCCCTGGGTTCTCCCCATTCTGTATTGGGGTGAAAATGCTACACAAGCTTATTCCAGCTTGCTTTCAGAACTGTCTTCCAGAATAACAATCTTCCAGCTGAAGACTTTTAAGAAACAGCAAGGCTGGATTAAGGTGGGTGAGTTCCATCAAAAATGGAGTTGCCCCTTCTGGCATTCCCTTTGGAGTGTTTCAATCGATCCATTATAATGTAGCTTCAAGGCTGCTACAAATTCCCCTACCCAAGTCACTTTGATCACACTTTCCTTTGCACCATCCGCTCAAACTTCACTCCAGCTCCAGCAATGGAAACCCCTCTGTTTAGCAATGGAAGTTAAGCAGTTCCACTCCTGTTTAGATGCAATACGCCTTTTCAGTGCTCAATGCTGGGTCAGAAACAGGGGAATGCTCTTGCTCCCATGACCGACCTATAAACTTCCCAGAGAGAAGAGCCCAAGGACGCCATCTTCCCAAACATTAGAAACAAGAGTACTCACCTCCACCACAAACACTAGAATGAAACAAGAGCCATTGATGAGAAACACTAATTCTCCCAATGAGTTCCTGCCTAATTGATTCAAATGCTTACTCTGTCCTTGCCCTTTTCTCTTGCATCACTCATGCCTGCAAATAAATTTCCTTCCATGTAGCCCAATTCTGTACTACATTGGTACCTTGGTTCTCAAACGCCTTGGTTCTCAAACGTAAGCGTTCCAGTTTTCAAACGTTTTTCGGAAGCCGGAGATCTTATGCGGTTGCTGGCTATTGTTTCCAGGGTGCCTGCACCCATCAGAAGCTGTGCTTTGGTTTTCGAACATTTCGAAAATCAAACGGATTTGTAGAACGGATTAAGTTTGACACTTTTGTTTTTGCCACTTATTTTGCGTTTTTGAGGCTTTTTCAGTTAATTTGTTTTTGTGACTGTGTGGAACCCAGTTCAGCTACTGATTGTGTTACTGAGGAAATGGATAAAAGCCCCCCATCCAAACAATGACTATCATCAGTTCAGGTAAGAAAGAAATTTAATTGTAATTTTTATAATCTACAATACTGTCTTATTTATTTACAGTACATTGATGCTTGCTTTCATTTTATGGATCAGTGGTCTCGTTAGATAGTAAAATTCATGTTACATTGCTGTTTTAGTTGTTGCTTTTAAAAGTCTGGAACAGATTAATCCATTTTGCATTACTTACGGGAAAGTGCACCTTGGTTTTGAAATGCTTTGGTTTTGGAACGGACTTCCGAAATGGATTAAGTTTGAGAACCAAGGTACCACTGTATAGTTGCTCAGTCCCTTGTTCCCCTGTGCCCAGTTTAAAGTGGAGGTAACCTGTGTGTGTACATAAACACACTGACATTCTGTTGGTTCATACAGAAGAGTGAACATCTATTTAATTGCTAGATCAGCACTTGCCATTTTAAAAAGAAACCAAGAGAAGCGTAGAATGGTGACTTCTCAAAGTGTGATTCCTGGATCAGGAAGGGACACTGAATGAAGAAAATACAGAAATGAAAGCGGAAGCTTTGGGTTTTAGGAAGCAGATCTCATCAGCTTTGCTGAAGGCCCAGCTCCATCAGGTACCCCCTTCCACTGAGCTGTGCCAGCTGGTCATCATAGGAACATCTGGTGTAGGAGATTAGTGCCCAAGTTTTGATTCTGATTTTTCTCTTTCCTTGGGTGCTCCTTGGGTGTCATGGTTCCCCACCTTTAGATCTAAAGCCTGTGGGTAGGGACTGTTTGTATGTTTAGCTGCTCTGGCAGCCTTTTTGGCTGAAAAGCAGGGTACTAATGCTCTAAATAGGGACGCGGGTGGCGCTGTGGGTTAAAGCCTCAGTGCCTAGGGCTTGCCGATCGAAAGGTCGGCGGTTCGAATCCCCGTGGTGGGGTGCGCTCCCACTGTTCGGTCCCAGCGCCTGCCAACCTAGCAGTTCGAAAGCACCCCTGGGTGCAAGTAGATAAATAGGGACCGCTTACTAGCGGGAAGGTAAACAGCGTTTCCGTGTGCGGCTCTGGCTCGCCAGAGCAGCTTCGTCACACTGGCCACGTGACCCGGAAGTGTCTTCGGACAGCGCTGGCCCCCGGCCTCTTTGAGTGAGATGGGCGCACAACCCTAGAGTCTGTCAAGACTGGCCCGTACGGGCAGGGGTACCTTTACCTTTTTTAATGCTCTAAATAAAATAAAAATAAAAATAGCCACTTGGTGCATCAGCCAACCCAGCCTCCCTACGAGTGCTTTACCCCACATGGCCCCTTGACCTAACAGGTCAGGGGCCAGTGTAGCACTCTGGCTTTTATTGCAGGGGACCACTGAGAGCACAGTTCACAGTTCAGCTGCTCTTGTGAAGGTATCCTTCCCTCTTTCGAGTCCTGTGTTATGAGTAGAGTGAGAAAAAGAGATGGCGGCTGGTTCACCGCCCCCCCCCTTAAGATGGTAATTTGGCACACCATGGACCTCTGTCCAATGACATCCACAGCATCTACTACAACTGTATCTCTCTTACAGAAAATGGAATCTTGCGTTGCAATAAGGGAAATGCCTGCATTTCTAAATTACTATCCATAGTGCTGATGGGGCCTGATTGCTATCACAGTCTTAAATTAAACTCTTACATATGGATTTGAATGGAGCAAATGCATTGACATTTTTTAAATGGCTTTTAAGACGCAAAGCACAAATTCAATAATGCCCAAATGTTGTTAAGATTCCTCTAGTTATTGTTGCTCAACACTGCATCCCCATTAAGGCACACAATAGTTTTTATTAGCTCAATACTTTTTCCATCTTAGATTAGATTCTATTGGACTCTGATGTCTTTCACATTAACTATTAGAGATTTGTAGACACTGAAATCAAATTTAAGTGCCGGGCTAAACTGTGCCCAAAGTGTTACAATGTCATTATTGGCTTCTGCAAACATTTCGGTTTAGATATTCCCAGCAATAAATTTCTCGCATTTTGTTCCATGTAGAATTTCAGGAAACCAGCCAGATATTTTCATTTTGATCATCCCTCCCCCCCCCTACTATAACAAAGCAGACAGATTAATAATAGGAAAGAATGAGGGGGGGGGGGAGATGCGCCAAGTAATTCAGAGGCTGTACTATAAACTCAGGAGCATTGTTTGTCATTTCCTTTGTATTAATGAGCATGCGTGTCTGTTAATTGCTATTCTAAGTGTTCCATAACTGGGTTGTATGTGGTTAGTTAAATGAGCACATAATTACCTCTGACTAATTTCAGAGCATTCATCATTTTTGCTGCAAATAGAATACTTTTGGAGTTATTTTCAAGTTACTTTTGGATCACTACAACTTAGTTCATTATATAAAAAAACCACCCCACCCTTCTTTCAAAGAAAGTCAAACCACTGTATGTAGTGGTTAAATTAGCACATGATTGCCACTCGTTAATTTCAGAACATTCACCATTTTTGCAAATAGAATGCTTTTGAATTTCCAGGGGGGTTTTTTGGGTAGGCTTGTGTGCATGGAAGGGTTGAAGTCCAGTGTTAGAGCATCTGCTTTGCAAATCCCTGGTTCAATCCCCAACATCTCTTTCTACGACTAGGAAAAACCTATTTCTCAAACCTTGGAGAACCGCTGTCAAGTCACTGCAAGACAATACCTAGCTAACTTGTGCAACTATGTATTAGGCAACTGCTTACATTCCTGAAATTTGGGAACTTTATCCTTTATTTCAGGAAGCAACATATCTGAGTCAAGATCTCTCCCTATCCACACTCACACATAAGCCGGACTGTTAAGTATAGTAATTTAACTCACTGAAATTATACATGCTTGCATGCATTACTATGTGTTTACATTTGATTGGTTGGTAACTGAATTCTAGAGAGTTCTCTAGTAGTTCTGATGCGATTGGCTAATGTCGGTCACATAGGTGGGATCTAGTGAAGGAGAGACTCTGTTTTATCTGTTTTAGAATCCACTGTGAACACTGCTAAGTTGAATAGAGTGTTAGAGTGTCTCTTCTCTGCTGGACAGAAAGAGAGCAAAGCTGTAGGAGAAGGCAGAAGTAGAAATCTCTCATAGGAGCTGCAAGGCATGGCCTTATTGAGAAACAGAATACAGAGCTCTGGAAAGAGGAAAATGCAGTTGTTTGGAAGTTAAAAGACAAGACTGTAAACCCATGCTTGGAGAAACACGTGACTGTGAATATTATGTTTTAATTCATCTATAACTATGAGCTTCTGAAAGTAACGTTTGTGAATGTTAAAGAACAGTGTTGACCAAATGTGTCAGTCATATATATGATGTGACCTTCTCATCTGTGATTTCACTACACTTCAACACAGGCTATTGGGAGATCTCCTTAAGCAAACAAATCCCATTATATAATGGCCTATTAAGTGTCTGACAACCTCCCTCTATTTGCTGTCCCTTACAGACAGCAAGGATAGGTTGACCAAGTCTGTAGCAAGTGATGGGCATGAGAATATGTGCTATTTTGGAGGGGAAATTGCCTCTTCAACTTTAATGCTTAAAGCAAAACCTTGAGATAATCCCCTTGCCCGCGCTAACCTGTAATTCAGATCCCCAGGGTGACTATTACCCAAGACTGCCAACCAGCCAAGAAACTGCAAGGCCCTTGAGTATAGGAAGCCTTTGCAAAGAATGAAATAACGGCTTTATCAGTTTGCATTTGTCTGAAAAATCTGAGCTGTCCACATTCAAACAAGTTTGAAGAGAGGAACTGTGGTTTCTCGCTTCTGTTGTTGCTGCCGAGATTGCTTTGTTGCAACTACATGCCAGCTCGGATAGTAATAATAGTAGGTAAAGGAAATACTTGTGTTATCATCTGCTGAGTGTTGACTGCCTGCGGTCTTATCTTAATTCTCCCTCAGCTTTAACTGCTGGACCTGAAGAAGATCGAGGTAGTAATTGTACCCCAGTATCAGTTTATATATGCAGTGGTACCTTGGTTCCTGAACGACTTGGCTCCCGAATGCCACAAACCTGGAAGTAAGTGCTCCGGTTCACGAATTTTTTTTGGAAGCTGAACGCCCGTTTCAGCTGTTGCCATCGTTTCCGGGGCCAATCAGCCAATCAGAAGCCTTGATTTGCAAACGTTTTGGAAGTCAAATGGACTTCCAGAATGGATTGAGTTCAGGAACCAAGGTACCACTGTATACCTTGTGTGTAATTATGAAATAATTGTGAAAAAAGATTTGTGAATAGAAACCAGTTCAGATTCTGCCTTCCTTTGAAGCATTGCTAGCTGTTGGAAGACATGTCAAATGAGTAGCAAGTATCAATATAGGAATTTTTCTTTTAGCAAACACCAGCTCTTATTTGTGGCTAAAGTGGATTGGGTTTGGGCTAGCTTAAGATGCATCCAGTATGGGGATTCTCTGGTATGATTTTGAGTACAAAGTTGTAGCTGAGGGTACTGTCCCCCATCCCACACATACCACCACGGTATCTCCAAGTCCCAAGAAAACCATGGAGCAACCTAGAAAAAGCATGTGGGAAGACATGCAGGGGACCCCCCCCCCTTGTGCATCTTGGGCTTTACTGAGCCCACATTGTACAACAGCAGCCTTGCAGGGAAGCACCTTCCCAAAAATGATGTGTACACTTTGTGTAGGAATAAAGAATGTAAGAGACTTGCTGGTTCAGATCAAATACATCAGAAATCCAGCACCATGTTTCCACAGTGGCTAATCCAAGGGAAGGTCATGAAGAGGACATGGGGGCAAAAGCTGTCTTCAGCTGTTTCCCCCCAGCAAGTTGTATTCAGAGAGAAGTTTTCACTGATTCCAGAAATGGCATAACTAGAAGGCACTGCTAACTATATTTTCCCTGAGGAATTATGGGTGGGAGGCAACCACAGGCTATAATGCAAATGCAGCAATTCAACTGACGTCGAATGGGGCAAGTTAGCTTGATGATTTGGAATTAGAGGAAATCGGTTCAATGAGCAGAAAGTCCAAAATCAATCATTTGCCAAAGGTCCTTGGAGTCTTCTGTTCCGTTTAACTCCATTTTAAAGCTTGTTTGGGATTCCACGGCCTCAGCTGGGCAACATGTTTTTTGACCCAATACATATTCTGATTATATTGTTTTACCCCCTTATTAATTTTCGAATTTCTGGGAAGTGGGCTTTGTTCATGTATTCTGATTTACGGATTTTGTCAAAGCTGAGACTGTACTTTGCATAGTTATTTCATTTGCTATTTCTAGAAGCTAGGGTAGAATTATAAGAAGCAATAAAAGTGTAATTTTAATCTTTGCTTCAGAAAGGCATTAGTACAACTGTGAATGCTGGGCCTTGATCCTTCAAGATTTGAATTTGTGTTAAATTCTACCTTTGAGAACAGTCTGGCAATATCTTGGGAATTTTTGCAGAGAATACTAATGAGTGTTTTTGAAGAAACAGGTTCTGTAGAATGGGAAGCTATGCATAGCTTTTGTGAACCTGAAGCAGCTGCGACAAAAAGAAAGGCAGGGCTAGGTTCACTTCACTCATAAATATGCATCACTTGACAACTGATGAACATTCGTCACTTGATGACTGCAGCATCAAATGGTGACTTGTATTTTTTTGATGGCCCGTTCACACATAAAGCCCACGGAAGAAATGAACCCATGAAATAATAAAACAGTATGAAAATTATGTATAGAATTGTATATGTATGACAAAGGGTGACATTCAGTTTTCTAGGAATGATAATAAAATCTATAAGCCATACAAAATTGTGAAAATAGAAGTTCCTGTGTGTCTGGGCTGCTAGAGTGCCCAGTTACGTTTTGTCAGTAACGAGGATTTGCATCTTCTTAAAAGAAGACATCAATTTGCACGTAGTAATTTATATATGGATAGGCTTACATTTAGAAATAATTGTACATCTTAACATAGTGGAGAAGACACTAGGCAGCCTGTGTACCATTGATGAACTTCAAAACCTCTCTCTTGCTTTTTATGATTCCTTATATTTGGATTGGAGAGCCATAGGAAAGAGGGCACCTTCAAACAGAGCACCATGCTCCATGAAATAGGACACACAACCACCCTGTAGTTGTTTAGTCTTTTAGTCATGTCCAACTCTTTGTGACCCCATGGACCAGAGCATGCCAAGCACTCCTGTCTTCCACTGCCTCCCGCAGTTTGGTCAAACTCATGTTGGTAGCTGTCCAACCATCTCGTCCTCTGTCGTCCCTTTCTCCTTGTGCCCTCCATCTTTCCCAACATCAGGGTCTTTTCCAGGGAGTCTTCTCTTCTTCTAAGATGGCCAAAGTATTGGAGCCTCAGCTTCAGGATCTGTCCTTCCAGTGAGCACTCAGGGCTGATTTCCTTAAGAATGGATAGGTTTGATCTTCTTGCAGTCCATGGGACTCTCAAGAGTCTCTTCCAGCACCAGAATTCAAAAGCATCAATTCTTCGGCGATCAGCCTTCTTTATGGTCTAGCTCTCACTTCCATACATCACTACTGGGAAACCATAGCTTTAACTATACGGACCTTTGTCAGCAAGGTGATGTCTCCACTTTTTAAGATGCTGTCTAGGTTTGTCATAGCTTTTCTCCCAAGAAGCAGACGTCTTTTAATTCCGTGACTGCTGTCACCATCTGCAGTGATCCTGTTAAATTATCTGGTGCAAGAGTTATGGAACTGGGAAGATCACATTCACACATACAACACCATTAGTGTGCACATGACAAACGTGCTTGAAAATGTATGCTCCTCTAGTTACACTTCTCAGGGAGCCATTATTGATCACAGCTCCTGGGCTGAGTTGCAGATCTGTATTTTCCTCTATGTAATGTGCAAAATGTCCCTCAGCTGTCAGAAATCCAGTGCTATAAGTACATGAGTGTGCGAAAATTCACACAGTGGCAGTTAATTCTTGGGTATTATGATCCTGATCCTGAGACACTTTGTTTCTGACACACACTGCTGAAAGAAAGAAGTGTGCACTGTCATGATTGTGTCACCACGTTCTTAATGACCCTTTTGTCTGGGTCATGCAACACATGATGTTAAAGAGTTCCTTTGGAACAGGGGTAAAGTAAAGGTAAAGGGACCCCTGACCATTAGGTCCAGTCGTGACCGACTCTGGGGTTGCGGCGCTCATCTCGCTTTATTGGCCGAGGGAGCCAACGTACAGCTTCCGGGTCATGTGGCCAGCATGACTAACCGCTTCTGGCGAACCAGTGCAGTGCACGGAAACGCCGTTTACCTTCCCGCCAGAGTGGTACCTATTTATCTACTTGCACTTTGATGTGCTTTTGAACTGCTAGGTTGGCAGGAGATGGGACCGGGCAACGTGAGCTCACCCCGTCACGGGGATTTGAACTGCCGACCGGCAAGTCCTGGGTTCTGTGGTTTAACCCACAGCGCCACCCATTGGGACAGGGGTAGAATAGAGCAAATAAGGCATTAGATGGGAACCAGGGTAGATGAGGGTGACCAGAGGCATATAAATAGAAAAAGAGCAGCAATGAAGGTTCTAAAGGAATAGTGGTAAAGGAATATGAATTCCCCCCCCTCCTTTGTCTCTCTAGCTCCTTTTGCTATATATGAGGAGTTGTTGCCTAGCCAAGTCAAACGCTAGAGAGTCTAACAGATCCATCGGCATAAACAACTGAATGGATTAGCCATTGCAAGCTACGCTTGAATAAAGCTGTTACAAAGTGGTTCTTTTTTATATATACTGAATTCAAAATGACTTTCTTTGTGTACCATTTATCCATTAATAGCTATTGACTGATCTCTTTAGCTTTGCTTTTAAAAATTTAACAATGATCAACTCCACTGTCATTTAGTTATACACCCTTCAGGTCATTTACACAGCCATAAAGCCCAACTCCCAGGATACTAGACTGTTAACAGCACATTGTACAATGCTTAATTCAGATTCTAAACTTTGCATTTTCGTGTGACCATAGAGGCTTTCCTTTCCAAGAGAGAAATGGGAAATCGAGAAACGATATAAGCAACTCCACCCCACATCTCTCAAGCTTTACTATGGCAAGCTCTGATTTAGTATGCCGCCACTATCCTGAGCCTATTGCGTCCTCACACCCATCATACGAAATAAAGAACTTGCGTCTGGGTCAACGGCCTGTTGTGTCACAGGGTAGGGTTATCTATGCTGTGAAGAAGCCATTGTTGTCAGATCTGTCTGTCTAGGGAGACAAAAAAGGAATGTGCTCTTGGGAGTGAAGTCAATCTGTTGGGAGGTTGCAGCGTCTGCTGTGGCTATAGAGACTGATATGGGAGAGACATGTTTTATTGCAGCTGGGGCAGATGAAGGTGTCTGGTTCTTCTGATGCAGTTATAGAACCATGTTTCACCCTTCTGTGCTCCTCCCAGTCTGGTCACTGGTATGAATAAAGGAGTTGCCTGTCTTCAGGCACTGAGGTCATCTGCATGTGATTCCCATAGGGTGGGGTTGAAGAAGCCCTTATAGGCAGTGGCGTAGCGTGGGTTGTCAGCACCTGGGGCAAGGCAAGTAATTTGTGCCCCCTAACCCGGGGCAAGGCAAGTAATTTGCGCCCACCACCCGCTGCACTGTCCCTCCCCCAGATAGTCCCTCGCTCTCTCTCCGCACCGCACCGCACGCCTGGCACCCTCCCCTCCACAGTGGGCGGCGACCCGGCGGCTCGGATCGGATTCGCACAGCCAGCACTGCAGTGAGAGAGAGTGAGTGAGCCAGGTAGGGGCAGAGAGCTGCGAGTGCAAGCGCGCCCCCCCCCCCAGATGTTGCGCCCGGTGTGGCCGGCCTCCCCTGCACCCCCCACGCTACGCCACTGCTTATAGGGGCCATTATGGAACCACTTTGCACCCTGCTTTTTTGTATTTATGGGGCAGGACTGGGGCCAAAATAACATTTGCTTTTTCTCTCTCTGAATGCCTCCCAAACCATAAGACATTACATCTCAATTTGACCCGTGGACTGCCATCTGTCCAGATTCTAAATTGCTCTGAACTAATTTTAAGATGCATTTTATTAATTGATTGCCTGTTTTTATGTTCTTATGTTTTTTGTATACTGTGTTAGTTTTACGATGTTAGCTGCCCTGAGCCCGGCTCCGGCTGGGGAGGGTGGGGTACAAATAAAAAATTATTATTATTATTAGTCCAGGATATTGTAGATTGTATCTCTTTCCTGATTCTTGATTCTGCGCTGGCTTGAGGCAATTGCCAGGTCAACCATGAGGTTGGTCTCAACACTCCATTTCCCCAACCCTTGTAGCAGGCCACACCCTTATGTTTCTGAACTGTGCTTCCTGCACAGATGTGGTCCAGGAGTAGGTTTTTCATTATTATTATTATTCCAACTGCCTGGTCATGGTAAGATCACTCCCCACTGAGGCTTAGACTCAGAGCAGCTACAGGTATTTTGCTTTGCAGAGCTGAGGACTGAGAAGGATGTTCTGTCTGAAGAGGAATCCACTGGATTCAAGAGAACCCTTGATGGGTTTCTGATTGTTTTGGCAGAGACTCCTGTTGATGCCACGATCACTGTAGAATGTGATGATGTGAGCAATGGGCACAACTGCCTAAGCCCTGATTACTGTATTTATCTGAATACTGGCAGATGATCTTTCAGCTGGGCTGAGGTGACTTGAAAACAAATTGTGAAGTAGTACAGATCTCAGCAGCATAACTGCGTTACTAGCTCGGTTGGATGTTTACCCTTAAGTGAATGGATAATGAAATGTTGCACATCACTGTTTTTATTCTATTTCTGTTGGAGGAGATAAAGAAAGCAAATTCCAATTAAACTGTCTAATTAAACAAAGGCCCTGCAGTCGTAGAGTCTAGTACATAAATAAATTTGTACTTTTCTATGCTACACTTCTGCAGTAAAGAACTTGCGCAGGCATTCTGATATGTGCCCTATCAAAAGTGTGGCATCGAGTCAGCTGCATACCTTATGGGCATGTTTTATGTGCCACTGATTAACAAACAGCAAGCGTTCTGTAGATATACAAACAGTCATGCCCTAATCTTCTTAAATGTGTCTTTAGTTCTGGACTTTATTCAGCTGTCAAAGTGGGATCGTTGCTGTGCGGCATGAGGGTTCCCCTAAGGAGCCATAAAATATTCAGCATTTGCATCAAACATCCAAGGAATCTGGGACAAAGTCCATTTCCTTTTGTACCTTCCTTTTTTTATGTGTCTCAAAATATCTCACTATAAATTCATAGAGGTTGAAGAAAGAAGATACAGGAACAGCCAGGAGAGTCTGCAATAAAAGGACTACCTAGTTTTGTTTTTTATTAAAGATTTTCTTCCTTTACAAAAGTGTGTGCAATGTCTCTCTCTCTCGTATATATATATTTTTTCCATGTAACATTTTTACAAATCAGTTTCATGTGTTCAGACCTTGGAAAGAAAAGGGGGAAAGAGATGGAGGGTGGGGGAAAAGGTGGGTGGGGTCGGGTGGCGATGTTTCTATTTTACTTACTATATGCAGGGTTTGGTGTCAGCGTTGCTTGTGCCGGTTCTTTGCTGTTCACTTGTGTTCCGTTGGTGATGAGAGAGGTTGGGGTTGGCCTAGGGTGTGGTTGTTCATTTGTGATTGGCTGTGGTGGTCTTTGTTTTCATGTGTGAGCAGAGTGGCTGGGTGTTTTGGATCAGGTTAGCCATATTGATTTGTATGCTGTTGGTGGATTTTTGTCATTGTCTTGTTGGGCTGTGTATGTGATAAAGTCACTTCCGAGCTTGGGAGGAGGTGGGGTTGCGGGCTTCATGCCCACCCCACGTGCACGGGGGCTGTTACAGCCACTGCGAGAGCAGGGGAATCCTTGGCCGCGTCACACTCCTAGCCAGCCAATCGGCTGGCTGGGAGAGGGGCGTGGCTTGCCCTATTAAGGGCTGGCACGGCCGAGGCTCCCCCTCTTTGCCTCAGTGCCAGCCAGCTGATCGCCTCCCCCACAGAAAAGGGTAGTCCGATAAAGGACTCCGGGGGGCGTGGCCCTGTTCGAAGCCTATGGAGGTGTGGGCCCAAGGCACGCCCCCAAGCGGTGACTATGGGGGAGTTCCTAGTTGACATGCCTCAGCAGGACTCCCCCTACTGGTGGTTAACCCTTGCCAGTCTTCATGCAATCGGGCTGAATCCGGCTAGTCAGTAGGGCCAATGCCTAAGCCAATACCGCTCATTCCTGTAATCAATAAAGTTGTGGCCTATTTTGCCCATTAACCTTAATACCTGGTGTCCTGTGTCTTCATTTCTTCCTGGGAGGAGGCGGGAACTTGCCACGCAAAGGGGAGCTTCTTCTATTTGTCCCCATGTCAGTTTCAGTTTATTGGTTAATTTTTCTAGTAGGGCTGTTTCCCATACTATTTGGTACCATTGGTCCATGCTTACCCCTGACAGGTCTCTCCAGTGTCTGGCTATGATGCTTCTTGCTGCTGAAATCAGGTGGTATAAGTGGGCATTATTGTCTTGGAAGATGTTTAGTAGGGCCAATTCTGGGGTGGTTTCATTGACTGAGTTAGGAAGCATACAAACTCCATGGCTGCACTTCTCTCAAAATTGGGATTAAGATGTTTTCTCAGGACAGTGGAGGGTGTGTGTGCTGTGTTCATAGCTGTCAACTGCCTCTTATTTGGCAGGAAAGTCCCTTATCCCAGTGCTGTGTCCCGCTGCTGTCCCTTATTGATGATGTCCCTTAAATTTCCCGGGTTTCAAAAGAAGCAGCTCCTCTCCCTCCCTCCCTGCCGGCCAGGGAGGAGGGAGGCTCCAACTGTGTTGCTTGGCTGTGTTGCTCACCCAATAAGGAGTCTAAGAACAACTGGGGGGGTGGAGCTTGCATGCCTTGTGCCGATCAAATTGGCCACGTTGCCTGGGGACTCGGCTTTGCTCAGCGCTTCCCAGCGGAGAGGTGACGGTGGTTTTCCTTGCTGCATCCCCTTTGCCAGGTTGCTGCGCTGTGGGAACCACCACTTGAGGCTTCAATTGGCTGCTGGCTGGGCTTTCTGCCTTTGGCTTGGAGGGGCTCAGAAGTTGAACATACCTGTGCTTGGAAAATCCCTTATTTTGGCTGCTGATCCCTTATTTTCGAGGCTGCTGATCCCTTTTTTTCAAATCTGTAAGTTGACAGCTATGGCTGTGTTCCATTCATGTAGTTGTGGTGGAAATGATCTGCGGGTGGAGGGAGGAGGCAAAAAATGTGGAGTTGAGGGTGGTCTGTTGTGAGGGTGGGGAAGGGATGAGAAATGTCCCTATTGTCACCTGAGGGATGTTGGAAGGTATGCAATACGTGTTCAGACTTTTCTGCTCAGTGTTGGAGAAGCATGGGTGTTGACTTGCATGTTCCTGCAGCGCATCCACTGAAATAGATTCTAAACAACTGAAGCAGTGCAATCTGTTGTTGTTTTTAAAGTGTATAGTTATGCAGCAAACCCATTATGCCATTCCCTTCCTTCTGAACAAGCATTTTGAAGCCTTCACCCTGCTGTGGATGTTGGGCGTTGCATCGCTGGTGGCTTTCAGAAAACCCATCTGCCCAATGCATTTAAATGAGATGTAAGTTCCAAGTACACATCTTTATGTGTTCTTGGACAAGGCGGTGAAATCAAGGTTGCCTAGGTAACTGTATAAACCTGAGCTTTTCTAGCATTTGACTTAGAATTCTAGTTTTAAATGTATTTTTTGGAATGCTCTGTAAATCTGCATTTGTATTGGTATCCGAACATTCCCATTACCCAAGCTATGTGCTTAACCTCATTAGCTCTGCTGAGTGAAGTAGGTTGCAGCACTCTGTTTCCCCCCCAGTAAAATAGGTGGACCAGCATGTGTAAATATGTATGGAGGTGCTTTAAAAATAGCTGCATTCTCTACAGTACAGGCGCTGCAAGTTGAATGAAAAGAAACAAAGTGTATTTAGTCATTCATGAAGGGTTTTCAGTCATTTCATGATTCAATTAAAGCTGTTCGACAGAAACAGTAATCAAGCTTCAGTGAGTTGCTTAAGTAGTGCATTTATTCTTCCGGCGTGCCATGTAAAAGTTGGTTAATGTTGTGACTTTTTTTTTTTTAGAAAAAGAATCTGACAGTAAATAAATATTTTAGACGTTCAAATGTAATTATGCGGATTCTTGAGACTCAGCCAAAAACTTCAATATAATGTCATGCTTTGAATTGGTTAATGTTAGAGTTGTTCCATGGGAAAGAGGGTATGAAATTAAAATGTCGGAGAAGGAAACGTCATATTTTTGCCTTACAGCTTGGGTATCGTTCCAAATCCAAATATAGCAGCGGTTATAATTGTGAAACTGGGTCATTCCTGGCTCAATGGAAAGGAATGGCCACCCTTCCACTGATTGTGGTAGGAGCGAGAATAGTAAACATTCATCTCATAATTCTCATGTCACACACAGTTTAGCACAAATTTATTCTTGAGCTGCAGAAGAAAATACCGCTTCATATGCTTTGGCTCTCTTTTCATGCAAGTCAAAAAGAGAACAATGCAATTGTTCTATCTGATTATCTGAAAATTAGAATGGCTTTTATCCTTGGATGCCCATTGTTATACTGGAAACAAGACAGCTGTTTAGGCAAATCCTTCCTTTAATTGTGTGTGATGTCTGTGATTTTGAAACTTAGTGTGTGATTTCAAATCCCCTCCCTCCCTCAAGGCATGATTAATCAGGAGGCATAACTAAACCTAGAAGTGCAAAAAAACTAAAACAGCCATGAATATGTTCAGGATATGCAAATAGAAAGTGCCTCCTACAAGCCACTATTGATTGATTGATTGATTGATTGTTAAAGCTGAAATTTTGTGGTATAAGAAGTAGGATTCAGTCGGCTGTGACCTTAGAGATCATTATTCACTTTCTGTAAGCTGAAGTCTTGGAGGAAAATCCCAGGATCTACTCTTCTAATTACATTATAATTGTGAAACTGGGTCATTCCTGGCTTACATGTGTCCAGTATTGCTTTTGATGTTTGTGCCTTTTTCTTCTTCTTCTTTTTAAAGCTCACCCTCTGCCAATGCCCCATAAAACGCCACATGGCAAAATACTTGAAACTGGAGCTTCAATAGCAGTGACTGGAACTTCAAAACGTTCTTCAGGAATGCATAGGCTAGAGAGAGGGATAACATACAGTGGTGAATCGCAAGACGAAATTAATTCGTTTCACGAGTTTTTTCGTTCTACGAGTTTTTTCGTCTTGCGAAGCACCACTGCATTTAAACACTGACAACGGCGGGGAGGGGCAGAGAGAAGCAGGACAGCTGCCGCAGCCGGTACCTCAGACTCACCCGTGCGTTGTGGCCACCGTGCGACGCAGCTGCTGGAGGGCGGCGGGGCTCAGGAGCACGACTCGGCGGAACCGCCACCATCCTCTACACTTGAGGGTGAGAGGGAGAGAGAGGCGCTGGCAGCAACAGCTCTCTGAGGGGAGCACGTGAGGGGGGTGGGCAGCGGCACGAGGCACCAACCGTCAGCGGGAAGGTGGGAGGGAGCCGGAGGAGCGGGGAAGCGAGCGTGCATGCGTGCAGTGCACGTCGCCATGACACGAGAGGCAGGGCCATTTCATCTAGTGAAGCAAGCCCTTAGGGAAATCCGTCTTGCGAAGTACCTCAGAAAATGAAAAACTCTTTCGTCTTGCGAGTTTTTCGTCTCCTGAGGCATTTGTCTTGCGGGGTACCACTGTATTCCTAATGCACATCATAGGACTGTAGAGTTGGAAGGGATCCCAAGAGTCATGCAGGAAACTCAACTAAGGCATCCATGACTGATGTCTATCCTACCTCTGTGGAAAACCTCCAAGGAAGGAGAGTCCACCACCTCTTGCTGGACTCCAAACAGCTCTTACGGCTAAAATGTTCTCCCTGCTGTTTATTTGGAATCTCCTTTCCTATAACTTGAATGCTTTGGTTCAAGAAAACAAGCTTGCTCCATCTTCCATGTGATAGCCCTTTAGATATTTGAAGATGGCTATCATATCGCCTCTCAATCTTCTCTTTCCCAGGCTAAACATGCCCAACTCGCTAACTGTTTGACATAAGGCTCGGTTTCCCAACTTTGATCATCTTGGTTGTCCTCCTCTGCACATGTTCCATCTTGCCAATTGCCTTCTTAAACTGTAGTACACAGAACTGGACACAGTATTCCAGGTGTGACCAAGGCAGAACCTGAGTGGCTATCCCGAGCCTGAGAGGGCACCCTCTGCTCCCTGCCCCACCTGGGAGCGTGCCTGGCCCCCCTCGGGAGCGTGACCGCCCTGGGCAGTGCAGGCATATGCTCCGCCACTGCCTCCACTTTGCCGTTCACCCCCCAGTTCTTCCCAACTTTTGTCTTCAGAACTATGCCCCTCTGCAAACCACTGTTCCAAATCTATACTGCTCCCAGGATCCTGGTCAGGAGCAGGGGGAGGGGGAGGCTCCCACCATTCCTCATCAGAGCAGTACTCCTCAGCCTGGTCTCTGATAATAGGATTGGGCTCTTAGTGGTACCTAAGTAGATTTTAGCTGTGTTATGTGGAGTTGTTCCTGTATAAAAATATTCCAGGTGGAAGAATTCAACTACATAAAAAGATACTGCAGGGCATCAGTTAATACTGGAACCAGCAGTTATTTTATTAGGAGATTTAACAGACAACAAAACATGTTGTAGCGCTTTAAAGGCTAGCAATTTTTTATTATGGCAGTAGTTTTTGTGTACTTGAGCCTGCTAAAAATGTGTTAAGTCTTAAAGGTGCCAGAATATTCTTTGTTGTTGTTTTTTGGTTGTTCCGAGTTTGGTTTTGTTTTTGCTGTGTCAGACTTACACAACTATATTGCTCTGGAAATTGCTAACAGAAGATGGAGTGAATTCAAACAAAAGTTCTGATCGGTAATCTTTCTTTATTAGCAATGATTATCTTGATTGCTTCTGAATAAAAATCAGTTAATATTCCTTTGAGTACAGAGTAGAGATATAACATACACTTAAATGAAGTATGGTTGTTAGCTAAATTAGAAAGATTGGCATTGTATATTAAAATAATAAAGACAAAACACGATGACTAAAGACCCATTTTAATTTAATATCATAGATCATAATTTGAATAATCAGTATGATATTTGATACAGCAAGTTACTTGGCTTCGTTTTCCCTCTCTGTTAGCTGGCTTACAAATATACATGTTATTATTTAAAATTAATTGTCACTTGTTGCCTGAAAGGTCTCCAAGTGATACACACACACACACACACACACACACACACATACCATAGGGGGAACAGAACCTGTCTTGTCTGATCTGATCTCCTTGAACCTGTCGTCTGTGTTCTGCACTATTTTGAAGCTTCCAAACAATTTTCAAAGGCAGTTCCACACAAAGTCCATTTGAATAGTTCAGTCTTGAGGTCACCAGAGCATTAATTACTTCAGCCAAGTATTCCCTGTCCAGATAGGTTATAACTAGGCCCCCAGCTTAAGCTGGTGGAAGGTCCTCTCCACCACTGAAATCACTTGGGCCTCAAGTTACAGCAATGGATCCAGGAATATCCGCCATATTCAAACTTGTTCCTTCAGAACGAGTGTGACCTCAGTCATCCAAACACATGAAATAGCCATTAATAGGAATCTCAGTCTTGTATGAATTGTGTTTCAGTTACCAGCCCTTGTTCGTGAACTCAACCAAGTACCGATTCAGCATATCCATTGCCTCCCCTGCAGAAAATGAAAAGAAGAAACAGAGCTGTGTGTCATCAGATGGGATCGTCCTCAGAAGGCGGTACTTCTTGCGACTGGGCCCCTGGACACACCCCTGACTAAGCAGGTTTCGTTCTAGGTCTAAATAGGCATCACGGGTCACAGCCAATCAGGAAAGGGGTGGGGTGGTTAAAGGAATTATATAAGCATCAGCGCAAGAATGCCCTAGGCACTTGATTGGCCCTGCTGAACACTCGCCCTCACCGCCCTTAGTGTAGGTTCTCGGCCTTGCTTTGGACTATGTGTGAGTCGCCTGTCTTGGGACAGGGGCCGAGTAGGAATTTTTATCCATTTGGCAAATTGGCACTGGCCACTTGGTTTTTTGCCTACCCCTTTAGCAATTGTCACAACTTTCCAGGTTTGGAAGTTAGGCATTGGCTTAATTTTGTGTGTGGAGGGGAGGTGTGGCCATCACCTGCCCCTCAGGTATTCCGTTAAAGGAATCTGGGGGTCCCGGATCTTGTCCGAAGTCCGCTTGATGGGCTAGGGCCATGCCAGGATCACAGGAACCTTCTGTTGGGCAAAACCCCGATGTTGCTCCCCCAATGGGTATACCTACATAGACTCTGTCAACTGGGGCAGTAGTCGTTATAGTCTTCAGCCAATGCCTATGCCAATACCACTCACATTTAATTTGCAATCAATAAAGTTGTGGCCTGAATGGTACCCATCAACCTTAATTATGTGTCCATGTGTAGTTATTTCATGGAGGGCTGGCTTGGGGCCTCAAGACACAAAATACCAATGACAACACTTCTCCAACTCTGTATGACTCATGTAGATGCTAAACAACTTGGGGGACAAAACTGACCTCTGCATAGGACCTCATACTGGAGAAACATGTTACATGTTTAATGGATGCACGTAGGTCCCTAGAGACATGCTTCCTAGAGTGGTGAGGTCTTTTACATGGAGAAACAACCATATGGCATTCTTAATGTGTGCCTAATAATACCTTTCTAAAGGTAAAGGGGCCCCTGACCATTAGGTCCAGTCGTGGCCGACTCTGGGGTTGCGGTGCTCATCTCGCTTTATTGGGCGAGGGAGCCGGCGTACATCTTCCAGGTCATGTGGCCAGCATGACTAAGCCACTTCTGGCGAACCAGAGCAGCGCACTGAAACGCCGTTTACCTTCCCACCTATTTATCTACTTGCACTTTGACATGCTTGCGAACTGCTAGGTGGGCAGGAGCAGGGACCAAACAATGGGAGCTCACCCTGTCGCAGGGATTCGAACTGCCGACCTTCTGATCGGCAAGCCCTAGGCTCTGTGGTTTAACCCACAGCACCACCCGCATCCCAAAGACAAACTCTCGCACCAGACTATCTGAAAGATTAGTTTATAACAAGGAAAAGATTACACAGAGCTGCCTCCCCATTAACTAATGCAAATTGAACATGCAAGAGAGATGTGGGTGAGGATTTATAACTAATTCACAAAACCAGCTAGAGACCCAAGTTTGGGAAACCCTGGTCTAGACAGAGGTGTGGTGGTTATTCAGTGTAAGGGGACTACTTTCACGTCTTGGCCTGGCTCTAATTCATGTCTCATTACTCAAGTCTCAAAATCAATCTAGGGTTGATTATAATGGGTGATTTTTAGACAGGAGACCCAATTTTCATAGCAAATCAGCAAACATAATTGATGAAATATTATTATTATTTTGACTTGGCTATACACATTTCTCTAAGCCTTCAGGCTTAAAAGCTTATTATTATTTAAAATGCTTATTATTCTTTCTAAAGTTATTGAATAATTTTGAATATTTGCTCAAAGCTATGATAATGTGAAGAGGGCAAATGTGAAAATAAGAAGTAGGAGCCACAGCTCAGTGATAGAGAGCATACATAATTATTAGGCATAATCTTCTGCCCAAGTCCTTGATATGTAGCTTGTAAATCAGCTAAAGTTTTTTTTAAAATAAAAATTAAAATTGAAAAGCAGTTCCCAAATGTATTAAATAATCATTATTATCTAGAATGATAAAAACATCCAGATTTTAAACAAGTGTTGCATAATTCTATTTTCAGCTAAGGTATTCCTTGGCTTTTTAAAGCCTTTTCACGCGAAACATTTTAATCCACCCTACCGAGCATTCAACTTTACATGTATTTCTGTAAAATTTAAGAATGGAATTTGTTTCAATCCTTAATGTAGGATAAGTTTTAATGTATTTTAAAAACAAAACCAGTAATATTGAGTTCTGTAAAGCACCTTAGGGGTATTTTTTCCATAGGCAGAAAAGGTAGGATATAACCATTGATTGTAAAGTGAGGTCACTTGAGGACAGCTTTTTAAGCTTAAGGTTTGGCTAGAAAATGGCAAAGTAATGCAGTTTTGGTCCAAGATGCTTTCAGTTCACAGCAAGCAGTGCCTTTAAAGAAATAATAATAATAATAATAAATCTGTAATTTTAGTGATTGCACACTCTGGGAGGACAGCCAGTGGTAGATTTGAACACTAAAATACCTCCTATCCTCAGGTGATAGGAAAGGAAAACTTGAAAAGAAGATTTCCTACATTCTCTTTGATTTGATTCATTGGATTTCTATGCTGCTTTTCATTCAAATGAATTTCAAAGTAGCCTGCAAACAATGAGCAATAGTAACATCACAAATACAGCATAAATCATATAAAACAATTAACAAATCAGCAACAAAACAATTGCAATCTGTAAATGTCCATCTGACATGCAATTCTTTGTGGGGGCATTTTCTGCATGGCTGACCTTGCAAAACAAATGGGATCCTTTTACCTGCAGATCAAAGTGTTATGGTCCAAGAAAAGCTCTACCACTCAGTTCTGTTAATGTAGAAACCAGTTCTTCATTTCATTAATTCAGCCTTTATTGGCATAATTTAGACAATGAAATCGTAAAGGGGGCGGGGACAATCCATTTCACCATGAGGGAGCAGAGTTGGTGCGCAGAGGTTCTACCTTGGGGTTTCAGCTCCCTCTGGTGGAACTGATAGAAGATATTGCAAGCCAGAGTACTAAGTAGGATTGAGTGGTCCTTTATTATTATTATTATTAAAGTGGAAGACAGGGGAAGCAATTGAGATAATGGTACTCCAGTTGAGCTATAGAGATTCCACACTATGACAACTGGAGAGTCTACAAAACCTCTCTACAGAATTGCTGTCTCACCTACTGAACAATGCTGTTATTTGTTTGGCAGAAGTTAAATATGCCAAGTTAGTCCTCTTTTGGGGAGAGTTTGTTCAAAATGGATGGGTTTCAACAGGGAAGGAAGATTAACTTGGAGCCTGAATCTCTTCATCCCAGCATGCACGGCTGCCTTTTCAACTCACAACATTTGTTTACCCTCCAACGTAAGTGCCTCTTACCCTAGCACTCAGGCAAGAAGCCAGACTGACTACACTCAATACACCCATCAAATGGATTTGGCAGAGGCCATGAAGGAGGCATCGTATTTTCTGGAGTTCGTGTATTTAAGATACCATAGAAGTGCTCTCCAGCTAATGTGAAATTTCTGGAATGCATTCCTCGCGTCAGGGGCAGCATAAGCTGTGAAGGGAGCCCAGAACTCAGAACTTGAAAGGGAAGAAAAGAATATAAGTATTTAATTAAATGACCTGAGATCAAGCTTAGCAGTTAGATCAGAGGTGAGGAGCCTTTTTCAGCTTCAGGGGCACAGTCCTTTGTGGCCAGGCTTCCAGACGGTGTCATGACTGTGGCGGGTATGACCTGAGGCAAAAATGGGCAAAGCAGTGAATGTGAACTAATGTTATTTGCCACTGTGAGGTACTTTTGCCTCAGTGACGTTATATGTGGAATATGAAAGGGCTCACCAACAACATTTAGCCTGCTCAAAAGTAAAGTAAGCTTGACAACACCCTGAAATCCTACATATGAAAACTTTGCAAACATTTTCTCTCCCCTCTGAAAATGTTTGGATGCAATTCCTATTAAGTATAGTAATTTGATTCACTGAAATTATACATGCTTGTATGCGTTACTATGTGTTTACATTTGATTGGTTGGTAACTGAATTCTAGAGAGTTCTCTAGTAGTTATTGTGTGATTGGCTAATGTCGGTCACATAGGTGGGATCTAGTGAAGGATAGGATCCGTTTTATGTGTTTTTGAATCCACTGTGAACACTGCTAAGTTGAATAGAGTGTTAGAGTGTCTCTTCTCTGCTGGAAAGAAAGAGAGCAAAGCTGTAGGAGAAGGTAGAAGTGGAAATCTCTCACAGGAGCTGCAAGGCATGGCCTTATTGAGAGACAGAATACTCAGTTCTGGAAAGAGGAAAATGCAGTTGGAGAAAATACTTGGAGAAACACGTGACTGTAAATATTATGCTTTAATTCATCTATAACTATGAGCTTCTTTAAGTAAAGCTTCTGAATTTTAAAGTCTGGACATTGGTTTAATTTCCAAAGAAGGGTGTCTGTCATATATATGCTTTGAACTTCTTATATTTGTGTTTGCTATGCTTATATTCAGCGATTCCTACCCCCATTGATTGAGAAACATTTTAGCACAAGACTAGTTGGAACTAGGGATGCGAGTGGCGCTGTGGGTTAAACCACAGAGCCTAGGGCTTGCCGATCAGAAGGTTGGCGGTTCGAATCCCCGCAACGGAGTGAGCTCCTGTTGCTCGGTTCCTGCTCCTGCCAACCTAGCAGTATGAAAGCACGAAGTGCAAGTAGATAAATAGGTACCGCTCTGGCAGGAAGGTAAACAGCATTTCCATGCGCCGCTCTGGTTCGCCAGAAGCAGCTTAGTCATGCCAGCCATGTGACCCAGAAGCTGTACACAGGCTCCCTCGGCCAATAAAGCGAGATGAGCACCGCAACCCCAGAGTCATCCACGACTATACCTAACGGTCAGGGGTCCATTTACCTGTACCTTTAGTTGGGACTACCTGTTAAATAGTCAGTGCTGACAGTTGCTTCTTCTCTACAAAGCAGTGTTAGGAAAGGGGCTTTGTAGCCAACTTCCTGGTCAGGGTTAACACCCTCCCAGTCTATAGATTTATCCCTGCAACCATCACTTTCCTATGCCATGGATCCAGAAGTAGGTTTGCAAAACCAATACAAGTCTAGTGCCCTGATTGAAGGAAAATCAGATAATGGGAGGAATTGTAGGGTATGAACAGGGGATAAGCTAAGCACCCTGTCCCATTAGCTAACCAACTCTTGACTATTTTTAATGAATCAAAATGGATAATTGATAAAAGCTTCTGACTATATGTTTGTATGCCGTGTGAAAGAACCGGTCTGGTGACAAGTTATTTCTCTCTACACCCCATGCCTCTCTTAGTGATGGGTAAATCACTGTGTGCTTTTTTTTTTTTTTTTGCAGTCCATTCTGTCCCATAGTCTGTTAGTCTGTGATTATTAAAAAAACTACATGAAATTTCACATTAAAATGGAGTCATACCTTGGATCCTGAACGCCCTGGAACTCGGACGTTTGTCGCAAACCTGGGAGTGATTTTTCTGGTGTGCGAACATTCTTTTGAAACCTGAACGTCCAATGGGGCTTCCGCGGCTTCTGTTTGGTTGCAGGAGCTTCCTGCAGCCAATCAGAAGCTGCAATTTGGTTTCCAAACATTTTGGAAGTTGAACAGACCCGTTCAACTTCCAAGGTATGACTGTAGGTACTTAAACATGCATTTTAAAATCTGTTTTTCTCATATAGCACGAGATTTAAAACATATTTTGATGTTGGTTTGCTTTTGAGAAGTGAACTGTGTTAGAACATTTGGAAAGGGCAAAAAACCTCTGGATAAATTAAGTCACAAATCAACATATTTGTCTGGAAGGTATGAATGACATCAGTTCATACTGGAGCACAGGAAGATCAAACTCCTCAAGCATCCCTCATCTCTTTCGCTTGTCCGCACACACCTGGATGCTTGCTCTTCATTCCTACAATGCAAAACCACCTTTTAAATATTGCAACACTCCAAAGTCTTTTTTTTTTTTTAAGTGTGCTCTCTTCAAATGAATTCCTGCAGCTTTTCAAATAATCTATGAATCACCTACAGCGCGTGACTTCAGTTGGAAGCAGGAGAAATAAATTAAAATCACAGTGTTGGTCCCACAGTCATTTGAGGTTCCCAAATTGCATCTGAAGGAAATAATAATAATAATAATAATAATAATAATAATAATAATAATAATATGCATTTTTTTATTCATGCATAAAATATGTTTGAAGTACAGAATATGTACAAAAGAGCATTCTTTGTCATTGAAAGGCATGAGCAGAATCCTGTGTGTATTGTGTGGTGTTTGGAAGTATCATTTGGACATTGGTTTACCATGTTTTTGGTGGGATTCCAGCTTTTTAGTATCCAGGTATAAATTAGAAATGACAGTGATAAATTCTCAGTCCTGTTCTATTCTTGGTTTTATGAAACCAAATCCTGCTATGTTTAATGGAGCTTTCTCTGAAATATGTGAGGACTGCAGCCTGACAGCACAATTCTCAGCATGCCTACTCAGAAGTCCCATTGTGTTCAATGAGGCTTACTCTGATGTGAGAGGGCAGGATAACTGCCCAAGTCCTACTTTATTGTTCATCAATCTACAAGTTGCTTACATAACTGAAAAAAAAATATTGCACCAAGTAGGGTAGTTATGTGTCCTACTTTACAGAGGACAGTCTTCTCCGTTTTGAAGGGCTGTTCAGTCCAAAGTTAACCCAAAGATCAGGAGGGGCCTTGAAGTTGCTCATTAGAAGTTAACACCTGGGCAATAGATATAATAATAATAATAATAATAATAATAATAATAATAATAATTTATTTGTACCCCGTCCATCCGGCTGGGTTTCCCCAGCCACTCTGAGCTGCTTCCAACAAAGATTAAAAATACATTAAAATGTCACACATTAAAAACTTCCCTAAACAGAGCTGCCTTCAGATGTTTTCTAAATGTCAGGTAGTTGTTTATCTCTTGGACATCTGATGGGAGGGTGTTCCACAGGGCGGGTACAACTACCGAGAAGGCCCTCTGCCTGGTTCCCTGTAGCTTTGCATCTCATAGTGAGGGAACTGCCAGAAGGCCCTCAGAGCTGGACCTCAGTGTCCGGCAGAATGATGGGGGTGGAGATGCTCCTTCAAGTATACTGGGCCAAGGCCGTTTAGGGCTTCAAAGGTCAGCACCAACACTTTGAATTGTGCTTGGAAACGTACTGGGAGCCAATTTAGGTCTTTCAGGACCGGTGTTATATGGTCTCGGCGGCTGCTCCCAGTCACCAGTCTACCTGCTGCATTATGGATGGAGTAGACACACAGATAACCTGCTAAGGCCATTGAATTCAAATGGACACACTGTGGCATAACGTAGAATCAATCTGCGACAAGCTTTTATTTTCAAAATGAAGCCAGTTTCTCAAGAAGCACTTTTCAGGGGCAAAACATAGGCAACAGATCAAGATTTTGTGTGGAGAAAGTAGGAAAAAACAATAACTCAGCTTCCGTTGCTTCTAGAATAAAATGCCACGTGTATGCAGCCTAAAACGATGCATTTTATTGGCCTTTTTAAAATGTGTGTGGGGTCTCAACTTTTTCACTTTATGACCAGCTTGATCGATGACCGCAGGCATGATTTATGCCTTCTCTAGATTTCAGTCTGCCAAAACACAACACGCACCTCTGGAAACATGACCAGATCCAGGATTAAATGGCTAGGCCTTTTAGAGTTTTGTGCTCTTCTTTTGTTCCGCCTGGAAAAAGACAAAGGCAAGGGTGGCGGGCTAGAAGAAGATTAAAATAAAAATAAAAATCTGAGCTGCATCTACAGGACCGAATTTCACTGTTTCTGTGTGCCAAGCTGAGTGCCATTAGTAACTTCTACCTCCAAGATTCTCAGCCCTTATTGATTTTCTTACCTTTGTCCAATAGGAAGCCCAATGGTTTTGGCTGGGAATGCAAAGGGACAGATGGAATCGCCAGCTGCATAATGTTGGCTTCAAGCAAGAGAGAGAGAGAGAGAGAGAGAGAGAGAGAAGGTTGGGAGTGATCTGCTTGCATTCAGCATGGGTACGTTGACTTTTTCCTTATCACTGGGCATCCTTTGGCTAGGGCTACTGCTCGCAGCTGTTACCACTGCAGCACTCAGCGTAATATGTCCCTTTGTTTATGAGAACCAAGTTGGTGTGATTGCTCTGTAGCACTTACAGGCTTATTACTCTTTTTTTTGTAACCAAGCTTGTGTCTGCATATTTGGCTGTATCTCCCCTTCTCCCTATTCTGGTATCCAACCACAGAACTATATGGGAGGCTATCCAGACTATCAAAGTTGTTTTAACAAAGAGACACACCAGCATATCTTTATTATTGACAATGTCCTGCTCTTCCCACTTCTCTGAGTCCAGGCTTGCGGGGTTTGCCCCAGTTTGATTTTCTTTGATAGGAGGTCGCTGGAGGTTTATAGCAGTTTAGAATGTCGAGGTCCCCAAGACACCCCCCAATAAAACACAATTGACACATGATTTTAGTTTAAGGCTTTTGGCATAATTTTGGCCACAACTTTATTAAAATTACAAGCAATGTGAGTGGTTGGTTAGGCATTGGTTGTGACTATCTGACCCCGCACGGTCAGAAGTCAGAAAGGGAAAACATTTTGGGGAGAGAGATGGGACTGGGAACCATGCCTCACCTCTCCCCCAATGCTCCCAGGGACTCTTGCATGGCCCTAGCCCCTTGACAGGGGTTCGGACAAAAGCATAGCAAGCCCCTGGGTTCCTTTAACGGAAAACCCTTGCAGCAGCAGCATTTTGGAGGGGCAGGCACAGCCAATCCATACCCCTCCACCAACCAATTCCTAAACCAATGCCGAACCGCAACCTTACAAGTTGTGACGATTTGCTACACAGTGGGCAAAAGCCAAATGGCACCAGCCAATCAGCCAAATGGACAAAATTCCTACCGGGCCCCTGCCCCAAGAGCAGACGACCCCATGACAGGCATAGCAAGGTCAAGCGAACAACCCTGAAAATAGGGAGGGTGGGCGGGTGATCCGATGCGCGCAGCGAAAAGAGAAAGCTCAACACTGTGCGCAGGGTATTTGAAGGTTATGGCTGTCAATCACAAAATGGCAACATATAAATCTCCCCAGCAACAGGAAGCTCCATGATAATGGTAGCCAACCTCTTTTCCCACCCAGCAACAGTGGGTGTCTTGCTAGCCCCCACCGCAGCACGTTCTCTCCATGAAGGAGAACACGCTTTGTGCTTATCTGCACATTTTCAAGTTGCACACAGATGGAGACACATCTTTGCACACTGTCAGCCATCAGCCAAATCTACATCAGGTCTCTGGAGAGGGGCAGCTCCCTAAGAAGACTTTTTCCCTTTCCGGTTCTTTGCGTAACCAGGCCACGAAAGCCCCAGCCCCCAGGGATCGTAAGAAAAGAATAAAGACTCTGGCAACGTGTTATGGAATTAAAATTAGACCACAACTTTATTAAACTTCCGAATGTAGGAAGACCTTGGCTTTGGTCTTGGGCGTTTATCCCTCCCAGCCCCCCAGCCAGGGGGAACTGGGGCTCCTCAGGGTAAATGGGATATGGGGGTGCTCTGCAATACGTAAGTGTAGCAGGCAGCCCAGCCCATATCCCCGCACGCAGGGTAGTTCACTGACGACCTTTCAGTGTATGGCCAGTGACACCCATATATATAACCCCTTTTAAGAGGGGGACCCTGGAATCGCCGCTGCAGGGGGGTGAGTCACCATTTCAACCTCTCCCCCCCCCCCATTATAGGGAAGAAAAGACTAAAGTATTCCACCCAAGGCCATAAACCACCAAAGTTGTGACGAATTGCTACGGGGAAGACAAAACCTGCCCACTGGTGGAGGAAGAGGAGTGCGGGGGAGCGCACCGCCCCTGGCAGCGCGATCCCGGTGGGGTGCCATTGCGCTGGGCGCTATGCCCCTGCAGGCGATGCATCACGCCCCTGCGGACAGCATGCCACACCCCTGGGACACACGCCAGCCCCTCCCCCGCCTGCTCTCTGCCCCCCAGTGCCGGAGCATGAAGCTCTACCACTGAACCTTCCAGTGAAGGAAAATTTATTCCTGGTCCTTCAACAGCAACCAGTCAAAGACCGTAGCAGTGCCCGCTAAACAGGAAGAAAAAATTAACCTGCAAACCAGAAAACATTAAACTAAGGGAGGGTAAATCTCCAGAGCCAACTGCTTGGCTACTGTCAGCTCCACCCCCTATATATAAATGGGGCGGCCCCACCTCCCAGCAATGAAACTTGACTACTGAGGCTGGGTGTGAACCTCCAAAAATTAACACTGAGAGGCAAGCCAGCCCCTGTTTGCCAGTAAGATCCCTGGGAATCCTGTAGCATCGCACGCGATCCCGCAAAGGGCACCCAAAATGTGAAGTGTGAATGCTCATTACACTCAGTCTGTCCCCTTTGTTCCTTATTACAGCTGCAGACCTGAATTATGTCAGTTTGGGGGATGGAGTAGGAGGGAGATATGCCCTGTATCCTCACTTCTGATCAGTTTTCCTTATTCAGTTGCTCCCAGGTAAGTCCTGTATCAAAAAAACCCCAATCTTCTAACAATTAGCTCTCATGAAGACTATTAATAGACTGTCCAAGTGTTGCCATAAAGCACACCCACAGAGAAAGCCCAGTTCACAAAAGAAAAACCCACTAGCAGGTTGCAAACTCACAAACTGAAAGCAGAATCTATTTACAGCCAAGTTCTGTGAAACTATGCCTGACAAAAAAAGATTAGAACCTGAAATCCAAAAATGCAATAGATCACAAGGAACTAATTGTCGATGCACTATAGCATTTGGTGAGGAAAGCCCTCTAAAGTTCCAGTCTTCCCACCTACCCCCTGACCTCTAGAAATAATAATAATAATAATAATAATAATAATAATAATAATAATAATAATAATAATAAACCCTAGCATTTCAGGGAAAGTTCTCTTGGATACTCAAGTTCTAAAAAACAAATAAACATTTCAAGCACAAATTCGTAGCTCTTTAGTACCAACCTGCACCCTTGGTATGTGTTACTGGACTCAGCACATACGTCTGTAGTATTTCTTTCCTGATGGTCATGAATCATTATTGCAAAATTATTTTAATGTTGAGATACATGCAAGTAAGAGAATATGGGAAATGGCTATATGTAGCTATGCAAATACACATGTATATTATAGTAATATATGTATCCGTACTTCTCTTCGATGAACCCTAGCTTAAGATTTGCACTAAGTATTATATATAATGTCTTTCAAATGTTGCTAATTGTGGCTACTGCTCACATATGTCTGTGAAAAAGGGCAAGATATTGGTGTGGACAAATTGAATGAGGCAGGTGGTAGACAGAAATTGTATAACCATAAATAAAATTCTTAGCATGTGTCTAAATTGGATG
The DNA here is from genome assembly GCF_965153285.1 of Podarcis tiliguerta. Taxonomy (NCBI): domain Eukaryota; kingdom Metazoa; phylum Chordata; class Lepidosauria; order Squamata; family Lacertidae; genus Podarcis; species Podarcis tiliguerta. The sequence continues at coordinate 80,839,409 of NC_139539.1, forward strand.
CAAACACTTCTTGGCAGATATGAAAAATTAACGATATAGTTGGGCAAATGTTGAGATCCACTTATAGAAGGGGGAAATGTTGGCTTCTGCCAGTGAATCTCAAATAGAGCTCGTATTATATTAATGGAATGCTGAGAGGGATAACACTGTCAATATGCCTGTCTCATAGGACATTACTGCTTAATGGCTTTTTCAATGAATATTGGGTTGCTTTGCAAAGCACACCTATGTAGAAGTAAATTCTATAGACACAAATTCAGGTAATGCGGCCAATACGGTGTGATTTCCAAAATGAAAGGTGTTGGAGCTCAAACCTTTGTGGAAACTTTGGAAGTCTCTATCCCAAATATCAATATGCGATGATGCACTTATCCTGTTGCAAAAGCAGATTCTGCTCCATTATTCCTTTTTCACATTGCAGGAATTATCCTAGGTCCGGACTGATTCCTGCCTCAAGTTGAGCACTAGACTTTAGGCTTGAGTCTATGGAAGAAGTACAGAGAAACATGTCAATTAGCGAAAACAGGGATTAATTGGGGATGATGTATTAGGTAAACTCCCTGTCCCCCCTTGAATATCTTGAAATACCTGGGTGCAAAAATTTAGCTGAGTCATGTAGCAGAACACCAACACATACCCTCCAACATTTCTCCAATTAAAATAGGGACATCCTAAGGAAAAGTTGGGCGTTCTGCGATCAAACCAGAAACCAGGACAGCTTCTCTAAATCAGGGACACTCCTGGAAAATAAGGACACTTGGCAGGCCTGCAAACATTCCAACAATTGGATGAGTATCTTGCTAGTATTTTTAAATATCGATCCACATGAAATGGATTCAATATTTTTTTTGAGCTGCCCTACCCCAATATTTAGGGACGCAGGTGGTGCTGTGGGTTAAACCACAGAGCCTTGGGCTTGCCGATCAGAAGGTCAGCGGTTCGAATCCCCGCGATGGGGTGAGCTCCTGTTGCTCGGTCCCAGCTCCTGCCAACCTAGCAGTTTGAAAGCATGCCAAAGTGCAAGTAGATAAATAGGTACCGCTCTGGCGGGAAGGTAAACGGCGTTTCCATGCGCTGCTCTGGTTCATCAGAAGTGGCTTAGTCATGCTGGCCACATCACCTGGAAGCTGTACGCCGGCTCCCTCAGCCAATAAAGCGAGATGATCGCCGGAACCCCAGAGTCGGTCACGACTGGACCTAATGGTCAGGGGTCCCCTTTACCTTTACCCTTACCCCAATATTTTGTGGGGCTTGAAAATGCTCTGGGGATAGTAGATGTGTTCAGCCAACTCACAAAACTGGGCTTTGCTTCTGCCAACTGGGAGTTAAAAGCCACTCTGGTGTGAGTAAAAATATTTCTATAAAGATGCCTGAGTATCATTCAAGGCCTACTGTTTTCAGGGGTTTTCATCAGTTCCTTCTACTTGCATATTGCCATATAGCTACTCCCTGTTTTATATGTCTATCAGGGACGTGGGTGGCACTCTTGGGCTTGCCAGTCGGAAGGTTGGCTGTTAGAATCCCTGCAACGGAGTGAGGTCCCATTGCTCTGTCCCAGCTCCTGCTAACCAGCAGTTTGAAAGCATGCCAGTGCAAGTAGATAAATAGGTACCGCTATGGCAGGAAGGTAAACAGTGTTTCCGTGTGCTGTGGCTTCCATCACAGTATTCTGTTGCGCCAGAAGCGGTTTAGTCATGCTGGCCACATAACCTGGAAAGCTGTCTGTGGACAAACACTGGCTCCCTCGGCCTGAAAGCGAGATGAGCGGCGCAACCCCAGAGTTGCCTTTGACTGGACTTAACCGTCTATCTATCTATCATCTATCTATCATCTATCTATCTATCTATCTATCTATCATCTATCTATCATCTATCATCTATCTATCTATCTATCTATCTATCTATCTATATCTATCTAATCTATCTATCTATCATCTATCTATCTATCTATCTATCTATCTATCTATCTAATCCATCTATATATCATCTATCATCTATCATCTATCTATCATCATCATCTATCATGATTTAGTTCTGTGAAAACATTTTTATTCAATCCTCCCAAAATATGCCAACTAGCTGATTACTGTCTTGCATAGCACAGGCCAGCATACCTGACTGCAGTGAATGACGATACAGTGTCTAATATTTTGCTAGCAAATTGCAAATTGGAATTAAAACAAAACAAATACTTCATTACTTCTGGAAGATGCAAAGGTTCAGGCACTGGCAAAGTTAAACACCTGATAAGCCCTTGCTAGTTTATTTACTGCTGTGTTTACTAAGTGGAACTTTTGGGGCAGAGTGGATAATTCAGACTGGCATCCGAGAATGCAGGAGACATCCCAGCCTAGATCTCCTCGCAACACACCCTGTGTGTCCTGGAAGGAAAGATGGCCGTATTGCTAATAAGTAGCAACAGCTGTCAGGGCAATTCAATGCTTGTTAAATCCCTTCTCCCTCATGCTGTGGCTCTGATCTAGATTTCCCCATCCAGCTGCTCGTTAGTTAATTAGAAACAAACAAAGAGACCTCAAGGACCACGCGGATCCTTAATGGTAAGTCCAGTTTGACCTTAGGTTTTAGTGATGACTGAGAGGAAGAGAATACCACTGTTGAGTGCAGTCAATGAGAAGGCTCTCCTTGTCTCATGCGCGTACCCTCCAACATTTCTCTGATGAAAATAGGGATGTGCTATTCAACAACAACAACAATTTTACTATTTATACACCACCTATCTGACTGGGTATATAAAACACATAATCAAACATTAAACATTAAACATATATAAAACACATAATCAAACATTAAATATTAAACAAAACTTCCCATTATTATTATTATTAATTTGTACCCCACCCATCTGGCTGGGTTTCCCCAGCCACTCTGAGTGGCTTCCAACAGAGATTAAAAATACGTTAAAACATCAATCATTAAAAGGGCTGCCTTCAGATGTCTTCTAAACATCAGGTAGTTGTCATTCCACAGGAGGTCATTCCACAGGTGCCACTACTGAGAAGGCCCTCTACCTGGTTCCCTGTAACCTCACTTCTCGCAGTGAGGGAACCACCAGAAGGTCCTTGGAGCTGGTCCGGGCTGAATGATGGGGGTGGAGACGCTCCTTCAGGAATACTGGGCCAAGGCCGTTTAGGGCTTTAAAGGTCAGCACCAACACTTTGAATTGTGCTCAGAAGAATTGCCTTCAGACAGCTTTGGGGTTGGATAACTCCATATCCTCCAACATTCCTCTGATGAAAGTAAGGATGTCCTAAGGAAAAGGCGGGACATTCTGGGATCAAATCAGAAACCAGGACAGCTTTTACAGTCACACCTTGGTTTTTGGACGTCTTGGCTACCAAACGTTTCAGAAGCTGAACGCACCTTGGAAGTCAAACAGTTTCCAAGGTGTGTTTCTCAATTTTCCCCATTGAATCTGCTGGCGTCCCTTTGATCCTCAGTTTTCAAAACTTTCAAAATTCGAACAGACTTCTGGAACGGATTACGTTCGAAAACCGAGGTTCCACTGTATAAATCCAGAACTGTCCTTGGAAAATAGGGACACTTGGAGGGTCTGCATACATAGTGAGCTTTAGAGCACATTTCCGGTTAATCAATAATGGAGGAACATGGAACGGAGGCAGTGATTTATACATGCTGGACCCAGGCCTAAAAGTTTTTGTGCAAAAAGATACACCGGAATATAAGGGAAGGGGGGAAGTGCTGGTTCCCAAAGTCTCATTTGGTGCTCCTGATTTTAGTATTCTGAAATTGGCTCTTACTTCTTCATCTATGTACTTGTCAAGGGATCCCATTACATTAAGTCTGATAAATAAACAAGAGAAAGGATTGTGCTGGCTTTGTAGCAAACCTGTGTGACAGTGAAACATTCTTAATGCATATTTGACAAAGGAAAAAGTAACTTGAAAAATGAATAGAGGACCATGGCGCACTCGAAATGACAAACTATAATGATTAATAGACCTTTTAAAATGAATAATTGTGTTGCGGGTTATATACCGGTTTATGTTACAAAATAACTGTATATACAGCAGCTGGCAAACCCCCTTATGTGATGTAAAGGTTGACACTGGTTAACAAATTGATAATATATGAGCCAAGCAGCACTAAGACATGAGAGACTTAACTCTTATAGGAATTTGAAGCTGAAATAATAAACTGTCCATGTCCACCTGGTCAGATTACCCATCAGCGGGTGTTTTGCTGGTCTGATCAATTAAAACTTACCGTATTTTTCACTCCATAGGGCGCACCGGACCATAGGGCGCACCCAGTGGCGTAGCGTGGGTTGTCAGCACCCGGGGCAAGGCAAGTAATTTGCACCCCCTAACCCGTGGATTTGCGCCCCCTAACCCGTGGATTTGCGCCCCCTAACCCTAACCCCCAGATGTTGCGCCCGGTGCGGCCGGCCCCCCCTGCACCCCCCACGCTACGCCACTGGGCGCACCTAGTTTTTAGGGGGGGAATTAAAGGGGGGGATTTACGGATAGCTTCCTGAAGCTTGGAGAGTGAGAGGGGTTGGTGCGCACCGACCCCTCTCACTCTCCAGGCTTCAGCGAAAGCCTGCATTCGCTCCATAGGACGCACACACATTTCCCCTTCATTTTTGGAGGGGGAAAAGTGCGTCCTATAGGGCGAAAAATATGGTATGTTCTGCCAGATAACCAGTGCTGGTGTCTGAAAAGCCAGTGAATTCCAAAGTCAGCTTGGCCTTCCTTGTTATCCAGCAGATCTTGACATGCTCTGTGCAGTGTTTCCCAACCCCCCCCCCCCAATCTGCCAGATTCTGCCATGGCTTTACCCATAAACCAGTGTTCTGCTCCAGCCTCCCCCTACCTTAGCCTTTCTCCAGAAAGGCAGCCATTTCTTTGTTCCAAAGTGCAAAATTATATTTCTAGGATCAAAGTGTTTATAGGGATTTAATACTTTTTAGTTAAATTATTTCAAAAGAACAAAAACAACCATTATTCGTGATTTACAGTGAACATTTTGACAGCTTAGGCCAAATCCTAGCTCTTCAATTTGGCCACAATGCACCTTTACTGCCAAAGTTTATTAGATTTTTTGACCACCCTCATTTTGCGGTACCAGAGCTGGTTATACCAATTTACGAATACAATATTAAAAACAGTTAAAATGGATTACAACCAAGCAAATAGGATGGGTCTTGAAACACACAGGCAGTAACCGTAGGGCAGGGGTTGAACAAAGTGGGCTTATGTGTGCTCCACTGATGTGCATGGGGAATAGCTGTCAGCTTACAGAATTGAAAATAAGGGACCAGCAGCCTCGAAAATAAGGGATCAGCAGCCAAAATAAGGGATTTTCTGGGCACAGGTATGTTATGTTCAACTTTTGAGCCCTTCCGAGCCAAAGGCAGAAAGCCCAGCCAGCAGCCAAACGAAGTCTCAAGGGGTGGTTCCCACAGCGCAGCAACCTGGCAAAGGGGATGCAGCAAGGAAAACCACTGCTGGGAAGCACTGAGCAAAGGTGAGTCCCCAGGCAACGCGACCGATTTGATCAGCACAAGGCATGCAAGCTCCACCCCCCCAGTCGTTCTTAGACTCCTTATTGTGTGAGCACCTCAGCCAAGCATCACAGCTGGAGCCTCTCTCCTCCCTGGCCGGCAGGGAGGGAGAGAGAGGAGTTGCTTCCTTTGAAACCCGGGAAATTTAAGGGAGATCATCAATAAGGGACAGCAGGGGAACACGGCACTGGGATAAGGGAGTTTCCCACCAAATAAGGGACGGTTGACAGCTATGGCATGGGGGTCAGGAACGGAACCCCTGTGCAAAACGCTTGCCGTCTATATATTTCAGGTTTCAAAGGCCAAGGTAAAGAAATGTGTCTTCAGCATCTGGCAACCGCCCCCAAAAAACTACACAGTGAGCCAGCCAGCCCACTCATGAGGCGGGTATGAATCAGTGCTGATTTCTGTCAAGATCATGTGAGATCTCACCAGATTTTGGTGAGATCTTGCCAACTGGAAATCAGAGCCAATGCAGATTTTGCTTCTCTGGCATTGGCAAAGGGAGCACACCTGGTGACATTGGATGTGCTGCCCCTGACAGTGTTTGTGGGGAGGAAATCCCACTGTCTAGAGGATGCCACGGAGAATGCCCTCTCTTGGGCCACCACCCAAGTTCTGAAGATGGTGGGTCTACTAGCAGGGGCCCCTCTTGACAGTCTTAACACGAGAAATGGTGTTAAGCTTGATAACTATGTGTTTGATAGCTTAAGCCAGGCATGGCCAAACTTGGCCCTCCAGATGTTTTGGGACTACTATTCCCATCATCGCTGACCAGTGGTCCTGTTAGCTAGGGATGATGGGAGTTGTAGTCCCAAAACATCTGGAGGGCCAGGTTTGGCCATGCCTGGCTTAAGCAGTCAATGAATATGTGAAAAAATACTGTTTATCAGGAAATTTGAGTTGATATGTATGTGAAAAATCTATTTGTGGCATTACTTCTGTGAGGATCCATGTCTTCTCAGAACATTTTGGAAATTAGTCTGTATTGTAGTATTGGATTGTCTACTGACTGGTGATCAGAATTCTTAGTTCTGTTCCAGCGCAATTTTGAAGAGATGACCTTTTATATGAATATTTATATTAAGATTATTATTTTTAAAATGCAGTGATGATACGGAACTAATGTCAAAGTGGCATGGCAAGGACTATTCAGTGCTGCCACCAAGCATTGGAATACCCTCTCTCTCAAGGTATGAAGTCCCATTCATTTTAGTTTTTAGGCATCTACTGCAGTTTTGTTATTAAATCCCAGAAAGCTTAAATTGTTATTATTGGCTGCTTTGTAAACCTATTACTTTAAAGTTACAAATTATATTCATTTCAGTGTTCATTCTACTTATCTTGTATAGATTAATATTCTATGTTAGGTTAGCCCCACCCAAAGAGGCTAACAGAAAAGTGGAACATTAAAAATAATAACAAATTTTGGTGAACGCTGACAGGAGACAGAAAAAGGACCTTAGAGAAAGAAGTGGAAAGTATCATTATGCTCAGAATAGCTCAAAGGATGCACAAAAGAAAAATCTTCTTTAAAAATAAAACCTAATGGGGCATCCCTTCCAATTTTTTAAGAAGCTCAGTGAGAACTGAACATAGTCATAGACATATAATATTAGCTGTCGATTGAAAACAGATAGAAAATCGGGAGTGGGGTAGAATGGAGTATTCTGGAGATGGTCATGGCTGGCTGGCATGTTGAACATGGTACCTCAAGTAGAAGGTTACAGATCCCACTCATAATAATGGGTGAGCTCCCATTGCTCTGTCCCAGCTCCTGCCAACCTAGCACTTCGAAAGCACACCAGTGCAAGTAGATAAATAGGTACCGCTGTGGTGGGAAGGAAAACGGCATTTCCATGCACTCTAGTTTCCATCATCGTGTCCTGTTGCACCAGAAGTGTTTTAGCCATGCTGGCCACAGAAAGCTGTCTGTGGACAAACACTGGCTCCCTCGGCCTGAAAGCAAGATGAGCGCCGAAACCCCATAGTCTCCTATGACTGCACTTAACTGTCCAGGGGGTCCTTTCCCTTTAAATAAATAAATAAATAAATCATATATAGACAAGCAGTAATCTCTTGGTGCTGCAGATAGCAAGTTATGGATCTGTGTAGATGAACCAGCCCTTTCTTAATAAATAACACCTCTTTACCCTGGCATTTGATACCTGAGATGTGTGTTTTCAGGGCTCACCCCATTCCCTGTAATTTTTAAAAAACTGTTTATAATTCTGAATTTTAAATTGTTGCAACCCGCCCTGGTGAAGGATAGGTAATAAATGTAGTTGGGAAAATGTATTCATACCAGGTAGTAAGTATGCAGCATTGCACATTTAAGAATGCAAGAGGCATCAGACTCCAAAACAGATTTATCCAATTCTGCCTTCATCTACTTTAGGCTATTTGACAAGTCAATGACTGGTAGTTTCCTAATACATTATTAAAGATTTAATTATGATTGAAAAAATAAGGAACGCTATGTTGGTGCCTTTCCCAGCGCACTGCTAAAATTTTTATGGAGGAACTATTAAACCCTGTAGGAATTCTATTCAACAAAGTACTTACATTTTATTATTTTCAAACTTAGTTATTCATTTAATATCCTGGAAGCGAAGCTTTTCTTTTTTTCCCCTTTTTGGCTCACAATATAAGAAGTGTTATGAGTGCTAAGGAATATGCATTGCAAGGTGTTGAAATTAAAGTATAGGTAAATCCAGTTTATTGGTACACAGTAATAAAGATGCAAGTAGTAAAAAACCAAGCAAACAATTAAACTTGTGGTAAATTTTAAGTTGCAGCAACAGCCTTGAACCTGCCTTGCATGTGCAAAACGATGGGTTTCTTAGTGAACAGTTGATCAAGTTGAATATAACATCAAATGTGGTAAAAAAGGTAAAGGTAAAGAACCCCTGGACGGTTAAGTTTATGGTAACCTGCAGGGGCCGGCACTGCAAAGCTGAATGCCGTATTATAGATACAGTGGTACCTCATGTTAAGAACTTAATTTGTTCTGGAGGTCCGTTCTTAACCTGAAACTGTTCTTAACCTGAGGTACCACTTTAGCTAATGAGGCCTCCCTCCGCCGCCGCCACCGCCACCGTGCGATTTCTGTTTTCACCCTGAAGTAAATTTCTTAACCCGAGGTACTATTTCTGGGTTAGCGGAGTCTGTAACCTGAAACGTCTGTAACCTGAAGTGTCTGTAACCTGAGGTACTACTGTATAGCATTGCATGGACAGACGGAGTCCCCCCAAGCCCAGGCAACCCCCAAGTGGAATAATGACTCAAGACAACGTGCTATGGGATTAAAATTGGCCACAACTTTATTACGTTTCAGATGTAGGGAGACCTTGTCTCAGGCACTGGGCAATTATCCTTCCCAGTCCCCAGCTGGGGGTCTGGGAGACATCAGGGTTATCCAGAATGTGTGGGGATTAGGCTGGCTCTGGAGAACATATGTTCAAGCAGAGAGCCGGCCCCCCATTTCACCGCTGTTGCAGGGGAGAGCAATGACAACATCTCGGCGTATGGCCAATGCCTCCCCTCAACTCAAGACCCCTTTAATGGGGAACCCTGTAATCACCGCCGCAAGGGAGGCGTGGGTCACCATTTCAAACCCCCCCCCCCCATTTAGGAAAATAGACTAAAGGATTCTGCCCAAGGCCTGAAACCGCCAAAGTTGTGACGTTTTGCTATGGGAAAGGCAAAACCTGCCAATGCAGGGAAATTCCTTTCCGGCTCATCAACAGCAACCCTGATGTAGCAGCGCCCACATATCTGTGGAGAAGAGGTTAACCTGCAAAAGAAGGCTTAACTGAGGGAGGGCAGGGTGGGAGAAGCTCTGGAGCCAACTGACGCTTCGCAGGTAAGATTCACCTTCTGTGGTGTGGGCAGGGCAGTCCCTCTCCTTACTTGGCCGATCCCCTGGCAACGCTTCCCCAGGCAGGATTGGGCAATTGGCTGAGGTAGGCGGAGACCTCCAGGTATCCAGCCTGGGGAGGGTGAAGCCAGCCCATACTACTGGGAGCCGCACTGGGATCCGGGGGGCTGCGCGTGACCACACAAAAGGTGCCCCCCATTTGATGTGGGGAGTGGTCATTGCCAATTGTTGACAGGCATCTACTGAAAGTAAGAGCTGGACCACAAAGAGGGCTGATCGCCAAAGAATTGATGCTTTTGATTATGGTGCTGGAGGAGACTCTTGAGAGTCCCATGGACTACAAGAAGATCAGACCTCTCCATTCTGAAGGAAATCAGCCCTGAGTGCTCACTGGAAGGACAGATCGTGAAGCTGAGGCTCCAATACTTTGGCCACCTCATGAGAAGAGAAGACTCCCCGGAAAAGACCCTGATGTTGGGAAAGATGGAGGACACAACGAGAAGGGGACGACAGAGGACGAGGTGGTTGGACAGTGTTCTCGAAGCTACCAGCATGAGTTTGACCAAACTGCGGGAGGCAGTGGGAGACAGGAGTGCCAGGCGTGCTCTGGTCCATGGGGTCACAAAGAGTCGGACACGACTAAACAACAACAATCTACTGAAAGCAAACCCCCCCCCCCACTTTCCACACCCACAGTTCCATTGGAATGAGTGGGCAAGAAGCTTAATCATAGCTGGATCTTTCTTTGAAATTTTCCACACAGAAGCAGTGACAATTTTAAAGGCAACTACCTTGATTTAACAAATAGACAGTGTTAGACAGTAGCCAGCTATCCAGTGCCTTCCAAGAACTGATTTATTAAACACCCTTTGCAGTTGCACCTGCTGTTACATGTGCCAGCTTTTTTTAATATTCATGGTTATAGACTGCATGCCTAAAAGTATTTCAGTCAATTAAGCTGCAGATGTATGATATGGCAGTTAAAATGGTATCTGCACTTGGCACTGGGCTCCGATCTGTTTTGATGTATGTGCATCTGTTTATCCCCAGTTGAGACCAACCGACCAGTAATAGACTGTTGTTAGCCAGCTGTTATCCCAAGGTTTTCCCCAGAAGTTTTTGGACTTTGGCATCATCTACACCATATATTTAAAGCACATGGTTAAAGAATCCTGGGAGCTGTAGTTCGTGAAAGTGTCTGGAAAGTGTAGCTCCGTGAGGGGTAAACTACAGTTCCCAGCAGTGTGCTTTAAAGGTATGCTTTGGTTGTGATCTACAACTCCCATAATTCCCAACCAGCATGACCATTGGTAAAGGTAATGTGACTTGTAGTTCAACTACTCATGGAAGACACCATGTTGGCTGTTCTGGGCTAAGGCATTCTCCAACTTAATTAGGTAAGAACTTTAAGAAAAAGAGATTTATTTTTTTTAAAAAAATGTGCACTATGTAGTACAGGGGTCAGCAAACTTTTTCAGCAGAGGGCCGGTCCACTCAGACCTTGTGGGGGGCTGGACTATATTTTGAAAAAATAAGAATGAAGGAATTCCTATGTCCCACAAATAACCCGGAGATGCATTTTAAATAAAAGCACACATTCTACTCATGTAGAAACACCAGCCAGGCCCCACAAATAACCCAGAGATGCATTTTAAATAAAAGGACACATTCTACTCATGTAAACACACGCAGATATCCGGACCATGCGTGGGCCGGATTTAGAAGGCAATTGGGCCAGATCCGGTCCCTGGGCTTTAGTTCGGCTACCCATGATGTAGAGCAGGCTTCCTCGACCTCGTCCCTCCAGATGTTTTTGGCCTACAACTCCCATGATCCCTAGCTAGCCGGACCAGTTTTCAGGGATGATGGGAATTGTAGTCTCAAAACATCTGGAGGGCCGAGGTTGAGGATGCCTGATGTAGAACTACCAAATTGCTACACAATTTAGTCAACAGAGGTGTTGATGTAGCTTTTGCAGCAAGTTCAGATATGCCCCCAAAAACCCATGATTCCTGGCAAGAAATGGTGGGCTGTGTGTCATTTACATCTTGGGAGGGGGTATCCCTGGAGGGGCCTTGAGTAAGGGAGCCACTCTCTATGTAAGGTAAAGGTAAAGGTACCCCTGCCCGTACGGGCCAGTCTTGACAGACTCTAGGGTTGTGCGCCCATCTCACTCAAAGAGGCCGGGGGCCAGCGCTGTCCAGAGACACTTCCGGGTCACGTGGCCAGCGTGACATCGCTGCTCTGGCAAGCCAGAGCCACACACGGAAACACCGTTTACCTTCCCGCTAGTAAACGGTCCCTATTTATCTACTTGCACCCGGGAGTGCTTTCGAACTGCTAGGTTGGCAGGCGCTGGGACCGAACAGCGGGAGTGCACCCCGCCGCGGGGATTCGAACCGCTGACCTTTCGATCGGCAAGCCCTAGGCGCTGAGGCTTTTACCCACAGCGCCACCCGCGTCCCTATTCACTCTCTATGACAATGATGCTTTTTTCTTTGTGGGAGGTGAAGGGAACTTACAGGAGAACAGCAGGTGAGAGATATAAACCCCATGTTGGACCAGGACCATCTCCTTCCTTTTGAAGCCTCATCTCATCCCCATTCTCTTAGAAATCCCTAACTTGCATCAGAATGTAAGGGAACCCTGGGAATTATAGTTTTCTGTTGAGGGAGCAGGGACAAACCATCTCTAACAAAGTGTTCTGAACATCTGCACCCAATTTCAAGAGTTCCTTGGCAGAAGGAATAACTCCTCAAAATCCGTTTAAGGTACCCTCAGTGGCGTAGCGTGGGTTGTCAGCACCCGGGGCAAGGCAAGTAATTTGCGCCCCCCGCTGCACTGTCCCTCCCCCAGATAGTCCCTCGCTCTCTCTCCGCACCGCACCGCACGCCTGGCACGGCGGCGACCCGGCGGCTTGGATCGGATTCGCACAGCCAGCACTGCAGCGAGAGAGAGAGAGTGAGCCAGGTAGGGGCAGAGAGCTGCGAGTGCGAGCGCCCCCCCGATGTTGCGCCCGGTGTGGCCGGCCCCCCCTGCACCCTCCACGCTACGCCACTGGCTACCCTCTCCCTTTGACCCACCAGCTTAGGCATGATGACACCCAGTGTTGTTCCCTGAAAGTAAGGAGGTTTTTTTTTATTAAAAGTCTGTTCAACTGGCAAATATTCATACATGCTATAGTCAGTGCAAAATGCAGGGAGCCACCCATCCACCTGCTGTCTTTCTGTCTCTAGATACTGTTTGCTGGTCTGCAGACTTCTTTGGTTTAGGTTGTTCGTTTGTTCAACGAGTTGCACGAGGCAACAATCTGTGTCGGTTATGTGTATTTTCTTCTAACTCGATTCCCTGGGCTTCCCACTCCCTGAAGCCAAACTCTCCTCACGGTCTAACTCCCCTAGGTCACTGGCACTCTTTTGTTTGAATCAATCCTCTTACCTTTATTCTACAAACAAAGCAACCTCTTGTTGACAAAATGGAGAAAAATTGCAAGGTGATATATAACAGAGGGTCAGTGCACTCACTCCAAAGCCAGATAAATCCTTATGAGCAATTGCTCTGTTGACATTTTTCGGAACATTGGGAGGCTTCTGTTTGTGGCTTCAGGTCACCGAATGGATGAATAAAGAGAAACTATTACCTAAGTTCTAATAGGAGGGAGAGAGGCCAGATCTCAAGAGGGGCTCATGTAGATGTGCAGCAAGTTCAAATATGACACACAAAATGAGCAGCTTGCCACGAGCCCCGGGACTTATTTTCAGTGGATGCAGGCAAGAGTCAACTAGTGATTAAGCACTTTCCTCCAGATTAAAGTTCTGGTTATTTCTTTCTCTATATATAAATCATATGTACTTAGAGAGATTGCAGTTCCTTAGGTGCTGGTCTTTATGTCATCAGTGTTGCACTGTACACACAAGGAGCGATCATCAGTCTCAGAGGAACCCCGAGGTACTTGCATAAGTACAGAGGTACCTCGGGTTACAGACACTTCAGGTTACAGACACTTCAGGTTACAGACTCCACTAACCCAGAAGTAGTACCTCAGGTTAAGAATTTTGCTTCAGGATGAGAACAGAAATTGCGTGGCGGTGGCATGGCGGCAGCAGCAGGAGGCCCCATTAGCTAAAGTGGCACCTCAGGTTAAGAACAGCTTCAGCTTAAGAACAGACCTCCAGAATGAATTAAGTTCTTAACCCGAGGTACCACTATGCAGGAAAAAAGTCTTTAAAATAATGCCTAAAGAGGGGAAACCCCAAGCAGTCCATGGCCACGGAATTACAACTGACTAAGGGGGAGGAAAACCAAGAGGAAATGAAATATCCTGAACAGGCCATCACCCCCCACTGCTGATAAACTAGACTAACAACACTCCAGATACCTAACAAAGGACAGTCATACAACCGTGATTCGTTCAGAATTTTATACTCATTTTGCATTGTAGACAAAATACACATATGCTCAGTGGTTAGAGTAAAGTGGTGGTGCCAGGTCAGACACAACAATTTCAAAGAATCTGAACACTGTAAAAGGTGAGCCCACGAAGCTACTGAAAATGGGTTGTGTGTTTTCGGTTCTGGTCAACAACTAGTTTTGGTAGCACACGATTCTGAGCAAGAAAATGATAGTATATGTGGAAAAGATCTTAGCAGACCACAAGCTTAACGTGTACTTTCCATAGCTCAGTTGGTTGAGTTGGTCCCTGCATGGGACAGCTGCATATTCCTGCATTGCAGGGGGTTGGACTAGATGATCCCAGGGTCCCTACCAACTTTACAATTCTATGATTCTTTGACTCAACAGTATGATGCCACAGCAAAAAATCCTAATGCTATTCAAGGCTCCATTAACAAAAGTATAGTGTCCTGATCAAGGGAAATAATAGATCCACTCTTTTGTGCCTTGGTCGGACCACACCTGGAGTACTGTGTCCAGTTTCAGAAGTATATTGGCAAGCTGGAACGTGTGCAGAGGAGGATGACCAAGATGATGAAGGATCTGGAAGCTAAGCCTTATGAGGAGCAGTTGAAGGAGTTGGGTATGACCCCAGGGGTAAAGGGACCCCTGACCATTAGGTCCAGTCGTGGCCGACTCTGGGGTTGTGGCGTTCATCTCACTTTATTGGCCAAGGGAGCCGGAGTACAGCTTCTGGGTCATGTGGCCAGCATGACTAAGCCGCTTCTGGCGAACCAGAGCAGCACACGGAAACACTGTTTACCTTCCCGCCAGAGTGGTACCTATTTATCTACTTGCACTTTGATGTGCTTTCAAACTGCTAGGTTGGCAGGAGCTGGGACAGAGCAACAGGAGCTCACCCTGTTGCGGGGATTCGAACCGCCAACCTTCCGATCGGCTAGTCCTAGGCTCTGTGGTTTAACCCACAGCGCCACCATCTCCAAATATCTGAAAAGCTGTCATGTGGAAGATCGTCCAAGCTCGTTTTCTCCGTCTCTGGGGGGTAGAACCCGAACCAATGGCTTCAAGTTACAAGAAAGGAGATTGTGACTAAACTTCAGGAAGAACTTGCTGATGGTAAGAACTGTTTGACAGTGGAACAGTCTCCCTCTGGAGGTTGTGGGCTCTCCCTTCCTCGGAGGTTTTTAAGCAGAGGTTGGCTTAAAATCCTCAGGTTTTCGTCCACTTCTACAATTGTATGATAGCCAAGCCAAAGTGTGAAGCCCCCAAAGGGGTCTGTCAGCATTCATGCACAGCAACCACTCTCTTCATGTCTTTCTTTTGCCTTTGGGTTGGCGGCAGCATTCTCAGTCAGCTGAATTTATCCCGGTTGCTCCTAATAGAAAACGCAGCGATCTAATTCCTGGTTTTAGCAATGTATGGGCTTTCCATCCTGAGATTCTATAAATGAAGAATAAGGAGGTATCTATTTGGGTCGTGCATTAGCGTAATCAGAGAAAGGAGACTGTTGATGGCAGCTCTCTCATAATGGCTTGGTTCAATAAGCTAACCTAGAGTTCCAGGCGACTTTCCCTCAAGTAGTGCCCTTCTTTGGAGAGGAAACTGCAGTGGCAAGCAACACGGAAATAATTCTATTGATTGAAGTGGCATTTGCATTAGGCGGGCAAGCATGCAGCAGCAAAATCCAACTTTTCATTTTCTCTTCTAATCATCCTTCTTATAAAAGCAGTCCTCTTGCATATTTAGGACTTTATGATGCATGATGAGTCAACTCCATTTGACTCAATGTGGAATCAGCTGAAAATTATGAACTTTATTGGAGATTGTTTGGGGAAAGCTCATAACTTTTTTTTTTTTTTAAGAGTTCTCTTCCGGCTTGTAATATTGGTCAATTTATGTATATTTTCATTGACAGCATTTATATACCACCACTTAAGAATAAGTTTCTAGGGCAATTAAAGGACATACCATTACATTTAAAAATACAATATGAACATAAAATGTAAAAACAGATTTAAGCATTAGGATGAAACCTAGTGTTCAAGGTATGAAAAGCATCCAGCCACATCTTTAAAACAGAAAAAGCTGAGGCAAATAAAATATTCTTAACCTCCTTCCAAAATAGACCAATATGCATACCCTCCAACATTTCTCCAATGAAAATAGGGATGTCCCATTCCATAATGATAATTTTAATATTTATACCCTACAGATCTTACTGGGTTGCCCCAGCCACTCTTGGAAGTTTCCAACATATATAAAAATATAATAAAACATTAAACATTTAAAAAACTTCCCTATACAGGATTGCTTTCAGATGGTTTGGGGGTTGGATAACTTCATACCCTCCAACATTTGTCCAATAAAAATAGGGACATCCTAAGGAAAAGTGGGACATTCCGGGATCAAATCAGAAACCAAGATGGCTTCTCTAAATAATTCTTCAAATAATGTGGTGCCAAGCTGTTTGGGGCTGTAAAGCCTAATGCTAACATATTTTTTATTAGTCCCAGGGTCTGCACTATGCAGCAATCTGAAGCAATTGCTTTCCACTTGCCTTGCCATTGACACTACTTCATGAGGTTATTTAGGGCTCTATGCTTTGCTTGGAAAAGTGGGGTCCTTGACTGATAATCCACCAACCAGCCATGATGTTGATGATGGTGGTGGTGATTTTATTTATACCCCACCCCTCTGGCTAAGTTTCCCCAACCACTCTGGGTGGCTTCCAACATGTATAAAAACATAATAAAATGTCAATCATTAAAAACTTCCTGATACAGGGCTGCCTTCAGATGTCTTCTAAAAGTTGTGTAGTTCTTTATCTCCTTGACATTTGATAGGAGGGCTTTCCACAGGGTGGGCACCACTACCAAGAAGGCCCTCTGACTGGTTCCCTGTAACTTCACTTCTCACAGTGAGGGAACCACCAGAAGGCCGATGGAGCTGGTCCTCAGTGTCCAGGCTGAACAATTGGGGTAGAGACAATCCTTCAGGTATACGGGCCAAGGCTGTTTATGGCTTTAAAGGTTAGCAGCAGCACTTTGAATTGTGCTCAGAAACATACTGGGAGCCAGTGTAGATCCTTTAGGACCAATATTATATGGTCCCGGTGGCCACTCTGCAACCCTTAGAAAACCTTTTATAACATTTCCAGGGTCCTGGGGAGAGATAATAGTAAACTAATTTACGTTTGCAGCACAGATACGCCATGAAATATCAAAGTACATGATGTGTGAATTAGTTGATATCGTTGTGCATTTAGATCACTGAACTCTGATGTATTGCGCAATAAGTAATAAAGATAGGTAATGAGAAGTGTGAGCTGTGGAGTCCATAAATTTGAACTTGCAAGGTTATGCCTTTTGTTTTTAGATTAATATGTAGTCAGTAGAATATTTGGCCTTGGAGAAATCAATAATGGCAGTAGATAACTTTATTCAAAGTTATGCAAGTGCCAATTAATTTGAACAAAGAAATGGAGATAGTGGGTGGTGTCGGAAGGCAAGAAAAATGAATGAGATGGGAATTGGAAGAAGTTGTGAGATATGGAGAGGTTTAAACAGACACCAAGCCACACATGAAGATGTGCAGCAAGAGCACATTGGTTGGAAGCAACCCAGAGTGGCTGTGTCCAGTTGGGCAGGGTAATAATAGCAATAATAATAATAATAATAATAATAATACATCAGAGAAAGGTTGGAGGGTCTGGAAAAGGAAGCAGGGCAGTGGTTGTGTTCGTAAGCATAAATATTACATTGATAGGTAGCAGGAGAAAAGGGAGTGGAGAGGGAGATGGTCTGATTCCAGGTCTTCAAGTAAGTGTTAAATAGTTAGCCTTGATCCCACACAAGTGATAATATTGAAAAGGGTCACTGGTTTGACTGACACCACCCTTTTAAGCAAAGTCTTCTAAACCACATAGTATACCATGCTTGCCCTGTCGGTAAACCTCACCACCCAACAGATTAATCCGTACAGTCTGCAAAATGGAATTTTCCAAGGCCTGTTGTGGTGCCTGGCAAATTAGTGGTCACAAAGGAGACCGCAATTAGCACAAAGGGGATCAATAACATAAATAGATCATTGTCTTCCCTGTTATTTCAGAGCCTGTTAGCTGGAAGCAGATAAACAGAAATAATGAGCAACTGTCAATGAAAGCTTTGGGGAAGAAGAAGTGAGGTGACAAAGGAAACAGAGAGGGGGAATGAACCAGAGGGTGGGTGATGCATTAGCTCAGAGGGCAGTGCAGTTCCCAGTGAACTGGACAGAAATAGGAAGAGTGATAGAGAGGGAACGAAGCACTGTGTATCAGCAGAAAAGAATTTGCTTCACTTAGGAAAGTGTGGTCAGGCTATACTTCTTGGATGAGGAATGAGAAATCAGTTAACTCTCCAGAGTTTATGTGGGTTGATGACCTCTTTGCCTTTTTCATAAAAGTTCTTTGATACAAGACACAGTAGATTATTTGTTTCAGTGTGTGTACTTTGATTCATTAACCAGCTCATGCTGGCTTAAAGAAAAAATAAGATATGCATACAATTAAGCCTTTAATCATAAATACAGTGGTACCTCAGGTTACATACGCTTCAGGCAGGTTACAGACTCCACTAACCCAGAAATAGTGCTTCAGGTTAAGAACTTTGATTCAGGATGAGAACAGAAATCGGGCTCCAGTGGCGCAGCAGCAGCTGGAGGCCCCATTAGCTAAAGTGGTGCTTCAGGTTAAGAACAGTTTCAGGTTAAGTACGGACCTCCAGAACGAATTAAGTACTTAACCTGAGGTACCACTGTATATCTTTAGATAGTGCTAGAGATTGCTCCTGTTTGAATGCGTCCTTGCATTTTCAGTCAGTTGCTGGGCTGTTGTTGTGTTGTTGTTGTTGCTGTTTTTTACAGTGAGCTACATTAGGTTATATTTTATTTTACAGTGCTGCCACATAGCTCAAGTGAGCTCCCTGGGTGGCTAACAATGGTATTAAAAGTTTCCCAAAAAAAATGGAGCCTCAGCAAAAATAAAAATAAAACATAAATGAAACACGAGTAGCTAAAAACCAATGAAACCATAAGTGTGAAATGACAGATGAAACCTGTCCCAAGGTAAAAATACAAATCCATTTCAGTTGCTATCTCTAAAAGTCTGCCATATTAGGGAAAGCTTTAGGTCAGTGGATGGGAAAAACTACATTGGCTTCCAGTACGTTTCCAAGCACAATTCAAAGTGTTGGTGCTGACCTTTAAAGCCCTAAATGGCCTCAGTCCAGTATATCTGAAGGAGTGTCTCCACCCCCATCGTTCTACCCGGACACTGAGGTCCAGCACCGAGGGCCTTCTGGTGGTTCCCTCACTGCGAGAAGCCAAGTTACAGGGAACCAGGCAGAGGGCCTTCTCGGTAGTGGCGCCCTCCCTGTGGAACGCCCTCCCACCAGATGTCAAAGAGAACAACAACTACCAGACTTTTAGAAGACATCTGAAGGCAGCCCTGTTTAGGGAAGCTTTTAATGTTTGATGGATCACAGTATTTTAATAACTTTTTGGAAGCCGCCCAGAGTGGCTGGGGAAGCCCAGCCAGATGGGCGCGGTATAAATAATAAATTATTATTATTATTATTTCATACTGAGGGCTGCATTCCCTCCCGGGCGACTTTTGATGGTGGTAAGCTATGCAAAAGCCTTTGACTGTGTCGACCACAGCAAACTATGGGAAGTTCTTAAAGAAATGGGAGTGCCTGATCACCTCATCTGGCTCCTGAGAAATCTCTATGTGGGACAAGAAGCTACAGTTAGAACTGGATATGGAACAACTGATTGGTTCAAAATTGGGAAAGGAGTACGGCAAGGCTGTATATTGTCTCCCTGCTTATTTAACTTATATGCAGAATTCATCATGCGAAAGGCTGGGCTGGATGAATCCGAAGCTGGAATTAAAATTGCCGGAAGAAATATCAACAACCTCAGATATGCAGATGACACAACCTTGATGGCAGAAAGTGAGGAGGAATTAAAGAACCTTTTATTGAGGGTGAAAGAGGAGAGTGCAAAATATGGTCTGAAGCTCAACATCAAAAAAACGAAGATCATGGCCACTGGTCCCATCACCTCCTGGCAAATAGAAGGGGAAGAAATGGAGGCAGTAAGAGATTTTACTTTCTTGGGCTCCATGATCACTGCAGATGGTGACAGCAGTCACGAAATTAAAAGACGCCTGCTTCTTGGGAGAAAAGCAATGACAAACCTAGACAGCATCTTAAAAAGTAGAGACATCACCTTGCCAACAAAGGTCCGTATAGTCAAAGCTATGGTTTTCCCAGTAGTGATGTATGGAAGTGAGAGCTGGACGATCAAGAAGGCTGATCGCCGAAGAATTGATGCTTTTGAATTATGGTGCTGGAGGAGACTCTTGAGAGTACCATGGACTGCAAGAAGATCAAACGTATCCATTCTTAAGGAAATCAGCCCTGAGTGCTCACTGGAAGGACAGATCGTGAAGCTGAGGCTCCAGTACTTTGGCCATCTCAGGAGAAGAGAAGACTCACTGGAAAAGACCCTGATGTTGGGAAAGATGGAGGGCACAAGGAGAAGGGGACGACAGAGAATGAGATGGTTGGATGGTGTTCTTGAAGCTACCAGCATGAGTTTGATCAAACTGCGGGAAGCAGTGGAGGACAGAAGTGCCTGGTGTGCTCTAGTCCATGGGGTCACGAAGAGTCGGACACGACTAAACGACTAAACAACAACAACAAGCGGGGCCAGAGGGAAATGTGGGAGGAGCAATAAATGCAAATGTTATAGCTGTACTAAATTAAACTAGTTTCTACAAAGACTTGGGTTGTATGAAGTGTTAGAAGAGGGGTAGTAACTCTGGTGAGGGACTCATCATGCTCCTTCTGGGGTAGATTGTCCACCTTTGGTCTCCACCCTGCACTCAGCTCTCACCTGTGACTCCAAGAAGCTGTTAGGTTGGCTAAAATAAGTAAGGGGAATTGGTGGAGCGCCAGCTCTTTGTGAGTTAGGGGCTCCCCTGCACAGACTATGGTAGATTGTGTAGAACAGACTAGTAATGGTCCAATGGTCAAGAAAGCGGTTTCTGCACCTGCTGTAGAGGGAAGTGAGGGGCAGATGGGGCTCATCAATCTGGGAAGAAACCAAGAGTCTAGACAACAGGTGTTTTACTCTAGCCTTTTCTTGGCTAATTGGCTAGACCTCCTCTCCTAAATGCCAGCCATGCTATGACTTCATTCGTTGGCTAAAAAAATACTGGAAATGAAGCAGAATAGCTTCTCACAAACAAATGAGATAAGTGCCTTCATGTTATCTCTCATATTTCAGTTTCTACAAATACTATAACCTTACTCTTCTTCCCATTCCCTTTTTCAAATGAAACCTGAGAATCTGAGGATCATAGTTTATGGGGGAGATTGTCCCCTCCCTGCCTTGCAGATGCCCATAAGTTTAATCAATCTTTGCTCATAGTGAAATCATACAAGCAGGTTGTAGTGATTTGAAAAGGCAAGCTAAAGTCTCCCACCCTCTTAAACCTTTTGTTTGAAATCATCTATTCACAACTGTTTATCTTTCAATGGCGATTACTTCCTGTCCCAAAGCCCCATTGGGAGAAATCTGGCTGAGTTAAAGGTTACAGCAGCTCCATAAATTCCAAGTTAGAATAAGCCATGTAGAGGAAGATTCAGCTCCCTCGCTGGCAATCCAGCTCTTATACCAGTGTGCTACCAGCATATTTAGTCCTGCCCTGTTTAGGTAATGTGATATCACAAGTGGCCATCAGCTGTAGAAACAGGGGCAGTGTGAAAGTGCAGCTGAATGTGGCTGAACTTGATAAAAAACGAGAGCTCCATGCTGCTATCTTGCTTTGCAACAGAAGGCAGAAATGCTTCATAGTGATTTAACGAACGGTGATAAAGACAGAGAGAGTTAGAACTGCACTTGAAGGCCCCCTGTGTCCTGGCATGAATAAGGTCTTCCAATTTATGGAGCTGGTGTAACTGTTTACAAAACACACACACAACTTTATTGCAGTCCATAGACCCAAAATGCACAGCACAGCAATGGTATATACTGACAGTTATTGAGGTGTAAGAGCAGGCTTGCTAATCAACGAAGCAGCTTTAGCCCATACATACTGGCTTCTAATTCTTACTGCCTCCGAGAGAAATTTTGCTACAGCCAGTGTAATAGTATCAGTCTTATTCTCAAGGAGAACCTGAACATAAAAGGAGTAAGCAATTCTAGGTTGTTCTATTAGTATGGATTTGATTAGATGCTGTCTAATCTGTTTATACAGACTACAGTGCAGTAAAATGTGTTTCATACATTCAACATCCTAGAAACATGGGCACAGCCTATCTTGAAATGGGATGCCAGCTTATCTTCCACTCAGCACTTCAGATGGAAAAACATTCAATCTGGCTTTAGAAAACAGATGGTGATAGTTTGATACGGTCAAATTCTTAAGGTAGGGAGAGAGAAAAAACAGCTCAGCAGATATTGGATTCCTAACACAGATGGGCCCCAGGTCACATATGAGTGAGATCATAAGTTGCTCACAAAACAATGTAAGGCCCTTTTGGCTATCCAGATGTTTCTGAACTTGAGCTCTCATAATCCTTGGCCACGTTTGCTGGGGCAGGTGGGGGTTGCAACATCTGGAGGGTCAAAGGTTTCTCACACCTGAGTTCGAGTATTCAAAATAGATTCAGGATTTGGTGTGAGAACTTCGGTGCATAATGTTTCTTCCCCCCCCCCCCGTACGTGAAGTAGAAATGTTTCTGTAACTTCCTCATTTCACCCAGAAAGGAAGACATGTAAACAAGGCAAAAAAGGTATCCAGAAGAGAAGCTGAAAAGGAATTAGTAGCACTATAATAGCCTAGTAAATTTTAAGCAGAATGAATAGTTGCAGCTTGTTAAACATGGAAAGGATATAATTAGAAGGAAAGGACACACAGTATGAGAGACAATTAAGAAAAATACAGTGCATTTCAATTTTACTTCTAAAGATAAAATCAATGAATCATTGCTTAATTATACTCTTAAGGGACTCGTGTCTCCAGTAATTTAAAGTCAAAAACATTGATAGATTTTTGGCAAGAAGAAATGGAGAGTGGGAAGCAAGGAAGGAGGAAAGGATAAGGAAATTAAATGAAAAGATCAAGTGTGTTGCACATACCTGAGAAAAGTCTATCTTTCGTGTCTTATTTTCCCCTTCTGCTTCCAATCTGAGGGTGAGTCTGCACTATACCGCAGAGGAAGAAAGCTAGTGCCCTCCAGATGTTGATAGACGCCTAACTAGGGGTGAGGGAGAAATTTGATTCCATTCACCTTTAAGAGTGACCCTCTCTAAATCACATTTTCCATAACAATATGCAAACTGCATCCATCCTTTGAAATGTGAAAATATGAATTTTGTAATGCTGTTCGCAAGCTAAACAGTGTTAACGAAAACGAATACCTTAGAGGAAAATGTGGATAAAAATGCATATGTGAGAATAACTGACAAAATAAACATATTAGGAGAAATTGCTTTTGCAAAAGTGTATACATCAGTCAAAACCAAACACAAGTGTGTGTATCAGGAGAAATTCATGTTAAGATGCTGTGAATTTTCAGGAGGATTTTTTAAAAGCACAAATTGCTGCAAAAATGTGGAAAACTGGAATTTCAGATTGGAAAAATGAGAAAAATTGAGAGAACTGAAATTGATAATTTGTCTATCCCTACTCCCAGCTCCCTTTAAGTCAAGAGTTGCAAATCTGTGGCTCTCCAGATGTTAGGTGACAAATCCCATCTAAATTTAGGGGTGGTAGGTGGCCATTGGAGGAGTTCATTGGGTTTAAAGGGCTGGTGGAACGTCAAAGAGATTTACAGAAGATCTACCTCAAAAAGTGATTTAGTTCAAAGTGATTTGCTAAAATCAAGAAAAGATTACAACTCTACTTTGAAACGTACCGTTGAAGGCACTTGCTTGATATCAATAGGCAGCAAGTTCCAATGTGTAGGCACTGCAGCAATAAATGATTGAGTTCTTACAAATGTGGAACAGGCATTATGTGACACCTATAGCAGTTTCAGTTCCACCAACTGAAGTGGCCAGGTGGGCACAGGTAGGGTAAATTGATGTAGGTAAACTGGTCCCAAGTTGTTAAGGCCTAGTAGTACACTAGTAGTAACACTTTCAGTTTGGCCCAGTAGCAAATTGACAACCAGTGCCAATCTCCGAGGACAAATGTTATATCAGACCCTCCAAGTGTCCCTATTTTCCAGGGAAAGTCCTGGATTTACAGAAGCCGTCCTGGTTTCTGATTTGATCCCAGAATGTCCCGCTTCCCCTTAGGATGTCCCTATTTCCATCGGAGAAATGTTGGAGGTTATAGAGTTATGTGACTCCTGAGCTGAGGAGATAAGTAACTATACAACCTTCAAGATATCTGAAGGCAGCCCTGTATAGGAGAGTTTTAAAATGTTTAATGTTTTATTATGCTTTTATGTATGTTGGAAGCTGCCCAGAGTGGCTGCAGAAACCCAGCCAGATGGGCAGGGTATAAATAACAAAATTATTATGGAATAGGATGTCCCTGTTTTCATCGAAGATAGGTTGGAGGGTATGTGACATGCTGAGAAGGCCTCATTCCTGTCAGCAGTCATGCTGTAGCTTCCATATCAAGTACAAAGGAAGGCCTGCATAGATCACGTTGCAGTAGTTAATCTTGAAGTAACCAATGCATGAACTATGTGTCAAGGCTTTCCCGATCCAGGAATGGCCATAGCTGTCAAGCCAATTTCAAGATAGCCTTGAACATATAGGAGCTAGAGATAAGATGGTGGTGGCGACTTATTATGAGTCCCCAGAGAAGTGGCAGCCCTTATTATATTCAAATACATTAACATCAGATAAAGCGTGTTCTCATTAAAGGAGAGCACGTGTTGCGGATGGGGCCGAGCAAAGCACCCCATGGTTGCCAGGCAGGATAGATAGAAGGGGCTTGGATCTGATTGATGGTTGGTGTTACTGGGGTAAATTTGATGTTGCCAATTTAGGGGTGGGAACAGAGGTTATTGAAACAAGGCTCACAGCATGTTCCTTTCTCTTTCGCTGTGGGCACCGGATCACCCACCCGCCCTCCCTTGATTGGGCTTGTGCTTTGACTTTGCTATGCCTGTCATGGGGTCATCTGCATTGGTGTGGGGGCCTGGCTGATTAGTG
Source organism: Podarcis tiliguerta (assembly GCF_965153285.1). NCBI lineage: Eukaryota > Metazoa > Chordata > Lepidosauria > Squamata > Lacertidae > Podarcis > Podarcis tiliguerta. The sequence goes on from NC_139539.1 coordinate 80,864,466, forward strand.
TGTGCCAATTGGTTTTTGCCTACTGCGTAGCAAATCGTCACAACTTGTAAGGTTGGCGGTTAGGCATTGGTTTAAATTGGTTGGTGGAGGGGTATGGATTGTCTGTGCCTGCCCCTCCAATGCTGCTGCTGCAAGGGAATTCCGTTAAAGGAATTCAGGGGCTTACCATCCTCTCACCCAAACCCCTGGAATCGGGTGCAGGCCGCGTAAGCTCCTGGGAGCATGCGGGGAGAAGCTGAGGGTTTGTGTCGCAGCTCCAGTTATCCCTGATCTTGTTCCTCCACACTGGCTCTCGCTGGAATCCGGGAGTCAGTGCTGTCTCCCAAGGCGGGGGGGACAGCAAGTCATAACCAATGCCTAAGCAACCACTCACAATTTGTATTTTAATAAAGTTGTGGCCAAAATAGTGCCAAAAAGCTTAAACAAAAATTATGTGTGATGTGTGAGTTATTGGGGTAGGGGTGTTTTGGGGACCTCAGCACGCAAACCCAAACTACAAGGAGTTTAAAAATGTTGAGAATTATTTGTGCACGTTCCTTGTCAGTAAATGTGGCTACTTTATAGATTTGGAGAAATTTTGTGCCCTCCAGATGTGTTGTACTCCAACTCCCATTAGCCCCAGATGAACAGGAAAAATGGGTGATATTAAGCATCTTACCACAATCTTTTCTTTTTCAGATGGATAAATGCGGTGTTTCAAATTTGTGTGTTGGTGCAGAGCCAAAACTATTCACAGTTTCTTTTCACCGATGCTGAAAAACACCACTTTGCCTACTAATTAAAGGAAATACTCTAGCATGTTGAAAGGGAAATTTTCCATTTAAGAACCAGTGTTCTTTTGAGTGCTGATTTGCAAGAACAATCTTGTGCTCTTTTTGCCTTGAACTCCTTAAAGAAATGGTGTGGTGTAAATGTAATATTAAACAAATAAATAAAAAAAACTATAATTAAGAATGAGCAAGGAAAAACAGGAAAACAAATGGGTAGGGGGAAAATGGTTTTATCTGCGATGTTTTGGAAAGATAAATATCAGGATAATATTCAGCTATAGACTTCCTCTGCTTTATGGTGATTGTAAAGACAAGATGATGTATTAAGTATGATTTATATAATAGTGGTAGTCGTAGTAATGATGTATCACTTCTCTTATTTTCTCATCCATCCAGATGATTTTATAATCGAGGACCTGCCAGGTTCAGAGGATCCTCTGAGGAAACCATCAATGCAGGAGAGCGCTGCAGGAAGGCCGCGTTGGTTTTGAAAGCTGTAAGGATGACATAAGCCTCCATTTGGAATCACCATATTGTGATATCCACATAGCAAGAGGTGCTAAGTAGGAAGTTACTTAGATAGTTCAGGCATACCTGTTGCCCTGGGCTGCTTTTATATGAAATTTAACAACAAAAACAGACCCTCTAAGTGTCCCTATTTTCCAGGGACAGTCCCAGATTTGCAGAAGCTGTCCTGGTTTTCAATTTGATCCTGGAATGTCCTACTTTTCCTTAGGACGTCCCTATTTTCATCAGAGAAATATTGGAGGGTATGTAAGAATAGTAACAGAATATGTTGCAGGGACTGCAGTAGTAGACTGAAACCCTTAGAAAAGATGTATTGTGTTGGGAGCCAGTGTGGTGTAGTGGTTTAGAGCGGTAGATTCGTAATCTGGTGAATCGGGTTCGCATCCCCGCTCCTCCACATGCAGCTGCTGGGTGACCTTGGGCCAGTCACACTTCTCTGAAGTCTCTCAACCCCACTCACCTCACAGAGTGTTTGTTGTGGGGGAGGAATCTAATCTCTTCTTCTTCTTCTTGGTAGCTTTCTTGATTTACACCGATCACTATGGCACTACACTTTAAAAGGAGAAGAAAAGAAACGGATTTAAAAATGCTGCAGAACAATTCTTGCACAGAAGGCAGGCTGTATACATATATGCCATGCCACTTCATATTCGTTTGATAGCTTGGGTAAGATTGTTGTTAAGCAAACACTTCATTAAAGTCAGAAGTGTTGTTCCAAAGTCAATAGCAAATTGGATTTCCTAGGGCCGCTATAATGCGACTCGGAACTCTTGCTGAGCAAACTGTTACAAGGTAATGCATAAGAAAAGCAGATAAGTGGGTTGGTAGGCTGGCAAAATTCCTAAACATAACTAGGGCAAGGAAATTAGGCTACTGGAGAGCATCAGCTGAGGCAAAATGCTTTGATCTTTCTAGAAAACATCGCAGAATCTACTGGTGGTGCTATTTATCAGCAAACCTGCTAGTGCAATCCATTTGGTGCATGCCGTCCTTGCTAACATACAGTGCTGTCACAGACATAAATTTGTTTAAATCAGTGTACTTGCCTTTTAACGAGCGATAGGAGACATGGTGAAACATTACCAGAGGGTATTGGGAGTGCACAAGGGGTAATATATATTTTTTTCCAGTTGCCCATTTAGAGAAAATCAGAAGAGTTATAGATTTGTCTGTGACTGCCGCTCCGCAGCGGGCTTGCTTCTCAAAAGATGCTATTGTTGGAAATCTGATGCAGGAGTGATACCTGGGCTCCTTCAGCAAGGGGAACAACAAGCCCCCTTCCCCATGTAAAAAATAAATAAATATGTGTACACATATTTATGTAATGTCATGTGCTGCTTCTTTTTTTGCCATGTTCTTAGCAATGTTCTTGAAGCAGATAGCAATAAAATAACGAGACAGATGCTAAAGCCACATTATAAAGCCCTCCATATCTCCTTCTTCTTCTTCTTTGGCGATCACTCTTAGCCGAGTAAGATTGTCTTCCATAAACACGGTTTTAGCAATGAGTCCGTAAGTGACTGTGGAGGCCAATTCTGGATCCACACGTCTTTCCACAGTGAGGACATTGGTTTCCAGGTGGGAGTTGATCATGGTGTGGATTTGCCAAGCGTGCCTTCCTCTTAGCATGTTTCTCCCTTGCGTCCTGAGTTTGATTGTCTTCAGAACCCATGACACCTTTGGTAAAGGCTGTTCTCCAACTGGAGCGCTCGCAGGCAAATGTTTTCCAATTGTTGGTGTTTATACTACATTTTTTTAGATTTCCCTTGAGAGAGTCTTTAAACCTCTTTTGTTGACCACCAGCATTACGCTTTCCATTTTTAAGTTCAGAATAAAGTAGTTGCTTTGGAAGACGTTAATCAGGCATCCATACAGCATGACCAGTCCAACGAAGTTGATGTTGAAGAATCATTGTTTTGACACTGGTGATCTTTGCTTCTTCCAGTACACTGGTATTAGTTTGCCTGTCTTCCCAAGTGCTGTGTAAAAAAGATTTGGAGACACCGTTGATGGAATCTTTCAAGGAGCTGGAGATGGCGTTTATAAGTGGTCCATGTTTCACAAACATACAGTATACCATACTGAAACCCAAGTCTAGTCTAAAGAAAGACTTTGATTGTGCTATTTCCATTCCTCAACACAAATCCAAGCAGAGCAGGTTTATCAGTGTCTAGGCATCAGGATCACCTTAATGGAACCTCCATCTTTAGAGGCAATGCCCCTTTGAATACCACATCCTGAGGACAAAGAGCTTGTGAGCTTCCAGAAAGCTTCTGGCCAGACATCATTGTAAACAAATGCTGGATTAGAGCAGAGGAGAGGAACTTTATTCAGATCAAATGCTGCCCTTGTAAGTCACATGAATGAGAGGGTTCACATTCCAGTGGCAGGAGTAACCCAAACCAAATGTGGGTGGAGACAAATTCATCCACAAACATGCATTTCCCTATCAGCAGACTGGGCAAACACACCTACTCACACAAAACCCACTTATCCGCATATATGCACCCCGTCCCCAACTAGTCACCCACTCACTCCTCCTCTCTCCAATTTTACCCCCTTTGTCCTTTATTCACAGGGCTTTCTTACCCATAGGCGCTAGGAGTGTGGGGCACCTGGGCGCTGGGCTCTCAGGGGCACCAGGCCCAAGAGTTGAGTCCGGGGAAGAGCCTGCCCATTGGTCGGAGTGCCGCGGTGTGCTCTTCTGCTACGGGCGGCTCTGCACCCTGAGTTCAGGGGTGACCAAGCCAGCAAGACGCTGAGGCAGCCGGCCAGCTCCACCCTCCTGCGCTCCTGGGACTGGGCAACCTGGGGGGGGGGGGCGCCAGCCAGATCCTTGCACCCCGGTGCCGCATATGCTTAAGACAGTCCTGTTTATTCATTCTCTTCTTTACCCATCCATCCATCCCCTCTCTCTCTCTCTCTCTTTCACACACACACACACACACACACACACACAGGTGTTGCCCTTTTAAGGAATATTCAAGGCGTTGCCCTTTACGGATCCTGAAATCTGCAGGCTACTCTTAATTATTTGTTTTCTGGCCTTCAACAGGCTGAGAAATTGAAGGCATCTTCAAAGACTTGGGCAGTTTCTCCTCATCTTTGAATGACCACTCAACTGGAATGGGAAGACTTGGAGAGGTAAGCCTGTTCCTCATCATCCAGCAAGCAAGAAAAGCAAGCTGCCTGTTTGCTCTGGTGATATTTCTCCATATCTCCACAAACAGATCACTTTTCTTTCATTCTGGGCTCAAGAACAATCTGCTGCTCCCAAACAAGGTGGTGGGTTTGGAGAGGAGAGGCCATGGGCTGCTCTCTCAGTATTCACCATCATACTTTATGTTGGCAGTGACTTTTCAGTGTTGCTCAGTGACTGCAGTGACCTCTTGATATTGCTCTGTGATTGCAGTGCTGATACAGAAGCTGATGGTTCCAACCTCCACCAGTTTGTTTTGGTGCGCATCAAGTATCATTCCTTGATGTTTCTCGGGGGGGGGGGGACACTGACATTTCTAGCAGAATATGTAAGAGGTGTCTGGAATTATTGACAATCATTGGTGAATGTTGACAATCACCTCTCTGGGATTTTCAGAGCAGAACAAAAGGCAACAATATCACTTGTCATTAGCACTTCTTGAATAAAGCAGAGTATTTTTTAAAAAAATCTTTTACACTAGAATAGTAAATGGGAGAGCACCTAAAATACTGAAATGTGTACATCAACAGAGTTTGCAAATGCTCTTTTTTTAGCATTTTCTTTTTTATGAGTGATTAATGCAAGTAATTTGTTCCATGGGGAATTGTGACGCCCACCTGCAACGTGTCCAGATATGAAATGAATACAAAATTAGTACAATTGTACTTGCTATTTGTTTAAGCTGCTTGTTCCAAATCTGGTGTGTGTGTGTGTGTGTGTGCACGCGCGCATGTGTGAAAGAGAGAGAAAGAGAAAGAGAAAGAGAGAGAAGGACCAGCTGGTTGCTTTTGTTGTGTTATTTATATTTGACACTATTGGAGAAAGATTACCCTTGACGGGAAGAAGGCTTACACACAGACAAGCTACTTAAATTCATTTCAAGGAAATGAATGGCTCCGAGTCCTTGTATAAATGGAATTCTAGTTCATCTGATTTTCATTTGTTTGCTTAAGATGGTATTCGAATCTTGAAAGCAACATACATTTGGTACTCTCCTTTTCTTAATTCATCTAGTCTTTGCTGGATGTGAGTATTATTCTCCAAAAGCTGGGACAGCTCAATCTCTTTCTTTAAGCCAGTGGAGACACTTCATGATCACATTGCATTGTTTCCTGTTCTTTTGTATCTTACTTTATAGGAAAAAATAAAATATATAGATAGCGTTGCACCCCACTCCAGTCTCTGAGCGGTGCAAAATTCCAGCGGTTCTAAGCACTTAACCACGGTTCATGTTTCCTTTTGGAAATGAAGCACAGCATAGGTGCCTTGACATGGTACATGGTTTGTTTACATATATATATACAACCTTAGTCTATGATGGAGGGGTTCACAGCATTAACACCCCAAGAGGGTCTTGCTTCCGCCCAGTGGCGTAGCGTGGGTTGTCAGCACCCGGGGCAAGGCAAGTAATTTGTGCCCCCTAATCCGGGGCAAGGCAAGTAATTTGCGCCCCCCCCCCCGCTGCACTGTCCCTCTCCCAGATAGTCCCTCGTTCTCTCTCCGCACCGCACCGCACGCCTGGCACCCTCCCCTCCACAGTGTGCGGCGACCCGGCGGCTCGCACAGCCAGCACTGCAGTGAGAGAGAGTGAGTGAGCCAGGTAGGGGCAGAGAGCTGCGAGTGCGAGCGCACCCCCCCAGATGTTGCGCCCGGTGCGGCCGGGCCCCCCTGCACCCCCCACGCTACGCCACTGCTTCCGCCATAGCCACAGCCTAGGATTCAAACAGAAATCTGACATAGCACTCTCTCTCTCTCCCTCTCTAGTTACTGCTTTTTTCCTCTCACAGCAAACTCTACCCTCTCAGAGTGGGGGAGAATCTTCATCTAAAGTTTGCTTTAGATATAAACTGGGATCTGAGTGTGGGGCCGAGGTTATGTGGTCACATCCCAGATTCAAGCACAGTCATTGTTCCACCCCCATGTCAATTCCCCTCTCAGAAGAACTCTGACATCAGAAAGAATTTTAAGGTACCATGACCAGTTCGGCCGCCCTGAGCGTTCTGCCACAGGGGGCACCACAACAATGCTGTAGATGGAGTGCGGGGGTGGGGTGGGGGTGGCACCAAATTTTAATGCTGAACAAGCCACCACTGAAATTTGAGAGCCCAAAGTCCACTACTGCTGACACTGCACATTTTTGACATTGCAGAAGAAAAGAAGCAACTGGGGAGCACTAATTGTGGTTGCTATTTTATTTGTTATTTATTTATTTATATTCATTCAATTTACATTATTTAAATAATTTACCATATATTTTTGTGTATAACACACCCCAATGTATAAGATGACCCCTATTTTTTTGGAACCCCCAAAAGTTGTTGAGCTTTTTTGGGGGGAAATCAATGCTGCCAATTGCTCTACATCACAGACGCAGCCAATCAGCAGCAGGCCTTGACACAACAACCAATCACATGCCCAATTGCTGCTGCCAATCTCCTGCTGGCTGCTGCCATCAATCCCCCGTCCCCCCTCTGCTATCCATGTATAAGGTGACCCACAATTTATGCCTGTTAGTTCAATGGAAAAAATACACTTATACACTGAAAAATACGATATACACTGCCCTTTATCAAAAGGTCCCAGGGTGGGGTACAACATTAAAAACACATTACATAATATCAGTGATAAAAACATGATAAAAAGCGCACTGACAGAAAGTCTAATAATAACATAGCCATCATAATAATAGTCATCTCCCCCACATTTTCACAGACCGATGATTATTTAATAGCCATGGGCCTGGGTAAAAAGGATGTTTTTGACTGGTACCTAAAGACATGTAATGATGGTGCCAGGTGAGCCACTCTGGGGAGAGCATTCCACAATCAGGGAGCCACCACAGAAAAGGCCTGTTCTCTTGTTGCCACCCTCCGAACCTCTCTGGGATGAGGGACACAGAGAAGGGCCTCAGGTGACAAGTACAGGGTCCGGGTCGGTTCAGATGGGGAGAGGTGATTGTTGAGATATTGAGGTCCTGAGCCATGTAAGGCTTTATAGGTCAACACCAGCACTTTGAATTGGACCCGGAACCTAATCGGCAGCCAGTGCAGCTGGGCCAGGACTATGTGCTATATGCTGAAACCATTTTTTTCTGGTGAGCAATCTGGCCATTACATTTTCTACCAGCTGAAATTTCACCAGCTGAAGTTGCACCAGCTGTTGCCGAGGTAATAGCATTGAAGTCTGAACATTAATATTAGGACGATGGATTTGGCTCCTTTTGCCAGATTCCTTGGTCTTCTGATTCTGACGAATTGACACACTTTCAAGATGCTACTCTCATTTACCTGCCATAACAGTGAAGATGAAACATTTTTTTAGGATTATAATTAATTATAGCAGACCCAATCCAATATGTCCATGTGTTTACCCACCTGCTCACACACAAACACACACAGAGTCCAGCTTTATATGGCTGTTTCTCTGGCAACAGTAAAGGCCCTTAAACCATGCATGGATCTTCTCTTCCCCACCTCCAAATGTGTGTTTTAGGCTGGGGTTGTGTATAATTAGGGGTTGTGTCCAGTTCTGGGCACCACAGTTCAAGAAGGACACTGACAAACTGGAACGTGTCCAGAGGAGGGCAACCAAAATGGTCAAAGGCCTGGAAACGATGCCTTATGAGGAACGGCTAAGGGAGCTGGGCATGTTTAGCCTGGAGAAGAGGAGGTTAAGGGGTGATATGATAGCCATGTTCAAATATATAAAAGGATGTCACATGGAGGAGGGAGAAAGGTTGTTTTCTGCTGCTCCAGAGAAGTGGACACGGAGCAATGGATCCAAACTACAAGAAAGAAGATTCCACCTAAACATTAGGAAGAACTTCCTGACAGTAAGAGCTGTTCGACAGTGGAATTTGCTGCCAAGGAGTGTGGTGGAGTCTCCTTCTTTGGAGGTCTTTAAGCAGAGGCTTGACAGCCATATGTCTGATGGTGTTTCCTGCTTGGCAGGGGGTTGGACTCGATGACCCTTGTGGTCTCTTCCAACTCTATGATTCTATGATTTTATGATAATTAGTACTTATCTGAAAGCACTGTTGTATTTCCACTGATTCATCAGGTGAACACCAATGGTGACTAAAAGCATTTTTCCCATTAAACTCTTCAAGAGGTAGTGCATTCATGCTTGCCATAATAAGATTATCCGCTGGAACATCAGCAAGGTTGCTGTGATGCATTAATTCCGTTCTGTTTTTATAATGCTTAATTGTCGAACAAAAAAGAAGACAAAGAAGCTGTTTCCATTCTGAAAGCTTCAGGGAATCGCACTTGTCGGAAAAATGTTGACCCTTCAGAATCAGCGGAAGGCTCCTTGTGATGTAGTTGGTTATGAAGGCATTTTCCTTGGGAATTCATTTTAATTCTTCTGAAGGGGGCCTGCTGCAGGCTTTGGTTCAAATATAGCTAAGTTTCCTCTTTGAATGCATTTCTGATCCTTAAACACAGAGTTCTTCACGTCAATCTGAGCCTTCATTTCAACTAAGCAGATCATCCATGTTTTAGGCTTCTTCTTTTTTTAAAAAAAATAATGAAATAAATTATAGCAAAGAAATGCAACAGAGGGGTGGAGATACTTTGGAATCACAGTTAAAATGGCAGTATCTAATTATCTACTGTCATAATTAGCATAGTTCATATACCTTGTAATTCATACTTGTTATACAACTCTAATAGCTCATTTCTTACATTCTGGTATTGGATCTCAGTTTCCAACACAGAATATCATTATAATGAACTCTTTTTCCCCCCAAGGGAGGGGTAACACCTCTTTCCCAAACTTCTAATATTTTGGATTAGCAATCTGTGCCATATTTTTCTTTTCCTTCCTCCAAAAGAATTTTTTGCCAGCAGACTACAAGCAGATATGTTTTCTTCTTCTTCCTTTCTTTTTAACTTCTGGCATCATTCCATACAACCAGCTAAGTAAAAAGACCATGGGATCAGCTGGCAATTTATACCTGGTGACAAGCTTAACTCCATTGATCCCTGGAGAATTTTCAGGCCTGTTCTCTCTAGATGTATCTGGGGAATGAGGGCTTTTTGGATCACATGGATCTATCCAGTGCAGGTTTTGGCTGTTGTGCAGGGAGCATAAGTTCCATTCTGCAGCCAGAGTGCTTCTTTGCCAGAGCAGTGACACTTACACTGCCTCCAACACCCCTTCAGCTTTGCTGTTAACTGATCCCATATTAATTGACTTAAAATCCAGTAGAAGAAGGAGAGGAGAAGAATGGAGGAGCCAAAACTGCTTGCTTATTGAATGCAATTTATTTTTAAAAATATCATATACCGTTATCAATTTTAAAAAAGAGTTGTTTACAACAGTCTGCATAAAACCACACAATTCTGTTTTGTTTATCATTTATTGATTTAAAAATAATATTATCACAGTGCCTGGAGATAGTTGTCGACATGCAGAGGAGCCAGGAGGCTAGCTGGCAAGCCCAGCTCGGACGTCTCCTTCCATCGGCCCATGCCGATCAGTGACCTGAACTTCAAAAGCCAGGGCACGCAATTAGCAGAGTGTAGTTCGCACACGGAAGTAGGCGTGAGGCGTAAGTCATGCTACAGCTACAGTTTTATTAAACATAAATCAGAACAAAGAAACATGTCGTCTCTTTCTCATGTCGTCTCAGAGAGAACAGCAAAAGCAAAAGCTATACACAAACGGAAGTTCCCAGCAAGCTGTGCTGGAGTGTAAACAGACATGTGACATGCAACAATCACATGCCTGTTCCTTAAGGTGGAAGGGAATTACACAGTGACTAAAGAAGAAATGGCTGCTGGGAGGAGCACAGAGAGAAGATAAAGCCATGGTGCCCCTGTAGTAGTAATCATCACCATCATCATTTTATTAATACCCAGCCCATCTGGCTGGGTTTCCTCAGCCACTCTGGGTGGCTTCCAGCACATAAACATAATAAAGCATCAAACATTAAAAACTTTCCTGATACAGGACTGCCTTCAGATGTCTTCTAAAAGTTGTGTAGTTCTTTATCTCCTGGACATCTGATGGGAGGGCGTTCCACAGGGTGAACACCACTGCCAAGAAGGTCCTCTGCCTGGTTCCCTGTAACTTTGCTTCTCACAGTGAGGGAACCACCAGGAAGCCCTCACAGGTGGACCCCAGAGTCTGGGATGAACTACAGGGGTGGAGACCCCCCGTATCTCTCCTGTATCGGTCTCTAAAACCACAGCAGACAATGTACCTCTTCAACAGCCTTACCCCCATAGGCACACTCTTCTACTGTGGCCTGAGACAGAGAGATGCCTACAAATCATTTATTGAAAAATTGTTAAAACGTTTTTATAATAGAAGAGCTTTCTCCCCATTTTCCAATTACGCTGTCCTTGAGGTTATTAAAAGAATGTGTAAATCACCTTTCATTTCAAGAAGGAAGACCAAGGTGGTTCTCAGACAAATAAAAGCCAACAGCAAAATAACAAGAATAAAAACCAATTATAAATATACAACTACCTGTAATTAAAATGCATAGTCACGCAAGCGCATGAAAACATCCATAATTGAAATACATAATAAACAAGTCCATTAAAACTGCGGAATGTTTAAAACCATAAAACAACAATCAACGCATGAGATCCTAGACAGGAGTTTGGGGAAATGCTTGTCTAGATGGCTATGTTTTCAAGAGCTGGCAAAATGCCGGTACCACAGATAGAGCATCCAGCCACACTGGGAGCAACATTACTGGTGCCACCAGTGAAAAAACTCACCTCTGTGTTAGCACAAGCTGATAATCATCAATTACTGATACAGGACATTCTTGAATAAGCCTCCATTCCCCATCTTTTGGGCTGTACTCAAGTCTCTCCTCTCTTTTGTGGCAGTGGCAAAGAATAATTGAATGGGGCCCGGTTTTATTTAATTGAAAAGCAATATATGGAATCCTTTCCAGCTTATCAGTAAGGAATACCTTGCAGATCAATTTGAATTTGGGAAATTAATAGGTTTGGAACTTTTAAAATCACTTGGGCAAGGTAGCAGCAGGATGGACAAATGGGTGGAATGAGTGGAGGTAAAGGGTCACTCAGCTGCCCCTGCCTTGACTTGGATCGATGTGACTTTCCCATTAAAATTGTCTTCCTTTAAAAGAGAAAGAAAGGAAACAGCTACAACTAAAAGTTATAAACGAGAGTGTCAACCCTGCTTTCCTATGTGTGTGTGGGGGGGGGGCTGTCTTTGGAAAAGAGAGGAAAGGAAGGGTATAGAGAAAGAAGCAGGTCCATGGACATTGTATCATGGGTAATGCCTGGAGAAGAGTCTGCTGAATGAGGCCAAAAGCCCATCTAATCCTAAATCCAGTTCTCATGGTCACTAACCTACAGGAAGCCCTTAAGGAAATGGATGCAATAGCACTCTCTGCATTTGTGATTCTCTGCAACTGGTATTCAGAGAGGCATACTGCCTCCAATAGGAGAGACAGAGCATGGCCACTGTGGCTTGTAGACACTGATTGCCTTATCCTCCAAAGGGAATGGGTGGCGCTGTGGTCTAAACCACTGAGCCTCTTGGGCTTGCTGTTTGGAAGGTCGGCGGTTTGAATCCTTGCGACAGAGTGAGCTCCCGTTGCTCTGTCCCATCTCCTGCCAACATAGCATTTCAAAAGCACAACAATGCAAGTAGATAAATAGGTACCACTGCAGCAGGAAGGCTCCCTTGGCCTGAGAACTGAGATGAGCACCGCAGCCCATAGTTGCCGTTGACTGGACTTAACCGTCCTTTACCTTTTACCTTACCTTACCCTCCATCGGTTTTTGTTTTTTGCCCTAACTGCTTTATTTTATCTGCTCTGGATCTTCCAACATTCACCTTGATTGGCTGGCTCCAGGTTAAGGAGTATGTTGAGTTAAGCGGGCGGGGGGGGGGGGGAGGCTTCATAATTGTCATATATGTTAATGGTCAAGGTTAAAGAGTGTGCTGAGAGATGTAAGCATGGGTGTTACATTCAATGAGTGTACAATCTGTGCCCCTGTGTGTACAGATAGTTTATCGGTATACTCATACAATGATGTCATGTTTGGCAAGTATATAGTATGTACCTGTGTGTACCATAGGTGAGATGTACAAATGAATAAGTTTACACTCTTTCACACAGTCACTTGTACATGTGTAGAGACAGCTTGAACCTGCGTTCAGTATATCGTGCTAACAACCTTAGTATCAGTAAACAAATGTTTTCATTAAATGCAGTATAAATTATGCTGCTCATTTTAGGAGCAAGAAAAGCCCCCAGAGCCTTTGTCGAGTACAAAATAAGACCGACGAGCACAATTCATTAGGAATCTCACCATAGCAGGTGCCACTGAAAGGTACGGGGGCTAGAAAAGAGCATTGCCATGATCCTACACTTTGATTTCAGTGGGGCTTCCTCTGAAGAAACATACTCATTTTCTTTCAGGATGGAAGACCATATGAAAACAAGCTGTTGTAAATTTGAAGAGGCAAAAATAAGTTCTGTCATTAAAAGCATAATTCGATTGTGCAAAACAAACCCGTAACAGAACACTTTGCAATATGCTGATGCTGAAAAAAATCTGAGCTTCAGAAACCCAGTGAATTGTATGTGGAAGTCCTTGCCACCACCTTTGTTGATTCTTTAAAACCAGCCCAATGTTATTAAATGTGTATGTTTTCTTTTCTTTCCTTTTTAAAAATGTATCTACTTGATAACACATTGCATGCACTTATATTAAAAGTAATGTAATCCATTGGGGATTTCAAAAATATATGAAGCAAAAATAAAACTAAACTCAGAACACAACTCTATTTATTTCATTTGTTTTGCTTATTTTTTTATCAGTATTACAATGGACTCTTCTTTGAAATCATCAAAACCTTGCTAAGTAGGGCAGAGAGAAAATTAAACTGCAGGTAGCAACAAAATGAGCCATTCAACATCATTTGTTGAGTCTGTGAAATATTAGACCTCCATTACCAAGCTAGTGAACAAGATAATTGCGGAACAAACTGAGTATGTGTGTTTCAAAACTGAAATGTTCCATATGGTTCCATTAATGATACTTAATTTCTGTATTCCGTATCCGTCCTTCCCCCTTACTGAGACTGAGCACACTTTGGAGCTTAGATGCATGATGCTAAAGCAAACACATTTCCAGTGCAAACTTGCTCTTTAAGGAATGCATTATATTTGCAAAGTATATACTGTAAACCCTTCTTAGGGTAGCAAGAGAAAAAGGACAGAAAACAAACAAAATTATAGATTTGTCTCAGGGAATGCTTACACATTGACTGTGACAGACCATTTGTAGACTTGCCCCATTTGCACAGATGAATTTCCAAAAGTAAACTTAGAATTATGTTGCACTTTATCACAATAATCCCTAAAACAACAGCCCTGTAAGGCAGAGAAATATGATTGTCCCTATGTACTGCAGATGGGAGATTAGGGGCAGGGGAAGCAAAGGCTTGCTTACCTATTTAATGACAGAGGTGACCTCTGTTCTACAGTACGTTTCCGACACAATTCAAAGTGTTGGTGCTGACCTTTAAAGCCCTAAACGGCCTCGGTCCAGTATATCTGAAGGAGCGTCTCCACCCCCATCGTTCTACCCGGACACTGAGGTCCAGCGCCGAGGGCCTTCTGGCAGTTCCCTCACTGCGAGAAGCCAAGTTACAGGGAACCAGGCAGAGGGCCTTCTCAGTAGTGGCACCCGCCCTGTGGAACGCCCTCCCACCAGATGTCAAAGAGAACAACAACTACCAGACTTTTAGAAGACATCTGAAGGCAGCCCTGTTTAGGGAAGATTTTAATGTTTGGTGCATTACTGTATTTTAATATTTTGTTGGAAGCTGCCCAGAGTGGCTGGGGAAGCCCAGCCAGATGGGCGGGGTATAAGTATTATTATTATTATTAGGGGCATCATGCCACACATGTTCTCAGTGGTCTAGTCATGTTACTTTCTTTCTTCCCTGGTGATTATGTGCATGCATTGAGTTATGAACTTGCACCTTTGAACAACTGGCATAATGGTCACTCTGCCCATACACTACAACTCTGTTAGATGAGCCATTGGTCATGGAGAATAGCTATAGCTCTGTGGTAGAGTATATGCTTTGCATACAGAGGATCCCCAACATCTCTCAAGGTAGGTGTATGGGAAACTTATGCTGAAAGATTATTGTGATTTCGAGGAGATTAGTGATCTGAGATGGTCAACTCTTCCTGTCTCTTGTTATCCACCTACCTCTTCTTGGCTCTGGTTATCAATGTTTATTACTTTCTCTATCCCTTGTAAAAAGTCTTTGATGTGTGGTCTGTTGGCAAATGGCACTGGTCAGTAAAAGCCTTTGATGTATGGCCTGGCTTTTTGTCTTTAATATCTAGTTTTTGAGCATGGCAGTCAGAAGTTTGCGCACAAACTGTTGGCCGCAGAGCTGTGAATCGAAGGCTACCTGGGGGCACTTTGCCACTTCTTCAGGGCTTCTCAGTGGCAGATTGAAGTGCTGCTCGGTAATATATATTTCACTTGCTGTTCAGAATAAAATCTGTAATCTTCTCACCCACTTGCGTTTGGATTGCTTCTGAATCTAATTTTGGATTTGATATCCCGCTTTATCACTACCTGAAGGAGTCTCAAAGCGGCTAACATTCTCCTTTCCCTTCCTCCCCCACAACAAACACTCTGTGAGGTGAGTGGGGCTGAGAGACTTCAAAGAAGTGTGACTAGCCCAAGGTCACCCAGCAGCTGCATGTGGAGGAGCAGGGAATCGAACCTGGTTCACCAGATTACGAGTCCACTGCTCTTAACCACTACACCACACTGGCTCTCAATTTTAAAAGAACCATCTTGCATTTGGCAAGACAGTAGGGCTGGGAGAGTGTAGGGATGAGTCTGGGGAGATGAGGGTATTTGGCAGGCCCCCAGCTGCTTCCAGTCCTCTGGCCAGTAGCCGGGCGAACTCCGGTTCTCAGAACAGCATCAAAAACTGTGATTCAAGCCTCAGAGACCTTTAAAGACTGAGCACGCAAGCCAGCAGAGATAAGAACTCTTTGCAACAGAAGTAGCGGACAGAGGCATATGTGAGCATATTTACAAGCATTTATTCAGCAGCAGGACAAAGGAAAAACATGTCTGCTTCCCTTCCTGTCCAAGCAAATAGCATAAGCAAAAGCTATATACAATGGAAGTTCCCAGCAGGCTGTGCTGGAAGTAAACAGGCATGTGACATACAACTCCGCATGCCTTTTCTAATGGTGGAACGGAACTATATCCTAACAGAGAGAACCCCATCTGAAACCCTGCAGAGCCAATACCTGCCAATGCTGACCATTCTGAGTTCATACCAGAGGCACCAACTTTTGAGGGAGAAAATGGGGGGATGATGTTGCAGCTGCCATGAAGTATGTAACAAGTGTTGGAAATGTAAAGAAAAAGAGGGAACATTTTATCATATGTGGTGGGAGTGTAAAAAGGTGAGAGTCTTCTGAGAAGGGATTTATAATGAACTGAAAAAAAATGTTGAAATATACATTTGTTAAAAAACCAGAAGCTTTTTTGTTAGGAATGGTTGGAAATGAAATAAATAGAAAGGATCATAAACTATTTTTACATGCAGTAACAGCAGCAACAATATTACTGGCCCAAAAATGGAAGCAGGAACAACTACCATCGATAGAAGAATGGAGAATGAAATTAATGGACTACGCAGAAATGGATAAATTAACAGGAAGAGTCCAAAACCAACGAGATCACAAGTTTACCAAGGACTGGTGTAAATTTGTGGATTATATGAAAAGCATATGTGAGTTTGTGGGTTTTCAGGAAGCTTTGTGAAGAAATAATATTAGAAACACTGTAAAAAAGGGAACGGGACACGGGTGGCGCTGTGGGTTAAAGCCTCAGTGCCTAGGGCTTGCCGATCGAAAGGTCGGCGGTTCGAATCCCCGCGGCGGGGTGCGCTCCCACTGTTCGGTCCCAGCGCCTGCCAACCTAGCAGTTCGAAAGCATCCCTGGGTGCAAGTAGATAAATAGGGACCGCTTACTAGCGGGAAGGTAAACGGCGTTTCCGTGTGCGGATCTGGCTCGCCAGAGCAGCGATGTCATGCTGGCCATGTGACCCGGAAGTGTCTTCGGACAGCGCTGGCCCTTGGCCTCTTTGAGTGAGATGGGCGCACAACCCTAGAGTCTGTCAAGACTGGCCCGTATGGGCAGGGGTACCTTTACCTTTACCTAAAAAAGGGAACAAGGGAGTAAGCTTATTAAAAACAAAAGGCAATGTTAAATTTAGAATTGCGGGTAGAAGATTTGATAACGGAAGATTTGCGGATGAGTCGAAGGAAGTCAAAATTTGTATTTGTGATAATATTGAAAATGTATGTTTATATTTTATATTGGAAATTGAATAAAAATTATTTTTTAAAAAAATATATATGTTGCAGCTTCAATGGCTGATGACGCCTTCTACTCCTGCCGCCATCAGCCAAGGGCTGTTCTCCTATTCCTTCCCCTCCACATCAGGAGGAGGAGCTGACAACTGAAGACATGCTTTGCTTGGCTCCACGCTAGGCCCTGATTTTTGGGGAACATTGGGCACCCCAAAAATATTGGGGGCCCCAAAGTGTTGGGCCACCAGGAGTTGGAGCCCCTGGTTTATACCAATGGTCTGACCTTGTAAAAAGCAACTTCCTTTCTTTCTAATACCGTATTACTTATAGAGAGATGGACCTACTGAACTCTTCCCTGTTCTGTACCACCTTACGGAAGGTGACTGTCAATCTTAAAAATCTCAAGATACCGGCTGGAATTATAGTCTCTCTGTGTGACTAGGGGAGTAAAAAAACCACATTAATTCTTGTCATATATCCAACGCCACCGAACATACATCCCTGGGTATCTTTGACAAGGCATATATGCAAGGGCCTGAAAAACACTATCAACGTTCTTGATAAAATACAGAAATCATTATTATGATTAGGACTATGCAAAGACTCTCCCCCCTTATTTTGTCACCCCATTGTTATGTGGCATATATCACAGTGACTAGTGCACTGGCTCTTATTTATCCAGTTAAAGGAGACCTTTTATAGGGATTTATCTATTGAAGGGACAAGAAGCTACAGTTAGAACTGGATATGGAACAACTGATTGGTTCAAAATTGGGAAAGGAGTACGACAAGGCTGTATTTTGTCTCCCTGCTTATTTAACTTATATGCAGAATTCATCATGCGAAAGGCTGGGCTGGATGAATCCCTAGCCAGAATTAAGATTGCTGGAAGAAATATCAACAACCTCAGATATGCAGATGACACAACCTTGATGGCAGAAAGTGAGGAGGAATTAAAAAACCTTTTATTGAGGGTGAAAGAGGAGAGCACAAAATATGGTCTGAAGCTCAACATCAAAAAAACGAAGATCATGGCCACTGGTCCCATCACCTCCTGGCAAATAGAAGGGGAGGAAATGGAGGCAGTGAGAGATTTTACTTTCTTGGGCTCCATGATCACTGCAGATGGTGACAGCAGCCACGAAATTAAGAGACGCCTGCTTCTTGGGAGGAAAGCAATGGCAAACCTAGATAGCATTTTAAAAAGTAGAGACATCACCTTGCCAACAAAGGTCCGTATAGTAAAAGTTATGGTTTTCCCAGTAGTGATGTATGGAAGTGAGAGCTGGACCATAAAGAAGGCTGATCGCCGAAGAATTGACGCTTTTGAATTATGGTGCTGGAGGAGACTCTTGAGAGTCCCATGGACTGCAAGAAGATCAAACGCATCCATTCTTAAGGAAATCAGCCCTGAGTGCTCACTGGAAGGACAGATCGTGAAGCTGAGGCTCCAATACTCTGGCCACCTCATGAGAAGAGAAGACTCACTGGAAAAGACCCTGATGTTGGGAAAGATGGAGGGCACAAGGAGAAGAGGACGACAGAGGACGAGATGGTTAGACAGTGTTCTCGAAGCTACAAACATGAGTCTGACCAAACTGCGGGTGGCAGTGGAAGACAGAAGTGCCTGGCGTGCTCTGGTCCATGGGGTCACGAAGAGTCGGACACGACTGAACGACTAAACAACAACATCTATTGAAGACGGCATTCATTTGAAAATTTACTATGGAGTCAGTTCTGTTGAAATCAAACTATCAGTGGTACTAACTTCTGAGTGCAGAAGCATAGGATCTGGCTGCGTGTTGAGGTTCACCAGCTCTTTAAAAACTAGGAATATGTTAAGCCCCCTGTTGTATGCACAGTCTGACCTTTCATTTTTGATGGCTAAAATATCAATTTTGTGCTCTAAAATACAGCTGTTTTTAATACTATATATAGAAGAAACCAGGTCTCCCATTCCCCTAGGCACTCTTCTAAAGCATAATGTTAAATAATCCGGCAACCCAAGAGGCCAATAGTGATATCTCTTTTTGCCACAAATAGTTTTCTTGAATGGAGATAAAGTGATAAAAAGTTGGATTTAATTCCTGGCACACATATTTTTATGAATAAAATATTACCCACTGCAGCTTTCTTCTTCTTTTTATATTGCCTATAGGATGCAAAATGTCAAATCTTTAATCAGAATGAAAGACTGGTGGTCACTTATATCTTAAAAGCAGAAGGCATTAAAAATTCAACTTCTGCTACAAGGAGAAGTTTGGCAATGGGCAATTTACAGTTTGAACATGATGGTGTATATTAAACAGATCTGTACGAAAGTCATTGTCCTGATAATGGGGAAGGCATTTTAAGTGAGGCTAACACTTCATTTTGACCTCCAATAGAATTTCACAAAGGCAAAACTAAACTAATAATTTGGGGGGGGGGGAGAGAAACATGTACATTTTTAATAGCACAACACACCACCAACCTACAGAAGTTGCTGCCAGCAAATCTGGAAAGTGTCAACAAAAGATTGAGGTCATTTCGAGGGAAAAGACAGCTCAGATCACTTTGTGACCAATGAAATACCTGTAGGCTAGGCCACCCTATGTTTGCCAAGGTTGGTTCCCAACCACAATATACACAGAG
Source organism: Podarcis tiliguerta (assembly GCF_965153285.1). Lineage (NCBI taxonomy): Eukaryota > Metazoa > Chordata > Lepidosauria > Squamata > Lacertidae > Podarcis > Podarcis tiliguerta. The sequence goes on from NC_139539.1 coordinate 80,883,964, forward strand.
TGAACATTTTCTGGCCTTAGATCACATTTGTGGTAGTCATCAATGGGGAAACTCTGTCACCTGATAGGAGAAATTTATTCATCCCCCAAAGTAGTGGCAAAGCTACCTCAGGCATCCCTGGATTATTCATGGAATGCACATTAATTTTTATGATGACATCATGGCATATGTCTTAGGGCAAAGATGGGGAGTTTGTGGTCCTCCAGATGTTGTTGGACTACAAATCCCACCACCCCTGACTATTGATCATGCTAGTCATGCTGGTTGATGCTGATGATACTTGATGAGTCCAACCTCAGGTCCTTCATCCCTGTCTCAGAGACTAACTTCTAAACTTCCATGGACCCATTTAATTTATTAGCCATTCCATACAATGCAACCCTACGCAACATAAGGGATTTCTGCAACTTGATGCAGGGAGTGAGGGACTGCCATAATTTTAGTTTTGTAGCAGTTGTGTTTTATAGATGGTTAAAATTCTTCATCTGTGTTCTTCAGCTAGCTTGTTTCACCCTCCAAATCGACTTTGACGCATACAGTGTGAAGAGTGTGACATGAAGAAGAAGAAGATCTTCACACTTACTCAGCTTAGTCTTATTTGGATTTTGAGAAGTGGCCTCTCTGGAACCTCAGCTAGCTGAGGCATATATATTGAGCTAGTGCTTAAATTTTGCCTCTGGGGAAAGATCGTTAGTCTCAAGATGAGAAAAGATGAGGAAAGTCAGGTAATGCTACACAGACAGTAATTAGTACAGCAGATTGCAACTCTTAGCTCCCCCCCCCTTTTTTATAGCGTGCAATTAATTTTCTTCATTATATGGAAGGTGGAGCTACGGGAAATTAGCTTGCCTTCATTACGCACCCAAAAGTTGAACACTGAGCTGAACAACGGCAAACTTGAGTGCTTGTCAGTTCACAAATAATGAGGATATGGTACCCGCTGTTTGCTTTATTTTGCAATATGAAGGTCTGTCAAGGATTTTGCTTTGCATTTCCAATGGGAATTCCTGCCATATGATTCAGAATGTGATTAACCAACTTGAAATAGTTTGGTAAACAAAAGCAGAGTTAATAAGAACGAGAAAAAAAGTGGATATGTACACACAAACATTGGGAGTTGTCAAGGCCTGTTCGGAAATGACAAGCCCTGTACACAACAAGAGCAGATGGCTAAATCTAGTGGTTGGTTGTTTATTATATGTATTTTTATGCCAACATTCAGATTATTCCCCAGGACAGTTTACAATAAGAAAGAAACAATCAACATGTAAATGCAAATGGTTGTATACAGCATTAGTCATACTCAGAGTAGAGCCATTGAAATGGTTGGACATGATGAATGTAGGTCTAATTATTTGAACTGGTTTGCTCTGAGTGGAACTTAGTTGACTGCTCCCTCCCCCACAAAACAAACTTTGGCTTCTTGACCATTCTGGTCGCAGTTGTTTTGTTAGCTTTTCGCCTCTTTAAATTGTCCTTATTAGTTTGTCTTGTTGTCTCCCCCCTCTCTTCTTACTTCATTATTATTATGGGTGCAATCCCTAATGAAATGTGATGCACACACACATGGTATCTGCATAGAGGATAAACCTGTGAAACAGTTTTGACTGTTGGCAATCACAGGAAGATTGGAATGTTGCTGAACCATCAATACGTGTTTATCAATCACATAACACTATGGAGAGAAAAATGACTAATTGTACAAATGGTGTGTGCTTTTGATTGCAACTGACAAAGCTACCTGTTGGTGCTCATGGGGGCTCTGGTCAGACAGTTTTTTTTAAAAAAAAAAATTAATATATTAATATTAAAAATAATATTAACATTAATATTAAACTGTGGTTTCTCGACATACGATTTGGAGATGTTTTCAGCACAGTTTGGTGCATTTCAGTCCAGTAGTGTCAAAAAATTGCTCATTGGCATGGCGATTCTACTCATATACCATAAATCAAACACCAACATGCTCTTCTTGATCGGTTCCTCTTCCTCCTCAGTTCCCTCAGGAGGCTGTGGACTTGCCTTCCTTGGAGGTTTTTAAGCAGAGGCTGGATGGTCATCTGTCATTGATGCTTTAGCTGAGATTTCTGCATTGCAGGGGGTTGGACTAGATGGAGTCCTTTCCAACTCTACAGTTCTATGATTCTATGCCCCTTTGAACATGTCTACATGGCAAGGGACACGGGTGGCGCTGTGGGCTAAACCACTGGGCCTCTTGGGGTTGCTGATTGGAAGGTCAGCGGTTCAAATCCCCATGACGGGCTGAGCTCTCGTTGCTCTGTCCCAGCTCCTGCCAACCTAACAGTTCAAAAGCACCCCAGTGCAAGTAGATAAATAGGTACTGCTGTGGCGGGAAGGTAAACAGCATTTCCATGCACTCTGGCTTCTATTACGGTGTCCTGTTGCACCAGAAGCGGTTTGGTCCTGCTGGCCACATGACCCAGAAAGCTGTCTGTGGGCAAACACTTGCTCCCTCAGCCTGAAAGCGAGTTGAACGCCGCAACCCCATAGTCACCTTTGACTGGACTTAACCATCCAGGGGCCCTTTACCTTTTTTTACCTTTACATGTCATAGGATGCTAGGATTAGACTCCCACCATTCCATTCTGAACAAGGGAGAGGGGTGAAGAGTTTTGCTCTGTGTGAGAGAGTTGCATGGATGGTGTGCGCACACACAATTTTGTTGTCCTGTCTCTTTTTCTGCTCTTTTGAATATAGCAACCATTTTGCGACTGCCACCATCGGCACTACCACAGAATTTCGAATGGGCTCACTGGCTAGATGCATAAGGAACTCTGCTATATTTCCTGCAGAATAATGTAGGAGTGAGTTTTTTTGATGTCAATCCCAGTGGATTTTTTGCTGCTGTAAATAAATATGTTTAGGAATGGGCTGCCCTATGCCTTTAGGTTTCACACTTTCCCTATAATTGGCTTTGTGAAAATAGAGAGAAATGTATATTTCAAGGCATGGTTGAATTGTCAGCTTTCTCTCAGGTCTGTATACTGTACTCTGTTAATGAAGAGCATTACAGTAACTGGCAGCTGCAAATTTAGATAAGATAAGCTGACCAATAAACAATAAAATGTAGGTGTGATTATTATTATTTGTTTATTTTAGGCTTTGGCTTTTGCAAGTACATGACACACCATAGTAGTTGGAATCAGGGGGATGGACATTGGCTTCTGTGTATCAAAGAAATAATTATGAAGTGAGCTCTTTGTCTTTAGTGCATCTCACTGTAGTCTACAAAGGGTAAAGGTTGAAGATTTCAAGAGATATATGCATCCAGTTGGGTCTCTGGCTGGTTTCAACATTCTCCAGGTTTCTTCACAGTCCCTCCCTTATTCACAAAGAAGTCTATATTCTTTGTGCCCTAGAAAATCCACTTCAGTGGGTGAAACTATTAAAATAAACACAGTGCAACTGCTCTATTTAGAGTTCACCTTGTTCCACTGTGTCCTCTTGGCACCATCATGTTGCATATTTTCCCTTCCATCCAACAGGCAGGTAACAATTCAATAGACTAGGATTGGGTGGTATATCATGCTTCTGCATATATCGGTAGCATAAATTCTACTGTCAGACAGAGTGAAGTGTTCACTGCTGGTGGTGAACCTTCCCCACTGGTCATTTCCACATGGACCATCCTGCATCCCATAAGCTATTCTGTTGCCATTGGGTAAAGCAGAGGAGCACACTGGTCGCTCACCAGTTGAAATTCCACTGTCACTCTGGCTTCTGTGCATGTAATGGAAAGCAAAGGGTCTATGTATTTATGCAAAACAATTAGATTGATTTTAAGCATTTCCTACCAATTTTTTTGCATTAGTTTCTGGCTTCTGCTGTGCAAAGATGGGGAAGGAGCAGCAAAGAACATTTGCTCACATCAGGAAGGAAAGTACAGCTTATCAAAGTTCAACGACTATTTTTTATTATGATGATGATTTTCAATTTTATACATTTCAATAATTTTACAAATCATTCTAACATTTCAAAGCTCAACTTCCTTCCCTTCTTTCTGCGCTTCCTTAAATTTATTTTTAATATTTTCTGCATATCCAGATTAACTTAATTTGCTCATTTATTCGTCTACTTTAAATATATGCTCTTATAAAACTGCAGGTTATTACAATAATCCTGCCAATGTTCTTGCCTGTTTCAATGACTATTAAGCAGCCTTGTAGAAAACACAAACAGACATACGCAGATAAACATTGATAACCGAGACTTTCTCTCATTGTTATTATTAAAAGCAGCTCAATGCCTCCTCCTGGTTTTGGCAGGTTTAAAGGAGGAAGTCTGTAGGGCTTGCCGATCAGAAGGTTGGCGGTTCAAATCCCCACAATGGGGTGAGCTCCCATTGCTTGGTCCCGGCTTCTGCCAACCTAGCAGTCTGAAAGCATGTCAAAGTGCAAGTAGATAAATAGGTACCACTCCGGCAGGAAGGTAAATGACGTTTTCCGTGCGCTGCTCTGGTTTGCCAGAAGCGTCTTAGTCATGCTGGCCACATGACCCGGAAGCTGTACGCCGGCTCCCTTGGCCAATAAAGCAAGATGAGCGCCGCAACCCCAGAGTCGGTCACGACTAGACCTAATGGTCAGGGGTCCCTTTACTTTTACCTTTACTGTATTTATTTAATCACCCTGGTTTCCTTGGAGCAAGCAAGGTGGGAAGAGTTGCTTGCTCAGTATAAGCCCGCTAGGTGTGAAGAAGAGATTGGTATGCATACATGTCACTGTAACATTACCACTGTGCATGCCACTGACTGAGACTGGGACCACAGCAAAGCACAGTACAAAGAGAGAAATAAAGCAACTGGGTCGTAATGTCCCCACTTCTGTTTCTCTAAATAGTATGTGGCTCTGCATCCGCTAATGCTAAATTATGTTCCTCAGAAGTTCTAAATATGAGGGGAACCTGGTGGTGTTGACTCTGGTCTGTGAAGCCTTACAATGCCTTTGTTCATTTAAGGCACTACAATAGCCTGTATCGTTTTCTTCAGGTTACAGAGAGGCTGTGTTGCTGAATCACCGTAAACTATGGTTTAACACAACACACATGAATTGCAGCAAGAAGTGGGCTCCCTTTTCATGTTCCTACATGGCCAGGAGATGGTTTCAGAAGTTTGTACAATTGGTTTTAGTTCACTGTGATTTGTTTTGTTGTCTGGTGCACAACCCTGTGGTTAATGCTAACTATTTGCTAACAAACCAGCTTGACACTCTGAAAGTTATGGTTGATGGCAATTCTGGGTCCAGGTCTCATGGCAAATTGTGGTTAATTAAAAGCAAATGTTAGAAGCTTTCAAGGATGCTCCTCTCAGCCATTTAGGGAAGGCAGAGTATGCAAGCCTCAGGCTTGCTATGGTTCATGAACATTCTGCTGAACCATGGCTAAGGGTGGGGTAGCCAGGGGGTGAGGGCTTCAGGGGCAGAACTGATTTATTCCAGTTTTCTTTCCATCCTCCTCTTGTGCAAAGATCCTGTATGTGCCATGGAAGTGTGGACAGAGGACTCACACAGTCTCCTAAACAATTAGTTAAATGAAATCTATTATCATTGGCTTTGATTGATCTATTCTGCTTCCAAAATCCACATTTCTTAAAAATTAGAAACATTTAAAATAACAAATGAGCTACGAAGAAAGAAATGGGAAGCCATACAGGGGACTTAATCCTGTCTATTTTAACCAACGTCCACAGTGAATATCATGGAAATACTATACACAAAGCAATCCTATAGATGTCTACTCAGAAGTAACTCCCAGGTGGGGAGTGCAACCGTATTGTATTATTTCTGCTCTAAACTTCCAGGAGTGTGTTCTTTTAAAAGTGCGAAGGCACAGTTCAGCCTATGCTGAGTTCAAATTATTTCAGTGGAAGGAGTTAAGTAGTTACTCAATGAAGCTTAGAATTCCCATGATGGAAGAAAGACAGAATATAAATGTAATGGATACGTTTTAATAAAATGAAATTAAATGTTCCCCAGTGTGTGTTTTTTTACCACAGATTACCTCTTGCAACCAGAGCAGAATGTAATCTTATGTTTATTTTAAATTATTATGAGATTCGAGGTATTTTGAAACAATCTGGAAATGTTGTTGTAATGCTCTGGAAACAAGCAAAGAGCCTTTGTTGTACAGTCAACTTGAATGGAATTGTTTGCAAAATGTCACCAGTATTTATGGTCTTGTGTTGAGCAGCAAATCACTTTGCAAACTGTGTCCATGTCACTTGTGACTAGTAGCCTTTATTATGGGGTAAAATTTACTACAGATAGTAGGGTTGTTCAGCCATTGCTGTTCAACTGTGGCAGAGCTAAAAAACTTACGTGGCGTGGTGTCAGGTTTCCTTTAAAAAACAAACCTCAGTGTTAGTAAAACATAGAGACATATATCATCATTTTTATATGGCTGTAATGGCAGCTATTTTAGTTGAAATGTTGCAGTATTGCAAGGCAATAGCAGGAAAGTTTGATTTGCAGTGGGATTTCACAGGCCAGGCCAAAGTACGCAAGGTAAAGTAAAGCTAAAGGATTCCTGGACAGTTAAGTCAAAGGTGACTATGGGGTTGCGGCACTCATCTCACTTTTCAGGCCAAGGGAGCTGGTGTTTGTCCACAGACAGCTTTCCGTGTCCTCTGGCCAGCAGGACTAAACTGCTTCTGGCACAATGGAACACCGTGATGGAAACCAGAGCGCACGGAAACGCCGTTTACCTTCCTGCCACAGCGGTACCTATTTATCTACTTGCACTGGCATGCTTTCGAACTTCTAGGTTGGCAGAAGCTGGGACAGAGCAATGGGAGCTCACTCTGTCGCGGGGATTTGAACCGCCGACCTTCCGATCAGCATGCCCAAGAGGCTCAGTGGTTTAGACCACAGCGCCACCTGCACCCCCCAGGCTAAAGTAACGGGTATTGGAAGGCTCAGTTTACTTTTATGCTGTCTCTACTGGTTGTGGGAATTATTCTAGTATGACACATACGTCTGGGCAGACTTGCTTGGTCTTATTGCTGCTGTGGGAGAGCTGAGTGTGCCCTACAGGGAAGAAACTGGTGTGGTGGGCAGCACTACTGCTAATCTTCATTTTGAGGAATGTCTTGTAACTTTCTGAGAAAAAAGTTACGAAAATCTTGCTAGGATGGTACTGAATGTACAGAGATTTCAAGGTCAAAATGACATACACAAGGGTCACTGATGACATCTAGGGAGATAGGCGTGCGTCGTCTGTTGCAGAAAGCTATATATTGTGTGAGTTGCTGATGAGGAAAACACTACATGTATCTGATTATGTGGACACAAAATCTTACAAGACTCTGTTATTAAGCCTCCTTGGGTGGAGTTTTGCACCATTACAGTGGTACCTCGGGTTAAGAACTTAATCCGTTGTGGATGTCCGTTCTTAACCTGAAACTGTTCTTAACCTGAGGTATCACTTTAGCTAATGGGGCCTCCTGCTGTCGCCGCACTGCCGCCGCCCGATTTCTGTTCTCATCCTGAAGCAAAGTTCTTAACCCGAGGTACAATTTCTGGGTTAGCGGAGTCTGTAACCTGAAGCGTCTGTAACCCGAGGTACCACTGTACTCAGAATGGCTTTAGCTATACAATGCCCAAGCTGCTTGATTTCCAACCCTACCCTGTAGACATGTTGTTCTATTACAGAAGCAGAAGTGAATCATCTTGTGAAAATAATACGACCCAGCATTGTACTCTCTTCAGTATGTTTCTACAAGGCGTTAGCTGAACCAAGCATCATACAAGGACTCCTGCAGCTGTGCATCTTGGTGTGGATCACATGGATGCAACATGAGCAAGGAAAATCACCCAAACTGATATAATACATGTAATGAACCCAGTGGCTTTCAGATTACGTTCTAGGGGAGCAGTGGAGTTTCTTAGGGGTTTATCTGAGATTCCATAACAAGAAAGCCAATTTAGCAAAGATAGCATGCCTTATTCACATCAACATCCTACCTCTTTGTCCATGGAGATCAGGGTAGCATATAAGATTTTTTGCTTTTGTTTTTCTCAACAGCAACCTTGTGAGTTATGTTTATACCCCGCCCATCTGGCTGGGTTCCCCCAGCCACTCCGGGCAGCTTCCAACAGAACACTAAAATACAAGTCCTTAGTCCAACACCTTATCCACTACAACCCATTTGTCCTACTTCCTCTGCAGCACAGAGCCATGGGGTAGTGTGGAGTGTGCTTTATAGCAGAGGTGAGGACTGCATGCATCTTCAGCGTTGGGGCTGCATGTGGACCTTGGGCTTATTTTGAAAGCTGTCTGCCAGCTATATTGCAGAGAGCATTCAAAATAATAGCTACATGTGTTCTTCCCTGCATCAGTTCACTGAAGGGGGAAAGGGGAGGGGAGGGGAGAGGGGGGGGAGAGAGAGAGAGAGAGAGAGAGAGAGAGAGAGGTCTGGCAGAAAGCAGGGAAGGAAGATCTGTGTGCAAGAGAGAAAAGGAGTGGCTCTGATAGATTCCTCCAAATGAATGAAGCCCTCAACAGGAAGGGAAAAAAAGCTTTCCACTGTTCCAGAGCATGCATGGGCAGAAGTTAGACCGCAGTCACTGCAACTGCTATGGCATTATGATATAGAATAGTAGGAGGTGACAACTCATCTTTTGCCTATGAGGTTAGGGCAGTGGCCTTTATGGACCCAGTCAATGAATGCTCTTCCAAGCCTGGAGAATGCATCTGATGGTGGCAGTGATAAACAGTCATGATTCTTAGACTATGGAAACCTGGGCGGGCCTGTGACATTCCATCTATTCAGAAATAATGTCTGTTGTTTCATCCATTGATCAGATTCACGCCATTCATGAAACAGGACCTATAACAGCTCAGTGACCTCTGCAATAACATGACCATAGGTTCCCCCGCTTTTCTTCTCCAATACTTGTATCTGCAAAAATAATCTTTTTTTTTTTAATAAAGAAAAAGAAAAAAGTCTGGCGATATATAGATTAATTTGTGCATTTTCTGGGACCCTACCTTAAGCAAGGATTTTCACACACACAGTTAAATTGCTGGATTGATAGCATCAGATGAACCATATGCCAGTGGCAAAGAAAAAAATGCATCTTGATTAAGAAAAAATAAATAACAAGAAATCTCTATAGGCTGTTTCAAATGCAGTTCACAGGCCCTGGGGGTCAAAATTGATTTTTGTAGTACCTGAATTGCTAGCTGGGAGATTAACACATAAGTCCAATAAGATGATTAAATCTTTACATGGGGAAAAAGAATCCAAATATTGCAAACTTTAGATGAAATGGAAGGATGCTCCTCCTGGAGAATGATTTAAGCCCAATTCTTTTCTCCCACAGAAAAAATAGAAATTGTCTTTCCCAAGTTGGTTGGACTTTTGTACATTGCAAATGGCCATGTTTTTTTTAAAAAAAAAATCCCGTTTTTGTCCTGTATTGTTAAGCCTCTTTCGTGCTTCTGTGCTGCCACCCTATTTATGGAATACCTTCTCCAGGCCTCAGCTGAACTACATATTTAAAGCAATATTATGCTACTTTAAACAGCCATGGATATCCCCAAAGAATCATGGGAATGTACTTCGTTAAGAGTGCTGATAATTGTTTGGAGATCCCTATGCCCTTCACAGAGCTACAGTTCCCAGGGTTGTTTGGCAATCAGTCCCTCTTCCCACGGAACTCTGGGAACTCTAGCTTTGTGATGGAAAGAGGGGTCACCTAGCACAACACAACACCCTTTACAAACTACAGTTCCCAGGATCCTTTGGGGGCAAGCCATGACTGTTTCAAGTGGTATAATACTTCTTTAAACCTATATTGAAGATAGAGGCACAGAGACACTTGCATGACACCAATCTTCTTGTCCTTTTGGTTTTATTCTCCTCTCCCTTTGGTGCTTAGTTTGACACTGGTGTTTATTGTAGCTGTTCTGCTGTTGTCTCATGTTAACTTACAGGATGGTTGTGGCTGAAGTGTAGGCAGCTGTCCAAGATGAGCCCAGAGAGTTGGGATCCAATGGAACATGCAAATGCATACAGGAACCAGGATAGCCTAGCTGCTTGGGCAAGAGCCCACCCCAAACAAGAGGCCTTTTTCTAGCTCCTTCTGTCTAGGAGGGCTCTTCAGAAAGTTTGAGTGGCATGGGGATAGCTCAGTCAGTAGGGTAGTGGAGCAGGGGTGTAGTGTGAGGAAGGCCAGTGGGCCATAGCTCTGGGTGCATGATTTTGAGGGGTGCAATCCTGTTGCCCCCATGTAGGGATTCATGCCGGCCTGCCACTGTCTCTGGGTCCTGAAGCCTGGACTGGCCTTTCCATGGACTCACCCCCCCTTGCTGAATGGCCGTCCAGCCAGTGTTGGGGGGACGCGTTGTCTGGGCTGGGCTCCCCCCAGCATGGGTGTACAGGCAGGTGGCAGCAAAGTTTGGGCTGGCATAGCAGGTTTCGTTCACTCTCTGTGTCTAGCCCCTGTTCCTGCCTAGTGTGAAGATGTGCCCCGGGCACCAAAAAAGGATGCTATGCCACCGGTGATGGGGCCTTTCTCATACCATACTACTTTTTAAGGTAAAAAACTGGGACGTGCATTTTCCGGGATGCATTCCCAGGCAAGTCATGTTGCCCACACCATGATCTCCCCCCCCCAAAAAAAAAACACATTTTGGGGTGCGATCTTGCACAGGACTCGAAAACACAGCCCTGATAAAGTGCTTGGGGGGGGGCAAGAGCATGGCATGAGAGCATAGCACGTGAAATGGCTATTGCACAAAAAATGGGATGCCCCCTTTTTTCTGGGACACTTGGTGGGTACGCCCCCCTTCTGGGGGCTGCCTAAGAATGTAGGATGTGGCCAAAGGGATAAGCTGGGAGAGGAATAGATGCAGCTTCTTCTACAGAGGACTACATCCCAGCCACACAAGTCACGAGGTTTCTACACATACAGGCCACTACATTCAGGTAAGCAAGGCACATCATCGCATTAACAACACATTCCAGCCAGGCAAAAGCACTCAAGGAGTTGTGCTGGCATGTGCCAGTGAGGGCCAACCTTAAAGAGAGCTGTGGTGTGAGGATAGTCCTGAAGGGCAGAGTGATGGCGCTGGGCAGCTTCATTCAATGCCCTGTTGTGTTAAATGATAACTTGAGTCTGTTTATTCTCCTTCAATTTCCCTGAAAGCTAGAATTCTCTTCAAGGATAGCTCCATGGTACCAGCTTTCTCGTCCATCTTTTCTCAGATTCTGCTTTTTCTTTTGTGAAGCCTTTGGCCCAGCCACCTAGTTCTTCATAATGCCCAAGTAGGTGTGGCTACATTTGCTTATTCATTCCGTGTTAGCCTGGACTCCCTCCCTCCCTCTGATCACTTCTTCTGCTGAGGTTTCAGACTGTAAACCTCATTGAAAACGACATCTTTTTCTTGCTTATTCTACTCTCTAAAGTGGCACGCACACTGATGGCACTATATTAACAGATTCTGCGGGTGACGCTGATGGCAATTAATAAGAGAAATCTTATTATCTGAAATTACAGCATTCTGAATTTGCCATGTATCTCCTATGTCAGGGTAGCTCAGTTTCAGCTGATTTCCCATTTATCCATCCCTTTGAAAAGCCTTGAGTGCCCTCATTAAATATGGTTGTTTATATCTTAAGTTGAAACAAGCTTTGCGGCAAATTTATTATAATGCGAGAATTGTGCACATTGATTAAATGTGTCTGGTTCTTGGATTCCTCCCCCCCCCCCTTGCAAGTTTTTGCCTTGCCAGAATTGTCAAGGAAACTGGGCATTCGAAATGAGGACAGGATTCTGAGGATGCCTTTTTCAAAGCCTTTGGTGACATTCCACATAGCTGACTTCAATATTAAAGCTTAAAGATCATGATTGTTGTAAAAAAATAAATTAAACAATTCACATTCCATTGAGTGTATGGTTTGGTATTTTCTTAACCTTCTTTGGTATATTTTTATATTTCAAGACAGTAGTTTGTAATATTCTGAATGTTGGGGTTTGTAGTTGGTTAGAGCACTGTGCTGAAAATGCCAAGGTTGCAGGTTCGATCCTGGTATGAAATAGCTGCATATTCCTACATTGTTGTTGTTGTTTAGTCGTTTAGTTGTGTCCGACTCTTCGTGACACGACTAAACGACTAAACAAATTCCTACATTGCATGGACTAAACAATTCCTACATCGCATGGGTTCAACTTTGGGTCTCTTCCAAGTCTACCATTCTGTTATGTTTTGCTCAGGATCATCTGGGTGTACTTGAATTGAACTGGAAACTGAATATGAACCTGTGGTGTTCGTACAGAGCCCCAGGTCGTTTCCCGAACTATTGACCTGTACTCCCCTGCTTTATTCTTCCGCTGCCATCAACCAGGTTTCTTCTGGTGAAATACTGAGTCTTAGTCAGGTTGTAAAGTCAACATCAAAGATTAAAGTTTATTGAAGAACAAACAAGTTTTATATATATTCAGAACAGTTTCTCAAATGTGCGCCCTTTAGATGTGGCACTACCTCTCTCTCTCTCTCTCTCTCTCTCTCTCTCTCTCTCTCTCTAGCTGTCACAACTGCTATGTTCGTCTTTTACTGGCACTGTCTGACTCTTCTGTCTCCCCATGGTAAAACCCCTGGGCTGAGCCACAAAACCAGGTAGGCTCCACCTCTGAGCTTTCTCATTGATCAATCTACATTAACCATTAACTGTACAAACAAAATCACAAGGAGTGGGCAAACCCCACAGAACCAAACTAATTCATTTTGTTAAGGGGCAAGCATGAAGCGGAACTAGTTCCTTTTTCAGCATGTTGAATTTGAACTGGAAGTAGTACTTTCTCAAAAAGGAGCTTTCTAAACTCTCATGTTTCCAAATTTCAGTTGCTGGGAAACAATATTGGGAGATGGTGATTGGCCTCATCTCCTGTTTGCAAGATTCCCAGAAGCACTTGGATAACAACTGTGGAAAAGTGGATGCTAAGCTGGAAAACTTTGGTTTTCTCTAGCATGACTTGTCTGGATATATGTCTTATAGGAATAGGGAATGATATTTGGGGGTGGGGGGGATTTGGTTCAGTTCACATTTAAAGGTGAACCTTCCTAACTTGAATTTTAATTAATGTTTGATGCTTTACTATGTTATCTATATATACTGTAAGCCACCCAGAAAGTCTGGGGAAACCCAGCCAGATAGGTGGGGTAGAAAGATGATGATGATGATGATGATGATGATGATGATGATGATAATCATGACAGAACATGTGAACTGAAACACAGGCATCCTTTGAAATTCGGAGAAGTGCAAATTTTGCAATACAGTCCTCCAGCCAACTAATGTGTACAGAACTACATACACTAGGGTAAAGAGTGCATAAGAATGCATATATTCAGGGAGATAACAGACCAAAAGCATTATATTAGGAAGAATTGCTTTGCAAAAATGTGTGCATTAGACAAAACTGCATATAAAATTCAGACTAAAATGCTGATGAGGACATTTATACAAACTGATGTGGAAATGTGGAGAACTGTATTTAAGGTCAGAAAAATCAGAAACAGAGAAGCAGATATCAACAGGTTTTCCTGACCCCCCAATAACCTAGGAAGCCTTCAACTATTTCCTAGATATGAGAAAAAAGCAAAATGAGCTGTTTTTCATACAAAGAATTTATCGTAAAGGCTGCCCTCCCCCTTTGATTTTTAAAAAATCTACTTGACTTGCTGGATGCACTGAAAATCCCTTCATTGTTTGCGGAGCCTAACAAACCACAACATATCCAGATCCTTGCATTGAGGAAACTGTTTATTCATTATTACGGCACTCACTTTAAAAATGCAGACAGAAATGGTTCAATAGTTGAAGGATTTAATCCTACCTATCGTAAGCCTCTAAAAAATGGGAGGAATTGACCTTTGGAAACTAGAGCTTGTGTTCCGCCAAATTCCAAAGCCTTTTGGAGCACTTTGGCTGCATTAACAGAACAGCGCCTGAAAGGACGGTGTTGTGCAAACGTGAAACACAAACAGCGGCGAGACTCCCCTTTTGTCTTATAGCACTGCCCATGCAGAACAGATGCAAATGTTGTACTCAATACAAGAGGGGACAAGCACTTATCTGGTGCCATTTGCCTCTGCCTGCGCACATTCCTTCTTTGTCAGAAGCGGACGCAATTGCATTTCGAGAAACACTCAGTGCACCCATTAATGTGATTTTTATTACCAGCTTCTGCTTGCTTAAGGGCTGCATCATCAATCAACTTCTCTGGGTTTTATTCAGCCTCAGCCCCTGTTGCTGACTCATTCTACTCACTGAAGATACCATTCTCTGCCTGCTTCTCTCTCTCTCTCTCTCTCTCTCTGATGATAGCCGGCGTGGAGGGCAAAGTTGCTCTCTAATCTCAATAACACATGGGGAGGCGAGACTCCTTACGGGGTCCTCGCTGTGAAATCACATTCACCCGGTGCTATACCAGCTGCACTGCCTCCCGGTGGGGTACAGGATCAGGTTTAAGGTGCTGGTTTTAACCTTTAAAGCCCTATACGGCCTAGGACCCTTGTAGCTACGGGACCGCCTCTCCTGGTATGTCCCACAGAGGAACTTATGGTCTTCAAACAAAAACATCCTGAAAGTCCCAGGCCACAGAGAGGTTAGGCTGGCCTCAACCAGAGCCAGGGCTTTTTCGGCTGTGGCCCTTGACATCTTTCCGCAGGGCCTGCAAGACAGAGCTGTTCCACCAGGCCTTTGGTCAGGGCACAGCCTGACTCCCTCCTTTGGCAATCTTCACAGAACTTTAGCCTAATGGTTGCCATCAATTTGAGTTGAATTAATTTTATAAGGAAATGATTTTAGAATGTTGTACTATTTTATTGTTGTTAGCCACCCTGAGCCTGGCTTCGGCTAGGGAGGGCGGGATATAAATAAAATTTATTATTATTAATTATTTATTATTATTATTATTATTATTATTATTATTATTATTGACGAGTGTGTGAAATTGGGATTGTCCATTATTATTCTCTTGGCCAAACGGGTGGGCTGAGACTGGAGACCAATTTTTTCCTCTGTCCGCAGAACTGCTTGTCAGCAGCATCGGCTGAGCTCTGCACTCATCCACACAGCCCCCTTTCTCAACATGTCAGTCAGGCATCACAAAGAGGTTGTTATGCTGTATCTTAGGTGATTAATTAGCACTGGGGAGATGATGGCTAATGCGTAATAAGTGTGCCACTTTGCTTAGGGATGAGTATTAATTACAATCTACTGAAAGGAAGGAGAAAGGATAGATGCAGGTCCTCACCCTATCATTTGCTATCACTCCACTGCTTTCTTCCTCCCCCAGTTTCTCTCCCCCTTCCTTACATATTTTCTTAGTAACTTTATGAAGGAGCCACTAAATGCAGCCTGGTTGCTTGTACCTGGGGAATGCTGGCACAGTATGTTACTACATCTCATTCCTTCTCCAACCAAGAACAAAAAGTTTGCTTATCACAGCCTGGTCTTTATCTGCCATTGCAGAGTACAGAGGTTGACTCAATGTTTCCACTGTGGAAGGATGTGTGGATGCAGAATTGGCCTCCACAGTCACTTACGGACTCATTGTTAAAACCGTGTTTATGGAAAACAATGTTATTCGGCTACAAGGGATCGTCAAAGAAGAAAAAACAGAAGTTGAACTCCTTTTTCCAAGTTGTCTTGCCTGGGCTAAGACCTGAACTCTCAGGTTTAATTTCCCTGATGGGTTTACACCCAGAGATGCAAGGGAGAAATTCACTTTGGCTTGGATTTTAAATGTGAACCTATCTTGATTTCAGGAAACATAGCTGTCCTTCAAAATTTGCACTTATCCGAATTTTGTGATGCATGTCTCCAACGAATAATGTGCACAACAATGAGTACGTTTGGGGAAAGTGTGCATAAAAATGTATAGACTGATGCAATTAGCATACAGAAATTACATTAGGGAAAATTACTTACAAAAAAGTGCCTTGTGGAAAATTGCACATTACACACACACACACACACACACACACACACACATAAAGAGACATGCACAGAAAAATGCTGGTGAATTTTCATGAGGGGGAGACTGTAAACAAATGAATAAACTGACAAATTGCTGTGGAGAACTAAACGTAAGTTTGGAAAAAAATGAGAAACTGAGGCTGGTATCCCAGCATCTAGTTCTCTGTTTATGCAATAGAACTTGCCCCCTGCTCCTTTCTCTGCATGCACTGCCCCCCTGCAGCTCTGCACGTCTGCTATGGAGGGTTGGGAAAACCCCCAAACAGACTTGGGGGTCATGCAGGGAGATGGAAGAAAGTTCTGTTGTGCAAGCAGAAATCCTCATGCTGACAAAACAAATTCATTAGGATACTGCCCTGAGAGATAGCAGAACCAGCAGGTCCCCCCATTCTTCAGACTCTCCATTTCCACCCAGGTTTTCCCCTCTACATTTTCTGCCCAGTTTAGGTGTTTGGTCTCATTGAATCTCAAAAATGTGGCAAGGATTGAGGTCACATTTCTAAGCCCAACCCCCTCTGGCCTGTCATTTGTACACAGTGTGAGGGCAAAGGTCTGTACAATTTAGATCCCTGAACATTTTTTAAAATTTCTGTTGTCTTAATTTTGCCTTGTTCTCACCTGCTGCCAAAATGATATGTCCCAGTAGCGAAAATACATCCTTCAATCTCTCGCCTGTAGCAGCCACCACTCTCTTGTGCACCTTCAAAATGACTTGAGGGTATTCCCCGCCCCCCATCAGCACTGAATCCTTTCAAAACATGTTTTAGCAGACATTTTAGCAGACATTTGGCCACAGGGAAATGCATTGCACATGTTTTCAGCATGTACCAGTGCTATCATAGGGTGCAAAGTCATGATTTTCCTAATCAAATGCTAGTGTGTGTGCACATGGTCATGAATGTGAACCGTTGTGGAACGATGATGGGAGAAGGATGTTCAAATTGCCAAACTACCCTTAGTGCACAAATAATGCCTATATGGTGAGTGGACTTCCCTGATTTTGTCTATCGTCACAAAGGCTAGCACTGCAGGGAAATATATGCTCCTGGAAAAGGGACACTGCCGAGTAGAAGGTAAGGAAGAGGGAGCAATTCAATTCAGTTTGCAATTTCAATCATTTTGGGGGTGCTATGGCCCATCAGCTCCTGTCTGGGTGTCCTGACAGAATTACCTCCCATTGGATCCCTTTAATGGATCCATTGGATCTGATTCCTTGGAGCAGGAAGCCAGAAGACCACTCAATATTGCCTCAGCAGCTCTGGACAGCAACTGCTGCTTCCCTCCAGCTGGCAGTAAGTGTCCACTGTAATGTTCTGGTATTTCGCCAATTGCAGTAATACAAAGTGGCAGTTCATAAAGATGTAACCGACTAGAAATTAATTCATATTTACTAGTGTGAGTCTTTCCCTTTGATTTTTTTTTCTTCTTCTGGGAAAGAACTTTTAAAAAGAAATTTCTTCTTGGAAAGTTACAAAGGCAGAAGCAAGAAACCTTCCCGTCTTCAAAAAAAGGCTGTCTTATTTCCTTATTTTCTTTCTGCCTCCCTTTTAGTTCCTTATCAAAGATGTTCAAAGACTGTTCAAGAATCTAGACTTCAGGATGCTTATCCAAACTGAACATCTATCCCTTCTGAGATTAGCTCATGAATACAGTAGTTAACTTGCTGTCAAACCATTCACAGATTTTTGTTGGGGTTTTTTTTTGGGGGGGGGGGCAATCCAATGTAGTATAACTCTGTTCAGGAAGAAAATAAAGGCTTATGACATGTACGTTGTTGATTGCTGCCATAGAAGTGCTGGTATTTAAGTGTTGCTAAAGTTGTGAGTTTTGAAGTTTTACACTAAAGTTACAGTCATACTCAGGGCTAGTGGGAAAGAGACTGAGTACTAACTGAGGAAACTCTTGATGGGGATGTCATCTTTGCCATGAAGTGACCTTAGGCAAGCTACTCCCAGCCTCAGTACCCGCATTTGCAACATGGGGATAATAATTGTGGTTTATATTACATGGGGGGGGGGAAGGACCCCCGGACAGTTAAGTCCAGCCAAAGGTGACTATGGGATTGTGGCGCTCATCTCACTTTCAGGCTGAGGGAGCCAGTGTTTGTCCACAGACAGCTTTCGGGGTCATGTGGCCAGCAGGACTAAACCGCTTATGGCACAACAGGACACTGCGATGGAGGCCAGAGTGAATGGAAACACCGTTTACCTTCCCGCTGCAGCAGTACCTATTTATCTACTTGCACTGGTGTGCTTTCGAACTGCTAGGTTGGCCGGAGCATTGGGAACACACCCCATCGTGGGGATTTGAACCACCAACCTTCTGATCAGGAAGCCCAAGAGGCTCAGTGGTTTAGACCACAGCGCCACCCTGGGGATGCTTCCAGTCTATCACTATTTGTGGTAGGCCACTATTTTAAATCACATAACAGCAACTTCAGATTGCACAATTATTATTGATTTGGAGCACTTGCACAACAGACCTGCTTCCCAAAACCCAAGCAATTTTGTGATAAGGAAAATGATGTGAAAATGCCCTGGAATGTATGGGATAACAATTGCTTGATTCAATGTAATTTAACATTGCCATAAACACATTCAATAAGTGTTTATAATCTAACCTGGGGTTTCCCAAACTCGGGTCTCTTGCCATTTTTGGACTACAATTCCCATCATCTATGATCACTGGTCCTGCTAGCTAGGGATAATGGGAGTTGTAGTCCAAAAATGGCCAGAGACCCGAGTTTGGGAAACCGTAATGCAACCTCTCCACAAGCGTTGGTGACATCCATATCATACAATAAACCTCCCTCGCCCCCCTGGGAATTTTAAGGATGTGAACCTCACAAACCTACAACTCTCAGCACCCTTGACAAACTGCAGGATTTTCCATTACTTTTAAAGTGGGATACGAGTGCTTTGAATGTATGGTGTGAATGTGACCTGTGTGCAAACAAATCAAGATGAATGCTCTATAAACAGGCCATCTGGAAGCCACCTAGATAATACATGGGAAGCACTTTGAACAGTAGTTAAGCAGTATTATGTTAAATGGTAGTATAGCTGTGTGTGAGGGGATGAACCGGATAACACAAGAGACAGTAAACTTTCAGTTTGCTTGGAAATACAGCTAAACACTTAAACATAATTTACTTAAATGTGAGGCCATTAAGATGGCTGCAGAATGAAAAACAAATAGGTACTAGGTGCAGTGAGGAGAGAAGGGGGAACTGAAAAAGAAGGGCAAGTAGATGAAATACTGAAGGACTAGACAACGTTTTAATGCCTGGTTTCCAGACCTTCTGCTTTTGAAACTGACATATTGCCCTGGCAATGATAGAAGGATGCTTATTTACATTCTCTGTGAATCTGGATATACCTCCCAATGTGCTGCCCAGCAGGAAAGCACTAAATCTGTTGAAATCCCCTGGCGGATGCCCCACTGTCATGTTTTACTGTATCTACACAAACACCCAAAGATGTTGATTCATGTAATAAGCATAAATATCAAAGGCAGCAAGCTTCCTGTGAGCTACTTTGTAGATACCCAGAAAAGGAAATAAAACTGGTGTGTCCCAATATAGTCTGATAATATCTCTTGAATTTAGCCATTTCACATGGCCAATACTTGGATTAGGAGAAGGTTAGTGGTTGTAATCTTGGGGCCCACCAGTTCTCACATTATTCTGGAGCCCATAGCTGCTTAAACCACTCATGGATATCTGAAGAAGTGTGCATGCACACAAAAGCTTATAGCAAGAACAAACTTAGTTGGTCTCTAAGGTGCTACTGGACAATTTTTTCACTCATGGACAGTCAGTCTCTATGATTTGACATCATCTAACCGTAAGAGCTTCATAAGTAAGGAAGACTCATACTCAGATCAGTGGCATAGTATGGAGGGGTCAGAGGGGTTGTTGTGTTGGGCACAAAATTTGTGTATGCAAAATTTCAGAAGAAAAAGAAACTACTTTGAGGGCTTTCTCTCTTTTTAACAATCAAGTGGTGTGAAAATTTCATGAAATAAATAAAAATAGAATAAATGACCAGCACCACTCTCCCCTCCCCAGCTTCGATCTCCCTGCTCACCATCACTGCCATCACCCAACCTTGAGAGGAACCACGGGTTAGGGGGCACAAAGCTTGCCTTGCCCTGGGCGTTGGCAACCCATATTATGCCACTGACTCAGATAGTGTGAGGTCATTGAGGTGGCAGAGGAGTTGACATATTAGCTAAAATGGTGAGGAACTAGACTCAGCTGGAAGGCCAGATTCTGATGTGGCAAACCCATCTTTCAGTCACCTGGCATCATATTGTAGCCAGGGCTACAAAGAGACATTTTTCCTTTGCAGTCCCATCTTGAATTCAAGCCAAAGTTTCAAAGTAAGAATCTTGGAGCTTATCCATGCCTGACATCAGATGCCCATGAAAGGTGGGTGTGGTCACTCAAAATGGGCTGGTGGACCAACTTTTAAGGGCTAAGGGAGGAGTAATTAAGCCCATGGGATGGAGGTTTCCCATCAGTGTCCTACAGAGCTTTCACACTGTCCTACCTTTGGGGTGGGATTCCATCACATATGTATTCAGATTCTGCAATTATAAGTAACTGGGAGGCCTTGTTCAATAAACCCACTTTCCCAAAAGATCAGCCTTTTTACAATAAGGAAAGTGATGGGGGAATAACACTGAAAGTGTGAGACAACACTTGCTTTGATGCAGCAGTGTCCTAGTAAAGAAATCAGAATGCATTCTCATTAAATAGCAAAGTATAATCTCCCTACAAGCAAATCAGGATGAATGCTCAATAAAGCAATCATCAGAAAGCACCCCCCCCCAAAAAAAGATCCCAGCAAGAGGTGGCCATTTGCTTTTCCAGAAAGTGTGCAAGATATACATGTAGAAAATGTTATAGAAAATACTTTGAGAATCAAGGGTGTTTTTGTTTTGTTTTGTTTTTTACAGAGGAAACTTTGTGCTTTTTTAAACAAAACAAAAAACAAAAAAAAAAAACACCACACCACACGCTTTGATTACAATTTGGTAGAGCCACTGGGATTCAAATAAATTTATTTGAATGTCTCCTCTAGCCTGTGGCTCAGCAATTGTTCATCTTTGATTTCGGTCATTCGGTCTTTTTCTTCTTTGCAAGGGAAGAGAACAAGCATGTGCAAAGGTCTTGTAAAAATGAATAAAACTACAGAAGACTGAATGTGGCAAAGCTTGACCTGCAGAAAAGGTACTGAAGTGATTCATTCACCGAGAGAAACTCAAGACATCCCAAATGCCCAAGGATGGTGAAGTGCTATGTGAAGGGAAAGCAACTCAGAATATGTGAAATTGGTCAGAAAGTAGGTGAGTAGCTTGGTTTTAGAACAGCTTGGTTTATGAACAACTTGGAAATCGAACGCTGCAAAGTCGGAAGTAGGTGCTCCAGTTTGTGAACTTTGCCTTGGAAGCTGAGCATGTTCCGCTTCCTGTTGAGTGTGTTCCATTTGTAAATGGAGTCCCCCACTGCTTCCTGTTCAGTCTGTTGGCTGTTGAGTCCTGAGCACCCAAACAACACAGAGGTGATATTTAGGGCTTCTGTTTTTGCTTTTTTTTTTTTGGTGGGGTTTTTGTGTGTGTGTGTGTGTGGCTTTTTCATATTTTTGACTATGATTTGTTCTTTGTTTTATGGGACTGACTTGTGACTATGGCTTGTGACTTTGTTTTTGTGACTGTGTGGAACCCAGTTCAGCTACTGATGATTGATTGATTGTGTGACTGCCAAAATGGATAAAAGCCCCCCCAACCAAACAATGACTATCATCAGTGCAGGTAAGATTTTTTTATTTTTTATTTTTATCATCTACAACACTGTCTTATTTATTTTATAGTACAGTACATTGATTATTGCTTTCATTTTATGGATCAGTGGTCTCGTTAGATTGTAAAAACCATGCTAAATTGCTGTTTTAGGGGTTGTTTTTAAAAGTCCGGAACAGATTAATCCATTTTGCATTACTTTCTATGGGAAAGCACACCTTAGTTTTAGAACGCTTTGGTTTTGGAATTGACTTCTGGAACGGATTAAGTTTGGAAACCAAGGTTCCACTGTATGTGTTTGACTGAGATATTAAGTTATTGGGTTGGGTTGCAGTATAGCTTCTATGATTTAATGGGCTGGTCAGGCTTCAGAAGCAATGTCCCACTGGTTTTCTACCTTCAACTCCTGTTAGACAAAAAGACCTACATTGGCTCTCAGTACATTTCCGAGCACAATTCAAAGTGTTGGTACTGACCTTTAAAGCCCCAAACAGCCTCGGCCCAGCATACCTAAAGAAGCATCTCCACCCCCATCGTTCTACCTGGACACTGAGGTCCAGCGCCGAGGGCCTTCTGGCGGTTCCCTCACTGTGAGAAGTGAGGTTACAGGGCACCAGGCAGAGGGCCTTCTCAGTAGTGGCACCCACCCTGTGGAACGCCCTCCCATCAGATGTCAAGGAAATAAACAACTATCTGACTTTTAATAAGACATTTGAAGGCAGTCCTGTTTAGGGAAGTTTTTAATGTTTGATGTTTGACCATGTTTTTAATATTTTGTTGGAAGCCGCCCAGAGTGGTTGAGGAAACCCAGCCAGATGGGTGGGGTATAAATAAATTGTTGTTGTTATTATTATTATTATTATTATTATTATTTATTTTGTTGTATTAGACCACAATGAAGGAATGATTTTCACCATCTCAAAGGTGAAACAGAAGCTGAGTTTGGAACATACATGGAATCAGGATTTATTTATTTTTTAAATGCTGGACTGAACATTTTAGAACTGCACTGATTGTAACCAAATTTTGCATGTTGGTTCCTAAGATTAAGGAGTAGATTTTCATCTATGTTTGGATACATTTGGACACCATTTTGAATCAAGATGGCTGACTGACCCCTTCAGAACTGCACTGAGTTTAACGACTGATTTCAAAACTGCCCTAATTTTTTGGTTTCTTACCATTTATTTGCAATGCTGGGTATGAGGCTGCTAGTACTATATATAATAACAGCCAAAGGGCACTCACACACTATGGTACAGAAAACATTGAATTTATGCTGCAAATGAGATGTGAAATAGTTTACTTTTGTTGCACTAGGAACGAACCAGGGGGTATGTGTATGTTTGTTAATTCTTGTTTGCAATTTGGTTCTCCGGAAGCTCAGCTGCAAGACCACCAGGAGAAACACAATTTGCACCCACTGATTGTCTGAGTACTTAAAGGCCGTGGAGTTTTAAAATGAATAAAAAGGTAAAGAGACCCCTGACCATTAGGTCCAGTCATGACCGACTCTGGGGTTGCGGCACTCATCTCGCTTTACTGGCCGAGGGAGCCGGCATACAGCTTCTGGGTCATGTGGCCAGCATGACTAAGCCACTTCTGGCAAACCAGAGCAGCGCACGGAAATGCTGTTTACCTTCCCACTGGAGCAGTACCTATTTATGTACTTGCACTGTGTGCTTTCGAACTGCTAGGTGGGCAGGAGCAGGGACCGAACAACGGGAGCTCACCCCATTGCAGGGATTCGAACCGTCGACCTTCTGATTGGCAAGCCCTAGGCTCAGTGGTTTAACCCAGAGTGCCACCTGCGTCCTTAAAATGCATACCAGGCCCTTAATGGTGTTTGTGTATGTGTGGATCTCTAGCAGTAGTTGAATTGTAAAAGCTGAGGTGGGAAATGATATCTTCGTAAACAGTTCTTTGAATTAGGAGCTGAAATCAGAGCTGTACTCAAGACATACTGATCTTCCAGTGTTAAGTTCTGCCTTGTATTATGGATGTCAAGATAGCTTAGTGCTACAGGATTGATAGGTGATAGGCAAGCTTTTATCTGTGCAGAGTTTCATATATTTTGTGTTTAATGCATTACTTTCTATGCAGTATTTTTTGAGCTTTGAGAAATGCTGCCTCTGTATTATAACTTTGGAGGCCCATGGGTTGAGTTGAGAGGAAAGTAAAGTTCCAGTTATTATCGCTATGTTGCACCGGTTCTGAGATTTGCTAGTTCATTCTACTTCTTCCACTGCCTCCCAGAATATCAGAAGGAAATTGTGGAAAATCAAAGTACAACTGAGAGCTTATTGGAACAATGGAATGTTAGTGATTGCTGTTATTTAGTTTATTCATTTATATACAACGTAATTCTCAGATGGCTTCTAAGCAGTTTACAAGCCATTAAAACTGATTGTACCACAAGATTTTTGTTTTGTTTTGTTTTTTAATGTATAGGTTCCCTCAAAAGCAGAGAGTACATCCCCTTCTAAAACAAAATACGTCAGTGCAAAAGTTTATTTTCTTCTCCAGTGTACACCTTACCTGCTCTATCTAGAGGTAACATACAACAAATGTTTAATGCGTCATTTATCAATCTTATGGTTTATGGATGAGCTCTCAGACAGGGCATAATACTTGTCTCCCCCTCCTTCTCTGCCCCGCTCTACAACACTCTTCCATAAAGGAGCAGAGTAAGCAAAGCCACAGTAGTATTTAGCAATCAGATATGACTGGATTTCCTGAAGTGGAAGGGACCAGAGAGGCAGGCATCTGTGTGACCTTCTCGTTATAGCCACACATGCAAGCAGAGTTTTGAATATCCCAATTCTACTTGCACATGTTATAACAGGCAGCTTAACATAGCAGCCTAAGAAGAGAGTCACGGAAATGGATCACATTTAGCACAGCTGGTCCTGTTACCAACAGTGACTCTCCAGATGAGTCCAGGAAGTCCACAAGTAGGACAAAGAAATATTAAACCTCCCATTTTTTGTTCCCCAGCACCTGGAAGTCAGAGGTATTCTCTTTCATAATCATTGTAAATATTCATTAGTGATCCCTCTTAAAAGGTAAAGGTAAAGGGACCCCTGACCGTTAGGCCCAGTCGTGAACGACTCTGGGGTTGCGGCGCTCATCTTGCTTTATTGGCCGAGGGAGCTGGCGTACAGCTTCCGGGTCATGTGGCCAGCATGACTAAGCCGCTTCTGGAGAACCAGAGCAGCACACGGAAACACTGTTTACCTTCCCGCCAGAGCGGTACCTATTTATCTACTTGCACTTTGACATGCTTTCGAATTGCTAGGTTGGCAGGAGCTGGCACCGAGCAACGGGAGCTCACCCCGTCGCGGGGATTCGAACCGCCGACCTTCTGATCGGCAAGTCCTAGGCTCAGTGGTTTAACTCACAGCACCACCCGCACCCTGTGATTCCTCTTACTGGTGTCTAAACCAGTAGCCACAAAGTGCCTGTCTTGCATTCAGGTCTCAGGTTCAATCCCCAGCATCTCCAGGGTAGGGTTGGTAGAGAACCCTGCTTGGAAACCTGGAGAGACACCGCCGGTCAGGGTTGGCTGTATTTAGCTAGATAGATCAGTGGTCTGACTTGGTATTCATCATAAATGAAACAATAAAACCAAAATTACAAATAAAACCAACCAACAAAAAAAAAACAAAACAATAGATACAATACAGGTTTTTTGGCACTCATCTGTCTCAAGAGTCAATGGAGTGCACCTCTGGGGGTTTAGTCTAGGGTTACCATAGGTTCCCGGTTCCCAGGGACAGTCCCCGGATTTGCAAATCTGTCCCTGGGAAATGTGGCAGCGGCAGCCTCAGCAGCCCGGAGCCAGCCTGGAAGCGCAGTTGGCCCTGGCTGGCTTCAGGAGCTGCTCGTTGCTCACTGCCGTGGCATCCTTCATTTTTCCTCACTGGAAATCCCCATATGATGTGAGCAACACATCATATGGGGACTTCCGGTGAGGAAAAATGGCGGGTGCCACAGCAGCGTGCAGCTCCTGAAGCCAGCCAGAGCCAATTGCGCTACCAGGCTGGCTCTGGGCTGCTGAGGCTGCTGCCACCACTGCCAAAGGGGAACTGGGGATATCCAGCTCTACAGATCTGCTGCCCTCTTCCCCCTTCGTTTTTACTGATCAGGGGAGGCTCGGGAGTTGCGGGCGGGTGGCTGTTGCCCAGTTTTTTAAAAATATGTGCATTTATGTTTCACAGGGTGCAAAAGAAGGACTTTGCACCTTTATACAATATGCATGTTTGCTTGGGCCCAGGGTCTTTTGCCTCACCATCCCCACTACTGACTCCCTGTTGCTACTCAGCTTCAAAAAAATAAAAAAATAAAAAAAGTGTCCCTGGATTCATTGAAAAATATCTGGTAACTGTAGTTTAGTCAAACTGCTGGAAAGCAGAGCAACACTTTGGGCATCAACTTGGCTGTGGCAGTTGCTGGAAGGAGGCGTACAAGACGCCATCCAACCATTTTAGGAAGAATCACAATCATATGGCAGTGAATTCCATCTCTGAGCAAGGGCATAGAATTCAGTACTAAAAATAGGCTGGCAGTTTCCCTGCCATCAGATACTAATTCATCTCTTTCAGGATATCATCTTAGCAGGTTGCACAATCATGGTTGATTTTTCCAAAAGAAGTTGACCCACTTTCCCAAAAACACAACTTGCTTGACATTGTGTAAAGCATGCATTGTCCTTTACAGTTTGCTGGGATTTTTTGGATCCAGAATTGCTATCGGTGTTGCGTTCTTGTTGTTTTAAAAAAGGAAACAAACACAACTGACTACCTATCTTCATAACAGATTGCAATTATCTCGCCATATTTAGAAACGGAAGATCTGCAATGACTGATGTCAGATCACTTAAGCAAATTAAGAAATGATCCCTATCCATATTGTAATTTAGTTTCTTCAGATATGAAGTACATGGGCCATCTATGAATAACAGCCAAACAATTAGATTTAATTCTATTCCTGAACAGAATAGAATTCTATTTAAAGAAGTTGAAAGAAATGAGAGTAGGGAGGTGATTATATATATATATATATATATATATATATATATACACACACATACATACATACTTTTGTATGGAGTAAAAAATGACCCAAGAGAGCCTTTGCGGGCATACATACATTACATAATTTATGTTCACTATCTACTAAATATTTGATTCTTTAATATTTAGACAGGAATTCTAGTGATGGAGCCCTAAAGGGATAAGCAATTCATGCTCCTGGAAGTTCCATTGAACTCAGTGATTCTTACTTCCAATGAAATGTGCTTGGATGGTCACCCTGCTGTTCTGGGGCTCATGAGTCAGTTCTGTGTGCATTTTTGTGGAGAAGAAGAAGAAGAAGAAGAAGAAGAAGAAGAAGAAGTTGTTGAAGTTGTTATTGGGTGACTTGTAACACAATATTAATAATAATAAAGCGATCAAACATTAAAAACTTCTCTAAACAGGGCTGCCTTCAGATGTCTTCTAAAAGTCAGATAGTTGTTTATTTCCTCAACATCTGATGAGAGGGCTTTCTACAGGGTGGGCACCACTACAGAGAAGGCCCTCATCACAAAGAGAGTTGAGTTACTCCAGCTTGCCATTTCCAAGGGTGGAAGAGCATTTCAAGCACATAACCCACCCCAGTCTCCAGCATGAAGTCTACAGTGGCATAGTCCAGAACTAGCTGCACCTCATCATCTCCTGGTTGTGTTGATCTGTCCCTCACATGGAGGGAGGATTTGTCCTTCATGGTTAGTCTGGAAAACGCAAGTCAGAAAATCTTGGGAATTGTCTCTTCCATGATGAACCTGCCCAGAAGCCCCACACTTTGGTGGAGGCTCTCCTCCGTGTCCCCTTAAGTTTGTTTGCCCAAGAGCGAAAGCTTCCACCCTGATCTGGTTTGCATGTAATGCTAAGCCAAACCATGGCTTAATGCAAGTGTGCAAGTTTCCAGAAATCACATATACCAAGGCTAGTTTTAAAGTGGCCCCTTCCTTCCTTCCCCCACATACAACCTGTGTGATGTGGGAGCCTACACTAAGCTTTAAAGATTTTTATGTAATGGAAAAGGGAGGGAGAAACACTGTGTGTTTGTGTGTTTTGCAACACTCTTAAAGGCAGGGGGAAAACTCTAATACACCTCAAAAACTTAAATGATGATAGTCTGCCACCCCGAAGAGATGAGGGATTTTTCTACCACTCCACAGTCTTTGGAGCATTTTCATTTTTATCCTTGCAGCCCCACAAAGTGTTGAATAAAAGGTAGACAATACATTTCAGCCTGGCATTATCAGACACTAGAGCAGTGTTTCCCAAACTTGGGCCTCTAGCGGTTTTTGTACGTCAGTTCCCATCATCCCTGACCACTGGACTTGCTAGCTAGGGATGATGGGAGTTGTAGTCCAATAATAGCTGGAGATCCAAGTTTAGGAAACACTACTCTAGAGAGTCACTGCTACTCAGTGTCACTGTACGCAAAGGACTTATTATTTGCTTGTGCATGTAAGGTAACTTCCTATGTTAATCTGAGTTTTCCTACACACAATCTAAATCAGTGGAATTTTCTGGAAAGGGGAAAAGAGATACACAAAATGAAAGTCCTGTTCACCATTGCAAGTGTCACATCTTTCTGTCTCTGCGGCTGGCAATCTTTTCCAGAACTTACGTTACAAATTATAGTGAATTGCCTCATATCTAGGGCTCTGCTCTCATCTACACTATCAATCATGCTGATTGTTGATATTCTGGGGCGAATGCACATGTTAAAATAACACTAAACTGACTTGAGGTCAATTGCATAAATCCATGTTGTCTCTTCCTTGTAATTTTGTGATAATTTCATTCTGATACACGTTGTCCCGAATAGTTGGAATGAAAAAGGGAGTTATATGGTGAAGGGACTACAATTATGGGCCCAGTTCCTGAAATGCTTGGTTGTCATTGCACCACTGGACAGGATGATTGTGTGTGTGAGAGAGCGAGACCATGAATTATTGTTGTCACATGAAATGTGGTACAAAAAGTGAAAGGGGTGGAGAAATGACCGCTGTAATGATCATCCAAGTGGAGCACAATCATGTGAGATGGCATGACTGTGATGCTATGTCAGAGAGAACAAGAAGCTTGGGAGCAGTTTACAGCCAATACATGCAGGTATTGTCATCAGACTTTCTATTTTACTATATTTCATAGGTTCCTTGACCATCTGTGAACCTTAAAAAAAAGCATGCACACATACATTTTACTTTATGAAGCTCTTTAGATATGTTAAAGATACTTGCTCAATATGGGTGCTTTTAGATTATTGGAACAGATTGTTTCTGTCTAATGACCTGACAGCCATGTCATTTGCGGTTGTCAGGTGTGCATGCAGGAGCCAGGCCCTGTGACCAGTAGGGCTTCACAGGACTGGGGCTTTCCTAAGTTTGTTCTGAAGAGGCAAGGCGCGGCCACACTGGTGAGGCCGATTGGTAACTCACAGCACCTGGTGGCAAGAGCTGGGAAGGGATATAAGGTCAGCATTTCCCTTTGGCTCTTTGCCACAGCAATACGTTCCCTGCCCTGCTGGGTTTGGCTTTACTCCTTGCTTCTTGACCCTCGGACCCTTGGCTTCGTGACTCCTTGGTTCCTGACCCTCGGACCCTTGGCTTCATGACTCCCGGCTCTCTGACCCTTGGACTCTTGGCTTCCTAACTCCTGGCTTCTGGACTCCCTTTCCTGCTCCCACCCCGCCACTTTCCCCCTAGTCCTGACGTCCCCAGACGGGACTTCAATCGCTCATGAATTGGACCGTGACAGCAGTTTTCAGAGGGCAAGGAATCTTATCATCCAGAAAGATACAGCAACCATTTTCAACCATCTCATTAACAATAATCCTGTATTTAGAGAAGACACTTGTACACGGTGCACAGAGTGCCCAGCCTGCCACCCCCAGGAAGCACAACAAAGGAAAAATGGAACCACATATGGGTAAAACAGCCACAACTTTATTGAATACAGGAGGATGCAATGGAACTAACCCAAACTTTGGACAAAACAGGCCATAGTCAGAGCTCTCTTTTAAGGCTGAGGTAAGCCCTGCCTTTGCTAGAAATCTGCCTGCAGCAAGTACACTCTCGGTGAATCCCATGAAACCCACCAAGTTCAGATGCGGCTGCTACCTCTCTGGGCCTGGCTGTGGAGGCCTCACAAGATGGCAGCGCCATGGAGACGTGCAGAGAAGCCTGAGTTGTATTGCAAACCCACATTTTAAATCTGTGAGCAATAAATTGCTTTACCAACTGCCTAATGCTTCAGAAATTTAAATAGGCTGATCTACTACCCATTCCAGTCCACATGACCCAGAAGCTGTCTGCAGACAAACACCGGCTACCACAGCCAGTAAAGCAAGATGAGCGCCGCAACCCCAGAGTCGTCCGCAACTGGACCTAATGGTCAGGGTCCCTTTACCTCACTACCTATTTACTCCAGAGCAAGTTAACAAAACTCTTGCAGAGTAAGTAGGTTGTAAATTGTGCCCAAAATTTCCCTCCAGGAGAAAGAGGGAGTCATTATGGGGGCAGAAGAAGTCCAATCATTTTGACTGTAAACTCTGGGCGTATTTTGACTGTGTAGTGGTTAACAAAGAGGCAGGTGCTAACTCTGGAGCATGGAGAAGCATGTTTTGAACAGAACACTTTATCTCATTTCAGTCTCTAGTAAAGAATGTTACAATGATGAATGACTTCCAATTCCCTCACATTCCTCCTTTCCAGTGTTAACAAAGTTTTACTCTGTATCGAACTTCAGTTCTACGTCATGTGGATTGTACTACACACAATGGGAAATCTTAATATATGAGAATGGAAAAATTTCTACCAGTAATAGGGGTTGTATGGGCTGTTAGTGGTAGGGAAGCAGTTGGCACTGTGGTCTAAACCACTGAGCCTCTTGGGCTTGCCGATAGGAAGGTTGGCAGTTCAAATCCATGCAACGGAGTGAGCTCCTATTGCTCTGTCCCAACCTAGCAGTTTGAAAGCATACCAGTGCAAGTAGATAAATAGGTACAGGGAACGTAAAACTGCATTTCTGTGTGCTCTGGCACTTGTCACAGTGTCCCATTGTGCCAGAAGTGGTTTAGTCACATGACCTGGAAAGCTGTCTGCAGACAAACGCCGGCTCCCTTGACCTGAAAAGCGATATGAGTGTCACCCCCCATAGTTGCCTTTGACTGGACTTAACGATCCAGGGGTCTTTTGCCTTTATTTTACCGGAGGGGTAGTATCTCTGGTGGAGGAAATGTCCTGCTCACTTTTGTTCATCTTTGGTCCTCACCCTGCACTCAATTCTTACCTGTGGCTCCTCAAAGCTGTTAGCACATAACAGTGCCCCTTCACCGGGAAATGGCTTTGACTGGCCAGCTAAACCAGGTGAGGGTAGCCTATGGGTCTCAAACCCTTTGGTAAGTTAGGAACTTCTCCTGCATGCAAAGACTGGCTCCAGCGGATTGAGTGGACAAAATTAATAGTAGGTCCAGTGCCAAGGGCCTTCTGGCGGTTCCCTCACTGTGAGAAGCCAGGTTACAGGCAACCAGGCAGAGGGCCTTCTCGGTAGTGGCACCCACCCTGTGGAACACCCTCCCACCAATGTCAAGGAGAAAAACAACTACCAGATTTTTAGAAGACATCTGAAGGCAGCCCTGTTTATTAATGTTTAATAGAATATTGTATTTTAATATTCTGTTGGAAGCTGCCCAGAGTGGCTGGGGAAACCCAGCCAGATGGGTGGGGTATAAATAAATTATTATTATTATTATTATTATTATTATCATCATCATCATCATCATCAATAAGGCAAATTCTGCACATGCTGTAGAGGGAGGTGAGGGGCAGATGGGTCTCATCAGTCTGGGAAGGTAGCCCATCTAGGAGAAAGAAAACTCTGGTCCTAAACCTATGCTGCCTTGTGGGATATCTTTGGGAGAAGAAAAGGCTAAGGAGTAAACCTTACACAAATCTGGAATGAAGTCCTTAAGACGGTTTGATGCTGACTTGTACACCGCCTTCCTACAACTCTTGCAGCCAAGCTGGTGCCAAACATATTGTCCTGCTTTCCTTTAGACCACATCAGTGAGGCCGAGGGGGGGGGGTATGTCTTGCCATCTAGGCAGCTCAGGACTTCCATACACACCACCCAGGTTTGTGGCCTGGGGAGGTCACTTTGGTACTACTAACGGAGTGGATTGGCTTTACCCCCCGAAGGCACACTCTCACTCTATTGCCACTTGATACAGATGTATGCCAATAAGCTGGATCCCAATTTGGCATCCATAAAAGAGCCCAGTTTGGCTCAGACCAATTGAGACGCTGCCAAATTTGGTTTGGGAGTATGAGCGCACTGAATTCTCCCCACTATTCACTATTGAGAGCCAGCTCTAGAGCTGAAGGCATAATCCAGTGGGCCTCCTATATATGCACAGTGTCCTGTTTTATTGGAGATTAAGGCTCACAAGGAAAGTTTGGTGGTGCCTCATCAAGAAGCCAGATCAGGAGACCAGGGCATCTGCAGCACCTTGGAGAGCTCCTATGATCATATTGTTGAAGACTTGCAAGTCATTTTTTTCTTCAGTCACCTAGCACCGGCCTTGCATATGTTGCATAGATATATAAAACCAATAAGCCTTCCCCAGAAGAGCTGTCTGGCTGTTAAAGGGCCCTCATCTTACTCTGCAGCCCTGAGGCTCAGGAGACAGGGGTACTATGGAAGACTGTCGCTCTGTATTGGTGGCAAGTTGGTAGGATCCTGAAGGCAGTTCTGGCAGTTCCTCCCCTACAGATGATGCTGGAGGCTCATCCTCCATTGTGTAGTGTGTGGTATCTGGGTCATGACACCAGTTTGGCTGCCCTCTCTATGGTACATCGAGGCTCCAGGAGACTCTTTTAGTCATTGTGTCGGTTGTGACCATGCTTTTCCTCAACAATGGTCTAGAATGATTGTAAGAGGGCAAGCCTCTTATTTAGCAAGGTCTGGGAATCACAGCAGCTAACTTCCTCATGAGGCAAGCCTGATGATGGTCGGTCATTGGAGAAACAAAGGAGCTGATGGGCAGCTATTAGCTCCTGAATGGAAGTCATGAATCAGGCAGAAGACTCTTTCAGGCACAGAGGGAGAAGTTGCCAGGGTAACAAGGGGTATGATGTCACCACAGGAAAAAGTGTCATTTGCAGGAAGCTTTTGAAATGAAGGTTGCCAGAGTGATGGGGGGGATGCTGGAAGTGGGAGAGGGTGAGTTGTTTTCTGCAAAGGCTGCTGGGAAGGAGGAGGAAGCAGTGGGTAGAATTTCATATGCACTGGCTAGGAGAGGCTGCACTAAGAGACTGGGGGTGGGGCATGACTGTCTGCTCCGTGGACCCAAGCTTGCTAAAGATATGAGAGGAGCAATGAGAGACACTCTTTTCTGCACTCCCTCCATTGAAGGCTTCAGGTGTATATAGATTGGGGTGGCTCCTGCTCCAGAGTGCAGCATGGCGGTGTCAGGTCTGACTGCTGATCATTTGGTGAGAGGAAGGACTAGATTTCATCGTCCCTTTGAACAGATGTGATGTTAGCATTTAACAGACTGAAACACCGAAAATGCACAAATCTTGAGCTGAAAGTTGCAGCCCCACAAAATGCGCGAACAGACTTGACATTGCAACCCTGGGATAAATAAATGCAGCTTATGACTCAGTGAGTTACATTTTTTTGTTTACAGCCCTCGTTGGCTGTTCCTATAGTAACAAATCAATATTGTACTTTCTGTAGGTGGAAAGCATAGCACACAGGGATAAATATCTGCTAAATGACTCTGGCGCACCTGTAGATTTCGGTTCAGGTATTCCACATCCACACTGGGAGTTAAGCCAGGTTTATTTTTATGCAAATACATTTGCTACGTGTATGCTGGCATTCCAACAGTGTTTCTTGCACTAAACAGCAAATGTCTGGCTGATTCTGGTTCAGTATCAAGACCAGAAGATGTATGTCATCTTTTCACTGTAATTTTAACTGCTGTTGTAATTTACTGCTTGCTTGGACTGAAATGCTTTTATATTGTTATAGTGAATTGTATCTTTGCCATTGTCCTGTAATTTTATTTGTGAACATGCTTAAGCGTTTTGGGTTTTTTGCCTGGGAAGACACCTGCATAGAAACACAGAACCGTAGAGGTGGAAGGAACCCTGAGGGTCATCTAGCCCAGGAATCCCCCAACTCAGCCCTCCATATGTTTTGGGACTACAACTCCTATCATCCCTAGCTAACAGAACCAGTGGTCAGGGATGATGGGAATTGTAGTCCCAAAACATCTGGAGGGCCAAGTTTGGGGATTCCTGATCTAGCCCAATCCCATGCAGGAATCTCATGTCATGCATCTTTTTAAAAATGTCATGCAAAGTAACTAGTGCTGAGATCTGAGAAGTCAGTAATCTCTACATTGACTATGCTCTGATTTCATTATCAAAGGCAGTATGCCTCTGAATATCAGTTGCTAGAAATCACAGTTTGGGAGGATACTGTTGTTCTCAGGTCTTGCTTGTGGGCTTTTCAGAGGCATTTGGCTGGTCACTGTGTGAAGAGAATGCTGAACTAGGTGCATATGGTAAGGTTGGTAGTACAATAGCTTTGTAAACAAGCATTTTGGTTTCCCTGTGAATGTCCCAGTCCTCAAAATTTTTACACATCACTTGGGAAGACAGGCGAACTACTATCAGGGTACCGGAAGAAGCAAAGATCACCAATGTCGAAGCAATGATTCTTCAACATCAACTTCGTTGGACTGGTCATGTTGTGCGGATGCCTGATGATCGTCTTCCAAAGCAACTACTCTATTCCGAACTTAAAAATGGAAAGCGTAATGCTGGTGGTCAACAAAAGAGGTTTAAAGACGGTCTCAAGGCAAATCTTAAAAAATGTAATATAAACACTGACAACTGGGAAACACTGGTCTGCGAGCGCTCCAATTGGAGAACAGCCTTTACCAAAGGTGTCACGGGCTTTGAAAACACTCGAACTCAGGACGCAAGGGAGAAACGTGCTAAGAGGAAGGCACGCTTGGCAAATCCACACCATGATCAACTCCTGCCTGGAAACCAATGTGGAAGGACTTGTGGATCCAGAACTGGCCTCCACAGTCACTTACGCACTCATTGTTAAAACCGTGTTTATGGAAGACAATCTTACTCAGCTACGAGTTATCACCAAAGAAGAGAAGAAAGAAGAAGAAGAACTAGGTGGGTCTTTGAATTGATCTAGCTGGCTCTTCTTACATTCCGACATGCAGCCTTGACTGCTGTTTCTGGCTCCACATCCTTGTCCCATACATGGAGTGGCTTTTTATTTATTTTATCACAAAAGTTGATAACTTTGCAGGTGCAGGGCAGTAAATTAGTTCATCACATCAACATCATCATTGACTTTTATTGCACTAGCCATAGGCCATGACATTATTCAGAAAAATAACAAAACGAAAAACAGCAATAACCATAAAAATCCTTAGGCACCACACATACAATATAAACCACGGTCACAACTACTAAGATTGTTTGTTGCATTAAATAGAATAGCAGAAGATTCTCTAGTAAAATGTGCCAAATTAAATATCTGAATACCATTTGCAGTTGACTGTTATTTTATCTAGTTCTTTCCTCCTGAACTTCTTAGCTTCCAACACATTTAGTGCTACTTTATAAGTTACAAAGTCATTAGTATCTCTCAGCAGCCATTTCACCCTTTCCACCCTATTCAAGTGAGTTCCATTCGGAAAGAGGGGTTTTATGAATCGGTCTCTTGGGTCTATATATAACAGCCACTGCAATAAATAGTGGCACAGGTCCTCCACACAGGATTGCCCACACAGACAAAGTCTTTCTTCATAATGTACTTTGCCGTAGCATGCATCCAACACCACTGAGGGCATCGATTGGAATCGTAATTCTGTGAAAGCAATTCTAAGCATGGCAAGTGGGAGTTTTGACAGGTAACTGGCCTGGGTATGCTCCATTTTAATAAGTGGGAACCATGGCAAACTCTTGGTAGAAGCCATCATGGTTAGATCCCTTTCTGCATCGGACCTGAAGAGACAATCTCTTAAGTGCCTCTTGTCCATCTTCATAGTCACCTGAAAATCTTGTAATTGGTATTGGGACAAGAGGCGTCGGATACCATCCTTCCAACATTTGGTCTGTTTCTGTTCTGTGTGTGACATAGTGGGGAATCTCTCCTCCAAAAGTAAAGTAGTTAACAAGCAGCACCCATGAAACAAATAGCCACCTGTAGCCAGCTTACTTCTTGTCAAGAATGACTTCTCATAAGTGGAAACTCTCCTCTTCCTCCTCCACATTACTAGATCTCCTCTGTTGGACTCCTACTTCACTTGAAATAAACACAGCCTATCAGTAATGCATGGTTTGCTCCTGATAGGAAATGCTGTTAATGCTGAGAGAGGGAAAACAGTAATTCTCATCCATCATTTTAGCACACTTCACTGTGACTGAGCAGAGATAAGGGATTCTTCTCACACTACCATTTCCAGCCTCCTCAAATCTCTTCCGTTTCCTTTTCGAGTGCCATAAATGTTTGTGAAGGAATTTATGACTGAACTCTCTGTGGAGTCACCTCTGCGATGTAGCTGTATGGACCCACAAATGATGTGAATCATAATAATTAATGGTAATAATATTAATAATAATTTGAAAGCATGGCTTTGAAAAAAATCAGCTGCCCTGGAATTTTGGTTTTTGTTATTTGGCAAGGAGGCATTTCCCTCTGCAATTACTCTTCAGTCCTTTTGCATGTAAATTAGACTTGCGGCAAAATACCCCATTGCTCTGTAATGCAGAGTGTTTGCTGGATGGGCAGTCATAAAGCCATGCACACCAGCTGTGCTGTGCTTAGTATCGTCATTTATTCACTGTTTTATGCTTCCTTGTGATATGTTAAATGCAAGATATTGCTTCAAGGGCATCAGGCTTTTATCTGTTGAATGTCACTTCTTAAAGAAGATGTACCCTTTATTCAGTGTAAAAGGACCCCTTGCAGGGCGGAACAAGCTCACCCCCTACCCAAATGGAGATTGGTGCCAGGGAAAAGTAGGTGGTAGAGTCTGCCTGCAGGAGAAGAGGGGAAACTTGGAGACTTGGGAAGTGGGGAGGATTGGATTACAGAACTGGATGGGGAAAATGGTACTGGTCTGTTCCCTTACAGAATGGCAGGGGCTGAGTGGATGATGCCTGCTCATTCCTTTTGTGATGCAGCTCTTTTGGTGAGCTGAAGATGACAGACCTTATTCTTCACCTAAAGATAAACACCAGAGTTGGGGGAACTGGCCCTCCAGATGTTGCCAGACTCCATCAGCCTCTGTCAGCATGACCAATGGTCAAGCATGATGGGAGTTTTGGTACTCCAGGAATTGATGGGCTACAAATTTTGCTATCCTTGATGCATCTTGAAGTTGGGTTGCATGCAAGATCCATACTCAGATTTCCCAGGCTCTTCAGATCCTCGCCTGATTAACAAGAAGGCCTGTCGATGCTTTAAAGCATGTTTAATGGCATTAATCCAGTGTCCAGTCAAAGGCGACTATGAGGTTGTGATGCTCATCTCACTTTCAGGCCGAGGGAGCCGGTGTTTGTCCACAGAGAGCTGTCTGGGTCTTGTGGCCAGCAGGACTAAACCGCTTCTGGCTTAACGGGACACCGTGACAGAAACCAGAGCGCACGGAAATGCTGTTTACCTTCCTGCCTCAGTAGTACCTATTTATCTACTTGCACTGGCATGTTTTTGAACTGCTAGGTTGGCAGGAGCTGGGACAGAGCAACGGGAGCTCACTCCGTTGTGGGGATTCGAACCACCGACCTTCTGATCAGCAAGCCCAAGAGGCTCAGTGGTTTAGACCACAGCACCACCTGCGTCCCTATTGGTTCGAGAAGAGTGAATTTAA
The DNA here is from genome assembly GCF_965153285.1 of Podarcis tiliguerta. Classification (NCBI taxonomy): domain Eukaryota; kingdom Metazoa; phylum Chordata; class Lepidosauria; order Squamata; family Lacertidae; genus Podarcis; species Podarcis tiliguerta. The sequence continues at coordinate 80,921,744 of NC_139539.1, forward strand.
AGGTACCCCTGCCCGTACGGGCCAGTCTTGACAGACTCTAGGGTTGTGCGCCCATCTCACTTAAGAGGCCAAGGGCCAGCGTTGTCCGGAGACACTTCCGGGTCACGTGGCCAGCGTGACAAAGCTGCATCTGGCGAGCCAGCGCAGCACACGGAAACGCCGTTTACCTTCCCGCCAGTAAGCGGTCCCTATTTATCTACTTGCACCCAAGGGTGCTTTCGAACTGCTAGGTTGGCAGGCGCTGGGACCGAACGACGGGAGCGCACCCCGCCGCAGGGATTCGAACCGCCGACCTTTCGATCGGCAAGCCCTAGGCACTGAGGCTTTTACCCACAGCGCCACCTGGGTCCCATGCAAACAAATGCAAACAAAAGTAAATTTCTTCCCCATCCCTACTCTGATCTTCATGTGCTGAATCCTGCACTACCTACTGAACCTACCTACTGGTTTGTTGGCTTGTTCATCCGCTGTTGCCTGCAACTTCATAGCCATCTACTTGTGCAGCTACAATTATTTTCAGTGGAGATCCTCTTGACTGGAACTGAGAATGTTCCCCACAGATTGTCCTCCATGGAATCGGTAGAGATGGAACATTGTGAGTAAAATACGTATTTGCTCATCTGTATTTTTGAGCCCCCTCCTTTTTCTGCAATCCCCTCATGCGCTCCTTTTTGCCCACATTTAAAGCTAGTTTTAAATTGAACTGTAGCCTTGTTAACCCTTATTTGTGTAGCAATAAAAGCACGTGTGGCGTGCTGAATGAAATACCCACCCCTACTTTCTCCTTCCTCTTTCTTTTACAATTTAGGAAAGGATGGCTATTCACCCTTATCATTAAGGAAGCCATGTTGCTCTGGGATTTGAATGCGGTAATTAACTATAAACTAGAAAGAGATTTTGGTGGGCAGAACATCTAATAAAGGAGGTTAATTAGCTGGCTGAATGGCAACAGCACCATGATATAGGGGCACTGAATAAGCTGAAAGCAATTAAGGGAACTATACATACATCAGAATCTCTAATTTCATGAATGCTAGCAACTGCTTTGTATGATTAAAAATGGCTTGGCTCTTTAAAATACACCCGCACTACAGTGATTTCCCCTTCTAATTGCTTGTTTGTTGGGCTGCATTTCAGGAAATGTATTTAGTAATTAATTGTCGTAGGATACACTGCACTACTGTATACTTCTTCCTATATTTTTTTTAAGTAGAGATGCACTGTGGTAAAGTAAAGCAGGTGATCATTTAGCAATCTGCTACTTCAAATCTCCCTTAATAAGCCATAGCCATCTCCTTCTTATGTATATTGCTTGGGTGGCAGCTTTTGGGCTCATGGCTGACAACCTCAGAATGAGAGACCTTGAGCTTGTGCCTCCAGCCAAGTCAAAATACCTGTGGGGTGGGGTACAGCAGGCAAAGATGGAGAGGTTCGGCAAGTTCATACTCCACCCTCTCTGCTATCAACCCCTCCCTCTTCTTATATATGCAGAAAATCCAAAATGGTTGAATGTCTCCATCTTGTCTTTCTTTTGGCTGTCATATGCAGCAGCTGCAAATTCCATGATAGAACTGGACTTTTCTTTATGTTTTTTGAGCTGCTGACATTGTGAAAAACACAACAGACACACAATGCTGTGTGGAAATGACCCTGGGTGGATCACAGTGACCACTGGGTGCTATCACATCTAGCCCTATTACCATAGCTGTCAACTTACAGATTTGAAAATAAGGGGCCAGCTGCCTCGAAAATAAGGGATCAGCAGCCAAAATAAGGGATTTTTCGGACACAGGTATGTTCAACTTCTGAGCCCCTCCGAGCCAAAGGCAGAAAGCCCAGCCAGCAGTCAAACGAAGCCTCAAGTGGTGGTTCCCACAGCGCAGCAACCCAGCAAAGGGGATGCAGCAAGGAAAACCACCGCTGGGAAGCGCTGAGCAAAGGCGAGTCCCCAGGCAACATGGCCGATTTGATCGGCACAAGGCATGCTAGCTCCACCCCCCAGTCGTTCTTAGACTCCTTATTGGGTGAGCAACACAGCCAAGCAACACAGCTGGAGCCTCCCTCCTCCCTGGCCGACAGGGAGGGAGGGAGAGGAGCTGCTTCCTTTTCCAGTGCTTGGAATGAATTAGTTCAGTTTAGTGAAGTTCACTGAATTAGTTCCAAAATCTCAACTATACCCGAAAGTCGTTCCCATAGTTGCTGATGAACTGAAAGCAAATTAAGTTTCTTTGGGAGTAAGACTTTGAACAATTTCTTCAAGTTCGTTTTCTTACATTTTCTTACATTTCTTACACAGCAGCTCGCAACTTGCTGAATGCTGATCCCTCCCCCACCATTATCATTTGGGTGAACTTGAACTGTGAACTGAATGTGATCTGAACTAGTTCATTCTGGAAAGGGATGAAGCTGAACTGGAATAACTTCCTTTTTTGGACTCGTCAAATTTGAACTAGAACTAGTTCCTTTTAAAAATGAACTTTCCAAAGTTTGGTCTTTAAAAAATATTATGCAGGAATACCATTCATACTTCCTCTGCTTTTGGTTCTCCTTTTCCACCCCTGCTCACTACAAAATTCATGAGTGTCTTAGCTATATACATCAAAGCTTAATTTCATATGCATAATATATGTACAGTCAAAAAGTTATAAGGATGCTATTTGACCAGCTCATGTTTCAGGAAAAATAATAATAACTTGGCCTAGTTCTGTAGGCTTTTTTCTGATTAATTGGATGTAAACATAACAGGAAGGCTGGAAATGAAAGGCAGAAGGTTGAAACAGATACTTCAAAACAACAGCCTTCAAATGCCATCATATTTGGTGCATATAGTTGAGCCATATTACTACTTGCTAAACTGCTTATTCAAAACCTGACATCCTTTGGGGTGGAGGAAGAAATCCCTGTTATTTGGAGTAAGTTAGAGCTGTTAAAAATAGTAAAAAAAAAATCAGAAGGAAAAGGCAGAGTCAGACCACCTAATAAATACAGTATAGACCCATGCATGGTTTGGTCCACTGATTATTCATACATAAATAATTTTATTTGTATGCCACCTTTCCACAGTTCATGAAAAGAATACATAACTACAACATAACAAAAGCAGATATAAACAATAAATAAAACATTTTAAAATGCACAATGAAACTGAACAATTTCCACAGAAATCACAAGATCTAAAATAAAGATACAATGAATCAAAACCAGCAAGGACCACCCCCAAAATGAAACCCCACAAAATTAACAGGACTCACAGCCAATATGTGGCTTAATCTGCCAGTGAGAAGTTCTATCTGCACATCGGTCCAAGGGAGGAGAGATGGGGAGGCTTGCTCCAAAATGCACGGCCATCTTTTATCCTCCCCATCCCTAGTCCTTAACCGTGCAATGTCAAGGAGCTGTCAAGCGAGCCCAGGTCAACCACAGGGTAGGGAAGCATGGGAGGTATGCAATGCAATTAACTTTTTATTGCCTGAAAATAACAACACAGTAGAGTCCTCTGGTTCATCTTAATCCAGTTAAGACGTTGTTGAAACTGAACATGAGCCTCGGCCTTCCCCCTCTTGCCTCTCACTCTGGATCCCTCCCAAGCAGACGAAGGCTGCGTCAAGGAAGTGAGCTCTTCCTCTTGGCCTGTCTGGCCCATTGCAGGACTCTCCTCGAGCAGGGTGACAGATGAGGAGGAGATCCAGCAGGACTGGGATTGTCCTGCTTCTTGGTAGCAAGGACAATCTCTGAGTCCTCTCTGTCAGAGTCTGCGCTCACACTGTCACTCTCAGCCTGTCCTGGAAGACCCTCCTTCTCCTGACCCCCCTTGATTGCTCAATCTCCCCTGCTTCTAGCACCTCCCTGCTCATTTCTTCTGCAGACTACTCTTCTCATCACTGACTAGAGCCAGTGTGGTGTAGTGGTTAAGAGCGGTGGACTCGTAATCCGGTGAACTGGGTTCGCTTCGCCGCTCCTCCACATGCTGTTGCTGGGTGACCTTGGGCCAGTCACACTTCTCTGAAGTCTCTCAGCCCCACTTACCTCACAGAGTGTTTTTTGTGGGGGAGGAAGGGAAAGGAGATTGTTAGCCGCTTTGAGACTCCCTCGGGTAGTGATAAAGCGGGATATCAAATCCAAACTCCTCTTCTTCTTCAGTGTCCCTCCATCACAATCCAGGATCTAAGCCATCATCTTCTGTGTCCTTCCCGGGACAGGGGCTCTTGGGTGAGAAGCTTCCACCACTCTTCCTCATCCAGTCAGTCCCTGACAGCAAATGAGATTGCTGCTATGGATGTAAGGAGGCTGTGATTTTCCTCCTGTCCTGCTTCCATTGCAATTAGTGCTATTTCCCTTCCGGTGGTGCTGTGGTCTAAACCACTGAGCCTTTTGGGCTTGCTGATTGAAAGTTCAGTGGTTCGAATCCCCACGAAGTGGTGAGCTCCCGTTGTTCTGTCCCAGCTCCTGCCAACCTAGCAGTTCAAAAGCATGCCAGTGCAAGTAGATAAATAGGTACCTCTGCAGTGGGAAGGTAAACGATGTTTCCATGTGCTCTGGCACTCATCACGGTCCTCTGTGTGCCAGTAGTGGTTTAGTCATGCTGGCCACATCGCCTGGAAAACTATCTGTGGACAAACGCCTGCTCCCTCGGCCTGAAAGCAAGATGAGGGCCGCAACCCCATAGTCGCCTTTGACTGAACTTAACCGTTTACCTTTTTACCTTTACCTTATTTCCCTTCCACTACATTGCTATGACCAAACTCACTTAACTAATTAATTTCCATGCATTTCAATGGAAGAGAAAATAAAGAGTGAAGTTATTATTTACGTATTTCCAGAAGGGGGGGGGGAGCAAATTTCCATTTCCTGAACATGCAGATTGTGGACATTTCTGTTCCCATTTTCCTTTCTGGTGGAATTCTCTGACATCCCTAATTACTCAATGGAAAAAGGACGAACCGGGGCCTAAGCATGACTTAACTTTGAGGGGTCTATATCCCAAATGGCATATTTTTGATTTCTCGTCTGTCTTCATAGCTTCTAAGTTACACTGCACTGAATGCCACTTATTTTCTATAATCTGTCAACAGTTGTCAACATGCAATCAATAACTTGCCCATGGATTTGTTATGCTGATACAGTAGTAAATAGAATGTTATTGATTCCTCGGCTTTGAACAAAAGTAATTTTTATGATGTTGCTCAGATCTGAAACTCAAAAGAATAGCTACTGAGTTTTGAAGAGCTCTTGTCAAACCAGAAACTAGTCCAGGAAATACTACCTTCCCTTTTCCTTTTTTAAAAGAATTGCCTTGGAAAGTACATATTTTTGTTTAAACCTGTGCTTGTCATATCTTCCACTTCCCAAAGTAGTGGCAATAAATGCCGGCCTTTAATGCTTTTTTGTTGCAAGAATAATCAATAGCTGAGTTCTGAGAATTGTGTTTTGCCACGTTCTATATAGCACTTGAGTTGGCACACAAAGCTATAATTCAATAGCAGCAGAAATCACATGGTGTCATGTGGCTTGTATATAATTTTGCTACCATTTCAAAGGGGGTTGGAAGGAGATTTCAGCTGTGCAGATATAATGTTGGTAACTGCTTTTTTGGACTTTATTCTTTCCTTTCCTTAAAAACATGAAACTTTCCAAAAGGGAAATCATTTAAGGTAGCATTGAGCCTGTTGCCTTGGAAGTGGGACGTATTTGTTTAAGCACTTCCAAGTCTTACTACACTGAACACCACAACTTTAGGATGAGTTTATTTTATTGGTTCCGTTAACAAGGTTGTTTCACGGCTTTGCTCAAGGTCTGCACTTTCCTCTGCCGCCGTTCTGATTTCACACAGGCATTTCCTAAAATTAATTCAAATTCTGAAATTAAAACAAAGATCCCAAACATCCCTAGAGGTGTCACTACTCTTTACAGAGAACTGGGAGGTGGGATGTGAAACTATATGGGTTTTAGCCTGGGATTCAGGCAGTATCATTCAATGCACCTGTTCCTCATTTGCTACATGCCCCTGTTTTCAGCCCATGCTGATCTCTTTTTCATCTTGATATATCAAAATCATTTGTGAACACAGAGGGCACAGTATTGCAAAGTGCCTCGAGGTTCTTGCAGGGTATTGCTTGCTTGTTTACAATCAAACTGAATGTAGATTTTATGAAATAAATGCATAAACAGAGACTCTCCTGAATTATCTGTGTGTTTGGGCAAGGGATCAGGAGGGTTCTTCAAGGATTCTGGGAATCCATATTAAAATTAATACAAGAACCTTGTTGTTCTTGTAACTTATGGGGAATGGTGCAAGCTTTTTAAATATTGGTGTTATGCACTGGCCTTACATAAGCTCTGGGTTGGACTAGATGACCCTTGTGGCTCCTTCCAACTCTGCAACACTATGGTTCTATGAATCTCAAGTCTTTCTATTTTGTCTCAGTAAGTCTAAAATTATTAACTACACCTGGTGAAGAAATGTGTCCCTTCTACATGCATAACAACCTGATTTATAATCCCCACATAGCCATGAAGTTGACAAGGTGACCTTGAACGAGTCACTGTTTCCCAACCCAATCTACCTCACAGGATTGTTGTGAGATGTTGGGGAGATTGTTGTGAGATGTTGGGGAGAACCACGCAAAGCCCATTTAGCTTCTTGGAGGAAAATATTAAATGTATATAAATTGTCAGGAGTTCAGCCTACACTCGAGTAGGACCCTGGCAGAGACACATGCCTGACTGGCCTGTTCCCTCCCTCCTGGTTGATTGCTTGGGAGCTTCATAAGCTTTCTTCAGCCCAAACATCACAGCGATTGATGCCAACCAACACCAGCACACTTAGGGATCTGCAGAGTTTGCGCATCATGGGTGACAGACCTCAGCAACTCAGCGTTTTGGCTAATCTACTTTATTTACATATAAACACACACGGAGCACTGCAACATGGCTCCCTCTCTCTTTAGCATCAGACAGCAAAGAGAATGAACAAAGAGAATGAACAAAGGACAATAGTCCCACTTCACAGAACACAGTAACACAAACATCCTGTCTTCGTCACTTCCCACTCTGTGGAGTCAAAACATATACCGTCATGTGATAGACAAAAATCCTATGACTGCAATCATGGAGCAGGAATTCTAGCATAAATGGCATAAACACATACATACAACATAACAAGAGTCACTCAGTAGAGCTGCCCAGAGAGAGATGGTGTCTGTGCTTCCGAGGAGTAGTGACATGTGGTCTGGAAGATGGGCTGAGACATAGTGGGGTGGAAAACTGATCCCCCCATCCTCCATAAGTAGTTGGGACAGAGTTAAATATTTTTGCCTCTTAGGCCCCACCTGCTTTAAATGTATACTGCAGATGAAGCCAGGACTAGAGAATCTCTCACACGTTTTTTGCTTCTGCCAACAGCATAAAAGATGCAGGCAGGGTGCTGGCTTTCCTTCAGCTCAACAGCTCTTCCAATATAATCTCTTAAATAGCATCCTTTTCTGGGTTTCTATTCTTTGTTTGACATTCCCCAGAAGACCTTTAATATGGCAACCTCTGGTGTGTTTTTTGTTTTGTTTCTAAGCTCATCTCATCTTTGGAATATTTTGCTAGTCATTTTTTAAAATTTACTTTTGGTGAATGTAAATACGGTACAAAACAGATAGCTCATTTGAAAGTGTCCTGGGAGAGGCAGAAATGTTGTCAATGCAGCAAGAAAAAGTGGCTTTCACCTATACAGCGCTTGCCGGCTAATTTAAAATAATGAGCTCTCTTATAAATGCCAACACATTTATTTCTTTAATGCCGGATGGATGTGTTCCATGGCAACTTCTGTACAGCACATTTCTCCTCTGGGTTCATCCTACAGCAGAAAGTGGAGGTGGATACATTTTACTGCTTTAAATACATAGCATTTTAGAGGAGCCAGAGTTCAGTGGCAGAGCATGGGTCTTGAATATATGAGGGTCCATGTTAGGTCCCTGACATCTCTAGAGATAGTAAGAGACTGTCCACTGGCCACAGTGATCCATGCGATGGTCATCTCCAGGCTTGACTACTGTAATTCGCTCTACGCAGGGCTGCCCTTGAAGCTGTCCCAGAAACTCCAGCGGGTGCAGAATGCTGCAGTGAGGCTCTTCACGGGGTCTCTGCCATGGGAGCATATTCACCCAGTGCTTTTCAAGCTGCACTGGCTCCCAGTGGAGTACAGGGTCAGATTTAAGGTGCTGGTTTTGACCTTTAAAGCCCTTCACGGCCTAGGACCCTCGTACCTACGGGACCGCCTCTCCTGGTATGCCCCACGGAGAGCCTCAAGGTCCATAAATAGCAACACCCTAGAGGTCCCGGGCCCTAAGGGAGTTAGATTGGCTTCAACCAGAGCCAGGGCCTTTTCAACTCTGGCTCCGGCCTGGTGAAACGCTCTGCCTCATGAGACCAGGGCCCTACAGGATCTGATTTCTTTCCACAGGGCCTGTAAGACAGAGTTGTTCCGCCTGGCCTTTGGCTTGGAGCCAATTTGATTCCCTCCCTCCCTCTCTCTCTTTTTTCTTTTCCTTCTCCTCCTGCGATGAGGCTACATTTTAATATTTTAATGTTCCATTATTTGAATGTTGTATTTTACTTTTGTTTTTAAGTTGTAATCATTCATTTTGTTGTTATTATTGCTTGTAAGCCGCTCTGAGCCCCGCCTTGGCTGGGGAGGGTGGGGTATAAATAAAAAATTATTATTATTATTATATAATAAGGCTGGGTTAGGACTCATCCTCGTTGATCCTGGAGAGATGTTTGCATCACCAGGCTACCTGAACTGATTAATCTGCCTTGTGTAGGATGGCTTCTTACAGTGCAGGGTATCATCCTGTTAAAAGTATAGCAATTGTTGTCAGCATTCATCTTTCTCAAGAGAAAATGGACTGCACCTCCAGGGGTGAAATCAAACCGCTGGGTTTGCAGCATCAAATTGACCTCCCTGGGGTGCATGTCTGGGCAGTGTATATGGAGGTTCTGGGCTGCCTAGATGACAAGACCGCTCTCTCGGCCTCAATGATGTGGTCCAAAGGAAAGCAGAGCAATACTAATTTGGCTGTGGGAGTTGCCAGAAGGAGGGATACAAGGCACCATCTAACCATCTTAGGGACTCCACCCCAGGTATGTGTAGGGTTTATTAGCCTTTCCTTCTCCCGAAGATATCCTGCAAGGCAGTGGAGCTTTCCTTCCCAGGTTGATGGCCGCCATCTGCCCCTCACTTCCTTCTTGGTGGGAAGGGCCTTCTTGGTAGTGGTGCCCACCCTGTGGAATGCCCTCCCGTCAGATGTCAAAGAGATAAACAACTACCTGACATTTAGAAGACATCTGAAGGCAGCCCTGTTCAGGGAAGTTTTTAATGTGTGACATTTTAATGTATTTTAATGTAATCTTTGTTGACTGGGGAAACCCAGCCAGATGGGCAGAGTACAAATAATAAATTATTATTATTATTATTATTATTATTATTATTACTACTACTACTACTACTACTACTACTACTCTCTACAGCACCTGCAGAAACTGCCTTCTTGACCATTGGACTCCCTATTAATGTCATCTGCTCAATCTGTCCTTACACCTCAGTATTGCAATTATGAGAGTGCTGTTGTGTTCATGTCCTGGTTGTGGGCATCTGGTCATGTCAGGGACTGGAGTGAAGGGGAAGAGATTGAGGAGGAATGGTGGAGACCACACACCCCTTCTTCTGAATCTTCCAGAGAAGAGGAAGTCAGTATTGAATTACAGCAATGGTTTGAGGAAGGTCACAGCTCAGAGACAGGTGAACAGAAGAGTTGGGATGTGTTGGGAAAAGAGAAAGGGGGAGCTAGAGACAGAGCAGCCAGCTGACATGTTATCACTGGAGAGCATTTCTGACCCCCCTTTTCCCAGAACCTGGCGTGTGCTGAAAGTGGAAGAGCAAAGGGCTCAAGAGACAATTAGCCCCTGGTGGCCGCCGTAAGGGAAAGTTCTGTTGCTAGGAAGGGAGGGGGTGGAGTTCAGTTGGAGCAACACCATTTATGGGAGACAGACTGCATTCCTTTGTCTCACACCATGATAATCGAATAAACTCATTAACAGGAACTCTTCTTTGTTTTCTCTGCTGCTTGCTGCCACTGGGGGAGGGACAGAATTCCCCAAAGCCTGACAGGTTGGTCACCAGAACTGACTTTGCTCTGTCTACAGCCAGCAGGTTCTAGGCTTTCATTACTTCTTGAGTACTGTCAGTTTTCAATGAAGGCTTCAATTCTTATAGTGAATAGGAAAAAAACCACGACTATGATTTGAATTGTAGCAAAAACCCTATTTCTTAAATCGTAACTATTTTAATCTTCACTAAGAAAGGATTTCATCAAACATTGACTTTTCAATTCCAGTTCACAAACTAAATCTTCTTCCCCTCCCAATTTTCTACCTATTCCTCATTCTCAAATTCATTGTTGAAAAATCACGCAATTCCATAATTTGTAAACATTTGAATAGTGCAGTAAGGATAATTTATGAAGATGTGTGCAAATTGATCGGATCCACATTTGCACAGTGAATGGAGTTTATAAGCTTCCTTCGTAAAGGATTCAGATTTGGGGAGGTGGGTTTGCACTACAAAACCACCCTGCATATAATATGGCAAATTTACTGAAATTCAATTTTCTTTGTTGCCTTGCTTCAGCAGCTAAATGTCTGTTCATTAGGAAGTAGCACAGGAGACCAGCTTGGAAAAAACATTTGGCAACCTTCTATGGGGCCTGAGGACAAGAGGAGCTGTGGGCATGTAGGTAGGATTAATATTCAACATAGGAACTTAGGAAGCTGCCTTATACCAAGTCAAACCAATGATGTATTTCCCTTAGTGCTGCTAGCACTGACTGTCAGCAGCTCTCCAGCAATTCATCAAAAGGGCTCAAACCATCTGTCTTAGATGGAACCTGGGATCCTCTGTATGAAAGGCAAGTGCCCTGCCACTGAGTTATGACTGTTAGAATTCCTGCTCCATGACTGCAGTCATGGGATTTTTGTCTATCACATGAGGGTATATGTTCTGACTCCACAGAGTGGGAAGTGACGAAGACAGGATGTTTGTGTTACTGTGTTCTGTGAAGTGGGACTATTGTCCTTTGTTCATTTTCTCTTTGCTGTCTGATGCTAGAGAGAGAGGGAGCCACGTTGCAGTGCTCCGTGTGTGTTTATATGTAAATAAAGTAGATTAGCCAAAATGCTGAGTTGCTGAGGTCTCTTACGCAACTGCACAGACTCTGCAGATCCCTAAGTGTGCCGGTGTTTGTTGGCATCGGTCACTGTGATGTTCAGGCTGAAGAAAGCTTTTGAAGCTCCAGAACGAATGACCAGGAGGAAGGGAACATGCCAGTCAGGCATGTGTCTCTGCCAGGGTCTGACTCGAGTGTAGGCTGAACTCCTAACAATGACCCCCACCCCTGTTCACCAATAGGGTTGTCAGCTTCTATTTTGTCCTTGCTCCTGTGCCTTTCAACAGCAACCTGAACACAAAAAATTAAGCTGGGGAACCTTTGCTCATCACTTCTTTTTGTATCAGTGATGAAAAAGTTACCAAGCTTCAGCACATCCGACTGGTGATAAAAGCACAGGATCAGGGCTTGGGGGGTAGGAGGGGGAGACTTGGCAACCAAAGCCATGCTACTTGGTGAGAGGAAAGAGCTTCAAGGCAGCAGGTCCTCAGGATATATATTCACATATATTTTAAAGCCCCAGGATCTACAGGTTGGTTGTACCCAAAGCTAGTCCTGAGAGCCAGTGTGGTGTATTGGTTAACAGCGATAGACTCGTAATCTGGTGAACCGGGTTCTATACCCCGCTCCTCCACCTGCAGCTGCTGGGTGACCTTGGGCTAGTCACACTTCTCTGAAGTCTCTCAGCCCCACTCACCTCACAGAGTGTTTGTTGTGGGGGAGGAAGGGAAAGGAGATTGTTAGCCGCTTTGAGACTCCTTCAGGTAGTGATAAAGCAGGATATCAAATCCAAACTCCTCCTCCTCCTCCTCCTTGTCTTCTAACACCTCTAACAACTTTACATTCAGATGTACAGCATTGGACTTTGACTGAAAAGACTTGGGTTTGAATTTCTCAGTCAACTATGAAGAGTGGCTTTGGAGAATCACCCAACATTATTTGAACTCTCGTTATTTCCATAAACTAGAGGAGATTATACCCATAGACAAACGCCAATTAAGGAATTTCCATTTCTCCACTGCATGTAAATAAACTTCAAGTATGGGGTGGAGCTCAGGAAATGTGAAAACAGAGACTTTTAAGACCTCAGATCACCTCCACCTTTTGTTGGAGCGATTTCCTTACCAAGAAATATTCATATGTTGCAACCCCTGGTCTCTTGCCTTGCTGCAGTCTTGTGGTATACCAATCATAGACACACTGATCAGAACATCTTCTGCCCTGACATGCATAGGAGAAAAAATGTTTTGAGGTAGACAAAACAGACTGGACTGCCTACCTTTTCTCACAGCTGCCCAAATGACCTCTGGTTCTGTAGAAACTGTTGATATTTGGTGGTGTCGCAGGTTGCTACAGTTACTCGCAAGGGCAGGTTCCAATTAGCTTACAAAGTAACAGGGTGTACTTATGTTTAGCATCGTTCTAAGTATTATTGGAATCTATTAACTACTTCCCATACCCCAGACCTTTCAAGGCAGCTCTTCTCCCATGAGAAATAATTAGGGCAAAGCACAATTGCTCAAAGTAGTTCAAAGGGTTGGCGCAAGGTTCTGAGAAATGTTGATGTTGTAATGAGCTATTTGGTTGTTTAATTTTAAATACTAAAAGGTTTAATGCTAGCAATTTTGGGATCAGTCTTTTCTGCTAACATTCAATGGAGAAGAAGAGACCCTTAGATGATGGGACAATAAAAAAGTGAAAAATAAACATCATCTTCCGTATATGCTCTGAAAAGCATCTCTTCTCTGTTTTTTTATTTATTCATTCTGTTTATCAATTCAGAACCGTGTGTGCTGCCTTTCACTGTTGCAGCTCCCAGAGCAACCAACAAAGAAATTAACAATAAAAACATAAATACACTTGTCATTAAAATAATGTGTGTTAACAAAATAAAAAGCTGCAGGCAGTAAACACTTCCCAGGCTGAGATCCTATTCACTCTTATTCAGGAGTAAACCCTATTGAACCCAGAAGGCAGTCACCTCACCTTGGCCTCATGGGTGGGCTAGTCCTGCTCAGAAAGCCTTACTTCTGAAAAGACATGCATAACATTGCACTGTACATCAACTGCACTAAGTTATTGATGATGTCAATAGGACCCAAGTATCATCTAACTGGACCATAAAGTATCATCTAACTGGACCCAAGTATCATCTAGCTGGACCATAAAGAAGGCAGATCGCCGTCTTTATTTTTGATGCTTTTGAATTATGGTGCTGGAGGAGACTCTTGAGAGTCCCATGGACTGCAAGAAGATCAAACCTCTCCATTCTTCAGGAAATCAGCCCTGAGTGCTCACTGGAAGGACAGATCCTGAAGCTGAGGCTCCAATACTTTGGCCACCTCATGAGAAGAGAAGACTCCCTGGAAAAGACCCTGATTGGGAAAGATGGAGTGCACAAGGAGAAGGGGACGACAGAGGACGAGATGATTGGACAGTGTTCTCGAAGCTACCAGCATGAGTCTGACCAAACTGCGGGAGGCAGTGGAAGACAGGAGTGCCTAGCGTGCTCTGGTCCATGGGGTCACAAAGAGTCGGACACAACTAAATGACTAAACAACAACAACAACATCATCTAACTTCTCCCACTGAAATCAATGGGAACAAAGTACAACTTACTTTGTTTGGATCCAAACCATTGATTTCATTGAGATTTATATGTGAGGCAACCTTGACAGCCATTTCAATCTTTCACTCTTTTCGAAAGGAACATAATATTTAATGATTTTTTTTCTCTCCAAAAAAAGAGAACATGACATATAAACAGCCCAAATAACAATTGCCTTACAAACTTGCTGGAGGGGGTAGGAACTGCTTCAGGACTAATCTGCTGTTTATTGTTGGAGTTAAGCTCCTATTCTTGGACAAGCAAATCTTTTTTCCCAGAGACTTTAGCTGTTTCTTTATTATCATCTCTGAAGTTTTGTTTTCTCAGGCTCCTGTACTGTCTGATAACCCCCAAATGGTTTTGAATTAACACCCTGTTGTGTCTGTAGAGTAGCATGTATATCATCCAGAAAGAAAACCAGTCATATCGCATAATAGACAAGAAAGGAGGGTGCTGTTATTCATTATTTTCCTCCCTAGTAGCTGCTGACTTTGGCAGAAATGCATTTTCAGGGCATTTGCAATCCTCATTGTTTATTTTCCATTTGCACTAGTAAATGTTACTGTCATGATAAATGTTTGCAAAGTAAGTTTCACAATCTCCAGAACAATTGTGTAGACCACTCTGCTTTATGCACAACATTTTGTGCCTGCGGTGGGAGTAGCAAGGAAGAAGAAGAGAAACAATATCCAATGTTGACATGGAGATAGGCCACATTTTTTAAAGAACCCAGAGCTTCTTGTCACTCACAGTGGGGATGATTTAAGGAACATTCAGATGGATGCAAATGTCCTAGGTTATCCATTACGTTCTTGCCTTCAATGCACAGCTAGCCCATGATAACACAGCTGCCTCAGACAGTAGAAACAGAAGAAGGGGTACCTCTGTGAGTGCCCCACTGTTGCTGCAGAAGCAACCAATTTAAGGAAGGCTTCAATTGTTGCAGAGCAGAAGAATGTTCTATCGCCTAGCTTTGCTGCCAGTCTTCCCTGCCTCTAGGGGCAGAGATGGACAAGCAACAAAGCTCTGTGGGATCCCTCACCTCTCTCAAGTCAGCAAGAAGGGAGGCATGACACCACCCAGCTTTGGGCAGGAGGGAACTTTAAGACTTCGCAGGCACCAAAATAACTCACGCTGCCCTTGCCTTAGTAAACTACATTGTTCTCTCTGTGTTGTCTCAATTGGAGCATCCAGCACTGGTTGGTTCAACTCTAGCTCACTTCACTTTCTGTTTCCTCTAACTGGTCTCCTTGCCTCTTCTGTATGCTTGCTATTTTCTGTGGGTCTAGGCAGGAACTTGTGTCCTCCTCAAGTGCCTTCAGCTGTGATAATGGCTCTGGCTTGCTTGCCTTTATGGGTCTTTGACTTCTACTTGGCTAAAATGTAGCCTATTGTACAAACGTGCCTGAAATATACTCGGAGTCCTGTAGTGATTTCATGCTCTTTATTGCAGCTTGTAAAACAGTGATTGAATTGCCCCCCAAACCTCAGGCTTTTGTATACATTATTTACATGAGTCCTGTGTGATTGGCTGATTCTGCTTCCCTCCTGGAGCCTGATTGGTCTTTTCCTGCAGGCCAATCAGTTGCTGCATTCTACGATCCTACCAGCCTAACAGGCTGATTAACTTCTTCCTGGATCCTGATTGGTCTTCTCCTGAAAGCCAATCAGTTGTGGCATTCTAGGATCCTACTTGCCTATTGTTCTAGGATCCAAGGTTAGTACATAATACCACCATTCATTGCCACAGACACTCTTTTGTCACTGGCCCTGCCCACCAGTGGTGTGTGGCATTCAGAAGGTTGCCCATGAGGGAATATGGGCTTTGAGCTGGAAAACAGTCCCCACCTGTGTCCTAGGCTATTGTTGGAAACTTAAAATGGTAGCCACCAGACTGAGAAGCCAAGGAGCACGAGTGAGTTTTACACATACACACACACTCCAAAATTAGCTTTTAGGCCTGCCATTTTGTGACCTCCAATTGGGACTGCAAAACAAAGGGGGTTTTGTTCATCCCATATCACGTTCTTGCATCGAGAGCCATGCATTTCTCTGCTAGTGAGACTAGAAGTACGTTCAAGAACCAAACCAATGATTCACAAATAATGGAGAGCCGTAAGTGCAGGGTGCTTGTTTATGGGGAAAACAAACATCTTCATGCTTTATATTTTAGAAAGCTCAGTGGAAAATCTCCCATCACGCTTGATGAAAATATGAGCAGGTTGCAGAGGCACGGTGCGAAACAGAGCATTGTTAATGCCTCTCTTTCCTAAAGTTAATGCCTACAAATTTGTCTTTGTTACTATAAAAAAGAAACCACACTCTGCACCTACCCTGTGCAAACTATCCATTTCCATATGATTTTAATCTGAGATGATGAAAAGGGAAGTTACTTTGAAATCATCGGTTGCCTTTTCAGCTTGTCTGGATCTAGAGATGGGTGAGATGATTATTCACTGTGCTCCCTCTCCATTTTTGTTCTTTTTGTCTTTATGGAAGCCTGTTTGAATATATAACACTCTGTTTTCCATTGTTCGTAATCATTTCTCCAGGTTAATACTGACATAGTATATATATATATATATATATATATATATATATATATATACCAGAGGGAAAAGAACTGAGCAGGAGTTACAAGCCATGACATTCTATCTTAAAGATGGAGAGCAGATATTTATAAATAGGTTCTTTTTGTAAAAACCCAGCCAATTCTGTTCTGATACTTACCCATGAGCTGTTTTGTTTCTAAAAAGGCTAGCTCCCACCCTGCTGTGTTCACTGTCTGTTTGCAATTAGAAACTTGCTTAAGTGCAACGTGCAAAAGACCCATGGCATCACATTTTAAAATATGAGCACTTCTGCATCAGTAGCTAATGTGTTCTTCCACATGGTTTTTGAAGCAGGATCTATAGGGGGGATGCTCCAGCTTTGCACACGCATGTAATTTCCTTATGTGCCATAGAAATAAATTTGCTGCTAGCTGTAATAGGGCAATTGTAAATAAAGCAGACCCTCCAAGTGTCCCTGTTTTCTAGGAACAGTCCTGGATTTATAGAAACTGTCCCAGTTTCTGATTTGATCCCAGAATATCCCGCTTTTCCTTAGGACGTCTCTATTATTATGTAGAAGGGTATGGTAAAGGGACCCCTGACCATTAGGTCCAGTCGTGACCGACTCTGGGGTTGTGGAGCTCATCTCGCTTTATTGGCCGAGGGAGCCAGCGTACAGCTTCTGGGTCATGTGGCCAGCATGACTAAGCCGCTTCTGGCGAACCAGAGCAGCGCACAGAAACACCATTTACCTTCCTGCTGGAGAAGGTACTTGCACTTTGAACTCTACTTGCACTTTGATGTACTTTCGAACTGCTAGGTTGGCAGGAGCAGGGACCGAGCAATGGGAGCTCACCCCGTTGCGGGGGTTCGAACTGCTGACCTTCTGATCGGCAAGTCCTAGGCTCTGTGGTTTAACCCACAGCACCACCCACATCCCAGAAGGGTATAGTATGACGTTCCTATTTTCATCAGAGGATATGGAGTTATGTGACCCCCAAGCCAAGAGATAGTAACTATACAACCTTTAGAAGACATCTCCCTGTATAGTGATTCCCCCTCCCCTTAATGCTTAACATGTTATTATGTTTTTATATATGTTGGAAGCCACCTAGAGTATCTAGGGCAACTCAATCTGATAGGTAGGGTATTATTATTATTATTATTATTATTGGCATAGGACATCCCTATTTTCATCGGATAAATGTTGGAGGGTATGTAAAATGCTTGTAAAAATGGCTGAGTCAATCTAGAACAGGAATAGCCAAAGGAATGTTCTCCAGAAGTAGTAAGACATAACAGTACCATTTTACTATATAGCATCTCCTCCAAAAAACAAAACAAAATATTAATGAAGAGTTTGGCCTGGTAATGTCTGATTCTCTACCTCTTCTCCTGCTCCAAAGTTAGGAGGTAGGTTGGTGTTCATCTACATTCATCCGAGGATGTGGTAAACACTTATCATAGTCAGTGGGCCAAGCAGAATAGACACCTCCTAGGATTGGACAGTTAAGTGGACATCAGAATATGGTAGCCAGTACCAGGGATGGGTGAATCTGTCAAGTACTTTTTCTCTCATTTTCTCTTTCCCAGCATTAAGGTCAATTCTCCACATTTCTACATTAGTTTGTAAAGTTTTTTTAAAAAGTGCTCCTCCATATCTTTGTGCAAATTTCTCCTAACATGCATACTTTTGTATGAAATTTTCCCTAATACACACATTTTTTGAAAGCCATTTCCCCTACGATAATGTATTTTTGTATGTTACTTTCCCTGACATATGCATTCTTATGCACACTTCAGTGTGTACAAAAATGCATATTTTGGAGTATTTAGCTGGAGAACTGCACCACAAAATTTATAGAAGTGCAGATTTCAAAGGATAGCTGTGTTTCGGTTCACATTTTGTTTCGGAAAGTGTGTACTTGGTAGGTTAGCTTTTAACTGAGACTCAAACTGAATTCCTGCCCCATCCATAGCCAGTATCTGCTTCACTGTTGAAAGTGACTTTTACTGGCTTGTATGTATTAGGGTTGTCTTTGTCCATGGAGTTTTCTTGGCAGGGATACTGGAGTTTCTTTAAAAGCAGAAACATCACCTTGCCAACAAAGGTCCGTATAGTTAAAGCTATGGTTTTCCCAGTAGTGATGTATGGAAGTGAGAGCTGGACCATAAAGAAGGCTGATCGCCGAAGAATTGATGCTTTTGAATTATGGTGCTGGAGGAGACTCTTGAGAGTCCCATGGACTGCAAGAAGATCAAACCTATCCATTCTGAAGGAAATCAGCCCTGAGTGCTCACTGGAAGGACAGATCCTGAAGCTGAGGCTCCAATACTTTGGCCACCTCATGAGAAGAGAAGACTCCCTGGAAAAGACCCTGATGTTGGGGAAGATGGAGGGCACAAGGAGAAGGGGACGACATAGGACGAGATGGTTGGATAGTGTTCTTGAAGCTACCAGCATGAGTTTGACCAAACTGCGGGAGGCAGTGGAAGACAGGAGTGCCTGGCGTGCTCTGATGCATGGGGTCATGAAGAGACGGACACGACTAAACGACTAAACAACTACAACAATGTATTAGGGTGCAAGTAGTAGCAAGGTAAGCCATTGAGGAGGAATTAGCTGTATGCAGATGGTTGGAAGGGACATAGCAGTTGACTTCTTCTGTAGCTCAGATTTTGATCCAAGCTGCAGAAGAATTTTCAGGGTGTGAGCATTATAATGTTCACCTTGTATTTGAGGTAAGTATCGTGAGCAACCAGAATCCAAGCTTTGAGGATTCCAACCTTGGGTGGCATTTACCTTTTGTGGGGAGGGGGACAATTTTTAAAAAAAAATATTCAAGTGGAAATAACAGGAACACTGAAATCAGTTGGCTTTTTTTAGAGGCCCTGTACCAAAGTCCATGAACATTAATAAAAACATTCACCTTGACCACATGGGAGGGTTTAAAGGGATCCATTTAGGTTGTGATTCAACAAACCAAGTGCTTTGCTGAATTATAGCCTTACAAAACTGTTGATTGCAGGGTATTTTTTTTCCAGAGCAGGGCCATCCGCTCTGGAACTCACTCCCACCTTTCAGTTAACCTTCAGGGCATGTTTCAGATCTGATTTATTTCCCAGGCTTTTGCTGAGAAAGAAATGTATTAAAAATTGAGGGTTCCATTTTTCACGGATAGTGATGATGACACGGTGTGTTTGTCTTCTTTGTGTCTATGTTTCTGTAAATGCCAATGTATGTAGTCACCAAATGTTAGGTAAGTACTGCAGTGGTGGGTTAATTACAGCAAGGGATGATGAGACTGTGTCACCCCAAAATGAGCACTGTATATATATATGAATTCCCAGGAGTGATGGATCAGCCCTATACAAGATGTCTGAATTAAGATGTGATTGGAAGGCCTGGCCTCTTTTACACTACAGTATGGAGAATCCCCTTTGTATTACAGTGGTACCTCGGGTTACATACGCTTCAGGTTACATACACTTCGGGTTACAGACTCCGCTAACCCAGAAATAGTACCTCGGGTTAAGAACTTTGCTTCAGGATGAGAACAGAAATTGTGCTCCGGCGGTGCGGCGGCAGCAGGAGGCCCCATTAGCTAAAGTGGTGCTTCAGGTTAAGAACAGTTTCAGGTTAAGAACGGACCTCTGGAACAAATTAAGTACTTAACCCGAGGTACCACTGTACAGAGAAAGAGAAACATGGGTAGGGACGTGTGGAAGGAAGTGATGATAAACACAATGAAGAAAATGTGTTTTCAGTATTTTAGCAGAAGAGCCCAAAGCTGACACAAATATCTGTTTCCCTTCCACACAATCTGACGCTTTTTATATGTGTTTACATCCTATTTCCTTTAAAAACAAAAAACAAACTAACAAAAAACCACAAGTTTGTATGATAATTCACATTTAATTTGTATTTAAAACTTCTTTTTCTAAACTGTCTTGAAATGTTCAAGAAGTGTGAATGTCAGTAGATAATTAAGTTCCAAGCCACACATTTCTCCAGGAAGTACAAATTAATTTTTTTCACATTGGAATTCACAGATATCAAATTCCTCACAAATCCCTGTGCCAATCTCATTCCACACCCACAGAATGGATTGTGCTAGGGTTATAAGTCCGCAGTTCATTGTCCAGATCTCTCACTGCACATTAATATCATATGCTTCCTACCCTGCAGAGTGAGCAGATAGCTGCTCAAGGGGCATAGGCATTCCATTAGGGCATAGGAGCCAACTCCTAGGGGCCAAGGCCCCTTCACCCCCCCATAAAATATTTGAGGGGCCTGCCCCCCCCCCCCAGTTAATGGGCATTGCTATTCAAATGGTGTGTGTGTGCTGTGTCATGTGACCGATTATGCGGGGCGGGGCTTACTTGCCC
Source organism: Podarcis tiliguerta (assembly GCF_965153285.1). Lineage (NCBI taxonomy): Eukaryota > Metazoa > Chordata > Lepidosauria > Squamata > Lacertidae > Podarcis > Podarcis tiliguerta. The sequence goes on from NC_139539.1 coordinate 80,942,503, forward strand.
ACTCCAATATTTAATTCATGTTGGCCCCCCTGCCTTAGTGCATGCAAAACTGGCAGAAGCGTTTGCCAGCCACTCTAATCCATTTTCCTCTAGAAAAGTAGAACTTGAAGCTCAGTCTATAGCTCAATTGAAGGAATGGGTTTCTGTGCAGTCAGTTTGAAACTGACCCCAAATCCCCATTTTTCCCCCTCCAAGGGAGCATTTCTAAAATGCTATAACTTGAGCACTTGAGCCAAAACCCAGCTGTATAAACAAGTGCTCAAAGCGCTCTCCTTTATCAGTCCGTGACGGCAATGGATGGCCTTGGCTGTTCCAGTGGAGCAGGGATGGCACTCTGTCTATCTTATCTTACATCCTGACCACAGTCTGATGCACAGACTTAGTCCGGGAATGGCGCCAGGAGTTGGTGACCTCTTGCTCCAAGATAAGAAGGGTGCCTGGAGGATATATATACTGCATGAAATCTCTCATTTCTTTGGACTTGCTGTGGACTGAACACGCAAGTGCCTTCTGCTATCCGGAGAGCAGAATAAACTCTTTCTCTGAATCAACCTTGGTGTCATTTGACTTCCTTCCTCCCTCCCGGGAGCAACGCATGCCCCACCAGTTGGTAAAGTCTAATAAGGCTACACAATCTCTCATATCACAATCTTGACACCCACCTCTTTCTTTGTCTCCCCGACTCCCATGTTAGATAAGTTCAGCAACTCTTTCCACAACGAAACTCCCTTCCCAAGGAAGAACAACAAAGATTGTGGGCTGGGCTGCAGAATCTTAGAGAGCAGGCTGCATCTCTACCCCTTCAGCTATTAGCCATGAATAAGATCAATGTCCTTTGGCTGATCACCCTGAAACAGATATTTCTAATCCCCAGCTAACCTTGGTGGAGCTATTGACCCCTCTACATCCCACTTCCCTGGAAAGGCATGACTTCCTCAAATAGTCATATCCATACTCTCTCCCTGTGGCTTTTAAGTGGCCACAAACAGAAGTATTGTCTGGTGTGGATTTGAGTTTCAAATTGCTGCATGAACAGAAGAACAGATGGAGGCCACTATGAGGCTTGGGATTCCTACCGTGGAGGGGCGAGGGAGGTATGGCGGTGGGGGCAGATATTATAGGCGAAGGGGATCGAGATATGGATATGCTCGTACCCCTTCCAATCTGCGCCTCATCCCGAGGGACGAGGGTAGGGTGAGCAAGGATTACTCACCTCCGTCACTGGTGTTGTGCAATGCCAGGTCTATAGGCAACAAAACCGCCACCCTGCGAGATTTCTTTATCTCGCAGGGGGTCGACCTGGCTTGTGTGACGGAGACCTGGGTGCGCGAAGGGGCAACAGTTACCTTGCGAGAGATGGCGCCCCCGGGTTTCTCTGTCCTCCACCAGTCGCGGACTGTGGGCCGGGGGGGAGGGGTGGCATTATTAATCCGGGAAGATTGTCCTTTCAGGGCTCTACCATCGCCATCGATCCCCGGCATTGAATGTGTTGGCCTAGTGTGGGGCTCCGAGGAGAGCTTGGCTGTCTGGCTGGTGTACCGGCCACCTAGCGCACCAGCAGCCACCCTGTCAGGCCTATTGGAGGCGGTGGCCGGCTGGGCCTTGGAGTTCCCTAACCTATTGGTATTGGGGGACTTCAACACCCATGCTGATGCCACTCCCTCCTCACAGGCTCTGGACCTGGTGTCTTCCATGGCGACACTAGGGCTCTCCCAGTTTGTTTCGGGCCCCACACATCAAGCAGGTCACACGCTGGATTTGATCTTTGGCGTAGGTATAGATGTGATCATGTCTCCTTCGATGAAGGTACCATGGTCTGATCACTACGCTCTGAAAGCCAGGATTGACTTTCCACCCCCACCCTGCTTAGGTGGTGAGCCAATTTGGGCTCGCCCGCAGAGGCTGATGGACCCTGATAGATTCCGCCAAGCCTTGCGGGACCTTGCTCCCCCTGGCGACTCATTGACTGAGCTTGTTGAGGGCTGGAATATCCAGCTCCTGGCAGCCATCGATGAGATCACACCTAAGCGCCCTCTGCGACCCCGCAGAAACCGGGCTCCCTGGTTTACCGAGGAGCTCCGGAAAATGAAGCGGGACCTCAGACGGCTAGAGCGAGTATGGCGGGGTGCCCGTGACGGAGCCTCAAGAACATCTTATAGGGCTTTTATGAAAACCTACGAGATGGCGGTGAAGGCTGCTAAGAAGTCTTACTTCTCGGCCTCCATTGCATCCGCTAGCTCTCGCCCGGCGCAATTATTTAGGATAATCAGGTCTTTAACGTCCCTTGAGGGACAGCCAAATTTAAATAACAATTTGACACATAGCTGTGAGGCATTTGCGAGCTTTTTTGCGGAGAAGGTCTTGTTGCTCCGCCATGACCTCCCTGCCAATTTGGATACAATAAAGGAACTGGAGGCCCCTCGACTGTCCTCGGGTCCAGTATTGGACCACTTCAACCGGATATCCCCAGCCGATGTGGACAGACTCCTCCGAGCTGGAAAGCCCACCACCTGTCCTCTCGACCCGTGCCCGTCTTGGCTGATTAGAGCGTGTCCAGACGAGGTGCGGGCCCTCCTGGGGGATATCATCAATTTGTCCCTTGGCACGGGGACATTCCCAGGAGAATTGAAGGAGGCAGTGGTGCGCCCGCTCTTAAAGAAAACATCATTAGATCCTTTAGATCTATCCAATTACCGCCCAGTTTCGAATCTTCCGTTCCTGGGTAAGGTGATTGAGAGAGCGGTTGCTGAACAGCTTGGTGGGTTTCTGGATGAAACATCGGCTCTCGACCCATTCCAGTCCGGCTTCCGTGCTGGTCATGGGACCGAGACGGCTCTGGTTGCCCTAACAGATGATCTTCGTAGACAGCTGGATCGAGGTGGGTCGGGGCTGCTGATTCTTCTAGATCTGTCAGCAGCTTTTGACATGGTCGATCACGAACTTCTGGACCACCGCCTTGCCGACGTGGGGATTCAGGGCACAGCCCTTCAATGGCTGCGCTCGTTTCTCTCTGGTCGGGGACAGAGGGTGGCGCTTAGGGGGGAATTGTCATCGCGCCACTCCTTGGTGTGTGGAGTACCTCAGGGTGCGATACTCTCCCCGATGCTTTTCAACATCTTTATGCGCCCCCTCGCCCAGCTTGTCCGGAGTTTTGGGCTGGGTTGCCATCAGTATGCTGATGACACCCAACTCTATCTGTTGATGGATGGCCATCCTGACTCGGCCCCAGACACACTGACCAGATGTCTGGAAGCTGTGGCTGGATGGCTACGTGGGAGCCGGTTGAAGTTAAATCCTTCGAAGACAGAGGTCCTGTGGCTGGGACGGGACGATATGGGATTGAGGGGGCAACTCCCATCTCTTGCGGGGGTGCAGTTAGTGCCAGCACCGTCCGTTAAGAGTTTGGGTGTAATCTTCGACACCTCCCTTTCAATGGAGGCGCAGATTGCAGCTACAACAAAGGCGGCATTTTTCCATCTCCGCCAAGCTAAGCAGTTGGCTCCTTACCTCTCTCGCCCTGACCTAGCCACTGTGATCCACGCGACGGTCACCTCCAGACTGGATTATTGTAACTCGCTCTACGTGGGGCTGCCCTTGAGACTGACCCAGAAACTCCAGCGGGTGCAGAATGCTGCAGCGAGACTCCTTACGGGGTCTTCGCTGCGAGATCACATTCACCCGGTGCTATACCAGCTGCACTGGCTCCCGGTGGAGTACAGGATCAGGTTTAAGGTGCTGGTTTTAACCTTTAAAGCCCTATACGGCCTAGGACCCTCGTACCTACGGGACCGCCTCTCCTGGTATGCCCCACAGAGAAACTTACGGTCTTCAAATAAAAACATCTTGAAGGTCCCAGGCCACAGAGAAGTTAGGCTGGCCTCAACTAGAGCCAGGGCTTTTTCGGCCGTGGCTCCGATCTGGTGGAACACTCTGTCACAAGAGACCAGGGCCCTGCGGGACTTAACATCTTTCCGCAGGGCCTGCAAGACAGAACTGTTCCACCAGGCCTTTGGCCAGGGCACAGCCTGACTCCCTCCATTGGCAATCTTCGCAGAGCTCTGGCCCAATGGTTGCCAGTGGCTTGAATTAATTAATTTTATAATGAATGATTTTAAAGTGTTGTTTGTGCTGTTTTACTGTTGTTAGCCGCCCTGAGCCCGGCTTCGGCTGGGGAGGGCGGGATATAAATAAAATTTATTATTATTATTATTATTATTATTATTATTATTAAGAAGCCTGAAGTTAGTAAAAGATTCTGAACCTGGCAACTGAAAACATTCCAGTTAATTAATATATAACCTGTTTAGATCAGTGCCAGGAATACTCCTGGTCACCTAGCAATTTTTTTAAAATAAAATGTTTGCTGTAACAGCCTCTTAAATTTAATCAATTGCAATATGCAGGGATACAAATTCTAGGTTGCTTCCTCACGCCACCTCCACCTTTTAACCTTTTAAAAATTTATCTCCTCTGAGCATTATGCTTTTCAGATAATTATATTAACATGTATTAAAAGGAGTATACTGGGACTTGAAATTCACATACCAGAAAAGTGCCTCTATTCTGACTACTAACCAGAGAGCAAGCCTAGCTTCAATGGTTAGTTAATGATAATGAAAAAAAGTTTCATCATTTCCAATTAGATCTTTTTAGGGAGCGCTAATTATTATCCTTTTCAGTCAGAGATACAAAGGACAGAGGAGCAAAGAGCTCTTCCATATAGTCGCCACTAACCTTGATCTGTCCTAAAGATTAGATCAGATTTAAAGAAATGTTCCCTACAATATTCATTTAATTCCTAATTGGCGGTCTTTAATAATTTAAAAGTGATTGCTCGTTTTTAATACTGTTTCACAATTTTAATTGTGTCTGGTAAGAGGCCTTTCACGTACTAAGAGCAAAAGGGGTAGTGATTCCATCTGTTCTAAAGGTTACAGTGGTCTCATCTACAAGATTTGACCTTCTTGCTAATTTCTATTCATGCAGGTTTATGGTTCCCACTCACACAACAGAAGGAACAAAATACCTGCACACCTTTTATATAAACCCATTCTTTACATGAACTAGATATACTGATGATGAATACCCTGGGGCACTGTGGAAAATGGAACACAAACATGGACCTGGGTCACACTGGGAAATGTCATGTCAAGAATAGGACTTGAGAACTATGGGAAATGTAGTGCAAAAATTGGCCACAAACAATATTACACTTTCTTTCTTTTTTACTTTTCACTGAAAATGTTGTCCCCTTTGAAAGACTGATCATTGTATCACAAATCGGTATGCAACCACAGATGCATGGAAGTTATTGGCCCAGAGATGGAAAAAAGACAAAGTCCTGACCAGAGAAGAACAGCAGATTAAGTTGATGGATTATGCCGAAAGGGCAAAAGTGACCGGAAGAAAAAAAGGTATGTTTTACCACATGTGGTGGAATTGTAAACTAATTAAAAGTTATTGGGAAATGATATATAATGAACTGAAGAAGATGTTTAAAATAACCTTTGTTAAAACACCAGAAGCTTTTATGTTGGGTATAATAACTATTATATTTTTGAATTATGGTGCTGGAGGAGACTCTTGAGGGTCCCATGGACTGCAAGAAGATGAAACCTATCCATTCTTAAGGAAATCAGCCCTGAGTGCTCACTGGAAGGACAGATCCTGAAGCTGAGGCTCCAATACTTTGGCCACCTCATGAGAAGAGAAGACTCCCTGGAAAATTCCCTGATGTTGGGAAAGATGGAGGACACAAGGAGAAGGGGACGACAGAGGACGAGATGGTTGGACAGTGTTCTCGAAGCTACCAGCATGAGTTTGACCAAACTGCGGGAGGCAGTGGAAGACACGAGTGCCTGGCGTGCTCTGGTCCATGGGGTCACGAAGAGTCGGACACGACTAAATGACTAAACAACAACAACAACAACATAATAATAATACACAGACACATAATTTAAGTTTAAGTTATTGGGCAAAATTTAGGCCAGAACTTTAATGATTACAGCAAAGTGAGCGGTATTGGCTGAGGCATTGACAACTGACTATAACTGACTCCTGCCTCTCTGGCTGATAGTTTGAAAGGGTAAACACCAAACGAGGGAGCAACATTAATGAAGATCAACACAAGCTCACCCCAGGGTTCCTGTGATCCTGGCATGGCCTTAGCCCCTCAAGCAGACTTCAGACGAGATCCAGGACCCCCAGATTCCTTTACCAGAATACCCTATTTCTGGAGGGGCAGGTGATGGCTGCACCTCCCCTCCTACACATTCCAATAAGCCAATGCCCAACTACCAAACCAAATTGTGACGATTGCTAAGGGGGTGGGCGAAAACCAAGTGGCTACAGCCAATCTGCCCAAAGAAAAAATTCCTACCCAGCCCTTGTTCCAAAACAGGAGACCCAATCCAGAGCAAGGCCAAAGCAGCAGCACCTTAAATTAGGGAGGGAGTGTGAAGCAATTGCGTCACGCTGCCGCTTTTATAGGCCCCCAGAATCACACCATCCATCCTGATTGGCCCAAAAAGCCTGGCGAGATCCCGGGGCCTGACTGCTAAGTGTTGGTACTAAAGGGTTAAGAGTTAACAAGTCGCTCTAATCACTGAGCAGCTGGAAGTCATTAAGCATCCAGGAATGTGAGTTAGTTTGTATAAATAGTCAGTTCACCCGTGTGTCCCCCCCCCCCGCCTCTTTTTGACCTGACTAGCAGACTCAGTTTGTGGCCATGGGCGTGTTTGCTGATATGAGTTAAGTTTAGAGTAAAGTTTTCTTTATGCCGGAGATAAAAGCATGTGTGCTTTATTGCCAGGGTTTTTCTTTTGTAAATAAAGTTTTTTCCTGAGTTCCAAAGTGCTTGCTCCAGGATTCTTCATTGAAAGGTACTGACTCTCCTGCCTCCTTCGACCGCTGCACGAAATTCTCTGCTGAGATAAGATTTATGGCGTTGGAAGCGCACTGGACGTTTACTTAACATTAAACTAATTAAAGTTTAATGGCAAAATTACCCTGCGGTGGTGCCTTAGGGGCCTACGCACAACCAGGACCCTCAGTAAGGAGGATCCCATTTATGTATGCTACAACGGCGCCTCGGATTCTACTAGCCCCAACATGGAAGGACGACAAAATACCAACAAAAGAAGAATGGCTTATGGAATATGCAGAAATGGTGAAAGAATCAGAGACAACGATGATGAAGAATTTTAAAAAGACTGGGAACCTTTTATGTTGTATTTACAGAAATACAATGGACCCACTAGCAGGGTTTTCTTACTTACAAGTAAGAAAATAAGATAAAAGGTTAAGGACAATATGGAATGAAATCGACTTTAAGATGTAACCATGAAGGAAAATTTGGTATAAAACTGATAAGAAAATAAGAGCATTAAGATGTAAGATTATAAAAAGAAGATAATAATTAAGCAGAAGTAGTAAATATTTAAAGAACAAGAAGGGGAAGTTGAGGGAGGTCACAGGGAGGGGGGTCTTTTTCTTTTATATGACAAATGTTATATTGTGTTATTTGATTGAATATAAAATGGTAGAAATCCAATAAAATCTATTTTAAAAAATGACCGGGAAAATCAGAAATCAGTAAAACCAAAATTTTAATCAGGAATGGGGAAAATTTATAATTTACCTTAAAAAGCATTGTAAACAGTTAAAATTGTTAGTAGGATTGGAATAACACTTGTAGTTTAATGGTGAATTTTTGATATAATGGAGATATAAAAGATCTGGATTATTATAAAAGATGCAGGAGGAAATGATAAAAAAATAAGACCCACAAGGGAGAGGAGGGAAGTCCTGGAAATTCTTTGGAACTTTGTTTTTATATTGTATGTTGGATATGTGATTGCAAAATTCTAATTTGAAAATCCAAATGAATAAATTTATTAAAAAAAACAAAAACAAATCAAACCCCCCAATGTTTTGGGCTCTGCAACACTTAGCATCAGAAATTTGGTTTCGGGGATCATTTTTTATTATTTATTTATGAATTTTGTGTTTTATTCATGTATTATTTATTTATGTAATTTCCATACCGCCCTTCATCTAAAGATCCCAATGCGGTTTACAATATAAAAACACAAAAAATAAATAGCATAGTAACAAACAAAAACCACAACTCAGTCCATACTAGAGAGCCAGTGTGGTGTAGTGGTTAAGAGCGGTAGTCTCGTAATCTGGGGAACCGGGTTTGTGTCTCCGCTCCTCCACATGCAGCTGCTGGGTGACCTTGGGCCAGTCACACTTCTCTGAAGTCTCTCAGACTCACTCACCTCACAGAGTGTTTGTTGTGGGGGAGGAAGGGAGAGGAGAATGTTAGCCGCTTTGAGACTCCTTTGGGTAGTGATAAAGCGGGATATCAAATCCAACCTCTTCTTCTTCTTCTTCTTCTTCTTCTTCTTCTTCTTCTTCTTCTTCTTCTTCCCTGTTTTTTCCTCACATGGACCAGGCCAGACCCTGCAGTCTTCATCAGAGATCTTTCTACATCCTAGGGAGGTGCAGAGGATGGCAATGCATGAACTGACTTTTTCCGTGGTTCTTCCACTTTGTGGAATTCTGTCCCCAGGTAAAACATGCCTGATGCCATCACTGTTGAAGTAAGGGTAGTGAAATCGCAGCTAAGAAGCTCAACTCATATATTTGACTGACACCCTTCTTTGGAAATCAAACCAGTGTCCAGAGTTTAACATTCAAAATCTTTACTAACAGAAACTTATAGATGAATAAAATATAATATTTACAGTCACATGCTTCTCCAAGCATGGGTTTACAGTCTCTACTTCTAACTTCCTCTTTCCAGAGCTCAGTATTCTGTATTTCAATAAGGCCATGCCTTGCAGCTCCCCTCAGAGATTTCTACTTTTACCTTCTCCTGCAGCTTTGCTCTCTTATTTCAAGCAGAGAAGAAGAAGGCCGACACTCTATTCAATTTAGCAGTGTTCACAGTGGATTGTAAAACAGAATCAATTTGCTTCACATAAAATGGAGTCCCTTCTTCATTAAGATACCTCCCATGTGACCAGTGTTAGTCAGGGCAAATGAAGGCTAACCGACACCTGGGGCGGGGCAAACCGCCAGCTGTTCACACATTGCGCCGCTACATATGACGCATGCGTGGCGTCGCTACATAGGGCGCATGTGCGGTGGCGGCACTATTCACAGTGCATGTGTGCTACACCACGCATGTGCTGTATGTAGCAGTTTGCCTGAGCGCCGTATGGACGGTGGTGGGATCCTCTGCTCACGGCTGCAGCCACGAACAGAGGATCCTCCACATGCGGCGGTGGCAGTGCGATGGCTGCTCGCACCGCCGCACCCAGGGGTGGCGGGAGAGTACCCTGCGAGGTGCCTTGTCGCCCCTTCAGACATGGCACTGTCCCCCACCCACCTTGCGACGCCACTGGTGTTAGTCAATCACATGAGAACTACTAGAGAACTCTCTAGAATTCAGTTACCAACCAATTAAATGTAAACACATAATAATGCATTCAAGCCTTTACAAATTCAGTGAGTTAAATTACTATACTTAACCATCACTGCCATTTTTAGGTGCCGGGCTAAGCCGTTTTTATTCACCCAATCTTATGGCGGTTAGTTTTTTGATATTGTATTGGTTTATGATTAACTTTGCTGCTGTGGTGCTAATTTCTTTTAGTGGAACGGGATTTGTCATTTTTATTACAGTGTTGGAGGAGCAGTATAGGAAATTTAGTTTTGTACATTACTTTTCATTGATCTTACCTGTTTGTATTTTAGTTTACTTTTAGTTTACTTTGTATTTTAGTTTACTTTGAGAGACTTTTTAAAAACATACAATAAAATAATACAATAAAAAAAACAACCTTGGAGTTTGACTTAATTGTCTGAATCTTCTGCAGAGTGCCATGTAAACAATAACTGCATTCTCTGGCATTGTAAATGTGTGTCCAAAGTTGTCCTGTCACCTGAGTCAAATGCATACACTGTGACTTGTTTAATTGTTCCTAATTTCCTGCGTTTTTAGGTGGGTGGGGTGGGAAGAAGTAATTTAATATCTGAGTTGAGCAAGGATCCTTATCTGATAAATGCTGAATTATTTGCAAGTTGCAGCAATGGAAGTTCCATGAGAGATGTGACTACTTTTCAATTAGCAGCTGTCTCTGAAAACCTAATTTCACAGTTTCACAATTTAGATTCTCATTTCTAATGCAGTTATCTTTTCTTTCTTTCTTTTTTTTAAAAGGAGCTTCTCAGAGTAGTAAATTGCATTTCAAGTTCTAAAACTACTATATAAAAATCCATTTTGAGAGATAAGGCCTGTTTTTTAAAAAGGCATGATGCACTGAATGGAGTAGGGGAGGAAAGTGCCCTAACAAAATTATTTCAGTATTACAGATGGACACTTTTTAAGTGAAGACTGAAACTGGATGATTGATTTGCAGGTGAATGATGCACTGACTCTGTCTGGTCCTTATAAAGAATCCAATTCCCTTCTGTTCATTACAAATAGTAAGAATGGAGAGAGATTGGTGTGTTCTTAGTTTAGAAGAAGCCAAACTTTTGGAAATCAATTTTGTAGAGGAACCTTGGGGAAACCTTTTGCTACAGGAAACTGGGTAGCCCAATCAAGTAGCAGATTACCGGTCTGACAAGCAAAACTGTGCTTTATTAGGTAGCCAATAGTGAGGTCTGAAAATCCAGTAAGTTCTGCCATCTTCTTGGCTTTCCGTGCAACCTATCTGATCCAGCCAGGCTGAAACCATACGGCAGCCGAAGCTCCACCCCAGTTCAGACTAATACACAAAATTCTCCATAGTTTGCCTGCTCCTTTATTCACCACATTCCATTCTGATTCCATTCCTGACCTGCTCGCTTTACCCATAATCCACCTAACGCTGCCTCCTTACTCACCGGGCTTTGTTGCCCACAATGGCGTATCATGGGGGTCAGTTGCCCCGGGTGCAAAATTGTTAGGGGTGCAAAATTTCAACACCCAATGCTGCCTTGATACAGCTGTGTGCTTCTGTCACTGGGTTCCACTGGAAATGGCTTCTCCATGAGAAACAGGAAGTGAACTCTCCAGGTAATGGAATAACTCTTCTTTCCTTATTTCTGTGCTCGCCGGGGTGACACAGATACTGTTAAGCAGTTGAATGTGCATCCGTAGTCCATCTGTTTTCCTTCTCTCCCACTCCCTGCTCTGCACAGCCCCAGGTGCTAGCAACCCACACCATGCCACTGGTTGCCCACCCCACCAGAGGAGAATAATTGAGCTGGCATGACAGGCAATTGAACAATCTGACATCTGAACGATCAGACCTGATGACATCATGCAATGGCAGCAGGGCCAGCTTGGAATCTTGCTCTGGTTCAATTCCTCCCCATCCAAGCACCATACTACAGCTTTCTGCTGTCTGTAGGGATCTCATTGCCCACCTGCAATGGGGTTTAGGATTGCTATGTCTGTCCTTTTCACAGTTTTGATAGATTTCTCTTTCTCTCTGTGTTTGCATTTTTGAGCAGCTGAATTATATATTTGCACTTGTGGCGGATAATAATTTCAGGATAATTACATTGCAACACAAGCCAACATGGGCATGAACCTCAGCTTGGCATCCTCTCACATCACGAATTTAATATGCAAAATGCACTGATATTTGCTCTGACCATCCTGCTTGCTATGAATTTCTGATCCGGCCCTCTGGGCTGAATAAGCTGCATGTCCTTCTTCTAATTAATTGATACGGTCAATGTAGAATTCAACTGAAATAGATGGGGTTGGGAGGGGTGGCAGTGGAATGCAAGAAATAATATTTCCTTATCCACAGTACTGGAACAACCTTTGTGTCTATTCCTTGAAATGCTCACTGGAGCAAAGGCAGAATGAAACGTGTCCATTTGGCTGATTTCAATCATCTATTTTATACATTCTGCCAAAGCGTAGGTAGAATCCATTCTGTACTCTGGCTTGCCTGATGGGAGCACAGAGACGGTAAATACAGTTTGCAGTTAATGTGCTGCCATGATTTACTGCCTAAGTATAGTGAGGGACAGGTTTTATGGGGCAGACTTTCAGTATGATGAGGCAAAGATTGAGAAGCACATCACATGGCCCCATAGACAGGGCAATAAAGACAGTGAGGAGGTGTTGCTCACACATAAGAATAAAAAAAAATCTATTGATTTTCAAATTTAAGCAAGCATTTATGCTTATGAATGTCACAGCATCATAGCCTTGTAGAGGCTGTATTTTTTTAAGGCTTTACATTCTTCACAATGGAAGCTGCTCCATAATGCAGAGAGGCAAAGTGAACTTGATTCTCCTTTCCTCCTCACAGTGCCATGAACTTCAATCTATTCTGAATAATCACTTGCTTAGCAGTAAAACTGTGGAAAAGCAGAGGTACATACTCCTCAAGTTTCTGCCCTGCAGATTCATTCAGACCTTTGCCATGTCACTCTTGCCGCTGTTATTCTTGTTATGGTAGTGATTTGTATACCGCTTTCAATCCAAGAAGCATTTCAAGGTGGTTTTCAGAGAAATGGATGGAAGCAAGCACAAATGTATTAAATACATTCCAAATAAAATTGGGAACAGAAGAAGAGCAGCACACTTCCATTTCAGTTACTGCCAGACTGTAAAGGGTTGGATGCTGAAGTTGGTCCAGAATGTAGTATCAAGAATGCTGCCTCAATCTGACATCACCAGCTAACATCTTTGTTGGTGGAATCACACTGGCTGCCAATCTACCGCTGGGCAAATTTTATGGTCTGGTGTTAGTACATTGCTACTTGAGAAGATCAATACCCCACATAATGCACCTTACCATTTATACTCCATAACAGCTGCCACAAAAGGGATGCGGGTGGCGCTGTGGGTTAAACCACAGAGCCTAGGACTTGCCGATCAGAAGGTCAGTGGTTCGAATCCCCATGACGGGGTGAGCTCCCGTTGCTCGGTCCCTACTCCTGCCGACCTAGCAGTTCAAAAGCATGTCAAAGTGCAAGTAGATAAAAAGGTACTGCTCTGGCGGGAAGGTAAACGACGTTTCCGTGTGCTGCTCTGGTTTGCCAGAAGCGGCTTAGTCATGCTGGCCATGTGACCTGGAAGCTGTCTGCAGACAAACACCAGCTCCCTCGGCCAGTAAAGCGAGATGAGCGCCACAACCCCAGAGTCGGTCATGACTGGACCTAATGGTCAGGGGTCCCTTTACCTTGAATAGCTGCCACACTGAAGTAATCAGTAGGGAGTTATTTTGGTTGTGCCATATGTCTCCAAATTCTGGTCCATGATAGCAAATGAGCCTCTTGGGCTTGCCAATTGGAAGTTCAGCGGTTCGAAACCCCGCAATGAGGTGAGCTCCTGTTGCTCTGTCCCAACTCCTAGCAGTTCAAAGTAGATAAATAGATACCACTGTGGCGGGAAGGTAAACAGCGTTTCCATGCGCTCTGGTTTCCGTCACAGTGTCCCGTTATGCCAGAAGCAGTTTAGTCATGCTGGCCACATGATCCGCAAATCTGTCTGTAGAAAAATGCCAGTTCCCTTGGCCTGAAAGTGAGATGAGTGCTGCAACCCCATAGTTGCCTTTGACCAGATTTAACCATCCAGTACCTTTGTTTTACCATGAAATTCTCTTCCAGATACAATTAGACAGGTGTCAACCCTGTTGAGATATCAGTGCCTACTGAAGTTTCTAGAACGTCATTGCAGATGAAGCCTGAAATAAAATACTGATGCTGGCTTTAACTTTGGGACACTTCAAACATGAACAGAACGTGCAAAGCGAAAGTTATCAGTACAGGAGCTAAACAACCATATTTCAAGCACATGCCTGCAGCTGTAAGGGCAACAAGCCTCTGTCCTTCTGCCCTGAACCATTTCCTTCTTCCCCCAAAACAGCCTTCTGCACCACCATTCTCCAGAGCCCTAAACCATCAAGTGGATGCACAAGTTGTCCCCAAAGTATTCCTGAGTTACAAGCCTCAGGAGCCACCCATCACCTTCAGAGGTCCATAAGGAGGTGACCAAGCTGTTCTACCCACTTCCCTTCCTGTACCTCCTTGCCACAAAAGAGGAATGAAACACAATTTAGTCCCACTTTGCCCCACTGCCAAGAAGAACTTTTTAATGAGTTAATCTGCCCTGCCCCTCGCATTGCCACACACAGCTTAAGCACACAACCAGAAGCAAGCCCTCATTGTTTTGTGCAGGACAATCTGGCCTCAGGGTATGAATCCACAGCAGTGTCTCCTCAGCCAATCTGAAGTTATGAGGAAGTTCATATGGGAGCCAGGGCTCCAGGAGATAGCCAAGTGACCAGGATTCTACATTGCCAGAGGAGCCTCCATGTACAGATCAGGCTCCTGCTTCAGAAGTTCTGCCCCTACATGGTGGATGTGTAAGTGCTGTGCAACTTGGGAGACAGGGCTAAATGAGTCACCCTACTGCCCCCTACTTCACCACGGTTTCCCCCTTCATGTGAGAAACAATGCTCAAAGAGCATTGGAGACTGTAATCCTGTACCTCAGGGACAACTGACCTCTGGCCTGTGAGCCAAATGTGGCCTACAAGTTCTCTCTTAGACTACATCCACCCTTGGTCCAGACTTTTGAGTCTACTGTTTAAAGTGTTCATTTTTTTCTGCTATTTTTACCACCATTTGATGGATTTATTGCCGTTGTTGTGCACTGCCTTGTTGTTGCATTGTAGGGCAGAGACTGGGTGTGTGAGACCCATACATTCTGAGCAACAAACAAAACTGTAGAACGTACGTTCCTCGTCTGTCTCTGAGCGGTGGCCTATATTTGGAGCATTTTATTGGTGTGACATTGAAATAGACTCTGTGACCTGGTTTCTCAGAGCAGAAGCAACCGTTCGCTCCATTTCTCCCCCTTGTATTTAACTACATTAACCCGCTTGCATTGTTACAATCATTAGTGGCATTAAGCAAATTGCCTCCCTTGCACATTAGATAATAGCATTACAGGTGCTTTTATCCCCTGCTGGTTAGGGAAGACATGTGGTCATGGAGGCAAGAGAATGAAAACAACAGAAAACAAGCCTCTCTTACATTGCGGTACCTTAGAGAGACCGAACCACCATCTTTTGAAGTCTTTGGAGAATGCCCCATTGAACTGAGCAGGTGTTGAATCTGTCTTTTAAAAACCTCAGAGCACTTCTCGATTTTTATTTTTTTTTATCTCTGAGTATCTAGGTCACCAGTGCAAAAGCATCTCACAAATGCAGCAATTTCATGCCACAGACTTCCTCAGCTTTGAGCTGGGGCATAAGGGTTGTGGGTGAATCCGTAAGCCTAAACAGGTAAGAGTGGGAATTCAATCCTTTGCTGGAACCTTTTTGTAAATAATAAATAAGTAGCTAAGTCCCATTCCATAATGAGAGGGACTCAGTCAAACTTGGAAGACTTGGTGAGCCCAAACCTGCATTTTCTGCCAGTTAAAAAGAAAAAAAGACAAAAGCAGTATGTTGTTAGGTTTTTTAATTGCCAAGTGAGCCAGATTTTGGACACTAACAAGCATATTCAGAGCTCTTTGAGGTTGCTTCCTGACACTAACCCATTAGCTTCACATCTGGATGGCTGTATTTCTTTACGCCTTTGAATTTTGTCCATTGCCTCATCTGGGTTAAAATTGGGACACAGATGCTGGTGTCAACCCAACCCCACCCCAGATTTCAAACAACACAATGGTCAGTAAAAATGAGAATGAATAAATAAGAACTTGTTTTGTAAAAAAGAAAGAAAAGGGGAATAAGCAATGCAAATAATCAAAGCAGGGAACAGAATAGATATTTACCTTCAGGACTGGTGCCAGCGATCAGCCAAGTTGGGCACTGACTGAGGGCTTCAGGGGCTCAATAGGACCTCCACCTACCTGGGCCCCCTCAATATTTGGCACAAATTGGTGTATCGGTTTGGGGCCCAGGTAATTTAGAACTTAATTGCTAACATAGGCACCATAAATCTGGTGCAAAAGGCAACCAGCGTAGCTGCTTCAAAATTTGTTTTATATGTGAGCATCTCCAGGCATGTACCAGCTGTTGAGCCACTGCATTTTGCAACTAGTTGCAACTTTTCAATGGCTGCCCAACATAGAGCATATTGCCTATATTGGAAGTTAACAGGACATGGGAAACTGTGGCAAACCTGGCCTTTGGGATAGCTCCCTCAGGAGGATATAAACTGGGATATAAATTGAATAAATAAATAAAAATCCATCAATCGACAAATCTTTGTCCAGAAATTGTTATAGCTGGCACACCAGCTGAACTGAGCATAGGAACACCTGGCCTCAAGTGGCAAAGATGACTCAAGGAGCACCCCTAAATTATGCGACTGTTCCTTCAAGGGGAGTGCAACCCACCTACTGCCAGCGGCGGAGCATATGCCAGTGCTGCCCAGGGTGGGCGTGCTCCCGAGGGGCATAGGGCATGGTCCCATGGGGGGTGCACTCCTGAGGGGCGTGGAGGGTGCCCTTCCATGCGCCACAGTTCAGGGTGTGGGAATGTTCAGGGATGCAGGAGAGGATATATTGTTTGATTATAGCCTTTCCAACTTGTGTTAACAAGTTCACAATTTAGCAGAGTAACATTCCCCTTTTTAAACTTACAGCGGATGCATTTGCTCAGGCTTGCTAAAGCCTCTATAATAACTGTCCTGGTATTTTCCCCTTATTCTCTTATAAAAGATACGACATGACACAGTCTTCTATAAAAGTATGAAAAGAGTTTACTTACATTCTGTTCACAATCAGATCCCAGAAGGCAGACTTAGCTTAGAAAACTAACATACACCTGGAAACTATCTCATAAAGAGACAGTCCCTTTGTCCTCTCTTGGCTGGAAGCATCTTTGGCTAAGCAGATGTTGCTTCTTCGATGCATGTAGTCAAAAAGAGAGAAATGGCTGCCCTGCCCTGTGCTTTTGTCATTACCTGCACAGGTGAGGCCACGCCCACCTCTAGTCACATGCAGAGGAAGTCTGTCCCAGGCCAGAAGGAAACAGGAAGTTTACCTGCTCGCTGGGCAAACATTCCTCCCCATGTGTAAACATGTTCACTCTAGGAATGTTGTACTTGACTGCTCTTATGTTTCACATCCCACACAGGGTAGGAGAGGGGAGAGGAAGCTGCTGCTCACTCTCCTCCTGCTCTCTGCAGCCGAGTCAGACATAACTTGGCAATGGGTGCACCTTGCCATGACTGAGGAGGGCTGCTCTCTGCCGCCAGGTCAGAAGAGCTTCTGCTACTGGGTACGAGGTGTGCCGCCCACTCACCTTCCATTTTGTCACCCCTCAGTCATGACACCCGGGGTGGATCGCACCCACCGTACCCCTCTTCCTACCCCTCTGCCTACAGCAGGTTGACCAAGCAATTCCAGGACCTGAGTACCACCACCCACCCACAGAACCTTCATCTTGTCTGCATTCAACTTCAATTTATCAGCCCACGCCCACCACGCTACCACCTTTGGCCCTGTACTGCCTCTCCTGATTCAGATGGTACTGAGAGATAGTGAAAGAGAGTGCTGGGATTTAATCATTGTTTTCTTCTTGACGAGCATGATGAATTTCTTGGGAGAACCTGATAAGCAAAGGTAGATGCATCTGCAGTTCGGAAGCCAGACTTCTTTAGTGAAATTTATTGGTTTAGCCAATATAGGTTAAAAGCAAATAATGTGGCAAAGAGTTGAGGTTCAGTACTGCTGCTGGGATATGAAGGATTCAAATGTGGCTTTTGCCAGCTGGGCTAAAAATGTGATGCCTTACCTTCACCCTGTAGTGGGCTGTTTCCAGATTTGATGATGGATAGCCCTGTCACTCTTGGGCACTGGGTCATATTTTGTAGAGAGCATCAGAGATGGTTGCCAGCACTGGATCAAGTAATTGCTCGATGCAGTTTCTGAATTCCTTGATGTTCTGTATGTGCAGACACACAGTCAATCACTGCTCACTTTACAACCATTGGAGGCCAAAGAAAATATTCACTTCTAGGGAAACTTGATCAAATTATTCAGATACCCTAAATATTCTGTCACTTATATCGTGGTATTCATTTAGTTGCTGTCCCTTCTGTAAATCAATTGGACAGTCTTTAAATAAAATGGAAAATGCACCTGAGGAAAGCATGCCTAGTTTTAAATTAGGCTGTATCTGATAATTATGTAGAGAAGGTGGTTAAAACTCTTCTTTAAGAGTTGTGTTTGTATCTAGACTAAGAAGGTAAAAAAGGTATCATTTGCTGTTCCACCCACTATTTGTTGCATGCAACAGTGTTTCATTTCTACTGCAGTTCATCTTCCACAAAAGAATTGCATTATTTGCCTTTATATCAGCTGTGGGGAAATTAAATTAATTGTTATTACATTATTCTGCTACATTCATTTCAATGCAAAGTGTGTGTGTGTGTGTGTGTGTGTGTGTAATCAATTGCATATTGTTTGCAGACTGGATGCATCAACAACAGTGAATACTAATCATATTTCCTGGATTTATTTCCACTCCAAACATGGGAATCATGAGCAAACACTGGAAATTTCCATTCTTGTTTTCATTAGAATTCTCTGGTTTTCCAAATTTATGCAAGACCTATGAAGGCTGCACATGTAGATAGCCTAGAACACTAGAAGGGGCTTCTAGAGATTTCAGATTTGCAAAAAAAGAAAAGAAACTGGGATGGTGTAAGGCTTCATCCCCTTACCTACAAAAAAACTTTGTTCCCCCTCAGTAATATGAAGCTAGACTATGAGAGCCAGTGTGGTGTAGTGGTTAAGAGCGGTAGTCTCGTAATCTGGGGAACTGGGTTCGTGTCTCCACTCCTCCACATGCAGCTGCTGGGTGACCTTGGGCCAGTCACACTTCTTTGAAGTCTCTCAGCCCCACTCACCTCACAGAGTGTTTGTTGTTGGGGAGGAAGGGAAAGGAGCATGTTAGCCGCTTTGAGACTCCTTAAAGGGAGTGAAAGGCGGGATATCAAATCCAAACTCTTCTTCTTCTTCTTCTTCTTCTTCTTCTTTCATAATCCCTTCCCTCTCCCTTATTCTGTCCAAGTGATGAGGGAGAGGAAGTTGCTGGAACACATCCCTATGTCTGCAGTTTTTGCGCCAATTGCCCACAATACACTAGGGATGAAATAATATCTTTTTTCACCCTCCCCAAACTTGCAGGAAAATCAGTGCCGCTATCTTTTTT
Organism: Podarcis tiliguerta; assembly: GCF_965153285.1. NCBI lineage: Eukaryota > Metazoa > Chordata > Lepidosauria > Squamata > Lacertidae > Podarcis > Podarcis tiliguerta. Next base: position 80,961,698 of record NC_139539.1, read on the forward strand.
TTTTTTTTTGAAATTTAGCAGGATACACGCCATCAGAAAGTGTAACCTTACCTGCCAATTTAAACCCCACTCACACACACGGGAGGGGGGGTTATAAATATGGTATTTTGAAAATGTAAAGGTGTCCAACACAAAAGCCTATTTGGACCTTTTTGTCTTATATTTGGCAGGTTTCACCCACACTGTAGAGGCCAGCGTGACTGAAAATGTCATCAACTTCTCCTAAAAAGAAAAAAAGTTAAAGTTGTGTGTTCCATCCCCCCAAACACACAAAAAACCCAAATGGTGGTGGTAGAAATAATGAAACAGAAACAGACCAGCTTTCAGCCGGAATGAGCAACCTATAAAACATCTCCCACTGAGGTGGGCTGTTTCCTGAAGCTCTATATTGGACTCTGAATAAAATCTTATGGCCAATGCAGCTTCCAACTTTGGGGAGTTAAAGAGATCAACTTCCAAATATATCTTATTTAATTCCTGTCACTTGTTTGTGATGTGCTAGGAGCCCTACTTATGTGTTATTGCCTGTTCTCAAATTGGGAGAAACAGCACTATATATATTGATATTCCAGTGTTCCCATTGTTTTATGTAGAGGATTATTAGTGAGCTTACTCAAATGCACATAGAAAGCTGCCCGATACAGAGTCAGACCATTGGACTATCCAGCTCAATATTGTCAATACCGACTAGCCAAAGTTTTAGGGCAGAGGTCTTTTTTACTCCTACCTGGAGATGCTAGGAATTGAATTTGGGACCTTCACTATGCAAACCAGATTGTCTGCCACCATGCTAGAGACGAGGCCTAAGCTAGTAACATCCATTTATCCTTCCCATGTTAAATCTTTAGAAAGAGAAGAGATGGCGACCACTGTTGTGCCATTACCGGTAACTTGTAACATGTGAGAGAGCCATCTTCTGATCAGCTAGCTGCATCATTTCAACGTCGCAAGTATTATAATTTTTCAAGGTGAGAACAATTTGCATACATTTTAAAAGCCACCTGACTTTTCTGCTTGCAACTCTCTAACACTCTCTCTCTCTCTCTCTCTCTCTCTCTCTCTCTCTGTGTGTGTGTGTGTGTGTGTTATGCTTTCTGAATGGCTCTTGAAAGTGGAATATGAAAATAATTTTCTTTGCCAAAGCCTCACAATTTCAAACTCAGGTCTCTGGTCCATAAGTCTGTCACTGCTGCTCAGCTTAATTTTGAACTGAATCAACACCTCTTCACAATAAAATTCAGGAACTGTAAATGATGGATACTTGTTTTGGTCTATACGGATTTTATTCGGGTGATTGTGTTGGCATGGGTGATCTGGTTCTCCGTAAATTCCTGCCAGAACATCCGAATCCCTTTTGATATTTATGACAAAAACCTGCCATAGGTTCACTAATTCCGTTTGGAATACATCCAGCACAAGGACTATGCATTCCTTTTATATTAGGCCATTGCTTTCATGTAGCCCTTGCAAAATCTAAAAAGCGCTGGCCAAGACATCTCCATTCTGGCAACTTGATGCCTTCGACTTGAGAGTGGCTTAATTGTGTACACCAATGGCCAGGAACCAAAATTTTCCTTAATGATCCTGTGTTCAAGGGAAGCAAACATAACTTGTTAACAATACATAATTAAACATCATTAAGTGGAGCATTTGACAGCAAAGTCCTCTCCTTCAATCAATTTATTCACTTGGCTGGATTTAATCTTCTTCCACTTCCCATTCTTTCAGCTCCCGTTAATTAATGCATGGCACACTATGTTCTCGCAACCTGGGAGCTGTCAAACTAAGTTGTTTACTATTGTTCGTGTAGAACATTTGCCTTTAAGGGGAAGAGGACTTGAGGACAACCTAATATTCCTCCACCTGCCTCGAATACAGATGAACCCGCTGCAAGGCAAAAAAAGGTCTCCATGCAGTTAGTTTATCTCCACTTTATCTCATAGAGAAATGCTGGAGTTTGCTACATTTGGATTCATAGCAAACAGAACAGAAGTGGCATGCTGGGTGGTTGGGCATCTGCTATGCTAGCTTCCTGACAGGTGAGTCACTGTTGCTTACTGGGAGCAAGAGGGGCAAGGCAGTGGGGAGGTTCTCACAGTGAAAGCGCATTGGTGAAGGCAATCAGCTTCCCAGCCTTTCCCTTCTCAGTAAGCAACAGCGACCCATCCAGAAATAAACTAGCTTTGTGAGTCCACTCCAGTGGGCCAGCCATTTCTGAAACACAGCCAGAAGTATTTGTCAAAATCAGCTGTAGCAAGAAGACCTTGAAAGTACCTTTTTATTTTTAGAAGCAAGGAAAATAAGGACAGGAGCCCAGATACAGACTGCAAAAAACAACACCAAGCAAAAAGGCGTTGATGGAGTTATTGTCTTTTTTAAAAAAAAAATAATAATAATTTTTATTGAATGATTTTATGTTACAAAAAACATTACAGCCATACTACCACTAAATATAATTAAGAAATAAAAATTACATACACCGATATTTAGTTTGTTATTTGTTATTTACCGTCTTATTTCCTCTCAACACACATATGTGCAGACACCCACGCCCGCACACAAAATGATAATAATGAAAGTAAATATTTTCCCCCCTTTTATCTTCCAAAATCTTTTCTTCAACTTTGACTTCCTGTCAAGTCCCTTTGCATATATTTTATCTTATATTTGAATGTACACAAAACAATAAACCTTTCTATATAATTTTTTCTAATACATTCTGAAAACATATTAAATCCTTAATTGTTGTCCACCTTTTAGTTCCCTTATCACTCGAATGCTAGAATGGAGTCAAAACTGTTATGTACTGAAGTTCTCGCCCTGGCCACCAGGAGTATTGTGTATGTAGTTTTCACTCAGGACCACGTCAGTTATTTTAGGCGGGAAACCCTGGGTTGTTGTTGCTACATTGTTGACAGCCGGCTGCCTATAAAAGCAGGCCGGCTGAGCTGTTTGCTGTTCAGTTCTGTCCAGCTTACAAATAAAGAGTTGCTTTGGAGAAATCGCTGTGTCGTCTGCTATGGTAGCCCACAACATAACAAAAACTATTATTGTATTTTTGAACATATCTTCTATAACCATCCCATTTTCCCGCAAATTTTTGCTTTGAGTTTACTAATCAGTTGAGCCGTTGATGGAGTTATTGTCTGCGAAGTCTTTGAGGTGTAATTTTAATTCGAGGTGCAGTGACCAGTGCATGGGCACTGGACAGAACTTATGCATGGGCCTATTTTGGAGCTCCCTGCTGTGGCATCTGCAGGCATTTCAAGGGAAAATACAATAGCTTAGACAAGGAAATTTGCAGGATTTGCAGATCTGAAATTGCTGGAAGATTTCACAGTATTGAAATATGAACGGAATTTGGAGGTTCCAACTCAGGCAAAATGTATGCCCAATGGAAATGATTACTATTTCAGCGGGAGATTTAAATTTATGGTTGAAGCTTTGCAATGAAATTAATTGGGCTCATGAGAATGATGGGATTGGATCATGTCGTAAAATAGCCTGGATAAGATAAGCAAACAGACAGACATAGCGTGTTCTCCCTTATAGAGAGCACGGGTTGCGGTTGGGGATGACAAGACACCTCACTGTTGCTGGGCAAAAAAGTTTGGCCATCTTTAAGCAGGGGCGGGCTGTTACTGGGGAGATTTATATGATGCCATTTATTGATTGACAGCCCTATTTGTTAAATACAATGCACGCAGCGACGAACTTCTTCTTTTCGCTGCGTGCTTCGGGTCACCCGCCCTCCCTCCCTAATGTTACACTGTTTCCTTGACCTTGCTATGCCTGTCATGGGGTCATCTGCTGTTGGGGCAGGGGCCCAGTAGGAATTTTGTCCATTTGGCTGATTAGTGTGTGCCATTTGGTTTTTGCCTACTGCGTAGCAAATCTTCACAACTTGTAAGGTTGCGGTTAGGCATTGGTCTGGGAATTGGTTGGTGGAGGGGTATGGATTTGGCTGTGCCTGCCCCTCCAAAATGCTGCTGCTGCTGCTGCAAGGGTTTTCCGTTAAAGGAACCCAGGGGCTCCCCATGCTTTTGTCTGAAACCCCTCTGGCAAGGGGCTAGGGCCACGCAAGTCCCTGGGAGCATTATGGGGAGAGGTAAGGCATGGTTCCCAGTCCCGTCTCTCTCCCCAGGTGACTTACCCTTGCTGACTTCGCGGGGGTGCAAATGTCAGAGCTGTCCCCGGGCGGGTTCAGTTAGTGCTACCAATGCCTAAGCAACCACTCACGTTGCTGTAATTTGAATAAAATTGTGGCCAAAATTATGCCAAAAACCTTAAACAAAAATTAAGTGTCAATTGTGTTTTTCTTTGGGGGGGTGTCATGGGGACCTCGACGCGCAAATGTTTATATTTTTTAAAAAATAATCAATGAGACTCAAATGCATTTAGATGTGGTAGGATCATGTTCAATGTCATAAAAAGGTGGCTTAAAATAATCAATAAAAGTATGAGAGGTATAAGCCCATGTAGTCTGTTCCATATTTTAGATGACATTTCCATATCTCATTTCCTTCTGCACATTTTTCTACATTATTGTTATTATTATTAGGAATTTGCATTCTGGAACAAGCTCTGGCAATCCAGTGAAGATTATGTGCTTTTGATAGAATTCCTAGAATCACATCTTTCCAATCTCTTTTAATAGCAGTTTCCCTCTCAGGAGTAAGATTCTGCAATATGCTTCAGAAGCTACATGGCATGCGGCATGAGCTTGTTTATTCATATGGCAATAACCCAAACAGGTTTTATTGTCAACCACTGCATAAAATTCAGATGTGGTGCTCTGCAAATTCCATTTTTGTATGGGGAATGGAAATGTGTCTTGCTGAAGGATCATGACTCACTGGAAGTGGTAATTATGTTCCTTCTGACAAGTTAGCATTAAAAATATGCCCCGCTTCCTAAATGTACATAATTTTCATTTTCTCTCCCTCTCTGTCTCATTGTTGAGAACAGAATTTTTCGGTACATGCAAACGTAGTGATGAAATCAGGCGTCTGCTGAATTTGCAGATGCTGAGAAAATGCATAAGGCTTCTGACCAGAGTACATTTATACAGATAACAACTATCATATTCAAGCTACACATCTGAAAAAAACACGATTCCATTTATTACTGCTTTTTCTCGTATCGTTGCAATGCAGTACATCAGCTTTTAGAATGATGTGACACAATATACACATTTCTGCTCTGCATCGGAATTTCTGCAAATCCATTAAGAAAGGTCATTTAGAAAAGGGGGGAAAGAAAAATCCATGCTTAGCTTGATTCATTGGTTTCTCTCTACCCACTCTGATCAGGTTATTTGCAGAACATAATACTTCTAAATCTTTTCCTATTCCATTTGCTCCATATCTTCAGTAAGCTGCAATGTCAAAAATCTTTAGTCTTCTGATATAGCAGTTTCAACCTGCAAAGTGCTTCCAGTTAATGAAGCAATTTTGTTAACATTAATGTTGTTCCCAATAGATGTGAGAAATAACTTGTCTGTATCCCATACTATTTCATCTAGATATATTTGCATGGCTCTAAGAAGCATTGGAGGATTGCAAAAAAGGCACGATGAGACAAATACATCTGGGCACATTGACCCATAGCCTCCTCTGTGCTTTCTCTCATTTCCCATTCTGAAACTTACGCTGCCCCTTCCTCCTTCCCAGCACCCGCACATCAATCCTAATTCTTACGCAACTCTAATGGTATTCTCAGAATAGTTATTGTTTCAATAAAATTATGAATGAAGAAGAGAAGAAGAGTTCGGATTTGATATCCTGCTTTATCACTACCCTAAGGAGTCTCAAAGCGGCTAACATTCTCCTTTCCCTTCCTCCCCCACAACAAACACTCTGTGAGGTGAGTGGGGCTGAGAGACTTCAGAGAAGTATGACTAGCCCAAGGTCACCCAGCAGCTGCATGTGGAGGAGCGGAGACGCGGACCCGGTTCCCCAGATTACGAGTCTATCGCTCTTAACCACTACACCACACACATTGTCAGGGACTGGGCAGAGGAGGAATGGTGGAAACTGCTTCCCCAGCTTGACCCTTCCAGAGAAGAAGAAGACAGTTCAGAATTACAACAGGGGTTTGAGGGAGATCACAGCTCAGAGGCAGATAAGGGGAAAAGCTGGAAAATAATGGGAGAGGAGGAAGCACCAGGAGAGCAACAGCTAATGGACACAGTGTCTTTAGAAAGCATTCCAGACACCCTCTCCCAGAATCCGGTGAGCCTTGAAAGTAGTAGAGCAAAGGGCTCAGAAGCAAAGGGCCCTCAGTGCCACCTATAGGGGAGAAGGTGATGAATGAGGAAGTGGGGGGAAAGGGGGATGGAGAGTCACTCAAGACAACGCCATTATTCCAAGAGGCTGCATTCATTCCAAGTGTAAATATTGAATAAAAAAGCAGATGGTAAGGACTTTTCCTTGTCTTACCCATTCCTGGCAACCTGCCGTGGGGGTTGCTTCCTCTGATACACATGTACAAAGTAGTCAATTACACTAATTGTTGTGCATGGGTAGCCTAAGTATTTGATTAGAGCCATGGTTCCTAACGTGGGGCACACGCCCCACAGGGGGGCAATTTGATTTTTAAGGGGGACAACTTGGAAGCTTGTTTAGACCACATTAATGGCCTTTAAGGCTTCCTCCACATGAATATGAGTTCACTTTTTGAATAATAAGAATTATATGTTATTGGGGGGGGCACCAGGATTTTACAGGTGTTTAGGTGGGTCATGGCCAAATAAAGGTTGGGAACCACTGGATTAGAGTAAAATCACCCTCCCTCCCTCGCACACACACAGAGACCAAGTTTTAAAGTTATCTAGCAAATAAATTGGCCATGGTATATATACTCATTTTTTCTTTCCTACTATAATCTCTGCTTAAAGCATTTTTGCCGAGTTTTCAGTGAACTTGAAAATCATTCAAAATCTGTTTGCCAGAAACAGCAGCAGGATGGAACACCATAAGCCTGCTGTCTGAGCTCTGCAGCCATCACATGAGGTTCTTCTACCTGACCTTTTGCCATTTTAGGTTAGTTTATGTCCAGCAGATGGCCTTTTCAGTCATGGTGCCCAGTTGATGGATTAGCCTCCTCGCCTATGCCCACCTGCATCAGGTTAGATGTCATTTTGGAATCAGGTGAAAACCTTTTTACTCCAGCATATGATGCAAGTTGCTTTGGTTATGGCTTCATCCATTCCGCTTTTGGAAGGCAGAACCTATAGATGGAAATATTAAGGAAGCAGGTTTTGGCCAAACAGTAGGAGAAACCTCCTTACTGTTGGAGCGATGGAACAGTGGATCAGACAGCCTCTGGTGAGGTCTCTTTCACTGGAGGTGTTTGAGAAGAGGGTAGATGGCCTTCCATCAGGAATTCTGTACTTTCATTTTGCATTGCACGTCTTGCCTGGATGGTTAGACTCATGTAGATCCCTTTGAATGCTGTGATTCTAGGAAATAAATATATGAGTGTGTCTTGTGCAACACAGCAGACCGCTATGCTCTTTCAGGCCATATCCAGCTCTCTGGATAATCAGCAACACTAATTTGTCTCTAGTCTAATTGTGGTAATGGTATGATGATTTGTTATGGCTGCCTAAATGTTTCACATACACAGTGCCATTTGCTTCAGTGGAATGTTTTCTCTCTGGCCATGCTGAAAGGAAGGCTGTTTGCTTATGGACACTGTCGTCGCACCACTCCTTGGTGTGTGGAGTGCCGCAGGGTGCAATCCTCTCCCTGATGCTTTTTAACATCTTTATGTGCCCCCTTGCCCAGATTGTCTGGAGCTTTGGGCTGGGCTGTCACCAATATGCTGATGACACTCAGCTCTATCTGCTGATGGATGGCCACACCGACTCGGCCCCAGACACACTGACCAGATGCTTGGAAGCTGTGGCTAGATGGTTTCGTGGCAGCCAATTGAAACCAAATCCTTCAAAGACAGAGGTCCTCTGGCTGGGTCAGGATGGTATGGGGATGAGGGACCAACTCCCTTCTCTTGCGGGGGCCCAATTAGTGTCATTGCCTTCCGTTAAGAGTTTGGGTGTAATCCTTGACGCCTCCCTTTCCATGGAGGCACAGGTTACAGCAACAGCCAAGGTGACATTTTTCCACCTTCGCCGCATCAAGCAGTTGGTCCCTTACCTTTCCCGCCCTGACCTGGCTACAGTGATCCATGCGACGGTCAGCTCCAGGCTTGACTACTGTAATTCGCTCTATGCGGGGCTGCCCTTGAAACTGTTCCAGAAACTCCAGCGGGTGCAGAATGCTGCAGCGAGGCTCTTCACGGGGTCTCTGCCATGGGAGCATATTCACCCAGTGCTTTTCCAGCTGCACTGGCTCCCAGTGGAGTACAGAGTCAGATTTAAGGTGCTGGTTTTGACCTTTAAAGCCCTTCACAGCCTAGGACCCTCGTACCTATGGGACCGTCTCTCCGGTATGCCCCACGGAGGACCTTAAGGTCCCTAAATAGCAACACCCTAGTGGTCCCGGGCCCTAAGGAAGTTAGATTAGCCTCATCCAGAGCCAGGGCTTTTTTAACACTGGCTCCGGCCTGGTGGAACGCTCTGCTTCATGAGACCAGGGCCCTGCAGGATCTGATTTCTTTCCGCAGGGCCTGTAAGACAGAATTGTTCCACCTGCCCTTTGGCTTGGAGTCAATTTGATTCCCTCTCCCTCTTTCTTTTTTTCCTTTCTCCTCCTGTGATGAGGCTGCATTTTAATGTTTTAAAGGTTTTAATGTTGTATTTTAAGCTTGTTTTTACGTTGTACTCATTCAACTTATTTTTATTATTGCTTGTTAGCCGCCCTGAGCCCAGCCTTGGCTGGGGAGGGCAGGGTATAAATAAAATTTGTTGTTGTTGTTGTTGTTGACACGTTGTCCTTCCCCTGCTTATTGAAAAGACCAACCTAAATACCCATAGGCTGTGCCCCCAAATAGATCTTTCTAAACTTGGAAGGCAATGGCATAGCCATCATGAAAGAAAGCAAAAAAAACAGCCTCTCAAAGGGAATTTGAATAAATGCCTTCAGCAGGACAATTGCAGGTTGTGGATTCCGGAACACTTCCTCCATGTACAGGCTGTTCACATTTTCCTATCTGCCTGCAATGAACCATTCTTTAACATAAGTAGTAGTCTTCTTTCCATTATCAGCCCCCTCCCCTTGTTGGTTGGGAAAGCAGATGCGTATTGTGTTCTTGAATCTGCATCTGGATAGATAAAAACAATAGCACTGACATCAAGCCCACCAGCCTCCCAGGCTGTCCAAGCAATCTTTGTGTTGCACAAAGTTAGCCTCTTGCAGTTGCCAGGTTTTCACACCCTGAATTATGAATGTTCTCCTCTGAATATGGGTTATTTCCTGGGATATGGTACCCTGGGACATTATGCAAGCTCTTTTCCAGCTTTTCCGTGGACCAAAGCCAGGGTTTAGCGTACTCAAGGCAGTGTGAGCCAGGCCATTTCTTCCTGCTGAAGAAAAAGAAGGGGAAAGAAAGTCCTTAATATATTCAAAGATGTTTGCAAGTGCTTTGCAATCTTTTTTAATATATATATATATATATTTTATTTGATTTTACAAGTCTGAAATTATAATATTTGTAGATTCCTCCTAATCTCTGGACTTCCCACCTCCCCCTCCATGGGTCCTATTGTTAACCTTTTCAACTGCATATTATTCAATAGTCCATTTTTTATATCACTCCATTATCTCCATAATACTTGCTACATTACAAGCATTATTGCAATCCTGCTAAAGTTTTCATCGGCAAGATAAACTATAATCCCCCCCCCCCATTCTTTGCTAAAGTTTTGGTCTTCTTGGTTCCTGAGCTTTCTGGTCAATTTTGTGCTTTGCAATCTCAAGTGCGTAAATTAATAGAATTATATATAGACACCTGTGGTTTTGCCTTTGCCTTTATGTAATGGCAATTGTTTTTTCTTATAGTACTTTGCCCGTTCCACCTATTATGATGGAATTATGATTGCAATGCCTCTCTAAACACCCACCTGGTGCCACTCCACTCTTTCCCTCAAACCATAACTCCATGCCACCTCTTCCACTGAAGCCTTTGCCGTAGCCTCGTTTCAAACCCAAACCCAAACTTTAATTTGTACCCTTTCTACCCTTTCCATTTCCTCCCAGTTGGTCTTCACCTGTCAAAATTTAGATTGTAAGCTCCCTGGAGACAACAAGTCTCTAGAGACCTGTTGTTTAGAAGCTCCAAACTGGAGTGATCTTCTACTTTTGGAAGAACCTCCTCTGGTGGACAGACAGGACTGGCAGCCTCAGACAGGACCTGTCTGGCTTGCAGTTAGCAGGACTGCGGTGGAGCAGATCCTCATGCTGTTGGTGCCAAAGTTATTTCTCCCTGCTTTTTGGTTTCGCACTGTTTGCCTTCCCTCTTCTCTTCGTGTGTTACTCCACCTCACACCTAGGTGCTCTGCCACTCAACCCAATACAAAGAGCCAGTAAATGTCCAAAAGTTCAACGTGCTTTGTAGTGGAGGCAATCAAGCATGGGGAGGAGATATCTGCTTGGTGGCAGTGACAAGGAGGAGGGTATAGTGTTGTTGTTGTTTTTGTTGCTGCTGCTGCTGCTGCCTTCCTTTCCCCTTATGGTTCAAGCTGCAGCCTTTGCTGTCACACCATGCCATCCCTTTTTCTGTTGAAACATACTGAATAATTATGGCTGGCCATTTGAAATGATAGCAGAGGAGCTTCCCAACAGGTGAGGCATTGTAGCAAACCAGACGTCATACTATTTTCACACAAGGGGCATGTTATCTATCCGTTGTTTTCCTGCGTGCATTGCAGGGGGAAAAATGTGTTCATGATTGAGCTGCAAAGCAGCTCTGAGTTGGTTTTGTCTTTGCCTTTGTAACACAACCACCTGCAGACATACCACAGGATCATACGCCCACTAGGAGTTGAATTAGTTTCTCCATGAGAGTTGTCACAGCTGGAACCAAACTGAAGAGAAAGAAAGCCTCTGCCTGACGCAGAAAGAAAAACTTCCTAAATAAATAACAGTAGGATTTAGGTGCTACCTCAAGGGACAGATGCGAAGGAACAAATAAGTCAACATTCTGTTTTAGATGCTTGGTAATAGGTCACTTCCCTGCTGCTCAGCTTATTGTAAACACTTCACATATCAGATGATGTATTCCCTCCGTGATTCTCTTGGAGCTGGTTTGATCCTCTTTGAGTCACTAAGCAATAGCACATCTGTAGCAGGCAAAGGCCTCCCCAAAGCAATTGCTCTTACTGCAGCATGAAGCTGATATGACTTTGCTAAACTCAAAAAGCCTTTTTGAGATTAGAATTAAGGTGGGTGCTGTCTACACACACATAACCAAATAAGACTTGCTGTGGTAGGAAAGATTCAAACAAGCTGAAACAAATTTTGAATTTTTGGACAGACTGGTTTGATGAGCTTAAGCCACTTGTATTATTTCATATTTTAGCAGCATCAAGGAGGCTCTCCCATCTTTGATAGTTTTATGGGGTTTATTTTAATTAATTTATGTTTTCTTCTTCTTCTTCTTGCTTCATTCTCAAATGACTTCGCTTGCCTTCCTCTTGTGGTCAATATATGCATTCCCACTGCTGAGGCAATGAGGAGGCAATATGTGTATATGTATGTAATGACTAGATTAGAATGATGATATGGTTTTATTTGTAGATGTGTTTTTTTGTTCTTTTTTTCTTTTGTGTTCTTTTTTCTTTTCTTTTTCTTGTTTGTACTGTTTTATTTGGAATTCAATGTTTGTAATTTTGCATTGGGGAAAAAATCAGTTAAAACAGATTACAATCTCAGGATTGAAACTTGTTCATGTCTTATCCACATATAGGGCAACTGGGTGTTGACTGGGGCGGGTGGCTTTGATGCCATGTTTTTAGGTCCACGCCTGGTGTCAGCTACACTTCCTGTGTGGATTCCACTATGCATTGTCCACACTTGCCTATAAGGAAACTTCAGTCTGTGATCTCCTGCTCCTGTGCTGGATAGTCAAAGGATGGGGGACACCTAAAGTGATTGGTGTCCCAATCATGTGGGATCGACACATGAGCAGAAGCTCACACCACATTTCCCCCCTTACATACAGCTGTGCACAATCTGCATTTGTTCTAGGTAAAGGTAAAGGGCCCCCTGACCATTAGGTCCAGTCGTGGCCGGCTCTGGGGTTGCAGCGCTCATCTCGCTTTATTGGCCGAGGGAGCCAGCATACAGCTTCCGGGTCACCTGGCCAGCATGACTAAGCCACTTCTGGTGAACCAGAGCAGCGCACGGAAACACTGTTTACCTTCCAGCCAGAGCGGTACCTATTTATCTACTTTCACTTTGATGTGCTTTCGAACTGCTAGGTTGGCAGGAGCAGGGACCGAGCAAAGGGAGCTCACCCTGTCGCGGGGATTCAAACCACTGGCCTTCTGATCGGCAAGTCCTAGGCTCTGTTGTTTAACCCACAGTGCCACCCGCGGAAATGGTAAAAAAGAAAGATAAAGGACCCCTGAATGGTTAAGTTCAGTCAAAGGTGACTTTGGGGTTGCGGCACTCATCTCACTTTTAGGCTGAGGGAGCTGGTGTTTGTCCACAGCTTTCCAGGTCATGTGGCCAGCATGACTGAACCACTTCTGGCACAACAGAACGAATACTGTGACGGAAACCAGAGTGCAGTGGTACCTATTTATCTACTTGTACTGGCATGCTTTCGAACTGCTAGGTTGGCAGGAGCTGGGATAGAGCAACGGAAGCTCAACCTGTCATGGGGATTTGAACTGCCAACCTTCTGATCGGCAAGCCCAGGTGGCTCAGTGGCTTAGACCACAGTGCCACCCACGCCCCTTTTACATGTAGAACAGTACAGCACAGGGTGCATCAGTTCAAAGAGGAATAAAACTAAAATCAAGGTCCTTTGGCCCTAACCAGTATGGACAATGGTTAGAGAAGATGGGAGTTGTAGTCCAGCAGTATCTAAACAGCACTACATTGTCTATCTTTGCTACAGGCTAATGGCACAGAGTGCTGGCCTAGGACTGTGGAGATCTGGGCTCAAATCCTGACTCAGACATAAAACTTTCTGGGTCGTCACAGTCTCTCAGCCTAACCTACTGCACAAGGTTTCTGTAAAACAACCATGTATTCTGCCCTGAGCTTCTTGGAAGGAGGCAAGAGAGAAATTCAACAAACACCAATTTGCTGTCATTGCTTCCTCAAACTATCCTGTGAATTATTGCATGAAGCAGCTGCTATGAATATGCTGACAGAAATATAATTTTGCAGTTTTCTGGGGAAAGAGAAACAACTGCAAAAAGTAACTTCTGGTGTACGTAATTGGCATGTCCACAGTAAACGAAGGTTTTAAAATATACTAGCATCACAATGCAATATGATCTGGGACTTTGTTTTGATCCCAGTGGTTTCATTTAGCTTGAATGCATGCAGAATTTGAAAATAAACTCTCCCTCTCTTGTCAGTGGCATTCTAAGGACTTTGACATTTAGTCAAGGTGACCACAAGTAGCTAACTTTCTCTCTCTCTCTCTTCATTTAACAAAATCGATAATGCAAATCGCAATGTCTTAGAAATACCAGGGCGAGGGTCAGCTTTATAGAAAATTCACTTTAACTTGCATCATTGCATCTTATTACAGAGAGAGGGTAGGGAGAAGTCACTGGTTTAATTAATGCCTATGCTATGTGGTGCTGAAGGGACAGCTTATACAGGCAGCCTGCCAGTGGGGGCTTTTATTTTGCTTCGTTAATAAAGGGGAACAAATGGTCTAATTTGAAGCTTGCCTACTTGTCTTTTGCTAGGTGCCAAGCTGTCAATGCGAACACATGCAAGCATGGAAAGGGATTTTGACGCTCAGCAGCTACCTCATGCTTCGGTGGTCATAACTGATAACTTGGTTGTAGTGCAGAACAAGTCCAGTTATTTTACATATAACATACATCAAAGCCCAGGGTAAGTGTGGGGTTTTTTTTTGGGGGGGGGGTGTTCTTCCTTCCTTCTCCTCTTGTTCTCTCCTCCAGCCTGGATATAAGATTCAGAAATTAATTCAGAAAAGCAACAATGCGAGGAAGCGGAGCAGAAAAAAAGCCCACCTGAGTCTTTGGGATGGGTGATGCATTTAAATGTGCATAAACACATTCCTGCAGGGCAAATGGAGCCCCTCTGAGATCAACCCCTGCAAAACTCTGAGCTGATGCCTCCCCAAGGAGAAATGAAAGCAGTGGGGATTTTCAGGAAGAGGTATCAGTGGACAGGAAGGCATAGAGGATGAATAGTTTATTGGCCCAGGAACAGACACCAACCGTAGGAAACATTTTAATAAAAATCCAGAGGAGCCTCTAAGACCTTCTGCCATAATTGAAACAGCAGGCCTAAGAAACTGCCCAGGTCAGGTAGCCCTCAAAACTACCAGGTCCTTATCACTAAAGGAGTATCAACCAATTTCAAGCTCTGCCATTACAGGGGAGAGAAGGAAAGGAGGATAGGGAGTCTCACCACTGCATCACCTCTTCCCCATGTTCCTGCCATTTCAACAGTTTTAGAACCATGAGACCTTTAGTGTTCTGGGGCAGCCCTTGTGACTCACAGAATTGTAAGGAAATTCTAAACTGCCATGTGAGTCTGTCAGAAGAACAGAATCATCTTTCATGAGAGAAATTGGAGGCTAGGTTTTTGGCCCAGCGCAACACCCAAGATCACCATTGCCATAGAATCAGTGAGAAGGAGGGGGGAAATGGCTTGATGAAAGCCATACTGGGCTTAGTGGGGGGTGGTTGGTTGTTTATTATTATTAGTAGTAGTAGTTGTAGTGGTAGTATACCACCGTATACCCACAGGTCTCAGGGCAGTTAAAACATAAAATCACAATATAAAAACACAAAATGCATTATAATAAATAAATAAAATGGAAAACAAAAACAACCAAGTAACCTCTCCCGCCTCCAACACCTTTTAAAATGACACTAGGTGTCAGTCAGCCAAAGACCTGGTTAAAGAGGAACACCTTTGCCAGGTGCCTAATGTCAGGAGCTCGTCCTACACTCGAGTAGGACCCTGGTAGAGACACATACACGACTGGCATGTTCTCTCCCTCCTGGTCATTTGTTCAGGAGCTTCAAAAGCTTTCTTCTGCCCGAACATCACAGTGACTGATGCCAACAGACACCGGCACACTTAGGGATCTGCAGAGTCTGCACAGTTTGATTGACAGTCCTCAGCAACTCAGCATTTTGGCTAATCTACTTTATTTACCTATAAACACACACGGAGCACTGCAACATGGCTCCCTCTCTCTCTAGCATCAGACAGCAAAGAGAAAAAGGACAATAGACCCACTTCACGGAACACAGTAACACAAACATCCTGCCTCCGTCACTTCCCACTCTGTGGAGTCAAAACATATACCGTCATGTGATAGACAACAATCCCATGACTGCAGTCATGGAGCAGGAATTCTAACACCTAAACATGTATAATGAAGGCTTCAGCTGAACCCCCCTAAAAGGAGCTGGTAGCAACCTGACTTCCTGAATTATGATCAGAAGTGCTTCCTTAGCCAAACCTACAAGCTTCACACTTTAAGCCATTAGGTTATATAACTAAACTAAATGATAGCATTCATTTTCATGTCCCCTTCATACTGGGGGAATCTCAACCCCCCTTCCCCATTTTTCAGATGATATATATCCATAGGGAAGTGTGTTATATGGATTTTGTGTTAAGTCATTTTCTATTCCGCCATCAATCCTCAAAATTATAGTCACACTGACTTTGCCTCAACTGTGTATTCCCCGATGTTCCCTTCATCTGATGCATTTTAAAAGAATAAAGTCTTGTTCATTTTGTGTGAGAGAGGGAGAGGTGGGACAAAAAGGAAAACAACTTCATGTGAACAGTGTTGTTCTACTTGACCTTCAGTTTCCAATAATAGTTCGTAATACAAAGTATTTCCTCAGAACAGCTGTTGTGGATATGCTTCTGTGCCTCCCCGGGTTTAATGGCTTTTTAATAGGTAGAATTGTTTGAAGCATTCTGCCGTTGAAAAATATTTCTCACTTCTTAAATAAAGGAGAGTGTCTTATTGACTGTTAAAGAATTACACTATTTTTATGCATTGGAGCTGTTCTCACCTAATTCCTTTCCCACTTCTTCAGCTAAGTAGATTTACAGGCAGCAATCCTATGCAGACTTCCTTGGAGTAAGTCTGATTCCATTTTTACCTCATTGGGATCAGGCTGTTAGGGCACATTCACACAGAACGTGTTGATTAATGGATGGCAGGAAAATCAAGTGTGGGAATTTGCATGTGTGAATGAGAAACATCACTTTGAATCAGTTCAAGAGTTCTGTACTTGTCAGATTATTGGTGGTGCAACAAGCATTGAGGGCCCTCCTCAACCGTTATACTACTGAGGAAATTTTTGTGACCGGCTTTTGGACTTCCTCAATGTTCTAGAACAGCTGTGTCTGTATTCTTTATTAAACTTATTAGTTGCTTGTCACCTGAAGGTCTCCTAGTGACTTACGGCAATATACTGTGGTACCTGGGGTTAAGTACTTAATTCGTTCTGGAGGTCTGTTCTTAACCTGAAACTGTTCTTAACCTGAAGCACCACTTTAGCTAATGGGGCCTCCTGCTGCCACCGTGCTGCCGGAGCACGATTTCTGTTCTCATCCTGAACCAAAATTCTTAACCTGAGGTACTATTTCTGGGTTAGCGGAGTCTGTAACCTGAAGCGTATGTAACCCGAGGTACCACTGTACAGTAAAACCCTGTTATATTAATAATGCTTAGGCTTTCCTTCCATGTAAATTATTTCTCAAAGAGCTAACAAATAAAAAATTAGTGAGACTTAACACCATGTTGCTGTCTGTAACCTGAAGCATATGTAACCCGAGGTACCACTGTACAGTACATAATAGGTAAAGGTAAAGGACCCCTGGATGGTTAAGTCCAGTCAAAGGCGACTAGGAGTTGTGGTGCTCATCTCGCTTTCAGGCCAAGGGAGCCGGCGTTTGTCCACAGACAGCTTTCCAGGTCATGTGGCCAGCAGGAATAAACCACTTCTGGTGCAACAGAACACCATGACAGAAACCAGAGTGCACAGAAACACTGTTTACCTTCCTGCTGCAGCGGTTCCTATTCATCTACTTCCGCTGGCATGCTTTCGAACTTCTAGGTTGGCAGGAGCTGGGACAGAGCAACGGGAGCTCACTCCGTCACGGGGATTCAAACTGCCGATCTTCTGATTAGCAAGCGCAAGAGGCTCAGTGGTTTAGACCACAGCACCACCCATGATATGTACCTTTAGTACATAATACCATGGGGGGGGGGAAGAAGGGAAACCATATAATACATTAATATTTCATATAAGCTAACATCCTGGGGGGGGACACACACATACTAGCCATATAAATGCTAGTGAGCAACATTAACAAAAACTCAACCCCCCATGAAAAAAATCACTCACATTCCCCCCCCCCAATTTAACCTGCCCATCCCATCCCGAAGTCTGGTGTCAAGGCCAGCTCTTACAAATCAGTGGAAGGTGGATTGGCAAAGATTGACTCAATCCCTCTTCCGCTCCCTTGGATCAAAATGCCTTCTGTCCACAGAGGGGATTCGTCTCAATAATTTTATGCATTATTACTGCTTGTGTATTTTTAGAAACCGCCCTGGGAGCACAATGGCATGATGGATGTTCTACAGATTGGAGGAATAAACAGACAAATCTGCTTTATATTTTGGAAATTTGTTGTTGTTAAGGTATCATTACTAAATATTGCATGAAAGTTCCTGAGATAAAGGAGCAGGTTTTCATCTACATTTGGATAAAATTGGGTGCCATTTTGCATCAATATGGTGGACTAAATCTTCCAGAGCCGCATTTTTTTGTTTCTTAGAATTCCCAAGCAAAGATGAGTATGAGGCTGTTAATAAAGAAATAACAGGAGATGAAAAACATTTCATCCAACAATTTGAGACATACCAGACAAAAGAGAATCAGTTTCCTTCCAACTGAACAGTTTCTGGAGGTGGAATAGAAGCAACGCAACAACTGACATATCCCAGGAGCAGGACAAACATTTTATAAAGGCACAAAACACAAAGTTGAGTCTCACATCATCATTGTCAAGATGACTGGAAAATTAGTAGTCTGAACCAAACCAAAATGCTAATTTTCATCTGCTTTAGAAAGATTAATTTTTGTGTGAGAGAAAGCTATGGAAGAATGCTTTGCTTAAACACATTCACCCATTTTTCCCTACCGAAAACTAAACAAATATCAAAAATCCATAGCTGTGCTTTCAAATAGATTCTATAATAAAGTTGAATCAATACTACACATGGCTAGGAAATATAACCAAATAACAATGACAAACATGCAATTTCTAATCCTATTTAAACACACTTTGAATTACTAATCTGGTACAAGTTATAGTATGTAATAGACATTTTAGCAAGGGAAAGGTGAATTTTTTCTCCTTAAGTGATGGACATTTTACTCCTGTATCCCTAATATTCAAGGGAAGACTTTGCCAAGATACAGTAAAACCCTGTTATATTAATAATGCTTAGGCTTTCCTTCCATGTATATTCTTTCTCAAAGAGCTAACAAATAAAAAATTTGTGAGACTTAACACCATGTTGCTGTGTATCCCCATCTTTAAGAGGAGTTCTCCAATTTTACAGGAGTCTTGTAAACTGTTCAGGCCTCTTTGGAGGGAAGGGATTGCAGGATGAAGGATAAAGGATAAGGGTAATCAATTCCTCCCCCCACCCTCGAGGGCTGTGTGATCATTTTGTAGCTACATAGCCAATGGATTTGAGGAGAGTACCCCTAGAACCAGGCAAAGGGCCTTCTCGGTAGTGGCGCCCTCCCATCAGATGTCAATGACATAAACAACTATTTGACTTTTAGAAGACATCTGAAGGCAGCCCTGTTTGGGGAAATTTTTAATGTGTGGTTTTTATTCTGTTTTTAATCTGTTGGCAGCCACCCAGAGTGGCTGGGGAAAACCAGCCGGATCGGTGGGGTATAAATAAATTTATTATTATCATTATTATTATTATTATTATTATTATCAGCTGGTGATGTGTTTTCCCCCATTTATGGGTGGGGTGAATTTGTCACACTCCTCCTCTCCTAGAAAAAAAGTACAGGCAATATTTTCCTATGGGAGAATGTTATGGCCTGAGGGCAATATTTCTTAATGGGGAAAGGTGGTGATAGACTATGTAAATCTGTTCTGCCCTGCATTCTCCATTCTTAATCAGCAACAACCCTCTCGTCCTTTTTCAGTGTGGGCCTACAAGCTAGTCTTCTGCTTTCCAGGGGCTGAGTAGATATATTTTTGGGAGACTCTAATTTGCTCTGGGTTTTCTGTTTTTCACCTACTCCACACTGTTGAGTAATGTTGTCTGTTGGAGTGATGTTCCTTCAGTTTGGGTAATTGGTATGTAGTCTGGACAGGTGAGAAGATTTCAGAAAGGATGGCAGTGATGGGTTGTGGGCATATTTAGTCACTGTTGTCAGGCATGGCCTGTGGGTACTGGGGACCTTTTGACCTGATGGGCACATTGGAGTGAACTTTGGTCAACAAGGCAATATGAATAAATGAGTAAATTAAGATACTTTGGAGTATGCAGAATATATATATTTATAAATTAAGGAACAACAGAAAGAGGAGGAAGGAAGTCGAGTTTTGAAATGTTAAAATGATTGTAAAATTAATGAAACATATAAAATTGAAAATCGTAAATGATAAAAAAGGAATGTCCTCCGGGGCATTTTGGTCCTCCAGGAAAAAAGCCACAAGTGGGGTGCCACAGGGTTATGGCCTGGGCACATTGCTGTTCAATGGCTTTACAAATGACTTGGATGAAGGAGCTGAGGGGATGCTCATCAAATTTTCAGATGACACCAAACTGGGAGGGATATCTGTTGCTGCAGAAGACAGAATCAGAATTCGAAATGACATTAACAGATTAGAGAACTGAGCACAAGCTAACAAAATGAATATCAATAGAGACAAATGTAAGGTTTTGCATTTAGGCAGAAAGAACCAGATTCACAAATATAGGAGGGGGGGGGCACCTGGCTTACTAGCAGTAGAAGTGAAAAGGATCTAAGTGCCTTGGTGGGCCACAAGCTTAACATGAGTCAACAGTGTGATGCAGCAGCAAAAAAAAAAAAAAAAGCTAATGCTATTCTAGACTGCATCAACAAAAGTATCATGTCCAGATGAAGGGAAATAATTGTGCCACTCGATTCTGCCTTGGTCAGGCCACACCTGGAATACTGTGTCCAATTCTGGGCACCACAATTTAAGAAGGATGTTGTCAAGCTGGAACATGTGCAGAAGAGGGTGACCAAGATGATCAAGGGTCTGGAAACTAAGCCTTATGATGAACACTTGAAGGATCTGGGTATGTGTGCTGGTCCCGTGGGTTACCCAAGAGGCGGGGTCCAAGTCCGGTCCATGGTCAAAGGTGCAACATGGAGGCAGTCCATAGTAGCTGACACTGGGTGCAGGGCAGGGAGTCGGGTGAAGTCAGGAACAGACATGCAAGCAGGGAGCCAGGGCGTGTCAGTAGCTCAGGCAGGAAAGCAGGACAGGGTTCAGGCAGGAACTAGCAACCAACAATGTTCCTCCAGCAATTTGGGACCGGGGCTGGCCGGCTTTTATCGGCCCGAGGCATAGGGCAGCCCCGATTCTCTGGTGACTCGCCTCTCCTGGCCTGGAGGCGAGCACTCCTCCTGCGGGAACTTAGTTCCCTCCGCCTCTCTGCCCTGAGCCTCTGCAGCTCAGGAGAGACTGGAGGGTTACCGGACCCAGAGGCAACCTCAGCTTCCTCTGATAGGGCTGAGAGTGGAGCACCTGCAGGCAATGGGTCCTCCATCACCTCAGAAGCCAGAGCAGACTCAGCTGGTGCCTGCACCTGAGGATCCAGCACAGGTGAGGACCCTTCAGGCTCATGCCCCAGCCCCGGCTCAGTTGGTTCTGGAGGTGGGGAATCCTGTGCAGGCTGGGATCCCTCAGGTTCAGCATCCGAGTCCGAATCCCAGGCCATCACAGTATGTTCAGCCTGGAAATGAGAATTCTGAGAGTAGATCTGATAGCCATCTTCAAATATCTTAAGGGCTGTCACATGGAAGAGGGAGGATGCTTGTTTTCTCCTGCTCTGGAGGGTAGGACTCGAAACAAGAAAGGAGATTCCAACTCAACATTTGTAAAATAAAACTTTCTAACAGTAAGAGCTGTTTGTCAGTCGAGCAGACTCCCACGAGAGGTGGTGGGCTCTCCATCCTCAGAGGTTTTTAAGCAGTGGTTGGCTGGCCATCTGTCAGGGATGCTTTCACTGAGATTCCTCCATTGCAGGGGGTGGGACTAGATGACCGTTGGGGTTCCTTCCAGCTGTACGATTCTAGGAATCTGGTGCATCTAACCTAACTTATTTCAAAGGGTTGTTATGGGGATTAAATGAGGAGCGGGAAAAGAACCATGTATGCCATCTTGAATTCCTTGGACAGAAGGTTGGGCAAAAAAAAAAAAAAAAAAAAAAGTAATAAAAGAGCTTGATAGAAGAGGTACCTTAGCTGCAAGTTTCCTGGCAGCAGCATCACTGCAGCTTACCGGAAGAGGGGTAAGGTGGGTGGGGACAGGCAGCACTGTGCAGGTGAATGCTGACAGGAATGACCTGCTTTTCTCTTTTTTATATATATTTCATTTATGATTTTCAGTTTTATACAAACCATGCATCAAAAAGAAACTGCAGTCTCTGTTGAACCTCATTCCTTTTTTAAATGATTTTCAATTTTATACATTTCAGTAATTTTACAATCATCTTAACATTTCAAAACTTGACTTCCTTCTCCCTCTTTCTGCAATTCCTTAAATTTGTTTTTTATATTTTCTGCATATCCAAATTAACTTTATTTGCTCATTTATACAGCTACTTTAAATACTCTTATAAAGCTGCAGGTTATTACAATAATCCTGCTAATCTTCTTATCTGTTTACAGTTTATTTCTAAATATTCAATAAACCATTTGCATACATGAATAAATTTTTATACAATTTAGGTAGTTCTGTCCCTATAATTCCTTAAAGAAAACCTTCTGGGTTTAAAAAATAAAATAAAAGTTATTTTGTACATCCTTTTCAATTCATTATATATCATTTCCCAGTAAGCTTTAACCTTACTGCAAGACCACATATGATAAAAAGAACCTTCTTTCTCTTTACACTTCCAACACTTATTTGATTTTGATTTATACATTTTTGCCATTTACTCAGTATTACGAACCATTGATATAACATTTTCATATAATTTTCTTTCGTGCTGTAAGTTTTATATCCATATTCCACAATTGTTCCCAGGCTCCCATATCTACATTATAACCAGTATCTATTGCCTAATGTATCTTTGAGGAATTTACTTGCTAATCCTTGGTCTCCCATTTCAGTAATATCTTATACATTTTAGACAGCACTTTTACATTACATTCCAACAGATCTCTCTCCAGTTGTGATATTTGTTCCCCAAACCCTCGTATCAGATCTTTCTTAAATACTTGGTCCAAATGATGATATGGTATCCATGTTGTAAAACAGCATGATAATTCCTTAAATTCTTTTAATTGATACTTCCTCTTTCATTTTAATAAGAAATATCTAAAAAGTTTGTTATCTTGATTTTTTATTTTTCCGGTAAGATTTGCCATTTCTGCATATTCCATAAGTTTTTGTATCCATTCTTCTTTTGCTGGGGCTTCTTCCTCTTCTTTCCATTAACATGACAAAAGACTAGCATATTTGTAATACAACCTTTATTAGAATAGAAGAAAAAATATTTAATTGGGGAAGGAGGAACGGGGCCTTGGTGGGGGAGCTCAGCTTGAGCTGCTGGCCTCACTGTTGCTGCTGCCTGGAATAAAAAAGAACAGAAAAGATTCTTAAAATTTTCATTTATTATGACTGCAAGGATCTCCAAGTGGCCCACATTATTCTCCCTTCCTCATCCAATCCCTACACTCTTCTTAAATCAGGGAGTTGCCTCCCCCCCCCACCCCCCAGCCAGCCAGATTCTCTCTGGCCTCCCTGTTTTTCATGAACAAAGATCAACACTCACCACTGGTGGAAGCACTGGGGGCATCCATCGCCTGGTCCTTCGGTCTCACATAGATGGTTCTCACTTTAATTCTCCTTCCTTCCACGATTACACTTTCTTCCCTTATACAGTCCAGGGGATGGATCTTGATGGAGCAGCAACAGTAGGCCAGCAGCTCTCGAATCCTGCAGAGACCGGAACATCTAGGGAAGAAAAAAAAAGAAGATCACGAAATGGATTCTAGTTATTTCCTCGATACTCTCTATCTCTGCACTGCAAGCCATTTCCCACAAAGCATCTGCAGGGGCCCTGAGGACAATCTTTAAAAATAATTCTAACCATGACCTGGTTCCCTATGTTTCCAAATCTTAAGGAATAGCAAAAGAAACAGACTGTGAAAAGAATAAGAGATCCTACTTAAAAGCGTGATGAAGAAATCTTAATTTTTTTTCAGCAAACACAATTCACCCAAACCAATTTGTTTCTCACTCAATAACCTCAAATAGTTGCTCTACCCAAAGTTCTCAGCCAAGTCACTCAGCAGGGGAACGTGTCACAATGGAGGACATGACACGGTTACTTTAGCTACCTTGCTTAACAATGGACATTGTTCCCCTTAATATTTATTTCTCAAATATATCTTTCAGTGGGTTAAGTGATTTTATTCAATTTATTTAGAAAAGATCTAGAGCTGGCTTCATCCAGCACGGTGCATTTCTGGACAGGACAAGAAACACCTTGCAAACACACACACACTTTTCAACATGGAGGGGTCACCAAGGGACAACACTTCTGGCCTAGACGACAGCTGCTATTTCTCACTTAAGAGTTAAAAATAACCCCTCTCAACACCCTGTAGTAATCTGTCCAGTATTATGATGGACAGGAGCAGGGCTTCACCCTTAGACCTCCTCATCCCCATTTCTTTCAGTTTCTGCCCAGTGTGTTCTGCCAATAAACAGTTTTCCTTAGGCTGCAAGGAAGTGAAATGCTATGAGTTTGTGGGTGCCAGACTCCGCTGTGCCATAAGTTTCTGGGTGCCAGGCACTGAAGCCCTGGACACTGAACATCTGGGGAGTTGATCTAAGCCTTGTTTAAAGGAAGCCCAAGCTCTACATTTGATTATTGGCTATGAAAAACTGGTTGAAACCATTGTATTTCATTCACAAAAGAAAATCTGACATGTGATTATGATAAAGGTTTATAGACAATGGGTGACACATTTATTGATCCTTCTTGTAGGTTATTATTTGTCTACTTTAATGTTTTATTTATGTATAGTAATCAGTAAGGAGTCGAGGTGGGAAGCAGTTTTGAATATGAACTGGTGAATGACTGTCATGAATCCAGATCCATTTCATAGAATCATAAAATATTAGAGTTGTTAGGAACCCATGGGTCATCTAGTCTAACAGACTCCCACAAGAAGTAGTGGACTCTCCTTCCTTGGAGGTTTTTAAACAGAAGCTGGATGACCATCTGCCATGGATGCTTTCGCTGAGATTCCTGCATTGCAGAGGGTCGGACTAGATCTCATACTATATATAACTTACTATATATATCTTACTATATATAAATTAAGCATTGGACATATAATAACTTATGGAAAGGATCAATAAATGTGTCACCCATTGTCTATAAACCTTTATCATAATCACGTCAGCTTTTCTTTTGTGAATGAAATGCAATGGTTTCAACCAGTTTTTAATAGCCAGTAATCAAATGTAGAGCTTGGGGTATATGTAAACAAGGCACAGATCAACTCCCCAGATGTTCAGTGTCCAGGGGTTCAATGCCTGGCACCCTGAAACACATGGCATAGGAGAGTCTGTCACCCACAAACTCATAACATTTCACTTCCTTAAGGGGGAAAATTCATATTGCTAAGCAAGGTCGCCAAAGTAATGGTGTCATGTCTACTATTGTGACACATCCCCCTGCTGAGTGACTTGGCTGAGAAATTTGGGAAGAGCAACTATTTGACAACAGTTGCTCAGAAGAAAAGAGGTTTTTCAGAAAATGCAATTGACACAATGAAGATTTCTTCATCCCGCTTATAAATAGGATCTCTTATTCTTTCCATTATTTCTTTTGCTATCCATTAAGATTTAGAAATATAGGTAATCAGGTCATGGTTAGATTAATTTTAAAAAATTGTCCTCGGAGCCACCTTAGATGCTTTGGGGAAAATATCTAGAACCCATTCCCTGATTATCTTCCCTCTTCTTCCCTAGATTTCGAAGTCTCCAAAGACTCTGTGTGCTGCTGGTCTCCTGCTGCCGAATTTGGAAAATCCATCCCCTGGTCTGTGAACAGTGGGAGGAGGTTGATGTAATCAAAACGGGAAGCTGGAGGTGGTAAAAATAAGACAAATATATGTAAGACCATGACCATGGGTCATGTGGCCATCATGACTATGCCACTTCTGGCAAACCAGAGCAGCTCACGGAAACACCGTTTACTACACTGGAGTAGTTCCTATTTATCTACTTGCACTTTGAAGTGCTTTCAAACTGCTAGGTTGGCAGGAGCAGGGACCGAGGAACGGGAGCTCACCCCATCACGGGGATTCGAACCGCCGACCTTCCAATCGGCAAGCCCTAGGCTCTGTGGTTTAGACCACATCGCCCTTTCCAGCCTCGGGAGGAGTGCAGGGAGCATTCATGCAACACATCCATGCACTACAGCCAATACACTAACATGTCACGCCACACTGTTGGGAAAGCTCTGCTCTAACCACTATACAACACTGGTTCTCTTGATCCAAAGAAAGAAACATAAGAATAGCATTCTCTCCATTGTTGTTAGGTGGATCAATTGAACCAAGTGGTAGCAAGGAAAATAGAACATGTTGCAAACACCCCCACACCCCACACCCACCCCACACTCCTGCAAACAAAGGATGGAGGGGAAAGAGTGCATTTGTTGCCGGGGGGTGGGGTGGGGATCAGCTTTGTTGAGTGACCTAGCAAAGTCTCTCTGTTTCTGAGTGCAGAGCTGAGTGGATATGATTTCTGCACTGCACACACTTCCGCAAGGCACTCTCCTGCAAATGGGATGCTGCTGCAGCTCAGAAGATGCCCTTATCTCGAAAAGCCAAAAGTGTCGAATACAACAAGGCAGAGGAAGAAGAGGAACAACTTCAGAACGATGTGGCTAAGTGTCAGAGGCAGCCACAATAAAAGGAGGGGGGGATGGAGAGGCAAGGCAGTTGTGATGGAGACTGAAAAGGAACATTGGCAAATCCGACTTTCTCTTTCACAGGTAGGAGAATGGCTTTGAAAAAAGCCGAATTTGTGCAGTTCCCATTGTGCTTCTGTGGGCGGGAAGGGGGGCAGGCCAGGTGGACAGAATCCAAAGATGAACAAGCTGCCTGCACACTGTGTAACTGTCCTTTGTGAAGACTTCCAAGAAACTGTCTTAAAAGGAGGAATGAGCACAGGAAGGAATACTGATGAGGGACCCTGGCCTAATAAAGACTGGAAGCAGACACTGTAGACTGCAACCTACAGATTGCTTACGTAAGGGTAGCATTACCGAGTTCAACAGGATTACTCTGGAGAAAGTGGCTTGACGATAAAGATATCTCTCCACGGAAACTGAGGCATTCAGAGGTTTCTCCCCCTGCCACACTCCACTGTTTTAAACAAACACTTCAGAGTACAATTCCACAAGAAACAATTTGATAAGATTAATGGAGTCTGCTTTATTGAGCCTATGGATGGACAAGCTTTTGAGAATTCATTCAGGGCTTAGCACATGGGCTCCAATGGTGCCAACGTGTATGCCCTTAAAAATGAGAAAGGAGAAAACAATGGTTAGGGTGCAGCTCAGTATATAAAGTTTCAGACAGTAAAATGTTTGCAAACCAGAACCCCTCTCCCCATGCTACTTAAGATAAGCCCTAATCTTTGGCCCTCCAGATGTTTTGGACTACAATTCCCATCATCCCTGACCACTGGTCTTGTTAGCTAGGGATCATGGGAATTGTAGGCCAAAACATCTGGAGGGCCGCAGGTTGGAGATGTCTGCCCTAAGCCAACATGCGACGAGTGCAGGTGGGGGGTTCTGGTCCCTTGTTGCTCTTGTCACCATTTATGAAGCAAGTGATGCTAGCCTTGGAAGGAGCCGCAGTCTCCCTCTGAGTGAGGCATTCTGGGTAAGATAGCTGAGAGAGCCGCCCCCGTGCCCTGGTGTGGTTTGTCTTAGCAATGAAAATGCTACAGATTTAGAAAGAAAGCTTAACACCTCTAAGTTAGCCAGTGACTTTCAACTCCCTACCTCCCTTAAATTTAAACTAGTGGTTGTGGAAACCCACAGTGCCACAGGCACTCTCACAACTGTGTTCTCCAGAGCACGTTGTTCTGAGGAAGCACTCCCTTGACTGTTGCTAGAGTGAGGCCTGGAGAAAGGTGTGGTGGTCCTGGTGGTGGCAGCAGAAGCAGCACACTCATGGAAAAAAGGAGCAGTGCAACTGGAAAACAATTTCCTGCATCTGAGAAAAATCGGCTTGGACCTGTCTCATTGTTCCATTCACAGTAGCACATGTTAGAAAGAAAGAGAAAGCCCTGATATTCACATCCCTGTAGTAAGCTCGGCTGGACCGGTCTTGTTCAGGCTGTGAGGGCTCCAAAATCCTCTTTGCTATGGTGGCAAGCCCATGCAAACAAGTATCATTTGTGATGATTCAGTTGCCCAATTTACGCACGTTCAATATGTGCACAATCGCTCATACGGCATCGCGCTGAACCCAGAATTGACCCCAAAATGTCACAAATACATCACAAAATGGGCGGAACAGGGTATTTGAATGTTTTCTCAATGGCTCTTACAGTACCTCAGAACATAGGTAAAGGGACCCCTGACCATTAGGTCCAGTCATGACCGACTCTGGGGTTGCGGCGCTCATCTCGCTTTATTGGCCGAGGGAGCCAGCATACAGCTTCCAGGCCATGTGGCCAGCATGACTAAGCCACTTCTAGCGAAACAGAGCAGCACATGGAAACGCTGTTTACCTTCCCGCTGGAGCGGTACCTATTTATCTACTTGTACTTTGACATGCTTTCGAACTGCTAAGTTGGCAGGGACCAAGCAATGGGAGCTCACCCCGTCGCAGGGATTCAAACCGCCGACCTTCTGATCGGCAAGTCCTAGGCTCTGTGGTGTAACCCACAGCACCACCTCAGAACATAACCCCGTGTAAATTGGGGGTGGGAGTGGTTGCCTGTTCTTTGTGTTGAGAATATTTGAGTATTTTCTCCTGTTGAAACCGCTTTCATTTGATAGAAGACTTATTAAACTCACTGCAACCTTTCAGAATATAATAGGGGCAAAGCAGTACTGCCCACAGTAAGATTAATCACTGACAGCTAGGGAAATGGGGAACATATTTCCTCATCTGCAACCTCTGCCCTGGCAGCAGACCTGGTTTCAGCGTCAAAGGGGAATGTCGGGTATGGCTTTGTCCCGCTTTGCCATTCTAGTGAAAACGTGGCCTTTCCTTACTTCCCATCTGCGACAGACACTCTCTGCAGGGTAGTTTATTAATTATCCCTAAATAGAAATAGAAATCAGCAGGTGTGTGAGTTTCTAGAAATGGCACTTTAATTGAATTGCCGAGCTATACTTGCACTGGACCATCAGTCGCTACACATGCATGCTCAAAATAAAAACACAAATAAATGTCCTCATACCCCACCCTGCCTTCTTTTAGATTGCTTTTATCCTCACAGGTCCTTTTGCATTTCTTTTTTTTAAAAGACTTACTGTAAAATGGGAT
Source organism: Podarcis tiliguerta (assembly GCF_965153285.1). Taxonomy (NCBI): domain Eukaryota; kingdom Metazoa; phylum Chordata; class Lepidosauria; order Squamata; family Lacertidae; genus Podarcis; species Podarcis tiliguerta. The sequence goes on from NC_139539.1 coordinate 80,990,625, forward strand.
TTTAATGCGTGTTTGTCACTCAAGTGGATGATGGCAGTTCTAGTAAAGGTAAAGGACCCATGGATGGTTAAGTCCAGTCAAAGGTGACTATGGGGTTGGGGCTCATCTCGCATTCAGGCCGAGGGAGCCGGCGTTTGTCCACAGACAGCTTTCCAGGTCATGTGGCCAACTTCTGGTGCAACGGGACACCGTGATGGAAACCAGAGCGCATGGAAATGCCGTTTGCCTTCCTGTCGCAGCAGTACCTATTTATCTACTTGCACTGGCATGCTTTCCAACTGCTAGGTTGGCAGGAGCTGGGACAGAGCAATGGGAGCTCACCCCAACATGGGGATTCGAACTGCTGACCTTCTGAATGGCAAGCCCAAGAGGCTCAGTGGTTTAGATCACAGTGCCACTTGTGTTTCTATATGAGCTCTACTTCTAGCCCCATGAGGCAATGGTTATTTTGGAATCCCAAAAATTCAGAAGTCCAACTTGATGCTGGGTAATGCATTTGGGGAGGATTCTAAAATGGCTGTCTCCTCAAAAGGATGAGAGTCGAGTGGTTCCCACAGAGAAGTATCATCACTTGCTTGGGTAAGGATGTGGGAGGGGGGAGGGGTGACGGGGGAAAGAAAACAGAGCAAAGGGAAGTAGGGTAAGAGTAACTGGCGGGGAAGGGAGGAGAAGCTAGCAAGGAGGAAGGAAAGCATCAGACAGGGATCAGGGGAAAAGGAGAAGTAAACAATTTATTAGTGTGTCTTAGGGTGATATTGAGAGAGGAGGGTAGCCATTTTCTGAATGGTCTTATCCCCATATGGTATAGATTTTAATGCTTTAATTTCCAACATACCCCAAGTCGTGAGTTACATTTAGGTGCATAATCAAGAGACAGAAGAATGGAAGCTGCTCTTCACAAACACTGAAATGAATCTACAGTTTTCTTCAAAACACTAATGCCCCATGTTCACATGGTGGCAGCAGCAATGAAAGGGAATGAGGGAATATGTATCCAGCAACTGTACAAAGACAACCATCTTCCACCCAACGAAAGAAATTCATAATTTTCACTGGGGGAAAGACAAGGAAACCCCAACCTAGTGCAAACCTGGTTGGGAGGGGAGGAATGGTTTCCAGCCCTAGTCCACCAGTGACCCAAATAGCTCAGTGAAGGCCAACTTAAGGGTGGGTGGGAAGCTCATGGGGCAAAATGCTCCTGAACTCCAGTCTGGGAAGCTTCTACTCCCTCCCACTCCCATGGGGAACCATGGAGATCATGACATGTGCAAAAACTCTTGCCCACCATTGCTCCTCACCAGCCATGGACAAAGGGGTTCCAGGACCTAATTTGGCCTAGAATGCAGCTTCTTTGGAGGGTTAAGGTTACCAGATTTTTTTTCAATGAATCCGGGGACACTTTTCAACTTCCTACTAAAGAAGATGGATTTTGTCAGGGGACTGATTTGTGAATCTGGGGTCAGTCCCCGGGAAACAGGGACATCTGGTAACCTTAGGTTAAGTGTGATTATGTTACAGTAGAAGAGACTGCATGTGCCATCAGAACCTTGTGTGTCATTTCATGCAAGACTTCTGTAAAAAAAAAAACAGCATGGAAAGCTTATTGCCGAAGAGAGAAGCTGCTGTTTGTTTTTAAAGGTGGCTTTCCTCATATCTTTGGTGGTATGAACTCCTGCTGTGGAAAAGCATCCATGCAAACTCTTTTACATACTCATAGGTCATCTATGAATCTCTGCTGGCATCATGTTCGTTGCCAGCTTTCTCAGGAAGTTGTTCCTATGAAAGGCTTTACTTCTGGGGATCAGGAAACTTTTAATTTCTTTCCCAATGTAAGCATTTTTAATGTGTGGGGTTTTTTTTGGGGGGGGGGAATCATTGTGGAGCAGAAAAAGTAGATTGTTTAGCAGTCTAGGCTAACCTACATTTCTTTCTCCGTGATTTCTATAACTCTTTACCAGACAGCCATCAATTTTTCATTCAAATTATTTCAGATATTTGTGACTAACCTACATTTGTGCAGTTCTGGCAGCTCTGGATTAAACTTGTCTCTGGAGAAGATATGTATATCAAATGTGCAACATAATTCTCATGCAAACGTCTTATCTGAAAATGAATGGTCAGGAAAGAAATATATGTTTTTTTCAAAGATTATCACAAAATTGTTCTATTGCATTATTTTAAAAATGTGCCGTGGAACCAGGGGGTGAGGTGGGGAAGAAAAACTGGGATTTGCTCTATCAAATTCATTAGCAACATGATCATAGCTTGTGCTCTCCACCCACTCGTTTTAAAATAGCACAATGTTGAATTGCACCCCTTTAATACAAACATTTCAACATAAATTAACATGAATGTTATACTTCAGCAGATGAACACACACGGTCATTTCCTGTATAGAATATGCATTTCCAGAATAAAATGCGCAATTGAAAATAGGATTTATATGTGGTTCAGTGGCAGTACAGGGAGCAAAGGAAAATGTCTGTAAAAAGTGTGATTTGCCCACAGGAATCCATATAATCCAGGACACTGAGTGCTAAGTGGTCCCTCCTTGATGCTTGAGTAAAGAGAATGCGAGAGGATGGCAAGCTTGCACTGAAAACCTCATGAAGGACATCTTGAGAGGGGTGTTTTTAGCTCCACTCACCCTTTGCTTTGGAAGCCTTATAAGAATCTGTTGAAGGAGACATACAATGGGGAACATCAAGGGAGGGGTGTTTCTAGGACTAAAGAGAAATTCCCTTGTTATTTTCGCTGTTGGGTGCTGCATGCTTTTTAAGTACAGTGGTACCTTGGGTTACAGACGCTTCAGATTACAGATGCTTCAGGTTACAGACGCTTCAGGTTACAGACTCCGCTATCCCAGAAATAATACCTCAGGTTAAGAACTTTGCTTCAGGATGAGTACAGAAATCGGGCGGCGGCGGTGCGGCGACAGCAGGAGGCCCCATTAGCTAAAGCGATACCTCAGGTTAAGAACAGTTTCAGGTTAAGAACGGACCTCCAGAACTAATTAAGTTCTTAACCCAAGGTACCATTGTAATCTTGTTATATTTATAGTATTGGAATGTACCATATTTTTCCGTGTATAACACGCTTTCGTGTATAAGATGCCCCCCCCCTATTTTGGGGGACTCAAATTTAAGAAAATATAGTTGTTGAGCTTTGGGGGGGGGGGGGGCTGGAATGCAGAAAATCACTAACCCGGATGACAAACGCTCAGAATCGCTCATGTCGCAAAAGCCAACTGCCGTCTGTCTACTTGCCAACAGCAGCCGGAATTTGAACACCCAACTGCCGCTGCGGCACCCAATCCGTGGCAGCCTTTGCAGCAGCAACCAATCACCCATCAAATTGCCACTGACAAGCTGCAGCTCGGACCTGCAACCAATCACCCGTCCCCACAATGCACTGCCCGTGCATAAGACGAGCTCTGTTTATTAACATTGTTTTTGAGTAACCCCCCCCCCCCCAGTCTTGTACATGGAAAAGTACGGTAATTTTTTTGGATGTTCCATTTCCGGTTGATTGGCAATGCTATGGGCAGTGGGGAGGACTGCAGGTCCTGCTCCCTTTCAAGGCCTTCATCAGCCGGCCTATGGGGTGGAGCCCAGGCCCTCACACTTCCAGGTACCGTATTTTTCGCTCTATAGGACGCACCAGACCACAAGACGCACCTAGTTTTTAGAGGGGGAAATCAAGAAAAAAATATTATTTCCCCCCCAGCCCCAAAGAGCAGCTGACAGGCTTTGAGCTGCCTCTCCAGCTGGGGGGCTGGAGAGGCTGCGCAAGGCTAAAGAGGAAGCCAAGGCAGCGAGCGGGATGGATCGCGCTCACTGCCTTGGCTTCTTTAGCCTTGCGCACCTCCCGCAAAAGCCCACAGGAGCCACGCACCCTTTAAGGAGCACGCGGCTCCTGCGGGCTTTTCTACGAGGAGGAAGAAGGGACTGACTGGCCGTGTCAGTCCCTTCTCTCTCCTGGGAAAAGCCTGCAAGAGCCGCGTGAAGCTTGTGTGAGGCTCTTGGGGGCTTTTCCTGCCTGCCTGCCTCCTGCATTCGCTCTATAGGACCCACAGACTTCCCCCCTTAGTTTTTAAGGGGGAAAAAGGGTGTCCTATGGAGCGAAAAATGCGGCACTTACCCCATGAGAAGTGAAGTTACTTACCCTGCGAAGCCGAGGGACAATCTGCTGCAGAGAGGACTGCAGGGCCCATTGCGTGGAGCTGGACTCACTGGGGAAGTGATGGGGGCTGGTGGGTGTTCTGCTGTTGTTTCCCTGCTCCCTGCCCATGTGTTTTCAAATGTTCTTAGGCAGTTGGTGGCATTTTTGTTTTTTTGCTCTGTTCCTGGTGGATTGGATGTTAGGTTGGGGCTCCGGATTGGTTTAGTTTTTGTCAGGAATGAGCCAGCTCCTGGTGAAACTTCACAGCCTGCTGCAGAACTGAGAGAGTTAGATCTGCAGCCAGCTGAACAGTGCTCAGTGCCCATTGCAACTGCCACAGGCATTGGAATGCTGGTTGCCGAGGGAACGACAGAGAGCAGGCTGGAATGCAGCCAAAGCTCTCTGGAAGATCAATTAGGCACGAACAGGCAAGGAGATATTCTGTCTGAACCGGATCAGGTTGGAGCTAAGCCAATAAGTCCCAAAAGCGAGCGAATGGGGGTGGGTTGCTAGATAGGAAGAAAAACCAAAGACGTAAGAGTCGTAAGTCATTCTGTAGATCCCAGAATGACTTTTTAGAAGGGTCATCTGAGTACTGATGCTGGATGCTTTGTTTAAACCGTCCGGAGCTACCTGTTGTTTTTGGCAATAATGCTCATTTTTAATTGCCTACACTAGGCATGTACAACAGAATGATCACAATTTACTGGTCGATCGTGGGGATGTAACAGGTTGATCATGGGGTGTTCTGTGGTGATCCCCAAAGAAGCTTAGAAATTGTTTTGCACCTCCTTCCCCTCCAAAAAAAAAAAAACAACAACAACAACTTTGGGCCATGGCAATGGGTAGATCACTGCCAATTTTTTAATACAGGGAGTAGATCGCAGTCTCTTGGGAGTTGGACGTCCCTGACCTACGCTTACTGTGTTATCCAGCTGAGAACCTGGACTCCTGACAGTTTTGGTATAATTGTACCCCCCCCCCCCCCGTTTTATTGGCTATAGTATTGTTTATGCTTTGTTCTCAAGGGAGAGGGTCAGGGCTGCCTGGCAGTGGGGCCCAGCCAACAGAATGTCTAGGGCAGGTTTCATGGGCAGGGGGGATGCACTGGGACACCCGATCTCAGTGATCACGGGCAGGAGGAGGAGTTACGCTAAGACCAGACCATGTCATTACTGAGGAGGCAGGCTTAGTCATTGTTTGAAGACTATCCCTGCCTCTGGGTCTGGTTTTGACCGGAAGGATACTGGAATCACCTCAAGGTGCTGCTGTGCAATGCCATGTCAATTATTCATAAGACCACTGCCATCTATGACTTGATCGTGGATGGAGGACTTGATCTGGCATGTGTAACAGAGACTTGGTTGGATGAAGCAGATGGGCCAGATCTTGCCGCTGCTTGTCCACCAGGTTTCTCTTAGGCACAGCAACCCTGGTCATAAACCCCATTGTTTAGCCCAGACACTGAGGTCCAGCGGTGAGGGCCTTCTGGCGGTTCCCTCCCTGTGAGAAGTTGAGGTTACAGGGAACCAGGCAGAGGGCCTTCTCAGTGGTGGCACCCCCCTGTGGAATGCTCTCCCATCAGATGTCAAGGAAATAAACAACTATCCGACTTTTAGGAGACATCTGAAGGCAGCCCTGTTTAGGGAAGTTTTTAACGATTGATTCTATGAATATTCTGTTGGGAAACCCAGCCAGATGGGTGGGGTATAAATAATAAATAATAAATGATGATGATGATGATGATGATGTTTTAATACATCCCTGTTTCTTTGTTGTAAGCTGCTTTGAGCATGATTTCTTTGTAGAAAAGCAGCCTACAAAGAAAATGAAGGAAGGAAGGAAATCAAGCCACCCAGATAGGTTGCAATCCTAACAAGACTTATCTTGGCCCTCTTTAATTCAATGGGACTGACAGCTGAGTAGACATAGTTAGGATTACAGCCATGGATGGCTTTGTGATGGTCCATTAACTCCTTCATTCACTTTGTCTTTAGGGCACCACAGGACTCTGTTGCTTTTGCTACCAAAGACTAACAAGGCCTGCGAACTGCAAATTTATGAACTGGAAAAGGAAACACACAGGCAAGGTAACTGATCTGTAAATATTTGTTGACAACTGAGAAATATGTGTGCATTGGGTGCTATGTTACATAAAAAAATGGGTGTATTTCCACATCAGTGGATATTGAAATGGAACAAAAGCTTGTGCAAAATAATACAATTGCAGCAGAACTAAAAGTACTGAATACAAATGATAGTTAGAATGGATTGGGGCAAGTTTGTACAGTGGTACCTCGGGTTAAGTACTTAATTTGTTCCGGAGGTCTGTTCTTAACCTGAAACTGTTCTTAACCCGAAGCACCACTTTAGCTAATGGGGCCTCCCACTGCTGCTGCACTGCCGGAACATGATTTCTGTTCTCATCCTGAAGCAAAGTTCTTAACCTGAAGCACTATTTCTGGGTTAGCAGAGTCTGTAACCTGAAGCGTATGTAACCTGAAGCGTATGTAACCCGAGGTACCGCTGCACATTCCTAGTTTGAACTGGAGATATACACTTTTTTCCTCCCACTCTCTTAGTCATCAGGTGACACCTTACACAAACCTCTGAGCTTTCCATTGCACAGACATTCATTGATGGTAAACAGATTAAAAACGTTAATCATATTCACTTTCTAACAATTTCACCAAAGAAGTCCATGGGACTTACCTTGTTTTATTCTCTCAGTATGCCGAAGAATTGATGTTTTTGAATTATGGTGCTGGAGGAGACTCTTGAGAGTCCCATGGACTGCAAGAAGATCAAACCTCTCCATTCTGAAGGAAATCAGCCCTGAGTGCTCACTGGAAGGACAGATCCTGAAGCTGAGACTCCAATATTTTGGCCACCTCATGAGAAGAGAAGACTCCCTGGAAAAGACCCTGATGCTGGGAAAGATGGAGGGCATAAGGAGAAGGGGAAGACAGAGGACAAGATGGTTGGATAGTGTTCTCGAAGCTACCAGCATGACTCTGACCAAACTGCGTCGGACACGACTAAACAACTAAACAACAACAACAACAAGCCCTGTGAGGTAGGCTAGAACAAGGGAGAGTGGCTGGCTCAAAGTCACCAGATAAACTCGTGAGTGATTGAAAAATTGCGTCCCAGTCTCTCCAGCACTCTTCCTGCTCCATTCACTTTGGGTGGCAGAAAAGAAAAGTAAGGTGCCCTGCCAGGAAATAAAAGATTTTCTATCTCTTTTAACATCACAGGTAAAGCCAGCACCCAAGAACCACACTGAAATGCTTTCTGAAATCATCCTCATTGTGCAAGATTTTCTCTTCTTGTCTCTTAAAGCAGGTGGTTGTGGAGGAAGACAGTCAACCTCCCATTCCATCCAAGTCTCCTGCTGTGATTAGAAACTCAAATCATTTTTCTTCTTCTCTTGTAAAAAAAGGAAGAAAAAAGTTCCAGGTGTAGAAATATTACTTTTGGTGTGTTGATTACTATGACAACCCTTCAGAGATTTGTATCTATCTTTACGTCTGAGGTTTTGCTCTCACTGAAAAGAAGAATTACCTGGGTTGGATCTTGATGGCCATTTATTTTTAATCATTTTCTTTGGATACCATCCCGACAGAGAAAAGGACCCAGCTTTATTTTTTTTAAGGTCTCTTGCAACAAATTCTGTACTTCACATTCTCTGCTAGTCTTTTAAATAGGAAAAGGAGCTCCTCACCTTGCAAGAATTGAGGGGAAATTGTTTTAAGAAGTCTAACGAACAAACAGGGATATCAGACAAAAGCTGAGGATTAAGAGACAGGCAGTTTATAGAAGAATTTCATTCCAATAGATGGGCATTGGTCTTTTCAAAGCTTAGTTGTGAAGCTGGCCCATGTAACTTTTTCAGCTGTTAAATGTTGAAGAAAACTAAGCACAACAAACCACCAAACATTAAAAACTTCCCTAAACAGGGCTGCCTTCGGATATCTTCTAAAAGTCAGGTAATTGTTTATTTCTTTGACATCTGATGGGAGGGTGTTCCACAAGGCGAGAAGGCCCTTTTGCTTGGTTCCCTGTAACTTCACTGCTCGCAATGAGGGAACCACCAGAAAGCCCTTGAAGCTGGATCTCAGTGTCCAGGCTGAACCAATTCCCTAGATTGCTGCCTCCCTGTTTCCTCTGCTTGTAATTGATGTAGAGAATCCAAATGCTGCAACACTGAGGTAAAGCTGCTGTAAGTAAAAGGAGATATGTTGCCATAAAGACATACTGCTGGAGGGGGTGGGGCAGTACTAAGCCTATAATAGTTGAAGCCTGTTCCACCATTTGGTTTTCTGTAGAATGTTTCCTTTCAGTAGGAAAATAGCTCAAATGGTGTTCGGTTGTGATTTGTGTTGCATGTGATATAAGTGAATGGGACACAAAGGCAGTCTTTCACTTTTATGTGCGCGTTATGTGATTTGTTTGTTTGTGCTAGAGTACTTTGTGCCCACAGCTAATGGATTCTCTTGACTCACCTGGGTTGCATAAAGAAAATTAATAGGACTACAGAATATGAGGGAGAGGAGATGGGGCAACTTTCATTTTCCACAGTTAACATTTCTGTTCTTCCTACATTGTTTTAACTTATTTGACTGAAGATGGAAGGTTCACTGGTGATGAAGGAGTCAATTCAGCTGTTACACATCTGGAACCCTCTGAATAGGGCTATAAAACTGCAAATCTTCATATATAAATCTTCTTGTGAATTAAGGATGCTAGAGGAATTCATTCTTTTGAATTCTGATCTGTGCCTCCACATACTTTGATGCTTTCTTAGATCATCCTGGTTCTACACTTCCTAATATTCTACCAGAGATCTTGGCTAGCAACAAAAAGGTAGTCAAATGCAAAAGAAAGCTGTTCAGAAGAGTTCGTTTCGGGAGAAAATTAGTTTAAAGCCCATATTTATATGTGATTTGTGTGTAGACTTGAACAATAAATAATTATCGCACTGATGCAAGAATGGTGCTCATCATTCTAGGGGGGGGGGAGTGACAAGTGGGGTGCCATAGGGTTCTGCCCTGGGCCTGTTGTGGTTCAGCACCTTCATAGATGAAGGAATTGAGGGGATGCTAATAAAATTCACAGATAACACAAAACTGGGAGTGGTAATAACAAGAAGACAGAATCAGGATTGAAGATGGCCTTAACAGATTGGAGAACTGGGCCCAAACTAACACTACGAATTTCAACAGGGACAAATTCAAGGTTCTACACGTTGACAGGAAGAACAAGCTTAATAGTATAAGTTGAGGGACGCCGGGCTTGCTAGAAGTACATGTGAAAAGGATCTAGGGGCCTTAGTAGACCACAAGCTTAATGGGTCAATAGTATGATGCAGCAGCAAAAGGCTGTTCTAGACTGCATCAGTTGAAGTATAGTGTCCAGGTCAAGGAAAGTAATAGCACCACTCTATTTTCCCTTGGTCAGACCACACCTGGACAACTGTGCCCAATTCTGGGCACCACAATTTAAGAAGGATATGAATAAGCTGGAGCAGGTGCAGAGGAGGGCGACCAAGATGATCAAGGGTCTGGAAACCAAGCCTTATGAGGAGCGGTTGAGGGAGTTGGGTATGTTTAGCCTGGAAAAGAGGAGACTGAGAGGAGATATGGTAGCAGATTTGTGAGTGAACACGCAGGAAACTGCTATGAACAGGAACCTGACTGATTTACCTGTCTCTGCTGGAAAATACATTTGCTGAACTTTGAAACTGAAATAGTACTGCACTGCTAGGTACCATTGCTTACTCTGAGATTCGGTAATTTATTTCTGCATTCCAAATTTGATACAGCCTAAGCAAGAAGAACAATGGCTTTCAAGCACATTCTCATCCATTTCTCTTTAGCATTACAAATCGTAGCTTGCATAGCTATTCCTTCGTTCTGTGATGGAAAGAAGAAAGGCAAAGGCTGTCAGGGGAAGCTGCTTACCCTAGGGAAGAATAGCAGGTCTTATTCAAAGTGACCATAAGAGTGCACAAGCACACCAAAATTCAAAAAATTAGGTACTATGCAGGGATGGGCCAGTGTTTCCCAAAATGGGCATTACCGCCACCTTGGAGAGCGGTATTAGCCTCAGTTGCAATTGGGAGGCATTGAATAAAAATAAGGAGGCAGTGGAAGCATAAAGAAAGAAGAAAATTTCTGTATCCAGGAAACAATTCCAAGAAACAATTCTGTATCCAGGGCAGCTGTCTACCAGCTCCATCTGGTACGCAGGCTGAGGCCCACCCTGCCCACAGACTGTCTCGCCAGAGTGGAGCCTACTCAGCTTATCTCCCGCTTGGACTACTGCAATGCGCTCTCTGTGGGGCTACTTTTGGAGGTGACCTGGAAACAACAATTAATCCAGAATGTGGCAGCTAGACTGGTGACTGGGAGTGGCCACCGAGACCACATAACACCAGTCTTGAAAGACCTACATTGGCTCCCAGTACGTTTCCGAGCACAATTCAAAGTTTTGGTACTGATCTATAAGCCCTAAATGGCCTCGGCCCAGTATACCTGAAGAAGCGTCTCCACCCCCATCATTCTGTCCGGACGCTGAGGTCCATCTCCGAGTGCCTTCTGGCAGTTCCCTCACTGCGAGAAGTGAGGTTACAGGGAATCAGGCAGAGGGCCTTCTTGATAGTGGCGCCCGCCCTGTGGAACGCCCTCCCATCAGATGTCAAAGAGATAAACAACTACCTGACATTTAGAAGACATCTGAAGCAGCCTTGTTTAGGGAAGTTTCTAACATGTAACATTTTAATGTATATTTAATCTTTGTTGGAAGCTGCCCAGAGTGGCAGGGGAAACCCAGCCAGATGAGCGGGGTTCAAATAAAGTATTCTTCTTCTTCTTCTTCTTCTTCTTCTTCTTCTTCTTCTTCTTCTTATTACTTTTGAAAAACCATTCAAACATGTTTCGTCTGTTGTGTAATGATGCTTACCACCCATTTGGGCGCTGCTGCAGGACAGCAACAATGCCTCTCCAGGATGTGGCAGCCATCCTGGAAGCCAGGGGGTTTGCTGCACTTGGGTGTGTAATTTGCGTGCAATTTGAATGTGGGACGCGGGTGGCGCTGTGGGTAAAAGCCTCAGCGCCTAGGACTTGCCGATCGTCAGGTCAGCGGTTCGAATCCCCGCGGCGGGGTGCGCTCCCGTCGTTCGGTCCCAGCGCCTGCCAACCTAGCAGTTCGAAAGCACTCTCGGGTGCAAGTAGATAAATAGGGACCGCTTACTAGCGGGAAGGTAAACGGCGTTCCGTGTGCAGCTCTGGCTCGCCAGAGCAGCGATGTCACGCTGGCCACGTGACCCGGAAGTGTCTTCAGACAGCGCTGGCCCCCGGCCTCTTGAGTGAGATGGGCGCACAACCCTAGATTCTGTCAAGACTGGCCCCTACGGGCAGGGGTACCTTTACCTTTACCTATGGTGTCATATTTCTCCTTCATGGATCACTGCCTTGTCATGGTGAAGAGGTTTGAATAATTCAGAGGAGCTATGAGCTATGCTGTGCAGGGCCACCCAAGTCGGACAGGTCATAGTGGAGAGTTTTGACTAAACGTGATCCACCTGGAGCAGGAACCAGCATGCCACTCTGGTATCCCTGCCAAGAAAATTCCATGGACAAAAACAAAATATGGTCTGAAGTTCAACATCAAAAAAACGAAGATCATGGCCACTGGTCCCATCACCTCCTGGCAAATAGAAGGGGAAGAAATGGAGGCAGTGAGAGATTTTACTTTCTTGGGCTCCATGATCACTGCAGATGGTGACAGCAGTCACGAAATTAAAAAACGCCTGCTTCTTGGGAGAAAAGCTATGACAAACTTAGACAGCATCTTAAAAAGCAGAGACATCACCTTGCCGACAAAGAGCTGTATACTTGATTCTATGGTTTTCCCAGTAGTGATGTATGGACGTGAGAGCTGGACCATAAAGAAGTCTGATCGCCAAAGAATTGATGCTTTTGAATTATGGTGCTGGAGGAGACTCTTGAGAGTCCCATGGACTGCAAGAAGATCAAACCTATCCATTCTGAAGGAAATCAGCCCTGATCTGGAAGGACAGATCCTGAAGCTGAGGCTCCAGTACTTTGGCCACCTCATGAGAAGAGAAAACTCCCTGGAAAAGACCCTGATGCTGGGAAATATTGAGGGAACAAGGAGAAGGGGACGACAGAGGACAAGATGGTTGGACAGTGTTTTCGAAGCTACTAACATGAGTTTGACCAAACTGTGGGAGGCAGTGGAAGACAGGAGTGCCTGGCATGCCCTGGTCCATGGGGTCACAAAGAGTCAGACACAACTAAATGGCTAAACAACAACAGCAACAAATGGTGTCATATTTACAACATCATTTCCTTTACTATGTTGTAAGATGTAGGTGGAAATAAAGATACGTAAAAGAATGCAAATTGGTCACTGCATGGTGGATTGGTTAAATTCAGATCTACAGATTAGTCTGGGAGGTGTATATCTTTCACCAGGTACTACAAATACATCAGGGTTGGTGCAGTGAGTCTTCAGGGTCTCTGACCTCTTCCTTTTTCTTTCTTTGGTGCCTGAATCCTTTTAACTGGAGATACTTTGGATTGCACTTTAATTTTCTTGTATGCAAAGCAGGTGTTTTACACTCACATTTGGTCATTTCCCCTAACCCCCATTTTTTTAAAGCCTGCAGAAGTGAGGTTTCATGGCACTGGAGAACAGCAGCTAGGGCAACTGGGGATTAATAGAAACTGATGATATTCCCCTCATCCCTGCCCCCAATTTGGATCTGCATTAATACAAATCTAGAGGGGATGTGCTGCAAAACTGTTTAGTCCCAGCTCATTAATTGACCACTTTCTTTCTTTTCCTTAAATACATGAACAAAGCAATTTAACGGGGCTGTTAAATTACCATTGGCTAAGACCAAGCATAAGCTGTGATTTTAACAGCAATGGAGAAATGCAGGTGAATCGGAGCAGTAAAACGCACAAAGGAAAACATCATAAATCCATTCATCTTGAACAGCATCTCTTTTCCGTGATTCACGCCAGTTTCCAGCAGCCCCTGCAATTTCAGGATGATTTCACAAGATTTTCTTAAAAACGGAATCCCTGTGCTGATAATCAACGGATCTGCTTTTCGGCCCCTGTGATGCTTCCAATGAGTGCTTTCTACGTCACCAAAGTTGGTGAAGTTGAGCCTGGAGGATGTTCTGCATCTTCCTTAGCTTCAGAGAAGATTTGGTACTTTTTCACAGCTAATTAAACTGCAGCGTTAGTTCACAGTTACGAATACATCAAGAGCAAAGTGGTTCGTGATTCTCCAAAGCATGTAGAAATCTCAATGGGAAGCTTTGTTTAAAAACCTTCCACCCACTATTCTACTGCCACACAGCTTCTTGAGCCCTCACAGACATGCTCCTTCTAGGTCCATGTAAAAAAGGTAAAGGACCCCTGGATGGTTAAGTCCAGTCAAAGGTGACTATGGGGTTGCAACGCTCATTTAGAAGACATCTGAGGGCAGCCCTGTTCAGGGAAGTTTTTAATGTGTGAAATTTTAATATATTTTTAATCTTTGTTGGAAGCTGAAACCCAGCCAGATGGGCGGGGTACAAATAATACATTATTATTATTATTATTATTATTATTATTATTATTATTATTTTGCTTTCAGGCCGAGGGAGCTGGCGTTTGATCATAAACAGCTTTCCAGCTTTGACTAAATCGCTTCTGGCGCAATGGAACACCGTGACAGAAACCAGGGTACATGGAAATGCCATCTACCTTCCCACCACAGCAGTACCTATTTATCTACTTGCACTGGTGTGTGTGCTGGTCCTGGGGGGAAGGTTACCGTTGGCATGGTCAAAGTCCGGTCCTGGGTCACGAGTCTGGAAACAGTTCACAAAGAGCGAGGCGGGGTCTGAAGCAGGAAGCCGGGCGGGGACGGGAACTCTGGAAGGACAGGTCTGGGTCCGGGCAGAAGCAGGTATTCAACGACGTTGCTCCTGCAACCTGGGACCGGGCTGACTGGCCTTTATCTCCTCTGAGGCCAGGGGCGGTCCTGGCCCCCAGGAGACCCGTCTCTCCTGGCCTTAAGGCAAGCACTCCTCCTGGGAGAAGCCAGTTCCCTCCGCCTCTCTGCCCTGAGCCTCTGCAGCTCAGGAGACGCTGGAGGGTTACTGGACCCAGGAGGAGACTCGCCTTCCCCTGACAGGGCTGGGAGAGGCACACCTGTAGGCACTGTGTCCTCAATCACCTCCGGAGCCAGAGTGGAATCACCTGGTCCCTGCTCCTGAGGATCCGGCACAGGTGCAGGCACTTCAGATCCAAGGCCCTGCCCCAGCTCAGCTGGCCCTGGAGGCAGGGACTCCTGTGCAGGCTGGGGTTCCTCCGGTTCAGCCTCTGAATCAGATTCCCAGGCCATCACAGTGTGCTTCCGAACTGCTAGGCTGGCAGGGAAGGTCTATATACCTCTCAGCAGTAACATGGCCTTTGTAATGGCTTGTAGATTTCCTGTTCAAGATATTTTAAAAGAAGCGCTTCAGCATAGAACAGCAGCCTTGGCAACTGGTGGATCTGTATTTGGTGAAACTAAAGGAGGATATCTTTCAGTTCATATTTAAGCGTGGGCCTGCTTCCTGGAACAATACATGAAACTGAACTGAATCACAGACACCCTTCAAAATTTGCACTTCTCTGAATTTTGCAATGTAGTCCATTCAAAGAATGTGCACAAAAATGCATATACCAGGGTGAAGTAGGCATAGAAATGCATATCTTCTTGAAAACAGCATAAATAAAAATGCATTATATTTGTGTAGATTAGGAAAAGTTGCATGTAAAAATGTGTAGACCAGGATAAAGTTGATGATGAATTTTCATGATCTTTTAAAAAATATATATATGTGGAGAATTGAACTTTAGATTGGAAAATAGAGAAACTGAAATTGATAGAATTACCCGTCCCTAGTTGCCTCAAATACCAGAATGCTTTGCTGGGCTTCCAAAACAACAACAAGCACAAAGTAGGAGGTTTTTGTACTGCGAAATCCTTTTGCTTATGAGCTGATCTGGCAGGAGTTCTAGTGCCCCATGACACATTTTGTACAGTACTGTGCTGAAAATTGAATCCATGCTTTCCCCATTTTTCATCAATTAATATCAAAAGACAGAGAAAATACAAAATAGTCATGGGTGGGGTTTTTGTTGTGCGTACCTTGTTTTTAAGGTGACCGGGGTGTGAGGGAGCCTCTTTTGCAAGGAAATCAAGTCTCAATAAACTGGAGATCTGGGCAAAACAAGCACCTTTTATTTACATTAATGTGAAACTAGCCAACAAACCAAATGTGCTTTCCTCCAACCATTTTCCTCAGTCCATGAACAAGGTATGTTCCTTAACATTCCCACTTCTATTGGCAATAAAAAGTCCACCGGTAATTATCTCCTGCAGCATAAGGGCCAGTGAGGTGATGTGGAGAGAAAACTATCTAGCTATGCTCTTCAGGAAAAAGTTGTCTCATATAGATATCCTAGTCTCCTTGGATCTTTTAGGAGAAGCGTATTCCTTGAAGCATCCCTTTTTGAAGTTAAGTTGGTTGCTTCCAAGAGTATGATCTTATCTGTGGTGACTCAACAGTTATTGAACTCACTTCTCAGGTCAATGTGATTCACTCTTTAAAAACCTTCTGGAATGACATAGACACTTCCTTTTCTGCCCCAGAAAGTGTTTGCAGCAGGGTGAAGGATGACTTTAATCTGTGTTGCTGCGGTGCCTTTTTATGACGGCTTCATCGGTGATTGTTTCTGTTTACTGTTTAAACTGATGGATTACATTACAGTGGTACCTTGGGTTACAGATGCTTCAGGTTACAGACTCCGCTAACCCAGAAATAGTACCTCGGGTTAAGAACTTTGCTTCAGGATGTGAACAGAAATTGTGCGGTGGTGGCAGCGGCAGGCCTCATTAGCTAAAGTGGTACCTCAGGTTAAGAACAGTTTCAGGTTAAGAATAGACCTCCAGAACGAATTAAGTTCTTAACCAGAGGTACCACTGTACTGAATTTATAACTTCCCTTGGGTCCACAATCTTGAGGAAGGCAGGGAAGAAAGGAAATAAATAACTATAGTTAAGTCTCATTTGATCCACACAGGACTTTACTGCACAGTCAACTGAGCATTGATAAAAATTGTGATAAAAATAAGAGCACTGATAAAATCGGGAGGATGGAAAACAAAGCCCCAAACTGGCTACTAAACAGGTGTGAGCATGGGTTGGTGAAATCATAATACATTTCCATTCACAACTGCTAGCCATGCAAATATTTCAATGCCTCTAAGGAAGGCTGCATCAATAAATGATGTTTCTGCAGGTTATGACTATTGGAGTGATAATGGGATTTCAAGGTACTTATCATCCATCTTCTTACAAACAAATCTGTTCAGGCTAATTCTCCCAGACTCGTAGTAATCTTACACCTGTCACTTTCATTTTATATTTTAAAGTTGGACCTAAGAAAAACATTATTGTTTTGCCTTCAGCAGTGGGGTGGGGAATTGTATAGAAAAGCTCAAACAAGAAACAGAGAAGAAAATTAGCCATGTGTGGAAATATGTGTTGGTAGAGTGAGAATGACATTTGCCCCACTGAATTCATCTTATAGCAGTTTTATTTTTTCTTCTTCGTTCACTTTATAGTAATCTAAGTCGACTGCTACTGAATCTGTAAGCATCAGTTGGATGAAGTTGAAGGAGCAGAAGAGACTGGGTCTCATATAAGAGAAAATATTCATTCCTATAACCCATGCATTGGTGGCACAGATTGAACATGTGAAGTAGGGCTGTGTGGACCACTTCTGATTCAATGTGGGACCCAATTTGGTGATCCCAGTTAGGCCCCAGTCAGACCTGAACTGCTCTGGACCCAACCTGATCTTGACGAGAGGCTTGAACGGAATAGGGGGACTTGCACAGTCCCCAATATAAAATTAGAATTTCAAACCCCAATTAAACATGCAGTAGGTGGCATCATCTGCCCGCTCCACCCAACATGCATGTTGAATCAGAGCTTTAAACCCAAATTAAATATGTGGTTGATGGTGAGTCTGGGGGATGTAGGAGATGGTGCAGGCAAAAGTCTCTCCTCCCTCTTTGGTAGCCATAGATAATTCCAGGTGGAACCAGCCTGGAGTGATCTGGGATTGCCTTGACACATTCCAAACTAGAGCTAAAGAAGTAGCACTGCACAGGTATTCTGAGGCTGCAGTCTTACACCTACTTTCCTGCAAGAAAGTTCCACTGATCTAAGTAGGACTTAGACTTGAATCAGTATGTTTCTGCGGTACAGGGCAGAACAAAAACCGTTGTGTGTCTGTACAAAAATGCACCCTAATTCATTTTTAGGGAATATAGCAGTTCAGCAGTTGACATACTGGGTATATTCTCTTTGATATAGAAGTTGAAATGATGAGCATGCTGTTCATGCTTTCTCTATATCATTTCAACTTCAGTATCAAACAGATTACCCAATGGGATGTGTCCCATTGGGAATTACCCAACATGGAACCCCATAACAGTTCCACCCTTTCTCAAGTTGTTCATTTTGGGATTGTCATA
Organism: Podarcis tiliguerta; assembly: GCF_965153285.1. NCBI lineage: Eukaryota > Metazoa > Chordata > Lepidosauria > Squamata > Lacertidae > Podarcis > Podarcis tiliguerta. Next base: position 81,008,405 of record NC_139539.1, read on the forward strand.
ATGTATGAACAAGCCTGGGACGTGGGTGGCGCTGTGGGTTAAACCACACAGCCTAGGACTTGCCAATCAGAAGGTCGGTGGTTTGAATCCCCCGCAATGGGGTGAGCTCCCATTGCTTGGTCCCTGCTCCTGCCAACCTAGCAGTTCGAAAGCATGTCAAAGTGCAAGTAGATAAATAAGTACCACTCCGGCGGGAAGGTAAATGGCATTTCCGTGCGCTGCTCTGGTTCACCAGAAGCGGCTTAGTCCTGCTGGCCACATGACCCGAAAGCTGTATGCCGGCTCCCTCGGCCAATAAAGCGAGATGAGCACCGCAACCCCAGAGTCGGTCACGACTGGGCCTAATGGTCAGGGGTCCCTTTACCTTTACCTTTATGAACAAGCCTATGGAGCTGAATGAGGTATTTGAAGGTTAAGAATGGTAGAGGCCTAGGCATGAGAACCAAAGAGTTAATATGCTATGGTGCAAAGAATATGTCAGACTGAACTGATGGAATTTCAGAAATGAACTCTTCCATTACCACCTGCCTCACTGGTGCTTCACTCACAATTAAATTAAGTTGACTGTAAACACTTCTTTCACATCCACATTAATATTCCTTGTCAGTGCACAGCACTCACTTTCTGAAGCCTCAAATTGGATCTTGCCTTGCTGATTCTCTCTGACAATTGTTCTCATTTCTTCAGAACTATGGGAGAATGTCAGGATTCGCCCTCCAGCTGCCGCCATCATTCAATTGCTTCCATATTCTAGACCCCAGGAGAAGTTCATCTTTGCCATAATATTACTGTGTGTGTCAAACTACTCATGACATTTAATGTGTACCATGCAATTACATTGCTGGTCTTTAATTACAGGTGTTTGAGGGTTATTTTTATCTGGACCATAGTGGGTTGTGGGGTATCTCTCCTCCCTAGCTAGTTATCATGATGAAAAACACCCTCCTGTGCAGCTAAGATGTTTCAGAAATAATTCTCACAAAGGTAGCTTTTCTTCCAGCTCTGTATATCTGTGACTTTCACCCTGACTGCAGCTGCAGGTTGGGGTGAGATAGAAGATCAACTTCCCTTCCCTGCCATACTGTGGTCCAGAAAGGAATCAACCCATTTCTATTTATATAGATAGAGAGATAGAGATATGTACATGGAGGCAGGCTGAATGCTACACATTAAGACATGACTTGTAGTTTGACAATAAGGCTATTATCCTATTCACCTGAGCGCAACTTACATGTGAGTTTTCAGACACTCTGTTTTGTGGTTTCAAGCAGAAAAAGCTGGGAATTCAAGAACTATAATTTTTGTTCTGAGGAGTAATAATGGCACACACAACAGTAAATGTGCTACAGATATCTCTCAAAGAGGTCAATCAACCAATCAACCATTTGTTGATCAAAACAGCTGGCATCTTACATGTAAAAGTAAAAAAGATACAGGACCCCTGGACAGTTAAGTCCAGTCAATGGCAACTATGGGGTGTGGTGCTCATCTCGCTTTCAGGTCAAGGGAGCTGGCATTTGTCCACAGACAGCTTTCTAGGTCATGTGGCCAGCATGATTAAACTCCTTCTGGTGCAACGGGACACCGTGACGGAAACCAGAGTGCATGGCAATGCTGTTTACCTTCCTGCTGCAGCGGTACCCATTTATCTACTTGCACTGGCATGCTCTCAAAGAGCTAGGTTGGCAGGAGCTGGGACAGAGCAATGAGAGCTCACCCCATTACAGGGATTCAAACCGCCAACCCTCTGATCGGCAAGCCCAAGAGGCTCAGTGGTTTAGACCACAGCGCCAATGTTGCCAGTACCTGGACAGCGAGAGACCAGAACTGTAACAGCAGGCCTGTTACCATTTTAAATGGCAAAGCATAAGTAGTCAAACTTCTTCTTTCCTAATAGTGAACAGTGTTTTCTTTTCAATATAAGCTGGGGATGAGAAACTTGTGGCCCTTCAAATGTTGCTGGACTCCACCTCCCATGAGCCTCAGTGGGAATGGCTAATTATCAAGGATGATGAAAGTCATTTGGAGGGAGGCACTCTCCTTCTTCATCCCTGATATAAAGGAAAAGAGGTGCCCCGTATTGACTTTTGTGAATAGCAAACCACTTGAGCTTTCATTGTGTACATCCATTACTTTCCCCCACCCCCCTTGATCAGATTCTTTAATACTTCAAAAACTCACAAACTTACTTGAGATGATACTGGTACAAAGCATACCATGTGTCCGCAACTTGTAACTCACAAAGTTGACCACAGCACACTCTCTATGCTGGATAGCCAGGAGTTTAATAAACCTCCTGTTTCTACTGCTGGCCTGGGATGACCAACAAACCAGCAGAATTCACAAAGAAGCAATTGTGTTTTGATGTCCAACTGGATTTTAGCATCTACAGAAAAGGATAAAAGTTGGAGCATCATGTGCACTCCCAAACAGCAATGAACAGTGTGGAATTCAATTACTACCAAACGTGATTATAGCCATTAGGTTAAATGGCATTTTAATAAGGAATAGACAAATTTATGGAGGTCTATTAGTGTCCGAAGCTCATGATAGCTAAATGGAATCTCCATGTTCAGGTCCATTGTAGATCTCATTATGATGGAACCAAAGCCCAGAGATTAGCTATCACAACAATGCCTTTCCTGGGAGTTTTCAGAAGCTAGGTGCTCTTGCAAACATAGCGCTGGTTAAATCCAGCAAAGCAATTCTTATGTTCAGGCTTATGTATATGTCACAATGTTGCAGATTTTTTTCTTTAAGCTGCAAAATTCAGCACTCATTAACAGACCCCGCTTAGCCCCCTCTCTGATTTTCTTCAATTGCTAGGCAAATTATCATCATCATCATCATAATTATTAATAGTAGTAGTAATATTATTAAAAATAATTCAAGCAGGTTTTGAGTTTGTTGAGCTGACCCCCCCCCCTCCCCATTTACTGTTTATCTTAATATGTTTTAATGTGGCTGCTGTTGGCATTTTTTATTTGTTCTACCTTATTGTTATAGACTTTTTGAAAATTGTTGGCTTTTTCTTTCAAAAATGGTTCATTAGTTTATTATTATCACCATTTAGTGGTGGCAAGTGCCCATTGGATCTGGTAGTGGTGGTGGCGGCAACAGGCAGAGACAACACCAATGACAGTTGGGCCAACTAATTCCAGTGTCAACCCCATCCTCTCCTTTGATGAGTTCTGTAAGGAGGAGAAGGAAGCAAACAGAGCATGCCATGCCTTGGAATTGTAAGAAGGCAGGCTGGTAGGAGTGGTTGAGAACAAACTGAGGTTGGTGAGTAGAGCTGCATGTGCCCTAATAAACCAGCTGTCGGAATCTCCATTCGACCAAGATGATAAAGCTCATCTTCCGGAATCGCCCTCCGATGATGCTTAACGACCTGAGCCTTTGAAGAGACTTCAGGCACATTCCCATTCAGCAGAGAATCAAAGCAGCATGCGGAAGTGATGAGATTTATGGCTACATCGCTATGCTTTATTTCTTACTACGCAGACAGAAAACACATCCTCTCTCTGTGAAAGCAGAGAGCAACTGAACAAACAAAGGAACAGGAAACCAGTAACGTCACATCGGTCTCCCGTTTCCCGTGAGACTTCCAACAGTATGGAATGTGTGGAATGTAAACAGAGTCTTGTGACTCCAAAGCACTGCACAGTGGCAAACAGAAACTAACACCAGCCTCCACTGCAGCTGTAAGCTGCCTTGGGTGCTATACGTAGTGAGGTGTGACATGCACAAACCTATTGTTGCATGGCACACCAATCTCTGAGCACAGAGCAGTTCACTTTGCCAGAATAAGGACCACATTTAGGTCATAACTATGGCCCTTGCTTGGCTAATTCAACAATGGAATCTTCCATTAGACGTTAAGCCTTGTTTGATACAGGAATTTGAAGGGACTCGTTCATCATGCAGCCTATCCCCAAATCATAACAATATTAATACAGTGGTACCTCGGGTTAAGAACTTAATTCGTTCTGGAGGTCTGTTCTTAACCTGAAACTGTTCTTAACCTGAGGTACCACTTTAGCTAATGGGGCCTCCCGCTGCCGCCGCACTGCTGCCATGCGATTTCTGTTCTCATCCTGAAGCAACGTTCTTAACCTGAGGTACTATTTCTGGGATAGCGGAGTCTGTATCCTGAAGCATCTGTAACCTAAAGCGTCTGTAACCCGAGGTACCACTGTATTGCAATTATTAACACTTATAATAATAACATCAGCAGTCATTGTCAGTGCTTTTTTTCCTTAAAAAAAAAAATGTCCCTCCTCTAATTGAGGACAAGGGAAGCACACTGAAAAGCACATTCATAACAATTCAGAATAAATGATTTAAAATAGGAGAGAGCATGTAGATTTGCATATTCTTTATGGGCTGCAGAATCCCTGTTTTGTTGTCATAGATTTTGGGTTCTTTTCACACATGATTTTATTGCTTCAGCAGTTAGTTCATGCAGCTTTGCTAATGCCTCTCTATATATATAAAAAATCACAACTATGAAAATAAACAAAAAACAAGCCACCAATTGGCTTGCAAGCACTAAAGCAAAGACCTACACCACTTTTACTTACGTTCGAGCTTCTTAGAGAAGAGAAAGGTCAATTGCAGCTTGAGGATTTTGTCTGTCATACTTAATTGCAACATGCACCAGAGATTCTTTGGGGGAGGGGAGAGAGTCCTGCATTGGTTTTTTCCCCAACCTGTTGTCGTCATTGATAAAAGATGTCACTACTCCTTATACTTAGCCCATAGTTTCTCAGGCCCTGACATTGCCTCCTCTGGCTGGAATGCATTCTAAAGACACAAGGACTGTAAATTCCCTTCACTTAAGCTAAGATTGACATAGGAAGAGGGACTGTGATCACCATACAGCAAGGGAGAAAAAGAAAGCCTCTCCTCCTCCAAGAGGGGAGGTGTTGTGGGTGGGACGCGATTTCTGCGTCACGCAGGGGGCGTTATGCCCCCTACCCCACTTTCTTGGCTGGCGCACCACGCCCACACAGGTAAGCACCCAACGGCGGCTTGGAGGGGGCGTGGTTTGCGGTTTAAGGTACCGCTGCGCCAGCCATTCCGCCTCACTTTTCACCTTCTCGTCGCGAGTCAGCTTGGAGTCAGCTAGGAGTCATTGTCGCGGTTAGCAGAAGCCAGGGAAGAGCTCAGCCACGAGGTTTGGAGTTGGGTGTGTGTGTGTGTGGAGGCTTCCTGGTTCCTGGCTTGCCTTTTAAATTTAGGAGGCTTGCGTGCGCTCATTGCTTTACTGCTTTAAAAACCCAGGCATCCAGGTTCGTTATCTGTGTTAATTTTCACAATCTGCCTTTCGGTGACATCAGGGGAAAGCTTATACAGTGGTGCCTCCTAAAATGAAATTAATTCGTTCTGCGAGTTTTTTCGTTCTACGAGTTTTTTCGTCTTGCGAAGCACCACTGCGTATTGACGGTTTCCCGTAGGAATGCATTGGCAGTTTTTAAAAAAAGGCGCAAGACGTTTTGTCTTGCGAAGCAAGCCCATAGGGAAATCCGTCTTGGGAAGCAACTCAGAAAACGAAAAACTCTTTCGTCTTGCGAGTTTTTCGTCTTCCGAGGCATTCGTCTTGCGAGGTACCACTGTAGTTGTATTAGCATCAACAGGCTCCACCTACTGGTGAATAAACCCCCCTTTAGGCTCACCCCTCTCCGAGTGGGTGGAGTCAATCTGTCGTGGTCCAATGCCTAAGCCAATACCTTATCACTTGCTGTAATCAATAAAGTTGTGGCCTTTTCTTGCCCATTAACCTTATACACTGTGTCCGTGTGTCTTCATTCCACAAAGCGGGGATCAGGTCCTCGAACCACAAACTCCACCATTGAAAAGCACTTACTATAGCAAAAAACAAAACAAAACAAAAAGCAGCATGTGCAGGGTTCTTCAGACCCCAGACACCTTCGGTTCCCGTCAGCTCTCATTAGCTTTAGCAAGTGACAATGAGATAGGAGCAAGCATGCAAACTTAGCCCAGCAATCTTACCAAATCTGAAAACACATCACTGATTCTCTTAGGAAATTGGATAAATGCAGCTATCAGAAGGGGGTGTCAGTACATTCTGGGTGCAGCAGAAGGAGAATGTTATACACAACGTTATTTTTCAAAACAAACAAAAAAACCCCAAGGGTCCCCAATGTGATGCCCTTCACATGCTACTGTATTCCCATCATTCCTGGCCATTGGTCACACTGATGGGAGATGGAGCCCAACATTATCTGAAGAATGCCACATTAGGCTTGCTCTGATTTAATTACTCCAGTCTTTCCTAAACCTGATGCACTCTCGACAGAGTTATGACATATCCAAGTGCTCTACAAAGAGAGTAAACAGTTTCTTGGAATATTTTATAAGTTATTGCCTTCCCTTGAAAGCATAAGTTTTTATCTAATTTCCCTTAATCAAACATGGGGTTCTGGAGGGATAATATGCAGTAATTTGTAGTCAGAGGGTAGATTTTTGTTCTTTGAGTAAATGACATTCTGCTTGCTCTCATCTGTGCATTGATATATCAGCTTTACTGTTTAACTGATATTGTTGAAGCAGGCAGCGATAAGAGTGTACAGCTGCACAAATTTGCAGATTCCCATTCATTCATTCACCTTGATGACTCCCCTTAGGGATCTCTATCCAGACACTCTTAGAGGAAAGTGCCATTTCAAACAGAGTTTAGACCAAGTCTGGACACAGAAACTGCTTTGGTCGCCCTGTATGATTACCGCTGTCTGGTAACCTCTAGGTTAGATTACTCTGATGCATTATACATGGGGCTACCTCTGAAGATGGTTTGGAAACTTCAGCTGGTGCAGAATTCAGCAGCCAGGTTTGAGGATATAACACCAATCCTTGCCCAACTGCACTGGCAGCCTGTTAGTTCCCAGGTCCATACAAAGTACTGGCTTTTAAAAACTTATTTTAACTTCAGACCACCTCTTCCTGTATAAACCAACCCAGATCATCCAATCATCATCTGAGGACCTTCTTTGTGACTCTCTGTGGCGATCACACAGGGTCCCCGGATGTTTGACGGTCTATTGATCCCTGTGCCATCACTGTGATTGCTTTCCCGCTGCCACCAACCCATTTCTCTCGGGTACACACGGAGTCCCGACAGTTGTTAACATTAAACCAAATAAACAAGTTTATTTTATAAGCATTAACAAGTTTATGGTTTCAGATAATTTTTCTTGTCCGTTTCTTAATCTTAGTTTCTTTACCGGCCTATACCTTCCTAATAACTCCTAACTGATTATCCCAACTGTCTATCTGACTCCTCTTCACAGATTCTCTCACTCTCTCACATCAGACTATCCCAACCCACAGACTTATCCTCCCTCTCTCTTCTCTAACACCCAACTCACTTCTTAACAACACTAACTCTAACTCTAACTCCTCCCCTTGGGTTCCCACTGGCCAATCACTTCACACTCATTTAACCCTTTCCTTATGACCCAGCATGATGTCACACACCAAGGAGAGAAAACGCCACACCCTCCTTCACGAGAAGTCCAGAGGGGGGCGACATGAGAGAAAGCTTTTTCTGCAATGGCTCCCTGTTTGCAAAATGCCAGGGAGGCTCGCCTAGGGCCTTCATTACATATTGTTATGGTTCTTGGGATTGCTTGTGTGTAAATTGCCTTTACTCGTGGCTGTCTTGCCTGGTTGAACCCTTTCTGACAGAGGAGCCTCTATCTCGTGGCTGCCTCAGGAAGCGGAGAGGTGGCTCCAGGACTCTGCGCAAGGTGGGAGCTGGCAAGGGAGCACTGGTCCCTTCTCCGCTTGTCTCCTGCGCAGAGTCCTGGAGCCACCTCTCCGCTTCCTCTATCTCCTCCCCTTCTCCACTGGTGCTACGCTGATTTCCTTCCCCAGCTTGCGGGCTACCCCTCCTTCTGCTGGGAGCTTCTCTGCCATCATCCTGGAGCCTTCTCACCTCCTCCTCCGATGGCAGTTCCCTGACACATATCTTAGGGCATCAGGCAAAAAAAATTTCCTCTTCTCACTGGCCTTTGGCTAATTAAACAATCTGTGGCTCTTCAAACTGCGAAGGCTGGCTGGGAATGAACCTTGATCCTAAATGTCAAAATAAGCTGCAGTGGAAATAATAATAATAACCAGCTGCAGGTAGGGATATAAGCAAGATAAATATTCCCATTTAGCCACTTTCTTCTTAATACCTTTCATTTGTATTCACATTTTTATTAACATAACAACATTCACCCCAATCTTTATAAAATCCTACTTTAGAATGCTAATGCTCATCTTTCCTTTTCTAATATCATTTCGCCAAGAGAGTCAAAGCTTTGTAGGCTTAGAACAGCATATAAACTCTGACATTCTGTATCTCTGCGATGAATAACAATGACAAAATATGCTTAAAAAGGATTTGGTATTCTAATTGCTGATAATTGTTAGAATACATGTTATTATTATTATTATATGTTAGGGCTGTGCACTGGTCCTAAGATTTGTCTTGTATCACTAGCAGACCCTCCAAGTGTCCCTATTTTCCAGGGACAGTTCTGGATTTACAGAAGCTGTCCTGGTTTCTGATTTGATCCCGGAATATCCCACTTTTCCTTAGGAAATCCCTATTTTCATTGGAGAAATGTTGGAGGGTATGGAGTTATCCAATCCCAAGCTATCTGAAGGCAGCACTGTATATGAAAGTTTTAAAATGTTTAATGGTTTATTGTTTTTATATGTGTTGGGAGCAACCCAAAGTGGCTGAGACAACCCAGTCAGATGGGTGGGGCATTAACAACAACAACAACAACTAGGCCGTCCCTGTTTTCATTGGAGAAATGTTGGAGAGTATGCCATAACCAATTCTGGCCTGTTTCTGATTTGCTCTCTCCACTCCAGTCTGGGGTTATGATCCACTCTGTATAAAAGAAAGCTCTGTACTCCCCACTCACTACAACAGGAAATCTAAAAACAGCAATATTTCCCCCCTTTTGGCCAAAGCATAGCTGTCAACTTACAGATTTGAAAATAAGGGACCAGCAGCCTCGAAAATAAGGGATCAGCAGCCAAAATAAGGGATTTTCCAAGCACAGGTATGTTCAACTTCTGAGCCCCTCCAAGCCAAAGGCAGAAAGCCCAGCCAGCAGCCAAACGAAGCCTCAAGCGGTGGTTCCCACAGCGCAGCAATCCGGCAAAGGGGATGCAGCAAGGAAAACCACCGTCACCTCTCCGCTGGGAAGTGCTAAGCAAAGGCGAGTCCCCAGGCAACGTGGCCAATTTGATCGGCACAAGGCATGCAAGCTCCACCCCCCCCGGTTGTTCTTAGACTCCTTATTGGGTGAGCAATGCAGCCAAGCAACACAGTTGGAGCCTCCCTCCTCCCTGGCTGGCAGGGAGGGAGGGAGAGGAGCTGCTTCCTTTGAAACCTGGGAAATTTAAGGGACATAATCAATAAGGGACAGCAGCGGGACACAGCACTGGGATAAGGGGCTTTCCCGCCAAATAAGGGACGGTTGACAGCTATGGGCCAATGCGGATGAAATTTACAAGCATGGGGGTCCCTGCAGAGTGGATTAAGCCTGTCAAATTGTAGACAAATAGGCCCAGGGACCTTTGTAGGAGAACTTTCTTCTATAATTAACATTAGGGCAATAGTTTTACTAAGCCAACTAAAACTCCAAAATCCCAATTAGTTCCATATATTTTAAAGCAGGAGCTAGCATTTCTCTCTTGCTCTTTGTTACCTTGAAATAATTATGAGATGGTCAAGTGATGGGTATTTTTTATTGTACATTTTAAAAACATTTCCAGTGCTTGTCTGTGTCTTCTGAGTTGCCTTCAGGCCTCCAATAGGCCTTACAACATGAGTCTGTCTGGGGGCATGTGGAGTTCTGAAGAGCTCTGGGTTTATTTGTTTGTTTTGTTAAAGCAGAACAATGTAGAATATTAATTAAAAAAACACACCTTAAATGAAGCTTTAAACTTTTTTTTTTAAGCCTATCTGTTGCTGTGCTTCAACAACAACAAAACAACCCAGAACCCTTTAGTCCTCCACAGGCAACATTTTGTATAGCTTTACTTCTTGCAAGCCCCCCCCCCCCCAAATTAAAACATACAGAAACATTGAAATATACAGAAACATAAAACTATTTTATCAGAAAAGCACGGGGGTGGGGTGAGGGAAGCAACAGAGCAAGAAATGAGGCTTTGTGGGAGCCTTGGTCAAATTCAGAGGGGTACTGACCTTGTGTTTTGACTCAGGAGGGTAGAAGACCCTAACTCGCCTCATTATTTGGCCTCCTCACAAAGATGATACACATCCCTTTTATATGCAGCTATGCGGTGCTTTTTTCCCCTTAAAAAAAATGTTTAGGGGTACTCTCATTTTGATTCATTAAAATCACCATTTTATAGTTGAATTCAGGAAAAATAAATACAGTAAATGGACAAAAGTACAAAGATTCACAAAATGTTTAGGGGTATATGTACCCCTGTGTCCCCCCCAGAAAAGAAAGCACTGCAGCTATGTGTTAAGTTGTGGGCGAACATATCAGATGACACAGCGATTCTTCCAAAGCAGCTCTTTATTTGTAAGCTGGAACAGAACTGAACTGAGGAGCTCAGTCAGCCTGCTTATATAGAGCTCCACTAGAATGCAACAGTAACCATTTTCTGTAACTATCCAATCACTGAACGTCACTTTCGATCCTTCATTTGCATAACTATCTACAGTATCCCCCTGCTGGCCCAGGGTGAGAACTTCAGTACATAACACTATGTATATGCTGTGAAATAAGTTTACTCACTATAACTAACACACACACACACAAAATTTATACATTGACTATTATATATTCATTGAAACACAAACACCAAAAATAAAAACAAACATCTAGAAACAAATTACAAATTTGGAGGCAGGGATGTTGAACTGCTGTCAAGCACAAATCATCAAACAGGTGAAATTCAAAGGAAGTTATTTTGCTTGGTGTGGGGCTGACAAAATGTGTCCAGTCAGAAATGGCCGGAAGGGCTAAAGATTTGATTGGAATGTTAAATATGTGATATTAATTGCTAGTGCTAGCTTGAGGAGCTGAATTTTCTAAGCATGTTCACACAGTGACATTCATCATTTTGAATAAGAAATGGCTTTCCTTTCTTGCCAGCCATGGTTCAGTGCTTCCAAAGTGAAATCACCATGCCACAGGAACAGACTTTCATCATTCTCTCTTTGTCATTTCCAAGAATTCTGTGGAGGCTCTCCATGCTTATATACTGAGCAAGTGTCATCACAATCAAGGGGGCAGATCCCATCCTACAGTATGTATTAATGGGATGCAGTTATGGAGTCTTCAAACATTTTTTGGTACTCTGTATCTTTTGAAAGACAATAGTGGGTCCAATGGTCAAGAATGCTATAGGCTAGAGGGAAGTGAGGGGCAGATGGGGACCTTCAACCTGGAAAAGTAGCCCATCTTGGAGAAGAGAAATTCTGATCCTAAAACTCCACTGCCTTGCAAAATATCTTTGGGAGATAAAAGGCTAAAGAGTAAACCCAACACAAATGCTAGTGGAGTCCCTTAGATGTTTGGATGGAGCCTTGTATGCCGCCTCCTGGCAACTCCTGGTGCCAAACGTATTGCTCTTCTTTGCTTTGAACCACATAAGCAATGCCAAGAGTGGGGTCTGGTCATCTGGACAGCCCAGGACCTCCATACCCACCCACTGCCAAGGCTTGTGCTGTAAACAGAGTAGTTTGACTTAACCCCTAGAGGCACACTCAAGACAAATGGATGCCAACAAGAACAGTATTTCTGTTTATCCTTTCATTGTGAAGGCTTAATTCAAGTTATGGGTTTGTTTCATTAAACATGTCTGTAACTTGCCTTCAGCCCAGCGGTGTAGCTAGCCGCTCAGGCACTCGGGGGCAGGGCACGTTGCCCACAGGATGAGGTGAGCCAGGGCAGGGCACAGTGCGCAGAGCCTCCATGGACTCCGCCTGCTGCTTCCCCCTCAGCTGTAGGGTGGAGAGACACATGGCTTGGGCATGCTGCAGGCCGTCAGAGTGCCACCCCCACAATGTGGTACCCAGTGTGCCCTGCCCCCATGAGCTACGCCTCTGCTTCAGCCTTCATAAACCTGAATGGGGAGGGAAAGATGATGAGGAGTTTTTCTCATCTCTTGCAGGCCAGTTCATACACTTGGCGGGGAGGCAGGGGCAGATATTTGGCTCAGCACAGGGTGCAGACTGAAGGAAGCCTCCCCTCCTCAGCCAGTTTTGTTTTTTTTTCCTGGGTAAACTGATGATGTTACCAGCAAATGTGTACACTGAATTTTGCATATGCAGGCATTCTTGAATTGATGCCATGGCACCCCCCCCCCCTCATTCTTCTGTATAAAGTAGGCCTGGAAATATCATCTAAAGTGGTCTTGGTTTGCTTCATTAACTGAATACAAGAAACAACCATCCCATTTTGATTTCTAAACTGATCTTTTTTTTCTCCTGGCATGCTGCTTTTTGTCCTGTGTATAGATTTGATTATCCTAATGAAGTTGTTAAATAGGCATCTAGCTTCATTTAGCATCTCTCAAAGATATAAAATAAAGGGAAACAGATAAGGATTTTCAGATAAGTCCTGATTTCACAGTTATCATTCGCCAACCATTCACCATTTATTTCCACCAGTACTTGACTCATTTGGAAGTGGGGAGGTAGAAGAGACAATAAAATCTAAGCTCCCCACAACTCCTTCAACTTTAAGCCAAATCATGCAGCTGCTATCCCCTTCTAAAAACTGAGCTCCCCCTGTGATCCTAGTTCTGATTTTCACAAAGCCAAACAAGCCATCACCAACAGCCTCTTGGGACTGACTGTCTACTAACATTCTCTCTTTGGTAGTTGATGCTACAAAATCCCAGTGCTTTTGTGTCCATTTGTATGAATCCAACTTCATTTGATGTGCCTGGAAAGATTCTGAAAGAAACTAGCTGCTCAGTCCTGCGAAAGCTATGAACATTAAAATACATGGAACCTTAAAAATCAATAGGCACCTGTGTGACGGTAAAGTCCTCCAGCCTACCTGGGATCAGGCTAAAGCCCTTCAAGCATTCGGACTCAATCCCAAGGCATGCTAGAATAAATTGAAATTCATTTCAAAGCCCAACAGAATATTTAATTCTGAAGTGTGCAAAGTAGACCGGCACCACCTGAGGCCCACTGAATCATGCAAATCTTTCGAGCCACATACTTTGCCTACCAAGTGATTATTGTCCTTCTGCTTTGGCAGTCCATGTAAGCAGGGGAAACTGCTTTACTGAGCTCCTGTTGGGCTGCCAACCATGGGTGGTGGGCTGTGTTCAACTTGGAGAGTCAAGAGCTGTTTAAGGCACATATACATAACCATCTAGTTTGAACTTAGCATGGAAATTGGGTTTGTTTTATCAACAATTGGGTGCAAGACTGTCCCTTGCATGCTGGAAAGCATTACTAAATAGTTCCTACATGGCTGATTTGGTGGTAGATTCATGTTCTTTCCATGGCACCACTGCTTTGGTTTCCAAGAGGGGCAATACCAGTGTGGGAAGGACGCTAGTCCATTAGGATGAATGTAGTCAGGCCCCACCAATCTCAGTCTGCCCTCAACCAGTGGCTCAGAACTGCAATGCCTCAAGGACCACCTCTTTTCATATGAACCTACCCAGACCCTGAGATCATCTTCTGAGGCCCTTCTTCATGTGCCTCCTCCTTGAGAGATCTGGAGGGTGGGAACATGAGAACAGGCCTTGTCTGTATTGGCTCCCCATCTGTGGAATGCTCTCCCCAGGGAAGTTTGTCTGGCGCCTTCATTATACACCTTTAGGCGCCAGGCAAAAACGTTCCTTTTTAACCAGGCCTTCATTTGATCTGATTTACATCCTATGCCCTTTTAAAATGTGGGAGGTTTTTTGGGGTGGAGGGGGGGTATTTGGTTGTTGTTGCTTTTTTATTATGTATTTTGTGGTTTTATATCTTGATTTTATTCTGTGAACCGCCCTGAAACCCCCAGGTATAGCGCAATATATAAACTCAATAAATAATAATGATAATAATTTCCTACTTATGTTCAGCCATGGGGGTGGCACTGGCTGTCAGCTTCCTCCTTCTTAGTCTCAGTGTTGCTCTTGTAGAACTCTGTAGAGAGATGGATGGGGACATAGCTATAATTTAGTTGCCTTTGCCTTCCATTGGCTCCAGGTACTGTTGACCTCCTTGCCTCTCACCCTGCTGGTCCTAAGGTGCACAAGCCATGACTGAAGCAACTGTATGGTTGTGACCTGAAGCTTCCCACATTATCTTTGCAGCATGAGAAAAGAGCTCAACTTCCATTGGCTTCCATTCTACAGCACCAGGGGCTTCCATACTACAAAGGTAATGAGTCAACAGAGTCTCTGTCCCTAAATTGGGAGCCCTATGTCACCCTGCATAACCTTGCTTGGCCAAACACACAAAGGGAAAATTTACATTCACCATTTTAAAGATGTGTGCTGCCTGCCACTCTCAGCTCTGTGAAATGTATTTCTTTTCAGAAACTGTCTGCTCTATGGCAGTACCTGAGAACTGGTATAAACAGCACCTTTCCTCGTGCCTGAAGGCAAAGAAACAAATGTTCAGGCTTTCACGAGTGCAGCTGGGGAAAACAAAGGCAAATGGTAAACCTTGCAGTTATTCGGAGGGTTTTTTTGTTTGTTTGCTCAGGGACATACAGAAGAAAAGCAAGGAGTTTGCCTTTGGGCCATTGGGCCACAGCACACTCCCTGAGCAAAACTCAAAATGAATTTGGAACATCCTGCTCAGGTAAACTATCCACAGCCACTTTGAGCAAAAATAATAGGATTTGGTTAAGATTAGTGAAATATCTCAAGGTTTATTTTTCCTGCTCACAACTCTACCCTTAAGGAAGCAAAAACTCTGGAGTGTCTTGATTGATCCCAGTGCTGATCATCAACACCCATAAGGCATCAATCATGAAGGTGGTCATCTGTCTGTTGCCTGGATAGCATAGACAAGCATAGTAGGACTGAAATAAGGTTTGCCAAAATATCATTATAGTGATCCTTGTGGTGAGGATGTAAGAAGGTATTGATTTTCATTCAACCCTATGCTCACCAAGTTCAACACTGTTTCTGTTTCACTGCAGTCCAGCTTTCAGCAAATACACATTATTTGCCTGGCTATTCACAATGGTGAGATTTTGCATATTTAATTACATTATAATCATGTCATTTCACACCATTCATTCCAATGCAAAGGAAACAAATTGCAAATTGGCTGGGGGATCATCAATTACACATTGTCTGTTGACTGAAAATAGCAACAGTGAACACTTATCATATTCTCCAGACTGATTTCTGTTCTGGACATGCTAACTCTGGCAATTTCTACTCCCAGTTCCGTTTTCATTTAAAGTCTCTGACATTCCTACTTTGTGGTGGTGAATTTGTCCTCCTAAAAGTCATTGGCATAGAAAAGCCCAGGAGAACTGCTTGCCTCATTAATTGAGGGTACGCCTTTTTTTCTTTGTCAAATTGGGTGGTGGCCAATAAGAGGACCAATCTTTTCTGACAGCATGTGCTGACATGTTTTAGGACCTCAACATGCCCCAGACATCCCAGGGCACTGTGGGAGCAAAATGGCTGCCATCACAAGGTGACAAAAGATGTAGTGGGGAAAGGATGCTGGAGTGGGGAGGGGAGAGGAGTTGGAGACAGTACTGAGAGCAGGTCTAGCATGGTCGCATAGTATGAATGGATAAAATAAGCAACAACTTATTTATCAGAATGCCCATCATTTTGCCTGCAGGCAGAGGAAGGGTGTATATTTTGGAGGACTCCAGGGGGCACCTGGGTGCTCGATGATGGTGGTGACACTGCAACTTTTATGCTGCTGCTCTGTACAAAAAGTCCTCTCAAAGTGGCTCACAAGGCACAGCCAAGCCCAGAAAAAGTGGAAGCCAAGCAAGCTCTGCCTTTTGCACCAAATGTGCCCCAAGATGGCAGCCAATCAAAGCCAATGAAAATCAAGCCTGACTCAACATGTTGAAATGAGCCTCTTCATCTGCTCACATAGAGTTCTATTCCTGAGTCATGCTTGAGTTCCGTGACTTCAGAAATTCCAGGAATGGTTTTCTTATATATGATGGTTCAAGTTATTAATCTGTGTAGTTAAAGCTTGTTGCAAATCTATTCTAATCAGGGCTATTAGCATGAAGGGTGTTTCAGCTTTTCCTGTTTCTCAGTAATTAGAGTGTTTTTTAATAGGGCAAAATCAATTCCAAGTAATCATCTTAACTGCAACTTCAGCACCATTTTTTTTCCATGAAAATGTTAATGATGATTGCAATTTCCACTGATCCATTTATCTTGGTGTCAACAGAAGGGAACCAAAGAGGCATAAAAAGGTATAAATACAGCAGCATACTGTTAAAATGCTACTTTAATGAACTCTAAAACTTACAGAGAAAAAAGAACATACCCATGTCAATTTATCTTTTGGCTTTTCTCTGCCGAGCTTTCTCTGCCTGAAAGGGTAGTACAAAAACAAAACAAACAAAGCAAGTATGTACAATGTTTAATAACTTCCAGCCACTTAATTTCAGCATCTTACTTATACTCTGAGAAACACCATGTAAAAAATGTGATACTTCACTTTAGTGGTTGGAATCATACTTGCGGAGGACATTTGTGGAATAATCTTAGGGATATTGTATTTTTGTGTGAGAAGAAATTTATTATTATAGCACTATTTATAATTTTATAATTGTTAAGGTGTGCCTTGTCTTATGATAGAAGGACCATAATGCTAGAAAGAAAAGAATGAAGTACCGTATTTTTTGCTCTATAAAACTCACTTTTTCCCTCCTAAAAAGTAAGGGGAAATGTGTGTGCGTCTTATGGAGCGAATGCAGGCTGTGCAGCTATCACAGAAGCCAGAACAGCAAGAGGGATTGCTGCTTTCACTGAGCAGCGATCCCTCTAGCTGTTCTGGCTTCTGAGATTCAGAATATTTTTTTTCTTGTTTTCCTCCTCCAAAAACTAGGTGAGTCTTGTGGTCTGGTGCATCTTAAAGAGCGAAAAATACGGTACATTTCAAAAACTTTACTTCTGATTAGGAGTAACATGTCAAAAGAATTTTGCCAATGTCTTTAAGATAGATGTAAGACATCTGTACCATTTGCAACTCATCCTATTGTACTTGGGGGCTGGGGGATAATAATAAAATATTATCTCCCATAATGCTTGCATCCACGGCTTAATGATGGTGGATTATGCTGCAGAAAGAGGGCAACTCTTGTAAGCTTAACTCAATTCATCCTTCCTCACTTAACTATCAGATCTGGTCTACAATATCTTTTGGTTTTTGAGAATCATAGAATCTTTGAGTTGGAAAGGACCCAAGGGTCATCTAGTCTAACCCCCTGCAACACAGGAATCTCAGTGAAACCATCCATGACTAATGTCTATCCAACCTCTGCTTAAAAACCCCCAAGGGTGGAGAGCCCACCACCTCTCGTGGGAGTCTGTTCGACTGCCAAACAGCCCTTACTGTCAGAAAGTTTTTTTTACGAATGATTAGTCAGAATCTCCTTTCTTTTTACTTGTAGCCATTTGTTCGAATCCCACCATCCGGAGCAGGATAAAACAAGCATCTTCCATGTGACAGCCCTTAGGATATTTGAAGCTCTCCTCTCAGTCTCCTCTTTTCCAGGCTGAACATACCCAGATCCTTCAAGGATTCATTGTAAGCCTTAGTTTCCACACCCTTGATCATCTTGGTCACCCTCCTCTGCACATGTTCCAGGTTGACAGCATCCATCTTAAATTGTGGTGCCCAGAATTGGACACAGTATTCCAGCCTTTTCCAAGGCTAAATCGAGTGGCACTATTGCTTCCCTTGATCTGGACACTATACAGTTACTATACTGGTTATGAACTTAATTTGTTCTGGAGGTCCGTTCTTAACCTGAAACTGTTCTTAATTTGAGGTATCACTTTAGCTAATGGGGCCTCCCACTGCCACCATGCCACCGGCGCACGATTTCTGTTCTCATCCTGAGGTAAAGTTCTTAACCCAAGGTACTACTTCTGGGTTGGTGGAGTCTGTAACCCAAAGTGTTTGTAAACCGAGGTACCACTGTACTTCTGTTGATGCAGCCTAGAATAGCATTAGCTTTTTTTTGCTGCTGCATCACACTGTTGACTCATGTTAAGCTTGTGGTCCACCCTTAGATCCTTTTCACTTGTACTGCTAGTAAGCAAGGTGTTCCCCCCCCCCCATATTTGTGAATCTGGTTCTTTCTGCCTAAATGCAAAACCTTATATTTGTAAAGCCATTGAACAGTGATGCTCCCAGGACATAACCCTGTGGCACCCCACTTGTGGCTTTTTTCCTGGAAGACCAAAAAGTCCAGGAGGACATTCTTTTTTTATTACCAGTATTTATGATTTTCAATTTTATACATTTCAGTTGTTTTTCAATCATTTTAACATTTCAAAATTTGACTTCCATCCCCCTCTTTCTACTGTTCCTTAAATTTTATTTTTTATAAATTTTCTGCATATCCAAATTTGCTCATTTATTCATCTACTGTAAATATATATATACTTATATAAAACTGCAAGTTATTGCAGTGTTCTTTTCCGTTTACAGTTTATTTGTAAATATTCAATAAACCATTTCAACTCTTTTATAAACAGAATTTATCTTTTATTAACAGAATTTATAAACAGAATTAATCAGTTTATCTTAATTTCTTGTTTTTCCGGTAGGCTTCGCCATTTCTGCATCTTCCATAGGATTTGGTATCCATTCTTCTTTCACTAGGGCTTCTTCTTCTTTACTTTTTGGGGAAAGTATCCACAAGGGAAGGAGCCAAACCATAGACTCCTGCAGCAAGACCCGGGCTTCCTCCCATGCCCACAACTGTTGGACAAAAGAAGAGAAACAATTCTTAATATTCCCTTTCTACAACAATCTCAAGGTGGCCTTCATTATTCTACCTTTCTCCATTCCTCATCCCATTCCTGAACTCTTATTGAATCAGGGAGCTGCCCCTCCCCCCCCCCCAGTGATCCAAATTCTCTCTGGCCTCCCTGTTCCTGATAAACAAAGATCAGCACTCAGCATCCATGTTGGTATTGGTGGCATCCACTCCCTGGTTGCATGGTCTTACGAATATCCTTCTTATTTCCACCTTCTCCAGCTTGTCATTGTTTATTACATTCACCTCCTCATCCCAGACCAGGGGGTGGATCTTCGGCTTGTGACAGCAGGAGACCAGCAGCCCACAGATCCTTCAGAGCCTTCGAAACCTAGGGAAGAAGAAGGAAAATAATAAGGAAATGAGTTCTAGATACTTCATTGATTATATCTCTGTGCTGAATTTGGGGCACCTGGCAGCTAAACCTACCCTATGTTTCTAAATCTTGAGGGATAGTGAAAGAAGCAGAATTCAGAAAGAATTAGAAATCCTACTTACACTTGAGACAAAAAGAGTCTCTTCAATCCCGCACGGAACATCTCCAATTTTTAAGACAGCATCTTAAAAAGTGAGACATCACCTCGTCGACAAAGGTCCTTATACTTAAATCTATGGTTTTCCCAGCAGTGATGTATGGAAGTGAGAGCTGGACCATAAAGAAGGCAGATCACTGAAGAATTGATGCTTTTGAATTATGGTGCTGGAGGAGACTCTTAAGAGTCCCATGGACTGCAAGAAGATCAAACCTCTCCATTCTGAAGGAAATCAGCCCTGAGTGCTCACTGGAAGGACAGATCCTGAAGCTGAGACTCCAATACTTTGGCCACCTCATGAGAAGAGAAGACTCCCTGGAAAAGACCCTGATGTTGGGAAAGAATGAGGGCACAAGGAAAAGGGGACAACAGAGGACGAGATGGTTGGACAGTGTTCTCGAAGCTACTAACATGAGTTTGACCAAACTGCGGGAGGCAGTGGAAGACAGGAGTGCCTGATGTGCTCTGGTCCATGGGGTCACGAAGAGTCGGACATGACTAAATGACTAAACAAGAAGAAGAAGAAGAAGAAGAAGAAGAAGAAGAAGAAGAAGAAGACGACGACGACCGGAAAGTGGAAATGTGACCTTTCTATTCACATGTCATTTTTACATAGTATTTTTGATGGCATCCTGTTTCTTTGTAATTATCACCTGCAATTGGAATGGGTGATATTCCTTTATCGTTGCTGGTATTTTCTTTATATAATCTTGCAATAGCAAGGCCCCATCCATACCACACATTTAGAGCAGCATCATACCACTTGGTTTCCCCCAAAGAATCCAGGGAACTGTACTTTGTTAAGGGTGCTGAGAGTTCTTAGGAGACCTCCTATTCCCTCAAACAGAACTACAATTCCCAGAGTTCCTTGGAAAGGGGATTAAGTGCCAAACCACCCAATCAGAATTGTAGTTCTGTGATGGTCATCAAACATCTCTCAGAACCCTTAACAAACTACAGTTCCCAGGATTCTTTGGGGATAGCCAGGACTGTTTAAAGTGGTATAATGATACTTTAAATCTATAGTATAGGTGGGGTCCTAGTCTGAGATCCATTAATGAAATCAACACAAGACTAAAACAACGTGGATATATAAATGTTCCAGTAGAATGTGGTTGCTTTAAAATATAACTTTCCTTTGAATATTCTGTTGGTAATTGTAGGCCACAATAGGCTCATTGCTGAAGTTTAGGGAGTTGTTCAAGTTTAAAGAATACATCTCCATAGAGGTCCTTGCAGGACTGGGTTACTTACAGTGGAACCTCAGGTTGTGAACATGATCCGTGCGGGAGGCACGTTTGCAACCCGCAGCGTTTGCAACCTGCAGCGTCGCATCTGCGCACACGCAGGTCGTGATTTGGCGCTTCTGCACATGCGCAAAGCGCGATTCAGCACTTCTGTGCATGCGCGAAAGCCAAAACCCAGAAGTGGTGCACAACCTGAAAACGCGTAACCTGAAGTGTCCGTAACCCGAGGTACCACTGTATTTGTCTATTTGGAAATGGATGTCCTAGTTTGGTTCCCATGGAAACCTTGCACTGAGGCTTGCGAGAAGCCAGTCAGCTGGTGCATATTTCACTTGGTTTCATTTTCCCCTTTTCTGCTGCGGTTAATTGTTTTTTTTCCTAATGTTTAATAGTCTGAAGAATGTTAAATGACTGAAAATTTCAAATGTTTTGCTGAAACCTTCTAAAATTACTTCCCTGCTTGAAGAAGATAAGGCACCAAAATGTCTGATTCATGCTCACTCCTCCTTGCTTCCCTCAGTCTTTAGGCAATATTAGTTATGTTAATGATTTTACATTTCTTGTGTGGGCTTTTGATAAATGTGGCAATGCAATATATCTCGTGCTTAAGTATTATTGCTTTTATTTATTTTACAGGGCCAATTCTGCATGATTTTATTACTCTAGCGTGCTTGGGGAGGGGGAGCGCATTGATGGCGACTCTGTTATCTTTCTTTTTCTTTTCTGCTATTTGGGTGACACCTGAAGGTTACTCTCTGAAGAACATTGTGCTAAAAGATGTGGATAGGCCAGGTGGCATCAATCAGCTGTGTGTTTCAATGACATAAAAGGCCACTGCTGTCTGAAGGCGCATCTAGATTTCTTCAAGGTTCAAATCCCTCTGGGGAGCATTTGCACTATACAGTGTCCCAGTTTCAAAGCGACTGTTGCTACCTTGAACAGCCACAAGTTCTTCAGCTAGCTCAAAGGAGAGGAAGAACACTCTGCCTCCTTGAAGGCAATATGAAACAAATCACTTGCTTGGAGGAAAAATAGAATCAAGCTATGTCCTTGCCCCTTCTATGACAGCCAAAAAGAAAACAAAAGCCCAAACCAACCTTTTCCAGCATTTCTTGTGCTCCCCAGTTTTCTTCCTGAATTCCACATGTATATCCAGACATATACTCATGAATGTATTTGTAAATATTACGTTATGTGGGGAGGAAATGTAATTATACCTAGTTTTATCAGCATGTGGATATTCATGAATGGCAATGTACAAAACATCACTTTCTTGATACGGAAGGGGCCAAAGATCAGTGTTAGAGCAGATGTGTACAAGTAGCTATAACAGTCTAAGTTTTCAATTTAAAACAATAGATTGCATGAGAGCACAATGAGGGAACCAGTAAGGTAAATGGTAAAGGACCCCTGGACGGTTAAGTCCAGTCAAAGGCGACTATAGGGTTGCAGCGCTCATCTCGCTTTCAGGCTGAGGGAGCCAGCATTTGTCCAGAGCCAGCTTTCCGGGTCATGGGGCCAGCAGGACTAAACCACTTCTGGCGCAAAGGAACACCGTGACAGAAACCAGAGTGCATGGAAATGCTATTTACCTTCCTGCTGCACTGGCACCTATTTATCTACTTGCATGAACTGCTAGGTTGGCAGGAGCTGGGACAGAGCGACGGGAGCTCACCCCATCGTGGGGATTCGAACCACCGACCTTCTGATTGCCAAGACCAAGAGGCTCAGTAGTTTAGACCACAGCACCACCCGCACCACTACAAGAGAGAAGCAGTGTGGTGTAGAAATTAGTGTCCAACTAGGATCTGGAAGAACAGGGTTCAAATCCCAACTTGGCCATGAAGCTCCCTGGGTGACCTAGGGCCAATCATTGCCTCTCAGCCTAATTTACCTCACAGGGTAATGCAATGTAATGTGATACAGTACAGTACAGTACAGTACAATACAATACATAAAGCTCTCACAAATATCAAGGCCTAGGGCTGAGTTGGAGTACTTTCAGAAAACAGTCCCCTCATCTTTGGGTGATGACTTTTGAAGGAACATTGTCTCAAAGGACAGCAAAATTCTTTACTCACTGAAATGAAAGCCAACGTTTTCTTCCAACTCAGTAAATAAAAGACATAATGGTGCTAAAACAGCTACAGAATGGGGGAAACGTGGCCATGAACAACAACAAAAAGTAGTTGTTCTCAATATTAGGTCCTGACACCCTTCAAAAATAATACTTAAGGCAACTGTTTTGACCTCAAAACTCAAGCCTCAAAATGGGTAAAACTTTGGTGCAGCTCTTGATGGAGAGCTGTTGCCAGCTCAGAATAAACAAAACTGGGCTGCATTGTCTGTACAGAAAGCTCTTACCATTACACAGTATTGAAAGTATGCTTTCCACATGCACACTCTCCAAGTATTTTTCCTACTACATAGAAAGGACATGTGCAGCTCCTTACCTAATGATCACCCCCAAGAAACCACCAGGCTCCCCATTTTCCACAACTGCCCCCCTTTAAAAAGCCGGACCACATCTGCCTTTGTTATGTTGAGTCTCAAGCTCCATTGTTGCTATCTCTTCTTCCCACAGAATGGAGAGGCAGTTATGGCAAAGATGCATTTTGCTCATGTGCATGGATGAGTTATTTCCCTGTGTGACACAGCAGTAGGACTGCGCACTGAATTATTTATCTGCCATCAAATTCCACCTATGGTGCAATTCAGCTGCCCCTGTAACAATTTCTAAGAGGAGATATATTCCATTGCTACTGAAAACCGTAAGAAAAACATTGCATGCATTATTTTTCTCCATAAGCAAATGTCTGTCTGTCTGTCTGTCTATCTGTGTCACAAACAGCATTCCAAAATGTGATGAGATTCTGTTTCAGGCCATGACTCCAAATTTCTCTTTCTTCTGGCTGTCTGTGGAATCTAGGATAACATGAAATGCCCTTGAAATAATTCTAAAAACAAACAGTGACATTAAAGACAGGAAACGTACAAGGTGAGTGTAGGAGATGGATTCACCAAGCAACGGGCTTTGAGTATTCCACCCCCTGCCCCACTATAAAGAATAATGGCTTGTAATGAAAAAAATAAAAAGACATACATTTCCTTGATGTCTGTGACAGCCGCTTCCCAGCCACCCTGGGTCTGGTGTTGCCTGTGGAAGAGAGATCTGGGTCACAGCAGTGTATTCCCTTCTGCTTGCACCTTCCCATTCCCACTTTAAGAACTCATTGCCACCAGATAAAGGGGGGAATTATCTCTACCAGTCTGCTCCCTATCAAATGGCCTAAATGCTTCCCTGGGGGTCTTCCTGAAACCTCTCCAAGTAGCAGAGGTTATGGCTTCCAGGTGTGAGGGTCTTTATATTAAAAAGAGACCACAAAGATTTACGAAACATGTTGTTCAAGATTCCGAGTTTTAAGGAAAAGATATTGTATGCAAAAAGTTGCAGAAAAGCAGCAGATTCCCCAACAGAGCAGAAGAACAAATAAAGATTAAATGCAATCCTCTGCACCATCTCTCAGTGCCTTCTCTCAAGATACATTTTTATGCAAGCTCCTTTGTTGTTCTCACGCAGTCCTCCTTTTCTGCCTTTCTCTCCCAAGTGTAGAAAAGCCTTTCCTCATTACGCTGAGATCCACCTTGATCTGCCCACTTCCAGAGTAGCTGCCTTTTTAAAAAGCCCTTTACATCACTGCTTCTTCCCAGCTAGCTACAACCCTACAATCCCCAGGAAACAGACAGAAAAATATATGCATTCCCATACAAAACACAACAGTCCATATAGAAAGGTCCAATTCCTTCCAAATGTCAAGGAAACTAACAGTTATTTTATGTGGGGCAGCCATACCTATTGCTCTCTTCCCCTGCGGTAAGTAAGCTTTCACTTTCAGGGGGCAGGGGGAGTGACAATGGAAGTGAGGCTACAGAGATTTATGCAAGCACTTGAGCGGAGCTCTTGAAAAAAGTGCTGAATCTTATGAATTCAAAACAGCACCATCCACACACAACAGGGATATTGGGGGGGGGGCATGAACCTCAAGACTCGTTGAAGTAGAAAAAAAGGGGGGGGCAAAGAAAACTCACCCTGAAGAGGAACACCCAACAATGCAACATTTTGCTGCAGGTCCCACTCTTCAGCATCTATTAACTATGCCAAGATACTTCAGATTTCAAATGTTGTATATTTCTGAACGTCAAATGTTGAAAACATGCAACAGGGAAGGGCTTCTATCTTCATACTGTATATACTTTTTAGACGGCATCTGGCTCTCCATAGCTGATGTGGGATGCTGCACCCGAAGGTTCCTTAGTCAGATTCCAGCAGGAATCTTCTTATGTTGAAGAAGAAGAAGAAGAAAAGTTTGAATTTGATATCCCGCCTTTCACTCCCTTTAAGGAGTCTCAAAGTGGCTAACATTCTCCTTTCCCTTCCTCCCCCACAACAAACACTCTGTGAGGTGAGTGGGGCTGAGAGACTTCAAAGAAGTGTGACTGGCCCAAGGTCACCCAGCAGCTGTATGTGGAGGAGTTGGAGACACGAACCCGGTTCCCCAGATTACGAGACTACCGCTCTTAACCACTACACCACACTGGTTCTCAATGTTTTGAAGCAATGTTGTCATTGCTTCAAAAGCTAACCAGTTTCAGATATATGATCTGGAGTGAGCAACACTCAGATCACACACACAAACATTTGAACTCATGGAAGCAAGGAGAAAAGACAGGCTAAGTGAGCCCGCTAAACCTTCCCTCCCTCTCCACTGTGACAAACTCAAAGGAGAATCAATATGGTGCATTCCCAGAAATATATGAGTTCAAATTCCTGAAACATAACATTGGGTGGCCTTCAGGAAATGATACGGCGGTCCAACACAGCCCAGTTTGAGTACACAATGAGACAGACCTTAAGTACACCAACCTGAGCTGTTTGGAACATGGCTAGAATTTTTAAAATTGGGGGAGAATTGTTCAGAATTCATTTGTAATATCTCAAGTTCCACACCTAATGTACAGAGCAAAGTAATATATATATATATATACACCATGCTCAGGATACTGCATACACTAGAATTTAAATGGGCAAAGTGTTAGTTGGCTGGAATCAAGCAATGGATGTCATTCACAGTGAATATTATTTCCTTTCCATCAATACCCTAGACAGTAGAGATGGCTTCTCACATGCATTTTTGAATATCCAGCATCCTGTATTAATTTGTAATGCATGCAGTAGCATCCCAAGATGCACATGCAGCATAGAGTAATTTTGCATTTCAGCATTCTGTCATGGAGTGAAATGTCCGTAATAACTCACACAATATGTTTGCCTCTGTGGCTTTTCCCTGTGCAAAAATCTAGCATTACAGGCCATTCTGTCAGATGGCCAGAGGAATCAGGAAGAATATTATGTGTGCCAGAAGGAAGTGTCATTCCCAATCAGTTGCAAAGGTGATCTCCATTTTGCACCTGTGCTATCTTTATTCTGACTGCTGATGAAATAGGGCTTCGGCTTGTATTGATGTACAGCTAGTGCTCTTGGGGGGTGTTTTGTGTATCATTTTTCCTACATGGAAAACAGAGAGCTATAGCAGAAAGTGCCCGGCACTGCCAAGGAATTTTGGGAAACGGAAAAATATTGTGCTTTTTAAATGGGTAGTGTGATTTATGAGTTTTGGGCCGTGCCAAATTGAATAAAGTCATGCCAAAGCCACATTTTGGTCCACTAACTGGACTCAAAAAGGCACCCGGCATTCAAATATTGAGGAAGATCTCCACCTCAGGAACCCTTGTGTTGAGTTCAGAGATGATATATTGAGAGGCATCCAAATGAGCAGCGTTGCAAACCTTCATGCCAAAACTTGGGCAATAATATATTAAGAGTAATCCAAATAGGCACAGTTTGGACCTATGGCACCAAACTGGGTGAAGGCACACCAAGGTCACGTTTCACCCCCCCCCCCTTTTTAACTTTTATTGATAAATGCAATACTTACAAACACAAACCAGAACACTAAACAAACTTATTCTACATTCTACATGCACCTCTCAACTTAGATTACAAAAAAGAAAACAAACATACAAACTAAACATAGACATAAATCTTCACTTTCCTCCACCTATATGTGGCTTCCTTTGTTTCTTTTCTTCTTCTCACTGTGTTATCAATATTATTTTGACGATCTCATCTTATACCCATTTTTCTTAATTTTTTTACTCTATAAGTTCCATTCATTGCATATCAGTATATTAATGCCAGAACAATGATTTTTGATGTATTCCTTCAAGCAAGTCCACTCCTCTATCAGTTTTTGGTCTGATTGGCCTCTTACCACTGCTGTTTAAGTCTTGCTGATTCTATATATTCACAAAATCTTTTTTGCCATTCTCTTATTGAGGGAGTTTTTTCTCCCTTCCCATTTTTTTGCTATAATCATTCTGGCTGCAGCAGTTGCATATAAGAAAAATGTTTCTGTCCACCATCTTGATTCAAAATGGTACCAGGTGTTCAAACGTAGACAAACACCAATTCCCCTTGGGAACACTCCTGTTGGGTTAGACAATGGTGTCTTTAGAAGCTTCTAAATCAGAACAGGTTGGAATCTGGATGCCAAATTTGATGAAGTCCTGCCAAATGGGGTGACAATGATATCTTCAGTGGCATCCAAAGTGGCACACTTTGGGTGAAGCCATGCAAAGTCACATTTCCTTCCACTATCTTGATTTTAAATGCACCCAGCATCCCAGGGTCAACAAAGACCACACGCTCCCCATCTCATGAACCCTTGAGCTGAGTTTGGTAATGATATGTTGAGAAGCATCCAAACCAACAGAGAACAGACAAACAAGCAAATGGATAAGCAGACAAGCAACTTTCCAAAACATATAGTGTATCTATAGATAGATAAAGATATCCATGTTCATGGATGTATGAAAATTACATGGATATAAATTTTGCTGTGTGCAAAACAGGTGTGATTTTTACCCCTCAAAGTGAAGTATGTAATGGCTAGGATCCAGAAACACACACAGCTTACTCCATGCACCCAAGAGATCTTGTGCTAATGTTCCTTAAACAATAAGAAATGGCATGCTGTCGTAATGCCGCACAGAAAATTGTTTCTGAATCTAAGAGACTTTCGAAAGCAGTGGGATAGGATATCTGGAGTTTAAAGGCAGAAAGATTAAAAAATCCCACTTGGGATGTCAAAAGTAGCTCAGTTGTTTCTGCCAGCTGTGTACAGTTATGTAGAAATCTGTTCAGTTCATGTGTTTCCTGTGAGTAATGGTCATGGATTGGGACACACAACATCAGCAGACACATCCATGAAGTCCGGTGGAAACCAGAACAGCATCCCCACCTGCTGTCTGCAGGCATCTCCTTTTCTAGATGAGTGGGCATGTGTGAAGTGGACCTCATACTATGATCACCACCATGACCATAGATCCAGTGCAGTGTAAAAAGAAATGGGAAATCACAAACAAGTTCTAAGGAAACAGGAAAGTTCAGGGGGAAATGATATTAAAACATTTCACTCAGCTTTGTACTCGGTTGGTTGTCATGAGTATGTGAGTTGTCATTTAGCACAAAGCTTCCTTCCATACAGGCGCATTCTGTCACAGATATGTCAGTCCACATTGGATCTTGCAGCTCCAGTGAAGCAACAATCCAATAAACAATTTTGGGGAGCTGAAGTAAGAGATTGTCTATCTTGTGCACAGAATCTGAATTACTTTCCTTTTTATTAAACTGAACTTTCTTCCTTTGGTAGCTGGGCTGCTCCAATAATTTAATGCATCGCTATATACCATCAGCACAGAATACGAGTGGTTTAATGTAGCATTCCTTTTTTTCAAACTTTTGCTCTTGTTCCTTCTTTCAAATTACAACAGTTTCAAATATTTCCTCCTCTCCTCTGTCCTGGTGTGGAAATATCAGATGAGCCACAATATTAAAACAATTTATGTGTGTCTCCATACTTCATCCAGTAGCATAATTGAAGAAACAAATCTGCATAGTTAAATTCACAAATAAACATAAATAATGACGTAGATAACAACAAGATAGAAAAGGTAAGAATTGTGAGGGGAATTCAGTCTATCATAATTCTTAACAGAGATGCAGTAGACTGGGGAATCTCGGGCCACAGGGCAAAATATAGACATCTAAGTCTCTATATCTGGGCCTTGAAATTCTTCCCAGGCCATTCCTCTTCTCCACAGGCCCACATCCCTCACTAGATTTGCTTTGAACCTTGCATATTTTTGCCCCTCTATAGTATCTCTTGCTTGTCTGAATGAAGGATAGACAGGGGATGGACACTTTGGGCCAGTAAAAACTTTTGATTTGAGACAACTTCTCACAGATGTTGCACATATTGAAGGAGAAGTCCATCTGTGTGCTCCGAGGAATATTTTAAGAAATATGGGTCAGGCAAGTCACTGTTCCTATATACAGTGCAATCTGCTTTACCCCAAAGCCATGGGGAGTGGGTGGATATGA
The DNA here is from genome assembly GCF_965153285.1 of Podarcis tiliguerta. NCBI lineage: Eukaryota > Metazoa > Chordata > Lepidosauria > Squamata > Lacertidae > Podarcis > Podarcis tiliguerta. The sequence goes on from NC_139539.1 coordinate 81,037,698, forward strand.
TTTATAGTATCACTGCTGCTGCTTAAAGGTTTAGATAATCAGAAGCGCAGTTCGAAAAATACTGCAATTCACAACGGGATACACAGATATCATACACTGTGGGAAGACGTTTGAGAAATTCAGATAAGATGCATGAGACACCCACAATTCACATAATGAGAGTTCTGCTGTATAATACTTCTGAATGTTGATCAGCATTCCAATCCCAGTTGTCTTGTATATGCTCTCCAGAGGAAAATAAACTTTTGTGGTCTTTTATCAGCTGTCTTGTAGATAATCTCAAAAGGGAAATAAACAACACATCTCTAGGAAATACTAGTGATTTATATGATTTTATTATACATTTTACCGGTTGTGGCAAACTTTATAGGCACTGTTCCCAGGAATTAATGTCTGTCTCTGTGTGGTGTGGTGTGGTGTTCTGCTCTGTTCTGTTCACAAGGACCACAGGGTTACGGCCTATCCATCAACTTGCCATTTATTTGAATTGAAAGAAAATTATATGAAAATGATGTATAGATGGTATATAACACCAATACAGATAGCAAAAATGTACAAAACCGGGTCAAACACAAGTTGGAAATGTAAAGAAAAAGAAGGGACTTTTTATCATATGTGATGGGAATGCAGAGAAGTTAAATTTTTTTGGGAAATGATATATAATGAATTGAAAAAAAAAATGTTTAAAGTGACATTTGTAAAAAAAAACCAGAAGCAATTTTTTTAGGGATTGTAGGACAAGACCTTCTAAGAAAAATAAAGAACTTATTCATGTATGTTACAACAGCAGCAAGAGTCTTGTTAGCACAAAGATGGAAGAATGAGGAAATCCCAACGAAAGAACAGTAGCAAGAAAAATTGATGAGTTATGTGGAATTGGCCAAATTGACATATAAACTGCATGAAAAGGACAACAGTGACTTCAAGGAAAAATGGGAACCTTTAACAAATTACTTAAAAAGACAATAAAATGATCTGGACTCCTTGGAAAGTTTTGAATAAACATCCACAAATTTATTAGTTGAACACATGATAGATAAAGCAAGGATATGTATAATTTTATAATATGCAGGGAACAATATGTGCAAAGAAATCAGAGAGAGGAGGTGAGGGAAGTCCTGGGGGGGGGGGAGGGAAAAAATAATGTGATTGATTATGTGGTTTGATATCTTGTTATGTTGAAATTGCATAATAAAAATACTCTATTAAAAAAACCCTGCCATTTATTGACAGGCACCATTCATGTAGTACACAGCCACATGCTCCACCCTAACCTCTTTTGCTATAGATGTTACCCAGAGTATACCCTGGGAGTGACTATGGTTCCAATAGCTACCACACCACTGCAGGTACTAAGCAAATTAGGATTAACTGTAGGTCTCCTGCAGTCTGTCCTGGCTGCTGCCCAAGAACAACAACGGATGCCCTTTCTTGTAAGGAAAGAAGCCAAGGTTTACTCTAGCACACTGGCAGTGTAAACTCAGCACAAGAGAAGAGATGGAATTAATTCTGATCCCCTTAGGTGCCTGGGATGCAGCAAGGAAGCATAGTTGAGGGACAAGGCCAGGGGTCAGGATTCTAGGCAGAGACATACCTAGGATGTATTGTAGTCTTGGTAAGGAGCTATATCAGTGCCCCTGGCAAGAAGCTGTATCAGCTATTCATGGGAATGCCTACCTCACTAAGGTAAATGTAAAAAGGTAAAGGACCCCTGGCTGGTTAAGTCCAGTCAAAGGTGACTATGAGGTTGCGGCACTCATCTCACTTTCAGGCCAAGGGAGCCGCTGTTTGTCCACAGACAGCTTTCTGGATCATGTAGCCAGCATGACTAAACTACTTCTGGCACACCAGAACACAGTGACGGAAACCAGAGCGCATGGAAATGCCGTTTACCTTCCCGTAGCAGCACTACCTATTTATCTACTTGCACTGCCATGTTTGTAAACTGCTAGGTTGGCAGGAGCTGGGACAGAGCAATGGGAACTCACCCCGTCGTGGGGATTTGAACTGCCGACCTTCTGATTGGCAAGCCCAAGAGGCTCAGTGATTTAGACCACAGCACCACCTGCGTCCCCTACCCCACTAAGAGTTCCTGGGCTGAAGTGAGGCACAACTTGTTGGTGGCTGGGCCTCTTGATGTGCTGCAATTGCCTTGAAGACAGTGCATAATTTTCCTCCTCCCCGAACAGCTCCATCTGTGCTGTGGAACTCCTCTCCCATCTGGCAGGGAAGTGGCCTGCCTGACCAGGGTGGTGTTATCATTTGGCCAACTAAACAGCTGCCTAGGGTGTGGACCTCTGAGGGGCACAGTGCTGACATTTGTGGGGCACAGTTTTAGACAGATTAGTTTTTGTTAGAACTTATAAAATACCTGATGATGTTTTACTGTTACAGTCATACCTCAGCTCCCAAACGCCTCGGGAGTCAAACATTACGGCTCCCGAACAATCAAAAACCGGAAGTGAGTGTTCCAGTTTTTCAACATTCTTTCAGAAGTCGAACGTCCAATGGAGCTTCTGTGGCTTCTGATTGGCTGCAAGAACTTCCTGCAGCCAATCAGAAGCTGTGCTTTGGAAGTCAAATGTTTCAGAATTGGAAAGGACTTCCAAAATGGACTTCTGAGGTATGACTGTATTTTATATTTTGAAGAATTTTATCCTTTTTGAAGCAATTCATACATCAGAAAAGAGGTGGTAAGGGAAGAACTAGCTACTTTAAATGAATTCAAGATAAAACTCAAACTGTTTTGAGATAGAAGCAGAAGCTCTAGAAGGCATGCCATCTCTCTGTATTTCTTACCAGTCATTCCTACCACCCCACATTTTTGCAATAATACCCCATGTATTACAATAATGTAATATGTAGGAACTAGAGAAATCCACTTGTTTTGTGTTTGAGTTACTTATAATGTGGCTACATCCCAGCTGCACTCTTAGTGAAAATACAGATAAATGTGAACATCAGTAATTTCTGGCGAAGATGGGTTGAAATCTGTCTGGTGTGTGTCATGGGAAATAACTTGAGTTGCACAGGATAACTGATCACTTTCCTAAAGGAAACATGCTGGAATTTTACTGTGTACATTCTACAGATTTCTTTAAAACTATAAAGGTGCCCCTGCTCCCCCGAGTCACCCCCCTCCATTTCCCTCACATTAACCCCCTTCACACCCCACTTACCGGTATATATTTCCCAGCCCACTTATCTATTTTTTATACAAATTGCTTGGCTGGCAAACTGTATTGCAAAATTCAGAGGAATGAAAATGTTAAAGGTTGTTTGTGTTTTCTTTCAGATACATTCACATTGAATTGCATTTCTCCCCCATCCGTATATACCACGGAGTTATGGTCTCTCCACCACAGGCACAAGAATGTGAACAGATTGTATGGGTGGAAGTATGGGGCTGAGTATTAGAACTGGTGGTGTTGAATTGAGCAGATTCAGAAGCAACCCCACTTCAAGCTGGAGCTCATGCTCCACCTCCAATATTTTAAGATGGAGATTAAGTGGTTTACAAGCCCCCATAAGTCTAACTGCAAATGGCAGCCCTTTGAAAGGTTTCTAGCTTCAGGAGTGTCATTGCAGCAAAAGCATGGGGCTACAGAGGTAAGGAAGGCCCATTGTGCAAGCTCACCATTCTCCTTGTGTTTCTTTGGATGCAAGTCAATGTTTTCATAGGGATTTTATTCATTCGGGGTTGTTGTTTTTTTGCTGTCATCAATTGAATTTTTATGCTGTTTAACCCCAGCACCACTCCTCAGCCCACTCTGGACTTCACTTCTGAGGACAACCCCAGGAACAGATTTCTATCTTTTATTTCAAGAGCTGGCAAAGCTACTGCTATAGTTGTCATGGGCATGAGGCACACTGTGATGGCAGTTGCTGCACATAAAAAAAAAACTTTGATCTTTCTTAAGGATTTTAACGGGGCGAGAACTCCTGGCCTGTTTTGAAATATAGCCATCCTAAAACCGTCCTCAATCCCTCAGCTTAGAGAACATGCATTTTCCAGAACTATTATTTATGAATGCGTAGTCTTGGAAATCTATATTTTTTGTGAGTGATTTAACAGCCTTATAAAGGACGTTTGCCATAGGGAACCTCCTGGCTAGCCAGTCAAACCATATTGCACAGCAGCGAATCCCAAATTGTCTGGCAAAGCCTCTCTTGAGCACCCAAGCTATGAATACATCCACTAAACAACCGAGTTCTGAATTCTTGACAAGGAGATATTAACATAAATGCAATAATCAGAAATGGTATAGAAAGTAAATCATAATTATATACATTTCTAAATTGCCTGTGGTGTGTGTTTTCTGGTTCTAGATAGCATGCACTAGCATTTAAGCTTAAAGAAAACAAGATGCAAATTTCCACTTTGAAATTTGCATCCTTTGGGCTCCCCTCTGAGCAGCATACAAGCAGTTAGAGCAACAGTCTCTCTAATCAGTATGAACTGCAATCCTGTGCATGTTTACTCAGAAGCCAGCTCTAATGTAATCAATAGGACTTGCTGTTGGAAGCCCTCTCTGAATAGGAGTTTTACGGCTACAAATAGTGCTGATTTTAGCAAATGACTTTTGGGCTTGGAAAGGTATGTTTCCAGACTGAGGCTGTTGCTTCTTCACTGCATAAATCAGCGCCAGAAGAATTAATCTGAACAACCCTTGTGCAAATCAGCCATGCCCCAACAGATGTGCATTCTACGGTTCGGTGAAGAGGCCCTGCATAGCAGTAGCATAGCATGGGGGGTGCCACAGGGATGGTTCCCTTGGGTGCAAAATTGTTAGGGATGCAAAATTTCAACACCTGGTGTTGCCTCAATAGAGCTGTGTGCTTCCCTCGCTGAGCTATGTTGCAAATTGCTTCTCCATGCAAACGAGAAAGTGGCCTCTCCAGACAATGGAATGACTCTTCTTTTCTTATCTCTGCACCTGCAATCTCCTGGGTGATGTGGGGGGCACCAGGCAGTTGAATGTTCATTCATAGTCTCTCTCCCAACTGCCTCTATGCGGCCCCAAGCACTGGCAACCCATGTTATGTCACTGCTGCAAAGGGGCTGATGTATTGGTGAAGATACACCCTCATGCTGAGGAGTTTTTTGCGCATATGTTAGTAGCACATTGATACAACTACTGCATGTGTAGCTGACAAAACCAGTGTGGGGGGGGGGCGGGGAGAGCTACAAAGCATGACCCCACATGCCTCTCACACATTTTTTCAATGGTGGTTGGGGAAAGGGATGCTTATCTCCCCACTTCCATCCATGGCTTTCCCCCTGTAACTCGTCCCAATTGTTCCCTCCCCACTCACCCCAATCTGGGATCCCAGATACATATTTGCCTAATGTGCCTCCTATCCTTGACTTCTCTGCAGATCAACCACTCCCAAAATGATTTAATGTACCATGCTGTCTCGGATTAAGAAGTCTGGGTAAATTAAATAGGCGCAACTATATAAACACATTTTTACTGAATATAGAAAACATGGAAATAATGACCACAGCCTTTGCAGTAAATCATTAACTTTGCAGAGATAATGGTCAAAAACATCCAAGCCCTCAGCAAATCACCATTACTTAATTTAGCTTGGCGGAATAACACTGATTTATAATCATTCTCACCTAATGAGGATGGAAAGCTGTTTCCCAAGTTATCCATTGCACTCCACAGAAGATTTCTGTGCCCACTCAAAAGAGTGGGAGGGAGTTTATTAAATTTGATTAGTTGAACAAATCCATGGTTAGTATTCAGCGTGTCTTCATGACAGAACTGAACCATGATTGCTCATTTTGACTGTGCTGATTTATCTGCTTCACGTTGAGAGCAGCCTCTTTGTGCAGCATTAAGAAGCTAAATGGATAGCTCACCATGGAAACAAATTGTTGACTGGTGTGAAGAGGAATACTGAGCTCACTTGTTAGCATTAGAGCTGAAACAAATTATTTAAAAAGACTAACCAGAATTCAAAAACTGAGACACAAAGGACATGAAAATATTGTATGTGTTGCGGGAGATGATGGCTATTCCCCAGTTTTGATCTATCGCCTTTTCGCTTTGATATCTGGGCGTTGGGTTCTGAAAGGAGAGACCTGCATTTTGGTTCTGTGGAATGCAAACTGCATCAGAAAATTAGGGTTTAATTAATTCTTAAGGTTTTCCTTTATTTGAGATGATGGGTTGTATCCAACTAAGTTCTACTCAGCATAAACCCATTGAAATCAAAAGTCCTAAACTAGTTATACCCTTTAGTGTCAGTGGCTCTATTCTAAATGTACAATCGTATTTGCCTGTGTCTAAATTCAACCATTCCCAATGGCCTTGTGAAATATCTTGGTGTAGGAGGCACACTTATAGGTAAAGGGTAAAGGGACCCCTGAGCATTAGGTCCAGTTGTGGACGACTTTGGGTTGTGGCGCTCATCTCGCTTTATTGGCTGAGGGAGCCGGCGTACAGCTTCCGGGTCATGTGGCCAGCATGACTAAGCTGCATCTGGCGAACCAGAGCAGCACACGGAAATGCCGTTTACCTTCCTGCTGGAGTGGTACCTATTTATCTACTCGCACTTTGATGTGCTTTAGAACGGCTAGGTTGGCAGGAGCAGGGACCGAACAATGGGAGCTCACCCGATCGCGGGGATTTGAACCGCCAACCTACTGATCGGCAAGTCCTAGGCTCTGTGATTTAACCCACAGCATCACCCGTGTCCCTACTTATGCTTATACTTAGGACATAAATCTTTCTGGACAAGGTCTCGAGATGAGTGCAGGTGCCATGTGGATAACTCGTGAGTCCAGGGCTTTGTAAAAGATGTCCACAGAGGAACTAGAGCTGATTAGACCTGGAACTACAGTTTCCACTTAATTTCATCTAGAGGAGTTGTTCCCCCCCCCCCTTTTTTTGCCAAGCCCTACTTAAGCATCTCTAAAATCCTGACCCCCCCCCCCGACATATAATTTTTATTATTCAAAAAGTGAACTCATATTCACATGGAGGAAGCCTAAAGGGCCATTAACTGTTAATAACTCATTCTTGAATTGCCCCCCTTAAAAATCATATTGCCCCCTTGTGGGGCATGTGCCCCATGCTGGGAACCATGGATCTAGAGCAACATTTTAAAAACAAATATGGATCTTTTTTCCAAAGAGAAACATTCAATTTCAAGAGGTACAAAAGATATATTGATAACACTAGTCATGTGCATATGTTTTAAATCCAGGTACAAGAAATGCTTGAAGGAATAAACAGGGCTGTGGCAAAAGGCTGGCAATGCTTAAGGAATTCAATCTTAGGCAATTCCTGTACAAAATGACCAATCCATACTTCAAGGGATAATGTGTGAATCAGACATACCCCTGAATTTTCTGATATTCTCACAAAGTCTTCATACATCCATATATACCCAAAACAAAGGGAAAGACGTTTGTCCCGTTTGTTACCTATCAAATCCACACTTCCTGAACTAATATGCAAATTGAGATGCAGATATCCTTCAAAATTCATCCTTCACCAAAATTTTCGGATGCTGTTTACCAACTAAAAATGTGTACAAGAAAAGGTAATTCTTAGGAGAAAATATGCATGAGAATGTGTATATTAGTCAAATTGAAGCACAAAATGCATAATATTAGGCAGTACTGCTGTTTGCAAATAAAAATGCATGTGTTAGATGAAATGGACACAGCAATGTATATGGAATTTCTCATCAGCTTTAAACAACAACATTTCCTTTTTTGTTTGCAAATTGTTGAAGAAACCGGGTAAGGTGAACTTAAGATTGGACAAATGAGAAACAGAGATACTGAGATTGACAAATTTGGCTATCCCTTCCTAAGACTAAGCAACTCTATTCTGTTCAGCCTAATTTCTTATGCAACACTCATTTCTTATTAATCATATGAGTTCATTCCCAAGGACCCTATTACAATGCATATTTCTGTTACATTTTGATTAACCTGAACTAAAATGCCAGTAAATACACCCTGTATTATTTGTTTGTATTAGAAGCTAATGTCGTTCACACATTCCACATTAAGATAACACACTAATTGCTTGAAGAGATTTATATCATTGAATTAGATCTGATAGACTATTTTTAAATATATATTTTATTTCTTTTCCCGCTAGAAAGAAAATGGTGGAATCAATTTTCTGATCTATATTACACAATTTATGGAAATTTTGAACTTGCTCTATTGGGAAAAAATACCATTATTTCAATCACATTTTGCAATTAGTTGCTTCAATCATTATGCCCCCAGAAAGTAAGAGCTTACTAATAAAATAATACCAGTAGTTAGTATCTGTTGTTGCTTGATTATTTCCAGAAGCAGGAGTCCCACCATCATTGAAAGAATAAAATAGTTTAAAAATATATAGAATCCATTAAAGAAAGAAAAAAGTCAACTGGCTGCTGTTTAGAGTATTCAGTGCAGGAAATACTATTGAGAGCAGCTGTTCACTTATGTTTTTTATAGTTTCCAGTGGCTACATGAATGTGCAAAGGTTGTATTTTATATAGGGCTGTAAACTTTTGTGCATTTAAATTGGGTTTGGTTGTTGAACAACAACTTCCATCACACCTAACATTCTGGCTAGGATTGATGGGAGCTGGGAGTCCAATGTTATCAGGAGGGTTGTTCTGTTGGAAAACTCGCCCCCTCGGGAGAGATTGGCAACTCTCCCAGGCTCCCGGGCTTGTTTACCGATGATCTGCCCTGGCTGGCATCCCCGCAAGTCTAGGAAGATCGTGATAGGCCACACCCCCTTCTCCCCCTTTGCATACCAGCAGGAGAAAGAAGGTAGCCAGAAAGTCTACATCTCTACAGTTTATTTCTGACTTTACAGCTGTACAAAAACATGACCGTACAGTTCAGTCTCCTTCAAGCAAGTGACAAAGACTTCCTTCACATGCGCAATAGGAAGGTCTCATATTACACACAGAACAAAGCTCTGTAAATCCTGTGAACTTCCGGGAACATTCTTTCCCACCGCTAGCCGCTTCATGTGATGTAAACACTGAGCTGCCAGTTTGCAGTTGCGTTGTATTCATATTCCAACAATATTCATCCCTTCATCATTAACTGGTGGATAATGTTGAAATTCATGGAAACAGACGTAGTAAAATACAAGCCAACATTCCATGCATGAAACCTCTCTGACTTTATTGAGAGTGAACATTCTCAAAGGAGGCACTGAGTGCCAAAAAGTATAGTACAAAACTATCATATTTCACGTGTTAATGACATTTAACTTGTAATTTGTAACTTGTAATTCTATAATGCGTATGCCACTGGTCTTCAACTGGTGTGTTGGGATCCACTGTTGGGCTGCAGTCTGATCTAAAGTAAGCCGCAAAAAAATCAAAAAGTGTACCCGCAAATGCATCTATTGAGTCACAGGTGGGTCTGAAAAAGTTGAAGTCTATTGCAGCACTTAAAAGAAAGAAAGAAATGTGTTAATAAGCCTTATGTTCAGCAAAGATATATGGGCCTCTCCTCTTTTGTAAGAGCCCTGAGTCTCAGCAAATTCTGTGCAAGCCCCAAGCTTATGTGTTTATCCTGACTCAGGGTTAACTGACAGCTTTCATCTCTGGGGGGCAAAATAAGAGTGTTGCTGAATCCTTTGAAATATGCAGAACCCTCCCTTTAGGATGGTCAGATACAAAAGAGGACAGGGCTCTTGCAAGTTTATTTTATATGAGAACAGAAGAGACTTGTCTAGTTAAGCGTCCTTTTCTCACAGTGGCCAACCAGATGCCTATGGGAAGTCTGCAAATAAAACATGAGCGGAATCATTTTCCACTTGTGATTCCCAGCAACTGATATTCAGACACCTACAGTCTCTAATACTGGAGGTGGTACACAGTTATCATGAATGGCAGCCATTGAGATCCTTCATGAATTTGTCAAAATCTATCCCACATGGCAATGATCAGGGATACTGGGAGCAAACATCCACCACACCTATAGACTGTCAGGAGCTCGGCCAACACTCGAGGAAGACCCTGGCAGAGACACATGCCCGACTGGCATGTTCACTCCCTCCTGGTCGATCGTTCGGGAGCTTCAAAAGTTTTCTTCAGCCCGAACATCACAGCAACCGATGCCAACAGACATCGGCACACTTAGGGATCCACAGAGTCTTCACAACTTGCGTGACAGAATGCCAAGCAACTCAGCATTTTGGCTAATCTACTTTATTTACATATAAATACACACGGAGCACTGCAACATGGCTCCCTCTCTCTCTAGCATCAGACAGCAAAGAGAAAAAGAACAAAGGACAATAATCCCACTTCACGGAACACAGTAACACAAACATCCTGTCTTTGTCACTTCCCACTCTGTGGAGTCAAAACATATACCATCATGTGGTAGACAACAATCCCATGACTGCAATCATGGAGCAGGGATTCTAACATAGACACCCAGGTTGGAGGCGGCATCCCTTTATACCACTTTTCTGGAATCGGATAGTGCTGTGCACTTTGATTAAATGCAGAAGTTACGATGGCGTGAATTTGCATTTTAGAAGCGAGCGGTGCTAAATTTAAATTATTTGCTGGCTGCGGTAAATCTGCTTGACGCTTCAGGTGTATTTATTTATTGCAGAAGACACCAAATGATGTCTGTTTATAGCTCCTTAACTACTACAATTATGTAACGTCTTCTTTTCAGACTCTTAACCTTCTAGAAATAAATATTCTATATCCAGGTCTCCAGTGGCACACTATACAGCAAAGCTCAGACCCAGTTTGTGTTGTCTCTTATCTTCTCTCCAGATGGAGGTTACACATGGTACAGGGATTAGACTGAGGATGCAGCTCATGGCTTTTCATGCCACCTACTCACCAGGTGTAGTTGTCCCATTTGAAAGGCACCAGGGGTTATTATTTGCTGTTGAATTGCATCTAGTCATGCAAAACAATAGGCACAGGAAGCTGCTTCATATTTAGCTGAATCCTTGTTCTGTTACTGGCTGTTCTGGGGGTGGTTATGGATTTGGGGGGGGCCTATGTAGGTCCGTTTTCAAGTGCTGCTACCTGAGTTAGGAACAGAAACCACACAAGCGAATATGAGCCAATATTTGTTATCACCACTGTTGTTTTTAAGTCTGCAAATGTAACAGAAATAGTTATGTAATTTTCTGCATTGTTTTTTGTGTTTCCTTTCCATTGAAAAACACATTGGAATTACAGTGGTACCTTGGGTTACAGACGCTTCAGATTACAATCGCTTCAGGTTACAGACTCCGCTAATCCAGAAATAGTACCTTGGGTTAAGAACTTTGCTTCAGGATGCGAACAGAAATTGTGCGCTGGTGGCATGGTGGCAGCGGGATGCCCCATTAGCTAAAGTGGTACCTCAGGTTAAGAACGGACCTCCAGAATGAATTAAGTTCTTAACCCCAGGTACCACTGTAATTACATTTGTTTCAATGATAGCAGATGGTGAGATTAATAGTGTGGATTTCCGTGGAAGCCGAACTGTGGCAGCATAGAAACAGCGCTAGTTGCGATGAACCCAGAACATGGCAGAAATTACTGCTTCCTTACATCTGTATTCAATAAACCTTTTGATAAAGATTTGGACACAGCAATGCCTGAGACCCTTTTTAAATATGGGACGCTGGGAATTGGGCCTGGGAACTTTTGCACACAATGCAAATATCCTACGATTGGGTTTTAGATTGTGCTCAAGGAATCCTGCTCCCATCTTGGTCTGCGGAAGTTATGGAAGTTCTATAAACTGAACCTACTCCTCTTACATTTGTCTTCTTGTTCCTTATATTATTGAATATATATTCATGTATGTTTGAGCGGAATATATATATATATTCTACTAGTATATATATATATACTAGTAGCAAGATAACAACAAAGATAGAAACTGAAAAGTTTACAAATACTATTATAATACCTGGAGGCATTTCATTTCATGAGAAGCCATGTTTATTTTTCACTACAGCTAATAATGAAAGAGGTTTGAAAGCTGCTTTTGAGCTCTTTTCCTTCTCCATTTGCTCATCCAAAAAAGAGCCTCAAAAGCTTGATAGGATATTGGCCTGAGGTAAAAAAAAAAAAAAAAAGCCACAGATTGTAGTCGGATCTTTCAGAACAGCCTCTGGAACTGAAATTGCCTATGGTGAGGTAAACATGAGGTAAATGAAAAGGATAATGATAGCTTTCCCTGAGATGAGAGGCTTTTTATGAAGAATACTGAAAGGCACTGAAATTATTAAGGGTGAATTTGCTTGTATGTTATTTTGCCTTACTCCCCAAAAGGGTGTTTATTCAGTATTTAAAGTGGTTTTTCCTCCTCTCCCTCACCCATTGGCAATTACAAACATTCTTTCAAAATTCCAAACGAGGGACTTTGGAGTTGCTACAATATTCTCTAGTGGGGTCTCTGCCTTTAACAGCTGCACAAAAAGCAGAAATATAGTACGAGAAGTTTTCAGAGCTGGGGAAAGTTTCATTTGTTGAATGTCACAGTGATGGGAAGTTTTGCTTCTGCACATGGGTTTGACAAACCGTTCTGAGCTAAAGCATTCCGTGCTCACCCACCTTGGAATGTTCAGTTCATATCAAGTTCATGAAACATTGTATCCTGACCTGTTCCTGTTTTTAATGCGTGGTTGACCACATCTAGGAATGTGATGGTTATGCCCTTTTAAGTTTTGCTATATCAATCACTAGTTTAATAATGGAGTATATCAATCATTAGTAAATAGTTTAATAAGGAGGTTTTCATACCTGTCTAACTCTGTGTTCCTTTCCCAACCTTTAATCTATTGATGATTAATGCCTATATGCAACCCTTGCTTTGTCTTTGTATTAACCAATCAGCAATAAGCACATACGTGGCAATGCTGTAATATTCAATAAAAGGGACTCTCTGAGACATGTTCGAGAGATGCCTCCCGTATGACACTTGTCACTCGTCTGTCGTTTATTTCAACCCAACATCACAGGCACAGGAGCCCCATCAGAAAAAGAAAGATGGCAACCCCATCTGCAATTGGCATAGGCCATGAAAGTTTCACATGACTACATGCTGTAGCCAGAGAGCACTGTCATTCTGTGTGTTCCTTATCTCACTGTCTCTAAAAGGTTACATTTTTTGTCTGGAAATATAAAGCTCTCTGGACTTGAGGTTCCCCACCCAGGGAATAAATGATCCAAACGTTACTTACCCATGGCTTCTTTGGGAATTTTAATTAGAATTACAGTTTCATACTAGCTGTACTAGACAAATGGGACAGAGCCAAAGCCACAATGGGAATCATTTCTCCATTTGAGTTGAATTCACTCTAGTCATTCAAGTTCTGAAATGTCTTAATCTCTTAACACAAAGGCGCCTACAGACATTTTTGGATGTGCAGCCTGAGCAAGCAAGGTAACAATGTGCAACCCCTGAATCTTACCAAATTTCATTTAATTTTGCTAAGCAAGTCTTAACAATAGAACAGTACAGGACTCTTCATGGCCACAATGAGTTTCACTGTGGAATTTCTATCTTATTTCACCAGAATCAACATCTGAAGCAAATTTGAAATCAAAACAGCTGCAAGGGACATTGCTGATAGGGATAAATGATTTTGAAAAGATCAGGTATTTCAGACAATATGAAATCTTATGGCATCATTCATTTTTATGTATTTATCATATCTGGAATCTATCCATTGCACGAGGAATTCGGGGTGGCATATAGTTGGGATCACCCCATTTTTGTCTTCAGAATAAAGGTAAAGGTAAAGACCCCCCGGATGGTTAAGTTCAGTCAAAGGTGACCATGTGGTTGCAGCGCTCATCTTGCTTTTCAGGCTGAGGGAGCCGGCATTTACGTTGTCCACAGACAGCTTTCCGGGTCATGTGGCCAGCAGGACTAAATCGCTTCTGGTGCAATGGGACACTGTGACAGAAGCCAGAGCACACGGAAACATCGTTTACCTTCCCACCGCAGCGGTACCTATTTATCTACTTGCACTGGTGTGCTTTCAAACTGCTAGGTTGACAGGAGGTTGACAGGTCAGAGCCACAGGAGCTCACCCCATTGTGTGGATTTGAACCGCCAATCTTTTGATTAGCAAGCCCAAGAGCCTCAGTGGTTTAGACCACAGCACCACTCATGTCCCTTTACCTTTACCTTTTGTCTTCAGAATATCCCTGTGGGGTAACTAAGGATGAAAAGATAGTGACTTCTGCAGGGCCATCTAGAAGTATTGAGCAAGCATTAGACGCAAGACCTCACTGGCTCTTCAGATGTTGTTGGACTACAAATCCCAATTTAGTGGTGTGCGGTGATTTTTTTCCCCATAGAGGAACAGTTAGGGCCAGAGAAGGCCACTTGCAAGGGCAATTGGGGGGACAGGACATCATGCATGTGACGTCCTGACACCACACTTGTGAGCATTGCACCTTCCTCCTTAAGCCGGGCAAAAGCTTCCTAGGTTTTGAGAAGGAGGTGTCAAGGGAACATCTAGGGCATAGCCTAGTCCCCCTAGTCCACTGACCACACACCACTGAATCCCATCATTCTGGCTCAAGGCCGTTTGGTCTTGCTGGGTGGGGCTGATGGGTGCTTGAGTTCAACAGCATTTGGAGGGTTGTAGGTTCCCCATCTCTGATCTACTACACCAGAAGTTTTTAAACTTTCCACCTGTAAACAATACTTTCCACATTAATAGGTCTGCTGAGGAATATGCTGGAGAGGCTTCTGTTCTAGGGTGTAAATTCAGTTCCTATGGGAAGATTCTCTAGATTATTCTCACTCCATATAATAAACTCAGTTTGTGTTAAACACGCCCAACCTTTTCTAGTAGTGATGCCCTCTAGGGGAAGATCTGTGGTGGAGCCTGTGCATCATCACTCATAATCTCATTGAAGAACCCTTGACAAGCCTTTATTACCAGCAAATACTTGAAGAGTGTTAAGCAGGCCAAATCAATCATTCAAATACGTTATCTACAGATTTTCAACACTGCTTACAATTTGCCTTATCAGCCTTTAACTCCTTCATGGCAACCTGTTTCTCCTCATTATGCCCTTGCCTCCTTCAGTTTGAATGAATATGTAAGCTCATAAGGCACCTATGAGCCTTCTCGGCAGCTTACCATTCAGACACTGAAATCATCCTCTGCTATATAGGAAATGGATAACTCTATTTTATATTGAGGGCTTCAGTCCTTCATGTGAAATCTTCAGAGTCCACACATCTGGGGTAGGTTTGTCCAGAGTTATCTGTGTGTTGTGCTGGAGCCCAAAGTAGGCAGAACCAGACCTGGTGTCTGGACGCCTATTTTATACTTACCACCTTATTAATTCTCATCTACTGAGGGCCAGTTTTTATAGTCAGCAGAATCAAGTGGTAAAGTTTTCCAGAGCTGCTCAATTTTTGGCTGCTGTTGGATGGGTTGAATGTTTGAATGCTCCCACATACAGAAAAAAACACCACACCTTATGGCATACAAATTGTTACTGAGAACATAGAAGTATATCAAAAAGAAGCAGCATAGCAGGAATTTGTTGATATGAAAGGGAAAAGAAAATGAGAAATCTCTGGGTGTGTGGCTTTCATTCTCCTGCTTGAAAGCCAAGGGGCAAAGCTATAATGCACATTCCACTTTTATTTTACTTACATTAATGGATTTTTATTCCACACCCACAGGAACAAGAGTCTTGCAGACTTACTGGCCAACTATCGGAAGTTGCGACCCATACCTAACCTACAGAGACCAGCACCTATGGAGATAAAAGGGTACTTCAGTCTCTGAAGATGCTCAACTTTTGATCTTTCGGAATGAAATGCTAACAATAGACTACAGACTGTTCTGTGTTATGATCCGAGCAAAGCTTTAGCTCCCGGTATCTCATCAGGTTAATAAAGTGAGTGAATTTTCTTTTGAAGCAACATCCTAATATTAGAAGTGGATAAATTATCTTAGGTCCTGATTCTGGAAGGAGCAACATCTGTACAGTCAGGGGAGTCTGGTTCCCACTGAAAATGGTGAGGTGGAATGCAAAGAGATCTACACAAGAGGAACAAAGAAAATGTCTGGGGGAGCTAGAGTCAATAATAAGCAAAGCCAAGTAAATCTTGTTTTGTTCCCCTCTCCCTATCTACATTATGAGGTTAAAAATAGTGATATATCTTACAGAGTTGTCAGAAGGCTAACGGGGCTACTAGATGGGAATTGCTTTGGATAGTCTAAAGCTTTACATAAATCTTAAGCATTATTATTCCTACCGCTCACATCCAGGTTTTGGTTGCAGCTGAATTCTAGGAATTGAATCAAGGGCCTTCAGAACTGACTCCAATACAGCCATGTGATCTCTTTTGCCAAGCACACAAAGTAAGTGCAACTTCTAGACACTGAATATTGAAAGTGTGAGGAAAGGATTTCCCTACTGCTGAAACATTTGTTTAAGTAGGAAAAAAATAAAACTGTAAGAAATTGAGATGAAAGCCTCAACCTCGACATATTATTAGAGGCTTGTTCATAGGAAGGCAATGCCATTTGATTTGGTCCATTAAGCAGGGCAATCTAAATTGCTCTTATGCTGGTTGTGAGGAAATGCATTTCATTGGATTCTTATTTCTTGGTGAGCCAAAAGAAAAGGAAGGGAGGAGAGGAATTAAAGAGCAAAACATTGATGCTGTCGTGTAATTGTAGGCCATTTCTTTCCCCTCTGCTGAATCAATCTCTGAATAAGTATTGACTCCATATTTAAACCTTGTGGCTTGGTGAGTCTGTGTTCTTTTTCTCATAGCTAAAAAACTACATGCCCCCAAACCCAGCTAGCATACCTTGCTGCCTCTTGTTTCCAGTGCACAAGCTGCGTATACATAGAGGGTTCTTCCTGGTACCCTGGTCTTATGCTAGTAAGAGAAAAAATATTGGCAAAAACAGACAGGACTGCTGTGCTTTTTAATAGTTGGGAAGATATGATTGCCATCAGAGGTGCCGATTTCCATGTAACATGGAGGGGGGCCTTGTCACTTGTGTGTGACATCACAAGTGTGACATCACATGTGTGACATCATGGTGTCAGGCCATGAGGCACTCCACCACCATGGGGTGGCACTGCATGGAGGCCTGGCGGAGCCTGGCCCCTCAAGATTGGGGGGCTCAGCCATGTTCCCACATATTGGGGGTGGGGCTGAGCTGCCCTGTGCATGTATGATTGCCATTTCATCTTCACAATAAATCAGGCATTCTGGATAAGTTCCCTAAGAGCACACACAGTGTGTCTTTCCTTTGGGAAAGGGATGCTTCCTCACATACTTTATGGAGGATGCTATCTATCTACCTGCCTGCCTGCCTCCCTGCCTGTCTGCCTAGATGGCAGTACCCCTCTGCCCCCACCTCCAATAGCCCAAGAGAGAGGACTCAGCTATACAGCTGCAAATATAACATTCTAAATGCGTTTTAAGTGCATTATACAAATGTGACACTAGGTGCTTATGGCAAATTCAATATATTTTTCAAAACGCTTAAAAAAACCAATAACACACATTTTCACAGCGTCTTTTATATATGTCTAGATTCCAACAGAGTCTGAGATGGCAACCAAGTACTCTGCTGAAGGAAAGATATACCTCAACAATAGTGAGGAAATGAACACGCACACATGGGCACTGTGGCCAAATGCACTCAGCAAAATGATGAGGGTCACCTCCGCAATCCCCTCCTTATCAAGGCACGACAGCGCAGGACATGCATTTCCCTTCACATTACACTGCCTGCACATTGCATACATTGACACAATAGGGAAAGGGTTTTAGTGAATATGCATGTGCTGTGTCCACACACACACACACACACACACACACACTGCATAGACAAAGACAAATGTATGGTATTTGCGGTGAGCATTCTTCAGCTGGAGATAGACGCTATTTATAACCGAGTGGTCTTGCAAGTTGGATGACAAAATCTCGACATGCTGAATTTATAATTAGGTGCCCTTTAAACTTGCCTTTATTTAATTACGAAGCATATTAGAGAGAATGGAGAGGGGGAGGCTGTATATACACCATGCATTTAAAGGTTACACCCCTCAAGTATCCTGGGAAATGTAGACTTCTTCTTATAGAACCATAATTCCCAGCACCCTTAACAAACTATGCTTCCCAGGATTATTATTGGGGGGGGGGGTAGTCCTTTAAATGTGTGATGTGTACACAGCCTGAAATTCTGTTGTCTGAACACAGGTACACAAATCCCTTGCATTCTGAGCACTTTGCTCTGTAGAATTTGGAAATCAACAACAACTTAGCATTTATTACGTGAGTCATGGACGTGCTCCTGTTTTTCATACACATTATGCTAATTTAAATGCTAGTTAGCTAAGACTTAACTCATTTGGAGTATCAGTCAAATTACATTTTAAAACTGCCTTCTGGCATGGTTCGGCTGCGACTCTGTACATATAGACTGACAGGCTTATAAATCTGGAGCCAAGGTTTATATTTATCAGCCAAGTTTCTCCCACAATCTGAGCTTTGCATGCTGTCCAGTGTGTACACTGCTCACGTCCTTCTTGACATTTCTTTGGCTTGATTTCCACTCTTATCTCTGTGCATTCCCTGCATGGTCTTACTAGTTATTTGTTGCAAAGCTCTCCCAACGCATGCCATTAAAGATATGTCCCATAGTTCGAATTTCATTTTTTTCTTTTTAAATGACAATTACATAGGAGACCCTGGCATTTAATGACTGCCCTTCCATGGAGAGATAAAACTGGCTGGTTCCCTCCTACTTGCTTTTAATGGCTTTTTCTTCTTCAAATACTACAAATACATAAATAAATATGACCCTGGTGTCAAGAGTGCAGTTCACACAATTAACACCTGTGTGAGTAGCTCTTAAAAAGTACCAATGGGTGCTGGGGGCAATCTGTAACTGGAATGCAGCATTGGACAAAGGTTTAAGTCGCCTCCCGCCTCCATGATTGTCTTGCCCAATGCAAGGTTGTTCTTTTAAAATGAGATTCAGAAGTGATATAAAACACAAGTGAGTGAGAAGATTAAAGATTTTATTTTAAACATCAATTTTATTCTAAACAGCAAGCAATATATACATACCATGGCAGCACCTCAATCAAGCACCTTGGAAGCCCTCAAGAATCAGCAAAGTGACTTCCCATCTGAAGGCAGCCCTGTTTAGGGATGCTTTTAACGTTTGATGCATTACTGTATTTTAATATTTTGTTGGAAGCCACCCAGAGTGTCTGGGGAAGCCCAGCCAGATGGGTGGAGTATAAATGATAAATTATTATTATTATTCCCGATAGCCTCAAGTCAGTTTTGGGTTTGGGAAACCCATTCCTTCAATCCAACCTAGACAATTTATTATTCTTAGTGAGAGATGTGGCCCCTTCTCCCTTCATTCCAGCACTAGCTCACCCTCCTCCCTGAACTGATCATTGCATAACCAATATGACCCCCCCCCCTTAATGTTGGTGTTATAGGCATTTTTTGCAAATAAATGAATACAATCTGTAGAAGAGACAGAAAATGCCATAACTGCCATTTTAGAAAAGGTACAATAGAAAAGATATTTTTCTGGCAATTGAAGCAATAATTATCAGTTAGTTTTTGAAATTTCCCCATTCAGTTCAGTACCATGGACAGATTACATCTGGGCCACCGAAAGCTTTGAAGAAATGTCTCAACCAACTTCCCTCCCCACACTTGATGAGTTTGGTCACAGAACTGAAACATTGGAACTGTCAGAAGCTTCATTAAAGATGGTGTCCAAAATGCTATGCCCCAGGTTTCATGCACTCCGTGAAGCTTGGACTCATGCTCTTTGGTACTGTCCTGACCACCACCTTGCCAAGGAGTTCTTTTTGGATTCAGGTAGACAATGAATGAAACACCAAGTTGCACTTTAGCAGGCTTATTTGCAAGCTAATAATACAAAGCACTCCCCCCCTCTACTTTTTAAGAGACATCACCTTACCAACAAAGGCTATGGTTTTCCCAGTAGTGATGTATGGAAGTAAAAGCTGGACCATAAAGAAGGCTGATCGCTGAAGAATTGATGCTTTTGAATTCTGGTGCTGGAGGAGACTCTTGAGAGTCCCATGGACTGCAAGAAGATCAAAGCTTCCATTCTTAAGGAAATCAGCCCCGAGTGCTCACTGGAAGGACAGATCGTGAAGCTGAGGCTCCAATATTTTGGCCACCTCATGAGAAGAGAAGACTCCCTGGAAAAGACCCTGATGTTGGGAAAGATGGAGGGCACAAGGAGAAGAGGACGACAGAGGACGAGATGGTTGGATAGTGTTCTCGAAGCTACCAGCATGAGTTTGACCAAACTGCGGGAGGCAGTGGAAGACAGGAGTGCCTGGCATGCTCTGGTCCACGTTGTCACGAACAGTCGGACACGACTAAACGACTAAACAACAACAACAATACAAAGCACAAAACAAATAAAGCAGATTTCTCATGTTCCTTTAGTTGCTGAGAAATTTCTTCTTGAGCAAAGCACATCCTTTCTTTCCTCCAGTCTCTCACAGATGGTCTCCAAATCTTCTACTAAGCAGGGGCATTACTGAGCTTTATAATATTTATAGTATCTTAAAATGAAGCCACCCACATTCCACTATCGCTCTCATGGCTGTGTTATTTCAAAGGAATGGTTAGTAGCCAAGGGAGATAGCTCATTACTCCCATGCAAACCTCATGCATCAAAGATGCCTGGGCAGCTATCCAAGGACTTATGATGGCCTTTAGGGAAGCCCGCTCCCCCTATATCTGTACTGTCTCACACTGTGGACTTGCTTGAAGCACTTTCTTGTGACATCATACACAATTCTAGATCCAATTCCTTAAAATACACAGCCAAAAAGGATTCTATTAGCTAAGCAGGTTCAGGTCACTCTGCATAAAACATCAGAGAGATAACCTGTTGGATGTGTCTCTCTCTCCTTGTGATAACATATCTTTCACATTTTCCAACACATCACTATACACCAGTTAACAATTTCTGAAATTAAGAGGCCTTTCCAAAACAAGAAGTTTCCTTACAATTGCACACATGTGACTGTTGATATAATCTAATAGAGTCGTACCTTGGTTTTCAAACACCTTGTGACTCGAACATTTTGGCTCCCGAATGTCGCAAACCCGGAAGTGAGTGTTCTGGTTTGCGAACTTTTTTTGGAAGCCAAAAATCTGATGTGGCGTCCGTAGCTTCCGGTTGAGTGCAAGAAGCTCCTGCAGCCAATTAGAAGCCGTGCCTTGGTTTTCAAACATTTTCGGAAATCAAACGGACTTCCGGAATGGATTCCATTCGAAAACCAAGGTACGACTGTACACACATTAGTACCAGACCTGATTGATCATTGATTCTATGAATTGGTGATGCCAATCAAGAGTTCAGAAGCCTAAGCAAACTAATGATATGCAAAGGAGGTTAAATGTGAATAGCCGAAATATTTCAGTCCGTATCAGAGAGACAGCAATTCAGTCTTCAATATCTGTACAGAAGGAAGAATTCCAACAGTTAAAGTTCCCTCTTTCACATAAATACTAAAGGCTCAGGAGCTCTGCCATCTTTTTCATCTAGCTACTGTACTGGTCATATTAGCAAGCAGCAAGTTAGTGCAAATAGGAAATCATCTGTCAGCTCTGCCTTATCCTTGCTAACTATCACACTGTCTCTTTGGCTTGCCTGTCAACCCCCTACCAACCAACAAATCACAACCTATCTGGTCTCAATTCTCCTCTCAACAATTCATTTCTTGGATCTAGTTGCCACACACTGTCCTGCCCCTCTGTCCCCATATGCCTCTTTCATCCATCCTTCTTTCTAGTCTGAGGTCACTTTCTTCTTACCTGCCCCACATTTCCTCCAGCCCTCTTGTTTCTGTTCTTTGGGTCCTCTGTCTTCTTAGACCTCTTCATGTTCCTGCTCAGATTCCCAGCCATTTCCCTCTACATCAAATTGTTTGTCTTGTACTTAGTCCCTATATGAGGTTTATATCCCAGGGAAACTAACCCTTCACTTCTCTTATAGGGTTGTCAGCATTTAATTTACTGAGCACCATTCACCTCCTCTGTGGGGATATTTTGAAGATATCCTTTCAACATAGAAAGTCAACCAATGACTAGGTGAAACTCACAGAGTAGCTTCTTTTCCTTTTGATTTAGAAAATTTATAAACTTTTATGTATTGGATTTGGGATTATATTAGGCTGCTGCAGGTTTTTAAATGCTAATTTGAGTAAACTCTATTCAACTCGGTGAGACTTATTTTTAGTAAAACAGACTCACATCACATCCTAAGCAAACTTTCTTGAAAGTAAATTCCACTGAAAGGAATGACATTACCTTTGAGTAATCATGGCATGGATTGGATTATTAGAAGTATGATTTCTTGTCCCACTGGCCTCCCTAAAGCAAGGTTTATAGGCATGTCCAGCCAAAAAATATTGAAATAGCATTTAATGGATTGTAGGAAATTTTGAACTCATTTGCCCTGTTTAGCAGGAGATACTTGAAGAAGTTATAAGCTTAGTAAATCAACAGCAGACTCTATTTACTCTTGATTTATTTCCAGTATTTATGCTGTGCTTAATAGATTGTTGGGGCAGTAAAAAAAAAAAATCCCTTCCCATAAATATGCAAGAGCAATCTCATACAGTTTAGTCTAGCAATGAACCTAGAGATAAATTAGTGCCTGGTAACACTGCAGCATCTCTAAATTAGATAAACAAAATGAATACTAAATGAGTTTGTTTAGACCATTTTGCACATTACTTTTGCGAAAAGCAAAGGCTGTTGTGAAGGTATGGGGTCCCATGAGTAGCCATCAAGGAAGTCCCTTATACAGGAAGTGCAGAATAATCAGTCAGGAGTGGGCATGGAGGCAGACAACAGGGGCATGCTAGAGTTTGACTTATAAGGAGGCAATCTATGGCAAGATCTGATGGGATGAATAGCTTAGAATGTAGCAAAGTTCTGGCTCTGTAGCAGAACACTGCTGTAACTAGGGGTATTAACAGATTGCACTCAACAAGTGCACAGTGGTGCCTCAGGTTAAGTATTTAATTCGTTCTGGAGGTCTGTTCTTAACCTGAAACTGTTCTTAACCTGAAGCACCACTTTAGCTAATGGGGCCTCCTGCTGCTGCCGCACCGCTGGAGCACGATTTCTGTTCTCAACCTGAAGCAAAGTTCTTAACCCAGTGTGAGCCAGTGTGGTGTAGTGGTTAAGAGCGGTAGTCTCGTAATCTGGGGAACAGGGTTCGCGTCTCCGCTCCTCCACATGCAGCTGCTGGGTGACCTTGGGCCAGTCACACTTCTTTGAAGTCTCTCAGCCCCACTCACCTCACAGAGTGTTTGTTGTGGGGGAGGAAGGGAAAGGAGAATGTTAGCCGCTTTGAGACTCCTGAAGGGGAGTGAAAGGCGGGATATCAAATCCAAACTCTTCTTCTTCTTCTTCTTCTTAACCCAAGGTAATATTTCTGGGTTAGCGGCGTATGTAACCTTAAGCGTATGTAACCTGAGGTACCACTGTACAATCTGTGTACCTGGGTAGACATATAATTCAGCTGGACAAATCAATAAGTGGACACTCATTCACACAAACACTTCTACACAGCTAGTACCTGTTGAAGATATTACTATTGCACAGTTTGAAACAACCAGAAGCATAAGGACCGACTCCCTTTGGAGGAAATCATTGTCCAGGCTCATAAAAAGAGCATTCAGTTTTTACTAGCAGAACTCTTCAGAAGCAAAACAAAATACAGTAAATGACACATCCAAAACATGCATACAATGTATTGGTGCTGTCCAGCACAGGCTCAACATCTTAGAAATGAAAGATAACCCTAAGCCGACCTATTAAGAAAGGTCTCTCTCTCTTTAACACTATCCATTTCCCTGGAGCTGTTTGCCTCGAGATCTTCATTTACATCCTTCTGCTCTCAGTCATGTTCAAAGAAAGACTAACAGCCAGCATCCTTTCAAGATGGTGAATTTGCAACTCAATACCTGATCTAAGGGTACAGAAGTGAGTAACAGAAAACAATCAACAGGGAGTCATTAACCCATTTAGGAGCATAGAGTCCCTTAAAAAACTACTGCAGAAAAATCCTTCCATTTAGAATCATAGAACTGTAGAGTTGGAAGGGACCCTGAGGATAATCTAATCCAGGGATGTCCAACAGGTTGATCGCGATCTACTGGTAGATCTCCAGGAGGTTTTGGTAGTTTTTGGTGGATCATTGGGTACCTTTCCTTTTCATTGTTAAAATAGGACCCAGCCCCGGCCCCTTGCCCTGCCCTCCATTGTTGCATGATCTGCAGAACGGCAGACAGAGTATACTCATCATAAAGGCTGCTCATTGAGGTTGGTGAGTGGCTGTTCCTCTTTCTCCCTATAAACAGCTTAGCCTTGAACTCCCGAAAAATGGGCCTCCTCCCTAAAAAAAGCTCAACAACTTTGACCTGGGGTAGACCACTGCCAGTTTTTAATTCTGTAAGTAGATCACAGTCTTTTGGGAGCTGGTCCAACACCTAGTCCAACTGCCTGCAATACAAAAATACACAACTGTCCCATACGGGGATCAAACCTGCAACTTTGGCGTTATCAGCACCATCCTCTAACCAACTGAGCTATCATGAATACACATACGTTTTCCATTTCTGTGTCAATTAAATCAGTTATGCCTGCGTCCAGTGGAATGCTTGAACAAGCCTTCTGTTAATTAGACTAAGCAGTGTTAATAAATAATAATAAAATAAATAATAATAAAATTTCATTTATATCCTGCCCTCCCCAGCCAAAGCCGGGCTCAGAGCAGCTAACAACAATAAAAGTAACACAACATTCTAAAATCAATTCATTCTAAAATCAATTCAAAATCAAATGAATGGCAACTATTGGGCTAGAGATCTATGAGGATTACCAAAGGACTGTGCCTTGGCCAATGTTGGATTACATGGAGCAATGGCCTGGCATGTAGCTGAATGGCTGTGCTTACCTTTGTGGGACACATCTTATAGGCATGATCTGAGAGTACAGACCTTCCAAATGAAATTTCCTTGACGCACTTGTGAAAAGTTCTACACTGCGGTGTATATATAACTCGGTTGATGAGACAAGTGTTGAATATCAGGTCCCATCCTGGGAGTGAAAGTGAAAAATAGGTTATTTCCTATAACCTAAGTGCTTTGGTAGTACATGATGGTTCTCAACATACTATTGTGGGGAGGGAATAAAGCCACAGGCCTCATTTATCAGTCTTCTTCCAAGCACATGCTGACATTTCTAGGACATACAGAATGGTGTAGAAACTGCTGTCAGCCTTTAATTAGGGAGGAGACTGGGACACACACAGCGTGTCTTCATCTTGAATTCTGTCCTTTAACTCTACTGTAAAGCAATGTAAAATAGGTATTGCCTCGTGACCTTGTAAACTAAAATGATGAGTGTGGCAGTAAGATTTTAATCGTACCACTTGTGATCTGTGCAGTGTGTCTAGAAAGTTCCCATTTTATATGGAAATATCTGAAATAATTAAGGTGAATGGTGCTAAGAACCTGTGTGTGTGTGTGTCTCTGTGTGTGAATATTAGCTCTGTTGAATTAATACATTTCTTTTAGTCTGTTTTAGTAAGCATTTAATCTACCGTCATTGCACTTGCCAGCATGTTTTTTTTATTATTAAGAAAAATCTGATTATATTTTATAAGCCCAAATTGTCCTTAGTTCCATTCCATGGTGAGCTAATCAAAACATCCCAAGCTCCAATAAATAACACAATTAAGCATTCAAATGACATCCCCCTCTTTCATAAAAGAGACCAATGTGAAAGCAAAAGGCTGTTTATGAATTAGTTTAAATTGGATTGGAAAGAAGCACAAACAGCACAATCCATTGATAAAATATAAAATGTGGTTTTAATCAGACAGATAAATTCTAGGGTTCTCATCTCAAACCTTATTTTTCAAGTGGAAGAATCTGCTGTCTTTTACTGATTAGTAACCAGATTTTCATTAATTTGAATATCATCAATACCTCTCTGGATACGAGTCTCTTTTTGAGATGTTGAAGGAAGCGTATGATAACTTGTAGTTCTTAAAGCACATACTGTAGGAAACCGCAGTTCATCTGCGTCTGCCTTTCTTGGCCCCTCCTCCAGATGTCAGGGAGTGAACTACAGACATTTTGCATGCAAGGGCATCTTCCGTACCTCTGAGCTATGACCCAATTCCTGCTCACTGTTACAAGGAAAGACATTTTCTGCTTCATTTCCTATTACTGTAACTTTCTCCAGCCATAATAGCTTCTGGTAACAAATAGGTATGTCTGTAACTCACAGCCCTACCTATTAAAGTTGACCTACCGCCAATTACACAATTAACACTTTAGTTGGCTAATTAATTTATGGGCAGAACAATCCAAAAGGTAGCAGGAGTCGGAACCCAAGATGGATGATCCACCTTTTGCAGGCCCCTGCCAGGCTTGTGCTGACAGGGTGGAAGAAAAAGCCTTAACCTTTCTTTTTTTAATACCGTTTTCCAGTGGGAGGGAAAACAGATACACCTGTTTCGGGGCGGTATGTGTATGCATCCATTTTAGGGGAGTGTTGGGAGACTGCATCTGTCAACTTCCACTGATCTGCTCTAGCACGCTGCCTTTTCCCCACTGCCAATGCTGGAACTTCACTGTGAGTAAGGGAAGAGTGGCAGAGATTTCTGCACTGGCAGGGGGTGGTCTTATGGGTTGCGGATACGGGTGGCGCTGTGGTCTAAACCACTGAGCCTCTTGGACTTGCCGATCAGAAGGTCGGAGGTTCGAATCTCCATGACGGAGTGACCTCCCGTTGCTCTGTCCCAGCTCCTGCCAACCTAGCAGTTCGAAAGCACGCCAGTGCAAGTAGATAAATAGGTACCGCTGTGGTGGGAAGGTAAATGGCGTTTCCGTGCGCTCTGGTTTCCGTCACGGTGTCCCGTTGCACCAAAAGCGGTTTAGTCATGCTGGCCACAAGATCCAGAAAGCTGTCTGCAGACAAATGATGGCTCCATCGGCCTGAAAGCGAGATGAGCGCTGCAACCCCACAGTCGCCTTTGACTGGATTTAACCATCCAGGGGTACTTTACCTTTATCTTTAACTTATGGGGTCTTTACAAGGGTGGAACTCTGTGTTCTCATGCTTAGAGAAGGAGATCTGAAGAAGCCTATTGCAGAGGTGCCGCCTTGGGTCACAAATATACACAAATAAAGCTGTATTTGAAATATATGATGTCTGACATGATTGAGAACCGTAGAACCAGAGATGGAGAACTTTAAAGCATTAAAATCGAGATGTGGAAAATATAGAAATAATGAGGAGAGGCAGGACTTGGAGATATGCTTCAGAGGTCCAGACTATGGGGAGCCCCCAAAAATCAACAATTATAATTTGGATGATAATTTGGTCTTTTTTATTTTAGTTTTCTATTTTAATTGGATTGTGATTGGATATGTTAATTGGATGTTTTCTATTGGAAAATTAATAAAAATGATTTTTTAAAAAGCTTGGGCAGCAGTGCATCATGTGCCTGCGATGTAATGCGCATAGTGCGTGGCATGCAGGTCGTCAGTGGGAGGCCTTGTGTTTGATGTCACACTGCTCTCGGCTCAGCAGCTCAGTCTCCCTCACTCCCTAAATATTGGGGTGGGATGGGGCTGAAGCCACTGCTAAGGAACATTGAGGGGGCTGATGACACCTCCGCCCCTAGAGTTGGCACGCCTGCCCTATAGTATAACCCTATCTATCTATCTATCTATCTATCTATCTATCTATCTATCTATTTATGTTTATAAACCACCCTTCCTCCCATAGGAAGCCAGGACAGTGAAAACACAAGATAAAATTGTAGAGCAGTTCCTTTAGAGTTTAATTCGAGCATAACACAGATAAAATCGGAAGCATCAAAATCACCAGGCCTACTCGCAGACATTCCCCCAAATGCCAGTATGATATGATGTGTTTTAAGTGAGAGGAACAGAGATAAAGAGTTGTACAAACTGAGGGTCATGTTCACTGATGTAACTGTTAGACAAGCCTTTCCCAAAGACTTCAGGGCCTGACGTGCAGTGGTGGCACCATGAAAAATGTATATGCCTAGGTGGGTGAGCTGTGTCTCACATGTTCAGATCCTTGAAAGAAAAATCACAAATATGTTAATGACAGAGTCCAGCAATCAGGGAGAGGGAACTAGAGGATGAGATCTTGGGGGGGGGGGGGGACATACCGCCCCCCAGCAGCACTCATGCTGACCTGGCAGTAAAGTAAGGTCCTTGTGCCATTTCCTTATGAAAGCATGTCCAGCATTATTTATAATTTAAAATACAGTATAGAAACGAAACAAAAATATATTGAGAATGCATACCAGTAACTTAGATTACATATATTTCCATGAAGGTCACTGGACTATATCTTACATATATTTGCATGGTTATATCTCATTTGATTATCTCACAACTTTTTTGTTCAGTCGTTTAGTCGTGTCCGACTCTTCGTGACCCCATGGACCAGAGCACGCCAGGCACTTCTGTCTTCCACTGCCTCCTGCAGTTTGGTCAGACTCATGTTTGTAGCTTCGAAGACACTATCCAACCATCTCGTCCTCTGTCATCCCCTTCTCCTTGTGCCCTCCATCTTTCCCAACATCAGGGTCTTTTCCAGGGAGTCTTCTCTTCTCATGAGGTGGCCAAAGTATTGGAGCCTCAGGGCTAATTTCCTTCAGAATGGATAGGTTTGATCTTCTTGCAGTCCATGGGACTCTCAAGAGTCTCCTCCAGCACCATAATTCAAAAGCATCAATTCTTCGGCGATCAGCCTTCTTTATGGTCCAGCTCTCACTTCCATACATCACTACTGGGAAAACCATAGCTTTTACTATATGGACCTTTGTTGGCAAGGTGATATCTCACAACTACCTGTTTGTTTGTTTTTTGCTTGCTTGCTTGCTTGTTCATTTTAACATGACAGTTCTCCATAGGCTACAGAATGGATTTCATTTGTTCTCCCATCTTGGCAGTGCAGTGAATCAGATCTGCTTAAATTTTTTTTCTGTACTAGGAGTGAATCTTGTAGCTTCATACTATACTTTGGAACTTTAAATGTCATTTCTTATTACTTGACCAGTTTTAGAGTATATAGGCCAAATAAACCACGAGACCTACAATCTCAATATTAATAAACTTGAATTGGATAAGGAAGAACAAATCTTTAAAGCCCAGACCAAAATTTGCATTTCATTAGAAACCTCATTGCGAAGAAACAAGACTCTTTTTCTTTGATATGAAACTATTAATTCTTGATATCTGTATTCTCGGAAGAAATTGACTTGCCTCCATTTATTGAAATAACTAGAGCCAGTGCTCTAAACCCTTTTGTAATAATCTTATTTTGCATTTGCTTTTGGCAATGATAGGCGACGTATATTCAGCAAAGACACGGGGAACCACAACTTTTGAAAGCCGTTTCGCAATAGACACATTTCAGTGTTCACTAAAGAACCTCTGTGTGTATGTTCCTGAATCAATACATCCTGCCTAGGGGTGATAAAGGTAAAGGGACCCCTGACCATCAGGTCCAGTCGTGAACGACTCTGGGGTTGCGATGCTCATCTCGCTTTATTGGCCAAGGGAGCCGGTGTACAGCTTCCGTGTTATGTGGCCAGCATGACTAAGCTGCTTCTGGCGAACCAGAGCAGTGCACGAAAATGCCGTTTACCTTCCTGCCGGAGCGGTACCTATTTATCTACTTGCACTTTGACGTGCTTTCGAACTGCTAGGTTGGCAGGAGCAGGGACCGAGCAACGGGAGCTTACCCCGTCGCGGGGATTCGAACTGCCGACCTTCTGATTGGCAAGCCCTTGGCTCTGTGGTTTAACCCACAGTGCCACCCGTGTCTGTGAAACTTGTTTATACTCGGGGCCTAACACAAAACACTTGCAATGTGCATGCACCTGTTCAGGGTGCCAGTCAGCCATTTCTAAGATATTCCATTCTATGCTCCCTGCCCTCTGATTTTCTGCCCTTCCTGCCCCCCTTCACCCCAGCAACAGACACACAATCTTCTATGACCACTGAACATGGGGTGTTGGGGGCTTTTGTCACCTCCTTTGAGTCCCCTCCTCAACTAAAGGTAGCTTTCTCTTTTCTCACTAACCCTGTTTAGGCTGTATAGCCATTACCACTCAGCCCCAAGTTTCTTATTTATATATATTAAGGCCTTGGTATGAGTGCTGACCTTCCGTGCCTTGTACACATTGCATTGCAAAATTCAGAGAAGAGATTGTGTTTGGTTTCAAGTACGTATCTTTTCGGAAAAGCGTGTTCTCCTTCATGGAGAGCACGTGTTGTGGTGGGGTCTGCTGAGCCACCCCTCTGTTACCAGGCAGGGTCTCTAAAGATGGCCTGGGGCAGTGATTGGTTCACTGGGTTGCTGGGGTAAAAGTTATGTTGCAATTTTGGTGGGAGGGGTAAAATGTTTAAATACTCTGCACACAGCCTGGAGCTTTCTCTTTGCTGCATGCAACGGATCACCCGCCCACCCGCCCTTGAGTAAGGGGTTGTTGCATTGACCTTGCTATGCCTGTCATGGGGTCGTCTGCCGTTGGGGCAGGGGCCTGGTAGGAATTTTGTCCATCTGGCTGATTGACTGGGCCATTTGGTTTTTGCCTACTGTGTAGCAAATCGTCACAACTTGTAAGGTTGCGGTTAGGCACTGGTTATAAATTGGTGGAGGAGGGGTTAGGATAGGCTGGGCCTGCCCCTCCATGGTTGCTGCCGAAAGGGAATTCCGTTAAAGGAATCCTGGGGCTTGCCATCTTTTCGTCCAATCCCTGGAATGGGACTAGGGCCGGCAAGCCTTCGGGGAGCAGGCGGGTAAGAGTTGAGAGTCTGTGACTCAGCTCCATTTCTCCCCGACTTGCTTTCCCCTGCACTGTCTTTCGGTGGTGCCCGGAAGTCAGTTCTGTCCCCAGGCGGGGGGACAGATAGTCTTAACCAATGCCTAAACAACCACTCACAGTTTTGTATTTAAATAAAGTTGTGGCGAAAGTTATGCCAAAAACCTTAAACAAAAATTAAGTGTGTGTTGTGAGTTATTTGGGGGGTGGCTTGGGGACCTCGACACGCAAGTAATAATTAAATAGGTTTCCCTTTCTTCTTCTTTTTGTTTTGAAGTCCATCAAAAGAGCACAGGGGAACCATGGGAATAAACTCTCACGAGAGGAGGAGAGAGGAGAAGACTTTTCACACTGTGAACTTCCCACTCACCCTCGGGTTAGAACCTTCGCTGGGATTTCCTGGTCGCTGATTGACTAAGCCAGAAATATTTTTTTTGTCTTCCAGCCTGATTGGCACTTGGCTGTTGTTGTTGTTTTTAAGCCTTTCTCACAGTGAAAATTACTGCTTCATTTTGTTAGGTGGAATAACTATTTGTATAAGGGTGAAACTGGCATTGGGCATGATCAATATTGTAAAGTGGGGGCCAGAAGAAGTGGGAATTGACCCTGGCACCCCCAAGCTGCGGTTGGGGTCTCTGCCTGGTTGGTATCCTCATCCCGGTCACTCAACAAGACTTAGCTGGTTTGGCTTGTACCATGACAATGTTCAATACTGGGTGACTCCTAAGGAACAGGTTTGGCATGGTCCAAGCTCAGCTGATTCTATTCCACCAGCATGCCAGCCTTTGTTAGAGCCATGCCGGCCCTTACCCTGCCTGATGCAGTCAATAAATATTTGACTTGTTTTTCATCCAAACGCCTGGTGTCCTGTCTTCTTCTTTGTTGCTTCTCTGGGTCACATAATGTGCCTACCAAAGCAATCAGTTTCTCATGCCATTGGAACTTGACACTGTCGCTTGTGAAACAATTGTTTCATATATATATATATGAATATATTCTATTTTTGTATTCTACTGCAGCAGCTGGTATTTAAATTTCACATTAGGCTAAGATTTCAAAGACACATTTATCTTGTTGAAATTTCAAACTATAAAAAGTATATGTGACATATTTTTTGGCACTATCCTGCTTTAACAGCAGCAAGTTGTGATGAAATGCTGGCTCAGCTTTGCTAACCTCTGACTAAAATGGTTTGGCTCCAATGGTTGAGGAGAAGGATGCCTCCTTCTCTGAATTTTGGCTGATGACTGTCACCACCCTAACTTCATCCCTGCACACAGCAGCTGATGCTATATTCAAAGGTCCTTCAGCCCTCCATAAAGTGTTACTAATAGGCAAATGGCATTCCCTTCCAAGGTGCCTAGTAAATGTGTCCAATACAGTGGTACCTTGGTTCTTGAATTTAATCCATTCCGGGAGTCGATTCAACTCCTGAAACCATTCGAAAACCAAGGCGCAGCTTCCTTCACTCAAGCAGAAGCTGCGTCAGACATTCGGCTTCCGAAAAACATTTGCAAACAGGAACATTCACTTCTAGGTTTACAGCGTTCGAGAGCTGATTTGTTTGATGACTAAGCCAATCAGGTAATCAAGGTACCAGTGTATTGCCTTGGTTGCGCGTCGAGGTCCCCAAGACACCCTCCCCCCAAAGAAAAACACAATTGACACTTAATTTTTGTTTAAGGTTTTTGGCATAATTTTGGCCACAACTTTATTCAAATTACAGCAATGTGAGTGGTTGCTTAGGCATTGGTAGCACTAACTGACCCCACACGGGGACAGCTCTGACATTCGCACCCCCCACGAAGTCAGCAAGGGTAAGTCACCTGGGGAGAGAGACGGGACTGGGAACCGTGCCTCAACTCTCCCCAGAATGCTCCCAGGGGCTTGCGTGGCCCTAGCCCCTTGCCAGGGGGTTTTGGACAAAAGCATGGGGAGCCCCTGGGTTCCTTTAATGGAAAATCCTTGAAGCAGCAGCATTTTGGAGGGGCAGGCACAGCCGAATCCATACCCCTCCACCAACCAATTCCCAGACCAATGCCTAACCGCAAACCTTACAAGTTGTGACGATTTGCTACGCAGTAGGCAAAAACCAAGTGGCACACACTAGTCAGCCAAATGGACAAAATTCCTACCGGGCCCCTGCCCCAAAGCAGATGATCCCATGACAGGCATAGCAAGGTCAAGCAAAATTAGGGAAGGGAGGGCGGGTGATCCGAAGTAAGCAGCAAAAGAGGAAGTTCCTCGCTGTGAGCATTGTATAGGGCTGTCAATCAACAAATGGCAACATCTAGATTTCCCCAGTAACAGCCCGCCCCTGCTTAAAGGATGGCCAAACCATTTGCCTAGTAACAGTGAGGTGTCTTGTCAGCCCTGCCCGCAACCTGTGCTCTCCATGAGGGAGAACACACTTTCTTTGGACACTTACGGCAGAAAATGTCACAAATGCCCGTCCCTTATTCTGGAAGTAAAAAAAAAGGACATTGACTATCAATTTGCTGTCATTCCATGATACCCAAAAACAGTTGCCTTAGATGATTTCCTAATGCCAGGGCCTCCCCAATTAAAGTGTATATATACCAAAGCAGCACTCTTTTGACCTTGATTTCTTTTGCACTCTTACCAAACCAAAAGCACCGTACTGGCACATGAATCCCATGCAAAAATGCACTGTGGCAAAAGGATTTGGCTGGGTTCTGGCCTGGAAAAATTGCTGCAGTTTCTAATTGTTCCAAACAGTACATAACCAATTGCTCGGAGTTACCTAATGAAAGCCTACTGTGCTGCTTGTTTCAAACAGCAAGCAAGTGGCACAGGAAATCTTATTTAGCATGGTAAATAATTGGCTATTTCTGCTCCTATTACCATGTTCCTTTGACTGCCTTGGGAAATAGTTGAGATTATCTCTTCCCATCCTGCTAGGAAGCTGTTCTGGAGGTATTAGTTTAGACTGGAATGTAATGCTGTAATCTAGGGAAATACACTAGTGTATGATTGCAATAATTGTCGTTTTATTTGCTTTTATGTTTATGGGTTTAATGGTTTTATTACTCCCTTGCTGCCTAGTTATTTTATATTATTGTAAGTGATTTCAATAAGTAATTTGATTAGCAAGGCTGAACATCTCATTTATAGGCAGCC
The DNA here is from genome assembly GCF_965153285.1 of Podarcis tiliguerta. Lineage (NCBI taxonomy): Eukaryota > Metazoa > Chordata > Lepidosauria > Squamata > Lacertidae > Podarcis > Podarcis tiliguerta. The sequence continues at coordinate 81,071,771 of NC_139539.1, forward strand.
TCCTGGCTCTAAGGTAACAAGGACCTTTCTAAAGTGTTGTGTATATGTTTTTCTCTTCAACTACGTGTGAATACATGGTATTGTGAGCAATATGGGTGCCCATATACTAAGGAAGTATATGCCATGAAGAACTACAAGTTATACTTGGCATGAAGCTGCTCTAAAAAAATGACATCCCTCTATCAACATTTCCCCCATAATGTTTAGAAACACCCTTGCAGATGAACCACATATTTTTCCTGCCCAGCTGCTGGCATAGCCAAGAAAGCACAGAATATAATAAGGTTGCAACATGGGTACATTTGATGATGTGCAAGAGTTTTTGTTTACCTTTGTTACTCCATTTTGTTTGCTAAACGTCAGCATTCATTGATAAAAAAACACACTTTGCAGAGTGGACAGGATAGCCATGTTAGACAATAAAATTACCTTAAAGACCAACTCATTTATTATGCCACAAGCTTTCATGCACCAGAACAATGCATGCAAGGTTATTACAGGGCAAGATTTCACCAAGACATTTTGCCATCTGATGTGTGAAATTCAAGTGGCTTTTGCATCACAGCGCAATAGCATTTACCATTATTTTTATTTTCTGCCTTTGAAATGCCTGGCACATCTGCACTAGAGCATTGTAATATTAGAGCCAAAATGTCACAAAACAGCAGAGACTCCCACCAGTGCATCGGTCTCCCATCAGCCACACTGGTGTGCTTACCAGACAGGAGAAGAGGAAAGGCAAGGCAGTGGAGAGACTTGTACAGTGTGGGAGCAGCAGCAGGAGCGTCAAATTGGCTTTGAAAGCTCCAGTGTGCATGCTCTCACGTTCTCCAGAACGCTTCACCAGGTTGGATGGTAAACATAGCAAGGAGAGGAGGAAAAAAGGGCACATGCTGAAACCACAGAGTCTGCAATTGTTTGCAATCTTAAGAGGGAATGTGGGAAGTAGAAGCAGACATTGAAATTGGAGTCTATTGTGTGCTATTGTGTGCTCTCACACTGGTGAGAGCCAGTGTGGTGTAGTGGTTAAGAGCGGTAGTCTTGCAATCTGGGGAACCGGGTTCGCGTCTCCGCTCCTCCACATGCTGCTGCTGGGTGATCTTGGGCCAGTCACACTTCTCTGAAGTCTCTCAGCCTCACTCATCTCACAGAGTGTTTGTTGTGGGGGAGGAAGGGAAAGGAGAATGTTAGCCGCTTTGAGACTCCTTAGGGTAGTGATAAAGCGGGATATCAAATCCCAACTCTTCTTCTTCTTCTATTCAGGTTTCAGGTTGTACAAAGGCTGACAGGAAGAAGAAACACACAGAAAAAGTGAATCCTTCATTTTTGGAAACAGAAAATCCAGCTGATGCTCATATCGGCCTCCATCCTCAGGCAAAACATTCTGCTTCCTTGGTTGGAAAACAGCAATAAAGGAAACTAGGCAGTTCAGAAATTCAGGTGATATAAGACCATTATCCTCCAGTTTAAGAACCTGCTGTTGAGCATGCCAAAAGTTTCCCAGGTTGGTTTCCTGTAGACAGCTTCTGCCTGTGTTGGGGCAGACAGAATCTCTGGAACGGCATTTGATTATTCTTCGGCTGAGCTCAATATAGTCAAACCTCAGTTCTCAAACAGCTCAGTTTTTCGAACATTTTGGCTCCCGAGCCCTGAAAACCTGGAAGTAAATGCTCTGGTTTTCAAACATTTTCTGGAAATCGAATGTCTGATGTGGCTTCTGCTTGAGTGCAAGAAGCTTTTGCAACTAGTCGGAAGCTGCACCTCGGTTGTCAAAAGTTTTAGAAGTCGAATGGCCTTCCGGAACAGATTACGTTCAACAGCCGAAGTTTGACTGTAATAGAAGGGAGTAATCAGTAATTGTGGGCCTTAAACTGGATTTATAGAAGTTCATTTCCCTAAAATATTTCACTTAGAGCATATACCCTTTCAAATAAAGAAAGGGTTGTTGTTGTTTTTCACTTGGATATTTGTCCACTGTGGACCACACCTTGATCTGAGCTGCAGTTTTTGTATATAGTCTCATTTAAACTTGACTTGACTGGGACAGAATTGATCCGAGTACCAGCCTTAATTGGATTGTAGATCAGCCTTGTTATTCGGTGAAACAATGAATCACCCCAAGAGCTAACACTTGTGTTCATAAATAAGTGGCTCCCTCAATTTCATATAAATATCCATTGTTCCAAAATGTCCCTTTTAAATTTAGGGAGACCGAATCTAATTTAGCTGTGCCACCGATAGTAAATCGTCCTGCCGCCCTATAGATCAAATGTTTGCAAAAAAGCAGCTGGCATGTAATAATCTCTGGATGAGAAAGACAAAGAGCACCAGCCATCTGCTGACCACTTGGAAACCAGCCTAACAATGTGGAAACTGGAGGCAAATACTGGACCTGCTTCCAACAACCCCAGTAAAATTGTAAAGCAAAATCAGGAATGAAGGAATAATATTGCACTTCACATGACCCTAAGGATGTCCTTGTGGCATCACGATGTGGGTATTAATCCTTTATGAGATATCTGGGAGTCAATAAATGGGATTTTTGAGTGTGGAAGCCGAAATAGATTCAGTTTAATGAGTCATCTAAAAGCCTTTAATATAATAAGAAATATTGTTCTCCGGGTTTAAGAGTCATGGCAGACTGGCGGAGGTTTTCCTTTAGTCGATCGTACATAGACAAATCGAGATGTGCTTTACGTGCTGAGATATGAAGATTTGTTGCTCTTGCTTTTGTATCGGGGCTGACTTTCACTTGACACTTTGTACTCAGTGGGCATACCTGAGTACAAAACACCGTCGCATCACACCAAGGGTAAATGTTTGCAGTTTTTGCTCCGCTCCACTTTAAAATACACATGAATGGAATAAACAGAAATGCATTGTGTTCCCCTGCCTTTGGGAAAATCAGATCCTGTAAAAAACAGCACTAAGCCTAAGGCAGACCATGATTTTACCACTTAGCCCACTTGGTAAAGGGTAGATTCTCCTTAGTGGGATGATACAGGGCCAAACTACACTTGTCATTAAATGCATCTTGGCATTTAATTGCATGTTCTTGTTGTTTTAAATGCAAATGGTGGCCAGCACCTTTTCCCCTAACAAGGACTCAAGGCAGCTTACAGCTAAAATATTGTTTTATTCCCTTTATCTGTTGACGGTGTTGTGCACGATCCCTTTCCTCATACATTTTTCCTTTGCAACAATTTTGTGAGGTAGGTTCAACAGAGAGGTTGTAATTGCCTCAAGCTGCCCCTTGACTCGTCATCTGGTGAACCGGGTTCGCGCCCCTGCTCCTCCACATGGAGCTGCTGGGTGACCTTGGGCTAGTCACACTTCTCTGAAGTCTCTCAGCCTCACCTCACAGAATGTTTGTTGTGGGGGGGGGGAGGAGATTCTTAGCCGCTTTGAGACTCCTTGTTGTTGTTGTTTAGTCGTTTAGTCATGTCCGACTCTTCATGACCCCATGGACCAGAGCATGCCAGGCACTCCTGTCTTCCACTGCCTCCCACAGTTTGGTCAAACTCATGCTGGTAGCTTTGGGAACACTGCCCAACCATCTCATCCTCTGTCGCTCCTTCTCCTTGTGCCCTCCATCTTTCCCAGCACCAGGGTCTTTTCCAGGGAGTCTTCTCTTCTCATGAGGTGGCCAAAGTATTGGAGCCTCAGCTTCATGATCTGTCCTTCCAGTGAGCACTCAGGGCTAATTTCCTTCAGAATGGATAGGTTTGAGACTCCTTAGGGTAGTGATAAAGTAGGATATAAAATCCAAACTCGTCGTCTTCTTCTATTTTCATCTGAGAAGCACTGGAGGGTACGTCAATGTCCTTTGGGAGGAAAGGGCTGGTTTGAACTCTTCCCTCAACCTCTTAATGCTGTGATATGATTAATTATCATACTTTCCCAGAAACTGTTGTTTGAATTTTACAATTTCAGAAAATGTGCATGTTGAATGTAAAGATGCATTTAACATCATGTCTCAACGGGTCCACGGTTGACCTAGCTACCTTGGGCTGATAAAACGGACTCTAGGGTGGTAGTTTAGTTATTTGCATGGTTTAATGAAGGCCCTCCAGATGTTTTGGGACTACAACTCCCATCATCTCTAGCTAGCAAGACCAGTGGTCAGGGGTGATGGGAGTTGTAGTCCCAAAACATCTGGGGGGGGGCAAGTTTGGGGATGCCTGGTTTAATGCATATGGTGGAATATGGGAACATGGACAAACACTTCCACTCATTCCTTGAAGTAGCCTTTTGCGTCATTCACATTTACAGCCTGCTTTTATATTACATTGTTTTTTATTAATAACTTTCATTAGTTAGCTTTCATAAAATGCCAACAACATTCTAGGTTTCATTACTATTTTCTTTACTCTTCAATCTTGGGCAGGGAGGATGTGAAGAAATGACCCTGTTAGTATTCAGTCAGCTTAGGTGTTCAGTCAAACTTTGGAAATACCCCTAAGATAAATGTAATAATCAGGAGTTCAGCAATAGTTTGGTACAGTGCAAATGTTTGGGGATAGATTACTGAAACACATCTACTGATAAAAAGAGGCAGAGCAAACGTCAGTGGGATATAATGAATAAGACAAAATAAAAACAGAGCAGGGATTTTGAATAAAAATGTCTAAACCCCACGGAGAGAAGCAGTAATTGAAACAAAATCCGTTTCCAACTTACACATCTGAATAGTGGGATAAAATTATGCTAATCTAATGTATCTGCCCTATTGTGCTTTTCTCTTCATTATGCTGCATGCATAAATATGAGGTGGTTATTATCCCTTTGATAATATTCCATACTTAACTGCTTCAAATTGGGATACTCTCTTTACGCAGTGCAAATACACTCTTTTGAAGGATCTTGTTTACCAAAGCTTCCTTGGCTTGTTATATCATATTTTAATTTAGCTTTGTTTACAGCGTGTAGAATGTGTTACAAATTATATTTGCTGGTTTGCATTGTAGGTTATGCGATGCTTACATAATAATACTGGGCCCCTCCCATTTCATCTCTGGAGCAGTAGCTCTTCAAAATCTCATGCCTCAGCATTTAAAAGATTTTATTTCCATCTAAAATCTGCTGCTGGGCAGAGCTGTGGAAGACTTCAGCTGGATCTAGACACATCAAAGAAGCATTTCAGTTAAACGAATGTTTAAGTTTGTATGAGAAATCAGGTTAACAAAAATGGTACTCCACAGCGCCATCTGGCGTCAGTGTTAGAATGCATAAACAACACATATAAAGTGCTTTTTCTTTGCCAGTGTAGCTGAGTCCTACATTTTAATTGTGGAGTTAACACCGGATTACACTAGGAATATTTTCTTTTTCTTTCTTTTTTTCTTACATCGACTACTTAAACATGAAAACTAGGTTTGTGTACGAACATTTGCTGTAGTGATTATGTGCTGATTATGGCTATTTGGGAGCACACACTGTCTAAATACATTGGGGAAGTCTGGAATTTGTTTGGATGTGAAGGTGAACTCCATTTTAATAAAGGAAAAACACTCTACGTAATGAATTTTCCTTTTAGCTGCCTTTTGCTGTGCCTCAGTAAGTATGAAGGAAGGTGCAAGGGATGGCTGTGGTTCGTGGCAAAACGGCCTGTTGAGGGACTTGCTATGAGAAATATTTAGCTTGCTAAATAAGGCTTAACGGTGCAAGCAAAGAATGACAAAAAAAAGAATATCAGACGGAAGCTGTCCATGCATTGATTTCACAGAGATCAGGCTGAAGAATGCCTAATCACAATATGGATGCTCAAGGAGCTGGTGATGCATGCAATGTACCATAAAAGATCATGCATGCTATAGAGTATTATGCTGGACTGTTTTGAATCTTTTTGTGTTTTGGTGTCAAGCTATAACTGTACTTGAGGGACGCGGGTGGCGCTGTGGTCTAAACCACTGAGACTCTTGCGCTTGCCAATTGGAAGGTTGGCGGTTCAAATCCCTGCGATGGAGTGAGCCCCAGTTGCTCTGTCCCAGTTCCTGCCAACCTAGCAGTTTGAAAGCACGCCAGTGCAAGTAGATAAATAGGTACCACTGTGGTGGGAAGGTAAACAGCATTTCCATGTGCTCTGGCTTCTGTCATGGTGTTCTGTTGCGCCAGAAGCGGTTTAGTCATCCTGGCCACATGACCCGGAAAGCTGTCTGCAGACAAACACCGGCTCCCTCGGCCTGCAAGTGAGATGAGCGCCGCAACCCCATAGTCGGCTTTGACTGGACTTAACCATCCAGGGGTCCTTTACCTTTACCTTTACAACTGTACTTACACTCTCCATCCACCCTGCAGAAGTTAGCTTGTGTCCTTATTTTGGTTTCAGTTGGAATTGTTTTATTCCCAGTCCTGTACATTAATTTCTGCACAATTTAGGTGTTTTGTTTGAAATGATAAAGCCTCTCCTCCTTACAGAGGGGAGGAGTTGTGAGCAGGAGCCGTTTCCCGCGTTGGCAGGGGGTGTTCCAGCCCCCTGCCCAGCTGGCCTGGCTGCCGCGCCACACCCCCAGGTAGCCAACCAACCAGGTGGAGGCTGTTGGGATACTGCCAGGGAGACAAAGTCCATCATGACTCCACATCGTCTCCGGACGTCCATCGGTCTCCCGCAGACACGCAGTATCAGCAATTAGCGACACGAGCTACAGAAATAGCTTGCCACATTCCAGAGCCGATGCACGCTCTATCAGCAGATAACGCACAGCGAAAAATGCACGCAGGAGAGCATATTTACAAGTTTATTCAGCGTTGGTCAGAACAAAGAAAAAACATGACTGCCTGCTTCAGTGTCTCCGGCACAGAGAGAGAAACGAAAGCAAAGACACAACCTAAACTTCCTGTGAACAGGAAATACGCAGACTCTGTGACTCACAAAGCCTGCTCCCTTTTAAGGTGGAACGGAAATATCCTAACAGAGGCTTGGGTGCAGGGTTTTGCCGCTCAAACGTGGCCGCGGCAGCACTTCCCCTTCATTCTGCTGCTGGTTTTCATCGGATCAAGACCTCTGGAGGAGCTTATTGTTTTTTGGCTGGTTTGGGAGTGTGGGCAGCAAGAGCCAGGAGGAGCAGTTCCTGCAAGGAAGCACGGGCTCAAGTATTTTGCCTTGGCAGCAGATTTCTGAGTGGAGTGCCTCAAAGGAAGCAGAATCATCAGCAGTTTGCAAACCGTGAGGTTTGGAGACTGGCTGGGGGGGGGGCGGTTGCCTTGCATTTTCTTTGGGTTTCTCTTGCTTTGTCCCCTCTGGGTTGAGTTGTTTTGCCCTTATTGGCCTGAAGGAGCGGTTGGTGTTTTACATTGGGACTTTGTTGCTTGCTCTCCCCCCCCCCCCAACAGTGGCTCTGTCCTTTGCCCCCTTTCCCCTCCGTTTGCTTGTTAAACTTTTTGGAAGGAACAACCCCCCCTTCCCCCTTCAGTTTGAAATAATAAGGAGCGGAATTGGTATGAGAAAGTGAGTGGTGAATGAGTGACAGGCAGTAGAAGAAGAAGAGGAGTTTGGATTTGATATCTCGCTTTATCACTACCCGAAGGAGCCTCAAAGCGGCTAACATTCTCCTTTCCCTTCCTCCCCCACAACAAACACTCTGTGAGGTGAGTGGGGCTGAGAGACTTCAAGGAAGTATGACTAGCCCAAGGTCACCCAGCAGCTGCATGTGGAGGAGCGGGGAATCGAACCCAGTTCACCAGATTACGAGTCTACTGCTCTTAACCACTACACCACAGGGAACTTAGAGCAGGGAGACAGTGATTGAAGATAGCTGGATGGGGAAAGGAAAGGTACATGAAATCTCTCCCTCTGCCCACATATTTACAGATGCTGTTTGTCACCATTATGGCAGCTAAAATGGAAGCGCACCTGCATGGACATCTGGTGTATGGAATCACTGAAATTGAACAGCCCTAATTAGACAGATCCTTTTGAATGGATTGCAAAAGACTCCACCAATATGGTAGTAGTAGGGATATCTGATTATATGCTTTCCGCCATCTGCGTTTTTCCAATATGTGAACCAAGTTTGTTTTTCACATTTCACATCTCAGTCCAAGGGTCCAGATGAGCAGCAACATATTAACTGTTCCTCAAAAACTCCCCCTTCCCGTAGCCCAGTTGGAATAATAGTACATTACATCACTTCCACAACATGCATAAGAACAGAAGTGGAAAATGACTGCCTCATTTTCCCGACCATGCAACTTTATCATGGCCTTTTGCTTCACTGAGTTCCTTGTGGTGGAGCAGACTCTGACGATGTCAATCTTATGCCTTTTGCTTTGATGATTCGAGCCACAACAAAGGAGCAGAGCTGTGATCACATATGCTCCAACTGTTCTTATTCCCCGGGGACAGATCCTATTTTCTAGGATTTGCCCTTCAGAAAAATCTGTCGAAATTTCCCTTCTTGAGGATAATAATAATAATAATAATAATAATAAATTTTATTTATATCTCCTCAAGTATGCACATCCATGTTCTAGAGTTCTTCTAGAGTTCTTCAGGCTTCAGCTGCTTCCTTTAAATCTCTAGAAGTTATATCTTTTGAGCGTAGGTCTGGCTGCATCTTTGCTCTAGTGCACATAACGTTTCAGTGGACGTGCATGAATGCAAAATGTCCATTCATAGCATATGCCTTCTGCGCCTCCATATCTGCCTACTGCAAACAGTAAATGTTGCAACTCAATCTCACATTGTGGTATGGCTGGGTAGTCAAAGAAAATGTTACTATAATGTTTGAAGCCTGGAGGTATGTCATCTCTGTTTCTAATTTCAATTAAACATATCTGAATCCATTTACAAGAAAGATCTGGTTTAATTTTTCAGTGGTTTTTTTTGCCATTGTCCATTGTTTTGTTAATCTAATATAATATGGATTTTGTAAAATGTTTGCTACTGTTGTTATTATTTATTTGATTTCTTATCCACCTATCACCCAAGGGGGTGTTCCAGCAATACAATACTCTCTCTGTGTGTGTTTTTTTGTGTGTGTTTAAAAAATATAGTCACCAAAATAGCATGACTATTTTGTTATTCCAATAATTTATTGTTGTTGTTCAGTTGTTTAGTTGTGTTCAACTCTTTGTGACCACATGAACCAGAGCACATCAGGCACTCCTGTCTTCCACTGCCTCCCGCAGTTTGGTCAAACTCATGTTAGTAGCAATAAATTATTATTATTATTTAATTAAAAGTATAATGCTATGCATATTTACTTGGAAGTAAATCACACTATTTTGAATAGGTCTTGCTTCTTAAAATGTGTTGTTAGGAGGATAACAGCCTGAAATGTCCAATTAAACATTTTCCTAAATATCCTTGAAGGGAGCTATTAGGGCAAGTTTACTAGCAAATCTTCCAAAAGGAAGTGCAGAACAAGCTGTTGCACAGTATACAGCAAGCAAAGGAAGCAGGTAGACAGGTGTGTGTGGGTGCATGTGTGTGTGTGTGTTTTCTCTGTGTGTACACACAAATAGAGACAGCAAGTCTTGGTGCAATAATAGCTGTAAAAATATACAAGTATATAAAGTATGCAAGTATATAAATTTCATCTTGAAATGCTGGATAGTATGTGACTGATATGACCCAGATAGCCAGGAGTTTTATACACAAGTGGATATAGAGAAATTATAAACCCATGAATAATGAAGGGAGAAATGCCACCATTAAAACTTAAGTTTGCAAATTGGTGCCCACTCTGCTTGACTTATGAGTAAAGTGCAGAAATAATGTAGACTCAGTAGAGGAGAATTAGTCAATATAATTTCCCCGTACAAACAAAAGCCGTATTGGACATTTGCTATTCAGAAGGAACAAAAGCATTAAAAACTGGTGTGTGCATGGATCTGGCAGGCATCCTTTTGGAAATGTTGATTGACATCTGGAATATTTGGCAGAAAAATCCCAAGGCTATAGATGGCTACAAGAGTTCTGTGCTTTATTAATTGTTTGATTTGATTTTAAAATTTTATAACCCACCCTTCTGTTTATGTGCTCCGAGCAACTTTTATAATCACCAAAAAAATATGCCAATATGTAATAAAAACCTAAATACAACAGCAAATGTCATTTTCTGCACATCTAATTAGAAAGATTCACCATCACGCAACACTATCTGTTTTTTAAAAATTATTTAGGCGTATTTATACACTACCTATTAACCAAAGTTCAGAAGCCAATTGGGGGCAGACACACCATGGAGCTTCCAGCAGTAGTCTGAGGGTGGCCACCTCAGTAGATTAGCATTTTAGGGAGGCCATAATCCTTGGCAAGACTCTGTTCAAGTTTCAGCCCTCCAGCAGGAGACTCAAATGAATTTACACCGAATGCCCAAGTCACAGTCTACTTACAGTGTGCAATCAATAGAGTTGTGGCCATTTTTATCCCAGATTGTTGTATTGCCAAGTCTGTTCCTTTACACAGAACTATTTCTCTTTCATCTTCACACTGAGGAGAGATAGGGCGCTGCAGCTTGGCCCACAACATGATATACAACAACCACAAATATCTTAAAAGCCATAAACAAACAAACAAACAAACAAAAATGCATAAGTACAGAACTGAAAAGTCCTACCCAGGGTCAGAAGAGGCCTGAGTAAAAAAAACATATGTTTTCAGGAGGCACTTAAAAAAACCAAAACCTGTTTTGGATGCCAGTCCCAGCACCATCTTCCCATGTGAAAATGATGGAAGTAGAAGAAAATGAAAATGTTTAGCATTTATATGGAACTTTGTGAGTGTTTGTAATACTTCAGATACATAAGCCAAGTATTGCTTACAAAAGGGGAGACATCTAGATGTTTTTGTACTGCAATTTCCATTATACCTGGGAAGCATTATAAATGGGAATTGTTTTCTCTTCATCCTTAATTTTTAATTTTGAAACCTGGGTTTGGACTGTATCCTTTGACAACTCAAGTATCTTCCCCAGGGGCCAAGACTGCACTTTGACACTGCAAGCTTTGAACTCAATCATCAGTAGTAACAACAACAACAACACTTTATTTATACCCTGCCCATCTGGCTGGGCTTCCCCAACCACTATAGGTGGCTCCCAACAGAATAATAATAATAATAATAATAAAGCAATAAAGCATCAAACATTAAAAACTTCCCTAAACAGGGCTGCCTTCAGATGTCTTCTAAAAGTCAGATAGTTGTTTATTTCCTTGACATCTGATGGGAGGGCGTTCCACAGGGCAGGCGCCACCACCGAGAAGGCCCTCTGCCTGGTTCCCTGTAACCTCACTTTTGGCAATGAGGGAACTGCCAGAAGGCCCTTGGCACTGGACCTTCATGTCCGGGCCGAACAATGGGGTTGGAGATGCTCCTTCGGGCATACTGAGCCGAGGCCATTTAGGGCTTTAAAGGTCAGCACCAACACTTTGAATTGTGCTCGGAAATGAACTGGGAGCCAGTGTAGGTCTTTCAGGACCGGTGTTATATGGTCTTGGCGGCCACTCCCAGTCGGTAACTGGGGACTGACTTGGCAGTTGTGTATGAGTGGAAAATTAACCAGCAAAGCTTGAAGTTCCTCTCACTCAGAGATAAGGGTGAATCATGAGGCAGGGGCAGTCATAACAATGCTTTTTATCGTGTTTTTATCATGATCATCTGTAAAATGTGTTCTTCATGTTGTACACCACCCTAGGATCTTTTGATAAAGGGTGGTATTTAAGTTGAATAAAAAGAAGAAGTTTGGGTGTTGCAAACCAGCCTTGCCCTCTAGCCCAAGGGTAGCCAATGGAGTCCCTTCCAGATGCTGTTATTTTGTTGCTTTAAATTATTTATTTGTGCTTTTGCCTTTTTTTATCTTGTGAACTGCCCTGAGATCATGTGAGGAAGGGTGTTATATAAATCTGATTAATAAATAATAAATAAATAAACATAGCAGGACAGAGTCTCAAACCAAGTTATGTTCTTCCAACCCCACATTCCCAGCATGTTCACACTCCTGTCTCAGCAACATCTGCACTGGGTTGGTCATGTCCACAGAATGAAAGATGGCGGTAGCCTCAAGATATCTGCAAATGTGATCTGAAGGCTGACAACATGAACCCCGCCATGTGGGAATCACTTGCAGACCATCGCAGTGCCTGGGGACAGTCAGGTCATGCATCCATAGCAGTGACCAGAAAAGCGAGGACCAATGGGAGGAGCACACAGAGAAAAACACTGTGTTGCATCTGCAGCAGCACAATCAGATGCCTGCATCTGTCCCAGCTACAACAAAATATGTCTCTCAATCAATCAGCGTTATTGTTGGTAGCCATCGGCCAGATGTCTCTCCCATATCAGTGTCTATAGTCACAGCAGGCGTTGTAACCTTCCAACTGTTTGACTTCATACTGGCCTCGGTCCAGTATTCCTGAAGAAGCATCTCCACCCCCATCGTTCTGCCGGGACACTGAGGTCCAGTGCCGAGGGCATTCTGGCGGTTCCCTCGCTGCGAGAAGGCAAGTTACAGGGAACCAGGCAGAGGGCCTTCTTGGTAGTGGCACCTGCCCTGTGGAACGCCCTCCCACCAGATGTTAAAGAGAAGAACAACCACCAGACTTTTAGAAGACATCTGAAGGCAGCCCTGCTTAGGGAAGCTTTTAAGGTTTAATAGACTATTGTTTTTTAATATTCTGTTGGAAGCCACCCAGAGTGGCTGGGGAACCCCAGCCAGATGGGTGGGGTATAAAGAATAAATTATTATTATTGTTGTTGTTATTGTTATTATTTAACGGTGCACTCCTCTATTATTTCCCAAGACGGATGCCAACAGTTCCCATCACTTCACCCATAGGACATGCTAGCTTCAGCTGATGGGAATTGTAGTCCAAAAATATCTGGAAGTCAACACATTGGTTGTCCCTTCTCCAGGCAATTGGGCATCTCCATGGGCGTGGCCTGAGACAGTCTGTTCCCATTCTTATTGGATTCTCCTGTGACCTTTGCAACCAAGTAACCACCCAAATCTTTTCTTTTTTCACCTGCACGTTTGCAGGAGGTCTGGGATTTAGGAATTACTCAGGAAGATTCAAACTATTAAGCGTGTCAGAAAATTTAAATAGAGATAAATAGGTGATGTCATGCACCCACTACATTTTAACTGCATATTAATCACTACAAGTGAATGCAATACACGTAAAAAACAACAACACATGATGAAAGATGAGATGAATGGAAAATTCAAGGTTTTTAATAGCTTTGATCCCTATTGTTTATACAAAACACTGGAAATTTGTGTATTATATAAAGGCATGGACTATTCTACTTTGTACCAACAGGGTAATAGGTTCTATGAATAATGCACATGATGTGATTTAATGCATAAACTCTAAAACATAAGCCATAAATCCAACTTGTCAGAAACCTACTTTCATAAAATGGAGTCTATTTCATAAAATCACACTGCTTCATCACAGTATTTAAATAAGCACTCTGGAAATACACTGTATGAGTCCCAGGGCCTGATCCTTCCCATCACCTATATTAGGATGTTTGGGACTCTTACCCAAAAGAGTCTACAATCATGTGCTGCATAATAGTTCAACTGAAATTCATCCAAATGAACTTTTTAGTTAATATCAAAATCATCCTCCAGGGCAGGGGGAATTGACATTCTGCATCTTACAAGCTGCTGTTCTGAAGCATAGGATGCAAAAGTAATTCAGGGGCCACGAACAAGAAGTAACTGCATTTCCATATTGAATTTCCGAAGGCTTACCTTGTTTGATTTAACACAGGGAGATTTTAAAGGTACAAGGAATCAAACATTTTGTTCCTCTACTACTTGCTGCTGGCTGTTCCTGTTGGAAGAGAATGAATTTGTGCAGCATGATAGATACAGGAAATTCCCTACATTCCTTCCTTCTGATTGCTTAGTAACAGTGATTAAGTGAATAAGCAACCTTAGCAATAGCAGTGTCTCCATGTCTGCCTAATAAGCCTTAGAACATTCCCTCCTTGTTTCACTTTCTACCTTTCATTATAAATGGCCAATTGATTTCCTTTTAAAAAACTGGGAGGTAAGACATTTGGGTGGGGAGGGAGAGAATGAATGTGAGGCGAATGAGAAAAAATAAAAATGAAATCATTCAAAGTTGTACCCACAAATGAACTTAATTCACCTTAAGCTCACCCAGCCATTATTGAAACTACTTTCACACGTAGTTCAGAGATTTTTTTTTAAAAAAATTCAACCAGTTCATTCCAAGTACTGCATAATGCATGTGGTATAAATGGGGAACATATTCTGCATTCAGAAGCCAATATACATTTCTAATCAGGTTGTTATCCACATTTGGTTTAACTGTGGAACACCTTATATATATATGATCACCATTTTTTGGGGGGGGGGGGGAGTACAGATCCTGAGATTATATTCTTGAAGATGCTGCCTTTGTGAAACAGTTATCCACACCCAGATTTTACACCAAAAGTTAATATATTATGGATATTTGCAATATCCACATCATTTTCAGTGGCTGCCACTTAGCTTTAGTTCATGTTAGGAACTATCAGATGTGGTGTAGTGTGGAAAAGATGTTACACCTTTTAATTAAAACAGGCATCTAGTGACAGGGGATATGAGAATGATTATTTCCTTTTTGTGTGTATTAGTCATTTTTAAAAATCCCTTCCTTTCACTGAGGCTTTCCTGAAATGCAATGTATTTAAAATAAAAAATGAACATCTCTCCAATGCACATTTGAACAATATACAATTTTGCAAAAGGCCAAAAAAAAGATTAAAGTACCAATGTATCTCCACAAAAGAGAAACAGGGTGTCAAAGAATTTCACATTACAGATTCTGCAGCATATCAAGTAATTCTGTTCCATTGTCATAGGACTATATAATTGAACCAAAGGGAGGCTTCGATTTCGAAACAGCATCAGTTGCATGTTGGTAAATCTCATTCAAGTAAATGATTATATCTGTTGCACAATTTTATTAAACATCAATACAATGCCCATATATGGTGGTGGGGAAATGGAAGGGAAGGGACCAAGGACGATGAGTCAAAATGGATGCCTCAAGTGAAACAGCAAAGACCTTCTGTGAATGCAAGGCATGCCAAAGCATGCTTGCTACAATTAAGGATGCTTGGGAAATTCAACCTTTGCAAATTCAAACACCAACTTAACAGATCCTTATGTGCTGGGCTAATATGTACAGTGGTACCTCGGGTTACATACGCTTCAGGTTACATACGCTTCAGGTTACAGACTCCGCTAACCCAGAAATAGTACCTCGGGTTAAGAACTTTGTTTCAGGATGAGAACGGAAATTGTGCTCCAGCGGCATGGTGGCAGTGGGAGGCCCCATTAGCTAAAGTGGTGCTTCAGGTTAAGAACAGTTTCAGGTTAAGATATATATATATTCCTGCTGCTACAAGGGACCCACTAGGGTAGGATGTTGCCCACCAGAAGGCGCTTTGCCACGGAGATCTTCATCCGCCAAAAACACACCTGGAGTTGCCCTTTCTCCACAAAGTGCTTTCCCTGACCAGAGAGAGCAGGGGCTGAGCACCACTCGTTAGAGAATGATCCTTTGAAAAGCAACAATTCTATAGTCAGACCAAGCTGTCATGCGCAGTTTTCCTTCCTCAACCAGAAAAGAGTGGGTTTTTTTCTTTCTAGTAAGAGAATTCTTAATACAACACAACTTTTGAAAGAGCTGTTTTAATGAGACTATTTTTAGCTCTCCCATTTCACATTTCATGTGAGAGGACAAGCTCAATTGGAACATTCCGGAGCAATGAACTAAAATTTGTGGGGTGGGGGAGCGCTTGGGCTGTGTGCGAGAGAGAACGTCTCAGCAGTGACAGGCAGATACTTATTTTACATATCTGTGATGAGCAGGGTTTAATCTCCCACTGGCTTTTATAATGTGCATCGGATATTGCTTCTTTTTCACTTTTTAGCAAGCCAGCAGGAAGCTTAATCATAAAACAATCACTTGCCGCTGAAAGGCCTCTGAAGATATACTGTCAAAATAATGGTGACATCTGACTTGGCATAGCAAGGCAAGGAAATCTCATATGCCGTAGCTTGTACAAAGCTTTCTCTCATTAACACTTATTTATCATATTTGTATTTCCCCTCCCAGTTCCTCCAAGAAACTCAGGGTGAGCAAGTCCATTTTAGCCTCCTGCCAATTCTGCATGGTGGAATTCGTTTATTGCAAGACTTTCTTTTTTATATTTTTTAAAAAAATAATATTTATTACTTTTTGAACAATTTAAACACTACAAAACAAAACAAAAACAAAAACAAAAAAGAACATTACAATACAACACATAAACACTACATAACACTAACACATTAAACTAACAAAACCAAACAAAAACAATTTAAAACACTCAAACAGTTTCAATATCTTATCTTTCATTCACTTATTTCACCGACCTCCTCGCACCTCCCTTTTTGTATTCCACTTCTATCAATTATTTCAGCAATTCCTTTCCATCTTCCTCTGTTTCCTGTCCTATAATTACCTTAACACATTCTAACCTTATTTTACCTATAATATTCTATTAATCTATTTATACTTAAATCCTTATAACATTTCTACTAAAGCTATATAACTTCATTCCATTCATTAATTTTGCAGTATTTCTGTAAATAATCTTTAAACTTTTTCCAGTCTTCTTCCACCGACTCTTCTCCCTGGTCTCAGATTCTGCCAGTCATTCCCGCCAATTCCATGTAGTCCATCAAAGTTTATTGCAAGACTTTCATCCTGCCTTTCTATGCAATGCACCCACAAGTCAGCTTGCAAGTATTTAACACGAAACAGCAAAATAAATTAAAATCCAATGAGACAGCAAATAGTCAAACAATAAGAAACATGCTCCAGAAGAAACACGCTTTTCAGTTCAGGTTGTAACTTTATTGTTCTAGCCAAATGCCATGACAAACTTGTAGCAATAGTATCAATAAAATAATATAGAACATATATCCAAAACATAAGCCAACATCCATGATGCAAGAGAGAGAAGATACCAGAGACACCAACAAGCTTAAAACGTAACTAACTAAAAATCTAAATGGAGGAAACAGGGCAGACCCATTAATTTCAATAGGTCTACTCTGAGTTTACCTTATTTTGATGTTCCAATGCCCAAGCTGAAATGTTGCCATCCAGATTTCACACACCTCCAGATGGAGATCTCAGCTCCAGCATGTATCAAAATTTATCTTAAAAGGTAAATAGCTTGAGAGTAAACACATTTTTAAAAGTGCCACATCGGGCAATAGATATAGGTCACAGTATAGATTTTAACCTCTGGGGAAAACTCTGGGAGAGTGATTTGAAGTTCAAAGCATGCTATTCTTCAAAGGAGAACTACTTGGAAATGATTTGCAGATGGTATTTAACTCTGAGTAGGCTTGCTAAGATGTATAAGACTGAATCAGATAAGTGCTGGAGATGCAAAGAGGTGGAGGGAACGTTCTTCCATATGTGGTGGACTTGTAAAAAGGTAAAAGAGTATTGGGAAATGATTCATAACGAATTGAAAAAAACATTTAAAAGTACTCCCCCCCAAAAAAACAAAAACAACAACAGAGTCCTTTTTGTTCGGGATAATTCAGACTGAAATTCCCAGCTGTCCCAAAAGGTTATTTATGTATGCCACTACTGCGGCCCGTGTTTTGTTAGCCCCAAATGGAAAACGAGCAAGGTCCAACTAAAGAAGAGTGGCAACTTAAACTGATAGAATATGCGCAGCTTGCAGACAACATATAGAATAAGAGAACAAGAAGAACATACGTTTAGAGAAGATTGGAAAACGTTAATTGAATATTTGGGAAATAACTGTGTACAGCTGAAAACCCTGGCAGCATTAAGATAAATTCAACAGGTAATAATGGAATCTTGAATGGTATAGTTTCGGTAAAATATGCAGGGATTTATGAAATGTAAAATGAACCACAGAAAGAGAAGAAGGGAAGTCATTGATATCTTAAAGGTAAAGGGACCCCTGACCATTAGGTCCAGCCGTGGCCGACTCTGGGGTTGCGGCACTCATCTCGCTTTATCGGCCGAGGGAGCCGGCATACAGCTTCCAGGTCATGTGGCCAGTATGGCAAAGCCACTTCTGGCGAACCAGAGCAGCGCACTGAAACGCTGTTTACCTTCCCATATTTATCTACTGCACTTTGACGTGCTTTTGAAGTGCTAAGTCGGCAGGAGCAGGGACCGAGTAACGGGAGCTCACCCCGTCGCGGGGATTTGAACCGCCGACCTTCTGATCGGCAAGTCCTAGGCTCTGTGGTTTAACCCACAGTGCCACCCGCGCCACACATTCATATTTTAAGGATGTGTAAATGAGTACTTTAAATTGAAAAACAGAAAATTTAATAAAAATTATATATACATAATGTTCATTCCACTATTGAAAGCAATTGATCTTTCAGCATGGCAGCAGCTACACTACACCCTGCTCAATCACATTAGGCAGGTACTTTCACTGAACTGTATACAGTGATGCCTCGCAATACGAAATTAATTCGTTCCGCGAGTCTCTTCGTCTAGCTGTTTTTTCGTCTTGTGAAGCAACCCTATTAGCGGCTTAGCGGCTTAGTGCTATTAGCGGTTTAGCGGCTATTAAAGGTTTAAGGGATTAGCGGATTAGCTGCTAAAAGGCTATTAGCGGCTTAGAAAAAGGGGGTGGGGAGCGAAAATAAATCTCAAGACTCGCAAGACATTTTCGTCTTGCGAAGCAAGCCCATAGGGAAATTCGTCCTGCGAAGCGCATTGAAAAACGGAAAACCCTTTCGTCTAGCGCGTTTTCCGTCTTACGAGGCATTCGTCTTGCGGGGTACCACTGTATATGGTGCCTGCTTTTTAAAAAATGTTTGGATAAACATACCCTATAAAGTATTTTGGGTCAACTTGTTTTAACTTCTGGCTTTAATCTGTGATTTTAATGTATAATTTATTATTTTCTTTAAAACACAATATTTTTTTAAAAATATATTAGCAGTGGTATCGATTCTATTAAATAAAAAGAAATGCATATTTTGGGAGTAGAGTCTCGCGAGCTAGTTTCCATGCAAAGTGTTGTGCAGATTTGTTTGCCCTGGTACATTAATGTGAACAGGATATGGAATGAATGGATACATGCAATATTGAATGAATGAATGAATACATGACATGGACCAGAATTAGACTAATTTGCTCATCCTTCATTCTGGGCCACTTCAGTTTTGTGGAGTAGTGGTGATACAAATGCCTAGTTAAGGAAGAACTGTCAGATTTTACTTGAGACAAAATATCAGCGGCAACCCTAGTATCCATGGAAATAAAGTCTGTTTCAGAGAATCCCTCCATTTGTTTTTCATAGTATTCCTCCCCCACCTGCCCCTGATATTGATGTGTTCGTTTAATTTACGGATGTTTGTAGCACAAGAAGATGGTATCAGATCCATAGTAATAATGTACAACTGTGATCTTTTCTAAGGAAATTTCTCTGGCAGTTGGCATCAATTAACATTAGCAGAAACATGTGTGTGACTCTGGATATATTTATTGTAAATGGCCAATTAAACTTACTCATGCTTTTAACTCTTTGGATATTCATGCTGTATAATATCAAACCTTTGCAACCAACATATGATTACTAATTGGCCAGAAAAACATTCCTCTTATGCTAATATATCAACACTGGAAATTACCTGGAAGTTTGATTTAATATGTTTGTTTTTATACATGAATCAGGGAATCAAGCAGAGGTCTTGAGCCTTTAGTGAATATCATTGGAACATGCTATTCATTCCCCATTCCCCCTTGCTACTCTGGATGAGATCTGGAACATTGTTTTCTATTTTTACTGTGCTAGAGCCAGCAAAGAGAATTGAATGAAAGATGTAAAAGCTGCAGGGATGAGCCATCAACCTCACTGGGGATTCCCATAGGAGTGAATGGAATCCTTTATTCTTCTGGGCTTGGAGCTGAGCTGAGCAGCTTCCAGGTATGAAGTGGCCCCTGGATAAAGTACATTCTCACAACAGTGGCCCCCAGAATGTTTAGCTGGCAGAACTGAACACTGGCAAACATTATTACTATAATTTGTATACCACTTAATGCCCAAATAGGCTTCTAAGCAGTTTTCAAATATAAAAACCAGTTATACAAGCATTGCCAACAAAGGTCCATATAGTTAAAGCTATAGTTTTCCCAGTAGTGATGTATGGAAGTGAGAGCTGGACCATAAAGAAGGCTGATTGCCGAAGAATTGATGCTTTTGAATTATGGTGCTGGAGGAGACTCTTGAGAGTTCCATGGACTGCAAGAAGATCAAACCTATTTATTCTGAAAGAAATCAGCCCTGGGTGCTCACTGGAAGGACGGATCCTGAAACTGAGGCTCCAATACTTTGGCCACCTCATAAGAAGAGAAGACTCCATGGATAAGACCCTGAACCTGTGAAAGATTGAGGGCACAAGGAGAAGGGGACGGCAGAAGGCGAGATGGTTGGACAGTGTTCTCGACGCTACCAGCATGAGTTTGACCAAACTGTGGGAGGCAGTGGAAGACAGGAGTGCCTGGTGTGTCCATGGAGTCATGAAGAGTCGGACACGACTAAACGACTAAACAACAACAACTCTTGAAGTATCCTGCAGCAGTACTGATCCGGCATTCATTACTCAGTTGCCTTTTTAGTAATTTTTAGTGTGAAGTTGCAGTTATATGTGTTGTTATTTAAACACCACTGTATTTAGATTTGTGTGTGAACGACTTTGAGCACAGATTTACTTGTGGGGAATGTGGTATAGAAATACATTGACAATGACAATGCCTTTCCCAAGTCAAGTGTTGCTGCCAATCCCTGAGCCTGAGAAAGGAAAGGAAAAGGGGGTGGAGGGTGGCTTTCATCAGTTGTATAAGCAAGCTACAACTGCAAATCAGTCCCTAACACAAATCAGATGGTTATTGCTTGCAAAACCTTGCTAATAATAATAATAATAATAATAATAATAATTATGCCCCACCCTTCCTGGTTTAAAAACTGGGCTCAGGGCAGCTAACAACAAATATAAAACATTGATTAAAATGCGACTTAAAAACAGCATAAAACAGCATAAAATTCAGCATCAATATCAATAAAATTCAAAAATTCAGGGGTCCTTTTTTTTGGGGGGGGGAACCCCAGCTGGTAGACATTGAATGATCACCAGGGCTAACTGGTCAAGCTGGTCCTACGAGGGCCAGCAAGGAGACCAGGGAAGAATTTAAATGTGGGGTCCCAGAAAGGGTTTCTTCAAAGAAGAGGAAAGGGAAAAGGGAAAAGATGATCAGGCTAATTCAAACTGAAGGCCAGGCAGAATAGCTCTGTCTTACAGGCCCTGCGGAAGGAGGTCAAGTCCTGCAGGGCCCTAGTCTCGTGGGACAGAGCATTCCACCAGGTTGGAGCCGTCACTGAAAAAACCCTGGCCCTGGTGGTGGATAGTCTGGCTTCCTTAGGGCAAAACAACAGCAAAACACACCCACACAAAATGTATAAAAGCTCTGCCTTCATTTTATCTATTCTTGTTCTGTACTGTTTGGCCAGTGCATTTGTAAAACCAATGAGGATCTCAAACTATGAATGTTTCTTGGCATCTCCTCCAGAGTCTTGCCTCTTTAGATGATAGAGTGGAATGGCTGGGTGCTGCAAATCTTCAGTGGTCTCCTGCAGCTACTTTAAAGAGCCTTCTGCCTTGGAATCGGTATTCTGTCTAATGCTAATGGCAAGCTTTTCAGCTTCTAGTCATTGTACGGATGAAGTTGTTTTGTCTTTTTGTTCAATGTGAAATGCCATTTTATGGAGGGGAAGTGGCTCAGATAAGCTATCATTGTAGCATAATGCAGAAGTTGTAACCTGTGGAGAAGTGAATTGTGAAACTCGCCCAAGACCAGAGTTGCTAAATGGCTCTTTATTTACCTTGAAATGGGATCCATTTGAAATGCAGGCTATTTCTGGTTACAGGGATTGGAGTCCGCAGGATGGTTAGGCTGCATCTTTTAGCCCAAGTAGCAGTCAATTTTACAAGGCAGGAACAAAATGAGATAGAAATTCCTGTTTTTAAAACACAAAATTCAATGTGCGGCCTAGCTTAGAAGGAACATCAATTTAACACACACACATCACAGTATCAAATGTTTTAAACAGGCACCAGGGATGGTAGTGAAATTAATTTCAGTTTAGATTGAAAGCCAGATCTCCCAAATTTGCACTTTCTGAAACAATATGAGAAAACAGCCATTCATAGAATTGTAGAATTGGAAGGGATCCGAGGGTCATCTAGTCCAACCCCCTGCAATGCAGGAATCTCAACTAAATTGGGTCCTCCCTTAAAGAAGGCACGTATTGTGGTGAGACCTGGACAACCGACACCCTGTGTTGTGGGTGGGTACAATTGGTCAGCCACAACACCCGATTGGTAGGTCCCTCGAAGCTGGGTACAATCTGGCCAATGGGGCACAGTCCAAACGGTTCGAGGGACCTGTTTATGCCTATGCACATGACCCAGAGCTTCCTCTTTCAGCATGTGCATTTGGAACACCTGCCCACCTCACCCTACTTTTAGGGCTTGTTGTGCTTGACCTTGCTATGCCATCGTGTGTCGTCTGTCATTGGGAGAGGGGCATGGCAGGAATTTTCCCCACTTGGCTCATTGGCTGGTGTCATTTGGGTTTTGCCTGCCGCGTAGCAAATCGTCACAACTTGTAAGGTTGCGGATAGGCTCTGGTTCAGGTGATAGGGATGGTAGAACGCTCTCGCCATCCCTATGTGAAGGGTATTGTGTTAAAGGAATCCAGGGCCTTGATGGTTTGGTCAACCCCTGAGAGGGTTGTGCCTGTGCCTGAGTCCAGGGGAACATCTGGGTGGCGGAGTTAGCCTGTTCCCGGCTTTCCACTTATCTAGGTGTTCACCCTTAGCTGACCTATGCTGGAACCCTGGGTCAGCGCTACCTGCATGACAGGGAGCTAGTCAAACCAGAGCCTATGCAACCAGTCACTTTCTGTAATCAATAAAGTTGTGGCCTAAATTCTGCCAAAAACCAAACCAAAAATTTGAGTCAAGTGTGAATTTATTTAGGGGGGAGGTTTCTGGGTCTGAACACGTAAAGCCTCCCTGACAGATGGCCATCCAACCTCTGCTTCAAAATTCTCTATCCAAATTTTGTGGTGCATTTCTCCAAACAATGTGCAACAAAATGCATAGTTAAGGGGAAAGTGTGCATAAAAATGAAGATATTTGTGAATATAACATTAAATGCATCGTATTAAAATAATTGCTTGCAAAACTGTTTATGTTTCTCCCCCCCCCAAAAAAAAACCCTGAATTAAAAATTGTGAGTTTTTTGCTAAAATGCCAAAGACATTTCACAACATTTTTTTAAAAAAACAAAAAGTGCAAATTCCTGCAGAAGTTTAGAGAACTGGATTTAAGATGGGGAAAATGAGAAACTGGGAGAACCAAAACTAGCTGGCACACTTTTATATATCATCAACACAAAACAGCCATATTTGGACAATATTCTGCATCGAGGGTTGGGAACATTTTTCTCTTCTTTTCAGTCTGAGCGCTGCATTCCCTTTTAGGCAACCTTACAAGGGCCACATGGAAGCAATGGGCCAAGGCAGGACCAAATGTAGATGGAGCAAGGCATGTTAATTTACTCACATATACCTCTCCATTCTGCAACTAGGCAAGCAAGAAGCTCTATGAGAATTTAAAGGCACATTCTAGTCAGGCAAATACCACTCAAGGACAGTGAAAAGCAGGTTGGGTGACTTGGAACAAAGGTGTGTGACTGGGGAAGAGGTGTTGCGTGGCGAGTTCCCGCCTCCCCATTGGAAATAAAAACACAAGACACCAATATTTTAGGTTAATGAGAGAAAATAGGCCACAACTTTTATTGATTACAGGAATCGAGCGGTATTGGCTTAGGCATTGGTCCTATGGACTAACCGGCTTCAGCCTGATTGCTTGAAGACCGGCAAGGGTTAACCACCAGTAGGGGGAGTCCTGCTGATGCACATCAACTAGGAGCTCCCCCGGGGTCACCGCTCAGGGGCGTGCCTTAGGCCCACACCTCCATAGGCTTCACACAGGGCGACGCCCCCCGGAATCCTTTACTGGAATACCCTTCGATATGGGGGAAGGTGATGGCGCTTCCTCCCCCCCCATCTGCATAACAATACCCTTACCAATGCCTAACCGCCAATGCCGAGGAAGTTGTGACAATTTGCTACGAGGTAGGTGAAAAAACCAAATGGCTGGTACCAATTTGCCAAGTGGAAAAAATTCCTACCAGGCCCCTTGACGGCGACCAACGGAAGTCCATAGCAATGTCAGAGAGCCAAACCTAAAGGGTGGGAGGGTGGGAAACCAGAGCAGCTGGAGCGGAGAAAAAGGGAAATCCTTGGCCGCACCAGCCCTAAATAGCGTGGGCCACGCTTCCCAGGCCAGCCGATTGGCTGGCAAAGGAGATGACGCGTCCGAGGATTCCCCCAGTCTCACGGGGGATGGCACGTGGGGAGGGCGTGAAGCCCGCAACCCCGCCTCTTCTCCAGCTCAGAAGTGGATTTGCCCAGAATGTGTATCCAGGGCCAGGTAGATGGTCCTGGATCTGAGGTTCCAAATTCCTGTTCTACATGATCATAACTGCATGGAAGAAGAAAGCAGAGCCAAATTTTGTGGCCTCATTCTTATCATTGCATCTTCTTTTGTTGCTTGCCCCCGCCTCAATGCTTTGGGTGACCCACTGGCACCCATAAGAGCTTATTGCTGATACAAATGCCTCAAAACACTACCAAACCCTTTGTCAGGAAATACAGTCTATTCAGTTCTTATGTTAGCAATATCCACAATGTGAAATTCTTATATCAACGGCACATGCACGGGTGACGAAGCCCAGTTGGGTGAAACAAGGTATTATCCTGGAATCCTTGTCTTATTTTCTGCATGTGCCATTCTTCTAAGTCTTTTGTCTGAAACCTGCATACAGAGAACGCTAGAATTCTTTAAAGCATCTTCACGTGGAACATTACAAGATTGATATAAGAATTCCACATTGTGGATATTGCTAACATAAGAACTGAATAGATTGTATTTCCTGGTCAATCTGCTGGAATCTAATTTCTCATAATATGCTTTGTTTATATGATACGTTGGTCTATAGAACCATATGTTTTGATATGACATGTTGAACTGTATTTTAAAAAAGAATTAAATAAGAATTTTTAAAAAGAATTCATATAATTACATACAGCCTGTCACATTGTGTGTATGGTACAGATGCCTCAGCCAACCCATTGATTGTGTAGATCATTTTTTCCATTTCATCCTTGTCACACAGCCTAGAGAGATTAACAGCATGTGTGTGTGTGTGTGTGTGTTTAGTTGTTTAGCTGTGTCTGACTATATATATACTCTCTCTCTCTCTCTATATATATATATATTGTGTGTGTGTGTGTCTTTAATTCCTATAATTACAGATTGCGTGAAGGGAAGTTTCTCTATTAGTTTTTCTCTTTGTTAAGTTGTGCCTTCTAATTATTTCTTTGAGCTTGAGAAAGAGTCTTTTCCCCCCACAGCGCTGTTTTCTTTCAAAATATTTATTTCTGTAAAGTTGGTTTTATTAAGTGTTCATTGTGGCTTTCATTGGTACCATTTCTCCATTATCTTCCTGCAGTTTAATTGAATTGAATACACACACACACAGCCCTCAGTAATGTGAAAATGTAATCTATTCATTTCACTAGCAGTTCTTTTCAAGGAACTGAACATAGGATTATAGTTTTACAGTTTGAGCCCATGAACAGGATTTCTGCGATAGCAATGGACTGTGGTGATTCTACAGAACACAGCAAATGCAACGACTTGAGCACTCAGAAACATTTCAGTTTCCTGAGAGACCAGGCTTTTAATTAAAAACAAGTTCCTACCCTTTAGGGCAGAGCTTTCCAAATTTTTCACGTTGGTGACACGCTTTTTAGACATGCATCATTTTGCAACACAGTAATTCAGTTTTACCAGCAAGCTAGAGGTTAAACTAAACTCTTGGAGGAGCGCAGGGCTGTTCTCATAATGAGAACTCACACTTTACATTGTGGGTGCCCTTTGCGGGATTGCATGCGGTGCTACAGTTCCCAGGGAGTTTACTGGAAAACAGCGGCTGGCTTGCCTCTCAGTGTTAATTTTTGGAGGTTCACGCCCAGCCTCAGTAATCAAGTTTCTTGCTGGGAGGTGGGGCCAGCCCCATTTATAAATAGGGGGTGGATCCGACAGTAGCCAGGCAGTCAGCTCTGGAGATTCACCCTCCCTACCCTCCCTTTGTTTAATGTTTCTTGTTTGCAGGTTAACTTTTTCTTCCTCTTTGGCGGGCGCTTCTACGGTCTTTGACTGGCTGCTGTTGGGACTGGGAAGAAATGTTCCTGCATTGGCCGGATTTGTCTTCCCCGTAGCAATTCGTCACAACTTTGGCGGTTATGGCCTTGGGTGGAATCCTTTAGTCTTTTCTTCCCTATAATGGGGGTGTGTATGAAGTGGTGACTCCTCCCCCTGCGGCAGCGATTCCAGGGTCCCCTCTTAAAGTGGTGATATATATGGGTGTCATTAGCCATACACTGAAAGGTCGTCAGTCAACTACCCTGTGTGCGGGGATATGGGCTGGGCTGCCTGCTACACTTGCATCTCGCAGAGCATCCCCATATCCCACTTACCCTGATGTGCCCCACTTCCCCCTGGCTGAGGGGCTGGGAGGGATACACTCCCAAGGCCTAAGCCAAGGTCTTCCTACGTTCAGAAGTTTAATAAAGTTGTGGCCTAATTTTAATTCCATACCTGTTGTCACAGTCTTTATTCCTTCCTTATGATCCCTGGGGGCTGGGGCTGTCGCGGCCTGGTCACACAATGCATCTACACACTGCAGCCAACACACTAACATGTTGCGACACACCATTTGGAAAACTCTGCATTAGGGAATGCAAATATGTGTTTTTAAAAAGCTCCCTCACGCTGTGTTCATCATGACACCTCATGCTTTTTTATATATATGCCAAAACAAAAATGGATAACATGGTTTGCCATTAAAATAAATAAGTAAATGCCATCAACTACTCTAATATGAAATGACTAGAAGGGAAATAATATTTTTGGATGTGTATTCATTCACCTATTTTATGTGGCAATCCTTGTCTTGCTACCTCAGAGAAGATAGGCAGTAATAAGTCTGCAATGAACTCAGTCATTGGATAACACCAGGTACTTCATTCCTCCCGGCTTTTGTCCCAAGAGAATGGGTAGGAATTATGTCATGCAATTTGCACCTCTTTTAATGCAATTTGGTGTAGTCTATCTCCATTTTGTTTTCCTAGCGCTTTTTATATTTACTGTTTCCATTAACATACTGTATGGAACTGAGACATTTTACTGAATGATGGCATGAGAAATATTGAAATAAATCAATGGGCTGCATTTTGGAAGCCACCTTGTATTATGTGATGTGCAGAAAGCAGAGAGAATAATGCTTTTCTCCCTCCCTCACAGTACTAGAAGACATCCCATCAGTGTTATTTTTCTAGAAAAAGAGGTGCCGGAAGTCACTGTGAGTTCACCTTTTTCTTCTTCTTCTTTGAATGGCAATGGCACTCACCTGAGAGGTGCTGGAACTCACCTGAGAGGTTCTGGAACCCACCTGAAAGGTGCTGGAACTGAGTTCTGTTGAATTCCCCCTTAAAAAGCCCTGAATCCAATGAAATTGAATGTCTGAAGATTCAGAACTGAAAGGCTTCGGGAAATAGGCTTCCTCCCCTGAGGCGGTAAACAAAGGATGAAATGAAAGGAAGTCTTACCAGTTAGAATCTGTAATAATCACAGTGAGAGAACAAAGAACTGTTCCACCAGGCCTTTGGCCAGGGCACAGCCTGACTCCCTCCCTCGGCAATCTTCGCAGAGCTCTGGCCCAATGGTTGCCAGTGGCTTGAATTAATTAATTTTATAATGAATGATTTTAGAGTGTTGTTTGTGCTATACTTTTGTACTGTTTTATTGTTGTTAGCCGCCCTGAGCCTGGCTTCAGCTGGGGAGGGCGGGATATAAATAAAATTTATTATTATTATTATTATTATTATTATTATTATTATTATTATTATTATTATCTCCTAGATTGGTGGTGCTCCCAATTAAGGCTCACACCCCCTTCATTCCTATTAATCTATGTTTCTCCTATGTTTTGTAATCTGAGTTTGTACCCTCTGCACTTCCTGTTCTGAGACTTTCTGAGTTCTTCTTGACCTTGGGGAGAGTGGAGGAATGCTGTCAAACAACTGTGAATATGTTAACCCTCTCCCTTCCAGCGTTTCTTCTCCTAGCTGTTCCCCATCCAGTATTTCCCAGCTTCTGCCTTCTGAACTATGCCCCTCTGCAAACCACTCTTCCAAATCTATACTGTCCTCCTGCACCTGGGAAGATTCAGGATCCGGATCAGCAGCAGGGCGAGGGGGAGACTCCCACCAGTGCAGCCCTCCACAGCACGATCCCTGACAAGAACAGACAAAACAAAGTACCTTTTCACACGGCACATAGTTAAATTAGGGGATTTGTTCCCATACGAGGCAGGGATGGCCACCACCTTGAATGGCTTTAAAAAGTATCAGAGGCAGTATGTCTCTGAACATCAGTTGGTCTGAACACAGATGGGGAGAGTGCCACTTCACTCATGTTCTGCTTAGACGCTTCCCATGGACGTTTGGTTGACCACTGTGAAAGCAGAATGCTAGACTAGCTCTTTTGGCTTCAAGTCCTTATGATGCATTCCTCTTGTGTGCATTTGGTACATTTGCAAGCCACTATCTATCCACTGAGCTTCCAGTGTGATGAGTCTGAGATTGTCACCAGACAATCTCAGAATATGTAAGACATTCTGAGACTCTCGTGCAGTTAGTAAAAACTCCACACACTGTGTGGTATGTGGGAGGGCGTCCTGCTCCAAAAATGCTTCTGACACTGAGTTTTCCTTCCCAAATCCCAGCATGCAGAATTCAGGAACATCTCCAATTCCTACTGTTTCGGTTTATTGGTACATAACTGGCTTAACCTTTTTTGCAGCATTTGATGGGAAGTTGCATGGCCCAGAATTTAAACACACACATATCCTGCTTACATAGCCAGGTTCACATCCAGTCAGGAAGAAGGCTAGTTGAGAACCTCTGGACCCTTGGCTGTACCAGTTTTGTGGGTACTGAGAATTTTGTATTGTGATCCTCAACCAGCAAGTGCTACAGTCCACATAGAGCTGAATCAAAGTATTAAGATATTTATGTTGCTTGGGTGTCAAAGCTTGGCTCGCAGGAGAACACTTAACTTTGTTAGTTTTGTTTTTTTTTAAAAAAAACTAAATTAAATTTCTATTGCAAAGTATTTTTGTACCAGAACATGTACCTCAAATATTAAATCTCTAAAATAAACCCAGGGATCCAACCAACAAAGCAATAATAGGAACTGAGGTAAGTTATAAAAAACAAATATGTGAAATCAGTCACAGAAAAACTGTTGTGGACTGTCAATACAGTCAGTAAAGGTACAGTGCTACCTCTAGTTAAGAACTTAATTTGTTCTGGAGGTCCGTTCTTAACCTGAAACTGTTCTTAACTTGAGGCACCACTTTAACTAATGGGGTCTCCCGCTGCTGCCACGCCACCACCGCACGATTTCTGTTACCATCTGAAGTAAAGTTCTTAACCCGAGGTACTATTTCTGGGTTAGCGGAGTCTGTAACCTGAAGCATCTGTAACCCAAGGTACCACTGTAAAGGTAAAGGAACCCCGACCGTTAGGTTCAGTCGCGGACTACTTTGGGGTTGCGGCGCTCATCTCGCTTTATTGGTTGAGGGAGCTGGCGTGCAGCTTCCATGTCATGTGTCCAGCATGACTTAGCCACTTCTGGCGAACCAGAGCAGCGCACAGAAACACTGTTTACCTTCCCACCAGAGTGGCACCTATTTATCTACTCGCACTTTGACGTGCTTTCGAACTGATTATTTGGCAGGAGCAGGGACCGAGCAACGGGAGCTCAATTAAACTTTGATGTTTTCCCTTTAACTCTGTTACAGCTGGAGCAGCCTTGGACCCCAAAAATAATCCTCAAAAGTCTTATCTACAAATCTGGATGTAAAATATTTTACCAGACACTGGATGAAAAAACAACAACTGAGCTCTGATACCCATGCAAGGTGATCCAGAAGAAGACCATGAGCCATGCCGGATTTACGTATAAGCTAAACAAGCTATAGTTTAGGCCCCACTCTCTTGGGGGCCCCCAAAAAAATTTAAGGAAAAAAATCCTGGATGTACATTTCCAAAATATAAGAGAGAAAAAACAAATAAAATAAAACCTACATATAGCAACAGTGTTTTGTGTAGGCTCCTATGATGTAAGTAATGGGCCCCACCTGATAGCCTGCTCCCTAAAATATCACTGGTTTGCTCATTTCTATATACAGTGGTACCTTGGTTTTGAAACTTAATCTGTTCTGGAAGTCCTTTTCAAAACCAAAGCATTCCAAAACCAAGGTGCACTTTCCCATAGAAAGTAATGCAAAACAGATTAACCCATTCCAGACTTTGAAAAACAACCTCTAAAACAGCAATTTAACATGAATTTTACTATCTAATGAGACCATTGATCCATAAAATGAAAGCAATAATCAATGTACTGTACTATAAAATAAATAAAACAGTATTGTAGATGATAATTTTTTTTAAAAAAATTCTTGCCTGCACTGATGATAGTCATTGTTTGGATGGGGGGGGGGGGGCTTTTATCCATTTCTGCAGTCAAAGGACAGCTGGACATATAAAGGGCCCCATTACCTTTAGTAGCTTAGGGCCATATACAACCTAAATCTGGCCCTGACCATGAGCAATGGTATCAAAGGTTCCCTCAAAGAACCTTTGGAACTGCAGTTTCACTCCAAGAGCTACAGGTCCAAGCACTATTAATTCCCAGAATTCCTTTGGGGAAGTGTTGTTGTTGTTGTTTAATTGTTTAGTCATGTCCGACTCTTCATGACTTCATGGACCAGAGCATCCAGGCACTTCTGTCTTCCACTGCCTCCCGCAGTTTGGTCAAACTCATGTTGGTAGCTTCAAGAACACTGTCCAATCATGTCGTCTTCTGTCATCCCCTTCTCCTTGTGCCCTCCATCTTTCCCAACATCGGGGTCTTTTCCAGGGCGTCTTCTCTTCTCATGAGGTGGCCAAAGTATTGGAGCCCCAGCTTCACGATCTGCCCTTCCAGTGAGCACTCAGGGCTGATTTCCTTCAGAATGGGTAGGTTTGATCTTCTTGCAGTCCATGGGACTCTCAAGAGTCTCCTCCAACACCATAATTCAAATGCATCAATTCTTCGGCGATCAGCCTTCTTTATGGTCCAGCTCTCACTTCCATACATCACTACTGGGAAAACCATAGCTTTAACTATACGGACCTTTGTTGGCAAGGTGATGTCTCTACTTTTTAAGATTCTGTCTAGGTTTGTCATTGCTTTTCTCCCAAGAAGCAGGCGTCTTTTAATTTCGTGGCTGCTGTCACCATCTACAGTGATCATGGAGCCCAAGAAAGTAAAATCTCTCACTGCCTCCATTTCTTCCCCTTCTATTTGCCAGGAGAAGTAATGAGCTTTAAATGTCCATTGGATGTGTACGGTATGGATCTGATCACATCTGCCTCCAGCATGTGTAATTCATTAGGATAACCAGGGCAGGTTTGCTCCCAAAACAGCATCTGAAACATACCTGAAAATGTTCCAGATAACTAAGCGGTTCATCTCAATGCATTTTTGATATTGTTGCCTTTAAATTCAGACACGCTTCGCTGTATATTTATTTGTTTATTCAGTCAACTTTTATACCAATGTTTGTTGGATTAAGATCCAAGGGTGGTTTGGAATGTCGTACAGAAAACAGAAAACAACAACAACAACCCAGCAATCTACCACCAAGAAGAAAAAAATAAGTTAAGCATTTAACATAAAATCATCAGCCAAACTCAGTCCAGCATCCTTATTCCCCCCCTTTTTTTTTCTGAAGAGAGGATATTTGTTTGATGTTGCCAAATCCATTTTTGCCAATATATGAACAAGGTGTCTTTTTTCTTGATCCAATTTATCATCAAGAGAAAACTTTACAAAGAATGCTTCATAAGCATGGCACCGGGCCACAATCTTAATTGAGACATAGCTAACTGAGAAAGTTAAATAGGTGCAAGCACAGACTTCTATATATGCACCTTTACTGAAGCATACAATCTGCATCCTGTTTTATATAGGTTGCATTGGGGAAGGATGGGCAATAATTTGTAGGTTAATGGTCCATCTTCGCTGAGAAATTTGATTTAATGAGTGAAGTAGAACAGAACGCAATAGGGCATTTCATGTGAATAAGAATTTAACCTTGATGACTTACACAATTTTTGTTAACTAGCTAGAAATGAAATTAACCATAGTGAGTTACCCAATCAGTTACACATTGACTAATGTTATGTTAAACACATAGGTCTGCATTAGCAGTGCTGGTAAGATGGGGGGGGGGGCACGTAAGCTTCAAAATATTATTTTAACAGATTTATTTAGCAGTATTGCTCTAGCCTAGGCATATTTGGGACCAATTTATTTATGCAAGGGCTCTTTTTAATATCAGTAAGTTTCGCTCAGTTCATTCTGGGAACTCTTCTTAAGGACTCTTTCTGGTGTAAATAATAACATGGAAGTAGGAATGAGGGGATCTGTCTATTTTGGTTCTCAAGCTTAAATTCAGCTCACCAACTTTTGCTACAATTTGCTATTTTAAAAAACAAAAACTTTGCAAACGCTAAATCAGCATTTTCCCTAAGAAACACATTTCTATCTGCAGTTTTTGAATAAGGTAAGCATATATGCAGACACGCCCCCCAAAGGAATGCATTTTTGTCTGCTGTTTCCACTGATATATTCATTTTTACACACACTTTCTCATAATATATGCATTTTTGAAACATAAGTTGGAGAACTGCATTGAAAAATTCAGATTAGTGTGAACTTTGAAAAAGATAGCTGTGTTTTGCTTTGCATATTGTTTTGGAAAGGAAGAATGAGATAGGTGCAGTTTTAAATGCATACTGAATTAAATTCCTCCCATCCCTACAGGGGAGAGAGCACAGCTGTCTTCTCTAGAAGTATCAGAAAACCTGGGCACTGGGGGAGGAGTCCAGAACATGGCTCCCTTCCCTGCCAGCTTTACCCCTTGTGGCAAGAAGTCATGGCATGAGGCCTTCACATGGCCCTGGCCTTCTGATATTTCTGCACTGATGAGTGAGAGACACATCGTGTCTCCACCCCCATTGTTCAGCCCGGACACTGAGATCCAGCGCTGAGGGCCTTTTGGCGGTTCCCTCATTGTGAGAAGTGAGGTTACAGGGAACCAGACAGAGGGCCTTCTCGGCAGTGGCACCTGCCCTGTGGAACGCCCTCCCTTCAGATGTGAAGGAAATAAGCAGCTATCTTCTCTTTAAAAGACATCTGAAGGCAGCCCTGTTTAGGGAAGTTTTTAATATTTAATGCTGTACTGTTTTAACACTGGATTGGAATCCGCCCAGAGTGGCTGGGGAAATTCAGCCAGATGGGTGGGGTATAAATAATAAATTATTATTATTACATGTTTCAGAAGATTCTTTGCTATGAATGGAATCAGGAGCTTAAGAGGTGTGATAGGAGTATGCCAATCAGTAATCACACAGTTCAAAGATGGAGGCAACTCTTTACTAGCAAAAACATAACCTCCATAGACAGAAAGTTACCACCTCCTTGTAGCTGTCTAAGTCCCCCCTCCCTTTCAGGGATTTCCCCAAGCATTCGAAGACTTGCGCCTCTGTGCAGCCATCCTCTCCTCCACACTTTTCATGCATCTTCTGGTTCTTGGAGACCAGGGAGGAGGGGAGCTTTCCACAGCAGGATGGGGAGACACCCGTAACTCTTCACCAACCTGACCAGTCTCTGCCACTTGGCCTCCCTCCTCCCTTCAGCTTCTGCCTCTGATTCTCTCTGCCACAGACTCTTCCAGCTCTCTAAGTCCTGTTACCTCTTCAGCTTCTGACACCTCCTCCTCCCAGTCTTCTCCCTCTGACCATTATCAGTGTCCCACCACTACTCCCTGGGCTCTTAGCCTTCTTCCTTGGTGGTTCCCCAGATGGTTCCTTCCACCATTATTCTGTGCCCAACCAGTCCATGACAAGAAGAAAGACTGAGGAGAGGTGACACAGAAGAACACCACTAATCAGGGCTGATCAATCCCTTTCACAATTCTGCTTGTTGTTGGACACAAATTATAGGCCTAATAGGAGCTGCTGAGAGTCCCATGGACTGCAAAAAGATCAAACCTATCCATTCTGAAGGAAATCAGCCCTGAGTGCTCATTGGAAGGACAGATCCTGAAGCTGAGGCTCCAATACTTTGGCCACCTCATGAGAAGAGAAGACTCCCTGGAAAAGACCCTGATGTTGGGAAAGATGGAGGGCACAAGGAGAAGGGGACGACAGAGGACGAGATGGTTGGATAGTGTTCTCGAAGCTACCAGCATGAGTTTGACCAAACTGCGGGAGGCCATGGAAGACAGAAGTGCCTGGCGTGCTCTGGTCCATGGGGTCACGAAGAGTCGGACACGACTAAATGACTAAACAACAAAATACAAGCTGCATTCCAACAACATCTGGGGGACCATGGCCTACACACCCTTAGTTTAACTTAACCAGGAGCGGTTAATCTGTGCCGCTCCAAATGATGCTGAACTACACTTTTCATCATCCTTGATCATTGACCATGCCGGTTGCGGCTGATGGGAGTTAGGCGATCAAACAACATCTGTAGGGACACAGATTAGCCACCCCTGAAATAATCTGATTTTATTGGTATTTTTAGATGTGCATTTTATATTGCTTTACATAAACTGATCAGAGGCTTTTATGATTAAGTACAAACACAAACACACAACCATGTTAAATAAATAAGGCGAGTAATAGTCATTTTTCTGAGAGAGATGGCAACTCTACACAGGGTGTGCCTTCTCTAAAACAGCCTTCCCAAACCTGATGTTCTCCATATGTTTTCAGCTCCCATAATTCCCAACCAGCATCAGGGATAATGAGAACCGTAGTGCTGAACATCTGGTGGTCACCTGGCATGGGAAAGCTACTCTAAAACACCTCCTGTGACAACTGAACAACCTTTCACAAATATTTCTTTAGCCCATCCCTTAAAACGTGACCAGAAGAGAGCTTCTTTTCAGACAGAACACTTCTGAAATATTCTGTGAAGCAAGCCCAAATCAGCCACTGTCAGATAATTGCTACCCATTATGATCTACATTGAATATTAGTGTCGAGAAATGAAGTGGCTCTCTTCAGACAGAATGCAAGGCTGCCAACATGCCTACCAGAAAGAAAGAAAGAAAATGAATAGAAATTATATATAGCACTGGGGTTGCTTCAGAAGATGCTGGGATAACTGAATGCATTCCTCATGCCATTGTCACATGCCTTTTGTTCAAGGGAAAGAAACAAGGATGACAAACAAACCAACGGACTGAAAGGATGAGAGCATGAAAAGCAGTTCAGGTTCTGTGTGATTTGCTGCTGCCGGTTCCTTAGAATTACCCTAAGACTAAACACATACAGGGCAAAACAGTTCATGACAAAACGTGTTTGTGGTTTATAACTACAGCTGCCGAGTTGGCGTGACCTTTCCACTCCACTGAGGAATGTCACCATCTTATTAGTTTAGAAGAACGGTCAGCAAAATGATACGATAGAATAATATCCTGCTGCTAAAAGACAGCAGTTATCGAAGGGCTTGCATTGCAAACATCTCCTCAATACAGAGCTCGCATTGCCTGTCTTTTACTGCCTTGGAGAGCCCAGATTATTAAAACAATTCTTCTAATGTTTCAGTATACTGCAAAGCTTTTATGTCAGTGGCAAGTTGTTCCCCTCTGTCATTGCTTTGCCGTATAAGCCTCACACTCAATGGGCCAGGGCCTGTCTGCCTACCTGAAAGTTGGTGGTAGGCCAAGGAAATAGTCTGAAAGCACTTGATGCAGCCATGTTGCGCAAGCTAAGCAGGGCTCCATCTGGTCAATGCTTGGATGGGGGACTTTCAAGGAATGGGACAAGTGCTGCTTTAAAGAAACATATTTGTTGTTGAGATTCTGCCCTCAAACAGAAGATTGGTGGACCATGTGGTCATAGTGTAGGGGAAGAGTTAGAAGGTACCAGTGGCACCCTCTAACAAGAGCATAGAAGCCTAGCTATGGTATGTCATTGACTCAGACCTAATCTCCTTTTGTAGGCCAAAAACAGCTGGAGACCCAAGTTTAGGAAACTCTGGACTAGATGGTCCTGAGGGCTCCCTTTCAACAATCCACTTCTACAATTCTATGATTCCCCTCCTGTGTTATGGGCATAAGCCCCCTGATTCAATAGATTAGGGAATGGATGCAGAACATTTTTGGCCTAGTGGGCCAGATCTATATTTCCCCTCACCGTGCAGTGCAGCTTTGGCAGGCGGGCACAGCTAGTAAATTGCCAGTCATTGTTGGCATGATGATGATGCCAAAAAACTGATAGGTGGTCAGCCTCCTCCCCACTTGTCAATGCTGACCTCTGGAGGTGGGTGAGGTCTGCTTCACCAGTGCATAAAAGCTAAAGGACCCCTGATCATTAAGTCCAGTCACGGACGACTCTGGGGTTGCGATGCTCATCTCGCTTTATTGGCCAAGGGAGCCAGCGAACAGCTTCCGGGTCATGTGGCCAGGGTAACTAAGCCACTTCTGGCAAATCAGAGCAGCACACGGAAATGCCGTTTACCTTCCTGTCGAAGCGGTACCTATTTATCTACTTGCACTTTGTGCTTTCGAACTGCTAGGTGGGCAGGAGCAGGGACCGAACAACAGGAGCTCATCCCGTCGCAGGGATTCAAACCACTGACCTTCTGATCGGCAAGCCTTAGGCTCTGTGGTTTAGACCTGCATCAAACACACTGGTGAAACAGCACCAGAAAGGCTGAAATCTCCACTCACCAGCTGAAGTCTAGAAGATTCAATCCTGTTCCCTCCTAGGGTCTTCACCAGCCTGTTCTCCTCAGGGAATGAGCTGGAAAGCATCCCCCAGCAGTTCTGAATTCTGATCCTCTCCACCCATCAGCTGACATCACCCAGTGATGTCAGTTGATTGGCATGCGGGTACTGTGATGGGAAAATACTGTCAGAGGCAGAATAGCTCTGAATACCGGTTTTGCTGCAAACTGCAGGAGAGGAGAGTTCTGTTGTGCCCAGATCTTGCTTGTGTGCTTCCCGTAGAGAGCTGAGAGAAAAAAAGTCAAACTAAATGGGTTTCTGGTCTGATCTAGCAGAGCTCCTTCTATATTCTCACTGTTTTTTGGGGGGCATCCCTTTAGTCTATTATTAGATAAGAAGTGAAATACAGAGTTCTATAACCTAAACTTACCTATTCTCCCCCACTCCCAAGGCCTGAATACTTATGATTTCACGGATTTCTTCTCCCCCACCAAAGCACTCATCTTCGGAACAGTAAATGGTGCCAAGAACATTTTGATGTTGTTCCTGGATTGATGTTGGCAGCAGGTCAATGTCTGAAAAGTAATGGCCCTCCACTGATGATCAATAGCCAGCTGTCAGAGGACTGCTGTATAATGTTGTTGGCTTGTTCAGTTCCTGCTTCATGTTACTTTCTATATGGGCGAATTACCTGAACTGACATCAGGGCTGGGCCTTTGACACAAATTTCCGAGAGCTGCCTTCATTTTATGCGTTCTTTCAGATTAGCCAGCATGTTGAAAGGGCTAAATTGGCTCTGAAGCAATAAAAGTTGATCTTGAAATGATCTGGGCAACTGCTGTCATTTTCTTTGACAGAGTCACTGACTCAAAAACAAATAAATAAGAGCCGGGCTAGGAAAGTTGATCAATGTGGTCAGTGAGTAATGTACGTGTGCCCCGCCCCACTCATCAAACAAACCCACAACTAAGCAGCAAATGGAGCTTTAATTCAAATTATTTTAACGCATCCCTTTGACTGACTGAAGCCATGCTGTCAGAGGTTATTTTGTCCTGTGGAAACCACTGGTCTCTCTTCTGACTCCATGATAGACTTAAGACAAACAACTAGAAGTTTTTAAGGGCTTTATACAAAAAGAAATAGTCAGTGGAGAATGAGATCTGAAATAGATATGGCTGCTCTCTCTCTCTCTCTCTCTCTCTCTCTCTCTCTCGTTTATGTGTGTGTTAACACAAACAGAAATGCCCCCCCCCCCAAAAAAAAACCTCTGTGTAATAGTGGAAGAACAAATCTGTGAAATTAGTGGGTGAGTTTTATTCAGTTTAGTTAGATGAGATTGCTGAGGGTTCTTAAAATTCTTTTTTTACTTTAAAAAAACAACAGTGTGGAGGCTTGAAGCAGCTATACAACATTCAAGGCTCTCTGCATGTTTCTCAAGGGCTGCATCAGAAATGTGCGTTTTACTCAGAAGAAGGTCCTACTCTATTCAATGGTGCTCATTTCTCCTAGGTAAGTGAGCATCCCACTGCAGCCTAAGGGATGTGCATATGCTGTTTCAAATCACACAGCTGCTTCAGGTAGCTACCCTTGAAGGTAAAAAAAGGTAAAGGACCCCTGGACGGTTAAGTCTAGTCAAAGGCGACTATGGGGTTGCGGCGCTCATCTCGCTTTCAGGCCGAGGGAGCCGGCGTTTGTTCACAGACAGCTTTCCGGGTCATGTGGCCACAGGATTAAACCGCTTCTGGCACAACAGAACACCATGATGGAAACCAGAGGGCATGGAAATGCTCTTTACCTTCCCACCACAGTGGTACCTATTTATCTACTTGAACTGGCATGCTTTTGAACTGCTAGGTTGGCTGGGACAGAGCAATGGGAGCTCACTCCGTCACGGAATTCGAACCGCCAACCTTCCAGTCAGCAAGCCCAAGAGGCTCAGTGGTTTAGACCACAGCGCCACCTGCCATCCTTTAAAAAAACACACAATCAAAACCATATATAAAAACCCTTCAGCCACCTTGCCTAACATAAACCCAATTTCCACAGAATTTCACACACACACACACACCCCCCAACGCAAAATAGAACCTCCCACTACCCCCGTGTTCATGGGAAATGAAAAGTTTCACAAAAGTGCAGGGGATTTTCGACCCATATTTCAATACCTAAGCATAGATTCTACCTTCCTGAGAATTTCAGAGTTATTGTTATTTGACAAAAGGCGAGCTTCTGTCACATAGGTTTCTGTGGAGGGGATATATTCATTGAAAATGCTGTATTGTAACTTTTGAATATATGTTTTTTATTAAAAGAAAATAAAAGGCAAGCTTCTAGTTCTAAGTGCTGGTTTTTTAAAAATGCTTCAATGTGCATGAGCAATGCTTGCTTAAATTTCAGAAGTAAGAAGGCTTGTTATGTAAAATCCCCCATTCTTAGAGGCAAAGTTTCTGTGCGCTGTATAGCTCTTTCCCAATTTCAATGGCTAACAAATCCTGAATTAATTAAGCAAAATATTAAAAACTGCAAAATACATTACCCGAAATGAATTATGCTAATTGGCTCAATTGTCATAATGCATACGCAGGTCACAGAAACCAGTTTTCTTTACCACAGAATCTGGATCGCCTGGGTGCAGAATTTTAATTATCTTAAGACTACACCCAGAGTCCTTTAATTATTCCTCCCACTTATGCAGTCAACTCCCTCAATATCAGCTTCTCTTTGAGGAATTTTTTCCTTTTCCTTTTTACAGATCAGTCCAGTTTGTTGTCATGATTGCAAAGGATATATTTATTCCAGTAAGTTCAGCTTTATGTGTTACAGGATAGGATGAATAGGGGTTTCTTTCTTCAACCCTGTTTCAGATCACAGATTCTTAGTGATCTTGTAGCCTTGGAGGCAGAACAAAAGCAGGACAGTTAATTGAACGGAACAAGACGACGTTGGTAATAGGGACTCAGTGCTCATCAAACTTCATGTCCCAAGAAATATTGCACTCTTGGCAACCCATGACTTGCCCTTAAGGCTGAACTGGCTTGTCTCATTGATTTTTTTTCTACCCAATTTGGAAACCACAGACATGCTTCCTTTAAAAAAATAAAATACAAGTACAGGGACTGTACAAAGAGAGGAAAATTCCAGAGAGAGTGTCTGGGAACCTGCATGGCTTACACATAGGAGACCAGAATCTTAATCCCACTGTGACTAATGACTTGCCAGAAGACCCTGAGGGAAATCTCAGCCATTTTTGTCAATTGTGATACGGTAAAGGCAAACTGGTGCCTCACAAAATACAGACCCCAAGCTCATGTTTGCCCTGGTGCATGCAGGCCAGTCTTGAATCACAACTGCAATGCACTGAGAGAGCTGAATGCACACAACTCAGTATTGTTGTGGATTCTTTGTGGGTTTTATCATGGACCGGGGGAAGAGAACATTGCATGTTGCTGCTATTCCTACGTTGCCTCAGAGAAAGCTGATCAGAAATGAGTTTTGCTTGAAGGACACACCCAAGACCTTCTCGGTGTGTTTTCCACAGCATGTGGCCATGTTCAGATTCAGCAGACCAGAGCCTCTGAGGTCAGTTGATGGAAATGAGGGATTGAATTGGGGCTTGAGCCTGAGCCAGAGCTAGGTCTGGAGTTGTGGCTACTGCTGGGGCTGAGCATCCTGATATTGCCACCATTCCCTTGGGAGCTGTCCAGTAGGTTTCCAAGCAAGTTGTAGAAGTGCCGAACTACCTACCAAGTCTCAGTAACCA
The DNA here is from genome assembly GCF_965153285.1 of Podarcis tiliguerta. Classification (NCBI taxonomy): domain Eukaryota; kingdom Metazoa; phylum Chordata; class Lepidosauria; order Squamata; family Lacertidae; genus Podarcis; species Podarcis tiliguerta. Next base: position 81,112,610 of record NC_139539.1, read on the forward strand.
AGCCAGATGAGATGTTTGCATGTTAAGGCTAGGGATCCTATTCCTTGGAGGAAGTCTCACATGTTAAGAGGGCGGTGGTGATACTTCATTACCATGGAGAAGTGAAGATAACCGGCAGAAAACCTTGACGTGTAGTAGTTCTACAACTACAGATTGCCTACCAACCACAGGGCACAAGGCATCATACTTTCTGTGCCTGAAAAATGGCCCTGTTGCCTGAACTCACACAGTTCCAGATAACTGAAGAGGCTAGGAGGGTCCATGCTCAAACAACTTCGTCAGAGGTTCAGGACTTTGGAGTTCCTTTCTGATAAGCACCTGACTTGAAATTAAGCATAGACTGCCTCAATGCTGCTGCTGTAGAGAGAAGCCAATGAAAGTGGGCCCTGCAGTTAGGCACAAGGTACACATTGGGTGGCACTGTGGGTTAAACCACAGAGCCTAGGACTTGCTGATCAGAAGGTCAGCGGTTCGAATCCCTGTGACAGGGTGAGCTCCCGTTCCTCTGTCCCAGCTCCTGCCAACCTAGCAGTTCGAAAGCACGTCAAAGTGCAAGTAGATAAATAGGTACCGCTCCGGCGGGAAGGTAAACGGCGTTTCCGTGCGCTGCTCTGGTTTGCCAGAAGCGGCTTAGTCATGCTGGCCACATGACCCGGAAGCTGTACGCCGGCTCCCTCGGCCAATAAAGCGAGATGAGCACTGCAACTCCAGAGTCGTTCGCGACTGGACCTGATGGTCAGGGGCCCCTTTACCTTTACCTTTACCTTTACCTTTACACATTGCATATACTTAGATCCCCACTGAATTCTACATAAAGGGAAAGTTTGATGAGTCTTCCCATTTTGAGTCCTGCCCTTCCCTTGCTGAAATCTTCCCCACTCCAATCTAAAATAACGCCCTTTATTTGGATGCTGCTGATCTATTGGGGTGTGGAGGTGCGCGGTGAGATGAGTTAACTGGGATCCACTAGATTTAATGATTCATTTCTATAGTGGTATAGAAATGACTAATTCATGCCGCTTTGAGTTATTAGATTCAGAAGCATGAACACACATTAGACTTGCCTGTAGAGTACAGGATACAAGCATCAGAAAATTCTTCAGCAAAAGCTGATACAAGTAACAACTTCTTCTTCTTCTTCTTCTTCTTCTTCTTCTTCTTCTTCTTCTTCTTCTTCTTCTTCTTCTTCTTCTTCTTCTTCCTTGGACTGCTGAGCTACCCAAGCATCTGCCAGCCAAGATTCAGGTTGGGGTCATTTGGAGTAACTTGCTTAGAAAGGAAGCCTTTGAGCAGGCTTCACTATCAGCCCTGTGGCTACCTTTTTATTTTGTGTGTTGGTGCCTGAAAGTGGATATAGAGATTACATTTCAAAATAAGTGCATTTCTGATGCTAATTGCCTCTAATGAAAAGCTGGGCTTCAGTTGGGGCATTTTTCATCCAGCTTTGTGAATACTGCACAACATATGCCAACATCCTTTATTAGCAATACAGTGGTACCTCGGGTTACATACGCTTCAGGTTACAGACTCCGCTAACCCAGAAATAGGTGCTTCAGGTTAAGAACTTTGCTTCAGGGTGAGAACAGAAATCGTGCTCCGGTGGCGCGGTGGCAGCAGGAGGCCCCATTAGCTAAAGTGGTGCTTCAGGTTAAGAACAGTTTCAGGTTAAGAATGGACCTCCGGAACGAATTAAGTACTTAACCCGAGGTACCACTGTACCTGCAAAGCAGGATGCAGCAGCCTTATGATGAGAAAGTACTATCCATACAAAGACACGTTTCAATCATGGGAGGAAAAGCAACAGATCCTACCCCGACTCCTGAATTGTGCCACCTCCATAGCCTTCTAAAAACAAAGGTGGGGCATCACAAAAGTGGGTTAGGCCCTCTCTGCCTCCACATAATTCAAGCATTGAACATGAGGGGAACTGAATAGACAGCTTGAGGAAACAGACCACTGCCGTCTTCCGCATATGTGCCACTGGGGTGCAAAGTTCTGCCCAGCACCCCCAAAAACTAAAATCGTGTGCTGAAACGCATGTGTAGTAAAGCCCTAAGTACTAAGTAGTTAGAAAATGCTGACAATTAGCGAAAATAAACATTATTTTTTTAATGTTCTCTAAACGAATTTAAACTGTAAATGATTAAATTAAAACACGCCGTTGTGAATAACAAGCGCTGCTGCTGGCACGGCGCGTCTTTGGTAAATGAGCGCACAAAGTCGAAAATCCTTTAGTGAAACAGTAGGTATGCATTTCGGTAATACCTAGGTAGATATGTATTTTGTTTTTCTAGCTTGATCAAAATTATTTAGTATTTCATAACAGGTAGATAGTTAAGAGCTTAGGCGGCTACAGCGGTGGGCGCCTAGCACCCCCCAGAATTTGGCACCCGGGTGCCCTGCACCCCTTGCACCCCCGAGTAAAGACGGCCCTGGCTAACAGAGCAATCCTAAAGTTCTGTAGGAAGCCTGCAGAACTTATGCTGTTCAGGATCAGGGCTACTGCCAGCTGAGCAAAGATAAGCCTGGCAGAGGGAAAGCAAGTCTTTAAAACAGAGTTTGACTTACACCACCTGTTTTGCAGCTGTAAATTCCACCAGATTGTCAGGTCACATGAATGAGCTGGAAACCAGAAGCCAGATTGTTGGCAGCTTTTCTGGGGGGCACTATATATTGCTTTGTAGAGGTGCATACATCCCATGGTCTACAAGTTAGCTTCCCACTGGTGCCAGTGTGGTGTAGTGGTTAAGAGCGGTAGTCTTGTAATCTGGTAAACCAGGTTCGCTTCCCCGCTCCTCCACATGCAGCTGCTGGATGACCTTGGGCTAGTCACACTTCTCTGAAGTCTCTTAGCCCCACTCACCTCATAGAGTGTTTGTTGTGGGGGACAAAGGGAAAGGAGATTGTTAGCCGCTTTGAGACTCCTTAAGGGGAGTGAAAGGCGGGATATCAAGTCCAAACTCTTCTTCTTCCTCCTCCTCCTCCTCCTCCTCCCCCCCCCCTTCTTCTTCCCTTCCTTTAGATGCAGCTCATCTTCTGTTGAGTCTAGTGACAGTCCCTTCATGCATAGACACAGGGAGGAATCATGACCTGACTATTATCCTTCATCCTACAATGGTGGAGCAAGAAAAGAGCACCAGAAGTGTTTCTTTTGAAATAAATGTGTTTTTGTTTTCAGCTCCAAAGAGCACACTGATGCCAATTAATGTTGATTTTAAAATGTGTGAAAGTAGCTATGAATTAACAAACTTGCAGCTAATTAATTACAAGAAATGCTATTCTTCAAACCAGATGAACAGTCAGATTATCAGATTGGATTTCTCTCCCCCTGGAAATAGGTCTACAGCAATGCTTTATTTGTTTATTCCTAGTTTTATCCCACTCCACCTAAAAGAGTTATCGTCACTGACAGCACATTTTAACAGATACAGTTGGAATTTATAAAAGCTACAAGATGCCTTATCAGTTTCATCCTATTTCTCTAATTAGAGAACAGCTTGAATTCGTTTTTGGGGTTTGTTTTTTTTTTTTTACATTTTTATTGATATGTGGGAACTAGAGTTTTTCAAGCTCCTTCCAAAGCAGTCAATAATTCTCTTTTTGACCATTCCTTGAGTGGGTGGAGTAGAAACAAAACCACCCCAAAATATTATTACACTATGGGGAAGAGGGATGAGAAAAGAAACATCACCTATATTTTTATATGCACTCTACCTTGAGCTACATAGCAAGACACAGCCTTGTAGAGAAAGCATATCAAACAGCCCTCTTGAGTGCTGTGCTACTTACAGGAATGCTACATGCATTTTCTGAATATGAAATACATACAACCTTTAGCATTGTATGTATGTAGGTAAGGGAACGTTTGACTATTCTCATACAATGTGAAAACGATTGTTGTTATTTGAGCATAACCAAATACATCAGCTGTAGACAACCTGTTACATTTTTCATGGCATATCTCTCTTCTACTCAAAAAGGTCATGTCTTCTGTGAATCAAGGCTCTGATCTGTACTTGACAGTGAGGAGAGCCATACTTTGCATTAAATATATATTTATTGAAAGTCTGGCATTTTGTGAACCTTGGAAAATGAGCCATTTAAAAACTTTTGTCACCAACCATTAGAGCACGCCAGGCACTCCTGTCTTCCACTGGCCTCCCACAATTTGGTCAAACTCATGCTGGTAGCTTCGAGAACACTGTCCAACCATCTCGTCCTTTGTCATCCCCTTCTGCTTGTACCCTCAATCTTTCCCAACATCAGGGTCTTTTCCAGGGAGTCTTCTCTTCTCATGAGGTGGCCAAAGTATTGGAGCCTCAGTTTCACCATCTGTCCTTCCAGTGAGCACTCAGGGCTGATTTCCTTCAGAATGGATAGGTTTGATCTTCTTGCAGTCCATGGGACTCTCAAGAGTCTCCTCCAGCACCATAATTCAAAAGCATCAATTCTTCGGTGATCAGCCTTCTTTATGGTCCAGCTGTCACTTCCATACATCACTACAATTGCCTACATGCATACATTCATACACTACATTGCCTTACAATAAACCAAATGATCAGTCCATTGTGTGTCCATCTACTGCCTGCTTTCACTCTCGGTGGCCCTCCTGGATCTCAAGTGGAGACATCTTTTGCAACCCTGCAAGCTAATACTTTGCATATATAGAGAGAGATATATGTAAGATATATGTAAGATAACATATATTAAATAACTAAAGTGCCTTATCGGTGATAAACATTATTAATTCCAGGAAATCAAAGTAATATTAATTCCAGGAAATTTTTTTTAAGTCATCATGTACCTTTTAGCAACTAGAGGCTACAGATTTTATTATTATAATGTAAGCCACATACTCTGCTGAGGTTTCAGAATGTTGTGTGTCTTCTTTCAGGCAGAAGTAAATTCATGAGTCTTATGTGCTATTTATGGGGAAGGGGAGAGATACGATGGAAAATATTTTCCAGCTCTAGATAAGACAATGGAAGGCCAGAATAGATTCTGATCGTCAAAAAGCTATGTACAAATGTTGACCTTCCCAGTTGGTTCCTAATGTACTATCTGCCTTACATATCTCTTAGTCTTCCCTATGGTTATTTGAGCTTTTTTAAGAGGTAGAGATATGATATGCTTTATCACAGAATTCAGGAAACTGTAAACACAACTTTGCTCTTGCAATGCAGGATTTGAAAATGGTATCAATGGGAGAAATTTTATTGGTTAGAGGTAAATATTTTCTAAAATGATCTTTAGATTCTTTTTCTTTTTTTAAAAAATAGTAAACATAGCAATCTTTCTGGGAAGAACGTTCCACCAGAAACAATAGGAGTTACTTCTGAATGAACATGGTGAGTGTAACAGTGTGGAAATTATTATCATTTATTGAAATGTGCCCTGGAAGGCGATAAAGGTAAAAGGACCCCTAACCATTAGGTCCAGTCGTGGCCAACTCTGGGGTTGCGGCGCTCATCTTGCTTTATTGGCCGAGGGAGCCGGCGTACAGCTTCCAGGTCATGTGGCCAGCATGACTAAGCCGCTTCTGGCGAACCAGAGCAGTGCACGGAAATGCCGTTTACCTTCCCGCCGGAGCGGTACCTATTTATCTACTTGCAATTTGACGTGCTTTCGAACTGCTACGTTGGCAGGAGCAGGGACCTAGCAACGGGATTCACCCCATCACAGGGATTCAAACCACCAACCTTCTGATCAGTAAGTCCTAGACTCTGTGGTTTAACCTACAGCGCCACCAGGAGGCCAAAAATCACTATTTTTGTGCCATGATCTCTGGTAGGAGCAGGGAACCTATGTCTCCCCAGACTCTAGACTCCAGCTCCCATCAAGTACCCCTCCACATGGTCAGTAGCCAGAGATGGTATGAGCTATAGTCTAGCAATATCTGGAGGACCACATATTCCCTGTGTCCAGGATGTTGTGTAGACATTTATGCTGCCTTCCCTCGCTGCTTAGTTAATATGAGATGTTCTGCTATGGAGGGGTGAGTCATTTTATTTCCAGGCTGTGTCACTTTCTGCATTTATCTATGTTTTGATTTTTTTAAAAGACTTGCATATGAAATGCACGTTTTCATATATTTTCCCTCAAAATACAAACTTCTAAACACATTTTCAGTCAAAATACTCATTCCCAATTGCCCTTTCTCTCAAAGCACACACATTTTAAAACAATCTGTGTGCCAAGAACTATTTTAGAACATCTGGGAAATGTAGAGACCATTGGATATCTATGTTTCAATCTGTACCTTAGCCTGGGAGATGTATATAAATTTAATTTATATACTAATTATTGGGGGGGGGGATTCATTAAGTGTCCTTATATTCCAGTGGCAGAAAATCTCATGCAGTCCTCCAGATCCCCTTTCGCAGGGCAGTATGCTTTTGCGAAGCAAAAAGGCTTTTACCTGACACTTCCATGGAGCACTTTGAGAGCCTCCAGATCAAATTCATTAATCATCATTAAATCCTCAAATCAAATTCAAGATTAAAATTTAAGAATAAATTGGCAGCTGTAAATACTAATAAATAATATAATTAAAGTAGCAACGGATGCATTTCTGCCCACCAGTATGGGTTTTCTTTAAGACCTCTTTATTTTTCACTCTTGATATTGGCCTTGTGAGGATATTATGGAGCAGAAGAAACTTAGTATTTTTGTGGATTCCTCTCCCTCCCTCCCTCCCTTTCCTGGACACACTTCTTCTTAATTGCATTGCAAACAGCTGTGTCACAGGGGTTTTCCAGAACATTTCTAAAATATCACTCTTTCTTTTCTGTCTCCATGTCAGGATATGATTAATTAGTTTTAAGTTATTTGCAATGGAGCTGCTATGAATCTACCAGCACAACTCTGACCTCTAGTGAATAAAATAAATAAGCTGCAAAACCAGCAGTGCAGTGTCACTGTGTTGCAGAAAAAGTTCCTTTGGTGTGCGGCTGGCTGAAGAGGAGCTCCAGTATTCTGGGACCTGTCCTTGATAAATCGCCCGCTCTCCATATTTTGTCTTTTGGGAGAAGTTTTAGAAATGTTTTTACGCACCGTGTTAAAAGTCTGTGCAGCGGAAGGGTTATTTATCAGAGCTGGCTCCAGAGGAATGGCAAGGCTGGTCATTTGGGAAGACTGCAAGAATGGTAAAAGAGCACCCAAACAGTGCAACACTTCTCACTTGGATGATCATGCAGCATACAAGAAGAAGAAGAGTTTGGATTTGATATCCCTCCTTTCACTCCCTTTAAGGAGTCTCAAAGCAGCTAACATTCTCCTTTCCCTTCCTCCCCCACAACAAACACTCTGTGAGGTGAGTGGGGCTGAGAGACTTCAAAGAAGTGTGACTGGTCACCCAGCAGCTGCATGTGGAGGAGCGGAGACGCGAACCCGGTTCCCCAGATTACGAGACTACCGCTCTTAACCACTACACCACACTGGATCAAGATGTCCAGAGATATGTAATGCCTCTAACACTGGGGTGCCTTGTTCAAAAGGCCCATGAAATCCAGGAGCCAGCACTGTTCATTCATTCAGGTCTCTCCCTCCAGTCTCTAGATCAGGTATCCCCAAACTCGGCCCTCCAGATGTTTTGGGCTACAACTCCCATCATCCCTAGCTAACAGGACCAGTGGTCAGGGATGATGGGGATTGTAGTCCCAAAACATCTGGAGGGCTGAGTTTGGGGGTGCCTGCTCTTGATCTCCAGGTGTTACCCACAACTGGCATATTGTATGGCCTGCCGCTGTAATTCCCAAACTGCATCACATCTGGAGGTGCAAAGGTTAGGCACCCATCTCCAGAGCTGAATATGGGTGGATGTGCAGCCGATCTTGTTTCTTGCACACATTAATATAAATGCATGCAATGTGAAGGCATGTAAATGTATGACCACTAAGACACAGCCTGCCATTTCATAGAATCATAGAAATGTAGAGTTGGAACAACTGATTGGAACAACTGATTGGTTCAAAATTGGGAAAGGAGTACGACAAGGCTGTATATTGTCTCCCTGCTTATTTAACTTATATGCAGAATTCATCATGCGAAAGGCTGGGCTGGATGAATCCCTAGCCGGAATTAAGATTGCTGGAAGAGATATCAACAACCTCAGATATGCAGATGACACAACCTTGATGGCAGAAAGTGAGGAGGAATTAAAGAACCTTTTATTGAGGGTGAAAGAGGAGAGCGCAAAATATGGTCTGAAGCTCAACATCAAAAAAACGAAGATCATGGCCACTGGTCCCATCACCTCCTGGCAAATAGAAGGGGAAGAAATGGAGGCAGTGAGAGATTTTACTTTCTTGGGCTCCATGATCACTGCAGATGGTGACAGCAGCCACGAAATTAAGAGACGCCTGCTTCTTGGGAGGAAAGCAATGACAAACCTATACAGCATTTTAAAAAGTAGAGACATCACCTTGCCAACAAAGGTCCGTATAGTAAAAGCTATGGTTTTCCCAGTAGTGATGTATGGAAGTGAGAGCTGGACCATAAAGAAGGCTGATCGCCGAAGAATTGATGCTTTTGAATTATGGTGCTGGAGGAGACTCTTGAGAGTCCCATGGACTGCAAGAAGATCAAACGCATCCATTCTTAAGGAAATCAGCCCTGAGTGCTCACTGGAAGGATAGATCGTGAAGCTGAGGCTCCAATACTTTGGCCACCTCATGAGAAGAGAAGACTCCCTGGAAAAGACCCTGATGCTGGGAAAGATGGAGGGCACAAGGAGAAGGGGGCGACAGAGGACGAGATGGTTAGACAGTGTTCTCGAAGCTACAAACATGCGGGTGGCAGTGGAAGACAGGAGTGCCTGGCGTGCTCTGGTCCATGGGGTCACGAAGAGTCGGACACGACTGAACGACTAAACAGCAACAACAAAGAGTTGGAAGGGACCCTGAGGATCATGTAGTCCAGTGTTACCCAACCTTGGGTCTCCAGCTGTTTTCAGACTACAATTCCCATAATTCCTGACCACTGGTCTTGCTAGCTAGGCATGATGGGGGTTCTAGTCCAACAACAGCTGGAGACACAAAGTTGGGAAACAGTGATCTAGTCCAACTCCCTGCAATGCAGGAATATGCAGTTGCTCATACAGGGATCAAACATGCAACCTTGACATTGTCAGCACCACGCTCTAACCAACTGAGACGCGCTCACTCTTTTGAATGCATTTTATTAAAATTTGGGGCAAAATGCAAATATTAATATGAGATATCTTTTTTATCAAGGCTAAAAAGCTGGTCTAAATAAAAGCACAGAGCAGAAATAGAAGAGGAGGAAGAAGAAAACGAAGAAGGGGGGAAGAAAGGGAAGGAGGAGGAGGAGGAGGAGGAGGAGGAGGAGGAGGAGGAGGAACGGAAGAAGTACTCAAAATTGGTTGGCCCCTGACTAAGCCTGTGAACATAACCCCACTTGCCTCAGAGTAAGCCCCACTGAATTCAATAGGACTTACATTCAGTCACCTCAGGGTTGCCAGGAATAGTTTGATGGTTGCCAGAACATCTCAGCCAGGGTAAACAGGAATGTGTTCAGATTGCTCCTGAACGTCAATAATGACGGAGATATAAGCTCCTCGCAGGGAGAGCATTCTACACAAGGAGAACCCAGCACTAAAAAGGCCCTATCATGAACCTACACCAACCAGGCAACCCAAAATGGTAGTACCACCACCAAGGCCTCACTTGCTAAACATAGGGTCCAAGATGTTTGATACTGGGGAAAGGCACTCTTTTAGCTACTTGGGTCCCAAGATTTATGCTAGGATCTTGGGAGAGCTTCTGTACATAGAGTGCTACGTTCAAAGGCTTCCCTGCCCCAGATGTCCACATTAACTCATGGATGATGGAGGTGGGGCCAGCAAGAGCTGTGTGGCATGGAGTGTGAGGCAAAAGGGAACGACCCTGGAGCCTTTTAAAGCATACACTTCTCCTTTGGGTCCATCACAAGTGAAGGGGCTGTAGCAATAGATCTATTAGTAACTGACTTCTGTCACTCTAGCCAGCCTTGTAAGAACAGCAAAGGAATGAGTAGGACATTTGTCTGTGTTGAATTTGGATTTTAATGGGGGCTCTCTAAGCCTCTGGACTGCTTTCAGAGAAGCTAAAATAAAGCTGATTAAACAGCAGCATTGTACACAGTTTAAATCCGCCTGCAGATAATGAAGGTCAACGCGGGGTTTCCCATAAAAAGGACAGATTAGACATTTTGAACATAAATCCGGTTGATAATGAAATCTATAAACAGAAACCTTTTTTGTGTTGTATAATGCTGGGACATGACATTTGCTGTCCAGCAGCCTTTAATTTTATTGTAAATATTACCGCATTGCGTTGATTTCTGAGGAAGCATTAAGCATGGTCAAACCAGAAGTCATTCTTTAACAATGTTGCAATTAATATTCTTTTATGATGAAGGGATATAATAGGTTTTTAATCTGTTGAATAAACTATATAGCCCAGTAAACCTCAGTAAAATTAGAATTTCTCATATGCCAGGGGTGGGGGATTTTAATTCCTGTCATGTAAACTGCACAGTTTAATTAATGCTCAACTCATTAAAATATTTAGTTTCTGAGGAAGGATTCACCAATACCCAACAGTCTCTTCTAATGAGATAGTTTGCAATTGTTGGATTATTTTTGGAACAATTCCCATGGATCCAACAATGTGGAAATCTTTCATCAGAAAGCCCATCTATAGAAGTATGTTTTATGTTAAGATCTACATGAAACCACCATTGATAGCAAGCTCTATCTTTCCTTGCCAACTGATTTTCATGAAGCTGTAGAATAACTGAATTAGCATTGCTCTTAGGTAATTATTTGACTATTTTCGGATGTCATTGACTATAAACTGCCCTGAGGATATATTTGCATTGAAAGCATAACTAAGGCTATTTTTATGTTATCCAGCTTCAGTTACTAGAATTGTCTTTGGCTAAATTACCAGCACAACCTATTCCAGTGATACATTTTCACAAATCTAAATCCATGGTAATAACTCTTGAAGAGTTCCAGTGGATATATAATGTTGTGTGTTTCAAAGCTGGTTCGAAGCAAGTGCAATATTAAGTCGGCTTAAAAACACCAGAAAACTGCACCTATGTGTGCACACGTATTGTATTTCAAGAACAATACAACACAAGAAGCGTAACACAAACCTGTGTGCATACACACCAAAGAGTAACAGCATCACACTAGTATTAATAAAAAAAATACTAATGAGATCCAATATTTATGTCCCAAAGTGCTAGAACAATAAAAGGATAAGGTTTTGGGCTACAACCCCAAACCACACTTACCTGGGCGTAAAAAGGTAAAGGGACCCCTGACCATTAGGTCCAGTCGCGAACGACTCTGGGGTTGCTGCACTCATCTCGCTTTACTGGCCAAGGGAGCCAGCATACAGCTTCCAGGTCATGTGGCCACCATCACTAAGCCACTTCTGGTGAACCAGAACAGTGCACGGAAATGCCGTTTAACTTCCCACTGGAGTGGTACCTATTTATCTACTTGCACACTTTGACGTCCCCTTCATGGATCACTGCCTTGCCGTGGCGAAGGGGCTTGAAGAACTCAGAGAAGCTATGAACTATGCCGAGCAGTGTTCTCGAAGCTACAAACATGAATCTGACCAAACTGCGGGTGGCAGTGGAAGACAGAAGTGCCTGGCGTGCTCTGGTCCATGGGGTCACGAAGAGTCAGACACGACTGAACGACTAAACAACAACAACAACAACACTTTGACGTGCTTTCGAACTGCTAGGTTGGCAGGAGCAGGGACCGAACAACGGGAGCTCACCCCGTTGCGGGGATTCAAACCGCCGACCTTCTGATCGGCAAGCCCTAGGCTCTGTGGTTTAAAACCCACAGCGTCACCCACGTCCCTACCTGGGAGTAAGGCCAACTAAATTCCAAAGTTCTTTTGAGGAGACATGGTTAGAATTGTAGTCTTAGATCCTAATTAAGGTTCTGCTGTGAACGGAGTTCAGCTTACATGATATTCCCACTAGCAGAAGGGAGGCAGGCAGCATCCACCAAACTCCCCTTCCCATTGGAGCCACTTTGTGCCTCAAACATCAGTTTGGGCAACTTGGACAACCTTGTGGCTGCCACTCCCAATGTCTCCATGCATCTGTCTAGTAAACAGCATTGGGAAGATATGGGAGCCCTGCCATGGGGCTACTGTGCAGCCTTGTAAACAGAAGTAGTGCCACACCACCAGCTTCCAACCCACAGACCCATTCTTGCTGGATGCCATAGTCAGTGGTTTAAAAGGCCGCTGAAAGATCAAGGAGGATCCCCAGCCCTTTTTCAGTATAGGTCATCTGTCGGGGTGTTCAATGTTGACTCAGTCTCAAATGCAAGCCTGTACCAAAATTGCAATGGGTCTAATTCATCCAAGAACATATGAAGCTAGATAGCCACTACCCTCTCAAGTACTTTCCCTAAAAGGGAGATATTGACAACTTCTGAAATCAATGAGGAGTGGGTGCACTACAGTCTCCTTAAGGACCACATGAACCCAGCCTTCCTGCAAAGATGCATTGCCCACACTTTTGATCTACCTAATCTATCCCCACTGGGTACGAAGGGTGTGGAGGTAGTAGCATCATCTTAGATGCCTTGTCTTAATTATATGAAAATGATGTACCATTGGTATCTGACAGCTAGTAAAATTGCAAAAATGTATAGAACCAGTTCAAATGTGTGCTGGAAATGTAAAAGGAAAGGGGGTACGTTTTATCATATGTGGTGGTCGTGTGGGGTGGTAAAAGCTTTCTGGGAAATGATATATAATGAGTTGAAAAAAAATGTTTAAGCTAACTTTAGTTAAAAAACCAGAGGCTTTGTTGTTAGGCATTATAGGTGTAGAACTACCATATCTATCTATCTATCTATCTATCTATCTATCTATCTATCTATCTATCTATATCAAAGACTATTTATGTATGCAATGACAGTAGCAAGGCTGCTTCTTGCCCAGAGATGGGAAGAAGAAGTACTGACCAGAGAAGAGTGGCAGACCAAGCTAATGGAATATGCAGAAATGGCAAGAATGACGGGAAAGATCAGAAATCAGGAAGACCAAGTATTTTTAAAAGAATGGAATAACTTTCTAACATATTTGAGATATCACTGTAACAGCTGAAATCATTGGCAGCAATACAATGACACTTGGAATGTAACATGGATTTTGGATACTATGATTATATAACAGATAGATTACAGTAAAAGATGCAGAAATAAAATTTAGAATTGGTACCCATGGAGGGAAGGAAGGAGGTCTCAAGAACCCTTTCCTTTTTTAAAATGTGTGATAATGTTATGTTACGGTGTATAACTTTTATGTAAAACTAATAAAGATATATATATATATATATACAGTGGTACCTTGGGTTACAGGTGCTTCAGGTTACAGACTCCACTAACCCGGAAGTAGTACCTCAGGTTAAGAACTTTGCTTCAGGATGAGAACAGAAATCATGCAGTGGCGGCAGCGGGAGACCCCATTAGCTAAATAATAATAATAATACAGTGGTACCTCGCAATACGAATGCCTCGGAAGACGAAAAACTCGCAAGACGAAAGAGTTTTTCGTTTTCTGAGTTGCTTCGCAAGACGGATTTCCCTATGGGCATGCTTCGCAAGATGAAACGTCTTGCGCCTTTTTTTAAAAACCGCCAATACATTCCTACGGGAAACCGTCAATACACAGTGGTGCTTCGCAAGACGAAAAAACTCGTAGAATGAAAAAACTCGCAGAACGAATTAATTTCGTCTTGCTAGGCACCACTGCAATAATATTTTTTTTATTTATATCCCACCCTCCCCAGCCAAAGCAGGGCTCAGGGCAGCTAACAATAATAAAATAATACAACGTTCTAAAATCATTTCATGGTACCTCAGGTTAAGAACAGTTTCAGGTTAAGAACAGACCCCCAGAATGAATTAAGTTCTTGACCTGAGGTACCACTGTATTAAAAAAATTAAGTGCCTTGTCTTGTGAATGCTTTAATAAACCTCTGCCTTCTTCCCATTTAGCTGTAAAGGTAAAGGCAAAGGGACCCCTGACCATTAGGTCCAGTCGTGACCGACTCTGGAGTTGCGGCTCTCATCTCGCTTTATTGGCCAAGGGAGCCGGCGTACAGTTTCCGGGTCATGTGGCCAGCATGAATAAGCCACTTCTGGCAAACCAGAGCAGCGCACAGAAACGCCATTTACCTTCCCACTGGAGTGGTACCTATTTATCTACTTGCTCTTTGACATGCTTTCGAACTGCTAGGTTGGCAGGAGCTGGGACCGAGCAACAGGAGCTCACCCCGTTGCAGGGATTCGAACCACCGACCTTCTGATCGGCAAGTCCTAGGCTCTGCGGTTTAACCCACAGCGCTACCTGTGTCCCTCCCATTTAGCTGACCTTGCTCTAAACCAGCATTTCCCCAAACCTGCGTCTCCAGCTGCTGTTGGTATACAACTCCCAACATCCCTAGCTAGCAGAACCAGTGATCAGGGATGATGGGAATTGTAGTCCAAAAATCAGCTGGAGACCCAAGTTTAGGAAACCCTGCTCTAAACCAACAAGACCAAAATAATTCAGCCCTTCTAGGGAAGATGCTTTACCCCAGTGATAATTTCAGTTGTCATTTTCAGCATCTTTTCTAGGATGGAAGAGAATCCACAAAGGCAGGAAGAAATGTCTCCTACTGTGTTATCTCTAGTTAAGGAGGCTCTGGTCTGGCAACTCTGGTTTTGATGCCGATTTGCTATACCACGAGCACTGTAGTTTTGGAAAACTTCAAGAAGAAGGATTAATTCTTTAATATTGAGAAACTACTTATAGCAAGCTACCTACAATAAGCACAGTACTCAAGTAAAAAGAAAGTATTATTTTTAATACACTGTTCCTGGTTTGCATTATTGTGCCTTCAATTTGCAATAATAGGCTTCTGTGATTCTGAATTTTCATTGCAAGGGAGTTCTGATCACAGCAGACCTGCCTGTAATGCTTGTTCTGATTCAAATGTGTGAAATTAATTTTCAAATGCAATGGGCAGCCGAGCTTCAAATCTACAGAAACAGACCCTGTGAGTACAGAAGAGTTGTCAGTAATTTTCTTGTGTTCCCTTGCATAGCAATACCCACTGCCTTAGATCGGAAGAGGTTGCTGTCAATCATCCTTTTCTCTCCCCCCCCCCCCCCGCTCCCCAAGCCAACAAGAGCCTCTTTCTCTTTAGTGAAGCTGTGTTGGAGCTGGCTTTGCGACGGGGAGAAAAACACCAGTAGGTGGAAATCAAATCAGACAGTACATCTGTCATAAACTGGAAAAATAAAATGAAACAATGTGGATACAATTACAAATGTAAAAGGGATTTCAGCTGATATGCACTGTAATATTTATATCCTGCATTCTAGTCTCACGGTCGCCAACCAGAGACCCGTGGAATTCCTATGAGCTCTACAATACTCTCCCCCTCCTGGCTTTCCAAAACATACACTGTCCCCAACAGTGGACATGGAACATAGCAGTCAGAGTTAATAGTCTAACCCAGTGTTTCCCAACTGGGGGCAATATGGCCCCCTGGGGGACCCCAGGATGTTCCAAGGGGGCCACAGGTGAAAATTGTATTGGCAAAACCTATTGGTGTTTCGCAACTTTCCGACTAGTTGCAGGACCTTAGCCAGACCTAGCAGAGTAAACGCAGAATCCACGAAAACAATTGGCAACTTGGCTGCAGACAGGATGGACGAAGCAGGAACCAGGAACTTGTAGTTAGGTGTTTATTATATACAGTGGACTATTTACAGGAACAGAACACAGATCTTTAGCTTGCTCTCTCATACACGACTCACAACTCCTACACTGACATACTGAACCACTGAACTAACAGTTAGTAGGCCATTAATCATTATTCCCGTGAGAGAGCTTGACCAATCATGGAGCTGTCTCCATGCCTCTGTATCACCAGGCAGATTTACTCCTTCACATTGCCTTGGCTGTCTGCCAAACCCTAATTGACTCTGTGTGAGTAGCTGCACGTATTCAGATTCTCAACAAATTGCATAAATGGGGGGGGGGCACAGCTCGAGGCTAGGGGGCCACAGAGGAAATTGAAAAGTGAAGGAGGGAATCTTTTTTTTATTATTATTTTAAAAATCCAGATTGGCTTGCTACCCACTTGGCCAATCAAAAGCGGGCAAGGGGTAGCCCACCAGGGCCCAGTGCTCCTTTTGGCCACAGGCGTTTTCTTGGAGCAGTCCTGGTTCGTTTCTGGTGGGAGAGGGCAATCACTGAGGCTCCCATTTGATCAGCAGAGCCCGCAATCCAGAACCCTTAGGTCAGGTAAGTGTGGTGGTGGGGTGGCAATGGGTAGGGCTGGGCAAGCCAGAGCTGCTTGTTGCTGCTACCAGTGCTAGGCCCGGTGGTCTCCTGGGCCTGACTCTGCAATCCACCTCGCAGATCAGGGCCATCGGATGTTGCTGAGGGGTGCAGGGCAGAACCTCAGATTTGTATTAATTTTTACTTATTGGGGGCAGCTGCCTCCCCCTTGGCTACGTCCATGGGGGGGGCACAGGAAGGAAAAAAGGTTCAGAAGGGGGCCACAGTTGGAAAAATGTTGGGAACACTGGTCTAACCTACCTCACAGAGTTGTTGTGATGATAACATAGGGAGGAGGAGAACCATGTACGCTACTTAATTCCTTGTAGATAAGGTGAGATATATACATAGTAACAAATAGATAACAATCATTTTGGCTTTCCTAGGTTTCTTGAGGATGTATATTCTTAGAGAAGGGGGTCCAAGATGGATGGGATTTTCTTAAGGGTGAAATATCGAAGGCACAAATGCAGACAATTCCAACAAGAAAGAAACGTGGGAAGCACAGGTGTGTTCCTGCATTGCACATTGGGTCTCTAGATGGTCTTTCTTGCACCTGTTCAGCTCTGTGCTTCTATGAATAGCAATTCTTCACAAAATCGCTGATGCTGGGTGAAAGTCCATGTCTGCAGGCATTCATTGCCATCATGTTCTGTGGTATGAGTCATTTTCCCTCAGCACATTAGATGTTCACTGTAGCTTCCTGTTTATAAGAGGAATATACCCATAGTCATTAACTGTTTCCGCAGACTTATTTTGCCTTAACGGCATTCAGGGATATTACAAGGTGAGAATAACAGCTTTTGGAAGATTAAAGAATCTTTAAATTTAGCTGCCCACACCCCGTCCAACAACCATTTATCTTCCGTAAACCTTTTCATTGGCCTGAAGAACCCCAGCACATCTATCAAGGACCCTGCAAAGGATTTGAAGGCATCTCAGGGACATGGAACCTGTTATTCTCAAGATGTTGGACTCCATCTCTCATAATCCTTGACAATCGGCCATGCCTGGTTGGGGCTGCTGGGAGTTGGAGCCTCCCTGTTCTAGATCCTGCAATATATTAATGAAGGACAACCTGTTGTTGTCTAGTCATTTAGTCGTGTCCGACTCTTCGTGACCCCATGGACCAGAGCACACCAGGCACTCCTGTCTTCCGCTGCCTCCCGCAGTTTGGTCAAACTCATGCTGGTAGCTTCGAGAACACTGTCCAACCATCTCGTCCTCTGTCGTCCCCTTCTCCTTGTGCCCTCCATCTTTCCCAACATCAGGGTCTTTTCCAGGGAATCTTCTCTTCTCATGAGGTGGCCAAAGTATTGGAGCCTCAGCTTCACCATCTGTCCTTCCAGTGAGCACTCAGGGCTGATTTCCTTAAGAATGGAGAGGTTGGATCTTCTTGCAGTCCATGGGACTTTCAAGAGTCTCCTCCAGCACTATAATTCAAAAGCATCAATTCTTCGGCCATTAGCCTTCTTTATGGTCCAGTGAGGAGGAATTAAAGAACCTTTTATTGAGGGTGAAAGAGGAGAGTGCAAAATATGGTCTGAAGCTCAACATCAAAAAAACCAAGATCATGGCCACTGGTCCCATCACCTCCTGGCAAATAGAAGGGGAAGAAATGGAGGCAGTGAGAGATTTTACTTTCTTGGGCTCCATGATCACTGCAGATGGTAACAGCAGCCATGAAATTAAAAGACACCTGCTTCTTGGGAGAAAAGCAATGTCAAACCTAGATAGCATCTTAAAAAGCAGAGACATCACCTTGCCAACAAAGGTCCGTATAGTAAAAGCTATGGTTTTCCCAGTAGTGATGTATGGAAGTGAGAGCTGGACCATAAAGAAAGGCAACCTAGAATGCATTAAATACTCTCCTGGGACTATGGTGGTCGAGCTATCTTCTCCCTCATTGCTGGTCTTCTCACTGAGGGCTCCTATAAGCTTCTGAGGAGCACAATGGTTTTCTGACACATCCTGGATTTCACTGTTTTATGTGACTGAGAGCCAGTCTCTTTTATTGTAACAGACATGGGGTAGGGAGGTAGGAGACAGAAATGTCAAGCAAGGATAAAAAGTTGGCTCGAGGGAAGACAAGGTTATAAGCAGAAGTAACCATCAGAAAAAACCCCAGGATCCACCAAGAACACAGCGTGAAAATCAGGTGTGCTTTCCAAAAAGGATTTCTGAGCTCTATGCATAAGAAAAGAATTAATGCCTCTTACCTCTTTGGAAGGAAAAACCAGGGATCATAAAATATGATTGTCCCCAGTGAGAATATATAATCAGTGTACCTCCTTAGTATCATAGCCTCTCTGCTGGCGATTTTAACACTTAGGTGCCACAAAATACAAGGTGATACGCTGTTATCGCGCCTATTCACCCACCTCATTAGGAGCTGACTTTTACCTTGATTGGCATATTTATCTAAAGCAGAGTTTCTGCTCTTCCCTTGAAATATAAATCATCCTAACTGACTCATGCTTTGTCACCCTCTGAAGCCTGAGTCTGATTTTATTAATCCGCTGGCAAAAATATATTAGGTGAGCAGCAGATAAAAGGGAATAATAAATTAGCAGGATGGTTTTTAATAGACATAGCCCTCTTCTGAAGGAGAAGAAGAAAGAAGCAGCTAAATGTTAACACTAAAAAAGGACAAAAATTGGACATGGCTATGTAGGGAACTAGTGAAAGAATTATTTCAGATGGTGTCAGTTCTTATCATGATAAGGCTACTGCTCCTATTGCTGAGTTATCTAACTCATATTATGAAGTTGACAGTTTCCTTGCTTTCTTGATTCTGCCCATGGACATGTTGAGGGATGGGAAATCTGTCACCCTCCAAGAGTTGTTGGACTTTCTCTCCCATGAGCCCCAACCAACATGGTCAATAGTCAGGGATGATGGGAGTTGTAGTCCAACAATACCTGGAGGGTCACAGGCCATGGGGAACAACTATATATACTGACCCTGATCCATTGATTTCAACGGGCTTAACTTTGTGTTGGATTGAGACCAGTGAATTATTGGCTAATAATAGGGCAATAATTCAGTGGTAAAGTTTATACCATGGGTAGGCAAACTAAGGCCCAGGGGCCAGATCCAGCCCAATCGCTTTCTAAATCCAGCCCATGGATGGTCCAGGAATCAGTGTGTTTTTACATGAGTAGAATGTGTCCTTTTATTTAAAATGCATCTCTGGGTGATTTGTGGGGCCTGCCTGGTGTTTTTACATGAGTAGAATGTGTGCTTTTATTTAAAATGCATCTCTGGGTTATTTGTGGGGCAAAGGAATTTGTTCATCCCCCCCACCCCCCAGTGGCACTGCATTATAAAATAAGAGAATGTGGAAATTTAAATTCACACACACACACACACACACACACAACAGAACAAAACAAAACATCATCTGGGATCAATCCTTTGACCAGGAAATTTTGCCTACGTGCTATTTGATTCAGCTTCCCAGAAAGCAATTAAGAAGCTGGTGAAGGCCAAGAAGAGTGAGCAGAGGGAGTTATTCTGCCTAGAGATATGCAGCCTTGGATACAACTTTGCTATTGGTCAAGGTCTCCACTTAGGCATGATGACTCATGACCTCCCTTACTAGATAGTTTTTGGTCAGTGTGGTGTTCTGAGAGTCATTTGGAGTTTGTTAAGTGAGAGAGTTAAGATCTGTATCTGTATCCTGCATATAGTAACTTGTGAGTCTGCTGTAAATAATAAACACCTCTAAGTAACCAAGTTACTGGTAGCAGCGTCTTGTTCCTGCTTCATCCATCCTGCCTGCAACTGATTGCTTCTGGAAGTCTGTGTATGCTCTGCTATATTCAACTGGGTTTGACTAAGATCCTGCACCAGGTTAAAGTTGTTAAACATCAATATCTTTTGCACCACAAGCTTCAGAAAGCTTGCTGCCTGAAATCCCAGATAACCATTACCAATCAGTGTAGATCACTGGTCACAAACTGGTGGGTCAAGACTCATTAGTGGGCCAGGGCATGATCCAAGGTGGATTGCAACAGAAACACTAAAACCATGTCCAGACGCTGTGCATCCCATTTCACTCTGCTGCGGTCTCCCTTGCCTGGGCTATGTGGCAGCACCCATGAAGCAATGATGGCTTCTAGTTAAACCCAGTGAGATTTTGGCAAGATCTTGTGAGATCTCGCTGGGAACTGGCAGTGCTGCCAGGACCACTTCTCTGCTGGCAGTGGGGGAGGGACACACATGGGGGTGCCACCTCTTGGTCTTCCACCACTTGAGGCAGCTGCCTCACCCTGCCGGCCATGACCATGTCAATATCTGGAAAAAAAGGGAAAAAAAGAAATTTATCCCCAAATGCATGTTCGGATGGGTCCTGAGTCTGAAAAGGTTGAGGACACCTGGTGTAGACCAACAAAGTGACTTAAAATTTAAAGCATGCTGCGTGTTGAAGGAGAACTATATGAAAATGATGTATTGGTGGTATTTAACACCTATAAAATTAGCAAAGATGCGTAAGACTGCTTCAAATGTTTGTTGGAAATGTAAGGAGAAGGAAGGCAGGTTTTACCACATGTGGTGGATGTGCAAGATAACAAAAACATTCTGGGAAATGATTTGCAATGAGTTGAAAAAAAAAGTTTAAAATAACGTTTGTGAAAAACCCAGAGGCTTTTTTATTAGGAATTTTAGGTGCAGAGATACCAAAGGAGTAGAAACGATTATTTATGTATGCAATGACAGTAGCACAGATACTACTGATGGAAAGAAGATGGAAAGAAGACCAAGTCCCGGCCAGAGACGAATGGTTGATGAAGGTGATGAATTATTGCCGAAATGGCGAAATTGACCAGGAAATTCAGAATCTAGGAAGAGAAGAACTTTAAGAAGGAGTGGGGAAAATTTACAATGTATTTAAGAGAACACTGTAAACAACTAAAAACTTTGGCAGGTTTTGAGTAACGCTTGTAATGTATCAAAAAAATATGGTAAAAACAGATTATTTAAGAAAAATAGAGAAAATAAGAGAAGCAGTTGGGAAAAGAGTGGTAATGGTAACCATGGAAGGGTGGAGGGGTGTCGAAGGAGTCAAGGAATCCTAAATGGTGATGTTGGCGTTTAATGTTTGAATTTTAATTTGCAATGTAGAACAATAAAAAAGATTTGACAAAAAACAAAGCTATACAGACCAACAGTCTCACTTCCTTTATCCCTGTATGTTTTCTTTGTTAAGTTTTGCATCCCACCTTTGCATTCCTGGAGTTATCCCATAAGCCAGGAGTGAGGAATTTTTGGCCCTCCAGATATTGCCCAAGTACAACCCTCAACAGCCCAGGCAAGCACTGCCAATGGCTTTGGATAATGAGAGTTGTAGTTCAGTGACATCTGGAAGGCCAAAGCTTTCTCATCCCTCCCATAAGGCTTTCATGGCAGGAGTCCCACATGCATTGGAGAGCTTTTCTCCATGTATGAGACAATGCAGAGAACTGCAGATTGCAAAGGATGACCGTGTTTCAGTTCACGTATTTCAGCAAGTGCAGATTAGATTGGTTCACCTTTAACTGGAAAGTGAATCCTATTTGTCCCTGCATCCCTATTGATCTGTTTATAGATTGAGGAACAATGGGTCCCTACTTAAGTTTTGTGACATCTTATACAGGAAGTGTTATTTCACAAAGCAAAACACTGGTGGAAAAGTCTGTTATCAGGGTGAGTGCAAAAGAGATGTGCAAACAGATGTTTAGACACTTGCAACCTGCGAAGTGTGTGTTAAAACAATGACTGTATTCATAAGGCTGTTAAATAGGATTCTGTGTGCGTTACACAATTAAAGGAGAAAAGCTGAAGGAAATATATGTCTACCCATGATTGTGGAAAGGGAGGGCAACTTACATTTCTTTTGAAGCTTAAAACAAAATGAAGAATGTGGTTAAAAATAGAGAAAATGTATATGTATATATTACATCACATCACCTTGCCAACGAAGGTCCGGATAGTTAAAGCCATGGTTTTCCCAGTAGTGATGTATGGAGCATAAAGAAGGCTGATCGCCGAAGAATTGATGCTTTTGAATTATGGTGCTGGAGGAGACTCTTGAGAGTCCCATGGACTGCAAGAAGATCAAACCTCTCCATTCTTAAGGAAATCAGCCCTGAGTGCTCATTGGAAGGACAGATCCTGAAGCTGAGGCTCCAATATTTTGGCCACCTCAAGAGAAGAGAAGATTCCCTGGAAAAGACCCTGATGTTGGGAAAGATTGAGAGCACAAGGAGAAGGGGACAACAGAGGATGAGGTGGTTGGACAGTGTTCTCGAAGCTACAAACGCGAGTTTGACCAAACTGCGGGAGGCAGTGGAAAACAGGAGTGCCTGGCGTGCTCTGGGCCAAGGGGTCACAAAGAGTCGGACACAACTAAATGACTAAGCAACAACATATGTATATATGTATATGTGTATACAGTGGTGCCTCGCAAGACGAAATTAATTCGTTCTGCGAGTTTTTTCGTCTTGTGAATTTTTTCGTCTTGCGAATCACCGCTGTGTATTGACGGTTTCCCATAGGAATGCATTGGTGGTTTTAAAAAAAGGCGCAAGACGTTTCATCTTGCGAAGCAAGCCCATAGGGAAATCTGCCTTGCTGTGATGGCCTGGGATTCCGATTCGGAGGATGAAACAGAGGAATCCCGGCCTGCACAGGAGTCCCCGCCTCCAGGGCCGGCTGAACTGGGGCAAGGCCTAGATGCTGAAGAGCCTGCACCTGTGGCAGTGCATCAGGAGCTGGCCCCAGGTGAAGCCCTTCTGGCCCCAGAGAGGCTTGACGACTCAGTGGCCACAGGTGAGCCTCCTCCAGGGCCCAGTAACCCTTCGGCCTCTCCTGATCTGCAGAGGTTTAGAGCAGAGAGGCGAAGGGAACTGGTTGCCCCCAGGAGGAGTGCTCGCCTTAAGGCCAGAGGAGGCGGGGCTCCTGGGGGCCGGGACCGCCCCTGGCCTTAGAAGAGGATAAAAGCCCAGTCAGCCCGGCCCCAGGTTGCGGGAGCAACGTCGTTGTTGGCTTCGGACCTTCCTGCGTTCCTGATCCCTGCTCGGCCTCCTGTTCCTGACTATCCGGTACTCCTGTTCCCTGCTCGGCCTCCTGTCCCCGACCATCCGGTGTTCCTGTTCCCTGCACAGCCTCCTGTTCCAGCGTTCCTGTTCACCGCCCGGCACTCTGCCTCGGACCTTGCCCCTCTTCGTGTGGACTCTGCTACACCCAAGGTACCTTACCCCCGGGACCAGCACAGTTTGCTCCCGCCACCTCCCGCACTCCCCCTTCGTAGGGGTGCGTTCGGGAAGAGCCAGAGGCCATGGCTGAACAGGCGGCTGCACTGGTGGCTTTGGCCCAGGAGAACCAGGCCTTGTCTCACACCGTGCAGCAGCTCAGTGACGCGGTTGAGGCACTTCAGCAACGCTTGGAAGCCCTACCGGCTCCTGGGGCCGACGCCCCGGCTCCGGGCAAGTACCCAGTGGCTTTGCCTGAGAAATTTGATGGAGCCCCGGCCAGCTTTCCCATGTTCCTGGCCCAGGCCAAACTGTATATTCAGGGGCGAGCCCGGAACTTTCCTGACGACCGTACCAAGGTGCACTTTTTGATTAGCTTGTTAAAGGACCAGGCGGCCAAGTGGGCGTTGCCGCTACTCAGGCAAGACTCCCCCTTGCTGGCAGACTATACGGGGTTTTGCAATCGTTTGGAGGCCGCGTTCGGCAACCCCCAGAAAGAGAGTCAAGCCAACCGGGCGATTCGGCATTTGAAACAGGGCAAGTCCACGGTGGCCACATATACCACGGAGTTTCGGCTGTTGGCACAGGACTTGACCTGGAATGACTCGGCACTGCGGGACCAGTATCTCGAAGGGCTTTCGGACGAGGTACTGGACCAGTTGGCCACAATGGAACGCCCCACCACGCTGGACACTCTCATTCAACGGAGTCTACAAATAGACGACCGGTTGGAGGATCGTCGTCAGGCCCGGGGTCGCCGACACTTCCAGTTCACGGCACCAGCTTTTTCCGGCAGCCCCACGGTCACAACTGATTTAACGGAGGAGCCTATGCAGCTCGGGGCAGTGCGGCCACGCCTTTCCCCCGCAGAGAAGGCGCGGCGTCGGGATGGAAATCTCTGTCTTTACTGTGGCGGAAGTGGACACTTCGCTCGGTCCTGCCCTGAGAAACGCCAGCCGCAGGGAAACCGCCAACCCCAGTAGCTGATGGCCCTAGCTACCGGGGGTCCCAAACCGTACAGAATGGGCCCGCACCAATGGACTTGCAACATCTTATGGTTTCGGTACGTTTATACCCTCCAGGTGGGCCCTGGATCCTCACCCATGCTTTGGTAGATTCAGGGGCAACCCGCTCCTATATGGACGCTGCTTTTGCCGCCCATCATCAGGTGCCACTTCGGAACAAGCCAGTACCGGTCCAGGTGGAAGCGATTGACGGACGACTTCTGCGGTCAGGTGCCGTTACTCAGGAGACCCAGCCTCTGGTCCTGTGTCTCCAGCAGCACCGGGAGTTGCGAACTTTGGACATTGCCTCTATGCCCCGCTTCCCCCTGGTGCTCGGGATGGACTGGCTGGAAGCCCACAACGTTCAGATTGACTGGGTCAAACGGACCGTGCACTTCCCAGTCCCATGTTCCCATGCTCAATCCGGAACGCTGGCGTCCGCGCCCTCAGAGGAGGCAGCACCCACGCTCCCAGCCGTGTACCAGGACTACCAGGACGTGTTCGAGGAACGGGGGGCGGACCAGCTGCCGCCGCATCGGCCTTTTGACTGCGGCATAGACCTCCAACCCGGAGCGCCTTTACCAGTGAGTCGCTTATATTCCCTAACAGAGCCAGAGCGCGAGGCTTTGCAGGACTTCTTGCGCAAGAACCTGGAGCGTGGGTTCATTAGGCCGTCCACCTCGCCCACCGCGGCACCGGTGCTTTTTGTTAAGAAGAAATGTGGGGAACTCCGCCCTTGCCATGATTACCGAGCCCTGAACAAAATTACCGTCCCAGACCGGTACCCCTTGCCCCTTATCTCGGAGCTGCTGGAGCGGGTGCAAGGGGCACAGGTGTTCACCAAGCTGGACCTCCGGGGGGCCTACAACTTGATTCGGATCCGAGCCGGGGATGAGTGGAAGACAGCGTTTGGGACCCGGTACGGGCAGTTCGAATATTTGGTTATGCCTTTCGGTTTGTGCAACGCGCCTGCAGTGTTTCAACGCTACATCAACCACGTGTTTCAGGACTTGTTAGACAAGTACGTGGTGGTGTATTTGGATGACATACTGATTTACTCCCGTGACCCGGCCCGCCATGAGGGACATGTCCGGACCGTGCTGCAGCGCTTGCGTGAGCACCGTTTGTACGCAAAGCTCAGCAAGTGCGAGTTCCATCAGCGGACTGTGGACTTCCTTGGTCACCGGCTCTCTCCAGATGGGGTGCAAATGGACCCGGGGAAGGTGACAGCGGTTCAAGAATGGGCGGCACCCCGGAACCGCAAGGACCTACAGCGTTTCCTGGGGTTCGCCAATTACTACCGGACCTTCATCGCTGATTATGCTCATCGCACCACCCCGTTGACCCGGCTACTGCGCCCAAAGACGCCGTTTTCCTGGGACAAGGAGGCAGAGGAGGCGTTTCAGGGGTTGAAGGCCTGTTTCCAGAGGGCACCAATCTTACAACATCCTGACCCCTCTCGACCCTTTGTGGTGGAGACCGACGCTTCCAGTACGGCTCTCGGTGCCGTCTTGTCTCAACAGATTGGTCCTGAAGCGCCACTCTTACCCTGTGCCTTCTATTCCCGCCAGCTCCTACCAGCGGAGCGTAACTATACTGTGTGGGAGCGGGAACTACTGGCCATCAAGGTAGCCTTTGAGGTCTGGCGCCACCATCTTGAGGGGGCACGACATCCGGTGGAGGTGAGAACCGACCACCGGAACCTGGAGTACCTCCAGACCACCCGCAAGCTGAACCAAAGACAGATCCGGTGGGCGTTGTTCTTTTCCCGGTTCCAGTTCCGGATCCGCTACATCCCTAGCTCTCAGAATCAGAAGGCGGATGCCCTGTCCCGGAAACCTGAAGACAACGCAGACACGGTACAGCAAGCAGAACCCACCACGATCCTACCTCCGGCTGCATTCCTGGCCACCCAGGAGGCGCAGCCACTGCAGGTTCGGGTGCGGGAACAGCAGCGGGTCGACGCTTGGGCCCAGGAACGACTCCGGGAGCTGGCTGAAGGGTCCAGCCCACAGTATCCGGGGCTGGTCCTGCATCAGGGCCTTCTGCTGCACCACGGTCGTCTGTACATCCCGCCAGGGCCACTACGGCTGGAGGTTCTCCGGATGGCCCATGATGCCCCAGCAGCGGGGCACTTTGGACGGTATCGGACCACCCATCTGGTCAGTCGAGAGTTTTGGTGGCCCCGCCTGAAGGCTGACGTGGCTCGCTACGTTGCTGGTTGTGATGTCTGCCGGCGCGCTAAGGGACCTACCGGGCGACCTCCCGGCCTACTTCAGCCATTGCCAGTTCCACCGCACCCTTGGCACACGGTTTCGTTGGACTTTGTAGTGGACTTACCCTCGTCTCGTGGCTGTACCTGCCTTCTGGTTTTCTCCGACCATTTCACCAAGATGGTGCACTGCGCTCCCTGTCCATCTGTACCCACAGCCAAGGAAACTGCTCAGCTGTACCTTCAGCATGTCTTCCGCCTGCATGGCCTACCTGAGCGCGTGGTGTCCGACCGGGGCGTTCAGTTCACATCCCGGTTCTGGCAAGCACTACACCAGACCCTCGGGACGGAGGTCTGCCTCTCGTCAGCCTATCACCCACAGACCGATGGCCAGACGGAACGGGCGAACGCGGTGCTGGAGCAGTACCTCCGGTGTTACTGCAGCTACCAGCAGGATGACTGGGTCGACCACCTGGCATTGGCGGAGTTCGCCTACAATAACGCGGTGAATGCGTCCACCCAGCAGACCCCGTTCCAGGCCAGTTATGGTTATCATCCACGGCTGTTTCCAGAGGTGCTGCCGACATCCGCAGTCCCGGCGGTGACGGAGTGGCTTCAAGAGCTCCAGTCCCAGCAACAGCTTTTGGTGGAGCAACTGCACCAGGCCAAGGAAGCGTACAAGGCCCAGGCCGACCGCCACCGCCAGGTGGGGCCGGAACTTCGCGTCGGTGACCTGGTTTGGCTCTCCACTCGCCACCTCCACCCCTCTCGACCTTCGCGGAAGTTGGACGCCCGCTTCACCGGCCCGTTCCCTATCGTAGACCAAGTCTCTCCTGTGGCATTTCGTCTCCGGTTACCCGCAACCCTGAAGGTTCACCCGGTCTTCCACAGGTCCCTTTTGAGTCCGGTGGCCCCACCCGACGAGTTCCACCCGAACCGTCCCCGACCGCAGCCAGTGTTGGTTCGGGGAGAGCCTGAGTACGAGGTGGAACGCATCCTGGACTCCCGATACCGCAGGGGAAAGCTGCAGTATCTCGTTGACTGGAAGGGGTACGGACCGGAGGACCGTTCCTGGGAACCTGCGGCCAACGTCCACGCACCTGCCTGCCTCCGAGAGTTCCATGCGACGTACCCCGGCAAGCCGGGTCCGGACCCTCGGTTGAGGGGGGGGCCTGGGAGGGGGGATGGTGTGATGGCCTGGGATTCCGATTCGGAGGATGAAACAGAGGAATCCCGGCCTGCACAGGAGTCCCCGCCTCCAGGGCCGGCTGAACTGGGGCAAGGCCTAGATGCTGAAGAGCCTGCACCTGTGGCAGTGCATCAGGAGCTGGCCCCAGGTGAAGCCCTTCTGGCCCCAGAGAGGCTTGACGACTCAGTGGCCACAGGTGAGCCTCCTCCAGGGCCCAGTAACCCTTCGGCCTCTCCTGATCTGCAGAGGTTTAGAGCAGAGAGGCGAAGGGAACTGGTTGCCCCCAGGAGGAGTGCTCGCCTTAAGGCCAGAGGAGGCGGGGCTCCTGGGGGCCGGGACCGCCCCTGGCCTTAGAAGAGGATAAAAGCCCAGTCAGCCCGGCCCCAGGTTGCGGGAGCAACGTCGTTGTTGGCTTCGGACCTTCCTGCGTTCCTGATCCCTGCTCGGCCTCCTGTTCCTGACTATCCGGTACTCCTGTTCCCTGCTCGGCCTCCTGTCCCCGACCATCCGGTGTTCCTGTTCCCTGCACAGCCTCCTGTTCCAGCGTTCCTGTTCACCGCCCGGCACTCTGCCTCGGACCTTGCCCCTCTTCGTGTGGACTCTGCTACACCCAAGGTACCTTACCCCCGGGACCAGCACACTTGCGAAGCAACTCAGAAAACAAAAAACTCTTTCGTCTTGTGAGTTTTTCGTCTTCCGAGGCATTCGTCTTGCGAGGTACCACTGTATCTATATCATCTATATCTATATACCAATGGAAGTTAATTGAGAATAACCAAGAAATACAATGGCCCGCTTCAGACAATCTTTTCAAACATGTATTTGTGTGGGGCACTTAAGGGAACGGGTGGCGCAGTGGTCTAAACCACTAAGCCTCTTGGGCTTGCCGATCAGAAGATCAGCAGTTCAAATCCCCGCGACAGAGTGAGCTCCTGTTGCTCTGTCCCTGCCCCTGCCAACCTAGCAGTTCAAAAGCATACCAGTGCAAGTAGATAAATACCGTAGGTACCGCTGCGGTGGGAAGGTAAACAGTGTTTCTGTGCGCTCTGGTTTCCATCACTGTGTCCCATTGCGCCAGAAGTGGTTTAGTTCTGCTGGTCACATGACCTGGAAAGCTGTCTGTGGACAAACGCCTGCTCCCTTGGCCTGGAAGTGAGATGAGTGGCGCAATCCCATAGTCAAGTTTGACTGGACTTAACCATCCAGGGCTCCTTTACCTTTTA
This sequence comes from Podarcis tiliguerta, assembly GCF_965153285.1. Classification (NCBI taxonomy): domain Eukaryota; kingdom Metazoa; phylum Chordata; class Lepidosauria; order Squamata; family Lacertidae; genus Podarcis; species Podarcis tiliguerta. Next base: position 81,141,855 of record NC_139539.1, read on the forward strand.
CTATCATCCTGAAGATTTTACTGCCCCATAGTGTATCTGCATATCTAGTAACTGCTTTTAAAAGAAAATGTGACAGCACTTACTATCAATGCCATGATGCTCGTGTACTGCTATTCTGCATGCACACAGATAAATGTGCACCCAGCTGCATGAAATTCACTGCCTTCAGAATGTTCCCATCATATGTGCAGATATTGACTGCCCTTCTATTTGTAGCCTTGGTGCTGTTCACTTCTCCTGTGTAGGAAACCTGTTTACTCCCAACATTTGGCTAACCCTTGGCTCAAATTGTTTTCCTCGTTCTCTCTTCCAAAACCTCTGCTTCCTCCTCACATAAGTGCTGTCAGTAACTGGCTTCTGCAGATTTTTTTTATTGGAATGGCAATGCAATAAGACTCTTAGGTAAAATAATGACTAACCGTGTTCACAAAGGAAATCAATGTAACATGAAAAATGATAGGAAATGTGACATTGTATCATAATTTATCACAGTGAATTGTCATAAAAGAGGATGCCGGAAAATTGTGTGTCTCAAAACAAAAGGACCTGAAATGTTGAATGAGAAAATGATAACTCTCAAAACATAGTTCTGAATTGGAAAGGGGGGGGGGGATTAGAGACTTCAGATTGAATTTTTTTGCTGGAGGGAATGTTCTTTAATTAGGGATAAGTGAGATATTCCTATGTTTTCATGTATTGTGCTTTTTTGCTTTGAAATAGAAAAGAAATACCACATAAATGGTAATTGGGATAGTGCCGTTCTAAGAGGATAAACTGAAGTAACATGTATCTTTAGGAAGGTAAAATGAAGAAACAAATAAATCTATGAATATTTCAGTGCTATCAAAGGAAGACCATTAACACGAAAACTTGCAAAGGATGTGTAACCTTCAACTTCAACTAAGGACTAAGTTAGTACTACATATTTTTAATGTCCTTGAATCCATGCATAATGATTTGCCAGGCTATGCAGATTACTCAAGGTAGGAGTAAAGTTCATTGTTGTTATGGTTAATAATAATAATAATAATAATAATAATAATAATAATAATAATTTATTATTTATACCCCGCCCATCTGGCTGGGTTTCTGGGCAGCTCCCAACAGATTAAAAACAGAATAAAATATCAAACATTAAAAACTTCCCTAAACAGGGCTGCCTTCAGATGTCTTCTAAAAGTCAGATAGTTGATTATTTCCTTGACATCTGATGGGAGGGCATTCCATAGGGTGGGCACCACCACCGAGAAGGCCCTCTGCTTCGTTCCCTGTAACCTCACGTCTTGCAGTGAGGGAACTGCCAGAAGGCCCTCGGCGCTGGACCTCCATGTCTGGGTAGAATGATGGGGGGTGGAGACGCTCCTTCAGGTACACTGGGCCGAGGTTGTTTAGGGCTTTGAAGGTCAGCACCAACACTTTGAATTGTGCTAGGAAATGAACTGGGAGCTAATGTGGGTCTTTCAGGACCAGTGTTATATGGTATCAGTGGCCACTCCCAGTCACCAGTCTAGCTGCCGCATTCTGGATTAGTTGTAGTTTCTGGGTCGCCTTCAAAGGTAGCCCCATGTAGAGGGCATTGCAGTAGTCCAAGCAGGAAATAACCAGAGCATGCACCACTCTGGCAAGACAGCCTGCGGGCAAGTAGGGTCTCAATCTGTCTACCAGATGGAGCTGGTAGACAGCTGCCCTGGACACAGAATTGACTTGCACCTCCATGGACAGCTGTGAGTCCAAAATGACTCCCAGGCTGTGCACCTGGTCCTTCAGGGGCACAGTTACCCCATTCAGGACCAGGGAGTCCTCCACAGCTGCCCACCCCCTGTCCCCCCAAAACAGCACTTCTGTCTTGTCAGGATTCAACCTCAATCTGTTAGCCACCATCCATCTTTCACCACCTCTTTCAAGGCAGTTGGCATGACTGTAATGAGGCATTCTCCACTTCCAGTCAACACAGACTGTTTCCCTTTACCCAAAACACAAGGAAAGCTACCAGTACTTCTCATTGCATTCTTTTCGTGTGAGGATATTAATTTCAAAAATGCCACTTGAGCATGCTGGAAACCTTGGCCATTTCACGATCGACAAAATGCTACAATTTATGTCTCAGCCTGTATAGTAGAGTGTGGAGTGGCTTTGGGCCAGTTCATACATTTGTAACCTGGACATATTGTGCATGCAGGAGAGAGAGGGAAACAGGGCTCTGAATGCATTCTCAGTGCCCACCGACTCATGTATATGATGAAAGAGGTGAAATGGAGCAAAAGGTTGTAAAACCATATACACATACCTGATTCCTGTCATCCAGCCATCCTAAAAAAAATGAACGAAGTCAAGCTTTTGTTTTCTGCTGCGCATGTGTTCGTATTCCATATAAATGTAACATAAAATTCACATGAGTTGGTTTACGTAGAAGCCACTGCCCGGTGCCCGGTGGAATATAGGGTCAGATTTACGTAGAAGCCACTGCCCGGTGCCCGGTGGAATATAGGGTCAGATTTAAGATTTGACCTTTAAAGCCCTACACAGCCTAGGACCCTTGTACCTACGGGACCGCCTCTCCCGGTATGCCCCATGGAGAGCCTCAAGGTCCATAAATAGCAATACCCTAGAGGCCCCAGGCCCTAAGGAGGTTAGCCTCAACCAGAGCCAGGGCCTTTTCAACACTGGCTCCGGCCTGGTGGAACGCCTCATGAGACCAGGGCCCTGCAGGATCTGATTTCTTTCTGCAGGGCCTGTAAGACAGAGTTGTTCCACCTGGCCTTTGGCTTGGAGCCAATTTGATTCCCTCCCCCTCTTCCTTTTTCCTTTTTCCTTTCTCCTCCTGTGATGAGGCTGCATTTTAATATTTTAATGTTTCAATGTTTTTATGTTGTATTTTAATCTTGTTTTTAAGCTGTATTCATTCAACTTGTTTTTGTTATTGCTTGTTAGCTGCCCTGAGCCCGGCCTTGGCTGGGGAGGGTTAGGGTTATTATTATTATTATTATTATTATTATTATTATTATTATTATTATTAATGTTAAACCTGGGCAGTCAGTGAGCGAATTGGTTCTTAGCATAGAGATGTTCTAGCTTAGCCGTTGTGAAAGATCTTGATAGAATTTATTGTTTTGCCCAGGGAGCCTGCCCCAGTCCAGAGTTTATTTTGGGACAATTTGACAAGATGTTGGGTTTAAAAACATAGCAAATGATGACAATGTCACTTCATTTCTCCTCGCACCGAGAGGACAATGGGATGCTTGGAATGAATTATTAATAAGTCGGTATCGCCAAAAGCAACTTGGACAGAGATGTATTTTGATGCCCTGCATGGTTCCATCCTTCCCCACCCTGGCACTTTGGTATAAAAATAATTCATCTGTTACAAACAAATGAAATATATTCTTTCTGATATGTTAAGGAATTCACCCTGGAATTGACAGAGCCAATCCCAGACAGATGAATACTGGAATCCTTGGTAGACTGCTGTGAGAAATTTGCAAGGCTAAGACCAAATCACACAGATCCACTTGGATCTGGATGCCTGCGGAGGTGTTCAGCATGCCATCTAGTTCGAATTCATGGGATCGGTTTTATCCTTAAGGTCCAAGGATGTTGAAAACATACTTGTAGCTGTCGGCTAGTCTGAATGCTTACCCGTTGTGGCTCATAAAATCTAGACGCAGCATATGGACTGGGTGGGTCCTAGAGTTACTTAATATGCCATTGTGAGAGAGGTGGTGGTCTGACCACTCCATAATGCACTTTCATTGGAACCAAAAGTGTTATAATGATCAGACATCAATCTCCCCTTTGGGGGGCAGGATGCTTGAGAGAGTGACCCTTGGCAACTTACAGATGCTCTTTGGAGAAACTGATAACCTTCGCCCATTTCAGTCTGAGTTTAAGACCTCTGAATGGTACTAAAATGGCTATGGCCACCCAGATTGATGACCCTGTCTAGTGTTAGAAATTCCAAGGTGGGTGCAGCCCTGTAGAATCTTTTGTGTTTTTCAATGACTTTTCATGCTATCAACCATGGTATATTGCTGGAGTGGTTTGGTGGAATTGGAGACATGGTGATTCTGCTTCTTTCTGTGGGGCCAGTTTGAGAGAGAGGCATTGGGTAACTTCTCCTTTCCATGCCCAGTTGGTCCCCGAAGTTCTCTGTACTGATTATCAAGCAAAATACATCAATACCCTTTTTGTCAATCTGTCCCTATGTTGATGTCAATCCACTCTCTTCCTATGTTTCCAACACTAGGAAAGGAAAGGAGAAGCAATCAACTTCCTACAAAATAAAGAGCTTTGCAGTTTGAGCAAGAGATGCAAGTGTGTACATGTATCCCTGTCTTGGGAAGTTTGATGTTTTACTGTGCAAAACATTTTAATTGTTGAAAGCTGTCCAAAGTGGCTGGGGCAACCTAGTCAGATGGGTGGCATATAAAATATATCATCATCATGATGCACAATTTGAGTAATCTTACACACACACACACTTGTTTGACTTAGTGCAGTTTTCATTCTTTAATTCAGAATATGCCAGGCTACAGCCTTTTTTTAAAAAAAAGCAATGTACCCATCTTGCAAATGAGTCATATGCATGCATGTTCCTAAAGATAAGTCAATCAAATGCAATAGACAGTGTCAACCTTGGGCATGGTGGTAAGGTGATAGAGGAGATGTATGAAAATGACAGGGTCATGCTCTTGCCAGCTACGTCTTGCCAGCTACCTAGGTGCTCTGGCAGAAACCCTTCGTTATGATGGACAGGGGCAGGGCTAAGAAGTTTTCTCTGCACCCGCAACTGTCCATGGTGCTTATGCCGCATGCAGAATATTTAAAGCCTGCAGTGCATTGCATTATATATTTTTATAGGTAGAGGAGAAATGATTTCAGTTTAAAAGAGAGGACTGTATTGCCCGAAAAGGACAGATATCTCACTTATCATCAACTGTGTTTTCTGACAGTGCCTATTCCAACCAACAGATGTAACATTTTCATGCTTCTTAGAAACCGCTTCTAATGCTGGCTCTACTATCGTCGTCTTTCTCTTGCCAGACCAGAAAGAGTTGCCATGCCCCTAACATGGCTGCTGGTTTGGGTATGCTCCAAAACTGCAGGGAGTATGGCCAGGGCTGGCACAAGACATTTTGTTGGGTTGGGGAAAAGAGAAAATGTCATCCCCGTGTCTCCCTCCACCTCATTCCATGTACAAGCCAACTGAACTGGTTGTCAAATATCTCTTTAATACTGACAACAGGATCCAATGGCAGCACTCTGCCTTATGAGTTGTTGTTCGCAACTCTTGTCTGCCCCTCCTATTATTGTTGTTGTTTAGTCGTTTAGTCGTGTCTGACTCTTCATGACCCCATGGACCAGAGCACGCCACACACTCCTGTCTTCCACTGCCTCCCACAGTTTGGTCAAACTCATGCTGGTAGCTTCAAGAACACTATCCAACCATCTTGTCCTCTGTCGCCCCCTTCTCCTTGTGCCCTCCATCTTTCCCAACATCAGGGTCTTTTCCAGGGAGTCTTCTCTTCTCATGAGGTGGCCAAAGTATTGGAGCCTCAGCTTAACGATCGGTCCTTCCAGTGAGCACTCAGGGCTGATTTCCTTAAGAATGGAGAGGTTTGATCTTCTTGCAGTCCATGGGACTCTCAAGAGTCTCCTCCAGCACCATAATTCAAAAGCATCAATTCTTCGGCGATCAGCCTTCTTTATGGTCCAGCTCTCACTTCCATACATCACTACTGGGAAAACCATAGCTTTAACCTTTGTTGGCAAGGTGATGTCTCTACTTTTTAAGATGCTGTCTAAGTTTGTCTCCTATTATGGGTTCCCCCCAACACATTGAAAGCCTTGAATTCAGGGACCTGCATCTGTTCTCTCTCTCTCTCTCTCTCTCTGACACTCTGCAATGTACTATGTACTTTGGTGGCACAGTATGAAAGTAACTAACTTCAGGGATACCTATCAAAAACAAGCCTGAATGCAGCTCAGTGGTTTTCTGTCTATGTTCCAAAGAGCCCTGGAGTTTCTTGGAGAAAAGATAGGCAATGTTAGGCCTGCTTCCCTAAAAGACTAGTCTACCATGATCAGCCTTCCTTGATAAAGCACAATTGCAGTACTGGCTGTATTTTTGGTCTCTTACTTCATCAGGGGTGGTGGTGAAGCTAAACAGTCCTGGCAGTTATGCCATTTAAATTGAGAATATTTGTTCGAATCATCCCTCTAATCCCATGCAACAATTTGGGGTCTTTGTAGCAAAGGAACTTGGCCTTCAATTGAATAGAGACCCTGAAAGTTTGTAAACATCTAATATAGGTGGAGCAGAGATAAATGTAGCATATAATCATGAGTCAGCTCCAGTAACTAACCCCAGGCACCTTTTGTTTGCTTATATAACAAGTTACATTTCCTTCCGAAATCTCAGGTAATTGTATTGGTGCTGTGATTCACTCTGAATAAGCTTAAAGCTATATAACTACAAGAACTGGCATCCTGCATGAGAAGCCCTTGGGAGGAGAGAGAGGAAAACACTCCTCAGAAGATGCCTTGTTTTACTGAACTGGTTTTGAAAAATGTCACTTCTCGACTGAAAGGAATATTACAATAAAGATGGACACCGGAAAACAACATGTCACAAATGCTGATACTCTTGACGAGCTGCTGGAGGGCACGGCAAAGAGAAAAATTGTCAAATGCTTCTTTTTCTTGATGAATCTAACAACAAAGCAGAAAAATAATAATCAGGTGGGTCGTTGAGACATAGGAAGCTGCATTGTACTGAGTCCATCTAGCCCCATAATGCCCACACTGACTCGCAGTGGCTCTCCAGGATTTCACACAGGGATCTCTTTTGGCTCAAACTGGAGAAGCTGGGGAACGAACCTGGGCATAGCTGTCAACTTACAGATTTGAAAATAAGGGACCAGCAGCCTCGAAAATAAGGGATCAGCAGCCAAAATAAGGGATTTTGCAAGCAAGATATGTTCAACTTCTGAGCCCCTCCAAGCCAAAGGCAGAAAGCCCAGCCAGCAGCCAAACAAAGCCTCAAGCGGTGGTTCCCACAGTGCAGCAACCCGGCAAAGGGGATGCAGCAAGGAAAACCACCATCACCTCTCCGCTGGGAAGCGCTGAGCAAAGGTGAGTCCCTAGGCAATGTGGGCAATTTGATCGGCACAAGGCATGCAAGCTCCACCCCCCAGTCGTTTTTAGACTCCTTATTGGGTGAGCAACGCAGCCAAGCAACACAGTTGGAGCCTCCCTCCTCCCTGGCCAGCAGGGAGGGAGGGAGAGGAGCTGCTTCCTTTGAAACCCGGGAAATTTAAGGGACTTCATCAATAAGGGACAGCAACGGGACACAGCGCTGGGATAAGGGACTTTCCCGCCAAATAAGGGACGGTTGACAGCTATGAACCTGGGACCTTCTGCATGCAAAACAGATGTTCTGTCTCTGAGCTTAATTAATCCCTGATAGAGCTGTACACAAACGACTTCACTAAATTCTCTCTTTGCAAGCAGAGTAACTGGGGAGACAATTTCACTAAATTTATCCAACATGGGGGAATTCTCCAACTGTTTTTTCCAGGGTGGAGCTCACCACTAGCAGTGACAATAGCACAGCTTTTCCCTCCTCTTCCCACAAAGAGCGAATGTTGGTTTTTAGTACCAATAGGAGCTCTGCTGGCAACCTGGCCACTGTTTGGCATCTTTCACATTGCCCTAGGCCCACTGTAGAAGGAAAACCACTGCCAGAAATAAAACATCTATGGAGTTATTTTGGGGGGGGGGGGAATCTGCAAAGTGATTGGGGACGGGGCAGTGATGGGGAAAATGGAAATATAATTCCTTCCATTCAAGCTCAGCACTAGCTCGTGTGTTTGTTATGGTGGGACCTTTTCCATCTCAAGGGCCACATTTCCTTCTGGGCTATCACATGGGGGCTGTGTATCATTTCTAAAAGCTCTTATTGGATGGATTGGGGGAGAAATGTGGCCCCACTTCCATAATCTGAGCATCTGACCTAATAGCATCAGCCAAGGAACCAACAGCAGCAAATTCATCCCATATTCATCTGGTAGTCTAGTGCTTGAACTGATTGAGTTTGGCACTTACGCCGCGAGAAATAAAAGACCCTGCAAATCTTGGGCAGCTGATAAGGGCAAATGGAGATTATTGCATTTGACAAAAGAATGCGACAATGCTAAACTACTCAAGACATCCCTTGCAGAGAAGATGCTAATAACATTATGAGGGAAAAGTTACATCATAGAAAAAAGTGGGAAAATATCATCATCATCCTCAAGTTCTGCACAATCATATTTATGAGATATACAATAAAAACTGCAATGTTCAATTAATTTTTTTTTAAAGAATCAGCCAACACATTTGAAACAAAATTAAAACAATACAGAACAGGCTTTCCTGGCCCATTTATCCAGCTGGGAAAGACTGCTGGAACAAATAATGTCCACAATTGTTTCTGGAAAGTGTTTAGTGGGCACATGTTAACAGGAAAGCTACCACACAGAACAGTCAGCCACACTTTAAAGTTACTGAGGGATGCAGGTGGCGCTGTGGTCTAAACCACTGAGCCTAGGGCTTGCCGATCGGAAGATCGGCAGTTCGAATCCCTGCAATGGGGTGAGTTTCCATTGCTCTGTCCCAGCTCCTGCCAACCTAGCAGTTCGAAAGCACATCAAAGTGCAAGTAGATAAATAGGCACCACTGAAAAGCAGTATAGCTCTTTCAGAATAGGACCTTGATGCAGAGCTATATATCTATGACGGAAAATTCACACAAGCTCATCTTCTGATTTGCCTCAAATCTCTTCCATACATTCACCGTGGACTTTTTGCTGGCAGTTCAGGGCCAAGCTAGGCATGATAGCAGCTGATTCATACACTGAAATACAGGCCTACAACATCAGAAGGCCAGAAAGAGAGACGTGGAAGACTGCATTAAGCCCTAGACCTGAAGTTCTCTACACTTGTTATATAGCATGGGTTAAATATTCGCTCTCCCAATTTGCTCCTCCAAATTAGGGTTGCTGCTACTTTAATTGCCTTTGCCTATGTTCTTCAGGGACGCGGGTGGTGCTGTGGGTTAAACCACAGGGCCTAGGACTTGCCGATCAGAAGGTTAGCAGTTTGAATCCCAGCGACGGAATGAGCTCCTGTTGCTCGGTCCCTGCTCCTGCCAACCTAGCAGTTCGAAAGCACGTCAAAGTGCAAGTAGATAAATAGGCGGGAAGGTAAACGACATTTCCATGTGCTGCTCTGATTCGCTTGTAGTGGCTTAGTCATGCTGGCCACATGACATAGAAGCTGTACGCCGGCTACCTTGGCCAATAAAGCGAGATGAGCGCCGCAACCCCAGAGTCGGCCACGACTGGACCTAGTGGTCAGGGGTCCCTTTACCTTTACCTATGTTCTTCAGCTGTGTATCCTTTTGCTTCTTAAATTAGACTCCAGCTTTCATATCTCAGCCCACATCTGCGCAATACATTTAAAGCTGTATCATACCACTTTAAACAGTCTTAGCTCCCCCGTCAAAGAATCCTCGGAAGTGTAGTCTGATAAGGGTTCTGAGAGTTGTTTGGAGACCACTATTTTCTTCAGAGACCTACAATTCACAGTGTGGTTTAACAGCCAATCCCTCTTCTTTGGGAACTCTGAAAATTGTATCCCTTTGAGGAAAATAGAGAGTCTGGATGTAACTTTTGTAGCCAAAGCATAGTTAAAGAAAAAAAAATGTATTTGCATTTGTTTAGAATGTGATCAGATGTTTGAATTCGTTTCCGAGCACAATTCAAAGTGTTGGTGCTGACCTTTAAAGCCCTAAATGGCCTCGGCCCAGTATACCTGAAAGAGCATCTCCACATCCATCATTCAGCCTGGAGACTGAGGTCCAGCTCTGAGAGTCTTCTGCTGGTTCCCTAATTTCAAGAAGTGAAGTTTCAGGGAACCAGGCAAAGGGCCTCCTCAGCTATGGTGCCCTCCCTGTGGAATGCCCTCCCATCAGATGTCAAGGAGGTAAAGAACTACACAACTACTAGAAGACATCTGAAGACAACTCTGTATCAGGAAATTTTTAATGTCTAATGTTTTACATTTTTTATGTGCTGTAAGCTGCCCAGAATGGCTGAGGAAACCCAGCCAGATGGTTGGGGTATAAATAATAAAATTATTATTATTATTATTATTATTATTATTATTAAGCTTCCATGCAGGAGATAAATGTAAACAATGATTTCATAACACTTTTTATTTTATTTTGGGGGTTGAGGGGCTAGGTAATTGTGGTCTTCCAAATATTATCAGCACACTGTTGTTTGGAATATGTCTCTCTCTCTCTCTCTCTCTCTCACACACACACACACACAAAATGCAATTATTAGTATCGGTATTATCATTCTGGGACATGAGTTAAAAATGGATTCCCATTATTTGGAGCCAATGTTCACCTTTAAAGGTTATTTGAATACAGCAAATGCAGCAGCAATTCAAGTCAAAGCACAATTTAATGAAATGCCAGTTGTCATTTATTTCCCTTCAGAGCAATACTAAGTAAATGTGGACTCTTCGCCAAAACGACAACAACAACAACAACAAAATGTTCATGGAACCAATAAGAAATCCCTCAAAAAACACAGATTTCAGAACTAAATTTCTCAACCACTTCAATGTTTAAAGGAAGTTTAGGGAAGTTTTTAATATTTAATGTTGTATTCTTTTTAACACTTGATTGGAAGCGTGGCTGGGGAAACTCAGCCAGATGGGTGGGGTATAAATAATAAAGAATAATAATAATAATAATAATAATAATAATAATAATAATAATAAAAACAAATTTTCCTTATCTCTGCAGTGGCGTTTGCTTATGAAAATGAAGGCTTTAAATTTGTATTGTGTAGATCTGAAATGAGAAATACTGAGTCAAGTTCCACTGAGTGTTTGTTCACTTCAAGGCAAAGATTACATGGGGAAAAGCTGTGTTTCTTTCTGCCTGAATACAAGTAGGAGACAAAGGCTTAGACATGATTGGTGGTTTTGTTGTTTTAGTTTTACACACATTACATGTTGGATTTATAAAACATGAAGTATGGACTCTTGAAGTTACAAAGTCTCTCCATAGCATAAGAGTGGAACATCACATGTGAATGTATTTGAAAAATGTAAAAACAGTCAGATGTGAAATAAAAAAATAAAAATACAACACCTATAATAGGCCAGAAAAGTGAGTGGGTTCCTCATCCATGGATATGATACAGATATGACACTGTAAATTATTGGAAATTTGTGGCAGTACATGCGCTCAACTTCGTCGAGTAAGTGAGAAATCAGTAATTCACCCTATGCTCTCTAAACTGAAAAATCACATCACACACATGAACTCTTGCTGTCAAGCGCACTCTTTGTTGTTCTCTTTTCCAGATCAATACTTTACCCAGGTGTACGTATATTGACACTTCATGTTTATAAGGCTTTTTAAAAAGTATTTAGTCATTTTTCATTAGTGTCTTCAGATTCCTGCCATTCTCCAGAGGAAAGGAGACCTGCTAATTAGTTCAGATTTACTTTGCATTGCCCTCTTGAAATGTTGATTAGAAAGGGAGAAAAGGCTGTCTTCCCTGTCGGTATTAGCACATGAAAGAAAATAATTCCATGCATTTTTAGCATTGCGAGCCTCATAAGCATATTTTTGTGTTTTTAGTATCCAGGGTTTACTTTGAGCTCAGTAAAAAAAAAAAGTTTGCTTTTGTTTTTTTAATTAAAATCTTTTACTTTTTGCAAACAGTATATTATTCTCTCTGTTTAATGCCAGAGCTACTGTAATGAACTACAAAATGCATGGAGTCATTTGAGAAGGAGGCATTGCATTATAAATTAGATAGTACAGTGTCTCCAAGACACAGAATTTTATCTTACGTGCTTTTTTTTTACACTGAACAAGCAAGTATAATCTATTGTGCATGTGTGTGTGTGTGTATGTGCCATATAACTTGTTATTTTAAGGCTGTTGTTCTATTTTCACAATTTTCCTCCACATACAAACTTTTTCTTCCATAAGCAACCAAACTACCAAATAGCCTTGTAGTCTCAATCATTTCAAAGGAGAATCGAAGTGTGGGTATGATTTTTTTTCCATAACTGTGTATTCAACACTTCAAAATCCAGTCAAGAATACTTGGCACTCTATAGCAGAGCCACCAACATTTTTCAATTGAAACTTGGAACATATGTCTTTTGGAGTTGTATTGCCATGTGAGACAGTTGTGTGCTGCTTAGGTTGAGAGCTGTTGGGGGCACTGTCACCAATAGTAACACACTGTTGGGACAGTGTGGAGGGAAGGAAGGAGGGAGGGAGGGAATGCAATGAGTTGGAAGTGGAGGTGTTGCAACTCAAGACAGAGTGGTGCATGCTCTGGTTATCTCTCACTTGGACTACTGCAATGCGCTCTATGTGGGGCTACCTTTGAAGGTGACCTGGAAACTACAACTAATCCAGAATGCGGCAGCTAGACTAGTGACTGGGAGTGGCCACCAAGACCACATAACACCAGTCTTGAAAGGCCTACATTGGCTCCCAGTACGTTTCTGAGCACAATTCAAAGTGCTGGTGTTAATCTTTAAAGCCCTAAAGAGCCTCAGTCAAGTATACCTGAAGCAGCGTCTCCACCCCCATCATTCTGCCTGGACACTAAGGTCCAGCACTGAGGGCCTTCTGGCGGCTCCCTCGTTGTGAGAAGCCAAGTTGCAGTGAACCAGGCAGAGGACCTTCTTGGTAGTGGCGCCTGCCCTATGGAACACCCTCCCACCAGATGTCAAGGAAATGAACAACTATCTGACTTTTAGAAGACATCTGAAGCCCTGTTATGGGAAGCTTTTAATGTTTGATGCATTACTGTATTTTAATATTTTGTTGGAAGCCACCCAGAGTCACTGGGGAAGCCCAGCCTGATGGGCAGGGTATAAATAATACATTATTATTATTATTATTATTATTATTATTATTAGCCAAGCCAAGGAGCATTTAGTAGGATGAAGCCAATCTGTGATTAGGCTTGATAGCCGATCTTTTACTCATGAGAAAAGGGCTAATAGAGTAGGAAACTGGGAAAGGTTCAAATCTTAATAACAAAGTACACATGAATTCTCATCTGTATCAGCCTGTGTGGTGAGGTAGAGCCACATGGCCAACACCACAGTTGCCTCTTCTTACATGGATGGAGAGGGGGCAGGGTGGTGGTGAAGTTGGGGCCACATAGTTGTGCCAATGAGAGTGCCCTGACTGCGTGTGCTGTTACTGACCGGGGACATGGGTGGCACTGTGGTCTAAACCACTGAGCCTCTTGGGCTTGCTGATCAGAAGGTCGACTGTTCAAATCTCCCCAACGGAGTGAGCTAACGTTGCTCTGTCCCAGCTCCTGTCAACCTAGCAGTTCAAAAGCACACAAGTGCAAGTAAATAAACAGGTAGCACTGGGGCGGGAAGGTAAATGGCATTTCCATGCATTCTGGTTTCCGTCACAGTGTTCCGTTGCACCAGAAGCAGTTTAGTCCTGCTGGCCACATGACCCAGAAAGCTGTCTTCGGGCAAACGCTGGCTCCCTCGGCCTGAAAGCGAGATGAGCACTGCAACCCGATAGTCACCTTTGACTGGACTTAACAGTCCAGGGGTCGTTTACCTTTTATTTTACTAATCATTGTACACCACAACTTTTCATAGGAAGTCTTCCATATCATTTCTCATCCTTCTGCTTCTTGGTTGTCTGTAATGGACAAGCAAAAATGATTGATCTATAACTTGGGAAGCCGAGATGATCTTTTTAAAAATCTTTTTTAAAGCAACAAAAACCCACGGCACACATTTTTTTGTGGGGTGCATCTGTGTACAAAATATGACCAGAAGCCTTCCCCTGTCTGCTTAAGCACAGGGTATAAACAGATCACCTCTAACATCACAGCACAATTTTATGCTTTGGAAATGAGGCTTATGTTACTCTGCCATAGGAATAAAAGTCAAAAGTTTCAAAGTCACTCTCGAAAGGGAACTCTTTGGTATTTGTTTATCCTTTTATCTGAGTAGCAAATTGAACCTTGATGTGCACCTTGTGTCATGCCAGGACAGAGGAAACTCATCACTGAAGGTGCAAGATTTTCCTTTGATGGAAGCAGTCTCAGTTTCTATGAAGTCTATTAGCCAGGTTTATAAGCTCTAGCTTGAAGTGGAGTGCGTGTGTTTGTGTGTGTGTGTACCTCATTTCCATCCACGTTTAATTGTATACAGGTTCAGCTGTACTTCCTTCAGTCCTAAATAAGTATTACGGTCCAAGGGTCAAATAGGACTTTATGGGACACATGTGTTTTAACAACTAGTGAAGGAAACTTGTGGGTAGCCTTGGGCCAGTCACTGTCAGGATTCTGTCACCGGCTCCTGGCAGGTTGCTGAGGAAAGTATAAAGACAATGAAAAGTTTCTTACCATCCTTTTATATTTCAATCTTTACAGAAAGAGGCTATAGAACCCAGCCTCTTGGATAATGGCGTTGTCCTGAGCTAATATCCACCCACCGTCTCTCCCACTTCCTCATTGGTCATTCTGTTCATCTCCACTATGGGCGCTGCTATGTGCCCTCTGTCTTTGAGCTCTTTGATCTCCTACTTTTAAGGCTCGCCGGTTCTGGGAGATGGAGGGTCTGGGATGCTTTCTAATGACAACATGTCAGCCAGGTGTTGCTCTGGCTCTCTCATGATTTCCCAACTTTCCCCCTCATCTGCCTCTGAGCTGTGACCTCCCTCAAACCCCTGTTGTAAATCTATACTGTCTTCCTCTTCCTCCTCCCTGAAAGGGTCAGGGGGGGAGGCAGTCTCCACCATTCCTCCTCTGCCCAGTCCCTGACAGTCACTGCTTGTCACTCTCTTATACAAAGAATTGCTATGAGGATAAAAATAAATAAATAAATAAATAAATAAATAAATAAATTTTATTTATGTCCCACCCTCCCCAGCCGAAGCCGGGCTCAGAGCAGCTAACAACAGTAAAGTAATACAGCATTCTAAAATCAAATCATTCTAAAATTAGTTCAAAATCAAATTAATGGCAACCATTGGGCTAGAGCTCTGTGAGGATTGCCAAAGGAGGGAGTCAGGCTGTGCCTTGGCCAAAGGCCTGGTGGAACAGCTCTGTCTTGCAGGCCCTGCAGAAAGATGTCAAGTCCCGCAGGGCCCTAGTCTCTTGTGACAGAGCGTTCCACCAGATTGGAGCCACAGCCGAAAAAGCCCTGGCTCTGGTTGAGGCCAGCCTAACCTCCCTGTGGCCCGGGACCTCCAAGATGTTTTTGTTTGAAGACCATAAGGTCCTCCGTGGGGCATACCAGAAGAGGCGGTCCCGTAGGTATGAGGGTCCTAGGCCGTATAGGGCTTTAAAGGTTAAAACCAGCACCTTAAACCTGATCCTGTACTCCACCGGGAGCCAGTGCAGTACATAAAAATGGAGAGAGGGCTGACAACGTATACAACACTGAGCACCTTGGAGAAATGGTGAGATACAAATGTAACAATAAATGAGTGAATATTGGCTCCCACTTTCAGAGGGCAGTAAAACACTGAATTTGATGATACCATGTAACTTGTTTTGAGATGTGCATTGGTGATAGCCATGCCACCTCTGTAACAGTAAAGTAGCCTGATCTCACACAGCCCTGGCTCAGACTAGGTCAAGCATAGGCAAACTCAGCCCTCCAGATGTTTTAGGACTACAGCTCCCATCATCAGTTGTCCTGTTAGCTAGGGATGATGGGAGTTGTAGTCCCAAAACATTTGGAGAGCCGAGTTTGCCTATGCCTGGACTAGGCGGTTGCATTCCTTTCTAAAATGAAGGAAAAACAAAAAATCAATGGTTCTAATTTGTGTTAGATTGTTTCAGTTCTAATCCATTTATGGGGGAAAGTGCTGGATATATTAAATGGGAGAAATAAATAAAAACCTTTCATTTTATTTCTCCCATTTGTTTCAGCTCTCTGAAGTTGTTTCTCTCACTGGAAGCATTCCTGAAATGGATGAGTGGCGGTGTGCTGTTTGGAAAATTGATCATTTATTGATATGTTCTTGCAGTGTTCTGAAGGGAGGACAACCTCAGGGAGCTCTGAAGGCAACCAGACCTGAGCTCTGTTCATGTGTTACTGTATAGGATGTTTCCATGTCAAACTTTCTGTCCTGTCTGCTCCCACATTTGTGAAGAAGTGGAATGGTTCAGTGGACAGGGACCAGGATCAAGACACACCTAGTTTTT
This sequence comes from Podarcis tiliguerta, assembly GCF_965153285.1. Taxonomy (NCBI): domain Eukaryota; kingdom Metazoa; phylum Chordata; class Lepidosauria; order Squamata; family Lacertidae; genus Podarcis; species Podarcis tiliguerta. The sequence continues at coordinate 81,158,137 of NC_139539.1, forward strand.
GGAGGAAGAAAACAAGAAAAAAAATATTCTGAATCTCAGAAGCCAGAACAGCAAGAGGGATCGCTGCGCAGTGAAAGCAGCAATCCCTCTTGCTGTTCTGGCTTCTGGGATAGCTGTGCAGCCTGCATTCGCTCCATAAGACGCACACACATTTCCCCTTACTTTTTAGGAGGGAAAAAGTGAGTCTTATAGAGCAAAAAATACGGTACTTCCTTGTAGGAACCTTGGAGAGATGCTGCTAATCAGTGTTGGCAATCCATACACACACACACAAACACACACACGGTTTATTGACCTGAGAATAAACCCATCAGTTTGTCTGCTCCCGCTAGGCCCCATCTCTCATTTACCCAGGTTCAAGCAAGATAACTATGATATGTTTAAACCAAAATTTCCCATTACACCCAAGCCAATAAACTGTGCTTTAATCCCTAATCAAGATACAAAACTAGGATTGAACACAATGTAGCTCAGATTAATCAGTCCTAACTTGTTGCTTAAGCACATTTTGAATTCTTAGAACATGCCAGATCCTTTTATTCTCATTGCAATATTCACCCCTCTAGCATGTTTTAGCATTTTTTTTAAATGAATGGCTGCTAGACTTACATAAGTGCAATGAAACCATATCCGCTTCTTAATTTAGAAGCAGTTTTGTCTTTTTGAGCAAAAAAAGCAGTTGTAAAAATAGTACCAGTCCCCCCTTCTTTGTAAGCATTAAAAAAAAGTAGTTGATTTCACTTGTTTAAAACCTTTTGCTTCCTGTCTTCAAACCAGCTGGGTCTTCTTTTTAAAATCTCAATCCTCTATTCTCTTACTTGATTATTAAAGTATGCTTTCCTTGCACAGCCACTTGACATTCAGTCACTTGGCAGTAAACTGAAGGTTGTACTTTGAAGGATAGCTACAAATAATTATCAGCCAACCTCTCCATCTAGGGAACCCTGTAAGTGTGAAAGTTTCCCATTTTTGCAGTCTTAACTTCAGTTTATCCACATTCCACATCAGTTGGCTCAGCTGTTGTGGCAGGTATTTTGGTGAGGCGGGGTTTGGCACTTGAATAGTGCAATTTGACTGTGTCATGGTTCATTTCTATTTCTCTATGTCCCTTTTCTACTCCTGAAGGTTGTTTGGACATCAGTATATTTGTACGATGTTTCGGAGCTCAGCAAGAAACAGGAAACCAGGTAACCAATTAAGGATGCTTGTGGAATTCAAATTCCGGTAATCCCTCACTGGTTGGATATTCAACGCCCTGACTAAGGGGGCAGATCAGAACTTAGTTATATCCACTGGCTTTTGCACTTTCCAAATATTCCAATACAGTTATGATTTAGAAATAAAGGGTCAAAATCTGTATATAAACAAAGTTTAAGGAGGGTGGGACGCGGGTGGATTAGGGACGCGGGTGGCGCTGTGGGTAAAACCTCAGTGCCTAGGACTTGCCGATCGTATGGTCAGTGGTTCGAATCCCCGCGGTGGGGTGAGCTCCCGTCGTTCGGTCTCAGCTCCTGCCCACCTAGCAGTTCGAAAGCACTCTTAAGTGCAAGTAGATAAATAGGGACCGCTTTATAGCGGGAAGGTAAACGGTGTTTCCCTGTGCGGCACTGGTGCTGGCTCGCCAGTTGTGGCTTCGTCACGCTGGCCACGTGACCCGGAAGTGTCTTCGGACAGCGCCGGCTCATGGCCTCTAGAGCGAGATGAGAACGCAACCCCAGAGTCAGACACGCCTGGCCCGTATGGGCAGGGGTACCTTTACCTTTTATTTGGGGAGGAAATGGATTTAGAAAGGCAAATTCTACAACAAATTCATGCTTTTTAAAATAAAAAATTGCAGACTTCTACAGAAACAGGATGGGGCTAATTTAAGGATGATTGTATGCAAAAGTGGCATGAGACTAAAATAAACTGACTTGTCCATTCCTGTTTCAAATAAGGAGCAGCTAATCAGACTTTAGAAGCCTGATCCAAAGGATCTGAACTAAATGACTTCCTTTCTCTGAAAGGAGCTGCCACAGCAGAGTGCTTCCTCTCACAAAGAATTTCATCTTTCCTTGAGCCTTTCAAAGGCTGGTTTTAGTCTAGCCGAAAACTCACAGACCCAGCAAAGACTGGATTACTCGCATTTTATGTTTCAGAAGTGATAACGTCACTTTCCTGTGCACATTTTGTGCAGTGGCATTGCGGATGTGGCAGAAGGAGGAAACTTCAGGCCCTCTCAGAAAGGCATCTTCAAACATTAAGTGTCATGTGCAAGTCAAGCACACTTCTCTACCCGGGGCAAATCAATATTATTATTCCATTTCCTTAACTCAAGAAGTATCCTTTATATCAGATCATTCGCTGAAGTGATTCCAAATGCCTGCAACACTTGAACATGTGTTTCCGAGAGTACATGTGTCATTGTTCTCCTACGATAACTCCTTCTGGATGCGGATGCTTTTAGGTTTCTATAGAATTCAGCTGAAGCTTCTCAGCTAAGAACTCTGAACTCAACATCTGGAGAGCAACGGACTTACTATGTGGTGGCGTCTACAAAAAGCAACAGTTTTAAATTCCAGCCATTTCCACAACACAGCACCATATTGTCACAGAGGAATTAAAATTGTATTTAAGGTCTCGGCTGCATAGCATAGTGGAGTGTGGTGTGTGTGTGTGCTGGGTAATGATTCAGAGTCATTGTTTGATCATTAAAAGTGTGTAGTTTTAGAAGAACCTGACACCATTCTGTAAATTTTTTAGCGGAGAGGACAATGCAATGCTATCAAGGCCTGATTCCCCACCTAGCTTACAAATAAACTGTGTGGGTGGAAAGTTTCTTTGCTCAACAAACTGTGGGACGGCATATGGTTTTCTGTAAACATGTAAATAAGATTTTTTTCCCAGGCACACCACTTTTAAAGGTCTGCAGATTCATCTATTTATGCAGCTCTTAATCATTCCAATGCAAATTTTTAATTGCCTCGCAGAGATGTTGTTGCTGTGAAAATCTCATGTCGTTCACGAACAAATCTGTTTCGCCACCCACAGAGGCTTCAGCAAAACTCCTTCATGGTCTTTACTTTATCCCCAGAATTCAAACACACAGATTTAGATCTGCACTGATGGTATCATCTCCAGCCTGATTGTCCAATCAACATACTTGGTGCTTTCTGCTTAGAAAGTTAGGGAGGGAGTGGTCAATTGAAAACATCCAGATTGTAGGAATGGTCAATTATATGACCTAGTGCCAAAGAAAAGTTGTGTCATGATGGTTGCACAGCAGTGAAATGGACACCGTGGAAGCCCTCTCATGGTGGTGGGCAAATTTTCCTTCCCCCTACCTCACCTTTGTTTCTTAAAAAAAAAAATCCCCTCCTGTTGACCCTAATGGGAGTAAAATAACTGCTCCCACTCAAAGAATAGTATACTTTTTTCATCCTTTGAGGGGCATATTTGGGGAGCAAGGGGGCTTTTGATCTGGTGAGTACAAGGCCTTCCCTGACATCAGGAATCTGCTCTACTGAGGAGCAACTTTTAAATCTAGTCTAGCTAGTGCAATCTATTTTCTCTCTGTCCATACAATCAAAATCACATTCCTTGCATGTCCACAGCAAGTTCCAGCTACACACACATAGAAGCAATGCCAACAGTGCCCTTCAGCTCTCTATATTGGACAAACAGGCCAAACCCTATGCCAAAGGATAAATGGACATAAATCTGATATCAGGAATCACAAGACAGAGAAACCAGCAGGAGAACACTTCAATCTCCCAGGACATTCTACACAAGATCTCAAAGTAGCTGTCTTATTGTGAAAGAATTTCAGAAATAGACTGGAAAGAGAAGTTGCTGAATTCCAACTTGTTACCAAACTTAAAACCATGGAGAGACCTGGTCTGAATAGAGACATTGGATTTTTATCTCATTATACATGATAAAGCTAGCTATCATGTACATCTCACCCCTTGCTTTTTCCTGTAAGACCAATTTTTTCTGTAAGACCAATTGCAGTCATTAGCAGTCGTCAACAGGTTTACCACACCTATCAGCCAATCACCCATTCCCACCTCCCTTCTGAGTAATACCCCTCCCCAACCTCTCACTATATATAAGGGTCTGGTGACTTCTGAAGAAGTGTGCATGCACAGGAATGCTCATACCAATAACAAACTTACTTGGTCTCTAAGGTGCTACTGGAAGGATTTTTATTATTATTATTTTTTACTACGGCAGACCAATATGGCTGCCTACCTGTAAATAGAAGCAATGCATTCACCCTGTTTGGAAACTTATTGCTATATTCAGGATACTTATCTGCATCTATGTATTTCCCCCCTCAATTGAATAATGGATGTTCACTCCAGCCTGAGAAACAGACACAAGGAAAGTTATCTATTTATCTATCTATCTCTCTATCTATCTATCTATCTATCTATTTATCTATCATCTATCTATCATCTATCTATCTATCTATCTATAAAACAGGAGCAATTCCTGAATAGAATACAATTTTCTGTTAGCTTTCTCATTAATATTTCAGTGCAGGGACAAAGTGTTACATGCAAGGTTCATATAATCTATTGGATACACTCTATGACCTTGCTTCTGTCTTCATTTGCTTTTCCTATGAGTTAAGCAAACAGAGTGTTGTCAAGAGACCAAGCGTGCTATACATTTCCATCAATTTACACATTAAGGGGGGCGGGGGACATCAAGCTCTTCAACCAAAGCAATTCAATTGGCTTTAATATGATTAGTAATATCTATTTTTCTCTGAGGCTGAAGTATACCTCAAGGTTGCCAGATGCCTTATTCAGTATTGCCTTTGCATTCATACAGCAGAATACCTGGGGGGGGGGGAATAGAAGCTCTGACAACTGGTGTCACAAGTGGAATTAACAGTGCTACAAATCTCGATGTGTGGACACAAAGCTGTTTTACATTTCATGGAATCATTCACACACACACACACACACACACACACACACACACACACAGAGCTATTTTTCTAGACAAAAGGTGCTGGAACTCACGACGAACACCTTCCTTGTTCTCTTATAATGGCAATGAGAGGTGCCAGAATGGAGTTCTGACGAGTTCCAACTGGAAAAAAGAAGAAGTCCTGTAGTATATTTTCAATATTTAATCATAAACAGCTGTCTTTGAATGTATGCTTAAACTGTTCTCACTTTTTTTCTTTTTCTTTTTAGGGTTATTTATTGCTGGGTTTGGTGTTGTTGTTGTTGTTGTTTTGTAGTTTGACACTTCTTTTATATGTTTTGCAATGGTGACAGAAATAAAATGAAACTTTTTGAAAACTAGTGCCAAGAGTGGGATGAGTGTTGAACTATGGTAGGAATTAGATATGTGAGAAATACCCTTTGAGAAACGTTGCTAATTTTATTTACATTCTTGCCGCATCCTCCATGAGCAGAAACTCCCCCAAATTCACCTCAGATGCCACTTTAGGCAAATCAACAGCAACTCAGATATCTCACTGTGACCGATCAAAGAAAAGTCCCCCAGTCTGATCGCAATTCGTTTACCCCTCACTGAAAATTTCTGCACAGATTTTGTCTTCCAAATTTGCCTCAAAACTGGATGGTAATTCTAGCAGGGTGGGGGTGGGGAACCACTGCTGAATTAAGCTCTAAAGCAGGGATCAGCAAACTTTTTCAGCAGGGTGCCTGTCCACTGTCCCTCAGACCTTGTGGGGGGCCAGACTATATTTTGAAGGGGGGGGGGGATGAACGAATTCCTATGCCCCGCAAGTAACCCAGAGATGCATTTTAAACAAAAGGACACATTCTACTCGTGTAAAAAAACGCTGATTCCCGGACCATCCGCAGGCCAGATTTAGAAGGTGATTCAGCCGGATCCGGCCCCCGGGCCTTTGTTTGCCTAAGGTAAAGTAAAGGGACCCTTGACCATTAGGTCCAGTCATGACCGACTCTGGGGTTGTGGCACTCATCTTGCTTTATTGGCCGAGGGAGCCGGCGTACAGCTTCCGGGTACCTGGCCAGCATGACTAAGCCGCTTCTGGTGAACCAGAGCAGTGCACGGAAATGCCGTTTACCTTCCCGCCGGAGCGGTACCTATTTATCTACTTGACTTTGTCGTGCTTTCGAACAGCTAGGTTGGCAGGAGCAGGGACCGAGCAACAGGTGTTCACTCCGTTGCGGGGATTCAAACCGCCGACCTTCTGATCAGCAAGTCCTAGGCTCTGTGGTTTAATCCACAGTGCCACCCACGTCCCTTTGTTTGCCTACCCATGCTCTAAAGACAATACTTGGATACCAATGGCTGTTACTATGTTGGTGCCTAGAAGATAGCAGGAACGGAATGGAATGGAACTGTTGTGCATACATGTTTTTGCATATGTATATATATGTAGTGGAGATGATGAATGTCCCTATAATTCTTCCACTATGCAAAGCCTGTCACTGCCCTTATTCTCTGAAGATAGGGAAGAACGTCGGAAGCTGCTTTCTGCGAATAGAACTGCTACGTTGGCTCTCACCCTGTGTTTTTTTGGCGTCTAATACTAACACAGCACCAGATGTTGTTTGATTTCCTTGCTGATTTTTATTTATTTTTATTTATTAGTCATCTCATAATATAAGTCCTCTAGGTGATTTGCAATAAATCAAATATACAAGAGGATTAAAAGCATAACCACAACATAATCAAATCCAACACTAAAAACACTACGCCAGCACAGAAGTATAAAGCAAATGCCAGACGCAATCTGAACATGTAACACACCCAGAGAGGTAAAACCATTCCATAAAAGCCAACTAAGTGCCAGTAATCACCACAGCCTAGATAGCATTGCTGTTCATGTAGGAGAAGGAACATGGCAGTGTGGTGCAGTGGTTAGGGTGTCAGACTAGTTCCTAGGATACCAGGGTTCAAATCTCCACTCAGCCATGAAAACTTCTTACTGACCTCTTGGGCCAGTCATAGTATCTCAGCCTAGGCTACGTCACTGGTGTGTTTTGAGGACAAAATGGAGAGGGGGACATTCATGCATGCCTCCTTGAGCTCCTTGCAGGATAGGTAGGATATGAATATAGTAATAAATAGGGACACGGGTGGCGCTGTGGTCCTAAACCACTGAGCCTCTTGGGCTTGCCGATTAGAAGGTTGGCGGTTCGAATCCCTGTGACGGGGTGAGCTCCCGTTGCTCTGTGCCAGCTCCTGCCAACCTTCTAGTTCGAAAGCACACCAGTGCAAGTAGATAAATAGGTACCGCTGTGGCGGTAAGGTAAGCAGCGTTTCCATGCACTCTGGTTTCCGTCACGGTGTCCCATTGCGCCAGAAGCGGTTTAGTCCTGCTGGCCACATAACCCAGAAAGCTTTCTGTGGACAATTGCTGGCTCCCTTGGCCTGAAAGCAAGATGAGCGCCAGAACCCCATAGTTGCCTTTGACTAGACTTAACAGTCCAGGGTCCAAAATAAATAAATATGTGGTTGTATATGATTTTTTAAAAAACAAACAAACGTGCAGATCATTTGAAGATGTGTCAGTGGGAAACTGCATGGAAAAACTCTTTTATTTACTTGAGGCTTATTGAGAGGGTTAGTTTAACACCAATAACATCCACAGTCTTCATATCCCCTCCTTCCATAATAATAATAATAATTTATTTTTTATACCCTGCCCATCTGGCTGGGTTTCCCCAGCCACTCTGGGTGACTTCCAACAGAACACTAAAATACAATAACCTATTAAACATCCCATCCCATGGAAAGAGAAACATTCCGCGAATCATAGTCGCAGCTCCCCAATTTGCTTGTTTCTTTAACCACTGCAAACCCATGGAGTTTTAAGGTGACAAAGCTCTTAAGAGCTTTCCCATCCTATCACAGCACCAGCGAAATAATCATGGCTAAGTCTTACATACAGAACTCTTTCCATTTCAGAGACATTTGTCCTTGTGACATGCATCCTTTTGTCAGCCTGCCAGATCAAGAAGAGAACATGTGGCAGAAACGGAGGCATCACAAACCTTGAACGGTTCTGAATCATGCCTTAAGGGGTTATTGGGCTTGTCGCTTCGGCTACAATGCTGTGCAAAAATGTTTGCTGGCGGAACTTGACCCTACATGATCCTGAGCTATGAGTATTTGTTAATGGAGAATGGGTGGAAAGGGGGAGGGGGCACTTTGAAGCAATAGCCCTGAATTAATGTGTGGTGACCATTAAACGAATGCCATACCAGTGAAATGGTATTGAAGTCGCCTAATTTTGCAGTCACTGAGCAAAACATACAGGATTGCTGGTGACAAATTCAGATACGATGATAGGAAATATCCTGGCATGTACACAGACCTGGTTCCATCTCCCATTCATGGTGGCCAAAGTGCAATGGATGTTAATGGTGTAGCAGTTCACCTATAAACAATAAGAACAGGTGTGTACAGAAATCTATTGCCCCATAAAGATCACAGAATTGTAGAGTTGGAAGGGAGTCATCTACTCCAACTCTCCACAATGCAGGAATCTCAGCTAAATCATCCATGACAGATGGTCATCCAGCCTCTGCTTAAAAACCTCCAGGGGAGGAGAGTCCACCACCTCCTGAAGGAAACTGGTCCACTGTTGAACAGCTCTTACTGCCAGAAATTTCTTCCTGATATTTAGTTGGAATCTCCTTTCTTGTAACTTGAAGCCATTGGTTTGAGAAAACAAGCTTGCTCCATCTTTCACGTGACACCCCTTGAGATATTTGAAGATTACTATCATATCTAAAGGAACACGGGTGGCGCTGTGGGTTAAACCACTGAGGCTAGGACTTGCCGATCAGAAGGTCGGCGGTTCGAATCCCCGCGACGGGGTGAGCTCCCGTTGCTTGGTCCCAGCTCCTGCCCACCTAGCAGTTCAAAAGCACGTCAAAGTGCAAGTAGATAAATAGGTACCACTCCGGTGGGAAGGTAAACGGCGTTTCCGTGCGCTGCTCTGGTTCACCAGAAGTGGCTTAGTCATGCTGGCCACATGACCCCGAAGCTGTACGCCGGCTCCCTCGGCCAATAAAGCGAGATGAGCGCCACAACCCCAGAGTCGGTCACGACTGGACCTAATGGTCAGGGGTCCCTTTACCTTTACCTATCATATCTAAGAAACAGTTCCTTGGGGCAATAGACTCAGGAGGACAGGGACATAGGAAGTTGTCTTGTACAGTGGTACTTCGGGTTACATACGCTTCAGGTTACAGATGCTTCAGGTTACAGACTACGCTAACCCAGAGATAGTACCTCGGGTTAAGAACTTTGCTTCAGGATGAGAACAGAAATCGTGCTCCAGTGGTGCGGCAGCAGCAGGAGGCCCCATTAGCTAAAGTGGTGCTTCAGGTTAAGAACAGTTTCAGGTTAAGAACAGACCTCCGGAACAAATTTAGTACTTAACCCGAGGTACCACTGTACTGAGTCAAGTCATGAGTCTCTACAATGTATCTGCACTGCTGGGAATCATCTTCTCAGGATTTCAGGCAGGTGTTTTTTCTCAAAGCCAGGAAATGAACCATTTCTGAGCAAAGTATGACCTTTACAACTGAGCTGTGGTAACTTCCCCAGGGAGGAAATCTCTCACACCAAGGCATAATTACATATTGAAATTCACTACCACAAGGTAGCTTAGACGGCTTCTGAAAACTACTGATGGCTTCTTTAAAAAAACGTACATAAACTGATTCATTTGTGGTCCATTAAGAGGTATTAGCCATGGCAAGCAAAGGAGTCACATGATAATATATATTGGGAAGGAGGGGGCATTAGAATAAATCTACACCAATTCATTCTACTCACCATGAACTATATGCACAAATGAACACCCTTTCACATGCATGTGCACATGGACATATACTTGCATACATAAATACACATGTGCTCTGTATTAATCAGTGGGGTGCACTTGCATTCTCCAGGTTCTTGCATTCTCCAGACTCTGAATGTGGGAAGAAACACTGAAAATCTCTCCTGTTATGTACTGAGTTGAATATGATCCAAAATGCAGCAGTCTGATTGGTCCTAAAAGAATGCAGCAGTATGATTGGTCTGCAGGAGCCACCCAATCCAGCTCCAGATGGAAGTGAATCCACAACCTGATTGGCCTACAGGAGAATTCCGGAATTAGCCAATCACGTGCAGCCCATTGTGTAAATAATGTATATAAAGCATATACTTTGAGGGGACTTTCATTCCTCCTCACCACTATGAGCTGAATAAAGAGCATAAAATCCACTCTCGACTCTATAAGTATATTTCATCTCCTATGAATTGCAGATAGCCCTGTGTTACCTGAACTGTTTCTCTCTTTATTAAAACATTCTAAATGCTAGTAATAATTAGGTTTTACAAATCAGGTATGTTCCCGATAGACTGCTTGTTTTAATCTCTGTGACCACAGTGTAGTTCAGAGTTACCCGTGCATAATCCCACAGAAATCAATGAACATAGCTGAGCCAAAGTTCTCTCTTTGTGTGTGTTTTAAGCATTCCCCCTGCTGTGAAAATTGCCCACCTGTTTCAATGGTGTTTCTATGAAGGGCTTCAAATGGAACAAAAATGTTAACAGGGTGACATTCAGAGGGGAAGTAATGTTTCCTGACCTTGCTCTGAATGGTCTTCATCATATTGCTACATCACCAAACATAATTGGTGGTGTGCATTGTGGTGTCATCACATATTACGTGATCCCTGAGTGCCTGGGAAAGAGTTGAGTTGCAAGGACATGGCTCTGAAGCTGACCCAGGGGAGAAGTGTGAGAGAGAGCGTGGGGACTAATGCAAGGAAAGAAAAATGAAAAAATACAGACAAAGTTGGGACAGGGAGCATTTCAAATCCGCCAGGCTCCTTATCAACATTAAGAAGAAGAAGAAGAAGAAGAAGAAGAAGAAGAAGAAGAAGAAGAGGAGGAGTTTGGATTTGATATCCCGCTTTATCACTACCCTAAGGAGTCTCAAAGCAGCTAACATTCTCCTTTCCCTTCCTCCCCCACAACAAACACTCTGTGAGGTGAGTGGGGCTGAGAGACCTCAAAGAAGTGTGACTAGCCCAAGGTCACCCAGCAGCTGCATGTGGAGAAGCGCAGACGCGAACCCGGTTACCCAGATTACGAATCTACTGCTCTTAACCACTGTACCACACTGGCTCTCATGAAGATGTTTGGCACAGTGTTAGGAGTGAACTTAAGCAGACCAATTTATTTGATAAATTGTGGATAGCCAATTGTTGTTGGCTTCAACATTAAGCAAAAAAGTTAAGCAACTTTGCTATTAACTCCCCCACCCCACCCCACTCCAGTGCTCATTCTCACGTGATTTTTTGAACCTCAAAGACCCCTAGCTAACTCTTTTCTACATTGGGATCTCCTGGTAATTAGCAACCGAGATTTAGTCGACCTGGGGCACAACCTGATGTGATCCCAGTATAATGCTGTGTAAACAGAGCATTCCCTTAGCACATTGGGCAATTGTCCAAAAGAGGGTTCTGGTTGACCCATGTGGTCACCTGGTCAACAGAAGACAAAACAATAATGGCAATGTTTCTTCCAGTTAACCCAGCATATCTCTGAGGTCAACGAGAGTCCCTGGAGACCAATTACCCAAGTCAATGGGGGAACACTGTGTTTATTCATTCCATAGAACTCCCAACCCAACAATCATTTTGTTGTGTGACCCATGACACTTCTGTGCTATGTGAATCACCCTTCTGCTCAAGTGAAGCCATTTACACAGTATTTATTTATATCTCATAGTTTGGGCCCTGAAAAGCACCCTCAAGAGTAGTTATCGAAACAGGAAAATTATATTAACACTATAAATGATCAAACCAAAAACTAAATGGGAGCCAGTGTGGTGCAGTGGTTAAAAGTGGTGGACTCGTAATCTGGTGAACCGGGTTCGCGTCTCCGCTCCTCAACATGCAGCTGCTGGGCGACCTTGGGCTAGTCACACTTCTTTGAAGTCTCTCAGCTTCACTCACCTCACAGAGTGTTTGCTGTGGGGGAGGAAGGCAAAGGAGATTGATAGCTGCTTTGAGACTCCTTAGGGTAGTGATAAAGTGGGATATCAAATCCAAACTCATAAATCAGCATCATGAGTAGAATCAAATCAGGTAACAACACAAAGTAGTACAATCAACTAAAATAGAACAGGATATCAGGAAAAGAGAAAACAGATGAATTTTCCCCGCTGTAGGCATATTCTTCCTAATGCATTCCATATTAGTATGCCTCCTGTTTGGCATGCAGTTTGGGAATGACTGCTCTTATCTAATACTATGATGTCCATGTAACTGTAAAATAAATAAAGGAATAAAGGAATAACAATTGTGCATTGCAATCCCAGGCATGCTTAGTCACAAATAAGAACCACTTCTGAGCTCCTAGTATGCCTCAAGCACAATTCAAAGTGTTGGTGCTGACCTTTAAAGCTCTAAATAACCTTGCTTCAGTATACCAGAAGGTACATCACCACCCACATTGTTCAGACACTGAAGTCCAGCTCCGAGGGCCTTCTGCTGGTTCCCTAATTGTGAGAAGTGAAGTTACAGGTACGCAACTATTAGAAGACATCAGAAGACAGCCCTGTATCTGTAAGTTTTTAATGTTTGATATTTATTATGTTTTTACATGTGTTGAAAGCCACCCAGAATGGCTGGGCAACCCAGCCAGATGGGCTAGGGATAAATAATGAAATTATTATTATTATTATTATTATTATTATTATTGATATAGGATTGCAAAGTCACTTAAAAGGAACCAGGAGATCAGGAGGAAGATGTGAAAGTCTACTCTCTGAGACAATGGGACTACCCTATATCAGACTACACAATACTTGTTAAAAATTATACTTGACTGAATTTTACTCCCATTCATTTCAGCATCAATTTCTCTCTCCCTCAAAACATTCTGTTGCAGGTGACTTTGTGCTCCTGTTAATCCACATGTAGCAATCTCTTCAAGCTGCTCAAGAAATCATATTTTTCTTCTTTGTCTCCAAGTAGGAGTTATTTTATTCTACCCACCAAGGCACTGGAATTCCGATGAGTCGTGGTGTCAGCCTGCTTCCCCCTTAAGATGACCGTGATCTAAGAGATCTTGTCATCCCGCATTAAGGGACATTCCTTGAATTTCTTTTATCAATCACTACTGTTGCCCATCCCCCTTCCTGTTCCATTCATATCAGACGAGGCAACCGAAAAGTGAGCAATCGGGAGGTTGTAAAATTAGACAAGACTTTCATTACCAACTGACAGAAATGAAAATGAAGGCCCCCATGGCAGCTGTAAAATCTGATATCTATCACACTGCATGCTCAAATGATCTTGAATGCTTTTTCACTCCTAATTATTTTGCCCTAGTTTAACACCTGACAAATGACTCCATATGGCCAGGATTAGGAACAGACCTGGCAAGACTTTATTTTTTCGGGGGGAAGGACACTAGGAAAAAAATAATCAGTGATCTCCCCTTCCGCTATTCCACATAAAGTGCCCTGCTCCATCAAGAACCTAAGGCCCATGGGCCGGATGCGGCCCAATCGCCTTCTCAATCCAGCCCACGGACGGTCTGGGAATTAGCGTGTTTTTACATGAGTAGAATGTGTCCTTTTATTTAAAATGCATCTCTGGGTTATTTGTGGGGCATAGGAATTCGTTCATTTCCCCCCAAAAAATATAGTCCAGCCCGCCACATGGCCTGAGGGATGGTGGACCAGCCCACAGCTGGAAAAGGTTGTTGACCCCTAATCAAGAATATTATCCTTACAGTTGCTCTTTCTGTATTTATTTCCCTATAAATTGGGGGATTTGGTTATAGTCCTCAGAACACTGTCTCACATATACCGTATTTTTCGCACTATAAGACGCACCAGACCATAAGACGCACCTAGTTTTTGGAGGAGGAAAACAAGAAAAAATAATATTCTGAATCTCAGAAGCCAGAACAGCAAGCAGGATCTTCTGCTCCCTTTTTGGGAGGGAAAAAGTGAGTCTTATAGAGCAAAAAATACGGTAGTCTATAGTGGGGCAACTTTGTAATAAAAAAAGGTACCCAGTTGGGATCTATCTGAAGCATACCAGCTTAAGAATGCAACCCAATTTCCCTTTGTGCCAGTTTGGAGTGGTTGGATTGGGTGGAGATATTCTTTCACTAGGGATATGCAAACATGCTTCAATCTCTTTTGAAATTCATTTACATGTCTTCCATTTTGTGGTCTGCTGTTGTGGAAGTACGCAGATTTCTGTGATTATCACAGTGCACAATAAGCATGCATATCTTTGCAATCAATGGATTATTTACAGATCAATCTTCTCCCCTTAAACCTGTCTTAGTTCCCTCTCTCAAGGAATAATAATAATAATAATAATAATAATAATAATAATAATAATAATAATAATTTATTATTTGTACCCCGCCCATCTGGCTGGGTTTCCCCAGCCACTCTGGGCGGCTTCCAACAAAGATGAAAAATACACTAAAATGTCACATATTAAAAACTTTCAGGGCTGCCTTCAGATGTCTTCTGAATGTCAGGTAGTTGTTTATCACTTTGACATCTGATGGGAGGGCGTTCCACAGGGCGGGCGCCACTACCGAGAAGGTCCTCTGCCTGGTTCCCTGCAACTTGGCCTCTCGCAGTGAGGGAACTGCCAGAAGGCCCTCGGAGCTGGACCTCAGTGTCCGGGCAGAACGATGGGGGTGGAGACGCTCCTTCAGATATACTGGACCAAGGCCGTTTAGGACTTTAAAGGTCAGCACCAACACTTTGAATTGTGCTCGGAAACGTACTGGGAGCCAATGTAGGTCTTTCAAGACCGGTGTTATATGGTCTTGGCGGCCGCTCCCAGTCACCAGTCTAGCTGCCGCATTCTGGATTAGTTGTAGTTTCCGGGTCACCTTCAAAGGTAGCCCCACATAGAGCGCATTGCAGTAGTCCAAGCGGGAGATAACCAGAGCATGTACCACTCTGGCGAGACAGTCTGCGGGCAGATAGGGTCTCAGCCTACGTACCAGATGGAGCTGGTAAACAGCTGCCCTGGATACAGATTTGACCTGTGCCTCCATGGACAGCTGTGAGTCCAAAATGACTCCCAGGCTGCACACCTGGTCCTTCAGGGGCATAGTTACCCCATTCAGGACCAGGAAGAACCATTTAGTACTGAGTAAGGCTCATTAGTAGTAATTCACTTGCATTTCCCGGAGCATCAAACCGGGAGCAGCAGAAAATTGGAAGTACTGTAAACCCTGTGCATAGAAAATACTAAAAATTACTAGTATCTACAGTTCTGTATCCATGGTGCAGATAGGCAATTTTTAACTGGACTTAATGGCTTTATGGGGGTCTATTCAGTGTTTCCCAAACTTGGGTCTCCAGCTGTTTTTTGGACTACAATTCCCATCATCCCTGACCACTAGCTAGGTTTTGCTAGCTAGGGATGATGGGAGTTGTAGTCCAAAACCAGTTAGAGACCCAAGTTTGGGAAATGCTGAATAAAACCATTAAGTCCAGTTGAAAATTACCTATCTGCACCATGGATACAGAACTGTAGATACTAGTAATTTATAGTATTTTCTGAGCACAGGGTATACTCCCAATTTTCTGCTGCTCCAAGTTTGGGAAACACTGATTTAGATGACAACGTATATAACATTACTTACTTCAAAATGTGGCAACCCTGGAACATCTGGAGATCCTCTTACTCATTCTGCTGAGTGGGGACTTAAACATCTGCTCCAAATGGCACCATTGGTGTCCACTGATGGATTTGCCCATTTAGTGCTCTGAAGTTATGTGAACAGTTCTCCTGGTATGCCCCGCAGAGGACCTTAAGGTCCATGAATAATCATAGTTCAGAGGTCCCGGACCATAAGGAAGTCAGACTACCCTCCACCAGGGCCAGGGCCTTTTCAGTAATGGCTCCGACCTGGTGGAATGCTCTGTTCCAGGAGACTAGGGCCCTTCAGGATTTAACTTCCTTCTGCCAGGCCTGTAAGACAGAACTATTCCACCTGGCCTTTAATTTGAATTCAGCCTGATCTTTTATTTCCCTTCTCTTCCCTCCCCCTCCCCTTTTAGGAAGATTACCTGCTCTGAGACTCCTTCTTCTTCTTCTTCTTTGGTGATCACTCATAGCTGAGTAAGATTGTCTTCCATAAACACGGTTTTAACAATGAGTCCGTAAGTGACTGTGGAGGCCAATTCTGGATCCACACGTCCTTCCACAGTGGGGACATTGGTTTCCAGGTGGGAGTTGATCACGGGGAGGGTTTGCCAAACGTGCCTTCCTCTTAGCATGTTTCTTCCTTTCATCCTGAGTTCGAGCGTCTTCAAAGCCCATGGCACCTTTGGTAAAGGCTGTTCTCCAACTGGAGCGCTCACAGGCCAGTGTTTCCCAGTTGTTGGTGTTTATACTACATTTTGTTAGATTTGCCTTGAGGCAATCTTTAAACTTCTTTTGTTGACCACCAGCAATACGCTTTCCATTTTTAAGTTTGGAATAGAGTAGTTGCTTTGGAAGACGATCATCAGGCATCCGCACAACATGACCAGTCCAAAGAAGTTGATGTTGAAGAATCATTGCTAATTCTCCCCTGGCCTCCTCACTGGCCCAAGTAGGACTAATTCAGCCAGCTAGCCCTGGTGACTATCTAATGCTTATTGGATGGATTTCCCCCAAATTGTTTTCTGGACTTTGAATTTTATTGTTATTCATGCTTTTATACTGCATTTTATCTTGCTTCTTTGTTGTATTACAATTATGTGTTTTAAATTTGTTGTTAGCCGCCCTGAGCCCGGTTTTCTGAACTGGGAAGGGCGGGGTATAAATAAAAATTATTATTGCTGAAATAAGGCTGCTGGTGCTTGTCCTAACACAGGGATAACTACAGCTGCAAGAAGTTAATATGTTAACAACTTCCCTTATCTTTTTTTAAAAACACACTTTCCACCACACCAGTTAGATTTCATTTGTCCCGCCTCCCTTTTCCATTGAACTCTTTGTCAAAGAGGAGAGGGGAAATTAATAGCAATTGTAATTCATAGGAGAAAGGCATCATTACGATTTACCACTATAAGCATTTAGATTGTACTAATTTTGCTGGTGGGCTGTTCCACCTCTTCTTCGCAGGTTTCAGCGACTGTGAATTAACAGGAAGGGGACTATGGTAAAAGATTCAAATCACTTCATGTTTAAAAAGCCAATGGGGTGCAAATTACTGCTCTTCCTGGGAAAGATATGCAGGGTTTAAAATTAGGATCCATCTCGGTTAAGGTAAGCGCTTAGCAAAAGAGAAGCAATTGCATAGCTGTGATTTATTACTGCGTTTGTGGCTGTAACGAAGTCAAGCTGATATTATAAACCACTGGGGGAGAAATCCAATGGAGAATGTGTTTTGACTTTGTAAGATCATAGAAAGTATGACAGGTACTAGTACCTGGTAAGTCATCGGGGTCCAATTGGGAAATGACAGTATTTCCTTAGAACTCAAACTGGTAGTCACACCCATTTATCCAGGAAAGTGTGATGCTGGTTCTTGGTTGGAGAGCTGCATTGCAAAATCTGGAGAAGTGAGAATTTCAAAGGACGACTGTGTTTCAGTCGGACTATTGTTTCAGAATGACCAGTCCCCACATTAAATGGGGGGGCGCCCTTTGCGTGGTCGTGCGCATCCCCCTGGACCCTATGCGGCACCATTAGCACAGGCTTGGCTTCCAAGATTTTACTTTCTTGGGCTCCATGATCACTGCAGATGGTGACAGCAGCCAGAAAATTAAAAGACGCCTGCTTCTTGGGAGAAAAGCAATGACAAACTTTGACAGCATCTTAAAAAGTAGAGACATCACCTTGCCAACAAAGGTCCGTATAGTAAAAGCCATGGTTTTCCCAGTAGTGATGTATGGAAGTGAGAGCTGGACCATAAAGAAGGCTGACCGCCGAAGAATTGATGCTTTTGAATTATGGTGCTGGAGGAGACTCTTGAGAGTCCCATGGACTGCAAGAAGATCAAACCTGTCCATTCTTAAGGAGATCAGCCCTGAGTGCTCACTGGAAGGACAGATTGTGAAGCTGAGGCTCCAATACTTTGGCCACCTCATGAGAAGAGAAGACACCCTGGAAAAGACCCTGATGTTGGGAAAGATGGAGGGCACAAGGAGAAGGGGACAACAGAGGACGAGCTGGTTAGACAGTGTTCTCAAAACTACCAACATGAGTTTGACCAAACTGCGGGAGGCAGTGGAAGACAGAAGTGCCTGGTGTGCTCTGGTCCATGGGGTCACGAAGAGTCGGACACAACTAAACAACTAAACAACAACATGGCTCCACCTTCCTCAGGTGGGATACTTGGAGGTCTCCGCCTACCCCAGCCAGTTGCCCAATCCCACCTGGGGAGGCGTTGCCAAGGTGATCAGGCCAGGTAGGGGGAGGGACCATCTTACCACACAATAGGGGGAAGATCTTACCTGGGAATCGTCAGTTGGCTCCAGAGCTTCTCCCACCCTACCCACCCTCAGTTAAGCCTTCTTTTGCAGTTTAACCTTTTCTCCACAGGTACACAGGCGCTGCTACGTCAAGATCGCTGTTGAAGGGCCGGAAAGGAATTCTCCTGCATTGGCAGGTTTGCCTTTCCCGTAGCAAAACATCACAACTTTGGCGGTATCAGGCCTTGGGCAGAATCCTTTAGTCTATCTTCCCTGAATGGGGGGGGGGCATGCAGCAGTGACCCATGCCTCCTCCTCTTTGCGGTGGCGATACCAGGGTTCCCCGTTAAAGGGGTTGTTTTGAGGGGAGGCTTTGGCCGTATGCCTAGAGGTTGTCATTGCTCTCCCCTGTGACAGTGGTGTAATGGGGGTGGACTCTCTTTGCTTGAACATATGTTCTCCAGAGCCAGCCCTCCCCCCCCCCACTGGATAACCCTGATGTTCCCCAGATCCCTAGAGGAGGGACTGGGAGGAATAAACGCCCAATGCCTGAGCCAAGGTCCACCACATCTGAAACATAATAAAGTTGTGCCCAATTTTAATCTCATAGCACGTTGTCTTGAGTCGTTATTCCACACGGGGGCCGCCCATGGTTTGGGGGACTCTGCCTGTCCACACAAATGGCAGATTAGGCATGTTTCCCTTTAAATGTGAACTGAATCGAATTTCTCCCCCACCCCTTACTTGGTACTGAAACACATTCAAGTTTCATCTTTGCCATGGATCTCTTGGCCTGATTTCCCTATTGATTAAATTGGAATAACAGCCTTGTGGAAGTGAGCACATCCAAGTACTTTCAAAATTAAATGTGTAATATAGCAATGATTGGTTATGGGCTTGTACTGGCTGCAATATCTCCAAGCATAAATAAGAAGAGTTATTTGCTTTCTCATTTTATTGCTTACAGTATTAACATTTTATTCGGCACCTGCAGTGCTATTCTAGGAACAGTTCGCAGTAACAAATGGCATTATAAATGTGCAATCCTTATCTGCTAATTCTGTGGACGTTTCTGATTTGCCGAAACGAAGGAATGAGTGAGATTCCCTTGGCTCAATTTAGAATTGGCTTAGTATTTACAATCTTTCTGAGCAAGCATTTGGAAAACGCTCATCTGTTTACCAAGTGTTCTCTCCTAGGTTGTAATATTGGCCCATGCATACTGATGACACCATGGGACTACACATCACTACCTTGCCCATAGGAACTGTATGACGCTCATGACTGTTAGGGATAAAAAGTTCCCACTACAGTGGTACCTTGGTTTACGAACTTAATCCGTTCCGGAAGTCCATTCTTAAACCAAGGAGTGCTTTCCCACAGTAGCGGGGGACTCAATTTACACTCAACAGGAAGCTGAACATGTTCTGCTTACAAGGCAAAATTCATAAACCAAAACACCTACTTCTGGGTTTGCAGTGTTCTTAATCCAAGTTGTCCATAAACTAAGCTGTTCTTAAACCAAGGTACCACTGTATATGGGCATTCAAAGAGTTTGTGTACTTTCAGAATTAACCAGAGATTTATTAAGAGGAAGGAACTATGTATAAAAGAACTTCTTGAAAGACCTACATTGGCTCCCAGTATGTTTCCAAGCACAATTCAAAGTGTTGGTGCTGACCTTTAAAGCCCTAAACGGCCTCGGTCCAGTATATCTGAAGGAGTGTCTCCACCCCTGTCATTCTACCCGGACACTGAGGTCCAGCTCCGAGGGCCTTCTGGCGATTCCCTCACTGCGAGAAGCCAAGTTACAGGGAACCAGGCAGAGGGCCTTCTCAGTAGTGGCACCCGCCCTGTGGAACGCCCTCCACCAGATGTCGAAGAGAGCAACAACTACCAGACTTTTAGAAGACATCTGAAGGCAGCCCTGTTTAGAAAAGCTTTTAATGTTTGATACATTGCTGTATTTTAATATTTTGTTGGAAGCCACCCAGAGTGGCTGGGGAAGCCCAGCCAAATGGGCGGGGTATAAATATATTATTATTATTAGCATCATCATCATCATCATCATCATCATTATTATTATTATCATTATCACTTCTGCCTATAACTAAAAGCAATTGACACTGAGTGTGAGCAAAATCTTGCCCAAAGTTCTACCCCAGAGAAGAACCTCTGAGAGCAGAAATACAGCCAAGCATTGCAATAAACTGGACAAATTTGAATAGCAAACCATGGAACTACAAACTTCAGTGTCATCATTCAGATGTCCATGAAAATGATTGTGTGTGTGTTTGTGTGTTTCTAATTCTAAATTGACATTGTACCATCAGGTTCTCCACATAAAATGCCGCACAGCTTGCTTTTGCAATGATGCCAGACAATGGTTTATTATTGGTCTCCATCAAAGTGCTGATTGGTTTGCTATTTGCTGATCATTGTTTACTGCCAGAGTACTAATAATTAGGGATTGGTGAATCTGTCAGTTTCAAGTTGTCTCCATTTCTCAGTTTTTCAATCTTCAGTTCAGTTATCCACTTTTCCACATAGTGATGGGAGTTGTAGTCCCAAAACACCTGGAGGGCCGAGTTTGCCTATGCCTATGCCTTTGCCTGATTTGCCTATGCCTGATTTATAAAATACTGAATTTTGAAAGATAGTTGCTTTTTCAGTTCATGTCTTGTTTCAAAAAGTTCAAATTGTGTAGGTTCATCTTTAAGTGTGAACTGAATTCTCTACCTTCTCTACTTACAGCTCAACACACTTTAGTTCCCATCAAAGTGTGTTCCAGTTTCCATTTGGATGTTGCCAGACTGTTGCTCAAAAGGCTGGACTATTAAATCCTTCCCCATTCTGTGCAGTTGGCACCATCATCACACAATATTTTGCATAACAGCTCACAATTTTCTCTCTCTCTTTTCCCTCAGGTATGCAATTTTTGTTCAGAAAATCCTTGCTTTTAACATGAGAGTTATTTGTATTTGCTAATAAGTCATTTATTTTCCTTTGGACTTTTTTAATAGTGCCATTGCATTTCCTATCATGGTAGTAAGGTGGGCATGACAAAAGTGAGGGCTGTTGACAAGATTTGATAAAGTCACTGCCATGGGGAGAAAATGACAGGCATTAATTTATCATACTGTGCTCATGACAATCTATGAAAGACTGCAAAACATAGTGGATACATTCAAAGGAGATACTTAATGCGAAGGGAGTTGACTTGATGGATGGGAATGAGGAAGCAATTCCAGACATATGGAAGACATGGCAGCACTCCATTCATCATGCAATACATTTCGCCTCTTGCTACCTAACTGAAAAGGAAAACCTTTGAGCCCAGGTTGTGTGTCACTCCTGTGACCAGCCTTGATTAAGGACTTGAGTTATTTTCTTCTGCTCCACAATATGTGATTCAAAGTTCTGACTTCTCTCTTAAACATCTTGCAACTTGTGTCTTATCACAGATCGACACTGTTTATGTCACCATCTGCTTCATTTCCTTCGATTGGCCCCTGCTCAGGGGGAATCCTGCAAATCTTTCAACCTTAATAGCAGCCCTGGCAGGAAAACCAACAGGGTGCCACTTAGCCTAAAACGACTTTTCACAAAAACATTGGCCTTTGCTTATTGATTAAATTTTTGAAGGAAGAGGAGGAGGAGAAAAAGAAGAGACAGCGAAATTTGGACTGGGGTTCTTCTGAAATCTAGGCAATGCTTTCCCCAGAAAGTCTTGAAATTGCTTCTGTCCTTTCTCAGACGTTTGGGAAAGTGCCATCAAAGTTAAAAGGGCTGCTGAAGCTAAATAGGGTGTCTGGAGAATAGGATTTTGTTTCCATCTTCGTGGATCAGAAGGAGGACTTTCTTTGTTCTTTAGACTTCTTTGGGTGCATGAAGGAACGAAGGTAAATGCACTCCCAGGCTGTCACTATTTAGGGGTAGGATTCAGTCATTTACTGCCCAATTCAGGGTTGAATTATTACAACTTATTAGAGCTCTTGTGCAACAATTCTGCTTCCCCCAAAGCAGATTATAAGGAAAGTGATAGGAAAATGTGCTGGAAAATATGAGATAACATTTGGTTGATGCTACATCATCTAACCTCCCTGGAAACAAACCAAGATGAATGCTCAGTAAACTGATCATCTGAACATGACCTAAGTGACAATTTGTCCAGGGGCATTGCACAGACTAGTGACCTCTCTAATGCTTTTATTTTCCGAATCTTCTCAGTTTGGGTGAGTTGCTGCAAGTTGTGTTGGCTTTGGAACCTTCTTGAATGGTTCACTTTTCACTTTCACTTAAAGCATAAGCATAACCCTAAGTACAGTCATACCTTGGATGTCGAACGGAATCCATTCTGGAAGTCCACTCGACTTCCAAAATGTTTGCTTCGCAGCTTCTGATTGGCTTCAGGAAACTTCTGCAGCCAATCAGAAGCCACACAAGCCCCGTCGGACATTCAGCTTCCAAAAATAATTCACAAACCGGAACACTCACTTCTGGTTTGCAGCACACGAGAGCCAAAACGTTCAAGAACTAAGCTGTTCAAAAACCAAGGTACAACTGTATTTCAGCACATCTCAGCTTGTCTTCTTTTATTTATTTGGAAAATGAACCACTGGAAAGTATCCTGATATCATGTGAAATTTGGTGTATGTCTGAAAGTAGTGTAGATGCATTTGGGGGGGGGGGGGAGTATAAAGGCTTCTTCTAAATCTAATCTGCCTCATAGCTCTATCCTACTCTATACTCACAGCATACCACCAACACATCACAGAGGAAAATCGGGAAATGTGTATCTTTTGGGACCACAATCTAGAGGGGCTGTACTCTTATGCAAGCCAAAACAGGACATCCCAGGATCCAAACAGAAGCTGGGATGGCTTCTATAATTCTGGGATGTCCCAATTAAAGCGGGACAGTTGAGAAGAATGGCACAGCATATAGGTACATTTATAACAGCTCTCCCAAGCTGCACTTAAGTACCTCTTTCAATATTAGCAGCATCTTTTGAAGGTATGGATTTATCTTCCACGTCTAGCAAGGCTGCACAATTTATAACATAGGTCTGGGGAACCTGTGGCTTTCCAGATGGCCAACAGTTGAAAAACTATTACCATTATCCCTGAACATTTGACATACCGGCTGGGACTGACAGGAGTTGGAGTCAAACAACATCTGGAAGGCTACAGGTTCTCCAGCCCTGTTGTAAGCCAAGAAACTTATCACCTGTCAGACATGTCAGCCCACTGGAGATGCAAGGCATCTTCTATTTTTGCCGTTTGAGGGATTGCAAAGCCAGGGAGTTATCGAGAATGTAGCAGTTTACCGTATGTCACTTTTCACATCAGAAACAGCCCATTCCTGCTCAACAGACTTGATGGACTTGTAGAACCACAAAGCAGTCGAACACCATCCTGTTTGTGGGGTGGTGGTATTCAAGACACAGAGAACAATGCCAATAATATAAATACAGATGTGAAACCTTATTACTTAACCCCACTGCACAGTACAGTGGTACCTCGGGTTACATACGCTTCAGGTTACAGACGCTTCAGCTTACAGACTCCACTAACCCAGAAATAGTACCTCGGGTTAAGAACTTTGCTTCAGGATGAGAACAGAAATCATGCTCCGGCGGCGTGGCGGCAGTGGGAGGCCCCATTAGCTAAAGTGGTGCTTCAGGTTAAGAACAGTTTCAGGTTAAGAACGGACCTCCGGAACGAATTAAATACTTAACCCGAGGTACCACTGTATCTGTTAACAGTCTGTGTTACTCAAACATAAGCATCCTTTGATTGCAACAGGACTGTATAATGTGCCCTTTCTCAACCTACTGCCCTTCAGCTGTTTTGGACTACAACTCCCATCATCCCTTACCATTTTCCATGTTGTTTTGGGCTGATGGAAGTTGTCACCCACAACATCTGGAAAGGTACAGGGCTGCAGAGGGCTCGTGTATTGAAACTGCAATGCCAAACAACGTTGCATCTTGAAAACTGCCCTGGCGTGTTCAGGGTCCAGTCTGATCCAGCTACTTACTGGGGGAGAGCCAAAGGGGGAACTTGGATGCAGAGAAGGTGCAATTTCTGAATGCTGAAGGCTTCAAAAGAACCTGAAGCCCGGGTGAAATTGGAAGGATCTCAAAAGAGAAGATAGATAGGGACTGGAAGGTGTTTAAAGGATACTTGCAATACCATATTGAAAAATCAGAACTCCTGTTAGAATAAACAAGTTCCGTTTTAAATACTGAAATACTAAATAAGATGGATAACAATGTGTAGTAGAAAAAGAAGCATGAAATTAGGTTAAAGGTGTGTGAAAGAAAGTAATAGAAGTGGAAAGAAATTGCAACTGAGTAGATTGGAAGTCTAACACAAAGGTGGGGTGAGGGGTGGTGGATGGTGATGGGAAAAGGAATTATCTGTGGGACTGAGTGTAGGTATGTTTGAATATTTTTAAGGATTGTATGATATGTATGTTTGTATGCTTGTATATTCACAATATGTGTGTATTCATGCTGAATTATTTTAACAATAAAAAATAAAAAATAAAAATAAAAAAAGAACCTGAAGCCCTGGCTATTGGGAATCATGTGAAAAAATAGTTATGTGTGGGTCTACCCATGATCTACTTGCTGGAAACCACAGGAGGGAAGAGGGCTCTTGTTCTTCACTCCTGCTCAGCGGTTTCCCACAGGCGTCTTGTTGGCCATTATGAGAACAGGATGCTGGTCTAGATGGATTTGGGGCCTGATCCAACAAGTTCTTATGTTCTTATGATGACTAGTCAATTTTAAAATTGATTCTCAAGTCTTTTGTGAATGCTTTACAAGAAGACAGCTGTCAATATTATTTGCTGGCTCTTGCTTCTCACAAACATTCACGTAAAGATACTGATTTTCCTGAGGATTGTATTGCTACAATTGCAAAAGAGGTGGGGGAAGGAGAATGATTCAACTAATCCTAGTTTTTAGAGAGAGAGAGGGGAGAGAGAGAGAGAAACAGGGGACAATGTAGCAATAAATCAATAGCTAATTAATAGCAAAATGAAAAAGGTCCAGGGCTTCTGTCAGTGTTGGCAAAATAAAGGTCATCTCCCCCATCCTAAATCTGCTTAGTGTTGTGAATGCTGGCAGGTTTATTGCCAGCTAGGCAAGGGCAGATGATTCAGCAGGCGAGATTAGCCCATAGATTTAATGTCTGTGCTTCAAAATAGGTCCAGAAATCCTCTTTGAGAGTGATGTCTGTATAAAGGGGTCGATGTAAATGGGGAACGAAACTCAAAGTCGCCCATTTGACCGTGTAACCATTTTAATTCTAGGATCACCAAGGAATAACCTAAGGGCTGGCAATGTTTATTGGTTAGCAACAGCTGCTGGAAAGGTAAATCACTTGCAGAGCACTTTGGGAGGAATTTGAATTGCTTCTATGGTTGCTAGGCATTATTTATTTTCTCAGACTATGTAGGGACATAGGAAGCTGCCTTATACTTCAGAGTTAGAGCCTTAGGATGCCTCCCTGCATAGCTGTCAACTTTCCCCCCCTTTAAAGGGAAATTTCCTTATTCCAAATAGGATTCCTTGCAAGAAAAGGAAAAAGTTGACAGCTATGCGTCCCTGTGCTAGATCAAACCATTAGTCTGTCCAACTCAGTATTGTCTACACTAATAGGCTGTGAGTCTTTGGGTTTTCGGACAGGGGACATTCCTGTAGGAATGTTCAGGGAGGCAGGAGAGGACATATTGTTCATTAATACCCTTCCTAATTTGCACTAGCAAGTTCTTTTACTTAGCAGAGTTCTACGTTCCCCTATCAAACACACAGCGGATAGCTGGTTGCAGGCTTGTGTAAGCCTCTCACTATTAGGTTCCTGCTAAGTTCCCTTATATGCCTCTTAAAAGAATAAACATGCCACAATCTTGTTTAAAGTATATAAAAGAAGTTTACTCACATCAGTTCTCAGTGGGATCCCTGAAGGCAGACTTAGTTACAGATATATATACAGTGGTACCTCGGGTTACATAAGCTTCAGGTTACATACGCTTCAGGTCACACACTCCGCTAACCCAGAAATAGTGCTTCAGGATAAGGACAGAAATCGGGCTCCGGCGGGGCGGCAGCAACAGGAGGCCCCATTAGCTAAAGTGGTGCTTCAGGTTAAGAACAGTTTCAGGTTAAGAATGGACCTCCAGAACAAATTAAGTACTTAACCTGAGGTACCACTGTATACATGTGGATCTATCCCATATGGGGATAATCCCAGTGGCTGAAAGCCAACAGAGCATTTCTAGCTAAAAAGCTGGTCCAACGACAGATTGAGTCAAAGAGAGAGAGAGTGCTGTGTGCCTTGTCCTTTTGTTACCTGGACAGGTAAGGTCACGCCCACCTCCAGTCACATGCAAAGGAAGGATGTCCCAACCAGGAGGAAACAGGAAGTTTTCGACTGGCTGGACCAAACATTCCCTCGCATGTCCACTCTAGGAAAACAAGGAATGTTGTATTTGACTGCTTCTTATGTATCACATCCCACAATTCCTAGTTCTGCTTGGATATGCCAGGGGTTGAACTGTGGAGACTGCATGTAAATCGGATGCTCTGAGCATTGACTCTTTCCTTGGTCCACCCAATTAAGCATTGTGTGTGCTGAATGTCAGTGGCTGTCCAAGGTTTCGAGCCTTACCTGGATATGCCAGGAACTGAACCTGGGACCTTCTGAATGCAAATGAGAAGGGCAGCTTCTCACAACCACCCAGAAAATATTGCAGTGATGGAGTGAGCAGTGGAGGACAGGAGCAGGAGATGAGATTTCTCATTCTGCCACATCCAACTTCTTGCCACACATTTTTTTCTCAAGGAGTGAATCAGTAGGATGGTCTTTTTTCTTTGACCTTTCCCTTTGTCCTCGTCAGTGCTTTGTCCTTTGACATTTACCACTGAACTCATCATGTGGGCTGCCTTGGCTGGGGTGAGGCTGTGCTCTGAGAACATAGGGTGGAAGTTTCACTCAAGTAGCCCTGTTGAAATTAATGAACCTGATATAGTCATGCTCTTTAATTGCAATGGATCTACTTGGAGATGGTGGTGATAGAACCTTGAGACCTTCTGCATGAAAAGAAGATGATTCATCTTATGGTCCTCTCTTCAATTCAAGCCCAGTGGAGCTCTTGGTAGTCACTTCAGGAAAGTAGTTGCCTTTTTCTGGTCCACATTCACCCATAAATCCTTCCCATTCCTTTCCTCTATCAATCTACATTTAAAAAGACAGAAACGTTTGCATTTAAATACACATTTAAAAAACATTTCCCCCCCTCAAAATGCACATTTCTTAAGTGCATTTTATTTCAACTAACATTTTAGACATATTTAGATTTTTTTTAAAAAAAAAACAAAACTTGTCTTTGAGCCATAACATTTTCTTTTTTCTTTTTTTTATAGTCATGATTTTATTTATTTAAGCACAACTATTTTGGTTTACATGGACAGCCCCCCCCCCAACAATGCCCGAGAGCAGGTAATTGTGTTAAATCATTTTTGGAATGCTAACTTTTGATATGGACATTTGTGTAGGGTCAACATAAGTGTATTCAGTTTTGGCAGCTTGTCAAGGAATATCTTTTCAAAAGGCAACAGCGATATATTGGCAGGGCATACTATTTGCTGAGAATACCAAAACTCTTCTAATTGTTCCAATTCTTATATAAATTCAGTTTAAACAAAATATCCTTAATTAAAACATTTTCGAAGTGCAAAAGGCAGTCAGGGTCTCTTCCAACTCCCTAATTCTATGATTAAAAGGATAAGGAAGGCTTCAGTCCTAGCACCACTTACCTGGATGTAAACCCCATTAAATTCAATTGGACTTACTTCTGAGTAGACATTGCACTTGTTGCACGCACCATAATCATCAAATGGCAAGAGACTCCATGCTTCCAAGTGCATTACCCAGGGTTCAGTTTACCCTTAGAGGCTTTGGTGTCTTTAGGATATATGATTTTATTTACACATATATACAACCTGAGCATAGGATGAATGGCTCACAGCATTAACACCCCCCCCCCGAAAATATTGCCTGTCCATTAGGCTTTCTTGGGGGGGGGGGATCAAAGCCAGGCATCAGCAAACTTTTAAAGCAGGGGACCGGTCCATTGTTCCTCAGACCTTGTGGGGGCCTGACTATATTTTTTTTGAGGGGATGAACGAATTCCTATGCCCGACAAATAACCCAGAGATGCATTTTAAATAAAATGGCACATTCTACTCATGTAAAAACACGCTGATTCCCAGACTGTCCATGGGCCAGATTTAGAAGGCAATTGGGCCAGATTTGGCCCCCGGGCCTTAGTTTGCCTACCCACAGTCAAAGCCATAGCTTTGGATTCATTATAGTGCAAGACAAGCCCCTTTGTGGATGTGTTACCTTCACCACCTGTTATACATTGTTTATTGTGAATTACATATCCTATCACATAAAGAAATAAGAAGAGCCCTGCTGGCAGTGGCATAGCGTGTGTTGCCAGTGCCCAGAGAGAAACAGACAGAGTATGCATGCAGAGTCAACTGCCTAATGGCATCCATATCACCCAGGAGATCACAGTTGCAGAGATGGGGGGGGAGTTGTTCTGTTGCCTGGAGAGGCCACCTCCTGGTTCACACAGAGGCAATGTTTTCAATGGAGTCCAGTGATAGAAGCACACATCTAAATGGAGTCAGCACCGGGTACTGAAATTTTACACCCCTAACAATTTTTCACCCGGGGCAACCACCCCTGTGCTCCCTACACACTTTGTCACTGCTTGCTGGATTGGTCCAGAAAGACTCATGTAGTTGAGCATATTGTTCTCCCAGTGCCCAACTAGTTGCCTATGGGAAAGCTTCAAACACAACCTGAGATAGTCGTCCAGATTTTCCTGGACATTGCCGATATTTCAAAGGCAGAATTGACGTCTGGGGAATGGATTCTTGAAATGTGGGGCTTTGTCCTGGACCTTAAGCAAGTGAACTGAAAAATTGGAGGTTGTATTTTAAAAGCTCAAGCACTTCAGAGGTTTTTGAAATATGGCAACCCTAAAAACGGTAAAGGTAAAGGACCCCTGACAATTAAGTCCAGTCGCAGACAACTCTGGGGTTGCAGTGCTCACCTCGCTTTACAAGCCGAGCGAGCCGACGTTTGTCCATAGACAGTTTTTCTGGGTCATGTGGCCAGCATGACTAAGCCGCTTTAAGGCACAATGGAACACCGAAACCAGAGCAGCACACAGAAACGCCATTTACCTTCCCGCCATAGCGGTACCTATTTATCTACTTGCACTTTTTGGCGTGCTTTCAAACCACTAGGTTGGCAGGAGCTGGGACCAAGCAACGGGAGCTCACTCCATCATGGGGATTCGAACCGCCAACCTTCTGCTTGGCAAGCCCAAGAGGCTCAGTGGTTTAGACGACAGCACCACACGTGTCCCCATATGACAACCCTAAAATAAAGGTAAAGGGACCCCTGATCATTAGGTCCAGTCGTGACCGACTCTGGGGTTGCGGTGCTCATCTCGCTTTATTGGCCGAGGGAGCCGGCGTACAGCTTCCGGGTCACATGGCCAGCATGACTAAACTGCTTCTGGAGAACCAGAGCAGTGCACAGAAACGCTGTTTACCTTCCCGCCGGAGCGGTACCTATTTATCTACTTGCACTTTGACATGCTTTCGAACTGCTAGGTTGGCAGGAGCAGGGACCGAGCAATGGGAGCTCACCCCGTCGTGGGGATTCGAACTGCCGACCTTCTGATCGGCAAGTCCTAGGCTCTGTGGTTTAACCCACAGTACCACCCTATGTCAACCCTACCTGAGAGTAAATGTGCTCTCCACGCTTGGAATCCAGAAGCCCACTGTCTCAAACACTGGAGGTCAAACATAATAACTCATATCATCTTGAAGGCAGTGGCCTTGAGGAAGGCTAGAGCAAGCTAAGGATTGCGTGTCCACTTTCCTGCTTTCAAATGTTGTAAGATTCTTCTTGGGTACGGCATCACGATGTTATGCCGATACAGCTCAAAGAGTTTGCTCCAAGAGGTACTCAAGGCTCCGAGTATGTGAAGTTTAAGTGCTTTCCACTTAAGGTCCAGTGAGCTTTCCCTACATTAACTGAAATGAAATGCAGTAATGAAAGTATTAGCTGTGGCCATAAAATTAAAATGACTTTGTTCCAATAAGAAGATGCATGACAGTGTGTGATAATTCACTTTCTGGACCTCGTTGGGTCCATTTGGTCCCGTGGCGCTCAGAGCTTGTTGCAGCTTGGCTACTCCCGTCGCCAGCCGAGCGAAAACAAAACCGTGTGAAAATGAAAGCTAGCTCATTATAATCTAATTTTAAAACAAAACTTTAATAACGTTAACACATATTTACTCAGGTAATTTCCGTGCTTCGCTGACTCCAAGCCAAGCAGTTGTTCTCCTTAGCTGCAGGTTAAATCTCAAAATGATTTCCCCCCCTATCTTTAAAATGATCAGTTATTCATTCTTTCAATTATATAGAGAGAGACAGAGAGAGAAAGTGCTAGTTTTTTTGGACATTTTAAAAGTGTTCCGCATTTAGTGAGTTGCTTATTGTTAGCAGCAACTAATGGATAATTACCTGAAGGCAGCCCTGTTTAGGAAAGTTTTTAATGACTGATGTTTTAATGTATTTTTAATCTCTGTTGGATGCCACCCAGAGTGGCTGGGCAACCCAGCGAGATGGGCAGGGTACAATTATTATTGTTGTTGTTGTTGTTCTTGTTATCTGCCTACACAGATATTTATGCATACCCCCCAAAAAAAACCTTAATAAGAAAGGTTTCCAAGTTTCTTGTTTCAATATTTATGAACCGTATTGCTTAATGCTCTTGTCATATGACACCCATTTAACTATTCACATGTGTAACAGTAGAGATTAGAGCCAATCCACAGGTTTATTTTTTAGGTTTGCAGATCTTTTACTGTAGTTGTGTGAAATACATTTAAACCTCTCTCTCCCAGGGACATCCAATTGCACACTGGATTGGAGACGACACTGGATACATTATTGTGAAAAGAAGAAATGCCATTTAATATGAAGTGCAAATCTTCAAAATGCACATAAATTACAGATGTGTTATATGTCATATTGATGGACCTGCTACAGTTAGAGTACAATATTAAAATTTGATGTTTTTTATAAGAAATCAAGAATGCAAAAACTTTTTTATAAGGAAAAAATTAAAAAGATTTCTGGGTTTGGTGAGCCCCCTAGAACTTGTGGGTCCATGTTTACAGTACACATTCTAGCTGGCTACCAGTGCATTAGGACAGTTATCTTATACCTTCAGATTGTTCCTGGAGACTTTTGGCTCAGAGCCCACTTCCCATGCCTTATTGCAACTAACAGAGCAGTCCAAGCCCTACTTAGCCTGGGCTTGCGGGGACTGGAATGAGCAGGTGTGTGTCTCTGTCCAGCTCTCCTAGCTAAAAAACCCCTGTCATGGTAACATAATGGTGGGTAGGAAGTCCACTTGCAGGAGCCAGTGCAAAGTTCCAAAACAGCATTCCAAAGGCAGAGAGGTGTAGCACTGATCCAGTATGCAATCGGTTGTATCCCAAACCGATGTCACTGCTGTTGAGCAGTGGCATGGGACCTAATTTGGGCTTGACTGCTGCACCAAATCCATGCTGGTGCGGTGATATTACCGCCCCCCACCTTCCACCTGGGTCACTGTGAGCACCGCTTCTCTATAAAGCCCCACTGGTGGAATGCAAAGCTTTGGATTGCATCCTAAACCTGCAACCCAGTCAAAGCCTGTGTGAGTGGGTATAGGGTGGTACAGTGGTACCTTGGTTCTCAAACTTCATTCGTTCCGGAAGTCCGTTCCAAAACCAAAGCGTGCTTTCCCATAGAAAGGAATGTGAAATGGATTAATCTGTTCCAGACTTTGAAAAACAACCCCTAAAACAGTTGTTTAACATGGATTTTACTATCTAACGAGATCATTGAGTCATAAAATGAAAGCAATAAACAATGTACTGCAGTCACACAATCAATCAATCAGTAACTGAACTGGGTTCCACACAGTCACAAAAACAACAAAAAAGCTGCAAAAACAAAAATGCAAAATAAATAGCAAAAACAGACAGACCTCAGACGTAACACTCAAAACAGAAGTTTGGCACTCAAAACGGAAGTGTGGCACTCAAATCGGAAGAGTAACACTCAAAACAGAGCATGTTCGGCTTCTGAAAAATGTTTGCAAACCAGAACACTTCTGGGTTTGTAGCATTTGTAAATTAATTACTTAATTACTTAATTAATTAATTAATTAATTAATAATAACTGGAACACTCCATGTTCTTTCTGTCTTTATCCCTGCTGTCACATTCCCCTTCCTCTCTTCTCTCCACTGGGCTGAATTTTAGACTTTAAGCTTCTTGGGGCTACTCTTGTACTCTTTAAGGCACCATGCACCCTGAACATAGGAAGACAAGCACATTGTTGTTGTTGTTTAGTCGTTTAGTCGTGTCCGACTCTTCATGACCCCATGGACCAGAGCACGCCAGGCACTTCTGTCTTCCACTGCCTCCCGCAGTTTGGTCAAACTCATGCTGGTAGCTTCACGAACACTATCCAACCATCTCGTCCTCTGTCGTCCCCTTCTCCTTGTGCCCTACATCTTTCCCAACATCAGGGTCTTTTCCAGGGAGTCTTCTCTTCTCATGAGGTGGCCAAAGTATTGGAGCCTCAGCGTCACGATCTGTCCTTCCAGTGAGCACTCAGGGCTGATTTCCTTAAGAATGGATGCGTTTGATCTTCTTGCAGTCCATGGGACTCTCAAGAGTCTCCTCCAGCACCATAATTCAAAAGCGTCAATTCTTCGGCGATCAGCCTTCTTTATGGTCCAGCTTTCACTTCCATACATCACTACTGGGAAAACCATAACTTTTACTATATGGACCTTTGTTGGCAAGGTGATGTCTCTACTTTTTTAAGATGCTGTCTAGGTTTGTCATTGCTTTTCTCCCAAGAAGCAGGCATCTTTTAATTTCGTGGTTGCTGTCACCACCTGTAGTGATCATGGAGCCCAAGAAAGTAAAATCTCTCACTGCCTCCATTTCTTCCCCATCTATTTGCCAGAAGGTGATGGGACCAGTGGCCGTGATCTTCGGTTTTTGATGTTGAGCTTCAGACCATATTTTGTGCTTTACTCTTTCACCCTCATTAAAAAGTTCTTTAATTCCTCCTCACTTTCTGCTATCAAGGTTGTGTCATCTGCATATCTGAGGTTGTTGATATTTCTTCCGGCAATCTTAATTCCGGCTAGGGATTCATCCAGCCCAGCCTTTCACATGATGAATTCTGCATATAAGTTAAATAAGCAGGGAGACAATATACAAGTACATTGGATGCTGCCTTATACTCAGTCAGACCATTGGCCTATCTTAGCACACCGACTGGCAGCAGTTCTCTATGGTTTCAAGTAGGAGTCTCTACCTGAAGATGCCTGGAATTAAAATTGGGGTGCTCTACCACTGAGCTACAGCCTTTCCTCATGTTGTGGTGTGCACAGTCATTCCTTCCCAGGGGAGAAAATTAGGGATGGTGCAAGGGAGGGAGGAAGGGACTAGTGCTCAGTCATCATAGTAACAATATTATTATGGTAACAAAATTATGTCACAAGCAAGATACTATTAACATATCCCACCTACTGGTGTCAATGCTATTGATACAAGCAATTTGCAATGATCCCTTGATAATCAGTTTGCCAAATCAGCTCTTCCTGAGTGAATTCCTCAGCAAAGCCTCATTGTTTTTCCACTGACTTGTAATGTTCTTAATGAAATTTCTGCAAGTC
This sequence comes from Podarcis tiliguerta, assembly GCF_965153285.1. Taxonomy (NCBI): domain Eukaryota; kingdom Metazoa; phylum Chordata; class Lepidosauria; order Squamata; family Lacertidae; genus Podarcis; species Podarcis tiliguerta. Next base: position 81,192,394 of record NC_139539.1, read on the forward strand.
GAGCTGTGTGAGGTCCCCCCCCCTTTTCCCTAGTTTAATATTATTACTTGTGATTACAGCCATGTGAATAATTCACCAGAATCGTTTATTCAACAAATTGAATCTCTCTTTCTGTTTGTGCAGTGTCTGTAAACAGAACTAAATTATTTGCAAATTTAATCACTGAGTAATTCTTTGTCTGCAGATCTATAGACTGTTGTCTGGCTTTATAGTTTAATATGCAACTAGAGCTCTCCCCCCCCCTCTTCTTTTTGAGATGAATATTCAACGACAGTGTTTAAAAATACCTTTCGATTAGGGGTGTGCAAATATCCCACGTAAAAAATCTCTAGTCTTATCAAAACTGATTTGGCTTTCCTCAAAATTTAACAAGTCGTCTTCTGAAAGATGTCTCCCTCCTTCTCCAATTTGCTTCACATTTTGCTTTAAGCAATATCTGATGATGACCTCTGGATATGTGGAATGGCCACAGATCCCTCCCTGAGGCAGTTTCACTTGGATATTGATTTTAATGACATTTCAGTCCCACTCTACTTTTCAGCTGATAGAACTCATTCCACTCAACATTATGGCCTGGTTCAGATAGAATGCTGAACCATAGTTTAGAAATGAGTTCAGGAGCTTGTGTGTTCCTTCCATCTCCTGTATTTCATCCTCTTCCTCCTCTTCTTCAAGATTGGAATAATCTACTTCCATTTTTAAACCAACCACGAATTCTTGCTATTATGTCCAGCAAGAACAACCTGTGATTAGTTTGTTCTTGCCAGTAACTAATTAAACAGAGATGGTAGTTTAAATCAAACAGGGGCTGAAGGGTCCTGTAGTAATAGCTTTGTCCACTTGTACATCAAGAATGTGGCAGGAATTTCTATCATTCCTAACCACTGGACATGCTGACTGGGGCTGATGGGAGTAGGATTCCAACCACATCTGGAGGACCATAGATTCCTCAGTACTGTCCTACATGATAGGACAGTATATAAATTCTAATAATAATAATAATAATAATAATAATGTGGAATACACTATTATATAGAAAAAAACCAGATAATCATTCTTTAAGGTTGTTGTTGTTTAGTCGTGTCCGACTCTTCGCAACCCCATGGACCAGAGCACGCCAGGCACTTCTGTCTTCCACTGCCTCCCGCAGTTTGGTCAAACTCATGCTGGTAGCTTTGAGAACACAATCCAACCATCTCGTCCTCTGTCATCCCCTTCTTCTTGTGCCCTCCATCTTTCCCAACATCAGGGTCTTTTCCAGGGAGTCTTCTCTTCTCATGAGGTGGCCAAAGTATTGGAGCCTCAGCTTCAGGATCTGTCCTTCCAGTGAGCACTCAGGGCTGATTTCCTTAAGAATAAATACAGTGGTGCCCTGCAAGACGAATGCCTCCCAAGACGGAAAACCCGCAAGACGAAAGGGTTTTCCGTCTGCAGAGGCGCTTCGCAGGACGAATTTCCCTATGGGCTTGCTTCACAAGACGAAAAATGACGAAAAAAAATCGAATTTTTTTGTGTGCTCCAAAACCCCTTATTCTGAATCGCTAAGCTGCTAAAAGCATTTTAGCAGCAAAACCGCTAATCCCCCCCCTAAAAAAGCCCTTTTTAGCCCTTTTTTAGCCAATAGCGCTAACAGCGCTACTCCGTCAATGGGCTTGCTTCGCAAGACGAAAAAACCGCAAGACGAAAAGACTCCCGGAACGGATTCTTTTTGTCTTGCGAGGCACCACTGTAGGTTTGATCTTTTTGCAGTCCATGGGACTCTCAAGAGTCTCCTCCAGTACCATAATTCAAATTCAAATGTCATTCTTTAAGGTAGAGGGAGTTGAATCCAATGACCTTGAAAATCATTTCAGCTTTAAGTTCTGATAGGTCTGTTGCCCTTTATCCTTTCCTTTGGACAGGAGAAATAGCTTGGGAAGTGGGTTGATTTCAATGGACAAGTGATAGGAAGACAAAGGGGCTAAGAAGCCTCTCTCCTTTTCCATTCCTCTGCTCCTACTTGCATCAAGTGAGACAGATTTTCATTTAAGTCAGGATGCTGCAGAACAACTTGTCCTGAGATGAAATCACACACTGATCTCACATGGGCTGGATCTATACTGGACCTGTTTAGATATATTGTTCTAAAGCATCTCAGGACATACTTGTAATTTAAAATGTTTTTCTTACCTTGTTGGTTTGTTTCCATCCAAATGACGCATTAAGAACGTTAAAAGAAATGTGTCATTTGTCCCTCTGGGTTACCACAACCTCTCCTTAACCCTTTCCTAACGTTAAAAACATGAGTGTAGATCTGCCCATGGATTGCTACTCCTTTGGGCATGGCCTCTTAACTGGAAGGAGCACAGACTGTTGCAGATAATCTCCCAGGATCATCCAGTCACTCCCAAACCAGAATAAAGCAAAATGTCTTGGCCTCAGAGGAAGTAACAAGAACCTTAAATGCTGTTTTTAATTAATATCTCATGGCATACTAGTAGTAACTTCAAAGCTATACTAGTGTGTCTCTTGGCACACAATGATCATACAAAAGAATACTATACAGGCAGCAACCATTTTGCTCAGGGATTCTGTTCCTGGCTCCTACACATGTCAGCTGAGTGTGGATAAGCCTGTTACACCCCACCTTGCCCTCCTTCTGCCCTCTTCTGGGCCCAAAAAGGATCGGTGCATCAGCGGTTATGCATTAATTGGAAGCTCACAAAATGGCCGCCAACTATATCTACATCGGGCCTACTCTGGTTTAATTACACCAGGCCCCTGCGGGCCACATTCCCTTTCAAGGGCCACGTGATAGTGATGGGCTTGGCCAGAGTTAAAAGTGGGTAGAGCAATGAATAGAAACAACACCTTTGTAACGGTAGCCTAATGTCTACACCCGCTTGCAGCATCCTCTATCCCCCATCCATGCAAGCAACAAGCACCATTCAAGTTCAAGGACACATTACAGCCAGAGAAAGACCCACAAGGAGGGTGCAAAGTGGGGATTGTAAAGGGTTTGACATGGGGAGAGAGGGCGTAACCTGGAGAGGATCCTGAGGACCTGCCACAACTCATGGGCCAGCTGCCAAGTGGGAGCAGAGACGTGGAGAGCTTCTTCCAGTTCTTTTATTTAAATCAACAGAATAAACAGATACCATGAATTACTGTATTTTTCACTCTATAAGACGCACCAGACCACAAGACGTACCTAGTTTTTGGAGGAGGAAAACAAGAAAAAAAATATTCTGAATCTTTCACTGCCCAGTGAAAGCAGCAATCCCTCTTGCTGTTCTGGCTTCTGTGATAGCTGTGCAGCCTGCATTCGCTCCATAAGACGCACACACATTTCCCCTTACTTTTTAGGAGGGAAAAAGTGAGTCTTATAGAGCAAAAAATACAATATGTTCCCTCAGTCTCGAGACATTGCTCAGAATACCTGTTCCACTCCCTTGCGGTACTTCCTAGCTTCCAAACCCCTCCTTACTGCCTGTAGTGGCCGGCAAAGGAATCTTTTGGTCTCTGTTTGGCTTTCTGTTCTAAGATACGAAGGGAATGTCTGATCCTTGGAGAAGGAGGTTCTACCATGCTTTCAAGTGATGTAGTGTCCACTGTCTGCTATACACTTCTGAGTCCTGTCTGTTCAAGACTAGAGCATCAGTTAGCTTGCTCCTGTTCTTCATCCTCCATTACTTCCCAGCTCTTTGCTGATTCTTCTTCTGGGGTGTGTCCTATTCGCCACCACCATGAACCTGGGCCCACATTATAGCGATCTTCCTGCTGCCCAGAAGCCTCTTGGGGTGGAGATCTCCACTACTCCTCCTCATCTGCCCAGTCCCTGTCAAGAACAGAAAGAAAAGCCTGGGAGGGTAACATCCCACTAACCTTAGGTTCCCTGTCACTGATTTACACTGCAAATGGAAATATTGTCTATTATAATACAATTTTTTTATATATAATACTCAATAAAGATGTGCACACTAGGGGAAACAGTTGCTCTTTCACCAGTTCCCTTGAAATGCATTGGCTTTCTCTAGCGTAATGGTCCACAGACCAACATCCAAGGAATCTTTTTATTTATTGAGCTCATGATCAACCCCGGCAGAACAAAGATTCACCTGTACACACACACACACACACAAACACACACACGCGCGCACACGCACACACTAATTCATTTACTGTAAGAAAAGCCAAGGGTGAAAGAAATTGATGTTTCGTTGTCTGGGTGATGAAGTGGAATAAGTACAGTTCCTGTTTGGTTATCAGCAAGGGCAATTCTTAGGCCTGTGTGGTTAACCAATAATCCTTTGCACAAACCAGACGCATTTTAGACAATTCAAAATGTCCCGTGGGGCATAGTAAATGTCATCCAGTCCAATGTTTGGTCTCTAATTGCATTGTTGGTGACATATGTGGTCTCAGAGCTGCTGAAGGAGCCATTTCCCCCCTCTTTTATAGTTTCAAATTACCCCAGAAAAATCAATAGAACAGGATTCTTCTTTGCAACGTTTAGTTTAAGCCTTTCTGTTCAGTATTGAACCATCTGTAAGAAATGCAATTTTAGAGAAACTGTTGATACTGAACTGATAACCTTATGAATATAACTTGCCTGACAGCTGAGGAGATCATCTAAGGGCTGCTAGGTGGATTTTTGCGCAGTCAACAGGTATTTGGTTCCCGATCCCCCCCTTCCCTGGTCAAAGTAAAGGTGTTTTGCTTGTGTTTTAATGTGGGTGCATTTTCAACATTCTGCCCCATGGAAAACTTTTCACCTAGCAAATTCATTCCCACAATGTTTGCTGTAAGGAACGTTGTGCCCCAACCTGCTCTTCTGTAATATTTGAGATAATGAATGACAAAGTGCACAATCTCTTGGGAAATTATCCTGCACAAACTTCCCTGAAATGAACAGCAGTTGTGCAAGAGAACTCTCTAACACAATTCAAAGAAACTTGGTTGGGAGAAATACCTGTTGTATCCAAGAGAGATAACCCCCTTGTGGCTTCTTCACCCTTCCGGAAAATGAAATTGTCAGCAACACAGCTAAAGAATTTGTTGGACCTTACATTCTTGGTTGAGTTTGAGTTCCAACTAATATCAGGGGAGTTGTCTCCCATGACTACTGTATCTCTCATTTTTGAATGTTTCATAATCTGCTGTAGGAAGGCATCATTCAAGTCTTCAGTCTGGCTTGGAGAGCTATAGCACACCCCCCCAGTAAGATCACTTTTGGTTTCCTCTCCTACAATCTATTATCATATACTTACTTCTCAGTAGAAATGGTTAGGATTGTGCTCTGATGCTGTGATCACCAATAGTCAGCATGGATTTCTGAAAAATAAGTCATGTCAGACTAACCTGATCTCGTTTTTTGACAGAATTACAAGCCTGGTAGATGAAGGGAACGCAGTGGATGTAGCCTACCTTGATTTCAGCAAGGCATTTGACAAGGTGCCCCATGATATTCTTGTAAAGAAGCTGGTAAAATGCGGTCTTGACTATGCTACCACTCAGTGGATTTGTAACTGGCTGACTGACCGGACCCAAAGGGTGCTCATCAATGGTTCCTCTTCATCCTGGAGAAGAGTGACTAGTGGGGTGCCACAGGGTTCTGTCTTGGGCCCGGTCTTATTCAACATCTTTATCAACGACTTGGATGATGGCCTCAAGGGCATCCTGATCAAATTTGCAGATGACACCAAACTGGGAGGGGTGGCTAACACCCCAGAGGACAGGATCACACTTCATAACGACCTTGACAGATTAGAGAACTGGGCCAAAACAAACAAGATGAATTTTAACAGGGAGAAATGTAAAGTATTGCACTTGGGCAAAAAAATGAGAGGCACAAATACAAGATGGGTGACACCTGGCTTGAGAGCAGTACATGTGAAAAGGATCTAGGAGTCTTGGTTGACCACAAACTTGACATGAGCCAACAGTGTGACGCGGCAGCTAAAAAAGCCAATGCAATTCTGGGCTGCATCAATAGGAGTATAGCATCTAGATCAAGGGAAGTTATAGTGCCACTGTATTCTGCTCTGGTCAGACCTCACCTGGAGTACTGTGTCCAGTTCTGGGCACCACAGTTCAAGAAGGACACTGACAAACTGGAACGTGTCCAGAGGAGGGCAACCAAAATGGTCAAAGGCCTGGAAACGATGCCTTATGAGGAACGGCTAAGGGAGCTGGGCATGTTTAGCCTGGAGAAGAGGAGGTTAAGGGGGGATATGATAGCCATGTTCAAATATATAAATAGGATATATAAAAGGATAAAAGAGGAGGGAGAAAGGTTGTTTTCTGCTGCTCCAGAGAAGCGGACACGGAGCAATGGATGCAAACTACAAGAAAGAAGATTCCACCTAAACATTAGGAAGAACTTCCTGACAGTAAGAGCTGTTCGACAGTGGAATTTGCTGCCAAGGAGTGTGGTGGAGTCTTCTTCTTTGGAGGTCTTTAAGCAGAGGCTTGACAACCATATGTCAGGAGTGCTCTGATGGTGTTTCCTGCTTGGTAGGGGGTTGGACTCGATGGCCCTTGTGGTCTCTTCCAACTCTATGATTCTATGATTCTTAGTAATTATGTTATTCTGTTGTTGTTGTTGTTGTTGTTTAGTCATTTAGTAGTGTCTGACTCTTCATGACCCCATGGACCAGAGCACGCCACGCACTCCTGTCTTCCACTGCCTCCCACAGTTTGGTCAAACTCATGCTGGTAGCTTCGAGAACACTGTCCAACCATCTCATCCTCTGTTGTCCCCTTCTCCTTGTGCCCCCCCCATCTTTCCCATCATCAGGGTCTTTTCCAGGGAGTCTTCTCTTCTCATGAGGTGGCCAAAGTATTGAAGCCTCAGCTTCAGGGTCTGTCCTTCCAGTGAATTATGTTATTCTACCTTACAGCAAAGTCTGCTGGGATCCAATTACAGTGGTAACTCAGGTTAACTACTTAATTCATTCCGGAGGTCCGTAGTTAACCTGAAACTGTTCTTAACCTGAAGCACCACTTTAGCTAATGGGGCCTCCTACTGCTGCTGCGCCACTGGAGCACGATTTCTGTTCTCATCCTGAAGCAAAGTGCTTAACCTGAAGCACTATTTCTGGGTTAGCAGAGTCTGTAACCTGAAGCGTATGTAACCTGAAGCATATGTAACCCAAGGTACCACTGTAGAATGTGATGATTTTTGGCCTAGCCATGATACAACATGGAATGAAAACTGATTGTGCACCAAGTTTACTAGACTTGCCTTCAACATTTCACTTCTTCGTCTTCTTCTTCTTCTTCTTCTTCTTCTTCTTCTTCTTCTTCTTCGCCAAGTAAGATTGTCTTCCAAAACAGGGCTTTAGCAGTGAGTTTGTAAGTGCCTGTGTAAGCCAATTCTGGATCCACACATCCTTCCACAGTGGGGAAATAGGTTTCCAGGCAGTAGTTGAACATAGTGAGGGCTTACCAAGCATGCACATTTCCCCCTTTGGTCCTGAGTTTGAGTGTCTTCAAAGCCCATGACACCTTTGATAAAGGCTGTTTTCCAATTGGAGCACTTATACTGGGCTTCAAAGTGAATTTGGGGTTCCTTAGGACAAGGGAACTGTTCTGAAATGACTAACAAAATGTATCAAGAGGGTTTCACACATTTCCATATATTTATGTTTTTTGTGTCTCTGTTCATTGCAAAGCATTAGATTTGAAAGAGTAATTATCTGCCGGGATCCTTTCTCCATTTCTTGATTTATTTTTCCATTCTTTTTCCATTATACTACAGTGGGATATTACATGACAGAAGTGATTGAACTCAACCAGCAATTTACCTCTGAAAGCATGATAATAGGGTTTACAAATGAAATCAGGAATGACATTATTCCCTCCCTACCACCACCAAAAGAGGCTTTGATAGCATCATTTCTTTGAGCTGAAATTTCTGTGATGGGAAGTGTTATTCAGTAAATTAAGCAGCTACCCATATGACCCACATTAAGAAAACACTATTTTAGGTTGTGTATTGCCTGTGAATAAAATAATCTGAGATGTTTGGGTCATTGGCACTGCTGATTAATAGTCTAATTGTGCTGCAATAATTAGGCAGGCTTTGATCTGAATATAGATCTCCCTTTGATGGTATGCAGTACTAATGCTACTGAACTTTCTACCTGTTTGAGCATATTCCTTCGTGGATCTGAGTTTGTATTATCCCTGTGCAACCTCTTTGGGGGCGGGCCTAGTTTAGGTTTTCTTCCTATACTTTCAGTGATTTCCCACCCCAACTTCATTACTTTGGGGTGGGGTGTAAGGAGAAATGTGGCTACAAAGCATCACCTTCTGAAGAAAGAGTGTTCCACATAATTGATTCATGGTGACCCATATGAAAATGTATCCCAGTTCTGTCTTCTGAGGCATTAGCTCCCCCTCCCAGTTTGGTGTCATCTGCAAATTTGATGAGCATCCCCTCCATTCCTTCATCTGAGTCATTTATAAAAACGTTGAACAACAACAGGCCCAGGACAGAACACTGTGGCACATATGTATCTTTACTTCAAAGAACAGGAAAACTTTATATAGTACAGTGCTTTTTTTCTAAAAGAAAAAAAAGACTCTCCTCCCTGGAAGAGAGGGGAGTGGTTGTGGGCAGGAGCCCGAGCACCGCCCCCTGCCTCCCTAGATTACCTGGCTGGCGCCACGCCCACCAGCCGGCACCCAACCAGGTGCCGCCGAGGGGCGTGTCCAGCAAGCTATATCCTACAGCGCCAGCCCTCTTCTCGGCCTCATTCCTCTTCGTCTCATCGAGAGTCACCCACCCTCCACTCCCTTTAGCGCAGGGTCTCGAAGCTTTTCTTTGGCCTTGCTATGGACCTTAGGTTGGTCGCCCTGGTTAGTCGGGGGGGCTGGTAAGAGTTTTTCCGCATGGCATTAGGCCATTTGGTTTTTTCGCCTACCTCGTAGCAACCTTCACAACTTTTGTGGTATTGGTGGGTAGGTTAGGCATTGGATTAATGTGTTGTGGTGTGTTGGAAGGCTAGGTGTGGCCATCGCCTAAGCCTTCAATTTTGGGTATTCCGTTAAAGGAATCTGGTGGTCGTGTATTCTGTCCGATGCCTGCTTGGCGGGAGGCCATGGCATGAACCCCGGTGACATCAGGGGAGAGCCTATAGTTGGATCGGCATCAACAGGCTCCGCCTACTGGTGAATCAACCCCTGTTGTGGACATCCAATGCCTAAGCCAATACCTTTTCACTACTGTAACCAATAAAGTTGTGGCCTTTTCCTTGCCCATAAACCATATATCACGTGTCCTTGTGTATTCATTTCCACTTCACGGGGGTCGGGTCCTCGAACCACAACACACGTTTAGAAGTACTCTCATTCCATCTGAGACTCGGGAAACACTGTGACAGGAAATGAGGTCACCATCGGGGGTAGCAATGGAACTGATGATTCACCGTGCTAGTCAACGGAACTGATGCTTCACCATGCTAGAGAAAAAAACTATATTTTTGAATTGTTTCTTCTCCTCTTAGATTCACAAAATGTTTAGGGGTATGCGTACTCCAGCGTTCCCCCCCCGAAAAAAAGCACTGTCCACACTCATGGTGCTATCACCGCTGTTCATGAGTTCTGTTTTGGTGCTGGTATAACCAAAAGGGCCTCCCTAGTGGATGAAAGAAATATTTAAACATTTCAGTGGTACCTCAGGTTAAGTACTTAATTCGTTCCGGAGGTCTGTACTTAACCTGAAACTGTTCTTAACCTGAAGCACCACTTTAGCTAATGGGGCCTCCTGCTGCTGCCGCCGCATTACCAGAGCCGGATTTCTGTTCTTATCCTGAAGCAAAGTTCTTAACCTGAAGCACTATGTCTGGGTTAACAGAGTGTGTAACCTGAAGCGTATGTAACCTGAAGCGTATGTAACCCGAGGTACCTCTGTATAGTATAGTATGGTGTATAGTATAGTATATATAGTATATAGTATGGTAGTCTAGTCTAGTCTAGTCTAGTCTAGTCTAGTCTAGTATCCCCCCAAAAAAATATATTATTTGCTTAATATATATATAGATAGATACATTTTCAGAAAGAGAGCAGGAACATCAAGTGATACTGAGGACAATCCAGCTGTGTTTTCCAATCTCTTTCTTATCAATAAAACATTTGGTGTGGTGCAAGGCAATTTTTCTTCTCCCAGAGAAAAAAGTTTGAGAACCACTGGTTACTAAGTTCTAATGGCTGGTGAATGATGGGGGGGGGGGGTTAATACTAAGTTATAAAGTTCTCTACATGCGAATAGCCAGATGGGTGAGGGGGATTACAAGAAATATATAGGGATTACAGAATGTGTGAAGCATGACAAATGGATGAGAAAGGAGCAGGTGATTGACAGAATGACTAGAGGGCGACAAGGAACCAGGGGATATAAGTGAGAAAGAAGGATGAAATAATTTGAGGACTCTTGTGAGAGTCTTGAGGAGTGGAAAGTATTGCACTTTCCCTTTGTATTTATTTGTACTCAGTTTCACCATTTGTGAGATTCTGCCCTGTACTTCCTCAAAGACACTGTCTGAGACAGAATGTGGAAAAGCTTGCTTTAGGCTATCAAACTTTGCATTTTTGCCTCTGGGTCCAAAATGGCCTCTGGATTATTACAGAAACACCTGTAGGAATTTAATGTAACAGTTGCCTTACAATTCAAAGACTCAGCAGCACATAGAAAGATGTATGTTTCTTTTTATTTTCTCCAGTGTCATATAATTAGAGGTAGCTGGAATGCCGAGAAAACAAATTCTAAATTGCCTATTTGAATTGCACTGCAGAGATTTGCAAAAAAACAGAACCTGCATATTTCAAAATGCATGCCAATATTTGCATTTCTCGATGCAGTTTTATGGGAGATGGTGGACTTTTTCAGGAGGGATAATTTGAGCTTCATCATTACCCAATTGCATCACCAGAAATGGTAGCATGGAAGCTATAAAGCTGCTTGACCATTTTGTTGTTGCTAATTTGGGAGATACATCGAGTATTGAAACAATGTGTTGTAGCCTAGACTTTGTACATGGCTTATTTCTGTTGATGATGGCTCTAGTGCAGCTGGCGTAAATTTAATCTGAAAAGCATCCCCTCATGAACTACCGTATGTTTCGCTCTATAAGACGCACCAGACCATAAGACGCACCTAGTTTTTGGAGGAGGAAAACAAGAAAAAAAAATATTCTGAATCTCAGAAGCCAGAACAGCAAGAGGGATCACTGCACAGCGATCCCTCTTACTGTTCTGGCTTCTGGGATAGCTGTGCAGCCTGCATTCGCTCCATAAGGCACACACACATTTCCCCTTACTTTTTAGGAGGGAAAAAGTGAGCCTTACAGAGCAAAAAATACGGTACCTGTAAACTAGTATACTTTATGCATTCAGGCGCTCTCCTGAAGAATATAAGAATCCCCATGTGACAATCCTTCTTCTCTTATGAGAAGAGGAATGTTTTTGCCTGGCACCTAAGAAAACCACTTGTGAAAACCAGTCTCTAACAGGGACATGGAAAAATATTCAAAAAAAATGTTATACGAATTGCCCTCCAGATGTTGTTGGATTTCAATTCCTACCAGACCCGGTGAGCATGGCCAATGGTCATGGATGATTGTAGAATCTTAGAAGAGTAAAGTTGGAAGGGACCACAATGTCATCTAATTCATTCCCCTGCAATGTGGGAATCTTTTACCCAATGTGATTAAGAGTCTCATGCTTTAGCAACCAAGTTATCCCAGGAGTGAGTTGTAGCCCAACAACTTCTGCAGGTCAATAGGGCAGCCACCTCTCATAAACGAACTTTAATTACTGAAAATAAACTACACAATTGCATGGTATCATATTATTCATCCCAGCAACGGCCAAATCATGGCCAAATTTCAACAAAACAGTATTTGAACTGATGCCCTTTGCACTTTCTCGTTCAAAATTTGTTTATTTTACCAAACCTGCAATATTAGAGTTTATCACAAGACAATCACAGTCTTTCAGCAAATTAACAGATTCATAATTTCATATTGCTGTAATTTCAGAAAATGTAACAGATCCACCAAGATACTGTCAGAAAATTCAAGTCACAGTTTTAGCCATGGGTAAAAGGAAGAAAACTTGGGAGGGCATTTTCAAACATAGCTGCAAGTGTGTCTGTCTGTGTGTGTGTGTTTTGTCATCAGACCTACTGTTTTGGCTCTACTGATTTGCCAGAAGGCATGTATACAGATGTAGAGAAAGTGAGCACTCCAATACCCAAAAATACACAACAGAGCCAGGGAAGCAACTTGAAATCCTCTTTGATACTCATGCATTTATCTAAATTATACCTATATACTATGAGGACCATTACTGCTTCTTTCAGAAGTCGATGAAGGGCAAAGGGCCTGCATTTATGCCACAATGGAGAAGAGAGCTACAATTTCAGTTACAGCAATTGGCTTGCAGAAGGGGCAGACTAATATAAGAAGTGTTTCTTCTTTACATAATGACACAAATTAAACATAAAGAGGGATTTGAAATATATGCAATATAGTGGTACCTCTGGTTAAGTACTTAATTTGTTCCCGAGGTCCGTTCTTAACCTGAAACTGTTCTTAACCTGAAGCACCACTTTAGCTAATGGGGCCTCCTGGTGCTACCGCACCCCCGGAGCACGATTTCTGTTCTCATCCTGAAGCAAAGTTCTTAACCTGAAGCACTATTTCTGGGTCAGCGGAGTCTGTAACCTGAAGCGTATGTAACCCGAGGTACCACTGTATTCTCATTTATTGTTGTTTAGTTGTTTAGTTGTGTCTGACTCTTCGTGACCCCATGAACCAGAGCACGCCAGGGACTCCTGTCTTCCACTGCCTCCCACAGTGTGGTCAAATTCATGCTGGTAGCTTTGAGAACACTGTCAAACCATCTCATCCTCTGTCATCCCCTTCTCCTTGTGCCCTCAATCTTTCCCAACATCCGGGTCTTTTCCAGGGAGTCTTCTCTTCTCATGAGGTGGCCAAAGTATTGGAGCCTTAGCTCACAGTCAAAGTCTGTCTTTCTCTTTCTCTTTCTCACACATTCCATGGTCCAGTCATACTGAAGAATTGTATCATAATGTGTCCATGAAATTGTACCCTGCATAGAATTCTAGATAATGTGTCTTTGTTGGCGCGCCAGCTTGCCCCTGTGATTGAGAGGGCTGGCACCGTGCAGTGTGCTCACATCATGTGTGCACACCATACACAACATGAGCACATTGCACAGCTTGTGCACATGTCACTGCAGAATATTGAGGGGGTCCAGCCCCCCCCCCATGGTGCCTCTGGTAGGAATAGACTTGATTCTCAAGTCTATCTTCCTTGGCCATATCTGGAGATGCAACATAATCTTTCTTGGCCATATCTGGAGACCCCAGGGTTTTTGCCATGCCCATAATCTAATGTAGAACCCACTAGCCCTCATGACAGTCTTACTTAACAAGGAAGAATAGTGTCAATTATACTCACATGTGTATGAGCCCCTGTAAGGAAGCTCAGAAATAGGGATGGGGAAATTGATGTCTTTCAGGTGCACAGGTGTTCATTCCGAAGTCCATTGTATCTCATTTCCACATTCATCTGAAATGTGGAAAAGAAAGAGAGAGAAAATCAGTATTGGGCATTTACATACAAATGTGTCTTGTTTAAACATAGTTTCTCAGAAAACATGCATAATATGCTTTCTAAAACGTATTATGGTCTTATATTAGCTGAGAACTACATCAGAACATTTGGGAAGTAGAAACACAGTTAGATAAGTTAAGTTCCACACAATCCACACATTAGTTCAGGGGGTACAGATGAGCTGAGTTCATATCAGAACTGACAAAGTGATTAAATGGGCACAAGGTGTAGGTCACAACATTATGATGGAAGATTGGGTCAAATGATGGAAAACTGACTTAAAATTTACAGATTGTTCCCTATTGAAGGAGAATTACATGAAGATGATGTACAGATGGTACACAACACCAGTGCAGTTAGGGAAAATGTACAAAACTAGTTCAAATATATGTTGGAAGTGTAAGGAAAAGGAGGGAACATTTTATCATATGTGGTGGGATTGTAAAGTAATTCCAAAAAATTGGGAAATGATATACAATGAATTGAAGAAAATGTTCCATTTAACATTTGTTTAAAAACCCAAGGCATTTTTGTTGGGGATTATAGGGAAAGACCTGCGAAAAAAGTTGAAAAACATTTTCATGTATGCGACAATGGCCGCGAGAGTTCTGGTAGCACAAGGATGGAAGACTGAAGAAATCTCAACTAAAGAATCGTGGCAAGAAAAATTGATGGACTATGCAGAACTGGCAAAATTGACATATAAGCTACGGGACAAGGATAACTGTGACTTTAAGGATAAATGGGAACCTTTCACAAAGTATCTGAAGACACAACAAAGCGAACTGGACTCCTTGGCAGGTTTTGAATAAACATTCACAATTTTTTTACTGATAATAATCAGCTAAATGGTTTGAGGATCTATACAACTTTGTAACATGCAGAAAATAGCATTATTGGAGAAACCAAAGACTGGAACTGAGGGAAGTAGGGGGTGGGGTGGGGGGTGGTTTTTGGAGAGGGGAGGGGGGAGGGAGGAAAAATGGGGGGGGAAATAAGGATATGTTTTTGGATAATATGTTTTGTTATAACTTTGAATAATTTTTAATAAAATAAAATAAAGAACTGACAAAGAATGCAGCATAATGCAGCATGCAAAAATGGTTGGCTAGTCAGGTAAGTACCTGGACTATGATGACTCTCAGATTATTGGCCACATGTCCGGTTTTCATTCACGCTTGAAATGTGTGCTGGCAAGTTTAAGGGTGAATTTATTTGTGGATCCTCCATTGCATTTTAGCTTTGCAAAACGGATAAACCCCTGGTGTTGATTTCTGAGACTCTGTTCCGAGCCAGACTAGTGTTGTTCAATATCACAGATAGTTCCTTCCAGGCCATGGGATGATTTAATGTGATGAAGCCAAGAGCTCCTCAAGGCAGAAGCAATCTTCTCTGGGAGCTATATTTGTCAAAGAGGCTCAGTTTTAATTTACCCAGAATACTTAGCTCTTTGGCTCCCTGGGTCAGCAAAATGTCACATACACACATGTTATATACAATGGCAATTATGTCAAATGTGTCATCTGACTAAAATATGTTGCTTTCCTGTTCTGTATCTAAGCCTACTGCAAATAGGCTAGCTTGTGGCACACACACACACAAAATCCCTAGATATTTTTAAAATGCCTGTAGGGCAAATCCCTTGAAATGCTTCTGGAATTTGCATACTTCATTCTGTGTAAATCCCTGCTGATTGCATTAACAATTCTAGCAACCATTTGTTTCAATGAGTGCTCTTTTAATGCCACAAGTCATGTCTGAACATATTTAGGAGCGAAGAATGAGGCAAAGATACTTGTTCTTTTCAATATCCATCCAGCTGTTTGTTAAAACCATCGAAATGACACTAGCAGTACAATTCAATGCATTTCTACTCAGAAGTAAGCCCTATTAACTTCATTAAAGCTTATTCCCAGGTTAAGTGGGTATTGGGTTGCTGCCTGAATTACATTAAACCAATTGCTTATAGCACGAAATGTGTGAAATTTTATTTAATGCATAAACTCATCGCATTTCCTAAATGTATGCAAGTGTGTTCGGAGGCAAATTTTCTACTTGCCAATTTCCATAACTCATTGTATATTGGTATAGTTCTTGTTATCTCAGGCTGGATCTAGACACATCAAAGAACGTTTCAGTTTAAAGTGTTGTAAATTTAAACAGGGAAGGCAGGTAGAGAAAAACGGGACTCCACGTAGTCATCTCATGGCACAATGTTATATCGCACATACAACTCATATAAATAGCTTTTTCTTTACCAGTCTACCTGAGGTCTCAGACCCTCCATTTGCACAAAACTGGGTTGCAAAAACCTGATTACCCACAGTTGCATTTGGGTGGTAGTTGTGATTATTATTGGGGAGATGAATCTGTGTACGGGGGTTCAAAAAGTACGTACATGGTTTTAGGTTCAAAAAGTATCTACATGGTGCCTAGAGAATAATTTGCACCTAAATATTAGCAAGACAAAGGAGATGGACTTTCGGAGGAAGAGAGGGGAACTAGCCCTGTTGTATATCGGGGGCGTTGTGTGGAGAGAGTCCCTTCCTTTAAATTCCTGAGAGTTTACCTTAGTGAAGACCTCACTTGGAAAAACAATATAATTCAGGTAGTTAGGAAGGCCCAACAGAGACTCCATTTCCTCAGGGTCTTGCGAAAGAACAATGTTAAACAACAATTGATGACCTCCTTCTACCAGTCCACAGTAGAAAGTGTCCTCTCATATTGTATCACAGTGTGGTACGTTGGCTTGACAGCCACGGACAGAAAGTCTTTACAGTGGGTGGTGAACACAGCACAAGATATCATGGGCTGTCCCCTGAGCCCACTAGATGACATTGCAAGGAATCAATGCCTTAGGAGAGCGAGAAAAATTCTCAGGGATGATTCACACCCCGGCCAGCACCTCTTTAATCTTCTACCCTCGAGCAGGAGATATAGAAGTATAATCAGTCGTACCAAGAGGCTAAAAAACAGTTTCTATCCGTGGGCTGTTAGGCTGCTGAACGGAAAATAATATAGTGCAACTGACTTTTGGGGTTGGTGTGTTGTGCAACAAGCACACAGAGTGCAATGAGATTGAATGTTTGTGGGGGCAGGGAGGGAGGGAGGGAGGCTCAGTTAATTTCATTGTACACAGGTTGTTCATTGACAATAAAGGTATTATTATTAATTCATTTATATAGTTTCATCGCCATGACACTTTTCTGAGTAACATAATCAAAAAAGGCAGATCTGTGCTCCAGCATGCTTGCAATCTAAATGGGGAGAGACAATAAAGGGAGAGAAGAGAACAGAGGAAATGGTTAGGCAGGGATAAAGAGGGATGAATATATGTTCCCATTTTTTCCATCCCTACACAGCCTTGTTTCTCAGGATGTCCTGTAGTCAGGATGTAAGCCACCTTGAGCATGGTTTTAACTATGGAAAGGCAGAATACAAACAAAATGGTGGCGATGAAGAAGAAGAAGCTATAAACTGAAACTAATTCTTGGCTAATCAGAAATGCTGTGGATAGGTGTTTTATTGGACCATGAAGTTTGAGTTAACCAGTTCTAGATGGGATTGCAATCTCTCTGAAAAAGTTTGAAATATCCACAGTTTGAGGATAGATTATCTGATCCTATTTCATTCTAAGTTTACACCTGCTTTAAGGATGGAAACAGTCAGCACGATGGACAATTATTGCCAGTCAATGAACAGGGGGAAACGGTCCCTTGTTCTGTTGGGTGGCTCAACAAGGCCTGATATCATCAACCATGTTATATTTCCTGTCATGTATTCAGTGGTCTGTGTTTGCCTGAGCTTGAGTCTGGACTAAGGATTCTGAGCTCCTGTGTTCTGATTTGATACATGATGTCCAATCACAGAACATTTCAGGATTTGGGCCTCTGTCATTGGGCCTTGAACTCTGAGTCGTAATTCGCAGCTTGGAAGTTTGGACAGCCAATCACAATGTGAGTGGGAGTGGCCCAGGCTTTCAGGAATTTGTATAAGCAGTTGCTTTGCCCCTGTTTCCCAGTTATGTGTTTGGTTTTTTTTGTTTTATTAAAGATTTTCTTGATTTACAGAAGTATGTGTAATGTCTCTCATATTTTTCCATGTAACATTTTTACAAATCAATTTCATTTGTTGAGACATTAGGAAGAAAAGGGGTGAAGGGGGGAGGATGGGTGGGGGTGTCGTGGGGTGTCGTGGTGTGGCGGTGTTTCTATTTTGCTTAATGTATGTACGGTTTGGTGTCAGCGTTACTCGTGCCGGTTCTCTGCTGTTCACTTGTGTTTCTTTGGTGGTGAGAGAGGTTGGGGTTGGCCTAGGGTGTGGTTGCTTGTTTGTGATTGGCTGTGGTGATCTTTGTTTTCATGTGTGAGTGGGGTGTGTGTGTGTTTTGGATCAGGTTAGCCATATTGATTTGTATGCTGTTGGTGGATTCTTGTTATTGTCTTGTTGGACTGTGTATGTGATAAAGGGGAGCCATACCGGGGTAAAGGTGTCTTCTTCTGTTTGTCCCCGTGTCAGTTTCAGTTTATTGGTTAATTTTTCTAGTAGGGCTGTTTCCCATACTATTTGGTACCATTGGTCCATGCTTACTCCTGACAGGTCTCTCCAGTGTCTGGTTATGGTGTTTCTGGCTGCTGAAAGTAGGTGAGTTATGAGTTCTTTGTGGTGTAAGTGGGCATTGTTGTCTTGGAAGATGTTTAGTAGCCTGTTTCCCAGTTATGTAGTTCAGTAAAGGTTCTTGCTGTTATCACTGGGTCTTGCCTTGTGGGAACCCACCTACACTTCATTCCACACCAATGTAGGTGGGATTGAGAGAGGCACTGTTTCATAGTTCCATCCTTCCTGGAAGACAGGTTCCAGGCAGGTTCCACTTGTCATCTTAAGGCATTTTCCAGGGTTCTATCTTTCATCCTGTGCTGTTTTTTTTTTTTAACTATGTGCATTAAACTCGAGGTCATTCAGAGCTTTGGATTCTGCTTGTTATCAATATATAGATGCCATGAAGTTCTATCTCTAGTCTAACTCCTGCCAAGGGGGCTTCCAGACTGGTAACATGATGGGTGTAGACAACAAGCTGAACATAATCCTGAGTATTTTTGGTTGGTAACTCAGCTGAAAGGAACATGTGCACAACAGTCTGAGGTTCCATCTTGGAGTTGCTCCTAGATCTAATACAACTGTTAGATTATAAGGTTGCAGCAATAATCAGATGCCCTTTCCCCCAGTTTTGAGTGGTGTGTCAGCTTCAGCTGGTAATCTGTAATCAATTTTCATCGCAAAAGCCCATTCACAGAGTGGACTCTTGGGCAAAGACACCGCTGCTACTTTCTACTGTGTCCAGTTCTGGGCACCACAGTTCAAGAAGGACACTGACAAACTGGAACGTGTCCAGAGGAGGGCAACCAAAATGGTCAAAGGCCTGGAAACCATGCCTTATGAGGAACGGCTAAGGGAGCTGGGCATGTTTAGCCTAGAGAAGAGGAGGTTAAGGGGTGATATGATAGCCATGTTCAAATATATATAAGGATGTCACATAGAGGAGGGAGAAAGGTTGTTTTCTGCTGCTCCAGAGAAGCAGACACGGAGCAATGGATCCAAACTACAAGAAAGAAGATTCCACCTAAACATTAGGAAGAACTTCCTGACAGTAAGAGCTGTTTGACAGTGGAATTTGCTGCCAAGGAGTGTGGTGGAGTCTCCTTCTTTGGAGGTCTTTAAGCAGAGGCTTGACAACCATATGTCAGGAGTGCTCTGATGGTGTTTCCTGCTTGGCAGGGGGTTGGACTCGATGGCCCTTGTGGTCTCTTCCAACTCTATGATTCTATGATTCTATGATTCTATTCTATGATTCTCCACCTGTTCACACCAAAACTGGAGCCTGCACCCTCAAAATCAGAGCCCTCCTGGATTACCAAACCAAAAATCTAGACCTGGAGTTCTTCAAATGAGGTCAATGGCTCGATCTGGAAGCTAGTGGCTGAAATGAACCAAGCTAAAGCTACAGTTCTATAACAAGGCATGGGCAGAAGAGGTCAGGAAATTGGCATTCATGCTAGACTAATCTAGAAGCTTCATACAAACACAGACACTGCTGTCGCACACCCCTATTTTTCTGTGTATCTAAAGAGGGCATAAAGCTCACATAAACCATGGTAACTTCAACATGCTAGATCCCAGCCTCAGTTTCTGGGTTCCCAGTATCCATCGTCTTCAACACAACCCTGCTCAGGTTAGGTGCCAGTTTCAGGATCCATAAAATGGAATCTTCCACATTTATTTTTTTCTCCTTCTGAGCCAATATCTACAGTTCCTTTCAACTTGAAAGAATTCTAAGATTTCTAAACACTGTGATTCATTTTTGCGGATAATATTTAATCTTTCCTGAATAAACAGTATGACTCGGAGCTAAAGCTGTAAGAATTCTGCAGTCAAAGTTCTAAGTTGTGGCTCCCCCCCCATCCCCCATAATGAAAATATACCCATTTGAATTGCATTCAATAATAGAATCATTATCAGGCTGCAATTTCAGAAAGAATGGGATAAAAATAAAGCGGGTTCATTAATATTCCATTATTAACCCAGTCTTCAATGAACACTACATTGTAAAGTGTATGCACTTTTTGCAAAGATGAAGAATTAAGAGGTCTTCTCTATGTTTCCCATAAACCAGGAGAAACAAAAGAAAATGTACCGGTAATTCAAATGAAGTGACACCTCCCCATGTTCCATCCTTGATCATCTATACACAGACTGATCAGACTTGGAAATAGGATATATATATTGCTAAAATGAGGGACACGGGTGGCACTGTGGGTAAAACCTCAGTGCCTAGGACTTGCTGATCGCATGGTCGGTGGTTCGAATCCCCGCGGCGGGGTGCGCTCCCGTCCTTCTGTCCCAGCGCCTGCCAACCTAGCAGTTTGAAAGCACCCCCGAGTGCAAGTAGATAAATAGGGACCGCTTACCTGCGGGAAGGTAAACGGCGTTCCGTGTGCTGCACTGGCTTGCCAGATGCAGCTTGTGACACTGGCCACGTGACCCGGAAGTGTCTGCGGACAGCGCTGGCTCCCGGCCTATAGAGTGAGATGAGCGCACAACCCTAGAGTCTGGCAAGACTGGCCCATACGGGCAGGGGTACCTGTGATGGGATGAAGAGCTGCTTGTGCGTAAAATGCAAGTCCCTCAGAGTTTGAACAAGTTCTCAAACCTCTGCCTGTGACGGAGCCCCTCCAGCATGGCTGCGTCAATCGCTAGCAGAATCCGAAAGTGGTTGCTTTCGGAAACGTTTCCAACATAAAAGCTCCTTAACGGAAACACGTCTTCTGGACTCTCGGCGTGACAGTTTCCGGCGAGGAACGGGTGTCCCTATAGGAGGTCCTGAGACCTCCCCACTGTTTTCGCTGGAAGCGTCTCTGAGCCATTCCTCCGACTCTCCTTCCCTTGACGTTCCTGTTCGCCCCCTACTGGTTCCCTCTTCCGCTGTTACGTCTCTCTCTACCTCAGAGAGCCTTTGCACCTCCTGTCCTGCCGATGGCAGTTCCCTGACAGTACCTTTACCTTTTTATTGCTAAAATGAGTGAGAGAGACAGAATACTAAACTTTCTGAAAGTGCCATCCAAAGGAAGCCCCATTGTAATATAATTCATATCACTCAATAAACATCAAATCAGCCTAACTAAATGTGAAACTGCTATGTAAGCATCTTTTCCACTATTCAAAAAGAGATACGAATAATGCGTTCTGCTTGTATGGTAATTTCTCTTTTATTCAAATGGCTTACTTAGTCTTTTCCCCCTCATTATGTGGCAAGATTATTTTCACAGCACATATTAGAAAGCTGTGTTCAAGTTGGAAACAAAATAAGTATTATGACTTGACATTCCAATTCAAAGAGTGGCCATGAGATAACAAAAGGAATGCAAGGATGGATATAAGCACATTATGGGCACTAAATGTTTGAATAGCTGAAAGTAAATATTTTCAGGAGATGAAGCACTGCCTTGCTGTCACATCTATGTTCTATATGTTTGAATTGTGTATTTTTGTTTTGTTTTTTTTGCTTCTTCTTCTTTCTTTCTCTTTTAAAGAACTACCTCTGTGAAGTTAGTTTCAAAAGTTGAACAGAAGCAATTTGAATGTCAATGTTGTGTCAAAATGGGGTTAGCTTTGAACAAATAATATTTAGACGACAATTCCATCTCCGCTTATCTCCACTTTACTCTTCTGGGCATTTTGGCACTGATGTTTGGATGACTGTCTTGGCAACAGGAAGGTCTTGTGATTGATTTTCCATGGATGAAGTGTTAGTGTATTGTTTTTTTAACATTTTCTTATTTTCATGCATTGTACTAGGCCAGGCTTCCTCAACCTCGGCCCTCCAGATGTTTTTGGCCTACAACTCCAATGATCCCTAGCTAGCAGGACTAGTGGTCAGGGATGGTGGGAATTGTAGTCTCAAAACATCTGGAGGGCTGAGGTTGAGGAAGCCTGTACTAGGCTTTTTGCAGAGGGGAATGTTTGCCCAGGCAGACACAATATGTAACCCAAGAGAGCAGCAAAATTACAAGACCGTAGAATGGTGGTGGGATAAAGTCAGGCCAAATCTTTATTGACAGCAGCAGGCAGAGCAAGGGTTGGCATGGCATTGGGTCCCAGGATAAGTTCATCATTCTACAAGCCCCATATTGATAGAATGGGTTCACTGTGTTTGGACCCAGCGAAGTCAACCGGTGTTGAACCTTGCTGTGATGCAAGTCAAGCAAGTGAGGTCTCACTGAGTGACCAGGGTGCAGATTGCAACCAGGCAGATACCCCAAGCTCGGGGGTGCAGTGGTCAATCCTCCCCTCAGGTGCCTTATGGGCCCCCCATACTATGTTGATCCTGCCCAATTTCATTTCCGCCCTCATACAAACATGTTTGTGGCCTGCCAAATGCCTCACAACTCTTTCCTCTCTTCTTCCATATTTGTTTTTGGAGTATCGGTCATGCTTGGAATTCACAAACATAAAGTTCACCAAGCTCTTTGGAAGACCCTTTAACTGACCTATTGGGATTATTTGCTTGGTGGATCACAAGATGTCTAGGTCCTGGCTAGAGTGCTTACTGTACCTATGGGAATCTGACTTCCTTGAGAAGGTTGTGTGGTCTGCTGGTTTGCTTTCCCTCACGGCTCCAGCCAATCTCTCTATGCATCTGCAGGCGTACATTCATTTCCCAGTAATTATGTGAGAGATGTCACATTCTCTATTTTTTTCTTCTCTTTTGCATGCTTAAACTATGTTCTTTCTTAAACTGCTTACCAACTCAACTAGAATAAGGAATTAAAACACAACACTTTACATATAGTGGTAACTGGAAAACACTTTTGCATAGTTTTCTTTTTTACATTTCTGTCCTGCCTTTCATCTACCATGGAGGCCCAAACTGTGTACATGTGGATTCCATGTGTTCACCCGTCTGGGTACTGACCACACCCAGACCTGTTTATTTTCATGGTGATCTCATGTGCCTTCAGACTGTACCCTTTCTTCACTTAGGTTATTTGCAGAAGCTGTGACCAATGGGGAGGGAAACAGTTATGACTCAAGTGCATGAAGTGTTAACCCCACTATTCCAGAAAGAATTAAGTCCCCCCAATACTTGAATATGTTGTTATGTGGGGAATCACTACCAATTCATGGTGTCAATCACCAACTAATTATCAAAGTTTAAATGTCCTCTTGATTATGTTTACAAACTGTCAAATGTTTGGATAGACCCCTGTAATGGTTCTAGGGGTTGCTCGTGCGTAAATCGGTGCCACACCTGGGTGGGTTGCCTGAGTGAACCCTTTCTGTCTGGACAGCCACTTGCCCGTGGCTGTCTCAATCGCTGGCAGAATCCATCAGTGGGCGTTTCTTGAACTTCTTCCAGCATAAAGGTTCTTTGACGCCTAGTCTTCACCTACTCTCCCTGCGCGGAAGCCTTCTGCGCAGGGAGGGTGTGGGCATCGGAGGACCCGTGCTCTCCCCGCTGGTCCCCGGCGAGGAGTCTTGGAGCCACCTTGCCGATTCCCCCATCTGCCCCCCTTCTCCACTGGTGCTACGCTGATTTCCTTCCCCAGAAGATGTGTTGCTTCTCTCCCTCCCGGGACGCTCTCCGGAATCCCTCTGGAGCCCTCCCTCTCCTTCTGGCTCTGATGGCAGTTCCCTGACAACCCCTTTTGCAAGCTTTAAAAATGTGGTTGTTTGAGTTTCATAAAAAACAATCACGTAAAACTTCAAGCTTTGTATAAACTCATTCAGCACCTCTTGCCAAATTAAATGTAGGCATTTCTGAGGGAAAAATATCAGTGTCATATAGACAATTTGTTAGGTGGATGAGACTGTTTAAATATAGGGTGAAATAAATTGCCTTACTATTCTGAGATGGTCCTCAAGAGAGATGGTAATTTTGCCATCTTCTATGATGGTTAGTTTACATTCATTTACCTACCTGCAGGGTATAAGTAGTTGGGTGAAGCTAAAAAGTGTGTTACCACCAGATTTCGCCTAAAGCATAATAATGCTTTAGAGTTCTCCTTGGGCTAAACATCTGTGGGATTTTAAAGGCTTTCAAATGAGACTCGTGAATTTTCTCAGGAGGTTCAGCACATGTCTGGTCTGTCACCAATGTCTGCTGAAGTTCTGCTGCATGAAAACATCAGAGGGACTTTTGAGACTTTTCAGTAAGACTGCTATAATATCTCATGGGGTTCCATCCACCCTTCAGTTAACAAAATGCACTCTGTGTTTAGGGGTACTCCCATAAGCTGCCTTCTTTCTCAATGCCCATATGTAGGATCCAATGCACTGTACAACCTGTTCCATATTCCTGGGTGAATTTTATTCTGTTTCCAAACTTCCCCTCCCATTGTATATAGCAACCTGAAATAAGTGCCAGAATTAGCTTGTGAAATGTCAACATCCTCCATGTTTGACCTACCAATCCAGGCAGATGACCTGTCTAGTAGTACTAGGTTAGAAGCAAGTCTATGGAGACTGTTATGCCAAGAGTTTCTGGACATCAGCTGCAGGTTTCAGAATGGAGCTCCTGAACCTTCCTGAAGAGGGGCCCAGATCCTGACCATTCTTACAGGTAGATCTTTTTCTTTTCTTTTTTTACCCAACCAAATCATACATTTTCAAATACTCATTGCGAAGTATTGGAAGACACAAGAATTACCCACTTTGGAAGAATGGCAGATGAAGGTGATTGACTATATGGAATTGGCGGAAATGACCGGCAGAATCCGAAACCAGGGAGAAGAGTTGGTGGAGGAAGATTGGAAGAAATTTAAAGACTATTTACAGAAATATTATAAAATTAATGAATGTTAGAATGATGTTGGATTGAGGTTAAGGGGTCTTTAGTAACAACGGCACGAACATGGAAAAATGGAATGTTAACAGATGAAAACTTAAAGACATAATATTAAAACCAAGATAAGGATAGGACAGAGGGAAAGGATTTGCTGAATAAATAAATTGAACTGCAATACAGAGAGGGGAGGTGTGGGGAGTTCCGGGAAATAAGCAAATGCAGGATATATTATGAAAATTGAATTGTTTTTAATTGCTTTTCTTTATTACTTTTGTATTTTTTCTCTTTTTTCTTGTGTGAAAATCTTAATAAAATATTATATATATAAAAAAACAAATCATACATTTTCAAGTTACTTTAAATATATATTTTTTCTGCTGAAGAAGCTTTAAATTTAACTGTAGGTTCAGAGACTGAGTTATGTTACACACACACACACAGAGAGAGAGAGACAGAGAGAGAGAGAGAGAG
The DNA here is from genome assembly GCF_965153285.1 of Podarcis tiliguerta. NCBI lineage: Eukaryota > Metazoa > Chordata > Lepidosauria > Squamata > Lacertidae > Podarcis > Podarcis tiliguerta. The sequence continues at coordinate 81,217,831 of NC_139539.1, forward strand.
AGAGAGAGCGCTTTCTTATTTTTTCTTAAAGCACTGGTCATTATTTGTGTTCTATGAATTTATAAATAAGCACAAATCAGGAAGAATGTGTAGAAATCAATTAACTAAACGAACCATGCAGAGAGCAGTCTACAGATGGAAATTCAAAATATTGCCAATGCAGTCAACTATATCTCTAGTAATGCTTCCTGTTCATAAGGGAAGTTGTTTTATATGCTGCACATTTGCCAAAAATGGGGGGTGGGTGGATTGGGGGAGAGTATACTTAGTTTGCTGTCAGGGCAAATCAGAGGACTGTGATTTGTAATTACTCTTGTACATTCTGATTAGCAAGGAGTATAACACTTTATTGTATTAACACCTGGAAATGTGCATAGTATGAGCTTTCCAAATGCATTTAGAAAAGAATAATAATTAGAGAAACGAGTATGACACTAATTGAATAGTGTGCGTGCACTACCTGGTTTCTAAAGTGGACAAATTGTACAGCTATCTAGTTTTAATTTTGCATCAAATTCAGCAGCAGACAGTCATCCCAGCCTAAATTAGGGCATGTTCATCATGCACAATAACAAGGAAAATAAAATTTACTAAGCAGTATTAATATGGTAAGGTAAAAAGGTAAAGGACCCCTGGATAGTCAAGTCCAGTCAAAGGTGAATATGGGGTTGCAACACTCATTTCACTTTCAGGGTGAGGGAGCTGGTGTTTGTCCACAGACAGCTTTCCAGCTCATGTGGCCAGCATGACTAAACCGCCTCTGGCACAACAAGACACCATGACGGTAGCCAGAGTGCATGGAAACGCCATTTACCTTCCCACCACAGTGGTACCTACTTATCTACTTGCACTGGCATGTTTTTGAACTGCTAGGTTGACAGAAAGCAGGGACAAAGCAACGGGAGCTCACCCTATCGCAGGGATTCAAACCGCTGACCTTCTGATCGCCAATGCATTGAGTGGATTCTCAGCAATATATTGAACATGCATTGAACAACATGAGAAGGATAAATAAAAAACTGAGAATATAAGGATGTTCACATGTTATTCCTCTGTGCTAGGAGCAGGACCACATTTGCTGACACAGCCTCCAATGTCTGTATGTTCTCCAGCAATGCCCCCCCCAACATATCTGCACATGTTGAAAGGAAGGCCTATATGTCTATAGCTATATGCCTATAGGCTCTCCTACCCAATCAGGAATTGCAAACGTTCAGATCCTGCACACCTAAAGCTATATAGGCATAGGCTCTCTATTGTACTGTCCACTGAACATTAGGTAAGAGGGAGAAATTTGACTCAGCTCACATTGAATGGTGAACTCACCGAATTCTCACTTTACAAAACAGCACAGGAACCAAATGCAGCCATCCTTTGAAATTCACACTTTTTTCGAATTTTGCAATGCAGTTCTCCAGGCAAGTACTACATACAAAAATGCAAATATTAGGGGGAAAGTGTGTATGCGCATGCATGTCTTAGTGAAAATAATGTAAAAAATGCATCACATTAGGGCAAATGGCTTTGCAAAAGTGTGTATATTAAGCAAAATTGCAGGAGGAATTCACAGATTAACTTTCATGAGGGGTTATTTCTTTTTATTTTCCAAAAATGGCGAGCTGGTGTTTAAATGTGGAGAATAGAAGTTAAAAATGGGAAAATGAGAAGCAGAGAAACCAAAACTGATGTATTTGCCTCTCAGGCACAGTGTGCAGATGTGCACAGACAGTGCTTCCTTCTCCATGCATACAGTGTGGACTAATAAGTGCATACTCCTTTTAAGTTCAATTATTGCAAGACACTTTTGTCATTAGGAAATGGATACTTAAATAATGCAAAAAAAAGAATCCCACATCCAGAGAAACTTGTGCACTTTTCAACATTTAAAGGTGTTAAACAAATTGCACAAGAACTCATATTTCTTGCCACAAGTGGAGATTTGGGCCTGAGGTTCATCTCATATGTATTAAGGGTGTGTGTTGGCTCTGTCTATACTCCAAATAATGAGGCACATTTAGGTGATTCAGGTCCTCATATCACACTCCTGAGGTACATTACACAATTAACAAAGCATTTCAAAATGAATCAGGCCGTCTGCCCAACCCCCGACCTAAGCTTCTGAGTTGCTTAGTGGTCTTGGTTCTTCCCAAAAGTTTAATACATAACATTTTCTTTTTCTAGCAAAAGGTTACCCAGTGAAGTTCATGGCTGAGGGAAAACTGGAACCCAGGTCTTCCAAGTCCTTTTAACAGCCTAAATGTTGCACATCACTGTATGTATGTATGTATGTATGTATGTATGTATGTATGTATGTATCTATGGGTGGGTAGGCAGGTAGATAGATATCATTCATGCAAATACCGCTAACTTGGATTAGGAGGGATGATTCAGGTTACATTTTTTGGGGTAAAAGGCAAAGGGGGGAAAAAGATTCTTAAACTTCAGAAGTGCCTGTTTAGCATTTCAAAAAAGGAGAAAGAGAAACCAGTGAAGTAGATAAATATTTCACTCTTTCTTAACATTGTTCTTACTTTATACCTTCCATTCTTCTGAACAGAAGGAGTTCTAAAGACCTTTTATATTTCCCCTCTCTTTGGACTTATTTTTTTGTTATCCAGTCAGACACAATGAGAGTAGCAATTTAGGCTAGGAATAATAATGTGTGTTTATCTTTATTTGTAAAGTACTGAGCACAAAGCAAAGTTCTTTATTCCTTTTGTGGTGTAGCAAGTTTTCCCAGAGTTCAACGTTACCGTTATTGTTGATATATAAGCACTAAAGCTTTCAAGTTATCTTATCCTTAGACAATAACACTTTTCTCAATTTGCATTAATGTTCAGTGCTTCATAAGGTGCCACAAAAAAGCAAGAGACATTTCTTTTAAGCTAAAATGCTGGGAACCCACTGTCAGCAACTGAGGTAGCAATTGAAATGCTGATAATGGGTAAGGAATCTCATAGCTTTATACACAGGAAGTACTAAAAATATCACCAGTTTTCATGAACTTTAGCTTCATAGAAACCAAAGTACCCCCAATCCTATGCGCATTTGCTATTATAGCGTTGCAGATACATATCACGAGTAGGTCAAAAGACTATTATCAAGAGTTCTGTGGGAGAAACCAGTGCCTCTTGTACAATTAGGACAACTGTACACCAAGAGTCTCTGTACACCAAGATGTTCCATCTTCAGCCAACTCAAGAGTTCTCTCACTCCTCCACTTTCCTCAGTCATAATTCCAAATTCCTCTTCTGCCTTCACTCTGAGACATGGCCCATTTGGAAGGCTAGATTGCAGTAGGTAAGGAAGACAATCCACCAGGCATTGAGGGACATTAAGGTTGCTTTGTTAAAGTTCCTGTCAGTGCTGGATTAAGACTTTTAGATGTCCTAAGCACTTAATTCAAAATATTAAAAATAACAAACCATAATATATATATTTTTTTTTAAAATGAAACAAAACCTACAGTAAGATGGAAAATAAATTTATTTTTGTATTCTTCCACTTTATTTATATTTGATTCAATTTTTTTCTCTCCTACTTTTATCCAATTGCAAAATCTTTGATCGGATCCTCAAAACTCATCTTGCGTAACACATAGGCTTCTATACAGTGGTACCTTGGTTTTTGAACTTAGTCAGTTCCAGAAGAACGTTCAAGTTCCGAAACGTTCAAAAACTGAAACTCAACAGCTGACAGCTGGGCTTAATGGTTTTGCACTCAGTGGAAGCTGTGTTTCCTTTTAAACTTCTGAGGTGTGTTTAAAAACCGAAGCTTTTACTTCCAGGTTTATGGCGCTCGAGTTCCAAAACATTCGTCAATGGAGACGTTTGAAAACCGAGGTACCACCATACTGAGCAGAGATAAGACGTCCACCCTGCCTTGTTGCATAGCTGTTCTGTTGGGATTTTTAACATACTTCAACTGAGAAAATGAATGCTCAGATGAGCAATTTGTGACCATTAATGTTAAAAACCCAGCAATGGGAAATTTCTGTGGTGCCCCTCTTCCCTTGATGCCCTAAGCATGGGCTTAATGGTTAATACAGCCCTGCCACTCATCGTAATTAAATGCATAACACCATCTCAAGCAAGCAAAGCAAAAATTAGTTTATTTTCAACTTTGAAGTAAGTCCATTTGCTGTTATACCGATGGTGTACTAAAGCAGGGGAACACAGCACACAATTGTAAATAGTTATCAGATGCAGTGGCCACCTCATGAGAAGAGAAGACTCCCTGGAAAAGACCCTGATGCTGGGAAAGATGGAGGGCACAAGGAGAAGGGGACGACAGAGGATGAGATGGTTGGACAGTGTTCTCGAAGCTACTAACATGAGTTTGACCAAACTGCGGGAGGCAGTGGAAGACAGGAGTGCCTGGCGTGCTCTGGTCCATGGGGTCACGAAGAGTCGGACACGACTAAACGACTAAACAAATCAGATGCAGTTTCCTGTAAACCACCTGAATTACATCTTGCCTATCTACTCCAGGACATTGACTCTTATAGAACATTACAGGTTGCCAGATTCCTGAATTCAGTTCTTTCATATAAAAGACTTCATGGAATGCTGCATGACTATTAAAAATCTAGTAAACTTTATCCACCAGCCTTATACTCAAGGCCACAATATGGTATATCTAGAGATGGTACGTAACGTAAGGAGATTACGCGTTGAAATATTTTAGTTGATATTTTAGAATGTAAAATGCTATTTTATTTATTGATTGGTTTTACCTTGTGGGCTTATAGCCTAATAAAGTGTCTGAATCTGAAGCAGTTTCCTGCAATTTTAAAGAAAGAGGAACAAGCAAGATATTTGCATGGTCCAAAAAACTTCCTTGTTTGTGTGTACGTAGCTATCACACTAATGAGTTGCTGGGGGGTGGGGAGTGATCAGAGAGCAGGTGCACCAAACCCTGCTGCTGTAAAAACCTCGTAAAACCATTTTGGAGCCCATCTGTGAGCAAACGTTGCTTTTTGAGGTAGTTTGCAGCAACCCATTCATTATGATAATAGCTACAGCTGACCCACTTTACAGTATATCTGCCTCAAATGTGTTAGGGTGAACGTAAAGCTGTTTCCTGATCTTCTAAAGCTGCATGTCAAACAGCCTCAAGGCAGTTTTACCGAAAGCTGATCAGAGGGAAGATGCAGTGCCCATATCGCTCGCAAAAATTGGTCATTAGGTAATGTTTTCGTGGGCTGAAGCAAAGCTGTAGCAAAAGACCCATCCTACTCCCAAAATTGGATTATCATTATTATTATTATAATCCCATATATCTTTTAGCAAGCAAAGTGAATTTCTACCTTACCTATTTATTCCCATCATTACCTTCTTCCAAGTCTATGAATAGGAATCTGAGACTAAGAGGTATTATAGAGGTATTACATGTTTGCAGTGAGTTCTACTAGACCTGATCTGCTGTCCTAGTTCCACCTGGCAGGGAGGGCTAGGCCCTGATGATCTTACTTGTTAGTCCTAAAAGGCCTGTTTCCCAGGATACCCAGAGACCAACTGAGGTATTATTTAGAAGTTTTTGTTGGGGGTCAAAATTTAACTTTAGGAATGCTTAATTTTTGTTGCGTGTGGAGGTCCCCAAGCCACCCCTCAAATAATTTACAAATCACATGTAATTTTTACATGTAATTTTTAGTTTAAGGTTTTTGGCACTAACTTGGCCACAACTTTATTAAAATACAAAATCTGTGAGTGGTTGCTTAGACATTGGTTATGACTATCTGTCCCCCCACCTGGGACAGAACTGACTTTCCGAACTCCCTCGGAAGCCAGTGAAGGGAAAACAATGTTAGGGATCAGTTGCTTAGACATTGGTTATGACTATCTGTCCCCCCACCTGGGACAGAACTGACTTTCCGAACTCCCTCGGAAGCCAGTGAAGGGAAAACAATGTTAGGGATCAGTTGAGCTGAGCGACAGTCCCTCATCGCTCACCCAACCAGCTCCCCAAGGCTTGCCGGCCCTGGTCCCATTTCAGGGATTGGACAAAATCGTGGCAAGCCCCAGGATTCCTTTAACAGAAATCCCTTCCAGCACCATTGGAGGGGCAGGCACAGCCTATCCTGACCCCTCCACCACCAGCATATTATAACCAAAGCCTAACCGCAACCTTACAAGTTGTGACGAATTGCTAAGTAGTAGGCAAAAACCAAATGGCACCAGCCAATCACCCAAACGTACAAAATTCCTACTAGGCCCCTGCCCCAACGGCAGATGACCCCATGACAGGCATAGCAAGGTCAATCGGAACACAGGGTGGATGGGTGATCCGATGCACTCTGCGAAAGAGAAAGCAAAAACAGTGTGCCCCAATATTAAAAGCCTATGGTCCCACACACCCAATTTGCTACATGCAATTTGCCCCAGTAACCCAGGCAGCCAATTGTTGTGCCAGGCAATAACCATTAACCTGCCTGGCAACAGAGGGCTGGCCCGGTGGCCCCCACCGCAACCCGTGCTCTCATTTTAGGGAGAACACACTTTCTTGCGCTTCGAGGCCCCCAGGATCCCCCCCTTGAAATAACTTCACACTGACACTTATTTTAGTTTAAATTTTGGCCACAACTTTATTTAATACAACCATGTGAGTGATATTGGCTTAGGCATTGGCTCCAAATGAAAACTGACTCCACCTTTCTGTTTGGTAGTCTAAAAGGGAAAACCAAACGAGGGAGCAACATCGGTGAAGATCGATTGAAGCTCACTCCAGTGTTCCTGTGGGCCTGGCATGGCCCTAGCCCCTCAAGCAAACTTTGGATGAGATCCAGGACCCCCAGATTCCTTTACACCTGGAGGGGCAGGTGATGGCCGCACCTCCCCCCCCCCACATTTCAATGAGCCAATGCCTAACCGCCAGCTTAAAAGTTGTGACGATTGCTGAGGGGGTAGGCAAGAACCAAGTGGCTAAAGCCAATCTGCCAAATGGAAAAATTCCTACCCAGCCCCTGTTTCAAAACAGGTGACCCAAACCAAAGCAAGGCCAAAGCAACACTGCCTAACACAAGGGAGGGTGGGTGGGTGTTTGACATTGCGAAGTGAGTACCCCCAATTATGTCGTGCTGCCATTCTTAACAGCCCCTGGGATCACTCCACCCCCAGCCGATTGGCCCCAGACAGCTTGGTGTGATCCCAGGGCTAAGGCTAGGGCTTGGGTTACACCCTTCCCTCTAAATTAACCCTTGGTGTGCCCTGAGTGCCCATGTGCAACCAGGACCCGCAATTATGATGATCCCATTTATAAGTGTCATGGAATTCTACTCAGTATTGATCCAGAGTAGATTCCAATGTATAGTTAGCAGAGTAAAAACTTAAAACATGTTGCAGGATTCCAAAAAAAAATAGACCACAGGGAATTATATTTCATTCAGCAGAGCTTTACTGCTGCTGAAGGCAAATGAGCATAATGGTCACAAATCCAATACATTCAGGATTGGCACTGTCCATTAGAAATCCAGTTTCAGCAGACTTAACTTAAACTTACAATAACTTATAATAAGTCTAAACCATAACACTAAGCATAGTACGTACAGAACACCACACCAGAAGGAAAAAAGATAGAAAGAGAAAGTGAAACCCAGGCTCCTTCTGGCCTTACTTTTATAGTCAGCATGACCTTGACAGAAAAGATAACAGAACCAGTTTAAACCAGGTGTACTCAGCTTCTCTGAAGGTATAACCCAAACATCATGAACCTTCCTGTTGTTCTCTTTTTTATTAATAATTTATTTACAACATAGTCCACAACAACTCATACAAACAAGCAAATCCACCACCACTGACAATTTAATTATCAAAATTAAACTCCTATCCCGTTACACAAAGAAAACATAACATAAAAATAAAAGACTTCCTTTATCCTGTAAATGGCCTCAATTTATACGTGATTATTACAATTTTTGCTAATTATGACTTTAAAAAACCTCAAAGTCTCCTGTAGAAATTAATCAAAACAAGTCCAGGTGTATATTTTGGGGCAATGTTTGGTAAAGTATTCTCTGCATTTCCCCCATTCTTTTTGAAATTCTTGTCTTGTCCAGTCCAGAAGCTTCCAGAACCCTCTTGAATGAATTAGAATAGGAAAGATCTCTACACATCAGATCAATACTTTCTATACTAAGAATGCAAACTGACAAAAAACATTTTTTTTTGTATCTTTATTATTAGAGCTAATTATGAATTATGTAGGGATTCTTTATTCTATTCCCACTGATGTGTTTTCATTTATTCTCAATGACTGGTTAAATTTTGTTACGTTTCTGTAATTAGGCAAATCTTATTTTGTAAACTGGAAAGGTGGCATGCAAATAAACAATGCGGAATAGCAGATTACCCAAGCCTTTCATGGTTAAGTAGAGATTTGGTTCCAAATTTCTCACAGCCAAAGACAAGACTCTAGGACTATGCTATTGAATGAACCAACTGGTGAGTGTGTGGTGTGTTTATGCCCTGAGAGTCCCATTGATATTTTACATTGACCTACCACTAGAAATTGGTTTACTAAAGTCTTTCTATATTGTATAGAATAGTGCTGTGCTGAACCCCTAGATGTGTGTCAGTTGATGTGTAGGAGTTCCTTGCAGATTTCTGTCATCCATGTGTTGTCGTATTCTGGTGTCGTTCTCTTCCTGATGGCAACTGAGTGGGATGAGGAGCACAACCTTGCTCCTACTTACTTCAGCTGATGATTGCCTGGTATGTGTCAATTGCTGAGAATATATATATATATATATATATATATATATATATATATGTATATGTATATGCCTCTGGTTAGCTGACTCTTGTTTCTTTTACTCAGGTATAAATCTCCATGTGCAAGTATTTAACCATATTACATGTTCTGTTAGCCATGTTTACAGAAACCAGGAAATACCAATTTGAACATGATGGAGAGAGAGAGAGAGAGAGAGAGAGAGAGAGAGAGAGAGAACAAAGATGTACTGTTCTTAGAAGCATAGAATTGAAGAGTTGGAAGGGAGCACAACGGTCATCTAGCCCAATGCAAGCCTTGAAGCCACAGCCCTGAGATTAAGAGTCTCACGCCCTACCGACTCTGCTATCCTAGGCCTTATTGGTTAACTCAAAAAATAAATTACTGTATTTCTGGACCTATAATTCCTAGTAAGAAAGCTTCAGGGTCCCCCCCTCCCACAAAAGTAATTTTAAACCTAATAGCCATTATTGTTAGGTAACAATTAAATGGAATAATGCACATTCTCAAGAGATATGCATTGTTTTGAAAAAAAGTGATGGAAAATATTACATAAAAAGAAGACTGGGGATGATGTCCCATTTTTGACATGCTGGAACAATTGATGTCCTTGTGATAATCTTATTTTGCATGCCACCTTGTCTGTGCTAGTAACCAAAGCTCACACTTTAGAGAGACATTGGAAAAGAGAGTTCTAGCACCAAAGGGGTGGGGAGGGAAATAGTTCTACATGTGTGCTCATGCCAGTTAGCTGTAGAGTCCATGTAGTCTATAAATGCCCAAAGAGTCCCATTTCTGTCCCCTTCCCCTTCACAGTTAGGCCTGACCTTTCCCTCTACAGCTCCACCCCTGACATTTCCAAGAAGGGTTGGGCAAGACCTGCTAGTAAAGGGATAGACCAGGCATGGGCAAACTTGTCCCTCCAGATGTTTTGGGACTACAATTCCCATTATCCCTGACCACTGGTCCTGTTAGCTAGGGATGATGGGAGTTGTAGTCCCAAAACATCTGGAGGACTGAGTTTACCCATGCCGGGAATAGACTGTGCAAACCTTACCCTGCAAGGCTAATGGCCTGATTCAGTGTTCCTGTGACTCCTATAACTACATGTTTAATTTTGATAGCATTGTTTCCATTCCATTGCTGTCCATGTGTGAGGTGGGGGAGGGATCTGTTTCTGAGCAGCAGTTTTGAGACATCTGGATTTGAAAAGTCTTCAGTGTTCTTAAATCAGTGACCAATGACCTGCAAGGGAAGTAGGGATACCTAAAAGTGACTTCTGTGTAGTCATGTATTGTTCTATACATGCTCAACACTTCTGGTAGTCAACTGTGCTTTCTAAAAAGAAACAGCACATGTTTTATGGAAACTGCGCAAGTTCATTAGAATGGCTCCATTTTCTTGCTTCTCATGGTGTTGGAATAACAGTTCCATAATTTCCAGCAGATTATTTTGCAGCAGATTAATTATTCATAACGCCGGCATTAGCCGGAAATTTAAGAGTGATTAGCTGTGGCGCAAAGGGAGAAATATCACTGCCTGGTTCAACAGAGTGGGACTGTCTGAGAAACTTGTGGAAACCCTAATGTGAAATAGGGATTACATGCATATTGAAGATTGCACAAAATTCGCACCATATGCCCATTAAAACCATCTCAACTCATCCCCAAAGCCTAATTGCCTAAATTTGCCATGCTTCCTATCCCATATCCTTATGTTAATCTAAAATTATAGGAAGGACACATCTGTTGGTTTCTCTTTCCCCCTCTCTTTTCAGATCTTAAATTCAGCTCTCCATATTTCCACATCAGTTTGCAGATTTTAAAAGAAAATTCAGTAAAAATGGAGCAACATTGAAGGGGTGTCACCCTATCCCTTTTCACATGGAAGCCATAGAAGGAACTGCTGCAGGAGAGGGCCTGTGAGTAACATCATAAGAGGAGTGTTTCTAGGACGAAGGTGAAACTGCCTTGTTATTTTTGCTACTGGGTACTGCATGTTGTTTAAGTAGTCATCTTATATTTATAGTATTGAAGTGTGGGGGTTTTGCATGTTAATACTTTTGATGTTATGAAATTGTTTCTGCAGTGTTTGTTTAAAATGTCTTCCTGTTTTCTTTTTTATTGAAAGCCATTTTGAGCATGATTTTTATGTGTAGAAAAGTGGCATAGAAATTGAATGGAAAAAATTGTCAATATTTTAGTGCGAATGACACCCAATATACTTTGTATGTGTGTGCAGTTTTGCCTCATAGATGTGTTTTCGAAGGATCTTTAATGTTCATTTCACTCATTTATATGCATACTTTACATATATGCATTTCTGTAGTCATAACTTGACTGGAAAACTGCATTGCAAAATTCGTATCAGTTTTGAAGGAAGTATTGATTCAGGAAGTGTGAATTAGATAGGCTCGCCTCTAAATACAAATGGAATCAAATGTCTCACACGTCCCTAGTGATGATCCTTCATGGATATAGAAAGTGCTCATCTGCAGAACTTATCAGCCAGAGTGTGGTGGCAAAGGCCTTTGTACTCACTTTGCCTCTCCATGCAAGAAATGACTGAAGAGAGTTTACTTCTCTTCTTTCATTCAGGAGACATGTTTGAGAGGAATCTTGCACCATCTGTGGCTCCCAAGACATAATCCGGCAACCACTGATGGTAGTTTTGCAGCTGGCTTGTGTGACTCTCGTCAGTTACACCATATTGGTAAAATGGAAACATGGGGAATAAAATGATTGTCGGAGTTTATAACAGCCGGGAAGATTTATTGCGGCTGCAGCTGGAAGTGTTACATCATGTCAGATGATAATTTGGCAATATAAATTATGAGTTAAAGGAGAATGTTAATTAAGAATTGCTAACTGTGCAGGAAATCATTATGTCTGACAGTGAGCAACTTCACGTGTCAGCATTTTGATTTTTTGTATCTGTAGACACCAGTGTTGTGGCTTGGAGAGAAAAATGATTAATTAGTACTTGTCGGCAATGATTTAACATTGGCAAGAATTAACACGTTTCCTGGTAAAATGCTTAAAAATAACAGAGCTTCGCTACAGATGTCAACAGGCAACTTCTGTGCAAAGTTGCGTCATGATAAATAGGAGAGACGACACTCGCAATGTGGTTCACCAAAACTATCAAAGGAAGGTATGTCACTGGATAATTGTGTGGCAGGGTTTCTCTCTCAATGAAATGGGAGATGGCAAAATATCCCACTTGTAAGACTTGTGAAGAATCAATATATAATTGGTACACCATTTGTTGTTGTTGTTTAGTCGTTTAGTGGTGTCCGACTCTTCGTGACCCCATGGACCAGAGCACGCCAGGCACTTCTGTCTTCCACTGCCTCCTGCAGTTTAGTCAAACTCATGCTGGTAGCTTCGATAACGCTATCCAACCATCTCCTCCTCTGTCATCCCCTTCTCCTTGTGCCCTCCATCTTTCCCAACATCAGGGTCTTTTCCAGGGAGTCTTCTCTTCTCATGAGGTGGCCAAAGTATTGGAGCCTCAGCTTCATAATCTGTCCTTCCAGTGAGCAGTCAGGGCTAATCTCCTTCAGAATGGATAGGTTTGATCTTCTGCAGTCCATGGGACTCTCAAGAGTCTCCTCCAGCACCAGAATTCAAAAGCATCAATTCTTTGCCGATCAGCCTTCTTTATTGTCCAGCTTTCACTTCCATACATCACTACTGGGAAAACCATAGCTTTTACTATACGGACCTTTGTTGGCAAGGTGATGTCTCTGCTTTTTAAGATGCTGTCCATAGGTGGCTCAAATAACATTTCATATTTTTCTGCAAGGCTAGACTGAGACGGAGATGGCATGAGCGTAAACCTTTTGCTTTGCTTTTCTGCTTACCAGAAGGTAGTTCTGCTTGTTTAATACTCCTTAGTCTGGATCTATGGATAATTCAAATAATAGAATCATAGAACTGTAGAATTGGAAGGAACCTGCGGGTCATCTAACCCAATCCTCTGAAACTCAGAAATCTTAATATGGGACAGTTGCACGGTACATAATGCAAAGGTAATGCTACAATTTGAAAGCAGCATCCTTTTTCATTAAAAGCCCAGATGAACTGATGGAAACTGGTGGAAGGGCTTTAACCTGGTTCCTAAACTGTTACAATATACATAACTAATGTGTTGCCCTCCAGATGTTCTTGGACTATAGGTAAAAGGTAAAGGTAAAGGACCCCTGGACGGTTAAGTCCAGTCAAAGGTGACTATGGGGTTGTGGCACCGTGACGAGTGCCAGAGTGTACAGAAACATCGTTTACCTTCCCGCCGCTGCGGTACCTATTTATCTACTTACACTGCTATGCTTTCGAACTGCTAGGTTGGCAGGAACTGGAACAGAGCAATGGGAGCTCACCCCATCACAGGGATTTAAACTGCCAACCTTCTGATCAGGAAGCCCAAAAGGCTCAGTGGTTTAGACCACAGCACCACCCGCGTCCCCTTTTGGACTGTACCTTCCATCATCTCTACCACTGGCCCAAAGAGAGTTGGCATCCAATAACCTCAGGAGGGCACCATGTTGGCTATTCCTGGTGTAGTTGGTAGTAGGCTATCATTGCTGGAGAGGATGTTCCACTACCACGGGGGGGGGGGGTACCCAGGGAATGTCCTCCAAAGATTTTAAGCAGGAGCAATTAAAGTGGGTAGTTTACTCCGAAATGTAGGTGGAACTTTAAGCCCAATCCTATGCCCCCAGAGCAGTATTGGACTTCTGAAGACTAATTCAGAATGTTAGCATTTCTTTTTTCTTTGAAAACAGGTGAAAAAGAAGAAGCTATCAGTGACCGAGGTTGGTACAACCGTGTAGAGCTTTTGTTTCATCAGAGCTTACAAGGCTTGAGCAGTCTTTATTATTATTGTTTCCTTGTTCTTCCTTGGCCCAGTTGACTCATTTCAAAGGAACTCATTACTCCTTATAATAGTTTTCGCTCTCTCTCTTCCCCCACCCCCATAAAAAAAGTTATTAAAATCAACTGGAAACCATTGCCAAAGCAGCCCTGTTAAATTGGTTTAGCATATTATTATTTTTAACAGACTGCTTGTGGTATATTAATCTGTATTGTTATGTTATTTGCTATTGAACTGCCTCAGGAAGCCTCTGGGGAAATGAGATGAGAGGAAATAGAAATCTCCAGCATCCCTGTCCTCATGAAATAGTAAATCAATACATTAGAACAAGATATCAGTGTGTATGTGAGAGAGAGAGTGTAGTTATGAGGTATAAAGGATGAGGTGCAGTGAGAATCTGAACGTCTGCTCAGGGGTATCCATTGCCACAAAGGCTGCATGCTATGATTGGACACACCTTTGACTATTTTCTTTGTACCCAGGAATTCAATCACAAAACTGGATTATTTGCTATTTATTTGATGGTGCCTGGAGTCAATGAGCTCCAGTTTTACATAAACAAGAAAGTTCATCTATCCATAATGTCATCAAATTTCATCACCCGTAAATTGTTGTTCCTGCTGCCCAACCACCGCTACCAAAGGCCACACATTTGTTTATAAAACTTATTAACTATTTTCCATTTTGTTTTTGTTTTTAAAGACTCATAGTGGCATAGTTTATTAAGGATCATAAAAAACCAAAATACCAAAATCCAGAAAGCGAAATTTGACAAGCTTGTCATGTGCGAGAGAAATTATAGCAAGTATGTGTGTGTGTGTGTGTGTGTGTGTGTGTGTGTGTGTATACACACACACACACATACATATATATAAATGTAAGAACTCTAATAAACCGGTAAAATTTATTTTCTTGTTATTTCATATATCTAGAGTGCCTACAGTATCCTGGCACTGTGTGTAAATCAACATGGAGACACAGACTCTGCCCGTAGGCTAACAAACTGAAAGATTAGACTCACAAGGGAAGAGCAAAGGAGGGAGATTGGTTTGGGAATGGCTAATCAAATAGCTTAGTTTCTAGCACATTCAAATATGGACATCACCATGCCAATTTTTCTCTTGCTGGTGTTCTTGCCAGGAGGAAAAGGGGTGCTGCTACAATGACACTGACCTACTCCATCTTTCTGCAGCCAGATATCATCTAACAGTTGTGGTAAAAAGATAAAGGTAAAGGGACCCCTGACCGTTAGGTCCAGTCATGGAGGACTCTGGGGGTTGCAGTGCTCATCTCACTTTATTGGCCGAGGGAGCTGGCATACAGCTCCCTCGGCCAATAAAGCTTTTGGGTCATGTGGCCAGCATGTCTAAGCTGCTTCTGGCGAACCAGAGCAGCACACGGAAATGCTGTTTACCTTCCTGCTGGAGCGGTACCTATTTATCTACTTGCACTTTGATGTGCTTTTGAACTGCTAGGTTGGCAGGAGCAGGGACCGAGCAATGGGAGCTTACCCCGTCGTGGGGATTCGAACCGCCAACCTTCTGATCAGCAAGCCCTAGGCTCTGTGGTTTAGACCACAGCGCCACCCACGTCTCAAAGGTTGTGGTAGAGTTCCATAAAAACCTCTCTGAAACTCTGACCAATGGGTGAGTCAACAAAGGGTGTTACTCAGCAAAGTTACTACTACTACTACTACTACTACTACTATACCACCCCTGGCTGGGTTTCCCTAGCCACTCTGGGTGGCTTCCAGCACATATAAAAACATAATAAAATGTCATACATTAAAAACTTCACAATACAAGGCTGCCTTCACACATCTTCTAAAAGCTGTGTAGTTCTTTATTTCCTTGATATAAGATGGGAGGGCATTCCACAGGATGGGCACCACTGCTGCACTGCTGAGAAGTCCCTCTGCCTGGTTCCCTATAACCTCACTTCTAGCAGTGAGGGAACCACCAGAAGACCCTCAGAGGTGGACCTCAGCATTTGGAACAATGGGGGATGGAGACGCTCCTTCAGGTATTCTCGGCCAAGGCTGTTTAGGGCTTTGAAGGTCAGCAGCAACACTTTGAATTGTGCTGGGAAACGTACTGGGAGCCAGTGAAGATCCTATAAGGCTGGTGTTGGATGGTCCCAGCAGCCCCTCCAAGTCACCAGTCTAGCTGCTGCATTCTGGATTAGTTGTAGTTTCCAAGTCACCTTCAAAGGTAGCCCCATGTAGAGCGCATTGCAGTAGTCCAAGCGAGAGATAACCAGCACATGTACCATTCTGGTGAGACAGTCTGTGGGCACGCTAGGTCTCAGCTGGTGTACCAGATGGAGCTGATTTATTCCTTCAAAATTAATCCACTTGATCATTTCATTTATTTCAACATGTCAGCTCTAAGGAAAACTTAGCTGAATGCCATCCACTATATCCCCAAGGCGGAGGACAGCATATGACAGCATATAAGCAATTAAGTAATCAACTAGGACTAGTTATGGACTGATTTTATTGTATTCCTTTGTTATAAGCCACCCTAATATACATTATGAAAGCGTGGGAATAATAATAATAATAATAATAATAATAATAATAATAATAATAATTATACCCCACCCATCTGGCCACTCTGGGGAATAAATAAAAACATAAATAGATTAGGCTATCTGAATACGGGATTTAGCCCTTAACAAATTTAACAAATTTCCTGGGAGGGTGGTTCCACAATAGTGAAGCCATAACTGAAAAGATCTCCCAGACATCACCAACATCACTGTCAGAACTTCCTGACAGTAAGAGCTGTTCGACAGTGGAATTTGCTGCCAAGGAGTGTGGTGGAGTCTCCTTCTTTGGAGGTCTTTAAGCAGAGGCTTGACAACCATATGTCAGGAGTGCTCTGATGGTGTTTCCTGCTTGGCAGGGGGTTGGACTCGATGGCCCTTGTGGTCTCTTCCAACTCTATGATTCTATGATATGATTCTATGATTCTATGAATATGTTTACAGTGGTGACTGGTAACATTTTGACTTGGTAGGACTGCAGTTTTTCACGTTGTTGTTTTCATCACAATAAGACTTTTACAGCACTTATTTAGGAAAGTGCACCATTACGTGTGTGCAGAGTGCCATTGTCTCCTCCTCTCCCAAAAAAAAAACAACACACCAATTGCTCTCTGCACATCTGTGGCCAGGGGAAGAGCCCAAGTATGATTTTCCGGACAAAATCAACTCCCTACCCTTTTGTCAGAAATTAAGCCATAACATGTGGCGTATGTTTTTGGATCCATGTATTTGTTTAAACCTACCAAAAAAATGGGTGTTCCCCCCAATCCACTTGATCCTCTGCGAGTTAAAGCAAAATAGTACATGAATGTATGTCCATTGTCCAGCAATACTATTAAGACCATATCTGTCAAAAGGGAAATTCCCTTATTCCGAATAGGATTCCTCGCAAGAAAAAGGAAAAGTTGACAGCTATGATGAAGACATGAGTTGAGCGACTTTAAGGCATTGTCTATCCCCATCTTGTATAAATGTTGATGCTTAGTTTAAAATATGTAGATGAATCCCTCTTCAGATATGCATTTACACATTAACAATCATCCATTATCCCAGACAATTATAGATTAGGGTGGATGGGATATTTTAAAATGGCTCTTAATTTCTAAATCGTCGCTTTGCTAGGTAACAAGCTGCATACACAATCTGTAAATAAAACCAACCTGATTGTTCCCTTATAAGGAACCAAATCATTTTATGTGCTGAGCATCCTATGAAGGAACATTTTCTGCTTTAGCCAAATATAACTATCACCGTATGTAACAGTAAGGGAAAGCTGTAAGGGAAAGCTGTAATTCACCCAACAGATTTGAAGAAAGAATGGTTCCCCTCCCCCCTTTAAAATAATTTATGATAGACACCTATCATATTCTATGCATTTCTAAAAATAAAAATAAAAATTTACTCCCATATTATATTGGTTGACCACTACTGCCCTAACTTCTATTGCTAGCTACCAGAAGGTATTGATGCTACATCTGAGTCTTGGTTGTGACAAAAGAATGCAGCACCTGGAATGGAGTTCTTTGAAATCCTGTTATTTTTGTTTCACAAGGGCTATCATCCCTTGAATCTGCTGTAGGATCAGCCAGTTGCATATCCAGCCTGTCTATCCAATTTCATTGTTATGCCCTGCCAATAACATTCCCTATTCTCATCAAATATATATTCCTGCGGAGCTTTGTCCATATGCTCAGCAGCTAATTTTTATCCAGAGTAATGTTTTGAATTGAGAGGGGACAAAAGGTCCGCCAAAGTTTTAATTCACCACTGGCTACCACGTGATCCAAGGCAAATATAAAATTAAGGACAACTTTTCTTCACTTTGCACAGCAACAGAATCTTCTGGACACATATCCTTCTTTGCGCCAGCTGCCTACTCCAGTTTACCAGTGTCTTTGCTTTTACATAGTAAAAATAAATAAATAAATAAATAAAGTAAGTAAGTAAGTAAGTAAGTATGTGTCATATGCCACCCATCTGACTGGGTTACTCCAGCCACTCTGGGCTGCTTCCAACAAATTAAAACACAGCGATCAAACATTAAAATTAGAAACAGCACCTACTGACTACTGTTTTTATTTTTATTTTTTATTTTTTATGAAAGCATTTATATACCACTAATTCACTGTTCCCCAAATTTTGGTTTCCAGCTGCTTTCAGACTACTTTCACATCATCTCTGACCACTGGTCTTACTAGCTAGGGATGGTGGGAGTTGCAGTCCAAAATCAGCTGGAGACCCAAGTTTGGGAGACCCTGCATGAAGAAGAAGAAAAAGAAGAAGAAGAAGAAGAAGAAGAAGAAGAAGAAGAAGAAGAAGAAGAAGAAGAAGAAGAAGAAGAAGAAGAACTGATTTATTATTTATATCCACCCATCTGACTGGGTTTCCCCAGCCACTCTGGGCGACTCCCAACAGAATATTAAAAACACAATAAAACATCAAACATTAAAAACTTCCCTAAACAGAGTTGCCTTCAGATGTCTTCTAAAAGTTGGATAGTTGTTTATTTCCTTGACATCTGATGGGAGAGCGTTCCACAGGGTGGGTGCCACTACTGACAAACCCTCTGCCTGGTTCCCTGTAACCTCGCTTCTCGCAGTTAGGGAAACACCAGAAGGCCCTCGGAGCTGGACTTCAGTGTCCGGGGTGAAAGATGGGGGTGGAGACACAATATAAGGCAGTCTATACATACACACGGGATGCGGGTGGCGCTGTGGGTAAAACCTCAGTGCCTAGGGCTTGCTGATCGCATAGTCGGCGGTTCAAATAACCACGGTGGGGTGAGCTCCCGTCTTTCGGTCCCAGCTCCTGCCCACCTAGCAGTTTGAAAGCACCCTTAAGTGCAAGTAGATAAATAGGTACCGCTTTATAGCGGGAAGGTAAACAGCGTTTCCGTGTTCTGTGCTGGTGCTGGCTCGCCAGAGCAGCTTCGTCACGCTGGCCACATGACCCGGTAGTGTCTCCAGACAGCGCTGGCCCCCAGCCTCTTAAGTGAGATGGGTGCACAACCCTAGAGTCGGACACCTGGCCCATACGGGCAGGGGTACCTTTACCTTTATACATACACACACACACACACAGAGAGAGAGAGAGAGAGAGAGAGAGAGAGAGAGAGAGATTTCTAGTGAAGCCACCTTGTAATACAAGGAACAACCAGCGGAACTTCAACGGATGGCAAATATGGGCTCAGGAAGTCCTTACAGTATCCTAGACCCAAGTCATTCAGGACTTTGAACTCAATGAATGGTGCCTTTTGGTTCAGCTACTATAATGAAGGTTTAGATGCAAGGCTGTTGAGGCTACATCAACTCATTATTTAACCTTATAAGTACAACCTTATAACACTGCCATGACAGTGTCACTGTGTATGAAATACATAAAAGTAAACCTACCCAGAAGCTTTCTTTAAAACGAAGTAGATAGCAAGGGCCATTTCCCATATACCACTCCCCATCAGGCTCGCTACTAGAAATATTGTTTGTGGATGACAAATTCAGTTTAAAAACTGGTATACAGCGGTACCTCTGGTTACAAACACTTTTGGTTACGAACGCTTCAGGTTACGAGCTCTGCTAACCCGGAAGTAGCTGTTCCTGGCTGCGAACTTTGCCCCAGGATGCGAACGGAAATCACACGCCAGAGGCTCACATGCAGCAGGAGGCCCCATTAGTGAAAGCACGCCTCAGGATAAGAATGGTTTCAGCTTAAGAACGAACCTCCAGAACGAATTAAGTTCTTAACAAGAGGTACCACTGTAGTGGTGTTCAACAGGGTGGTCTAAACGAGGAAATATTTTCAGTAAGTTCTTTTTAAAAAAACAAACAGGATGAGATGTTTCCTACAAAAAGTGTCACAATAAATTACCAGCTTTATATACAGAACCATAACACTGATAATATAAAAACTATCCATAATTATTGACAGAAGGCACTAGCCACTGATAATTTGTTCTGCACAACCTTTCTAAAAAATGAACAATGTCTGCACAAGACAACTCCTGTGCTCCCATTTATTTCAATTGAGTGTGCACAGGGAATCATACCAGTGTATTTATGGCTCAGGGGGCCAATCCAGTAAGCTTTAGTCAATGTAGAAAACCTGTAGTTTTTAATGTAGACCGTGTTGGAGTCAGGCTTGATGAATGGCACCCAAGAGAGAAACCCACGAGAGAAACTTCATTATAGGCCAATTTGTAACCAGATCTGCATACCAAGCAAAAGAACTCTTGACCATTCTCGGTTTGAAGTTATTTAGCAAGGGGAGCTGTGGCTGTGGACAGAATAAATGAAGTAATTTTCAAATTAATAAAGGATGACTGGGTAGTTTTCCAGCCAGCTACAGGAGGAGGAGATAATTTAAGAAGAGTTACTCTATTCTTCATGAGAAGCCGAAAGACTCTCTGGGACCAATTTCCGCTATTTCTTCTGAGCTCTAAAATTGATAAAAGTTCTTGCTCTAAATAGTGTATGAAACTGAGCAGTCATAAAGCAATTGGTGTATATCATTCCAACACCTAACTACAGTGTCTAGGTTTCTAACAGTTTGTGTTGGCTAGCTATACTTCCTTTCTTATCAAGATCATTGAGGCTGTCACTTCTGATAGTGTCAGTTCCCTGTTTTAGAAAAAGAGAGACTTGGATTAAATCTCACCCATGGTTGATAAGATCAGACTCATTTATTCTCACCCAGTCATCGGACCACCACAAAACAAAAGTTTAGCCATATGAAAGTAATGCAAGGTAACATCAATAGACGTGAACTCAGACCCCATTAAAACTATATGCAACACAAGCAGACTTTAAACACCAAATAAATGTAGCAAATCCCAATAAGTCCTTTAAAAAATGTCCCTCTTTTGACACATGTTAAAATAAAATATTGAAATGGACTTACCGGTACTCAAACCTGAATAAAAATGTATAAAACTTAAATGAATAAAATCATTAAAAAAACCTGAAATTCTGAATATCCCTGATGACACATCATTCTCTCTTAAGCATGTATTTTGTCTTGTATTTTATTCTGTGAACCACCCTAAGATCTTTTGATGAAGGGCGGTATATACATTTTAATAATAATAATAATACTGTTGACACACAACTGTAAAGTTGGCACATTTTCTGTCTCGTCAACTCAGTAGATAAACTAAAGCCACATGATCAGACCTCTCTTTATCTCTTTCTGAGGAAGAGATGCAGGTCAGTGATAGAACATCTGCTTTGCATGCAGCTCTCAGGTTCAATCCTTGGCATGTTCAGATAGAACTGGGAATCCCTGCCTGAAACCCTGGTGATCTGTTTGTTACTTGGCAGGATAGACAATACTAAACTAGATAGTCTAATGGTCTGACTTGGTATAAGGCAGCTTCTTATGTTTCTCTCTAAAACTTGTCCCAAGTACTGTTCTCCTAATGCATTATACAAAGTCAATATATGTGCAGGGACCTCAACCCAGTTTAAACAAGGATGGGTTTGTTCATAATATGGCATCAGATTTAACTGGGCTTTAGTAATGACCATCCTATCTCTCAATTCATGCAAATCCTTAGAATAACAAGGTAGTACAAGAGGAATGTGAAGCAAATTATTATGCAGTGGTACTATTTTTAGAAACTGGTACAGTTCTGCTCTGTCCTGCTGAAGACGTACATTGGAAAATCACTCTTTCAAGAGCTTTTTAGTAAGTTCCATCTCCAAACCCTTTACATACAGCTTAAAGGTAAAAGACCCCTAACAGTTTAGTCCAGTCGTGAAAGACTCTGTGGTTGCGGTGCTCATCTCACTTTACTGGCCGAGGGAGCTGACGTTTGTCTGGAGACAATTTTTCCAGGTCATGTGGCCAGCATGACTAAGTCGCTTCTGGTGAAACCAGAGCAATGCATGGAAACACCATTTAACTTCCTGTTGGAGCGGTACCTATTTATCTACTTGCACTTTGATGTGTTTTCGAACTGCTAGGTTGGCAGGAGCTGGGACAGAGCAATGGGAGCTCAGCCCGTCGAACAGCCAACCTTTCGATCAGCAATCCCTAGGCTCAGTGGTTTAGACCACAGTGCCACCTGCATTCCATACATACATACATACATACATACATACGTAAAGGGACCCTGATCATTAGGTCCAGTCATGGCCGACTTTGGGGTTGCGGTGCTCATCTTGCTTTATTGGCCGAGGGAGCCGGCGTACAACTTCTGGGTCATGTGGCCAGCATGACTAATCCACTTCTGGTGAACCAGAGCAGAGCACGGAAATGCCATTTACCTTCCCGCTGGAGCGGTACCTATTTATCTACTTGCACTTTGATGTGCTTTTGAACTGCTAGGTTGGCAGGAGCAGGGACCGAGCAATGGGAGCTCATCCCGTCGCAGGGATTCAAACTGCGACCTTCTGATCGGCAACTACTAGGCTCTGTAGTTTAACCCACAGTGCCACCCGCGTCCCATACAGCTTAGAAATGCCTAATTTCACTGCTAGGGATGAAACATACAAGTGACTAGCAGCGCTGATGTCCTGATAAGGAGTGAACATGTGGGCCTTATGCATGTTCTGTGCTAAGCTTTCTGCATACACTTGACACTTGGTGCAAATAAGAATCATGTACACACATTATTTCCAAGTCCATAAAGGTAGAAATGTCATCTTCTGACACACAGCTCCTTTGTACTTCTGAATTGAAGAAATGTTTATCCTTAGTGGTTTGTTGTTTTCATTCAGGTTGCTAATTGTGTCACCTCTCTCCCACCTCCATTTCCCCATCTGCTTTCAAAAAAATCACAATGAATGGATGTGCAATGAAATGAAAAGGAGTGGTCCATAAACCACCTGAATTTTCCATACTGAGCATGTAGACTGAGACTGATGCAACTGTCTGGCTTGCTGTACCTCCTTTTGTCTTCTGTTGCGTTGGTTCCCTGCCCCTGTAAAACCTATTTGTCTGACAATTCACGGTGTGCACTGGGCTACCCGTTTTCCTTTTAAAAAAGGGAGACAGAGATGCTCTGTGAAGTTGTTCTTGATTGCTTCCTGTTGAAAAGCAATTTCCATCACCACATGTCTTTGCCCTATCTAGCTCAGTCTAATCTGCTTCTTCTATATTTATTACATGTTTTATCTTGCCATTCCTACAGGTAGTTCAGGGATCCTTATGCTACCCCCACCCCCCACTTTTTAATCCTCACATCACTCCTATGATTTCTGGTGTGTTTCGGGGGCTGATTCAGTCTTGGTACAGCACTCTGTCTACTCCACCTTGCTGGAATGTGGCTGTACTTCTGTAGGTCAGTCAAAAGGGTCAAGAGAAGTTCCTGTGGGCAGCAGCAGAGCACCTGATGAGTCATTTGAGACTCCTGTACATCAGCTACCCAACTGACTGCATCATAAGCAGAATGAATGTGAAATTTGCCCTGGAGATCTCTGCTAATGAGCTACTTTCTTGGGAGTTCATGTAGCGAAATGGGTCGGATTGGAAATCCACCTCCAGAACTGATACCTGCCTCCTACCTGATGGCTGAGATGGGAACTTCTTTGTGGCCCAAGATGCTTGAAATTCCCTGTTTTATATCTCTTGTAAAGTTCATCTTTATGATTCTTCACAGGCCATCTGACTCTGCAGCCTTAGGTTCACGTAGCTGGTTCACTATCTGCTGAGTCATCTGATGCTCACGTAGGAGAGCTGCCCATATTTATTTATTGTGGTAACAGTCACTGGATACAGAGCAAACAGAAGTGTGTGCACAGCCACCGATTTTGCAGAATTATGTTTGTAGCTATTAGATCCCTGCCCTCCGCACCATCTAATGGCAAATTGTCCTCTTCAGGTTTTTCTGTTTCACTTCATTACTGGACGATGCAGGAAAACTCCTATGCGTTTCCAAACCTTCTATTCTGGAGTTCATGCATAATATTTATGTCATCCATATAAACAGCTGAATAGCACAGGAAGCGTGTTCAATGCAACATGGAGCCTGACTTCTGCTTCTTTTCAGAAGTTGATGCACAAACTGTGGCTTTGGCAAAGGGAAACGTTGGGTTTTTTGAAGGGGAAAATGAGAAATGAGCATCTTTTGTTTTATAATTTTAATATGGATTTTGATGCTTCCGTAACGTATGGAAAGATTTTAAACCTTGTTTCTATGGCAACCGCTCTTCTAGACAAGCGACTCAGGGAAGCTGCCAAGGACTCTAATAAATAGTTCCTTTGAAAATATTGGGGGGGGGGGGGCTATTTAGATTTATGTGCCTCTGCCTTCGAACTAGAGTTTGAATAGTTGAACTTCAGTTTGGCACTTTCCCATATATTGGAATGCCATATTACAGTAGAAATAATCCTTCATTCTTTATGTGTACGCAGACTTCAGCATTTGTAACAATAAATGTAAGAGTATGACATGTATATTGAAATTAAATGGTTTGGGTGGGCTACCAAAAAAGAAAACAAGAAAAGATGTACCCACCAACCCTTCATACGTTCGCCAGAGCAGATTATTCCTGTGCCAGTGTAAAACCATTTAGTCTTTGAGTTTCTGTGACTGAGCTTCACCAACAAGGAAAGCAGGATCTCTACCTAGTTCATGGAGAGCAGGCAACATAGATAACCACCCTGCCCTTTGCTTTGGTGTTACTATGGAAAGAGCTTCTAGGAAGGACTCCCTTTTATGCACCTTGGTAGCTGTAAAGTACTGGTGGATGATTGGTCACTTTCTGGAACTTGTTGAACACCACCAACTCAAAATTTCAGGGATGATGGAGGAAGGTACAACACCTGAAGGGCCAAAGGTTTGTGGTTGAATCAGATAGGCATCTGCCTCTCTTTGTCTTAGGGATAGTTCTAGATGTTATCCAGAAGCACAGATTGTTCACCCAGGCCTCTGTGCTTCCTTTCAGGTGCATCATGAAAGCTAGTGTGGTGTAGTGGATAAGAGCGGTAGACTCATAATCTGGTGAACCGGGTTCGCTTCCCCGCTCCTCCACATGCGGCTGCTGGGTGACCTTGGGCTAGTCACACTTCTCTGAAGTCTCTCAGCCTCACTAACCTCACAGAGTATTTGTTGTGGGGGAGGAAGGGAAAGGAGATTGTTAGCCACTTTGAGACTCCTTTGTTGTTGTTGTTTAGTCGTTTAGTCGTGTCTGACTCTTCGTGACCCCATGGACCAGAGCACGCCAGGCACTTTTGTCTTCTACTGCCTCCCACAGTTTGGTCAAACTCATGCTGGTAGCTTCGAGAATACTATCCAACCATCTCGTCTCCTGTTGTCCCCTTCTCCTTGTGACCTCAATCTTTCCCAACATCAGGGTCTTTCCCAGGGAGTCTTCTCTTCTCATGAGGTGGCCAAAGTATTGGAGCCTCAACTTCACGATCTGTCCTTCCAGTGAGCACTCAGGGCTGATTTCCTTCAGAATGGATAGGTTAGATTTTCTTGCAGTCCATGGGACTCTCAAGAGTCTCCTCCAGCACCATAATTCAAAAGCATCAATTCTTGGGCGATCAGACTTCTTCATGGTCCAGCTTTCACTTCCATACATCACTACTGGGAAAACCATAACTTTTACTATACGGACCTTTGTTGGCAAGGTGATGTCTCTACTTTTTAAGATGCTGTCTAGGTTTGTCATTGCTTTTCTCCCAAAAAGCAGGTGTCTTTTAATTTCGTGGCTGCTGTCACCATCTGCAGTGATCATGGAGCCCAGGAAAGTAAAATCTCTCACTGCCTCCATTTCTTCCCCTTCTATTTGCCAGGAGGTGATGGGACCAGTGGCCATGAGACTCCTTAGGGTATATCAAATCCAAACTCCTCCTCCTCCTCTTCTTTTATGTGTGTGTGTGTATGTGTGTAGATTCCACCTTTATCTTTCTAAAGGCAAAGTGCTTTGCGTGCCTCTTATAATCAAACAGGAGTGCACTTTCTTTCTTGACTTTGTTTCCCCAAAAGAACTTGCTGTAAACTCATTTATGTTTGACCGGCTTTATTGGAAATCATGTTGGGTCAAAGTTTACCCACACTAATAATTAACTATGAATGCACAGGACTCAGCACACTAAATAATGACATTTTTACAGCCCCCCCCCCTTTTTTTCTTTTTACATTGTAATCCTTGATAGACTGAGGTACCAGGGGAGGGCGAGGAGCTATATTGAATTTGTATAGCTGGAGAGATAATAAACAGAACTGCAGTGGGCTGATAGGAGATCACTATTGGCATTTGCAGTTTGAAACTAAAAAGGCCTGTATAGAAGCTGTCATACTGAAATGCAGAGATAAAGGATAATTCCCAGTATTTTTCAAAAATGCTGAGAAATATAAGCCATTAGCGTTAACAAAAGTGTGCTTATCGAGCACATGACACATTCCCTCACTTCCTAATTCTTATGGTACAGATTTTGTTTTGTTTTTAGCTCAAATATACCAAATCTCAAATTGGCCAAAACTAGCTGGCCTTTCCGTTTCCTATGGGTTGCCTTTGTTTCCTCATTGCTTTAGTGAAATCATCTTTTCAAGATTACGATGATGGTGTGACTGATTATGTATTTCATACAGGGCACCTTAAGAGGTTTGCATTCTAGAAACAGATGCAGCTGATACAACTGAGAAAGAGAACGGGCACTAGGATAAATATTGGAAATGATGTAGGGTTAGTTTCAACAGAGAATTGTGGCTATTGTGCCAAAGGTTTCACTGGAAAAGTTTTGAGCAGGGAAGGAAGGAGGGCAAGAGCTTTTGCTCAAAAGGTCTTACTTTGCTTTCTGAAGAACAATCCGTTTGTTCTTGAAGAAGGATAGGATTGCTTAGTGCTGTGCCAAACACATCCGCTGATTTCACATAAGTCTCTCAAAGCCCAAAGTGGGGTGTATTTTTCTGCTGGTTTTGATAGGAATGGAGAAGAATATTTTCCATTGGGGCATATGCAGGACCTATTGGCATAGCTGTAGTCCTATTCCCCCCCCCCCCATGACTCCTAAAACCATCAAAGGAATTGATGTGTGAACTAGGATTGCACTGAAGACTATCAGGTAATAGCCCATATGCCAAACCATTCCTTATTGTAACTGCTTGTCATGATGGATTCTGTCTTAAACTTTTCAGGGCCAGTCCTGAAGAAAAGTTATCTATATGCTTCTGTACAAGGTTTTTAGCTGAAATGCCTTCTGTCATTCATTGCTTGTGCTACAGTAAAAGGTAAACATAATGGACCCCTGACAATTAAGTCCAGTCACAGACAACTCTGGGGTTGCGGAGCTCATCTTGCTTTAGAGACTGAGGGAGCTGGCGTTTGTCTGCAGTTTTTCCAAGTCATGCGCTTCTGGAGCAACAGAACACCGAAACCAGAGCAGCACACAGAAATGCTGTTTACCTTCCCGCCAGAGTGGTACCTATTTATCTACTTGCACTGGTATGCTTCGAACTGCTAGGTTGGCAGGAGCTGGGACACAGCAACGGGAGCTCACCCCGTCATGGGGATTCAAACCACCGACCTTCTGATTGGCAAGCCCTAGGCTCAGTGGTTTAGACCACAGCATCACCCACGTCTCTGTGCTACAGTACTACATACTTAATTCTGGAGCTTCTGTAATCATCTCCCTATTTAGTGAGCGAGACACCTTCCAACATGTACCGTGAAGATTACTTCATTTATTTATTAGATTTCTTACCTGTCCTCCACCTATAATGTATCTAGGTGGTTTATGCACAGTACAGTATAGAGTTACAAAAAGCAGATAGAACAATAACAACTGGAAAACAAGTAAAACTTTTCAAAATGGAGCAAAACAGTGTAAATTCAGCACTGAGTTTCAAAAAACAAGGCTAACTGTACAATCATAATCCTATACACACTTCTGTGGGCAGGAAGTTCCACAATTTAGGGAGAGACACAGAGAAAGTCCATTCCTGAGCTGCAATTCCTTGCACTTCTGAAGGTGGAGGAACTACTGAGAGAGCTTTCTCTGCTGATCTTAATACCTGAGAAGATCAGCATCTATACCAAGTCTGTTCTAGAAGTTAATGAATCAGGGCACAAGATGTTGGATATAATATCATGATGGCTGACTGGGAAAAGTTATGGTCTACAGGTATGAAGTTTACGGCATGTAACACATTAAAAGAGAATTTAATGAAAATGATCTATAGGTGGTACATAACACCAGTCAAGCTTGCTAAAATCTATCATCTGCCTGATAATAAATGTTGGGAATGTAAGGAGATTGAAGGTACTTTCTTTCACCTTTGGTGGACATGCCCAAAGATTAAGGCATTCTGGGAAATGATCTATAATGAAATGAAAAAGATATTTAAACATACCTTCTTGAAGAAACCAGAGGCCTTCCTCTTGGGCATTGTCGGCCAATCGGTGTCAAAGAAGGATGGAACTTTTTTTATGTACGCTATGACAGCAGCAAGAATACTTATTGCAAAGTACTGGAAGACACGAGACCTACCTACCCAGGAAGAATGGCAGATGAAGCTGATGGACTACATGGAATTGGCGGAAATGACTGGCAGAATCCGAGACCAGGGAGAAGAGTTGGTGGAAGAAGATTGGAAAAAATTTAAAGTATATTTACAGAAATATTGTAAAATTAACGAATGTTAGAAGGATGCTAGAAAGAAGTTATATGGCTTTAGTAGAAAAGTTATTAAGAATTAAGTAAGAATGGATTGATTATGGGTTAAGGTGTAAAAATTAAGGCTAAATTGCGTTAAGATAAATTATGGAACTAAATTTGAGAAAGAGGGAAAGGACTTGCTGAAACAACTAATTGTACTAGAATACAAACAGGGAGGTGTGAGGAAGTCAAGGAAATAAGCAAATGAAAATTAGGGATATGAAAATATTGGTGGTTTTTTTCCTCTTTTAAACGTTTTTGCTTTTTAAATGTTCTTGTTTTTTGTCTTTAAAAAAAGAAAAAAAGAACCAAAATTTAAGAATGGGTGAATATGTAACTCTGGTGTAGGTTTCATAAATGCTTTTACTAAAAAATTTGTTTTGTTCTATTAGTTTACAATTTTTAAATCTCCTCAAAATACTTACCTAAATACATATTTAGATGTTCATTTTCCTCCCTCAAAATATTATTTAGATGTGTGTTTTCTCTCAAAATATGTATTGAATTGCATTTCCTCCCATTTCCCTCATATATTCAACTTTTGATATCTACATTGCAACATTTAGAGAACTGCAAATTCTGATGAATCACCAAGTTCTGACCTGTACATTTGTTCAAGAGATCCAGATCAGGTAACTTTGTGTAGAAATTCAATAAGATTGAATTCCTCAAGCATTCCTGATTCACAATGTAATGTAACTGAATTTGTTTGTATATTTCGGCACTCTTTAGAAAGATTAAACAATAAGAAACAAGTAATAAATAAGAAACAATAATTGTCTGTACCAGGGGGTGGGGAGAGAGGATGAGCAACAGCATACAGTTTTTACTGGAAGAGAGAATCAGTGAATATTTCAGCCCCCCCCCCCACTATACATTTCAGCCTTCAAGTCAAAAGAGCTGAACATTTGGTAGAGCCCTAGTAAAAAAATAGTCTTTAATGTGAACACTGTGGTTCAATCCCTTGCTGCATGTGATAGAGTAAAGAGGTCTCAGATCCAAAAAGGCTAAGAATCAAAGAAGGCATCTAGCTATGGAGTGTAATAACTGTCATCACAGCTATTCTGGTGGCACTTTATTTCTGTTTTCTCACCTACTCATTTGATCTAACCCTGTGGTTTGAAGGTCACTTTCTGCTTTTGCAGTTCTGAGATTCGTAGCTTTGGAGCCTGTCTTGCATCTGTATTCCTTCATTTGAGGAGATTGTAAGCTTCCTCCTTACTTTGTAAGCTGTTATAATTGTAATCAATAACCGATAAGAATTACCGTGCGAGAGAAACAACATCCAAATCAATTTTCCAAGGGGGGCACGAAAGCTACATAAGTGTGAAATATTGCAATATTAACCACAGTGGATGTAGGATGTTTTTAATCACAGGAGAAAGTAGGTGTTGATATGCGAAATAGTTTATTTTTCAAAGTGCATTGGGAGAAACTGCTGAGTAAATGGTGACAGGTGAAATATGCAGTTATACAGAAAACTGAAGTCAGATCATTAATGTTGACTTGCTTGTTTGGGAAGATGGCAGGAGCCTCAAGAATGTGCTTTATGGGGAACTGGCTTCAGGCACCAAGTCTGTTGTTGGCAGATCAACTCTGTATCATAAAGATGTCTGCAAATATGAAATGAAGGCTGGCAACAGTTATCTTGCCGTGTGGGAATCCCTTGCAAATGACTACAGTGCCTGGAGACAGTCAGGTTATGTATCCCTGAGAAATGACCTCTGGGAGGAGCACAGAGAAAAACACACACCAAAGAGCATCAAAACCAGATGCCTTCATTTGCCCCAGCTGCAATAAAACATTTCTCTCCCATATTGGTCTCTACAGCCACAGCAGGCGCTGTAACTCTCCGATGGTTTGACGTTGTCCCCAATGGCGCACTCTTCCATTGCCTCTTGAGACAGACAGATGCCAACAACTGGCTGCCTAACCCCACAGTGGTGGCCCCAAGCTTCACTGTGGCAGGCGGGAAGCTGGTGGCTCTGCTGCCAGCAGTAAGAACATAAGAACAGCCCTGCAAGATCAAGCCCAGAGCCCATCTGGTCCAGCATATTACTTCCACAGTGGCCAACAAGATGCCCATGGGAAACCCACAAAGCAGAACCTGAGCATAACATCTCCACTGACTGTGATTCCCAGGAACTGCCCCCGAGAGTGGAGGTAGAATGTAGCCAGGAGAACGCCATGAAACAGGACGTTTTATTGCCTGGACACGGGTGATGCAGTGGTCTAAACCACTGAGCCTCTTGGGCTTGCTGATCGGAAGGTCGCGGTTCGAATCCCCGTGACGGAGTGAGCTCCTATTGCTCTGTCCCAGTTCCTGTCAACCTAGCAGTTTGAAAGCACACCAGTGCAAGCAGATAAACAGGTACTGCTGCAGTGGGAAGGTAAATGGTGTTTCCGTGTGCTCTGGTTTCCGTCATGGTGTCCCGCTGCACCAGAAGTGTTTTAGTCATGCTGGCCACATGACCCGGAAAGCTGTCTGTGGATAAATGCCGGCTCCCTCGGCCTGAATTGAGATGATCGCTGCAACCCCATAGTCACCTTTGATTGGACTTAACCGTCCAGAGGTCCTTTACCCTTTTACCTTATTGCTGGAGATGGTGCAGTAAAAAAGGACCCCAAAAGTCCCAACTGCCATTTGGGCCAGCAGGGTCTTGGACGTATGACTCTGTTCCTCCTCAGACACTGTTAGGATTATTCTTTCCCCTACTTACTGACATATATACACCCAGTGCCGGAGCCAAAATTCCACCTACATCTGTAATCAGTAAAGTTGTGGCCATTTTTAATCCAGATTGTTGTGTGCTTGAGTTTATTTTATCATGCCTTACTTTAGTCATGGCCTAGGAGGAGAGTGGAGCTGCAATTGTGACCACAACTGTAGTTTGATTCATGAGCATGGAATTTTGGGGGGGGGGGGTTCGCTCCTCCTCCCATGACAACAATTCCCAGGGTTCTTTGGGGCAAGAGAATGCCCTTTAATACCAGTTTAAGTTGGACTATAGATGCCTGTGCCTTTATCCTTGTAGGTTCTGGGGTGAAGCTGAGGTCTACAAAGCAGAAGATTTGAACGATCTCAATGAACTGGTTCGAAATTCAGCAATGGCAGTGGACACTTTCACTCATTCTAACTGGTTGATATTAGGATGAAGGACAATCAATATTTTAAAGCATATAGGCCCAAAGTATAGTATAGAAGGCAAATTCCTCTTTACAAAGTTCTGATATTTTTTAACACTGTAATAGCATCTGTCTCAATTTGTATTCTTCCCAGACAGCCTGGAAAGGACAGGAGACAAAGATCTGGAGATCTGTGCTGCCATGAAAGTGTCAAGCGGATTTTCTAAGAGAATATGCTGAGTGATGTAGCCTCGCCAGATTCTGTGCCAAGCCACACATTTGGCAAATTTCTGGGACAGCTGTATTATCAATAGAAATTTAGGACTGACCATAATGAAAACAATCCCACTTCTGTTCCTGACAGCAATGAGAAATGAGCACAGTCAAATTGTACATTTTTAAAAACTTAATGCTACTGCTTCACTGCAAGCAATTAAAATAATTAAGGCACTTCATCAGGTGACATTTAAAAAAAAACAGTGTTTGAGTTTCCATCAACAACAAAAAACAGAAAACTCATCACTTATTAATACCCCACAAAACAATTTAGCCAGGAGTGTTGTACCATCTTTCATTTGTTTCAGAGCGCATGCAATTTATTTATTTGTGTATAATTTTTATTAAATGTTCTGTTATACAATTTAAAATACAGTGGTACCTCGGGTTAAGTACTTAATTCGTTCCGGAGGTCTGTACTTAACCTGAAACTGTTCTTAACCTGAAGCACCACTTTAGCTAATGGGGCATCCCACTGCTGCCGCGCCACCAGAGCACGATTTCTAGGTTAGCAGAGTCTGTAACCTGAAGCGTATGTAACCTGAAACGCATGTAACCCAAGGTACCACTGTACTCATTTTTTACATCCTTAAGATATCAAGGACATCCCTTCTTCTCTTTCCATCGTTCATTTTACATATCATAAATCCCCGCATATTTTACAGAAACTGTACCATTCAGTATTCCATTATTGAATCCATCAAAACTTATTTACATTGTTGAATTTATCTTAATGCTGCCAGCATTTTCAGCTGTATTTGAAGATTATTATTATTATTATTATTGTTATGCTGCTCTTCAGCCAAAAATAGGTCCTCAGGGCTGCTTACAGATCACTGCATATACGACACCCCCAGCTCTCAGATTTGCAGTCCAAAAAGACTCAGCAGAAAAAAGGAAATGGATAGGGAGGGAGAAGACAATTAGCAAACTCTGGTTCAGGGGTGCCAACTTGAATAACATATTTGGGGATCAGGTAGGTCCCTACCGCATAATCAATCACAAGATGTGGCATGCACTCATCATTTGAATGGCAATGCCTATCAACTTGGGGGGCAGGGAGCTCAAATACTATTGAGGAAGGGGCTAAGGGAACTTTGGTTCCTATTCTTTGGTTCAAGTTCTTAGTTACAAGGTGTCCTAATGGGATGTAAAAATTCAAGCAGGAGAGATTCCAAAAGTTGCTGATCTCTCAGTTGCAACCAATGGAACGCTGCTAGATTTCCTCCCTTCCCTCCTCTGCTGTAACCTGATGCATATTCCACAGGAAAGCAACTCAGTGGTTCTGTTGTACACACATTTAACACACCAAACCTAAAACTGGCATTTGTTGTTGTATCACACCGCACCTACTGATGTGAATGAAATTTAGATTGACAAGCCAGTATATTAGTAAAAAATAAGAAGAACCAGTACCGTAACACAACAGGTGATGCAGTGTGAAAGAAATATTCGAAAGTGCTAGCATTGTAATCAGGAAAACTAATGCAATATTCCTCATGCCTGATTGCATCCTCAGTACCAGACAGTGTCATTTCCTGCTAGGAATAATGTGCCTCGTAGCTCTCCCACCTATAAGCCTCATGATCCTCTGGTGGAAAATGTCAGGAGTTCAGCCTACACTCAAGTAGGACCCTGGCAGAGACGCATGCCTGACTGGCATGTTCCCTCCTCCTGGTCGATCGTTTGGGAGCTTCATAAGCTTTCTTCAGCCCGAACATCACAGTGACTGATGCCAACCGACACTGGCACACTTAGAGATCCGCAGAGTTTGCACAGTTGTGTAACAGACCTCAGCAACTCAGCGTTTTGGCTAATCTACTTTATTTACATATAAACACACGCAGAGCACTGCAACATGGCTCCCTCTCTCTCTAGCATCAGACAGCAAAGAGAAAAGAACAAAGGACAATAGTCCCACTTCATGGAACACAGTAACACAAACATCCTGTCTCCGTCACTTCCCACTCTGTGGAGTCAAAACAGATACCGTCAAGTGAAAGACAACAATCCTATGACTGCAATCATAGATCAGGAATTCTAACAGAAAATGCATCCCTTCAGTTTCCAGCCATGTAGAGGCCTTGCAGGGCTTCTCCTGGGTGTGAGTGAGCCTCTTCTACCTGTTAACTCTTTCTATCAAGCTAACCCTTTTTGCTTGGAGAAGGGCATGGAAATAATTGGTAAGGAAAGTTAACTGTGCTTCACATATTCAGCCTTCTCAAGTGACCAAACCTATTGAGTTTTTGCAGG
Source organism: Podarcis tiliguerta (assembly GCF_965153285.1). Classification (NCBI taxonomy): domain Eukaryota; kingdom Metazoa; phylum Chordata; class Lepidosauria; order Squamata; family Lacertidae; genus Podarcis; species Podarcis tiliguerta. Next base: position 81,252,238 of record NC_139539.1, read on the forward strand.
TATGATTGAAAAGCCCTGGTGGTTTGAGGGACAACTTTACACATTGCAAATCCTCATAAAAAGTAGACTTCCGTGAAATACAGCAGAGTCCCTTTCCTACAGAAGCGCTATGTTCTGGGGAAAAAGAAGAAGATTATAATGATCTTTTCCTTACACCTATGTAACTCTGGGCAGAACTGCTACAAGGAGGAACCACAGCTTGAACACCAGCATTTCTGGTTCAAAGTTGCATGGTAATTATGTGGCAGTCTCTTTTGAATTCCTGGTATTAATTATAGGAATGAACATTAATATCCCTCTACTGAGGACCCCTACCCTTTCATCGGGTAGCCTAGCTAGCAGAAATTCTTTTGAGAATGCAAGAGAACACAGATAAATGCAATTACAGACTTTCTTGAAGAGTGGAAAAAAAGGGTTTGTTTTTGTTTCTTTATCAGAGCTTTAAAAGGATGGATAATTTACACTATTCCTGTACATTTACTTGGAAGGAACTTTGGCTGAATGCTAGACAAACAGGTGCAGCTAACGAAAACTTGTTATATTTTGTGGTTTCCATGTCTTAGTTTGTTTTTATATTAGCATATACATGTAACTATGTTAATGTAGATTTTTAAAAATTATTTGCTTTATCCCCCCCCACAAAATTGCATCCTAATATGCCCACAGCATGCCCATGGGATACAGGTGGCGCTGTGGGTCAAACCACAGAGCCTAGGACTTGCCGATCAGAAGGTCGGTGGTTTGAATCCCCGCGACAGGGTGAGCTCCCGTTGCTTGGTCCCTGCTCCTGTCCACCTAGCAGTTCGAAAGCATGTCAAAGAGCAAGTAGATAAATAGGTACCGACTTGATTTTAAGATGTATTTTAATTGGTGGCTTGATTTTATGGCCATGTGTCTTATATTTGATGTTAGCCACTCTGAGCCCGGTTTTGGCTGGGGAGGACAGGGTATAAATTATTATTATTATTATTATTATTATTATTATTATTATTATTATTATTATTATGTTTTGCTCTGCTCACATAATGCATGCTGCCATCTCGCCCACTGCTGCATTGCAGGCATCAGGCCCAGCAGGCAGTTTGTAGTGGCAAACAGCTGTCTTCACATGGGGTGGAGGGTGCTGTCCTCTGGCTGTGGTGCTGAAGTAAAATTCAGTTCAGTTCGTGCACTGGAGTAGGGGCAGCAGGACCATATTGTCCTTTGTTTCAGGTGGCAAAATGTCACAGACAGTCCTGCATACAGCAGCAATATATTTTTATTTACTTTGAAAGTTTTATGTTTTTTAAAAAAAATAAAAATATGTTCCTTATTAGATGACAAGCAGTTATCTGGTCAAGAAGAACACCCAGACATACAATGGTACCTTGGTTCTCAAACTTAATCTGTTCCAGAAGTCCATTCCAAAACCAAAGTGTTCCAAAACTAAGGCGTGCTTTCCCATAGAAAGGAATGCAAAATGGATTAATCCATTCCAGACTTTTAAAACAACCCCTATAACAGCAATTTAACATGAATTTTACTATCTAATGAGACAATTGAGCCATAAAATGAAAGCAATAAACAATGTACTGCAGTCACACAATCAATCAATCAGAAGCTGAACTGGGTTCCGCACAGTCACAAAAACAGCAACAAGAGCTGCAAAAACAAAAACACAAAATAAATAGCAAAAACAGACAGACTTCAGCGTAACACTCGAAACAGAAGCATGGTACTCAAAATGGAGCATGTTTGACTTCTGAGAAAAGTTTCCAAACTGGAACACTTACTTCTGGGTTTGCAGTGTTTGGTTTCCAAGTAGTTTGAGTACCAAGGCATTTGAGAACCAAGGTACCACTGTATTGCACGGAATCATTTCTCCCTTTGAGAAAGCCAGGCTTGCTATATCTGTACATTTAGGTCATAATAAAGCTGAGGCTAGCAGGTGCCGTTTCCATAGAACGTACCCACAGATTGTTTTCCAACAGCCAAGCCTTTGTCATCATTCGTGAGCAGGCCAACAGTGGGACCAATTTTCTGCTGTTGTTGCAAACCCTCTGCAATGGTGACTGACTTCATTTTATATATGAATGCTGTGGGTGCAGCAGACTTTTTGCATAACCACTGCTGCTGAAAAGAAAGGTTGGTATTGCCAAATGACTGGCAGTGGCTCTACAGGCATTTCCTGGAAATGGTGGGGAAGAACTTGGGGTTGTCTGCATACAAGTCCTGTTCTGTACCGCTGATCTACAGACCTAAAGATCATGACCCTTAACCTGGTGCATATTCATTACCTCCATCATGCCTAAAATCTAATGTGTGACAAGGGCTGCATTCATACCCGGTATGTGCTGTGTTAAGGATAATGATTTAATTTCCTGAAATGGGAATGTTCACTTATGTTAACTTACTCTGTACTTTTAACATGGGTTTTTCCCCCTCTGGCAGTAGCTTTCATGTGATTGGCTGACTGTGAGTTACATGAGAGAGGCATTCCATTCTGTTGTGACTGTTATTCCAATACCTGTTGTTTTTAAGTGCTCTCTGTTGTTCTCTCTGTGAGGGAGAATGGCTGCTGGGGGAGGCTTCTCAGGATACTGCTGAGGACAGTGCTGTGTCGGTGTGATCTTTCTGAAACAGTCAGAGGAAGATTCCTAAACATTAATAGGGAGAAACTTGTGCAGGAGCTCTCTGTAAGGAACAAAGAAAACACTGCTGAGGTGAAAGTAAAAACCTTTCATAAGAAACTGTAAGGCCTGAGTGAGGTAAAACTATGGTGCAAGTCTCAACACAGTTTTGTTCCTAAGTAAGAAGACTTCAATCTACAATTCAAGTGAGAACATACCCATGTTTGAATAAGCATGAGATTGTAAATGCATTCATCTCAGTTATAAGGTAAGGTAAAGGGGAAGGACCCCTGGACAGTTAAGTCCAGTCAAAGGCGACTATGGGGTTGTGGCACTCATCTCACATTCAGGCCAAGCGAGCTGGCATTTGTCCACAGACAGGTTTCCAGGTCATGTGGCCAGCAGGACTAAACCGCTTCTAGAGCAACTGAAACCAGAGCACACGGAAACTCTGTTTACCTTCCCGCCACAGTGGTACCTATTTATCTACTTGCACTGGTATACTTTCAAACTGCTAGGTTGGCAGGAGCTGGGACAGAGCAATGGGAGCTCACCCTGTTGCGGGGATTCAAGCCGCTGACCTTCTGATTGCTAAGCCCAAGAGGCTCAGTGGTTTATATGCTTATGAAAGTAAAGTTCTTTTGAATGTAAAGAGTCTGGACATGGTATAGCCTTTACAAAGAAGCCATCAATCACGTGGTAGAGTTATTTAGTTTTGTAGCTGTAAGCTACTCTGCTACTTGCCATATCATCCAAATTTATTTATTTTTATAATATGCTGTTCTTCTCCCTTGGAAAAAGGGCAAAAATACATATGAATATCTAAACTATTTCACATGTAGACATGCACATGGGTGAGTGGATGCATGTGCGCTCAAGGTTCTTCATTATTCAAATGAAGAGGCCCATTCAGGTAGGTGTTTGAACATCCCCCTTTAGATTTAAAGAAGGGAAAAGATCTCACAACACAACTGAATACATAAGCAAAATCTATCCATGCACATAACGTTCTAACCTCTTGCCTTAGATTATAAGAACTATTGCTGTAAGACAGTCTGTAGTTGTGTTTATGGCATGTAAATGACTCAGATTGTGGTCTTGTGGAATGGAGGGCCCTGTGGCCCGCTGGATGTCACTGGACTTCAACTCCAGTCATCCCTGTTCATTGGCCATCCTGGCTGGGCTGTAGGAGTCCAGTAGCATCTGAAGGGACAAAGATTCTGCAGCTCTGCTGTACACACTTACCTGGGAGTAGATTCCCACTGAATTCAGTGAGCCAGCCACTGAGTAGGCAAGTATAGTACTGCATTTTAGTAACATTTGGTTTAATTCTTTTAAAATTAAGAAATATGCATTCAAAACCCTGAATTTACTTTAGAGCTGAACTTTGCTAGGGGGGAAATATTTAATTGATTTCTATATTTCTAATACCTGCTTCTGTATACTTGGCACATATAAGATTCTTCACCCTACATTTTGGCAAACTTAGGTTAAAGAATGTAAAATTCAGGCATTCTCCTTCTTGGGCTGTGCTTGCATGTATTTGACCTGATACCAGAAGGCTCTAGTTAGTGATGATCCCTAGCAATTGAAAATGGTTACTCAAATTCTTTCCCCTGTATGCTTGCTCCCCTCTGGGTCTCAGTGGGGCAGTTGGTACATTTCATCCAATTTAAACCCAAGAGATAACGATATTACTGAGAATATCCCAAGAGATAACAATATTACCTACAGCCAGATTCTTCAAATCTCAATGTGTTTTGGATTTGGCTATTAATATCACCCGCAGGAAAGAAACAGTCAGGAGCTTTAAATCTGACAGACTTATTCAGAAAACCATCTTAGCAAAACCAGTAGGAGATTTTGTTTGAATAAGAAGAAAAGGAGGCCTGGTCCCAGGCTCCAATTTTCGCCTTCTAGGAAGAGCAATCGACACGGAGGGTATTGAGTGGCACGGAGCGCAGGAGTGTCTTCCTTGACATCGCTGAAGAGCTAACTCAATTTTGACAAAGTCGGAGCTTTTCTCCCTTCTCAGCTCATAATGAAGTACCTTTCCAGATTTAATGGGGGAGGTGGCAGGAGGGGGCATGCACCCACACATTTCTCAAATCAAAGCTATTGCACACCTGCCACCCAGACCAAAGTTTGTTAATTAGCACTTGGGAAGTGCTTCTGAGTTCAAGTGTTTAGAAGTGTGCTGCTCAAGCGCTGGCAGGTGTTCATCAGAGTCAGCTCCTCAAACACAAGCCATCAGTGGGCTCTTAAAAAGCTCTGTAACTTCAAAAAGTCTTGCTACTACTGTTAGTGTACATTTCCTCCCAACCCACCAACATGCAATAATTTGTTCCGGATCACAGAGCTGCAACAAAAATTGGGTAGAATTATGTATAATCACTAGAATCTCATATAACGATTGCTCCTCACCCACCACTCTTTTTTTAATGAAAGCTTTCCTCCTCCTATTTTGAAAATATGCTTTGAAAATTCATAAACTTATTAAACCTCTTGCTGCCTTGACGTGTCACATATGTTCCTTCAGGGCCAGACGCTCCAAATTCAATTGTAGACACCCACCACCAAGATATTTTGCTAGGTTTTATCAAGACTCTCTTTTTCCCTTTCATTTCTGGCAACCCTTACATTTCTTCAGATGCTATGGCAAGGAGGTGAATCTTAACTTCAGTCCATTCTAAAGAGCAGAGTGGTGTGATCTCAACCAGGAGGTGTCAGCCTCAAAACAAACATCTGTGGTGGGGATATGGTTGCGTGAATCAGCCCATGGTTACAAAACAATCATAGAAGAGTTGGAAGGGACCCTGAGGATCATCTTGTTCAAACCCCTGCAATGCAGGAATCTGCAGCTGTCCCGTATGGGGATCAAACCTGAAACCTTGGCATAATCAGCAGCAACAGAGCTATCCAGGAGAAGAAAATGGGAGAATCCTGTGGGAAGCAGGGCCTTTGCCCAAATCATGAGGACACACATGGCGAAGAAGGACGCTTGAGGTGTAGGCTCATGGGAAGTAGAGAGAAACGCAATGTGATATCTTAGACACTTTGTGGTACTATTCATCTGTCATCTGCATTTCTTCCATCAGTGGCTGAAATGAAATGAAAGGTAAATTTGAAACCTCAAGAGAGGCTTCTGAATCAACCGAGTGGGGAACCTCGCTTTTAAGTTTCTTAAATTCAGTGTGGTTTTTTTAAAAAAAGAAAGACTTTTAGATATCTTTGCAAAATTACTTGATCTGTGCTTCAAGGGCAGAACTGTCTATCATTCTGTGTTTGCTCTCCGAACAAATCTTCAGCTGGTGACACCGGCAAGGACCCTGTTTAGTGCCGAGTGCTTGTTTTTCAGTTTCTTTTCATTTTTTTTTTAATGACAGACTGCATTAGGGCAAAAAGAACAGTGAGCACAGTTTAAGGGATGTTCTAAAGAAAGATCTGTGTCACTGAAAAACATTGGAGGGGTGTTAGATGTATAAGCTTGGAACATACACCAAAATGTATTCCCCACACCATAGAGGCAATTTCAAACATTGCAAGTTTGTTGCTCATTTAAGTGTTTGGGGGAGGGATTTTTATTTTATTTTATTTGGTAATAGTTATAGCCAGCCTTTAAGTTTTATTGAAAATCTCACATGTACAAAACATAAATGTCTTAAAACACAGACCAATCAATAGAATAATAGAATAGTACGGTGGCCCCTCGTGGTCAAATGTCTTTGAGTCCTTTGTTCTTGCACTCTTAACGAATGCCACATTCTGGGAGAAGAGGGGTCAGTAATACTTTGCAGTGACAACGTGTCTCTGGCTGCCCTGTCACAGTCCCCCCCCCCCCTTCTTCTAACTGTTCTGTTGGTCTCTCTCTGAGCTGTGACTTTCCTCAAAGACCTGCTAGGCTGTGTCCCTCTTCTCCTCCAGTGTCAGGAGAAGGAGGGTGATCTTCCCCATTCCTCCTCCTCCATCTTGCTCTTTTGAGTCTGATCCCTGACAATCACGCATGCATCCTGAGGTGATGTTGGCATGCCTTGGGCACCCTCTGTTATGGGGGCAAGGCAGCGTGCCTACAGACCAGTATGGAATATAAAAGGTGTTAGGGTCTGAAACCTAAGACGCTGGCAAATTAGCAATGTCATGTGACTTTAAGTAGTCAAGCTCGTTAAGTTGTTAAGTTGCTCAGTATATAAAGAGTGTTTGTTTTCTCTGCCTGTTGGGGGCGTGCTGGACGTGAAGCAAAATGTGTGAAAGCTCCGGAGGTGTTTCTGTTATCTTTCTGCAATAAACCTGTCTTTGGAAAGACAGGCTTCCCTGTGTCGTTATTTTTTGCTGCTGAGCCTTTGAAGCTTGTACTGCAACAAGAATCTCTGCACTGGACTTAATTAATGCTCTGCAAAGAAAGCTGTTGCTGGTGGCGCAGCGGAAGCGCTTACTGGACCAGTACACAGACTCTCTTAGGTTATGGATCCTGCTACGTTTCTACAGCTGTATTGTGTGCAGAGAAAGTGAAAGCAGCTTTCGGATGAGAGAAGACCGGCTTGGTCGTAAATCCAGCTCTTAAAGGAACTGAGAGGCTGGAGGCATCTGAAAAGTGAGTAAAACAAATCCCAAGGGGAAAGAGAAGCAAGGGCACACAGAGGGAGTAGCAGCAGATCCCAAGAATGGCAGTGGAAAATTTCCAGGTTCCCTTTACAAAGTTGAACTCTGCTAATTACGTGCAGTGGTCTAAGAGGGCTCAAGTCTGGTTGGAAGCCAAAGAAGTGTGGGCTGACTATGTCCAGAGGCGAAAGCCGTTTGTCGCTGTTGCAGCAGATGCCACAGCAGAGCAACAGGCTGCTGCACATGTTCAGAACAGGGAACATGATAAAATGGACACTAAAGCTAGATGCATGTTGATGGCATCGATAGACGATTCCCAATTACCTCATGTGGAAAATTTAAGGTCTGCATTTGAAATTTGGGAAGCTCTTAGGCGAATTCACCATAGAGCCACGCCCGGAGAGAAGGTGAACATTATACGTGCTTTGTATGAGTTGAAACTGAAGCCAGGGGATAGTGTGGCTGAACACACGTCACAGATGACTGAGTATTTCAACCGACTGTCATCTCTAGGTGTGAATTTTCCTGAAAATATTAAAGTTTATACTCTGCTTAGCAGCCTGCATGCAGGGTTTGAAAACTTAGTGCTAACTTTACAAGTTTTGCCAGAGGACCAGCTGAATATGAATTATGTGACTGGTAGATTGTGTGAGCAAGAATATCAACATCATCGAAAACGTATTGATAATTCAAATACCCCAAGGGTTGGATGTTCAGATAATTCCCAGCGTGAGGGAACTAGCAGGCAGAGCTGTAAGGAAGCCTCACAAGTGTCTGCTATGGCCAGCAAGTCATGTTTTCGATGTGGCAGCAGGTTTCATTTGATATCAAAGTGTCCAGAAAAGCAACAGGAATTTCAACAGTCCAAGGCCAGTTTCCGGAGCTACAGGGGAAGACCACGTGAGAACTACAAGAATCAACGATCCAGAGGGGGAGCAGGTGCTGATAAGGGACTATCTGCAATGGCAGCACAACAGAGTCCTAAAAGGAGCCAACAAACCTTGAAGTGGATAATTGACAGTGGAGCAAGTCACAGTTTAGTTCCAGCGACATCTAGTGGCAGCTTGTTGAACTGCAAGACATTGCCAGTTGCAAAAACCGTGACTATAGCAGACAATAGTAAACGAGAAATGAACCTTAAAGGCACAATTTATGTTAACTGTTTGCAAACTAACCTTCCTGTTTTTGTTCTTCCAGGAATGAAGAATGGACTTTTGAGTGTGTCATGCCTGGTAAAAGGTGGTTTTAAGGTTGAGTTTGAAAATGATGTGTGCACCATTTCGAAACAGAGGAAGGAGCTAGTTAAAATTCCCTGTGAGGATGGGCTTTTTGTTTTGGATGAAGAGCAGTTAGCAGCAGGTAGATGTTCAACAAGTGAAGCGCAAGCTAAGTGTGTAAATAAGGCTCCTCATACAGGTTGTGTACATCTACTACACAGAAGGTTAGCTCATATATGCTTTAAGTATGTAAGCAAGATGCCAGATTTAGCTGAGGAGTGTAACATTAAACCCTGTCCAAATTTTCTGGATTGTTGTGCTTGTAAACATGCTAAGGTTAAGACATGTAACTATCCTAGATCTGATAGAGTAAGCAAGAAACCCTTTGAACTTGTGCACACAGACGTGTGTGGCCCTATGCCAGTCAAATCGCTTGGAGGTGCGAGATTTATGCAAATTTTGGTGGATGATTTTTCAAGAGCTAGTTGGGTTTTCTTTCTGAAAGAAAAATCACAAGCAGCTTCCATCCTGATGGATTGGATTGAAGAAGTCGAATGTAAATTTGACACCAGGGTACGTAAAATACAATCAGATCGTGGTGGGGAATATGTGAACCACACGCTGGAGACATGGTTAAAAAGGAAAGGTATAGTTCATAGACTTACCAATCCCTATTCACCACAGGAGAATGCAGTTGCCGAAAGAAAATTTCGAACATTACAGGAAGCCATTGCTGCTTTGCTGTTTGATTCTGGACTTCCACAGCGGTTTTGGGCTGAGGCTGCACTGTATGCGAATTATACTTTTAACAGAGTGTACAATAGCACAGTAGGCAACACTCCTTACTTCATGCTATTTGGAAAAAAACCAAAAATTGATCATCTAAGAGTTTTTGGATGTCGTGCTTATGTGCTGGTGCCTAGGGCACAACGTAGGAAAGGCGATCCTAGGTCTAAAGAAATGTTTTTCTGTGGTTATCAAGCAAACACAAAAGGCTGGAGATTTGTGAATGTAGAAGGCAATCAAACGAAAATCACAATCAGCAGAAGTGCGGAATTTTGTGAACAGGATGGTTGGAATAGAATTCATGGAAATCCTGACATACTATTTGATGTGGTGGATAGTAACAATGAAACTCAGGCCCCAGGGCAGGTATTAGTTCCAGAACAGGCTGAGGAATTTAAGTCTGAGGACGAGGGTGAGAAATCGTCTAGTTCACCCAAGTCTGTAAAGTCAGAATCTTCTAGCTCTAAAAGTTCACCTGTACAGCAAGAGAGACGTGTAAAGTCAGAATCAGAAAGTTCTTCAACTACTAGTGACAAACAGGTGACTACTAGTGACAAACAGGTGACGACTAGTGATTCTGAGTCAGAGGGGGAAACTGAAGGAACATCGCAGGAACCGTTAAGGCGTTCCAAGCGTACCAACAAAGGTAAACCTCCTGAAAGGTACCAAGCTATTAGTGTTTGGGCTGGTTTGGCAAATTGCGAACCTGAAAGTTTCGAGGAGGTTGAGCAATTACCCCAGGAGGAGGCCAGTAGGTGGCGTGAGGCCATGCAAAAGGAGTTGAATTCTATGAAAGAACTGGGTGTGTTTTCCATCACCAAACTGCCAGAAGGTGCCAAGGCAGTAAGTTGTAGGTGGGTGTACAGGTTAAAGACAACAGCGATGGGGAAACCAGAGTACAAAGCAAGACTTGTAGCTCGAGGTTTTACGCAGAGAAAGGGGTTACATTATTCCGAAGTCTATGCACCCACTTCAAGGAGTGAAACCCTACGGGCACTATTAGCAGTTGCTGCTCAGAAAGGGTTTAAAGTGAATCAATTTGATGTCTCTACAGCTTATCTTCATTCAGACTTGGCTGAAGAGCTCTATATGGAGCTACCGCCAGGATTGAAAGTTGGTAAATCAAATCAGGTATGGAAACTACATAAATCTATTTATGGACTCAAGCAATCTGCTCATAATTGGAATGAGTGTTTGAATGACGTTTTGGTAGGCATTGGTTTTAGCAGGAGCAAGGCTGACAATTGCTTATATTTCAGAGGTTCAGGAGATGCTCAAGAATCTTTGCTTGTTTATGTAGATGACCTGATTTATACTTCAAAGACACAAGAACAAGTAAAAAAACTAGCCAAAGAGTTAAATAAACACTTCAAAGTTAAGAATCTTGGTGATGTGAAGGTCTATCTTGGTGTTCAGATAGATAGGACCAAAAATGGCAGTTTTCTACTGAATCAAAAAGGCAAGATATTGCAAATGTTGAAAAAGTTTGGCATGACGGAGTGTGCAGGTGTTAGAACACCAATGGAAATGGGTTTTGTAAAAGACAATGAGTTCAAGGATAGTGCTGAATTCAAGCGTGCTGAAATCTTTCAGTCTGCACTGGGAAGCTTACTTCATCTTTCGCAATGGAGTAGACCAGACATTGCTTACGCTGTTAACTTACTCAGCAGAGAAGCTTCAAAACCTAGTGTAAATGCATGGAAAGGAATTCAAAGAGTGTTAAGATATTTACAATACACCAAAGATTTTTGCCTTGAATTATCTTCGGAAGGACAAGCACAGATTACTTGTTGGGCAGATAGTGATTGGGGAAATTTAAAAGATAGAAAATCAGTGTCTGGCTGTGTAATAAAATTTGGTAACTCTCTGATTGGGTGGAGATCCAAGAAACAGAACCTGATTGCTTTGTCGTCAACAGAAGCTGAGTTCTGTGCCTTATCTGAGTTATGTAGAGATCTAGAATTTTACAAATGCTTGGCACAAGAGATGTATGAAAAGGCCATCACTCCAATCACTGTATGGGGTGATAATCAACCGTGTCTTAAGTTAGCACAAAATGGGCAGTTTAAAGGTCGTACAAAACATTTGGATATCCGCTTTCAAAATGTTTGTCAAACGGTAAAAGCAGGAATTGTTAAATTAAATTACTGTCCCAGTCATGAAAATCAAGCTGATGGTTTTACAAAACCGCTTGGGTTTCAGCGGCATGAAAACTTTTGTGAAGAAATGGGTCTGAAGTAATTTTTGTTTTTTGTATTGCCAGCGAGAGGGGGTGTTAGGGTCTGAAACCTAAGACGCTGGCAAATTAGCAATGTCATGTGACTTTAAGTAGTCAAGCTCGTTAAGTTGTTAAGTTGCTCAGTATATAAAGAGTGTTTGTTTCCTCTGCCTGTTGGGGGCGTGCTGGACGTGAAGCAAAATGTGTGAAAGCTCCGGAGGTGTTTCTGTTATCTTTCTGCAATAAACCTGTCTTTGGAAAGACAGGCTTCCCTGTGTCGTTATTTTTTGCTGCTGAGCCTTTGAAGCTTGTACTGCAACAAGAATCTCTGCACTGGACTTAATTAATGCTCTGCAAAGAAAGCTGTTGCTGGTGGCGCAGCGGAAGCGCTTACTGGACCAGTACACAGACTCTCTTAAAAGGTCTCTTCTGAGTTAATCCTACATGGAAAGGAAGCAGGATCCTGCTGGCTGGTTGGGAACCACTGGGCTGCTGTGGGAATGTGTGGCATTTGCCTTCCTAGGTTTGTGACATCATACTGGGTTCATAAGGAAAGGGTTAATTAATTGTAAAATGACTAACCAATGGGAACCCAAGGGGCGGAGTTAACTGTGTATAAGGTTTTAAGCACAGAGTTTTTTTGTTGGAGGAGTTAGAGTTAGGGTGGTTGAAAAGACAGTCTGGAGTTAGAAGAAACAGAGAAGATAAGTCCATGGGTTGAGCTTGTCTGGTGTGAGAGAGTGAGAGAATTTTTAAGAGGAGTCAGTCAAACAATTGAGATAATCAGTCAGAGGGTATTAGGAAGGTTATGATACTAACAGGAAAGAAACTAAAGTTATGATACTGACAGGAATATTATCTGAGAAACCATAAACTTGTTAATGTTTGTAAAATAAACTTGGTTTTTTTGTTCACTTTTAACAACTGTCTGGACTCAGTGTTTTACCAGAGAGTAACTGGTTGGTGGCAGCGGGGAAGCGAGCACAGTGGTGGCACAGGGATCAATAGACCGTTAAACGTCCGGGGACCCTGTGTGATCGCCACAGACTGCTTTGGCAATGAAGATTTAAAAAAATGATTTAAAGAAATAAATGTTTTGACCGTTGGGCCCAGCCACACAGGTCAGGATGGAGCCAACTGGTGTGATCTTATTCCCCCTCTGTGAATTCCCTGAATTCCTAGAGGTTATGGGGAGCCTAAAGTTACAGTCATTTTCCTTTCAATCCCATAAAGAATTTGCCATTTCCTTATTTTGACTTGTTCTTGTTGCTTGCCATACAGATAGGTCTGGGGGTACTGATTACTGTACAGTCATACTTTGGAAGTTAAACAGAATCCATTCTGGAAGTCCGACTTCCGAAACATTCAGAAACCAAAGTGCGGCTTCTGATTGGCTGCAGGAAGCTCCTGCAGCCAATCGGAAGCCCCAGAAGCCCCGGCGGACATTCGGCTTCCAAAAGAATGTTTGAAAACTGGAATACTCACTTCCAGTTTTTGACCGTTCTGGAGCTGGAACATTCAACTCCCAAGGCATTCAGGAGCTGAGGTATGACTGTAATGATTAGTAATATAAGAAAGGCCTATCTAAAGCATGAGAAAGCAGTGATATTATCCTTGGCAAGTTCTAGTGGGACTGGACTGTATGCTTGTGTTAAAAGTAATTTGCTTTCCCCAGAACTCTCTGTTATGTGTGTCGCCTTCTTACATACCTTGCCCATCCATGCTGGTAAAGCAGGGCAGGAACAGAAGGCAAATAGAGATTTGCAGGCATTTGGGGCATTTTATATAATATATTTTTTAACTCTACTTTTGAAGCATCAAGTACGGATCGCAGCTGCTGCAGGCAGCAAAGCCAGTTTTAGATGGATAAATGTTCTGATCCGACATGACACTTGGTGTGCTCTTAGTCATCACTGATGGACAAAATGCAAAAACCAAAGCGAATTTAGAGGACATTCAGGGTCTTTTGTTAATACAATGGCATGTCGATCTGCCATTCCTAATGTGATTCACCAGCAAAGCAACAATACTAAGCACACTACCTGCTCTCTCTCTCTCTGTGTGTGTGTGTGTGTGTGTTTGTGTGTGTGTATAAAATATTAGTATAGGGAATGAAAACTATTTTACTTTCTGTGCTGGGACGTCAATATTCTTTTACATGTGAGTTTTCAATGGTATTTAATTCTTTCTTCATCCATAGAGAATACGTGTTTAAAAGGACCTCTCTGCTATACCTCAGTCTGTTCCTAGATGCATAATGTTCAGGGGATAGATCTAATCCTAAATGATTGCCTTCATTAATGTGTTAGAATCTAGAATGTCAGAATCTACAAAAGAACATTTGAATATCAATTAGCCTCTTCCGCAGAGACTTCATAGGATGTGGAAATTAATCTGAACACTACAAAGGATAAAAGCGGGGGGGGGGGGAGAATCTAATAGAGATGAAGTCCACTGAGTCTGTCACCTTGCATGTAAGGAAAGGGGAAAGTAGAGCAAATAAATATATAATAAAACATGGGCATATTGAGGGATTCAGCGCTGTTCCCCCTGCTGTTTGTTAATGTTTCAAGCAAACTCCATCATTAACATACATTTAAATGTCGGCTGCCTTTTGTTATTTTCCCCAACTTGCATCCTAGTTCTTGACACACAACCCCAGCATCAAAGGGTGGACAACCAGGAGGTGTCGGACTGTAGTTTCCATCAACCATGCCCACTGTTCATGCTGGCTTGGCTTTGTAGTCCAACAGCATCTGGATGACACCAGGTTGGGGACGGATGATGTAGCTAGTTACCTTGATGGGGCCAAGGTTCCAAACTTGATGATGAGTGTGGTGTTTGCACTCCTAGGTGTGTGACATCATACTGGGTTCATAAGGAAAGGGTTAACTAATTGTAAAATGACTAACCAATGGGAACTCAAGGGGAGGAGTTAGAGTTAAGGTGGTTGAGAAGTCAGTCTGGAGATAGAGAAGAGAGAGAGACCAGTGGGAACCCAAGGGGTGGAGTTAACTGTGTATAAGGTTTTAAACACAGAGTTTTTTTGTTGGAGGAGTTCGAGTTAGGGTGGTTAAGAAGACAGTCTAGAGTTAGAAGAAACAGAGAAGATAAGTCCGTGGGTTGGGCTAGTCTGGTGTGAGAGAGTGAGAGAATCTGTTAAGAGGAGTCAGTCAAACAGTTGAGATAATCAGTCAGAAGGTATTAGGAAGGTATAGGCCGGTAAAGAAACTAAAGTTAAGAAACTGACAGGAATATTATCTGAGAAACCATAAACTTGTTAATGCTTATAAAATAAACTTGTTTATTTGGTTCACTTTTAACAACTGTCTGGACTCAGTGTTTTACCCGAGAGTAACGGGTTGTGGCAGCGGGGAAGTGAGCACAGTGGTGGCACAGGGATCACTAGACCGTTAAATGTCTGGGGACCCTGTGTGATCGCCACACCATGGATAGCTCAGTTGGTTAGAGAGTGGTGGTGATAATGCCAAGGTTGTAGGTTCGATCCCTGTATGGGACAGCTGCATCACCTTTCATTTCAGGGAGTTGGACTAGAAGTTCCTCAGGGTCCCTTCCAACTCTACAATTCTATGATTCTATGTAGGGAACCTGCCAAGTGAATGAGCGTAAGCACCCAAATATGCCTGTGTGAATAATCTGTGCTCATGCTTTCAAGCCACTTCCCCAAAAAGAACTAGAAAGAAAGAGGAGCTGGGGGAAGGAATCCTCTGACCAAGGCCAATTCCAGTAGCTCAGTTTCCACTGAATGCCTCAGGCGCCATTAACAGGTCTATACTCAGTGGGTAGATGGAGCTTCAGTATCAGTTGCCCCAGCTATGCATATCCTATTGGCTTAGAGTACTCTTGAACTTATGGGACGTGGGTGGCGCTGTGGGTTAAACCACAGAGCCTAAGACTTGCTGATCAGAAGGTCGGCGGTTCGAATCCCTGCAATGGGGTGAGCTCCCATTGCTCGGTCCCTGCTCCTGCCAACCTAGCAGTTCAAAAGCACATCAAAGTGCAAGTAGATAAATAGGTACCGCTCCGGCGGGAAGGTAAACAGCATTTCCATGCGCTGCTCTGGTTCACCAGAAGTGGCTTAGTCATGCTGGCCACATGACTCGGAAGCTGTACACCGGCTCCCTCAGCCAATAAATCAAGATGAGTGCCGCAACCCCAGAGTCGGCCACGACTGGACCGCATGGTCAGGGGTCCCTTTATCTTTACCTTTACTCTTGAACTGGCTTTATGTTACCTTGGCTTCAATGACACACATCAACATCTATTGGATAGCAGCTAATAGATATATCTCACTAGGAAGAGGGCAGGGAATTCTACAGTATCAAAAAAAGACCTACTTCATGCTCCCACAATTTCTGCTTCTGGAAATGATGGGACAGGGAGTGAAGTGCTCACTGCAGAGGTGTGATGTATGAGGAGCTATGTACTTAGAAGCTTTTCTATTTACTTCCAATAGTACGAAGTGCTTCATAACAGAAAGTTACCAAAGCGGTGGGCAATAAAATAAGATAAAATACAAAAGATAACACACTCAGCAAAATGGAAGACCATAAAAAGAATTGCACAGTTATACCATTATACAGTTATTATTCCATAAAATGACTGGGTCATACTTGGGAGAAAGCCTTCTCAAATGAAAGTGTCTTCAATAGCCACCTAAATATCAGAACAGTGATATGAAAACTATAGGTCCAGGAAGACAGTTGAAATAACTGCAGGGTGAGAGAAACAGTTTCTTTCAAAACATTTCAGAAAGGCAACTGATGGGACATTTAACATTTCTCATAGATGCTAGTATCTTCAGAGAAGCAGGATCCATTGCCAGCATGTATTCTAGATTAGGAAAAGGGACGTGGGTGGCACTGTGGTCGAAACCACTGAGCCTCTTGGGCTTGGCGCTCAGAAGGTTGGCGGTTCGAATCTGCGCAATGGGGTGAGCTCCCATTGCTCTGTCCCAGCTTCTGCGAACCTAGCAGTTCGAAAGCATGCCAGTGCAAGTAGATAAATAGGTACCTCTCTGGCGGGAAGATAAACAGCATTTCCATAGCTCTGGTTTCCATCACGGTGTTCCGTTGTGCCAGAAGTGGTTTAGTCATGCTGGCCACATGACCTGGAAAGCCAAATGCCAGCTCCCTCGGCCTGAAAGTGAGATGAGTGCCCATAGCCACTTTTGATTGGACTTAACTGTCCAGGGGTCCTTTACCTTTACCTATTCCCCTTCCCCCTAGATTAGGGAACATGAAATAAACATGATCCACAAGTGAGATCTTTGGTGAGGTTCTTTCATACAATAATGGACACATGAGAAAATCCACAGTTGCCCCTGGTGGGATTTTCTAAAAGCGTTCAGACCCCAGCCAAGGTGTTGAATGATCTCATCATTTCCTGTTACAAAGGAGATCTGAGAAAGTTGGGTTTGTTTTCTTCAAAAGAGAGGCAGAACAGTTATTTAAGCAGAAGTCTTAAAAAAAAAATCAGCTGGGGATTACAAAAAGTGCTTCTAGCAATTTTTATTTATTTATTTATTGAAAGACAGGCAAGCAGGAGGGAGAGAGAAATCCTGAAAACCTCACACACTTGAAACGGGAACTCACCTACATTAATCTACATACACAAGCAGGTGTGTGTGCTGCACCACTACGATAAGTGTGCAAGTATGTACACAGGGCTAGATCCTACAATACATAATTTTGACCCATGTGAGCATCCTCTAATAGGGGGAGATAAATATTTTCAGCTGGAACTCGCCGGAACTCAGTTCCAGCATCTGTAAGATGGGTGCCATGGGCATTATAAGAAAACAAGAAAGGCGTTCATGTTGAGTTCCGGCACCACTTTTTCTAGAAAAATAGCACTGGTAATAACAGTCATAGTCCCAGTACAGTTTCTCATTGCATTTCCCAGCCCTTTGCCTTCTGGTGGTGGGATGGGAAAATTGCTAGATTAATAACATCAGGATTTAAGTTCCCATGTATTTAATGGGGGAGGCCATGGGGCTGCCTTTCTCAGTGGCAGTCCCAACTTTCCTATGATGTGTAAATCTGCCCTCAAATGGGGTGCTAACAATCCTTTTGTTTTGCCTTTTGATAGGCCTCACCTTTTTCTTACTGATCACTTTCTTGTTCCTAGCCTTAATCAAAGTTAACATGAAGCAAATGCCACGGGAAGATAAAAGCCTTCATTACTGTTGACCTTTGTATAATTTCATCTCACCGTCACTTCTCTTTCCTTTGGCTGTAACTATGCAATTAGTAGTAAAAAGGGATAAAGGGCAATCTGTTTCTCCCCTTCGTAACCTGCAAAGGGGGGGGGGTGTCTGTCTGTCTGAATTTTGGGGAAATTAGATAAAAAGTAAAAAGTGAAAGAAAGAAAAAAGTGAAATGTACCTGTAATGCGAATTCATAGTGACATGTACAATTTAAGATGACTCATCAAAGGCTTTCATATATATATATATATATATATATATATATATATATATATATATATGTGTGTGCTTGGGAATTAGAGAGACAGCTTTAAAAGTCTAGGCTTTCAACAAAGTGCAGATTGCATAACAGGAGGGAGAAAAATGGATATGTAAGGTCATGTTCACAGCAATGCAGCCCACGGACTCGCCACTTCCTCGACTATAACGTTTTAGGTCCATTCTCTCCTCATTTAGAATGCTGCATATGTAGAGAGTTAACCTTTCTGGATTAGATTTTAAAAAGTCACCATCAAAGAGTAAAAGGATTCTGACTGTGACAAAACACAGTTAAACTCGTGGCTTATGTGACAAATTGCAGTTAACACAGCCTCCTATAAAAATCAATATTTCAGTGTTACCTCTGGTGAAGGTCTTTGATCAATTTATTATACGGCAGCCCTATGTGTTAATAATACATCTTTGTTTTTGTCAGGACAAAATCGGTGTGAATCTGATTCGGAACAGTTCCTGTGGAACCATGTGTTCTCTTTAAGGCTGTTCTGTTCTGTGGGAAGTACTTGAAAGCGATAATGCAAATATAATTTTCATTTACAGGAAGCTTCTGTCTACCTGCCAGGAAGAAGGAATAAAACTCATAAGAGCATTATAACCAAGAGTAAGATGTGGGTAACAGTATACTGCCCCCTAAGTGATTCCTGTATTCTTGGGAATATCCTGTTGCCTATCCTGAACTGAATATGGTGGAAACTTACTAAAACTGAGATTGCTAAAAGACAATTATGATGGTCACATCCCTTTGTAGTGCTTGGGGGTTATTTTTCTTCTTCATCATCATCATTTATAACTTATACCTCGTCCATCTGGCTGGGTTTCCCCAGCCACTCTGGGTGGCTCCTGACAGAATACTAAAAACACGATAAAACATCAGACATTAAAAACTTCCCTAACCATGGTTGCCTTCAGATGTCTTCTAAAAGTCAGATAGTTGTTTATTTCCTTGACATCTGACGGCAGAGTGTTCCACAGGGAGGGCACCACTACCAAGAAGGCTCTCTGCCTGGTTCCCTGTAACCTCACTTCTCGCAGTGAGGGAACCACCAGAAGGCCCTCAGAGCTGGACCTCAGTGTCCGGGCTGAATGATGGGGGTGGAGACAGAAGCTTGGTTGAAACGTAAATCACAGATCAGCAAAGATACTACCAAGGTGAAGAGGATGCTAGCATGGTGCATGAGCTGAGTCATCTGGGGCGAATTTCCCCACGTTGGTATGCAGATCCTACAGATGCATTTAATAAATATAACCTGAAACACAAGTTGGCCTCTTGAGTCTTCCTTCTGGGTGTTGGCACAAATGAAACTATTGTGCAAGGGAGCAGAACGGGGAAAGGTACAGAAACATTGCCAAAAGAAATGAAAACAGGCTATTGGGTATCAACCATGCAAGAACAAGCCTTGCTTAAGAAGAACCAGCACAAAGTTATTCTTAAAGGTAAGTCCACAAAGGTAGGATCATCTGTGGACAGATGTGCAAGGATGCAGGGGAAGGAAGTAAATCGAAGCATGAGATATATCTTGGCATGAAATAAGACTACCACTTCATTGATTAAATTACAGGATAGTTTTGGTATAGGCATCAGGCCATGAATCGGCTGATCAACCAGCCGATTGATAAACCATCATACCAACAGACAGTTGTCTAATGCCAGGGTTGACCACAGCAGAAACTGTTTCAGGGAAACTCTTACATACAACCTGGTAGGGGGTGGTATTGCCCATCAGCTGCCAAGCTGGGCTTCTGGACAGAAAGCACCATCCTTCAAATTCCCTTTATGGGATCTCCTACTAGAGTGGCAATGGGTGTCCCTCCCCAACCCATCCCTTCCCAATGCCTCCCCTGCCGTTACAAATACAAGTGCCTCATCAAACACTTTGTTGCTGGACATATATTGGTGGTGGTCATCACATGTCAAGCAATAGTTGTTACAGGGGTACCTTGGGTTACAGACGCTTCAGGTTACAGACGCTTCAGGTTACAGAGTACGCTAACCCAGAAACAGTACCTCGGGTTAAGAACTTTGCTTCAGGATGAGAACAGAAATTGCATGACGACGGCGCGGCAGCAGCGGGAGGCCCCATTAGCTAAAGTGGTACCTCAGGTTAAGAACAGTTTCAGGTTAAGAACAGACCTCCAGAACAAATTAAGTTATTAACCCGAGGGACCACTGTACTTACTAAATGTCAGATATAAAATACAGCTGGAAATCAAATGCTTACAGCAAATGAAAGATGTCATTTATATTTAATTAATATCCCACTTCAGAATTTACTGTGCCAAATTCTGAGATGAAATGTGAGGGAAAGAGAAATATTTCTGGATTCTGATGTCTCTTTCTTTTCTTTTCTTTTACAAGGAGCCAACAGCAATATAAATGAAAGAATATGTTTCTACTCAGAGAAGAAATACCTGCAGAAGAAGAAAGTAAAAGGGGTTGTAAACCAAACTGGACCCCAAATTATACAGTAAAATTACTGAGGTGCTGACCTATGGCTTTATCTAGTAATTGTAGTATAATCATGCATTCTTCCTGCTGCATACGGAAGCCCTTTTCTGAGTGTAGGTCACATTCACATTGAAAGGGAACACACTTTACCATAGTGATTGCTCATAAATGACTATGGGAGCATTAGTACCATTAATCTGAGTAATTATCAGATTGATACACATGCAGATTGCACCAATTAGCCTTTAAACAGTTTGGTGCCCACAGTGAAGGGCTCATCTATTATGTGAGTGAGCTCTAAACTCTTTGTATTTGCTTAGCGTAATGAATGGTTCCTCTGCATCTGACCATGATAAAACACACCAGAACTGTAACCTTCGTTGTTTGTACGTGGTCTTGACAGCATCCATATGGTTTCAGCTGTTCAGTTCTTGCATATCTTTTCTTCCTTTGAGCAAACACAAATAGTCAGTTTTAGACAATCAATTCATTTTGGTGTCATCTAGGGCTGCATTAAATAATAATTTGTCACCTGCAGATATAGTTCTACAGATATGAGCATACCTCTACCTCCTTTACCGAGACTAGCCTAGCAAATGGAGCAGCCTGGGTGGGATACTTCACCAAACAATATTGGAAGGAAGACAGACATTTTTTTAAATCTTAAACAAGCTCCCTTTTTATTTTATGCTTTTATGGAAAAGGAGGTGGTGACTGGTTGACTCAACAGCATCAACAATGTCTCATAATTCAGGCTGAATGTACAACTTCAACATTGGGGATGGAGAATAATTTTACTTGGTTTGCATTTTTAAGCGAACTGAGCAAATTCACACCACTCTGGCTAATATACAGAGAACCATAATAATTGTTCAGTTTTTCCACTTCTTAGAATTTTATGATACACTTCCCAGTTTTAAAAATATACCAGAATGCCTGCAAAAAGTTGTATTTAAATGATGAAAATTATTTAGAAATATGTACAATTAGACGATGTAGAGACTTTAATATGTATTTTGTGATAAAAACCATATGGATTAAATAATAATAATAAATTGAGGCAAAAATTGAGACAGAATTGACTTACCCTTTCCCCTTTCATAAGAACTTGCATGAAAGTGGCCTCCCAATTTTTCTCACAGGCCCATATAAGTTCAGCACAAACAGTTGGGCCTGGTGAGCATTTAAGGTCCCCAACCCTAATCTGCGGGTTGCCATCTGATTGGATTTTATTCTGATCCTAATCTGATTTGAGGATGTATTTTAATTGATTGCCTGATTTTATGTTAATGTGTTATACATTTGATGTTAGCCGCTCTGAGCCCGGCTTCGGCTGGGGAGGGTGGGATATAAATAAATTTTATTATTATTATTATTATTATTATTATTATTATTATTATTATTATTATTACGGGTGAAAACATGTGAAACTGATGTGTGCCGGAAACAGACAGATCCATCCATCCCTATGTGGAAGGTTTCATTTTTAGAGTTTACAGTGACTCAAAAGGATAGCTGTGTATTATCTTTGATTTCCAAACAGAGAATTATAACATACCAATGAACATCTATCTGTGTCAGTCCATGCGCTCACCTGCAGAACCTTACTCTGGGCTCAGTTTCTTTCTTTTTTTTTAATAGAAATTTATTAGATATTTTATACTTATAAAAGAAAAACAGTAAAGGCAAAACAGTACACACATTCAACACAATACATCAACAACAAAAGAAGTAAAAAAAGAAAAAAAAATGCAACAATACAGAAAAAAAACCCACAAAAACACAAATCCAAATTTTTGTATCCAGATCTTTCATTAGCTTATTTCCTTGACTTCCTCACACCTCCCTTTTTTGTATTCTGGTTCAAATTATCTGGTTCAACAAATCCTTTCCCTCTTCTTCAATTTAGTCTGTAGTTTATCATAACATAATTTAACTTTCAATTTCCCAATTTAACCCATTAGCACTTAATGTTCATATAATTCTTAATAACACTTCTGCTAAAACCTTCTAATTTCATTCCAATAGTCATCTAACATTCATTAATTTTGCAATATTTCTGTAAATATGCTTTAAATTTTTTCCAATCTTCCTCCGTCGACTCTTCTCCCTGGTCTCGGATTCTGCCAGTCATTTCCGCCATCTGGGCTCAGTTTCTTAGTCACACTAGCATGTGAAAAAAAGATGGAAGTGGCTTTTATGACTAGATGGTGCTGGGACCTGCCAGATACATACACCATACTAGATATAAAATATCCTCTGGGTAAAGCCTATTCTTCAAGACTAGCAAGTGCTAAGATCCCAACCTACTTCATGATTCTCCAACATTCTTCCTCTGCTCAAATTGGTTTTGTGTCCCCCCCCAACCTGGTTCTTTCTTTCTTTCTTTCTTTCTTTCTTTCTTTCTTTCTTTCTTTCTTTCTTTCGTGTTAGAGTTCTGTCAGCCCAATCCTACACAATCCTCTGTGCTCCAAACCATAGAAGGCCTCTCTTCATCTGGAACATGACAGGTTCTTTATATAGGAGGAACAAAATGCTACTATTTTTAAAGGGATAGCAAGATAAGTTCAATGTTGGAGTTAGCTAACTCTTCCTTAGTCTCTCTCTCTCTCTCTCTCTCTCTCTCTCTCTCTCTCTCTCTCTCCCCCCACACACACACACAGAGCGCCCTGAAAAGGTTTGTGCAAAATGGACTCTAGCTGTTTTTCTTTTGAAGAAAATCCATCAAAAAGTCTAATTTTGATTCTCACTTTATCTTCCTGACTTGGAGGGAAAAAAAGGTTCAGGCTTGTTCCAGTGTCCTAAAATCTTCAAAGACATTTGGACAAAGCTGCACAGATTCCTTCAAGCTACCTAGCCTACTGAAGAATTATGTTCCTTGAGGATAATTGGAAAATGTTAAAACCACAAGCCTCACTTTACTGGGTGTCTAGAAGATAAGAGGACTTTGTCTGGCACTTACTATACTTGGGAAGTCAGTTTATAATCAAAGTGAATTCGGAACTGCAATGGTTTCCTTCTGAAGTTCTAAAGTAGACTTTGAGAGTTGATAGCAAAAGCCATAAGACAAAATGGCTATTAACGTGCCCAACTTTAGAGTCTCCGCAGTATATAAAATGTGCTGATGATATAGCACAGTGACATCGGTCTGTGTAGAATGTCACAACCTGTGGCCTGCCCTTTGTCCCAGGATGGTGCAACATTAGTTTACTACAATGTAGTAGGACTGCCTTTGCAAAGTATCAAGTTAGTTAGTCTAAAGGTGGAAACTGGTCCACTATTAGGATCAAATAAATACTGAGCATAGTAAAAAGGTAGAGGACCCCTGGATAGTTAAGTCCATTCAAATTCAACTTTGGAGTACGGCACTCATCTCTACTTTCATTCTGAGGGAGCCAGCGTTTGTCCACAAACAGCTTTCTGGGTCGTGTGGCCAGCATGACTAAACCGCTTCTGGCACACAGAGGGCCGTGATAAATACCAGAGCGCATGGAAATGCCATTGACCTATTTATCTATCTGCACTGATATGCTTTTGAACTGCTAGGTTGGCAGGAGCTGGGACATAGCAACGGGAGCTCACCCCATTGTGTGGATTCGAACTGCTGACCTAGCAATCGGCAAGCCCAAGAGGCTCGGTGGTTTAGACCAAAGCGCCACCTGTGTTCCTACTGAGCATAGTGTTTGTTCTGAAAGAGTTGTATTGGCTACCAGTAAGTTTCAAGACCTTGCTCTAAACAGTCTGGCTTGACACTGAAGTATCTTTCCTGTGTATACCACGAGTCTTAAATTCAGCCGAAAATATACTACTGAATTTACCTTCAGTTTGGGGAGGTATGGTTGCCAATGGTAACTGATTTAGGGTTGTTTCGGGTCTGATACAATGGATTATGGAATTTTGTCTGAGAAGAGCACCTTGCTGATGCTCTTCTATTATTCAGAAGATGAGTGTAAATGTACTTCTTCTGGAGAGAAAACAGAAAAACAAAACATAAATATAGTACACAATGCCTGTTGCTGTACAATTAATAGATGCCTTCACCAGCTGCCCTCACAGGTTTTCCTCGCAGAAAAAAGGGTAGAAAAGCAAACTCACCCTGAGGAGTGACTTTACCATTAGAAGTCAGTGAACAGAAAAGATTTTGATGTGATATTTGCTGTACACTATGTGAAACAGTGAAAACGTTTCCCTTCCATTATGTTTATTACGTTTTAACCCATCCAGGCTGCTCTAATTGTTGGCTGGTCTTACTAAAGGAGGTAGAGGTTTGCTTGCATTTGTGGAACTATACCTGCAGATGACAAATTACTGTATTTTTTGCTCTATAAGACTCACTTTTCCCCTCCTAAAAAGTAAGGAGAAATGTGTATGCGTCTTATGGAGCGAATGCAGGCTGCACAGCTATCACAGAAGCCAGAACAGCAAGAGGCATTGCTGCTTTGACTGCGCAGCGATCCCTCTTGCTGTTCTGGCTTCTGAGATTCAGAATATTTTTTTTCTTGTTTTCCTCCTCCAAAAACTAGGTGCGTCTTATGGTCTGGTGCGTCTTATAGAGCACAATTATATTTTAACACATACAGTCAGAACACAATCTGATCTTTTCTCTTATTTTTATAGATTTCCCACCCCGTTTTTCACATGGAATTGTTGTTTCTCTCCTTCTGCTACAACCTAACTATTAAATCATAACCACAACAGAATAATCTAATTACTTCTGTTGCTCATAGCTCAAGTCCTGATGATGAGTTCATCATACTATAATATTTCTTTAAATAATTTGAAAAAGGCATCCATTCTTCCATAAAACACTCATCATTAGATTCTCTTAATTTTGCTGTTAATTTTGCCAGTTCTGCAGAGTTCATTATCTTATCCATTCCTCTTTGGTTGGAACTTCTTCTTCCTATCATTTCTGCTCATATAGAATCCTAGCTGCTGCTGTTACATACTTAAAAAACTTTAACATTTTTTTTTTTGGGGGGGGTGATTCTGCCCATATAATCCCTAACAGAAGCCCTTCAGGCTTTTTTCTGATATATTCATTTCCAAGCGAAACAGTGAAAACTTGTCCTGCCTCATCATAATCTATCTTTTTTCGGTAAACAGAAAGAAAGTGACTGACTGGTAATCTAGTCTTGTGGGGGGGAGTCTTGTCACATCTCCCTCCCAATTAAATGTTTGTAGGAATGCAGCGTACACCAGCTTTACCACTTTCTATAAATACGCTTTTTGAAAATAAAAAAGCCATGATAAGGGGAATTTTAATTAAAAACATAGATAAAAAATGCATAAGGTAGACAGTAGTGTCCAAAGGCAAGAAACAAAAGAAGAAATAAACCAGCATGAACTGTAAGTACCACCTGACTTGTATTTATGCCTTTTTATTTTCCTGACAGAAAATCTATAGGGCGGAAAGAAAAACAATCATAGTGGGCACCATTCTGATTAATATATCAAACATGAATTGATGTTTAATTACTGAAGGAAGAGGTTTCAAGACAAGAATGCAGTTATATAATTGGGATCAGGAATAGCCAATTGATGCCCAGGGGGTTGA
This sequence comes from Podarcis tiliguerta, assembly GCF_965153285.1. Taxonomy (NCBI): domain Eukaryota; kingdom Metazoa; phylum Chordata; class Lepidosauria; order Squamata; family Lacertidae; genus Podarcis; species Podarcis tiliguerta. The sequence continues at coordinate 81,278,175 of NC_139539.1, forward strand.
ACAGAGCCCCCAAGCAATTTCATCCGGTCCCTGGCAACCCTATCAAATTTTAATCAGAAAGCAGCAAAGTGTTTGCTGACCTCACTTGCAAACTAGTTTACAGACACACCACACGTTTAAAGCACTTCATACTTACACCCAGAAAGATAATTCTGTAGTTAATTAATGGAAGTAAATCAAGGGTCCTAGCTCTGTGGGGTTGACTACAGTTCCCAGAACTCTTTGGAGGGTTGCTTTAAAGGCACGATGTGTACTCAGCCCTAGACAAAGGGTCACCTTTTGAAATGATGGTTTTCTTATACCTAGCAGGCGAATGTCAAATGACTCTTTTTATCCCATCATAGTTACTTTTTCTGCAACTGTTTGCGGGCTCATTAGAGTAGAAATGATGATGGTGATGGTGATAACAAATAAATAAAGAGCTTACCTTGATTATCATGTGGCTGTTCCCTCATTGTGAAAAATGAGGTTACAGGGAACCAGGCAGAGGGCCTTCTCAGTAGTCACGTCTGCCCTGTGGAACCCCCTCTCATAAGATGTTAAGGCAATGAACATCCATCTGACTTTTAGAAAACATCTGAAGGCATCCCTGTACAGGGCTGTTGTTTTTAAAATGCTTGAGGTTTCTTATGTTTGAATATTTTGTTTCCCTGAGTGGCTGGGGCAACTCAGTTAGATGGGTGACTTCTTCTTCTTCTTCTTCTTCTTCTTCTTCTTCTTCTTCTTCTTCTTCTTCTTCTTCTTCTTCTTCCTCTTCCTAGCTTATAAATTGTATCCCATCTAGTCCAGCATTCTGTTCTCAAGGTAGCTAACCAGATACCGTATTTTTCGCTCTATAAGATGCACCAGACCATAAGACGCACCTAGTTTTTGGAGGAGGAAAACAAGAAAAAAAATATCCTGAAACCCAGAAGCCAGGGCAGCAAGTGGGATCACAGCTCAGCGATCCCACTTGCTGTCCTGGCTTATGGGATAGCCGCACACAGCCTCTCCACGGCAGCGGGATGTAGGCTCCTGTTGCCCAGGAGAGGCTTGGCTCCCCCAAGAGCCACACTCCCTTTAAAGAGTGTGTGGAGCATGTGTGCGGCTCTTTAAAGGGAGCACTGCGCAGAGCCTCCCACCTGCATTCGCTCCATAAGACACGCACACATTTCCTCTTACTTTTTAGGAGGGGGAAAGTGCGTCTTATAGAGCGAAAAGTAGTTTTAGGAAACCCACAAGCAAGATCTGAGTGCAACACTTTCTGCACTAGTGGCTTCTGGCAACTGGCATTCAGAAGAATACAGTGTACAGAATACAGAATACAGAATACATTCAGAAGAATACAGTGGTACCTCGGGTTACAGACGCTTCAGGTTACAGACTCCGCTAACCCCAGAAATAGGACCTTGGGTTAAGAACTCTGCTTCTGGATGAGAACAGAAATTGTGCAGTGGCTGCACGGCAGCAGCGGGAGGCCCCATTAGCTAAAGTGGTACCTTTGGTTAAGAACAGTTTCAGGTTAAGAATGGACCTCCAGAATGAATTAAGTTCTTAATCAGAGGCACCACTGTACTGCCATCATGACTGCACACACACATACATATACAGTATGGCATGTTCCAACCTGATTAAAGTATTTAAGAGTTGAAGAAAGGCTGTTTTATTTCAAAAAAATGAATTTCTAACATAAAATCTCAAACCTGCACATGCAGAACAAAAGCGAAGTATATTGAAACCTGACCATAATTTGATTAACACTTGTCAGTTTAGAAGAGTGTGGGGAACAAGCTTCAATCCTTTGGGGAATGTACAAAACATATGAAGGCAGAGGCAGTGCCAGTGCGAGCAGATCAGAGCAATAAGTTCTCTCAAGCAATCACTGTAAATGAAAATGTTGACAGCTTATTACCGAACTCTCCAAAGGTTGTTAATACTGTTTTCAGTAATTTTATGCAGGGCTGGATGAGCCTCGAGTCAGGGGAGCGATGAAGGACAATGAGCATTGTCTGGGATATTCAACCTTGCTCAAAAACAACGCAGGTTATACTATAAAGAGGAGGGTAGAGAGATTGCATGAAAAAAAGTTAGCGGCTTTAGTCAAAAGTTAGATTTTCAACTAAGTGACACGTCATATTGATATTTCTTTCTTTGAAATAATTCACAGTTGAACTGGACCTATTGTTCGTATGGTGTAGTGGTTAAGAGCGGTAGACTCATAATCTGGTGAAGCGGGTTTGATTCCACATGCAGCTGCTGGGTGACCTTGGGCTAGTCACTCTTCGCTGACGTCTCTCAGCCTCACTCACCTCACAGAGTGTTTGTTGTGGGGGAGGAAGGGAAAGGAGATTGTTAGCCACTTTGAGACTCCTTAAAGGTAAAGGGACCCCTGACCATTAGGTCCAGTCATGGCTGACTCTGGGGTTGCAGCGCTCATCTTGCTTTACTGGCTGAGGGAGCCGGTGTACAGCTTCCGGGTCATTTGGCCAGCATGACTAAGCTGCTTCTGGTGAACCAGAGCAGCGCACGAAAATGTCATTTACCTTCCCGCCGGAGCAGTACCTATTTATCTACTTGTACTTTGACGTGCTTTTGAACTGCTAGGTTGGCAGGAGCAGGGACCGAGCAATGGGAGCTCACCCCATTGCGGGGATTCGAACCGCCGACCTTCTGATCAGCAAGTCCTAGGCTCTGTGGTTTAACCCATAGCGCCACCCGCGTCCCTTTTGAGACTCCTTAGGGTAGTGATAAAGCGGGGTATCAAATCCAAACTACTCCTCCTCCTCCTCCTCCTCCTCCTCCTCCTCTTCTTCTTCTTCTTCTTCTTCTTCTTAGTATAACCAGCTTGAGAAACCTTGCTACTTTTTTGGGCTTACTTGAAATTCCTCAGATTTTTCATGGCAATTCTTCAGATTCCCCCCCCCCCACACACACACCTGCTTTGACTTACATCTGAGCCAAAGTGTGTCCCCTTTGTCTGCAAAGCATCCTTTGCCCATAGTTTCTCTTGACTGGAGTTCTTCCCCTCAGAATTCTCAGTGTGCATGGCAAGGGGACAGAGAAACAGGTACCATGTGCTATACAACTTATAACCTCATTTTCTGTATAGGTTGGAACTCAGCGCGACTTACTTCTGAGTAGACACGCATTCAGATTGTACTGAAAGCCTGAGGAAACAGGTTGAGATTTATTGAGGAAGGGGAGTTACCCTCTCTAAAGTTATTTCACAGTAGTTGATAGTAATCTCCAAAAAAAGGATCAATATTTCCCTTCACTGTGCTGATTGAGTTAGCCTTCTATCCACAAACAGTAGGAGATAACACAGTCAGCAGCTGAGTCCAAGGAAGCCATAAATGATCCAATGTGTCCATTAAGATGTATTGATTTTCTGCCCATATGCATTTGGAAGCAGGAAATGATTCTACAGTATGACTTTCAGGATGTTCTATGTTTCCACAATGAGATGAACTCAGTTTCCTCATGCAAGTACATATATCCTAATATCACAGCTTTTGATATAAATGGAACTGTATGTCATGTCACACCAAGAAAGATGGCTGTTTAGCGGCACGCACCAACTGGAATATTAGGATCCCATTTCAACCCTTCACAAAACAGCTCCACTTGATCCAAAGTCCTTCATAAGCAGCTTGATTCAGCTCAGGGTCCAAAGCTCATTTGGGGGCAGGGGGAATTTGGTTTTTGCTTACCTCATAGCAATCATCACAACTTTGTAAGGTGGATAAAATGTAAAGGTACCCCTGACCATGAGGTCCATTCATGGATGACTCTGGGGTTGCGGTGCTCATCTTGCTCTATAGGCCGAGGGAGTCGGTGTTTGTCCGCAGACAGTTTTTCCGGGTCATGTGGCCAGCATGACTAAGCCGCTTCTGGTGAACCAGAGCAGCATACAGAAAGATTGTTTACCTTCCAGCTGGAGGGGTATCTTATTTATCTACTTGCACTTGACGTGCTTTCGAATTGCTAGGTTGGCAGGAGGTGGGACCGAACAACAGAAGCTCACCCCGTCATGAGGATTCGAACCGCCGACCTTCTGATTGGCAACCCATTGGGTAATCATAGGTCTTGGTTGGAGGGGAGGTTGTAGCTTCCTCCTATCCCTCCATGGGTAAGGGTATCCTGTTAAAAGGATCTGGGAGGAGTAATAAATAATAATAATAAATTTTTATTTATACCCCACCCTTCCCAGTTTAAAAACTGGCCTCAGGGCGGCTAACAGCAAATATAAAACAGTGATTAAAATGTGACTTAAAAACAGCATAGAAACAGTACACAATACAACATAAATGCTGCATCAATGTCAATAAAATTCAAAAATTCAGGGGTCATTTTTTTTGGGGGGGGGAACCCCAGTCAGTAAACATCAAATGATCACCCGGGCTAACTGGCCAAGTTGGTCCTACTAGGGCCAGCAAGGACACCAGGGAAGAGTTTAAATGTGGGGTCCCAGAAGGGTTTCTTCATAGAAAAGGAAAGGGAAAAGGGAATAGAGGATCAGGCTACAGTGGTACCTCGGGTTAAGAACTTAATTCATTCTGGAGGTCCATTCTTAACCTGAAACTGAGCCATGGTTAAATGCCAGGAAGGCTGAACTTGATTCTTTTAAGAGGAACAAGACATGGGAACTAGTTCCAGGCCTGCCCAGGCCACAAAAGGTTTACAAAGTTCAGTTATTGCAGTAGTTTTTCATTGTTAATTTTCTACATTTTTAAAAAATCGCCATGGTATTTAACAATAATATCTTATGTCCTTTAGGGGAGAAATTGTAAGTTGTATAGTTTTAAATACCCGACATCACCCTTGGCTTCACTCAATTTTGTTATTAACACTCTTCCATTTTCTTCTAGTTGTGAGGCTTGGGGATGGGAAGGGGCCTCACAAGTGGAGTAGCTTAGAGCCTCTCTAAATCTGGCCATGCAAGCAGGAGCCATGAAGTCCAAGTAGACAGAGGCTGCAGTTCCTGATGCTTGCCCAGGGCTCCCAGATGAATTGGACATGTCCTGAATGAAAGGCCTCTTCTATAACTGCCCCTTACATCTCTTAGAGTCGATTCAAGAAAATGAAGGCCTTTGGATTAGAACGCCGAGGAACCAAGCTGTTTAAAGCATGTGCTTTCATGAAGCAAAAACAAGGCGTCTCAATGAAACTGCAGCCAACTCACATAAAGACTTGTTTGATATTTATTTTTTTTAAGACTAGCTGCACTTGCTTGATCATGTAAATGCTGAAAGATCTTTTATGGCAAGCTGCACAAACAACTGCCTCTATCAAAATATCAGATGACCTTCCTTTTTATGGTGGTCCTGTTAAGTACCACTAAACATATTTGTGAATAAGCATATACAGTACAGGACACTGGCAGGAAGAATAACAGTGTCATCTAAATGCTAATCAGCGAATAAAGCTAATCTGGCCACAACATTTTGCCAGGATTTTTCACCATTATTCAACAGAAGCCACCTCTGGTTTAGCTTTGGTTTACTGGTATAAAAACTTGTATAAGTTAGGATCATCAAGTAATTCCTTTTACTTGGGAGGAAGACACCAGGGGAATATGTAATAGCATTGTTTCAACAAATATTTTTTCCTAGGAAAAATTCTCTCAAGAGCTTTCTAAGAGCAAAGGCTTTTACAAAAATGAATAGAAGTCTGTTGCTAGAGCCATAGCAATACCCAAACATTTTAAAATTCCCATTCAGTCCTTTTTTGGGATCAGGAAATGACATTAAAAAGCTGTTCTCAATGTTTAATAAGGACATTGTGGTAGAAGATGTTTCAGTTTTAACCCCTTTCCTAATAGTTCCCTAATACTAAATTAGATTTTTTTCACTGCAGCTGAAAACACATAGAGCTAACATTTTAAGAGAATTTTTTTACATTGCACCCCCCCCCTCCCAATATTTCTTTCTGGGTGAACAAAATGCATTTAGGTATGTCAGCATAAATGTCAGTAGTGTGGCTGTAGCTGGGTGGGCTTTGGGAAGGTGGTGGGAGAGCTCTTGCACGCTGTTAGAGCATCATGCTTCCCTCAAGCTGGGCAGAAACTTTATGGAGTTTGGGAAGGAGGCGCCAGACTTTAATACTCTAATTAACCTGGAACATTTAGGGCACTAGACTAGTCTCCTTAGTCCACTGACCACACACCACTGATAAATGTGGTTAGCGTTCATCTCTCAATGTGCAATACTTCAATTGCTCTTACTGTGACTCTCATGTATGGATTCAGGAGAAATGTGGTTCAGTTCACATTTTAATATAAAAATCCCTAATACTGAAACAGCAACAACAACAACTTATTTATACCCCCGCCATATGGCTGGATTTTCCACTCTGGGCGGCTCTCAGCAGAATATTGAAAACACGAAAAAACATCAAACATTAAAAACTTCCCTAAGCACGACTGCCTTCAGATGTCTTCTAAAAGTCAGATAGTTTTTTTTTATTCTCTTGACATCTGATGGGAGGGCGTTCCACAGGGCAGGCGCCACTACCGAGAAGGACCTCTGCCTGGTTCCCTGTAACCTCACTTCTTGCAGGGAGGAAACCACCAGAAGGTCCTCGGAGCTGGACCTCAGAGGGGGGTGGAGACAATGGGGGTGGAGACAATGTTACCCAACAAAGCTCACACTTCTCTGAATTTTGTGGTGCAGCTCTCCAAAGAAATGATATGTACAAAACTCTGTATATTTGGGGAAATTGTTCATGGAAATACAGGTTACTGAAAACAGCATGCAAAAATGCATAGTAAGAGAAATCTGCACTAAAATGCTGAGAATTCTTCAAGAGGTCTTTCTCTTTTTTAAGCAAATGGATGTGGAACTGTGGAGAATTTGACTTAAGGTTTGATAAATGAGATACAGAGAATCTGAAACAGAAAGATTTTTCCATACCTGATCTCTTCTGCTGCCCATTCACTCCATTTGGAGCTACCACAGTCTGCTTAAGATTTCACTGTCCATAAGTAGACTTGAACCAAAATGTTTCTGGAGAGAAGCTGGAGCTCTTTTTCTTGAACCACTGCATTCATTTAGAAGAGCATAGGCTTCCTGGGAGTCAGGTATCTGTAACATTTTTCCTTACTTGGAATCATCCTACCATTGGCTCTCATGGATAGCTGCTTTCAAGCCTAATTTCTATGTAAGGCTTTTTCAGAGGAGCTGGGTTGTATGGGGAGGGAGAAATTAACCCTTCCCACTCTAGATGATGCCCCAAAATGTTCTCCACAGGACATTTGGGGAGGCCTTACAGGTTGCATTGGGGTCGGCGAGGGTGGCACTGTGGTCTAAACCACTGAGCCTAGGGCTTGCTGATTGGAAGGTCAGTGGTTCGTGCTATGTACTGAAGTTCTCACCCTGGGCCAGCAGGGGGATACTGTAGATAGTTATGCAAATGAAGGATCAAAAGTGACATTCAGTGATTGGCTAGTTACAGAAAATGGTTACTGTTGCATTCTAATGGAGCTCTATATAAGCAGGCTGACTGAGCTCCTCAGTTCAGTTCTGTTCCAGCTTACAAATAAAGAGCTGCTTTGGAAGAATCGCTGTGTTGTCTGATATGTTCGCCCATAACTTAACAGTTCAAATCCCTGTGATGGGGTGAGCTCCCGTTGCTCGGTCCCTGCTCCTGCAAACCTAGCAGTTTGAAAGCATGTCAAAGTGCAAGTAGATAAATAGGTACCCCTCCGGCGGGAAGGTAAACGACGTTTCCGTGCGATGCTCTGGTTTCTCCAGAAGCGGCTTAGTCATGCTGGCCACATTACCCAGAAAAACTGTCTGCAGACAAATGTCGGCTTCCTCAGCCAGTAAAGCGAGATGAGCGCTGCAACCCCAGAGTCGTTCATGTCTGGACTTAACTGTCAGGGGTCCTTTACCTTTACCTTTTTTTATTTGTTGCATTGGGTCAGCGGTCTGAGATTTCCCCCTCCCCCTTTCAATAAAGGGAGAGAGATTTCCTTACTGAGCCATCAAGAGCAAAACGGCTTTTCTGTGCCCTGCCATGTTTCTTTTGCCTATCCAACCTAAAGACAGAAGTACAGTGGTACCTCAGGTTAAGTACTTAATTCGTTCTGGAGGTCCGTACTTAACTTGAAACTGTTCTTAACCTGAAGCACCACTTTAGCTAATGGAGCCTCCTGCTGCTGCCGCGCCGCTGGAGCACGATTTCTGTTCTCATCCTGAAGCAAAGTTCTTAACCTGAAGCACTATTTTTGGGTTAGCGGATTCTGTAACCTGAAGCGTATGTAACCCGAGGTACCACTGTAACAGAAAAATGCTATTTATTTTGGGCTTATATAATAAGAGCCAGTGAAACATATCTACTAATACATCACGACAACCCTGCTGTTAAGCAGACAGGTGATTAAAAAGCAAAACAACAAAAATGGTGCCACGGTAGCAGCTGAAAAAGCTGTGAAGGCAAGAAGAGAGGCATGAAAAGGGTAAGGTTTTGGAAGCCTTTTGACCCACCCCCCACCCCCTGAGAACATCTTCCTCATACCAAATCTATTTGTTGGACAATATCCAGCCCTGTTTAGTTCCTTCTCTCTCTTCTACCCTCTTTTTAATTACAATTCTAAATTATTTAATAAATCATGACTAGATTTCATATTCTTTCCAGGGCTGCATGAAAATTTGATTTACCTCATAAACTTATTTAAACCTTGTAATATTTTAAATAAAATTAGACTGGGGAAAGATATCCCCCAGTTCTGTGACAAGAAAAATATGTGCAAATGAAACTGAAAGAAAAACAGTGTTTACTGTAGAATGTAATTTAAACCATTCTCTAGTCTCATGTTAATTATGGATGAACAGGAAAAAAATATAAAACTATGAACATATTTAGCAGGAAGGACCAGTTATCAAGGCTTTTGTATTCATTGGGACACGAAGCATTCTACCATTCTTTGTGCTGCATGGGGCCATGAAACTGACACTCATGCTTTTCATCATGAAGCAACCAGCATCCTTTGCAATCTTTTTTACATTTATATCCTAACTTTCCTCCAATGAGTTCTAACCATTTTAAACTCACAGCAACCCTGTGAGTTAGCTTAAGCTGAGAGAGAGAAACTGGCTGGGTTGGGATTTGAACCCTGCTCTTTCAAGCCCTCCCGGGACGCAGGTGGTGCTGTGGGTAAAACCTCAGTGCCTAGGACTTGCTGATCGCATGGTCGGCGGTTCGAATCCCCACGGCGGGGTGAGCTCCCGTCCTTCGGTCCCAGCTCCTGCCCACCTAGCAGTTCGAAAGCACCCCTAAGTGCAAGTAGATAAATAGGTACCGCTTTATAGCGGGAAGGTAAACGGCGTTTCCATGTGCTGGCTCGCCAGAGCAGCTTCGTCACGCTGGCCACGTGACCCGGAAGTGTCTGCGGACAGCGCTGGCTCCCGGCCTCTTAAGTGAGATGAGCGCACACCCTAGAGTCGGACACGACTGGCCCGTACAGGCAGGGGTACCTTTACCTTTACCTTTCAAGCCCTAGTCCAACACTCTGGTCTCTTCCCCATGCTGGCTCCCATTTTTAATTATGTCACTGTGGAAATAGCCAGTAGACAGAATATGGTGAAAGGCAGAGTGCCCAACAGGAAGAAATGAAAATGTATTTGGATCCAGCAAACGCCAGCTGGATGCCGTCCTCCATTATCTATGAAACTGAAAGCTGGTGGGATGTGAGCACGCTGTGTGTAAGTGACAGCAGAGAACCTCTCTGAACTTGATGATGTTTGGAGACACTTCAATGCCCTTATAGAGAGACGGGTGTCAAAGGTGTATGTGGGTGCTCTGTACCCAGGCCTACTAACAGAAAGTTCATCTCTCTTCCTCTCCCCCCCTCTCATTTTGGTTGAGAAAGGTACCAGAGACAAGGCTGGAAGTGGGAACACAAAAGTGTTACAAACATATGCTTGTGTGAGTTAGTAGTTATTTTATAGCCTAGTGGTTATAGAGGTGAGGCCCTTTTTCATGTGCTTCATGGGAGCTTTAGAAGGTGGCAGCATAAGAACGGGCCTTTTCAGTGTTGGCCTTCCATTTGTAGGCATACCTGGAACCACATTTGCTTGGTTTTAAGCACCAGGAAAATGCTTTTCTTTTTTCCTGGGCTTTTGGCTTCTTCTTCTTCTTCTTCTTCTTCTTCTTCTTCTTCTTCTTCTTCTTCTTCTTCTTCTTGAAGGCTATTGTGGCCTCTTTCAGTGGGGTATAATTTGAAGCCCTGCCTCTTAAGTTGTGGTTTACTTTAGTCTTTTATTTGATTTTTGTGTTTTGCTTTACCTCCAAAAATGTACTCTTCCATTGTCTCCCAAGACAGACGGATGCCAAAAACAACAACATGTTTTTATTGTTGTTTTTAATTGCTTTTTTTATGTAAATTGCTTTCAGTTAGCCTTGCAAGAAAAGTGATTCATAGTAATTATAATACTAATAATAAATTGTCCAAACCCAGAGTTCTGATCTGAGAATTAGAGGCTGAGAAAGGAAGATGAAGGACTTCCTGCCCCATCCATTAATCCACACTTCACAGTATCATCTCTCATCTGTCACTCCCACTATAACCACCCTCCTTCTGCCCCTTCGTGAATATCATAAAGCTTTTCATTTCCTGTTCCATGCGACAACTTCACAGCAATCAACACATTCAACTAATTTCTAAATAAAATACACTCCTTAGGGCAGAATTTAGCCATCCTATTCATTTCAGTGGGATTTCCACACAGACACTCAACTCTCTTTCCTTGAAATAAATGGGACTTGAAATTGTTTAACTTTTGGATGGATTGTGCCCATTGCCAATTATTTGCGAACGGAAGTTTAGTGTGCGTTTGTTCGGCAATATCGAGGTTTGAAATTGGCAGCATTAAAGAGGGCTTAGTGGCCGAGATACGAATCTCCTCTTTCCTGATGGAAGCGTAATTTCAGCACTCAACTCTCTGCAGAATGTCAAGCTCTCAATGTCATCCATGTCACTATTAAATCTTTCTTTAGTCCAGACAGCAGCAGAAGCAGCCCTAGGGTTGCTTTCCTCAAAAAGCACCAGTGACTCAGTGCTTGACTTGAAGTTAAGGGAGATAATAGTAACTGGACATGTCGAAACATAACTCCATCCTTGAAAACGACAATGAATGGAATTGCTGGGCTGCATCCAGCCATGTCACCCAGAGTGTTTATGTATGCCTGCGGTAGGCAAAGGGCATTTGAGAGGTTGTGTTTTCTTTCCGTGAAGAGGAAATGCTTGACAAAGGATGGGTATCTGTCTAGAGTTGAAGGGGCTTTTCTTTTTGGCCTGTTTGCTTTAATCTTTGAAGACAGCTTGCTTCTTTCTCTACTGAAGTTCTGCCTGCAATTACCATGCCTCAGGGATGAGAAACCTTTGGCGCATGGGTGGCATATGTATCTACCTCTTAGAGTTCTCCAAGACCACATCTCCTCTCCCAAGGAGCCACTTTCGGCAACCTCTTTGAGTGATTTTGTTCAGCTGGAATGTGTCCTTGAACTGTGATAATGCTCTTTCCTTGCCTGCAGAGACGATGAAGAGAAATGTGTGGGAAAGGGAGAGATGTCAGAGAGAGAGCTTTGGAAAGGATATTTTTTAAAATTTATTTACTACCCCATAGCAGAGTTAGTACATTAAATCTTGGTTAGACCTTCACCCACCTTTAAAAATGCAAATGCAACATGATGGCTAATAACTGTTAGTGAATTCAAAATATATGAATAAGCCACTTCAAAATGATATATATGTCATACAACACATCTCACAACATATGCAAGTAACTACAAGTTGTTCTATGTATCAGAGTCAAACAAAGAATCAAACAAATCAATGAATAGCAAGCCGTCTCTCGAAGGAAGACATCTCACAAAAGTCTCAAAGGAAGACATCTCTCCGAAGTCTCAAAAGGACAGCATATCTGGAATAGTTCAACTGTTTCGGAATAAAGTCTTCATCAGCAAATAATTATCAATGAAATAGTCATACTAGTGGGGAACATGCTAGTGGATCAGTGCTAACTGGACCCAGTTTGACTCTGATACATATATCAACTTGTAAAAAGGTAAAGGGACCCCTGACCATTAGGTCCAGTCGTGGACGACTCTGGGGTTGCGGCACTCATCTCGCTTTACTGGCTAAGGGAGCCGGCATACAGCTTCTGGGTCATGTGGCGAGCATGACAAAGCCGCTTCTGGAGAACTGGTGTGCTATTGTACACTTGGACTGCAAACCCACTCACCTGGGAGTAAGCCCCATTTAACTGAATGACTTACTTCTGAGAAGACACATGGAGGATTATGTGGTTAATTAATATGCCAGACATGCCTGAAGTGTGCATAAGAACAAGCTTTGTACAAAACAATTTCTGTATCTTTTTCCTTCGTATTCTTTGATCCCCTCCTGAAAAAAGCGGTAGGCTCTTGACCTTTATTTCTGCAGAAAGACAAATTATGTTTTGTTTATGTACTTCACAGCACAATATCTTATTGTCCGTAGTTAATCCAGAATGCCACTAGCCAAAGTATTTTTCCTTCACACTGAGAACAAGCCATATCTTTCTTCAGTTCATATCTTTCTTCAGTTCATTGAAAAGTCTGAGTGCTTTTGGGACGGAAGAAATGCCTTTTGACAGATGTCTTGACCAAGCGATAATGAAAAGGTCATGCTGTATAGAAGCATTTGTCTAGATTTCTAATGCTTGTGTGCTGGAAATTAGATTCAATTACATCTAATTAGAAACACCGAGTCCTGAACTGTAGTCGAGAAGCCATAAAACACTTAAATCAAAATGATTGTACATGATCTCTCTCCCAACGCCTCACCTATTAAAGGATAGCATCCCATCAATGTGTACAGTTCAGGCTGAGGTTTAATAGCTTCTTACCTTTCGCTAAAGATCAAGGTCAGGGATCTCAGACGTTCCTATTTTACAGGGCTTTGGGGGCATTTTCAACCATTTATTACAGCAGGAGGAGTTGATTGTGATTGAATGCCAGAATAAAAGTACATTGCAACCGGCCCCTCAGAGCAGGCCTCCATTAGAACTCACAAGCAGCAAGCATCCACCAAGACTAACAAATGAGTTATTTTCAAGCAATAGCTTTTCGTTATTCCTTCCTCCACAGTAAGTGATTAAAGACTTTGCCCTTGTCAACACCAGTTGTTTACTGCATGCCAGCACTGACTGGAGGCATCTGTAATATGCCTTTGATTGACGTCCTCTGGAAATATACATGGGAAACAGCATTGTCATGCTGAAAGCTTATATCGATTGAAGTAAAGGACAGCTCTCCCCAATTAAGTCAAGGGGTAGTTTGCAGTTGCAGATTTTGTGGGCAAATACATGACCATGCAGTTGTCTGTCAATAGACCCAAACCGTTCACTTAGGAAATGATATCCAAATATGATGTATTTATAACAGAGAGAGAGATCATTAGGGGGTTTGGGTTGGGTGTTCATCAATATGCGGATGGTACCCAGCTCTACTTCTCTTTCAAATCAGAACCAGTCAAGGCGGTGAAGGTCCTGTGTGAGTGTCTGGAGGCGGTTGGAGGATGGATGGTGCCTAACAGATTGAGGTTGAATCCTGACAAGACAGAAATACTGTTTTGGGGGGACAGGAGGCGGATGGGTGTGGAGGACTCCCTGGTCCTGAATGGGGTAACTGTGCCCCTGAAGGACCAGGTGTGCAACCTGGGAGTCATTTTGGACTGACAGCTGTCCTTGGAGGCTCAGGTCAATTCTGTGTCCAGGGCAGCTGTTTACTAGCTCCATCTGGTACGCAGGCTGAGACCCTATCTGCCCGCAGACTGTCTCACCAGAGTGGTGCATGCTCTAGTTATCTCCCGCTTGGACTACTGCAATGCACTCTACATGGGGCTACCTTTGAAGGTGACCTGGAAACTACAACTAATCAAGAATGCGGCAGCTAGACTGGTGACTGGGAGTGGCCGCCGAGACCACATAAAACCAGTCTTGAAAGACCTGCATTGGCTCCCAGTACGTTTCCGAGCACAATTCACAATGTTGGTGCTGACCTTTAAAGCCCTAAACGGCCTCGGTCCAGTATACCTGAAGGAGCGTCTCCACCCCCATCGTTCTGCCCGGACACTGAGGTCTAGCACAGGGAACCAGGCAGAGGGCCTTCTCGGTAGTGGCACCCGCCCTGTGGAACGCCCTCCCACCAGATGTCAAAGAGAAGAACAACTACCAGACTTTTAGAAGACATCTGAAGGCAGCCCTGCTTAGGGAAACTTTTAATGTTTGATGGATTACTGTGTTTTAATACTTTGTTGGAAGCCACCCAGAGTGGCTGGGGAAACCCAGACAGATGGGTGGGGTATAAATAATAAATTATTATTATTATTATTATTATTATTATTATTATTATTATTATCATCATCATCATCATCATCATAACAGGGACAGCCAACATGGGGCCCTCGAGATGTGGCTAGACTCCAACTTCCATCGGTCCCAACCAATATGTTCACATGTTGTTAGATTTGCAGTCCAATGATTTCTCCATTTTGCCTAACCCTGATTTTATAGCATTATGATCAGCATAAAAACCAATGAAAATATCTATACTGGATAAAGTATTTTGCCTCTTAAAACAAATGGTGATTCAGTTTACCATGTGGAACCATATTCTAGGTACATGTAGCTGTTAAAGTCTGAATGAGATCAGGGGATCTTAAGGACATTCCTCTCTTCACTATCAACCTGCCCATTCATTTAAGTCTCCATGTGTGGTCCTGATCCATGACCGAGCTGCCACTATCTTGTCACAGTAGGGTGGCCACATGGAGAAGGCCTTTTCGTTCATTGCTGCCAGAACCTGAGCTCCCTTCATCTGGAAGCCCACTTGCTTCATTGCTTTGCAAATACTTTAATATTCCTGGAAACCTTTGAAGGCCAAAAAAATGACCATAACTGAAATGGCTGCAACCCAAAGTCATCTGACTTCTTTCATAGCTAAAAGGAATTGAGGTGCAATTTTCAGTGAGGAACTTGGTGGAGTTCTTCAGTGCTCTATCAAGTAGCCTGTTCCAATTTTCTGATGTGCTTGAGGGTTTTATTGAGTATTGTGAAGATCTCCATTTGCTCTCCAAACCAATAAATTGCATGTTGTTTTTTTTTTTTGGGGGGGGGGGGGGCTCAGAGATACATCACCAAGCTATTGAATAGTTTTCACCATTGAGTAGGCTGCAAAATCATTTCCGAAAGTCACACATGCATGGTTCTCTCTCAACAGAGGCTCAATGACAGGTAGACTAGATGATTCCATTGCAAATTTTATTTCAAGTGGAATTTGTCAGTGTTACTGATTTTATTTCTTGGCACTCTTTTCAATATGTCTGTTGAGATACCTAAGTATTCTGAATAGGTTTTGTCTACAAGGCAGACTCCAAACTGACTTTGAATTTTCATTTGGGGGAAATATTGCTGGCACTCGTAATACCATGTGACACTCCTGCCCCTTCATTTCAAAACAGAGCTGATATCTGAAGAATCTGTAACCTCCCTGAAGATGTTATTGGTGACTGTCATCAGGTTATGAAGTCAACTGGATCTTAAATATTCTCAATTACAACAGAACTCCTGTGGAAGTACCTATGACATTCACATGAGTGATTGAATTCATAATGACTTCACTCAGTTACTGTGAATACTAGATAAGCTATTAAAATAAATTGCGTATGTATTCACACTGCATGATGAGGGTGGCTGTGTGAGCAGAAATGTAATCATGCCCTTGCTGGAAACCAAAAGAGTCTTCATAAACCAATTGTTTATGCACCAGACAAAGAGTTAGATTAGCATATTCACCCAGGCATTGAAAAGAGCAGGACATGCTGATTAACTCCTGTGACGTTGACAAAGGTAGGCAGACATGCATCTATTTTTGTATCACATAGATCTTGTGAAAGCCACACAGCTGGCTGGCTGGCCTCCTGCAAGTATCCCTGACTTCCAAACACTGTGTGCATCCATTTGAGGGAGGTTAATACAAGAGTGGTTCTCCTAGGACTGTTGTCCTCTCTTGACTGATTGCAACCTAAAGTAAAGTAATAGGTACATATAAGAATATAAAAATGGCCTTAGGCTATGAGTTATGACTGCTTCCAGAAGGCAGGGTAGAGGTCCCTTAAAAAAAGAAGTACTCTCTGTTGTGTAATATGGAACGACAGCTACCTTTTAGCAAGTTGTGTTGCAAGACTGATGCACGTTGGAGGGTTGCTTTCCATCCATTGTTTTATCAACTTTGTTATAATGATTCCTTTTTGTCTGGAATTCTTCATGTCAGTCCATGTTAGCATTGGCAAAGCCCAATACAGTGGTACCTCAGGTTACGTACGCTTCAGGTTACATACGCTTCAGGTTACATACTCCGCTAACCCAGAAATAGTGCTTCAGGTTAAGAACTTTCCTTCAGGTTGAGAACAGAAATCGTGCTCTGGAGGCGCGGCAGCAGCGGGAGGCCCCATTAACTAAAGTGGTGCTTCCGGTTAAGAACAGTTTCAGGTTAAGTACGGACCTCCGGAACAAATTAAATACTTAACCCGAGGTACCACTGTACAAAGATAACCTCAATGCATTCATATATCCCTTAACACCAAGAGTGCTTTTTGGTAATGTTTTATGACTGCACATGTGAGCATCAAAAGCGATGCAGATGAAATGACGAGCCTGAAAGTGTGACAATCTGCACACACTCTGGTTCTTGAATTTCTTCTAGTTAAAACTGGAATTTGGGATAAGTGGAATGTGAGGCAGGCTGAACTAAGAAAGCAGGAAAAGAATTGAAATGACCATCCATCATGGACTAGTCTTATCGGCATGGATTGGATCACATGTGGGTCACATATGTCTGCTACAGTGGTACCTCGTGTTACATACTTAATCCGTTCTGGAGGTCCTTTTGTAACAGGAAACTGTTCTTAACATGAAGCACACTTTCTCTAATGGCGCCTCCCACTGCTGCCGCGCTGCCAGAGCATGACTTCTGTTCACATCCCAGGGCAAAGGTTGCAACAAGGGGCATCTACTTCCGGGTTAGCGGAGTGCGTAACCCACAGCATTTGTAAGGGGGACGGTACGTAACATGAGGTATCACTGTACTTTGCTTTAGATGTACCTGTATTTCCAAACAGAAGTCTCTCCTGGAAGGAAGAGAGGTAAAAAAATAAATTGGAAACATCTAATATCTTAGCATTTTATGGCTCTGAAGCCAAGACTCTGAAGCAAAGACTTCTTCTTTGGAGATCACTCATAGCCAAGTAAGATTGTCTTCCATAAACACGGTTTTAACAATGAGTCCGTAAGTGACTGTGGAGGCCAATTCTGGATCCACACGTCCTTCCACAATGGGGACATTGGTTTCCGGGCAGGAGTTGTTCATGGTGTGGATTTGCCAAGTGTGCCTTCCTCTTAGCACGTTTCTCCCTTACGTCCTGAGTTCGAGTGTCTTCAAAGCCCATGACACCTTTCGTAAAGGCTGTTCTCCAACTGGAGCGCTCACAGGCCAGTGTTTCCCAGTTGTCAGTGTTTATACTACTTTTTTTTTTAGATTTGCCTTGAGACAATCTTTAAACCTCATTTGTTGACCACCAGCATTCCTCTTTCCATTTTTAAGTTCGGAATAGAGTAGTGGCTTTGGAAGACGATCATCAGGCATCTGCACAACATGACCAGTCCAACAAAGTTGATGTTGAAGAATCATAGCTTCAAGACTGGTGATATTTGCTTCTTCCAGTACACTGATATTAGTTCACCTATCTTCCCAAGTGAAGTGTAAAAAATTTCAGAGACACTGTTGATGGAATCTTTCGAGGAGCTGGAGATGGCGTTAATAAGTGGTCCATGTTTCACAAGCATACAGTAAGGTTGGTAGTACAATACATTCAAAGACACCTAACAAGGAAACTAGGAGTGAGTAGGTAGGGGGGTATATCTATATTTATTTTCCCTCTGAATAAAACTTTTCAGTTGTGGCTTCTGCTAAGGAATCTTGGGAACTGTAGTTTGTCAAGGGAGCTAAGAATTGTTAGGATGACCCTATTTCCCTTGCAGAGTTACAGTTCTCAAGAGTGGTTCATTTAACAACCAGCCCCTTTCCCAAGGAGTTCTGGGAACACTAATCTTTCCCAAGCTGTAGAAAATTTTGAGATGAAAATACATTCTCACAAAGAGATTTAAGACTGTCTATTAAAGAAACTTGTGGGTTAGAGTTTTGCTTTGAAATTTCCTTTCTCTAAAAGGTTTTCTGATTCCAAACCCATCAAAGCAATTTCTGATTAGCATACTGTACCTAGACTTTGAAGGTGCAATGCTTATTAAACCTTGGTTATGGACACATTCCATTACAGTCATTCTCTCACTTTAATGTTATATTAAGTTGTTACTCATCAAAGGTGGCATTTTGATTGTTCTCAGATTCTCATGGTGTTTGATACTTTCCCCCCACTTCCAAAGAAAGGAGGGGGTTTCCGCTCCACGTTTGCTGCTTAAAGTTTGTGCTGAAAGTGACATTAAAGCAACAACCACCAAAATAACCAGTGTTTGCTTGCATTCTGTCTGTAATGAGCACTCACATTTTACATTGTGAGTGCCCTTTGTGGGATCGCGCGTGGTGTTACAGTTCCTAAGGATCTTACTGGCAAACAGGGGCTAGCCTGCCTCTCAGCGTTAATTTTTGGAGGTTCACGCTCAGCCTCAGTAATCAAGTTTCTTGCTGGGAGTTGGGGCCAGCCCCATTTATAAATAAGCGGTGGAGCCGACAATAGCCAGCTCCTGCCAACCTAGCAGTTAGAAAGCACACCAGTGCAAGTAGATAAAAGGTACCATTGTGGCGGGAAGGTAAATGACGTTTCTGTGCACTCTGGTTTCCGTCACAGTGTCCCATTGCACCAGAAGCGGTTTAGTCCTACTGGCCACATGACCCGGAAAGCTGTCTGTGGACAAACACTGACCCTTGGCCTGAAAGCGGGATGAGTGCCACAACCCCATAGTCGCCTTTGACTGGATTTAACCATCCAGGGGTCCTTTACCTTTACCTTGCACAACTAGAATAACATCCAAAATGCAATGATACAGAATTAGGGGTGAACTGGTCTTTCTTTCACAGACTAGAGTCTGTGTCATTTGCATACCAATCTCCTGTTTTCTTTTATTAGCATACTTTTCATGCGGCACACATTTTTGCAGGTTTTCTGCATTGAAAACTGCGCTGTGAGTCTTGGAGAAGCATAAAGTCTGAAAGATAAACTGTGTTCTGATCCGTGTGTTAACACGTGGCGTGTGGATCAGGTCAGTTTGCTTAAAAATGCAGACCAAATGAAATTGTTACACATCTCTAGACAGGACACATTGCATGCTGCCACCATAATTGATCTGAGTACATAAACACAACATGGTTTCCAGCACAAAAAAGTTGTGAGTAGCAGATGGAGATTTTTTTCACGATTATACTATTCAACAGTACATATGCAACTACACAAGGGGGGGTCTGGGTGTTCACTTTTCCCTGCTGCAGTGTTACAAATACTGACAATGTATTCTGAGTTGTAGATTTTATTGCATTGCCCATGTGTATCCCCCCATCTATTTAAATACATGAGTTTAGGTTAATAATATGGGAAGATTTCCTGGAAAACAAAGCAATAAGGGATTATGAATATGTGAAATGGAGCTTGTTTTTCTGCCCAGCCATGGACTGGAAAATAGTCAGTGCTCTAAAACTGCTAATGCTCTGTGTCATTTCCCATAATTATCAAGTGAAGGTGCAGCCAGGGAAATGTACCAAGAGCAAAAATCTTGGAAGAAATCGGGCACAAGTCCAAATAATGTGTGTGCCTGAGCCATTACTTCTGCAGACACTTATCTGGAACATTTAGAAGGCATCTCTCTCACGCACCTCCATCGCACGCAAGAGTTTTTTACAGCAAAATGTATTATCAAGGGATAATGAGTGTGGGGCTGCAAGTGTGTGTATGTGGGCTGAGTGTTGAGACAGCAGGGGCCTCGTCTCTTTTGATGATTTGATCAAAGTTTCCTGGGTAAGGGGAGAAGAAGCTTCACCTGCTTTAGAAGCATTGTCCTCTCTCTGATTTGGTTATGTTTGCAGACCGTGACCCCTGATTGGATGGGATCAATGATCCAGTCTAGGAAACATCAACATCTATCATCCATCAAAACTGGCTGTTGGCCTTCGGCAAAAGCAGCACACAGCCGGATCTTATTGGCTATGTGGCCACATGACTTCGTCATCTTCGCTATATGATCCTTTGTTGTCCAGCTTCAATCAAGTAAATAGAAAGCAATGACAGTGGTTATCTTTTTTTAAAAAAAAAATCGAACAAACACAAACATTCACACATTTTAGATTTGATTTCTGCCTTCCTGAAAGCACCATTTCAGCTTAAAGATCTAAATGGGAAAACATTTGGTGCAGCTGTAATATTAAGCACTGTGGTAGTTGAGAGCAATCTGCGAAATGAATATTTGGCCATTTTTCCTCCTCTCCATCTGCAATAACACATTTGCTTTCGCAGAGCAACAAAAAGCTGACAGTTAGTTTACAAAACCAGAGTGAAGTGTAATCTTTCTCTGCTCTTCTTTCTAAATGGCTGCTACATTTCTGCAGTTCTCTAGCTGCTTTCCAGAGGAGTTGGGCTAGGGATACCAGATGTCCCCGGTTCCCGGGGACAGTCCCCGGATTTGCAAATCTGTCTCTGGGAAATGTGGCAGTGGCAGCCTGAGCAGCCCAGAGCCAGCCTGGTAGCACAGTTGGCTCTGGCTGGCTTCAGAAGCTGCTTGCAGCCACCGCCACTGCCGAAGGGGAACTGGGGACATCCGGTGGTACAGATCTCCTGCCCCCTTCCCCCTTTGTTTTGACAGATTGGGGGAGGCTCAGGAGTCTTGGGCGGGTGGGTGTTGCCCCATTTTTTAAAAAAAACTCTGCGCATTTATGTTTCACAGGGTGAAAAAGAAGGGCTTTGCACCTCGTCTGGCAGAGAAACTGCACTCCTTGCACCCCTCCTGGGCAAAGGCCACCTGCCCGCAACTCCCGAGCTTCCCCCGATCTGTCAAAACAAAGGGGGAAGGGGGCAGGAGATTGGGGGAAGGCTCGGGAGTCATGGGCAGGAGGCGCGCCACTGCTCAGTTTTTTAAAAAAACTCTGTGCATTTATGTTTCACAGGTGCGAAAGAAGGGCTTTGCACCTTTATACAATATGCATGTGTGCTTGGACCCAGGGTCTTTTGCCTCACCATCCCCACTACTGACTCCCTGCTGCTACTCAGCTGCAAAAAATAAATCAAAAAGTGTTCCCAGATTCATCGGAAAAAATCTGGTAACTATAAGCTGGGCTGATTTTTCACAATTGGATGTTTTTGAGGCGAAAAGTGTGGTTTTGAGGTGTCTGTGAAACTGCCCTCCAACAACAACAAAAAGCAAAAGCAAAAACCAACTTCCACTTCACTTCCCACAGCTCTGGCAGTGTGGAGTGGTTAAGAGTGGTGGACTCATAATCTGGTGAACTGGGTTCAATTCCCCACTCTTCACATGCAGCTGCTGGGTGACCTTGGGCTAGTCACACTTCTCTGAAGTCTCTCAGCCCCACTCACCTCACAGAGTGTTTGTTGTGGGGGAGGAAGGGAAAGGAGAATGTTAGCCGCTTTGAGACTCCTTAGGGTAGTAATAAAGTGGGATATCAAATCCAAACTCTTCTTCGTCATGAAGATGTTATTGTGGCTGTGAATAGATAGGACTATGCCACAGGTTTCTTCATATTTTATTTCTAATTCATATTCTTAGTTACATTTCAACCACTCCAAATTCAGTGGGGTTCATCACACTGCGAGTAGCAGCTGTCAGGGTGGGGCAGGTGGGGCTGTGCTGTGTTCTTGTTACGGACATCAGAAACAGGGTGGTAGCCACATAATCCACAGCCTACAAAACATTGTATGGTGGGTTATAAAATGGTGTAGGCCTAAGAGAGACAGACCTTCTGTGGTGCACAAAAATACTAGTACTTTTTTGTGTGTAATTTGCCCTTGGAAATGTGTGCTTAGACATAGCACCACCCTAACAATCCATTTTGGGCTGATATTTTATCTTGACCTTTCTCGTGCATCAGGCGGTTGCTATGCTAATGCTATCATCCTTTAAAGTCCTTCACCTTTCTTCTGCATAAAACTTATGATTTACTTTGTAATGCTAGAGGTAAGAGAAGAAAAGATGATCAGTATGTAAGGAGACGCGCATGGCGATTATGCAGATTTTATGCACTTTGAAGCAGAAATTAATAAACAGACTAACGCTGCATCAATCTGAGAATTATGCAAGCTCCTGCTAAACAGAAATGTTTATGTCCTTTTTGTGATGATGAATGAGTCCCCCCTCCTTTTCTATTGTCTAAAGAGAAATAAAAGTTTGACAGTCTTTCTGAATTATATCCAGTAGACTTTAAATGCTTAAGTACACCATTACATTAATCCTCTGAAATGCCCTGTTTTGCTAGGGATGGCTGCCTAGGGCTCCCTTTCTTCAGACATTCCAGACCTTTTGCCGCAACAGTGCTGCCTGAAAGCATTTGCTGCCTGATGATGTCCCCACCCCAAAACAAGGTGTATTGTACCCAAGGCCAGCCGAGTTACTCTGGAAGCTCACACAAAAAATCCCATAAGTGAAGTGAAAAAGGAATAAAAAGGTAAAGGTAAAGGTACCCCTGCCCGTATGGGCCAGTCTTGACAGACTCTAGGGTTGTGCGCCCATCTCACTTAAGAGGCCGGGGGCCAGCGCTGTCCGCAGACACTTCCGGGTCACGTGGCCAGCGTGACAAAGCTGCATCTGGCAAGCCAGCGCAGCACACGGAAACACCGTTTACCTTCCCGCCAGTAAGCGGTCCCTATTTATCTACTTACACCCGGGGGTGCTTTCGAACTGCTAGGTTGGCAGGCGCTGGGACCGAGCAATGGGAGCGCACCCCGCCGCGGGGATTCGAACCGCCGACCTTTCGATCGGCAAGTCCTAGGCGCTGAGGCTTTTACCCACAGTGCCACCCGCATCCCTGAAAAAGGAATAGGAGTGTCTAAATTAATACCTTAAAAGCCAAGGTTCGAGGACAGAAATCTGGCTGAGTGTGGAATAACCTTGTGAAGTGAAAGGATAAGGTAGAGGGATTTATATCTAGATGCTAGGATAGAGATGATACGGAAAACAGGAAGACACAATGAGAGGTAAAGGAGGTGTTGTGGGATTGGTGGAAGTCAATGTTTGTTTTTCTCTTTAGTGTTTATATTATTAACTTGTAAGATATGGATTTATTTATTTTTGTTTATGTGTTTTGTGTATTCTTATTTTTCGATATTTTTCGTGTTGTTGTGTGGAAAATACTAATAAAATGTATTATTTAATTTATTTTAAAAAATCACATAAGCGCCTCTCCACCTTCCTGGTAAAAAAGTCAATTGATAAATTAAATATCTTGCCATTTGCTTTCCTTTCATGATGTCCTAAATCAGCTGCCTCAACCTCTGTCTAATGCTAAGGCTGGCCCCATCATGTGACATAAGACCCACTTTTTAAATGCATTTTTCATGCTTTCCCCTTCTAGGGTGGCCAGCTATTAATTTCTCTGTTGAGAACCTAGATGGGCCAATGCGTCAACTCAGTATGTCAGTTTCATATGTTTGATAACTGGATTTCCGTAGATTTCCAAGGAGCTGAGAAAGGCAGACTTGATGCTGCCCCTAATTCAAAAGTTAACGAAGGCTCAAAGGCTAAACATCTGAAACTTACTTCTGTGGCAAGGAAAGAGGGAGATGGTTACAAGTGGTCTCGGGGCATCGTAGGGTACCTTTTTCTACTGAAGACAAGGACATAAGGGAGCAATTCAACATGGTTCTATGTTGATTGTTCTGTCAGGGAAAGCTTGTGAAATGAAATAATCCCCTTCTCATTCTTGGCCCCTGACAGTTCTAGGAATTATCCCAACCCCTGAGCCAATGTCAGGGGTGCAAGGGGAGAAGAGATGAGGTGAGGAAAAACCCATTGTACAAGCAGAAGTCTTTGTGTGAGGTCCTGCTGATGGAACTTATTAGTTGAATCACTTGACGCAAAGCATAAATTAATAACGCAGAGTCTTCTTCAGTAAAAGAATAAAAGCTTTACTGAGTTTAAAGTAAACTTGTTTGCAAATAACAGCATAGTGAACAGAAGGTTAAACTAGCTTCATAGCATACACAGAGTTACTGAGTCACACAGAGTCTCCATTGAGCACAGGCTCCACCACACAGACACACACACACACAGAGAGAGAGAGAGAGAGAGAGAGAGAGAGAGAGAGAAAGAGAGAGAGAGAGAGAGAGAGAAATTGAGTCTGCCTGCAAGCAGATACAATACAGTGGTACCTCTAGTTACGAACTTCATTCGTTCCGGAGGTCCGTTCTTAACCTGAAACTGTTCTTAACAAGAGGTGTGCTTTCGCTAATGGGGCCTCTTGCTGTCGCTGCGCTGCCGGCACACGATTTCCGTACTCATCCTGGGGCAAAGTCCTCAACTCAAGGTAATTCTTCCAGGTTAGTGGAGTTTGTAACCTGAAGCGTTTGTAAGCTGAGGCGCTTGTAACTCGAGGTACTTGAGTCATCCTCAAGATACGTCAGAGTGATTCAGCATGCTGAATGATTCTGCAGCTTTTCAGCATTCCACAACATTTCTAGACTCCTTTACTGCTTCCGCTCTCAAATAGCTTTCTCACATGACATCACTCCCTTAAAATCCAGCCCCATCTCCCACAGCATCACTTCCAGCAAGGAGAAGGTCTCTTTCTCCTTTAAAGGAATGACAAACACAGCTTTGTTTTCCCACTGGGAATGCCCAGTCCACAGTTGGAAAAACAGCCATAGCATTAAGACAATCACAGCTTCACACACAGCAGACTGCAAATCGGGCTGTACAAATGTCAGTCCTGGCTGCTCAGCCCTTGCACATGGGTGCTCACTTATGCAGAATGCACAAGACACCTTCCCAAACTGATAAATTGTACTGAAGTTGGTATAAAGGACTTTCCCTCCCTTACGGCATGCTTTATTTCTCAGCAGAAGGAATGTGTCTTGAATTAGAGAACATAATGATCTGAAGAATAATGGAAAACGGGGGGGGGGGGGGGATTTGAGGCATGCAAGGGCAAGATCAATCAATGGAAGCAATCGATATATCTCATTAAGAGCAGAAATATGATGATAAAATTAGCCAAGGTGGCCAGGTTCATGTCAAGAAGTGATACATTAATTGCATGGTAAAGATATTCTCAGAGGAAAGAAGAAATCTGAAACATTAATAAGTGGTGGATAATTAAAGGAACAGGTTAGACAATGATCAGAAACAGAGACAGCCCATCAGAATACAATGGAGAACAAAACAGTTCTGATGGTGATCAGACTAGCTCAGAAGGGGGCGGGGGCAGATAATTTTAAAGTTCTTGTGATTGACAACCTGAGTGGAAATATGAATAATGTGATGGCAAAAATATATGTGCCATTAATTTCCTTTGCTTATTCAGGACTTTGATTGGAGAGGTTTGGAAGTATTCACTGGAATGAATAAAACCAACTACCAAAGTTTATGCAGAGATGCAACACGTATCCATAGTTTTCGTGAGTGAACTTTGCTTATTCACAGGTTCAGATAAGTGTTCATAATATGGACGTTTTAAAATCTCTATGAAGGATCCTTTTTTTTTATAAAAAGAGGGGGCTTGAAGGGGATATGGAAGAGGAAGGCTAGGCCCATTCTTTAGCCACTGGACTGCTGTGGTGGGGATATCAAACATCTGAACTCTGGGAATTCCAATTATTGAGACATTCTAAGATACATTAGTAGTTCCAACCATTGCTCCTTCCATAATCATGAGAGATTTTGCCCAGTTGGTATGATACTGAATTTTTGATTCCATCAAAATCAAGTTCCCTACAGTGTCAATGGAACTAAGATTTTGATTTGAATCCAGACTGAGCCTCCTAATTAAAAATGCAGCATATTTCTTCGAGGTTGATAGATCATTTCAGGACTTACAAATGATGTGGCTGGTTGATGTATTGCCACTACTTAAGAGGCCGTTTCCCAGATGACTGGTAAACACTTTCATTAATTCCTACCTATTTAATTCATAAGCGGTAGCAATCATTGAAGTGTCTTTTAGGAGAGTAACACAGAGAAATTAATTTTAACATCCTGTCACTGCAGTACAAAAAGATGAGCAAGAAGGTATTGTGGGAAATGGTGAGGTGCTGAATTGGAAACCTTTCATCATCTCATCTGAGAAATCAGAGGGGGGGGGAGATAGGAGAATCTATTTTGTAATGCACCTGTGGAGGTAAAGCCTATGACACTGACTGACTTAATGTTCATGGACATTTCAACTGCTCACAGAACATTTGTCGGAATGTTTGAAGTCCAACTTCTGTGAGAAAGGGAGTTGTCAGTCTGGCTAGAAATAAAACATGTCATAGAGATATTAGTAGCTTTAGGGGCAAACCCAAAGAATGGAATAGTTCTTAGATGGGATAGAAGCTAAACGTTAAGCAGCCTAGTGGCAGTGTGGCTGAAATAAGTGTATAGAATTGGTAATGGATTACAAAAAATGAACTTGATGGAAAGTTAGGCAAACAGAACAGGGAGGTGCAGAAACAGGCTAATAAGGGAGGCAGCGCTGAAGAAACTACAAACTACTTAGGATCATGAGGTGCTATATCTTGAGGGAAGGGATGCTGGGAAAGTTGACAGTATAAGGCTGGATCTAGACATATCAAAGGAGTGTTTCAGTTTAAAGCGTTGTAAATTTAAGCAGGGAAAACAGGTAGAGAAAAATGGGACTCCTCATCGCCATCCAATGGCACAATGTTACATCATACATCCAGCGCATATAAATCACTTTTTCTTTACCAGTCTAGCTGAGTTCTTGGTGGTAAAATGAGGTTGGGCAAAGCAGGTGGTACGTAGATCTGGAGTTGAAGAAAGGAGGAGCCAAGGAAAAAGTAGGCAGCCCATCAGACAGGGCCTAGAAATAGGAAGAGTTGTGCTTGACAGACAGTAATAAAGTGATCAGACAAGAGAGGTTTGAAAACCTGGAGAAGAACAAGAAACTATGCTTGCAATAGCTGACAGCTCTCCCTACCAGCACAAGACTATGTTACAGGATCATATCCAGCACTGAAATGCCATTGTTTCTGCTCAGATCCTTTGTAGTGTTTCTTTATATTTAAGGAGTTGGTTTACATTTATAAATAAGCATAGTATAGTCCTCTGGAGATGTGAGGACTTTAATCATGTGAACAATGGGGATCACATGATTGATTTGGCACCTTTGCCAGACTCCTATATAAAGGGAGCCTAAGGCAACCAGGGACACGGGTGGCGCTGTGGATAAAAGCCTCAGCGCCTAGGGCTTGCCGATCGAAAGGTCGGCGATTCGAATCCCCGCGGCGGGGTGCGCTCCCGTTGCTCGGTCCCAGCACCTGCTAACCTAGCAGTTCGAAAGCACCCCCGGCGTCAAGTAGATAAATAGGGACCACTTACTAGTGGGAAGGTAAACGGCGTTCCGTGTGTGGCTCCGGCTCGCCAGAGCAGCGATGTCACGCTGGCCACGTGACCCAGAAGTGTCTCCGGACAGCACTGGCCCCCAGCCTCTTGAGTGAGATGGGCGCACAACCCTAGAGTCTGTCAAGACTGTACGGGCAGGGGTACCTTTACCTTTAAGGCAACCAGCAGAAGACTCTGCTCAGATCCAGCCCTACCATTCTGCGGTGTGAGAAGAAGAAGAAGAAGAAGAAGAGTTTGGATTTGATATCCCGCTTTATCACTACCCAAAGGAGTCTCAAAGCGGCTAACATTCTCCTTTCCCTCCCCCCGCCCCACAACAAACACTCTGTAAGGCGAGTGGGGCTAAGAGACTTCAGAGAAGTGTGACTAGCCCAAGGTCACCCAGCAGCTGCATGTGGAAGAGCGGGGAATCAAACCCGGTTCACCAGATTACGAGACTACCACTCTTAACCACTACACCACACTGGCTCTGTTCCCCTATGTTGGAGACAGTGTTCCCCTATGTTGGAGGGCAGATATGCATCTTAAGGTGCCTGGGAGGGCATTATCCTGGCACCACAGTTGAAGCAATATTAAACTCTCAATTTACATAAGAACCTGGGGAAAGGCCTGTTGTATCAAACAAAAGGCCCATCTAGTAATGCATCCTGTTTGCACAGGGGTGAACTAGATGCCCATGGGAAACCCACAAGGCAGCTATTCCCAGGTCCATAATCTATGCAGCAGTAGCAGCAACTGGGGACCAATTCTCCTCCAGTTAATCCTCCTTCCCCCAACAGGCTACATATACGTAGCCCGAGACTATGTGTGCACTAAAGTTGCTTCTGCTCTTCCTGCTTCAATTCTCTCCTGGTTCTGGGAGACAGTGGTTGCAGGGAAAGGTGCCTGGCCTGCCTCTTCCTCCAGCTCCGAAGCTTCCCCTGCCTCTGATTCTTGCCTCCTCGGCTGGCACAGGTCCCCACAGACCACTACCCCCATTTCCCGAGTCAGAATATGGCCCCCTTTCCCCCGGTCACACCTGCCAGCTGTCACAAGAGCTGACAGGAGAGTGCTGGGCCCCTGCAGGTCAGGAAAAGGCTGGGGGCTTGAAATGCAATTGACTTTTATTCACAGAAAGTGGGACAGTGAGGTCTCCGCAGCTCAACTCCTTCAGCTGGAGACATTGCTGGAAACCGAACTCTGGTCCTTCCTTTCCTCTCTAGCCTCTCACTCTGGAGCCCTCCTCTTCCCTATACCTCTAGAGAGCTCCTGGGAGCAAGGCTCTTTCTGCTTCTCCTCATCCAGCTAGTCCCTGGCATCAGCATCCTGTCTTTTTTTAGAACACACCGAGTAAGGAAAATATGCATGTATTCCTATTGTACCATCATCTATATAGGTTCCTAA
Organism: Podarcis tiliguerta; assembly: GCF_965153285.1. Classification (NCBI taxonomy): domain Eukaryota; kingdom Metazoa; phylum Chordata; class Lepidosauria; order Squamata; family Lacertidae; genus Podarcis; species Podarcis tiliguerta. Next base: position 81,307,151 of record NC_139539.1, read on the forward strand.
ATGGCTTTAAAGGGAGTTAAGACAAATACACAGAGGATCGATCTACCAGGAGCTATTAACCATGATGCTTGGATGAAGCCTCAAAGTTCAGAAGCAATATACCTGTGAAGGTTATTGCCTTCGTTCCCAACTGTGGGCTTCATGGAAGCACCTGAGCAGCCAGCCTTGGAAAGAGGATGCTAGACTAGACAGACCACAGGTCAATCCAACTGGGCGCTTCTGTTCTGCACTTATGTGCCGAACTGCATTCTCATTGCTCCAAGATATCACCCATTCCCGAGTGGATGCTGTGCCTCAAATTAGCATATGCAAATAAATTTGTTTTCTCATACTGTAATCTTCTGGTTGGGATTTAAATGCTCCAAAGGGGCAGTAAAAACAATATCATAAGTACCAATAAAATTACCATCTCATATGCATTTGGAATATAAACAAGCGCATCATTTTAACTTGGCTTGATTAAACATACTTCCCCTGAATTTTAAACAAGCAATAATAGTGCTTAGCCTGAATCTACCACCTAGTAATATGCTTGCAAAACCTTTTCCTTGTTGTGTGTGTTGTCTAATCAGGACAGATCTGTGACTGGTAAGTACTTTGGTGCGACGGAAAAATCTTTTGTAATCAAAATTAGCTTCTGGTGTTGTAATTGTTATCAAAGGTCTTGTGAGATTTGCGTATGTACATTTTTGAAACCCCTTCGGAACTAAAATATGTCCATACAAGTTTATTTGCATTGGGTGAGAGCCGACAATGCCCACCTGCCCATAAAACATACGCTGGCTTGAACTCTTAGGTTTTCCCTTTCCCCCTGCCCACTCCCTGCACCTTTTGAAAGCTGCTTAACTATCAGCAGCCTTGCCACCATATTGTTACCGGGGGGCCCAATCTTTGCAAGCAGCCCACAAGATTCCAGGGGTCTTGACACTTGACACTTTCCTTTGGAATAAGGCACAGTGGAGTCTGCAGTGCCTTTAATCAATAGCGTTTATTTACACATGTTTACACCTGAGCTTTGATGGAAGGAGTGCAAAACATTATGCCCCAAAAATGTCTCTTGATGCTCTCTTCATAACTTCAGCAAGCTTGAGTTCAGAGCATAAGCGAGAGAAGCTTCCTGGTCTCTGTGTGCAGCCTCTCCCAGCCAGCCCTGCATGGAGTTTTGGAACCTCCCATTTTCTTCCCACAAACCCTTGCATAACCAACCCTTCAGAAATATATTGTTGCACACCACTAGGGGTTCCAGGCATTCACCCAGGGTTCATATTTCCTTTTAGGAATGAGACACAGTGGAGGCTGTGGTGTCTTTATGATATATTGTTTATTCGCATATATACAACTTGTGACTACAAAGGAGGGGCTCACAACATCAATATCCCAAGAGGGTCTTGTTTCTCCCATAGCCACAGCTGGATTCGAACAGATTTCAACCACTGTGCTATCTGACTCTCTCCATCACAAGGCTTTACTTCTCAATGCTAAAATCACTGACTCCTAGAAGTATAGTGTCCAGATCAAGGGGAGTAATAGTACCACTCTATTCTGCCTTGGTCAGGCCACACCTGGAATATTGTGTCCTGTTCTGGGTGACACAATTTAAGAAGGATGCTGACAAGGTGAAATGCACAGAGAGGAGGGTGACCAAGATGATCAGAGTTCTGGAACCCATGTCTTATGAGGAATGGTTGAGGGAGCTGGGTATGTTTTTTAAGCCTGGAAAGAGTAGACTGAGAGGAGACATGACAGCAACCTTCAAATATGTCAAGGGCTGTCACATGGAGGGTGGAGCAAGCTTGTTTGATCCTGCTCCAGAGGGTATGGAGCCAATGGCTTCAGGTTATAAGAAAGGAGATTCTGACTAAATGGCAGGAAGTACTTTATGACAGTAAGCACTGTTAAAGAGTGCAACGGTCTCCGTCAGGAGGTTATGAATTCTCATTCCGTGGAGGGTTTTAAGCAGAGGTTGAATGGGCACCTGTAATGGATGCTTTAGCTGAGATTATTGCAAAGGGTTGGAATAGAAGACCCTCAGGGTCTCTTCCAACTCCACAAGTCTCTGATTGGCTTTATCTGCTGAGGGAGGAGGTCCCACACATTTACCGTCTCCCAGGGAGCCTCTTGTGTTCTCCTTAAAAGATAAAAAAAGGTGAAGGACCCCTGGACAGTTAAGTCCAGTCAAAGCCAACTATGGGGTTGCAGCGCTCATCTTGTTTTCAGCTGAGAGAGCTGGCGTTTGTCCACAGACAGCTTTCCAGGTAATGTGGCCAGCAGGATTAAACAGCTTCTGGTGCAACGGAACACTGTGATGAAAAGCAGAGTGCATGGAAACACTGTTTACCTTCCCTCCACAATGGTACCTATTTATCTACTTGCACTGGTGTGCTTTCAAACTGCTAGGTCGGCAGGAGCTAGGACAGAGCAATGGGAGCTCACCTTGTTGTGTGGATTCGAACCACTGACCTTCCAATCAGTAAGCCCAAGAGGCTCAGTGCTGAGGGAGGTGGTCCCACACATTTGCCATCTCCCAGAGAGGCTCTTCTTGTGTTCTCCTTACGCATCAGAAGGAGGCTTTTCAAAGAATTTATTACCTTTCAACACTTGCTGGGCGCAGGGATTAAAGGGGTCTGACACCCAGCTTAATACACCCCCCCCAAAAAAAATCTCATAACCATTTATTTCCCTCTTTAAGAAATCCTTTAACATTCCAGCCAAAGAAAATTTCACATGTAATTCAAACTCTCATGCAGTCAAAATGAAAAGAAGTCTCATGCAATGGATTGTGAATGTTCGATTGTCCTAAATCAAAAATTACTGACCCAGTCCTCCCTCCATCCCACACATTCCCTCCCACACGTTCCTTTCCACACAGATGAATACCCGAGCTGGGCTTCTGTTTGCAGATACCATGTGAAGTCGAAAAGCAACAGTGCGCAGTGTCTTTCATTATAAACCTCTACTGCTGTTCATAATCCTTTAAAAGTGATGTGCCTGCGTGTTTGATGCATTCAGAGTTGTGATTCATTGTGGAAGGTAATTAAAAGAGTTCAGCTCCACTCACTCCATTCCACCCTGCCTCACAGAATCTGCACAATTGGATTTATAGTGGATGATTTAAAGGAGGACAAACTTTGGACAGTACCTTAAATTGCTTGCCAATCCTCTTTGCCTTAAGTGGAGCGGCTTGGAAATTTAGAAAGCCGTGCTCCTGTTAAGGCGGCAAATATTTCATCTGCTTTGCAAGTTAACATTTCAAGCTGGCATTTGAAAATGACAAGATTTAAATGTACCTGAAATGTTTGTACTTAAAAGGCCATGACCATACATCAAAAGGGGAGGAAGAGAGAGGGGCACTTTGCACAGAGACTAAGGGCAAGACTTTGCCCTGCAGTTATATAGTTATTAAGGCATTGTTGTGAATGAGCCTTTCATGCCAAATTAAAATGTCAAGCCCACCCCTCCACACACACACACACACCGTAAAGCAAGGAATCTGTCACTTTGACTCCTAAAACTCCAAAGAACTAGAGTGTGAATTTAATTCAAAGATCTTAAGAAAGCTTATTTATTATCTTGGCAAGATAGAAACTTCAGAGGAAAGATGAAAGGAAAATATTATCCTGTTTGTGAAAAGGATTTTTCTTTTTTCCTCCACTCCCCTTCGACTTAAAATGTCATATGTGTTTACATTCAGGTTTCAAGCTTTTGGCTGAAATCTTATGCAAACTTCCTTGGTGTCGAACCCATTTGATTCAATGGGATGTATTCTTGCATATGGAGCATAGGAATTCACTGCTGGTTTAAATCAGTAAAGCTTTCCTTGATGTACTTATTGCAGAGGTTGAGAGCTTGAAAATTTTACTTGTATAGGTTAAGAGCTAAGACACACTGCGTGGAATTCAACATTAAACTGTGACAAATGTTCTGTCAGGGCAAGTATTTCAGCTTGCCAGAGGAATGATTCCCTCTGTTTTCTCTCTCCCCCCCCCAACACTGTTCTGGGGGTTCTCCTGCCCCGCCACCCAGCCAATTTCAGGATACACAAGGGGAGGAGAATTGGGGAAACCCTATTGACCAAGTAGTAGTTTCTGCACAGGGGTTCTGTTGATGGGGCTTGTTGGGTAAATCACGACCTGTTGTTGGCATCTGTCTTGAGAGACAATGGAGTGCACCTCCGGGGGTGAAGTCAAATTGCTGTGTTAGCAGCACCAAAGTGACTCCCTGGGGTGCAAGTCCCGGCAGTGTGTATGGAGGTTCTGGGCTGCCTAAACGACAAGACCCCCCCCCCCCCAGCCTCACTGATGTGGTACAAAGGAAAGCAGAGCAACATGTTTTGCTTGGCTGCAGGAGTTGTCAGAAGGAGGCATACAAGGCGTCATCCAACCATTTTAGGGACTCCATTCCAGATTTGTGTAGCATTTACTCCTTCGCTTTTTCTTGTCCAGAAGACATCCTGCAAGGTAGCATGGGTATAGGATCAGAATTTTCTCTTTTAAAAATATAATTTTATTTATGATTTTCATTTTACAAAGAACAAATAAACACAAAAAGAACAAATTATTATATATGTCATGTTTCAACTTCCCTCCCCTGCTTTCTGCAGTTCTTTATGGTTATAATACTTTACTATATTTCCAAATCGAACCAAATTATTATTTATCCCATATAATCAATATATATTTTATACCACTGCATGTTTTTACATTAATTCTGATAATGATTTAACCTGTTTACAAAAATTTTGCAAATATTCAATAAATGATTTCCACTCAGTATTAAAACCTTTACAGTGGTACCTTGGGTTAAGTACTTAATTCGTTCTGGAGGTCCGTTCTTAACCTGAAACTGTTCTTAACCTGAGGTACCACTTTAGCTAATGGGGCCTCCTGCTGCTGCTGTGCCGTCACTGCACGATTTCTTTTCTCATCCTGTAGCAAAGTTCTTAACCCGAGGTAATATTTCTGGGTTAGGGGAGTCTGTAACCTGAAGCATATGTAACCTGAAGTGTATGTAACCTGAAGTGTATGTAACCTGAGGTACCACTGTCTTGGTTTCCCATTCTTCCAGTAAGTTTCACAATTTCTGCATACTCCAAGACTTTTTGTAGTCACTCTTCTTTATTCAAGACATTGTCTTCTTTCCATCTAGGATCAGAGTTTTCCTGACCACTTGCTTTATATTTTGATTCAGGCATCTTAAAGTAATGGGAAATTAAAGAAAATTCATAAGGGGAAACTTTAACAGTGAATAATACATTTTGATTATCAAACTTTAGATTATCTCGGACTCTAGTTGCTTCCTGACAATATGTGTATTGAGCATTCATCCTGATTTGTTTGCACAGACTTTGCTGGGAGGTTAGACAACGTCAGCATCCAGTCTGATTTGCTTGCAGGGAGGTTATACAATGTTGCATTGAGCTATCCCACACTTACCAGTGCATTTTCCTGTGACTTTCCTTATCACAAAAAGCCATTGGGGTGGGGAAGAAGATTTGTTACACACAAGTGACAAATCAGATTTAATTGCTGATATGTAATTGCACCCCACCCCAAAATAGCAACAGGTTGGAAAACCTTCAGTATGCCAAAACATCAAATATCTCAAACATGCACCTGCAGTCATATAAACTTTTGCATACATTGGGTAAACAATTAATTGATTAAAAAGGCACAAGTAATCAGCTTAACTATGTTTTGTATGTGTGACAGCCCTACAAACCAGCTTCCTATATTACCTCTGAGAGCTGGTGTGGTGTAGTGGTAAAGAGCAGTGGACTCGTAATCTGGTGAACCGGGTTTGTGTCCCTGCTCCTCCACATGCAGCTGCTTGGGCTAGTCACACTTTTCTGAAGTCTCTCAGCCTCACTCACCTCACAGGGTGTTTGTTGTGGGGGAGGAAGGAAAAGGAGATTGTTAGCCACTTTGAGACTCCTTAGGGTAGTGAGAAAGTGGGATATCAAATCAAACTCTTCTTCTTCTCTTGCCACAGATATACTTCTAGAATCCAAAACTTCACTTAAAAAATGCTCAGAAGTTGCCTGTTACTTACTGGTGTCACCCTGGAGTGAATAATAGGAACATTTCATAGAATCATAGAATAGAATCATAGAATCATAGAGTTGGAATAGACCACAAGGGCCATCGAGTCCAACCCCCTGCCATGCAGGAAACACCATCAGAGCACTCCTGACATATGGTTGTCAAGCCTCTGCTTAAAGACCTCCAAAGAAGGAGACTCCACCACACTTCTTGGCAGCAAATTCCACTGTCGAACAGCTCTTACTGTCAGGAAGTTCTTCCTAATGTTTAGGTGGAATCTTCTTTCTTGTAGTTTGGATCCATTGCTCCGTGTCCGCTTCTCTGGAGCAGCAGAAAACAACCTTTCTCCCTCCTCTATATGACATCCTTTTATATATTTGAACATGGCTATCATATCACCCCTTAACCTCCTCTTCTCCAGGCTAAACATGCCCAGCTCCCTTAGCCGTTCCTCATAAGGCATCGTTTCCAGACCTTTGACCATTTTGGTTGCCCTCCTCTGGACACGTTCTAGTTTGTCAGTGTCCTTCTTGAACTGTGGTGCCCAGAACTGGACACAGTACTCCAGGTGAGGTCTGACCAGAGCAGAATACAGTGGCACTATTACTTCCCTTGATCTAGATGCTATACTCCTATTGATGCAGCCCAGAAGTGCATTGGCTTTTTTAGCTGCCGCGTCACACTGTTCATACTAGAAGTTGGATCAATCCTCATTTTGGCAATAGAGCTCAAAACCATTTGAGTCGGGAATCTCTGAGCTTCTGCACCTGTGTTGGCCTGAGATTTTTAAGATAGATTGAGAGCATCTCGTTGGAGGCACCAGCCATGCATCAAGGCTGAGTGACAAAGGATCAGCAACAGGTGTGCCTGGTGGCTATCCCATAGCTGAGAAAGTTATTATATTTAAACTAATTACCCAAATACCCACACACATATCGCATATTGGACATTGCTATGGTTTCAGTGTTCTGTGGCATCTTGCTCCTCTTGCTGCTTGTTCACAGTCTCTTGGACAGATAAGACAGTTACATGAAGCAGATTTTCTTATAATTGCATTGATCACAGAAACAACACCTTTCGCCTTTCTTGGTGTCAGTAGTGACAGGGCAATCCAGCTATCCCGGTCAAGCTGAATATGTGTCTAGACTCAGCCCAAGGTTTTATAAACTCTAGACAATGCTACTAGGTAAAGGGGTAAAGGGGACCCCTTACCATAGGTCCAGTTGTGACCGACTCTGGGGTTGCGGCGCTCATCTCACTTTATTGGCCGAGGGAGCCGGCATACAGCTTCCGGGTCATGTGGCCAGCATGACTAAGCCGCTTCTGGCGAACCAGAGCAGCGCACGGAAACGCCGTTTACCTTCCCACCCGCGACAGGGTGAGCTCCTGTTGCCCGGTCCCTGCTCCTGCCAACCTAGCAGTTCGAAAGCACGTCAAAGTGCAAGTAGATAAATAGGTACCCCTCTGGTGGGAAGGTAAACTGCGTTTCTGTGCACTGCTCTGGTTTTGCCAAAAGCGACTTAGTCATGCTGGCCACATGACCCGGAAGCTGTACGCCGGCTCCCTCGGCCAATAAAGCGAGATGAGCGCCGCAACCCCAGAGTCAGTCACGACTGGACCTAATGGTCAGGGGTTCCTTTACCTTTACCACCCTGAATTGACCACTTTTTGCCTATCTGTAGGGTTGCCATATATCTGGAATTTTCCATACACATTTGGAATACGGCAGCTACATGCAGTGACTTTGTTGTCCAGATTTTCACTTTTTGAAATATGGCAACCCTACTATCTGGAAATTCTCTGGTCACAGGTGTCCATGCCATCTTTTTGTTGTTGCTGTTTAGTTGTTTTGTCGTGTCCAACTCTTCGTGACCCCATAGAGCAGAACACGCCAGGCACTCCTGTCTTCTACTGCCTCCTGCAGTTTTGTCAGTCTCATGTTAGTAGCTTCGAGAACACTGTCTAACCATCTTGTCCTCTGTCGTCCCCTTCTCCTTGTGCCCTCAATCTTTCCCAACATCAAGGTCTTTTCCAGGGAGTCTTCTCTTCTCATGAGGTGGCCAAAGTACTGGAGCCTCAGCTTCACAATCTGTCCTTCCAGTGAGCACTCAGAGCTGATTTCCTTAAGAATGGATAGGTTTGATCTTTTTGCAGTCCATGGGACTCTCAAGAGCTTCCATCACCATAATTCAAAAGCATCAATTCTTCGGCGATCAGCCTTCTTTATGGTCCAGCTCTCACTTCCATACATCACTGCTGGGGAAACCATAGTTTTAACTATATGGACCTTTGTTGGCAAGGTGATGTCTCTGCTTTTTAAGTATTCTTATATAAAAAAATAATGATCTCTGATATGGAATTCTCATCGGAGATTGCTGCATCATTATGCACTGAAGAAAGGAGATTGGCTTTGCTTCCTTTCTTTGGGACAGAAATTATAAGTGTGTAATCTTCTTGAAAACCAATAAACTGTGGTGCTTCTGGTTTTGTGGACAAGGAAATAATGGAATTTCTGGTCTGCGTTTTGTCAATGTGCCTACCAGAATCAGGTATTTTTTTGATGTGCCAAGCAGAGTCAGATGTTTATTCAAGAGCAATGGTTCATAGTTCAATGGTGCTTATCCCCAGAAAATGCGAAACCAGATTTGTTTTTTGTTTTGTGACAACTCTCTGCCCCCCCCCAGCCAATCATATAATTCTTTCAAAAGTAAACATTTCTTGTTTTTGTTTTGTTTTTTGTAACTATAATACCCTTTGTACTTTCAAGTCTAGAATATGTTCAAAGCACATCACTTTAAGAGGCTGACAGATGGGGAAAACATCTTTCATACAAGAAATAGCCGAGAGCTATTTTTTAGTTGGTATGTTATAAAGAGTAATATAAACTCATAAACCATGTTTCAAAGTTGAAGAATTGTAGAAAACATATATGCTGTACAAAAATGTACAGTAAGAATAAAAGGGGGCATCACTGTAAGATTTTGGGCCAGTTACTCAGGTGGGATATAAATGAAATAAGGTAAAACTAACTAATGAAATAAATAAAAACAGTGGGGTAGGGTGTGTAGAACAAGATACATATATATATACATATATATAAAGAGATTTGTGTAAACTTCGCAACTCCATTTTTTAAAAAAAGAAATTCAGTGAAGGATTCAGAGCAGCTAGAACTTATTGCTGAGTCTTGATTATTTAATTTTTATACTGCTTAATATATTAAAACTGTTTCTAAGTGGTGTGCAAAAAACCGAAGCAACAACAGACAACCTAAACAAAATATTACAAAAATATAGTTACATGGGAAAATGTTACATCAATACAAAGTTACACACCCACACCCACATGCACATTTTCCTTCTGATATGTCCTCACTCTCAGCCTCCAGGTATAATAATAATAATAATAATAATAATAATAATAATAATAATTTATTTATACCACACCCATTTGGCTGGGTTTCCCCAGCCACTCTAGGTGGCTCCCAACAGAATATTAAAAACACGATAAAACATCAAACATTAAACACTTCCCTAAACAGGGCTGCCTTCAGATGTCTTCTAAAAGTCAGATAGTTGTTTATTTCCTTGACATCTGATGGGAGGGCGTTCCACAGGGCGGGCGCCATTACCGAGAAGGCCCTCTGCCTGGTTCCCAGCTTACCCATAAAAGTCTCACAATGAGAAAAGTTCCTAGAAACAGTGGACATCACCCTTGACTCACTCTAGACTGGCTATTTATGGGCAGATGGACACCAAGGTGGGTGGCTCCCGCCACTGCCCATCCACGGCCCTCATATTGTCACCGCTCTGCCCCACCCGAGCACCAATCAGATAAGAGGCACCAAAAGTGGGGTGTCCCTGTGGCACTGCCATGCCATGCCCAGCTTAAGAATGTTTTCCCAATGAAATCTTAAGAGCTCAGTTATTAAGCTCTTAGTTAGTGCTGAGCCATGGATGAATTATATCCACCATTATTATTTTTTAAAAGGTATTTCCAACACTTTGGCTACATTTGCATTAAAGAGGTAAGAGTCAAGTTCTTCTTTTCGAAGGGAATGATATTTAATTGGAATCAATTCTTTAGATCTGTTGTAAGGTACAGATCGTCAGCATTCTCCTTAATTACTCAGGCATTAGGGAAAAATCATTGAACAGTGATGCCTGTACTGTCCCCCAGAGAATAATAAAATAAAACAAGTAGGACAGTTTTGTTAATAAAAGTGTCAACTCTTATTAAGCTGGCCTTCACTATAGAGAGCAACTGCATGTTATCAATTTTTATTGTAGCTACAATATATATTTTATGGGCTCAGATATTGTTCTCCTGTGTGTTCTGGCTGTGCTCTGAGAACCATACCAAGTCAGATTATAAATACTTTATTTATTGTCTTTTCTTTGTAGACTTCATATCTTTAGAATACAGAGATTAAAAAAGACAATTGACTTAAGCAGCATAGCTGCCTATTCTTCAGAAGGGGGCAAGATACACAAACACACACACACAAACTTGAGATGGCTTAAATACATGCTTGCAACAAAGCCGAGGAACAAAACCAAGAGGAAAATGTCACATTTTGACACTTTTGAAAATAAAAATTGGTTGAAAGGGGCCAAATCGGTGATGTTCTATGTATGATTGAGCATGATCCTGCCCAAGTTAAGCACTTGTACAATACAATTTGGAATCCACTTACCTGGGAGTAAAGCCCATTTAATTCAGAGGGAAGACATGCACTGTTAAGTAAAGGTAAAAGTACCCCTGAACGTTAGGTACAGTCGCGGATAACTCTGGGGTTGCGTGCTCATAGGCCAAGGCAGTTGCGCTATAGGCCAAGGGAGCCGGCGTTTGTCCGCAGACAGCTTCCGGGTCATGTGGTGAACCAGAGCAGCGCACATAGGTCCGTCAGATTGTACCCATTAACTTCAAGGGATCTTCAGCTCAATTTCTTCAGCTCATTAACTTCAAGGGATCTTCAGCTCAAAAAACTTAACAAGAGAGAGGGAGGCGAGAGTTGTCCTTGACTGGACCTAACGGTCAGGGTCCCTTTACCTTTACCTAAGTAGCATGTCTGTAGTAACCTCACCACTTGGTAAGCCGGTTAGGCTGTGGTTACTTTCACACAATATGCATAAGGAATGAGAGAGGGAGTGTGAAGGGATGGGTTTTATGTATAAAATAAAATAAATAAAAGGCATGCTCCTGACAGCTCTTATGCCCAAAAAGGTCTGTTTCAAAGTGTGTGGGTAATCCCTACTGGAATGTCACAAACTGGAGTGGAGTGTGAATGAGATATTTACTTCTAAGTCCTGTAGCTTTAGTAATTTCCGCTTCCTGGTGATTAACAAAACCATAATTGAACAGATATTCTTTTTAAATTATTTGTTATTATTTTTCAGTCGCCCCCACCACCCAAAAAGAATAAATTAAAATCTGCAAAAATTGTAGCACAAATAATGCAATCAAGATAAGTGTTTCACATCATTTTTGCACAAAGAAGAATTCAGTCACTCCCGCCCCATTGGCTGCACATAGTAAGGTGGGTTTTTGTGTGTGTTTTAAAAGTTTGGTGTGAAGTACACATTGTCTGGATATTATTCCACTCTTCCATTTAGAAGCACAGAACGGCTAGCAGAAAGTCCAATCAGCCACTCTCCTAGGCTGAAACCTGTTTACCTTTAACTGCAAGGTAGTGCCATATGTACTCTCAACCCTCTGTGGTTTGGGTTTCAGAAAACCTATGTCATTGCCCTATTTATTGTATTTCAAGTCCAAGGATTTCTTTCAAATTCAAAGCTGTTTGAACAGAGTTTGTACCACGGTTGTAATTTCCTCCGCGGCTGGCCTACGCTTTAACCTTTAATAAGTCATAGGGGCGTACTCTAAATTGTGTGCTTTTGAACTTTGGAGGGTAGATATGCTCTTGGGCAGTTTATGTTCTGCACTGTAATGTTTTTCACCGCTGGCAGATATTATAGCTAGTGGTAAAATGCCACTAAAAATCAAAGCGACCTTATTCCCTGCCATCCTGACAATATTTATACTGAGCCAGTTCCTCAACAGCCACAAGCAACAAGGAATATTTGTGCCATGTTCCTGGCTCTCCCTTCCACTTACGGTTTTAAAAGGGTGCTGTGAAGATGTCAAAACTTTAACAAAAAGCATACTGTATTTTGATTACATAACAAAGACTGGGCACTTAATACAGGGGTACGTTGGTTCTGGATTTAATCCGTTCCAGGAGTCTGTTCGACTCTTGGAACCATCTGAAAACCAAGGTGCAGCTTCTGATTGGCTGCAGGAGCTTCCAGCACTCAGTTGGAAGCCGCAGAAGTCACATCGGATGTTCGGCTTCTGAAAAACTTTCGCAAACTGGAACACTCACTTCCGGGTCTGGGCGTTCGGGAGCCAAGCCGTTTGACTACCAAAGTACCACAGTATCTAAAAAAGAGGAGCTCAAAGCAACCCATAGAGCTCACTTCTTGTCTTGCAGAATTTATTTGTAGCAACCTTGGGTTGTGCCCAAAGAAGCATTAAGCTGCAGTCCCATTATCAGCAAAAGAATTTCAAATTGCACAATCGGATTCTCCTACCTCCCCACTCCATGTGGATTGATGTAGGAATGATGGGCTCTAGAAGTTTCCCCAACACCCAGAACTGATTTGGGGAGGGGGCTGTGGACACATGGGAGGCAGGGGCGGCGCTACCTGCCCCGACCCCCAGAGAGGTGCGGGGGTGGGGCTAGTCGCCCACACAGCAAGCGTGGGGGGGGGGGCGCTGTTTGCTGCCCGCACAGTGAGCGTCCTTAGCTGCCTGCTGCCCACACAGCGAGTGTGTGTGGGGGGTGCCACTAGCCACCCACATGGCTAGCATCCCAGGCTGTTTGCCGCCCAGGCAGCAAGCATCGGGACGGGTGCCAGTAGTCGCCTGTGCGGCGAGTGTTCGGGGGGGGGGGCTCTGCTAGCTGCCTGCAGCAATATCATCCCTAGTGGCCTGCTGCCCGCACAGTGAGTGTCCGGGGCTGCTGCCCACGCAGCGAGCGTGGCGGGGGAGGTGGCGTGGCGATGTCACCCGCCCTCACTGCTGACACCCGGTGCGCACCGCACCCCCCGCACCCGCCTTCGTCACTGATGGGAGGAGAGAAGGGAAACTCTCCTTGCATAAGCAGAAATCATTGCACTGACAGGACATGCAACATAGATACCACCCTCTGAATTTCAGCTTTCTGCTTATTTTATTTTAATGTATTTTTATTAAGGATTTTCTTGATTTACAAAAGTATGTGCAATGTCTCTCTCTCGTGTTTTTTCCCCATGTAATATTTTTACAAATCAGTTTCATTTGTTGAGACATTAGGAAGAAAAGGGGGAAAGGATGGGGGTGGGGTCGGGTGACGATCTTTCTATTTCACTTAATATATGTAGGGTTTGGTGTCAGCGTTGCTTGTGCAGGTTCTTTGCTGTTCAATTGTGTTTCTTTGGTGATGAGAGAGGTTGGGGTTGGCCTAGGGTGTGGTTGTTCATTTGTGGTTGGCTGTGGTGGTCTTTGTTTTCATGTGTGAGTGGGGTGGGTGAGTGTTTTGGATCCGGTTAGCCATATTGATATGTATGCTGTTGGTGGATTTTTGTCATTGTCTGCTGTCTACAGTCTGTTTTGATCCAAACTGGTCTTATTGGTCTGTTATTTCTCTGGGTTGGAGACTGGGGAGCATGACGCCTGGACCAGTGTAATAATAATATTTTATATATATAATAAATGTTCATAAATACATACATACACATACATAGATCAGCACAGGAAGACCGCCCTGAAACCATTTTGACTCCCCAACTGACCAAATGTTTTCTCTGCAAGGAGGGAGGGGGTCAGGGAACCTTTCCATTGTCTCAGGAATTGGGAAATTACCATCTCAAAAGAATGGGCAGACTAGCAGGAAAGGCAATCAGATAAGGCATTACCAGGTAACCTGACAGACAGGAAAAACAACAACACTCAAATTTCTGTTGTAGACCACCTTTTCTGTGATGTAGGTATGATGTTGGTGGAGGGTGGTCTTGAGCTCTTACCTAAGAGCAAGTTCCATGGGGTTTAATTTCAAAGAGGCATGCACGATGATTGCACTGTAAATGTGTTTATTAGGCATTACTTTGCTGGATCCCATCAGCCCTAACAAGAGGTTCAGCAAAGCTAACAATTTTGGAGGTTTTAACATAGGGGTCAGCAGACTTTTTCAGCAGAGGGCCAGTTCACAATCCCTCAAACCTTGTGGGGGGGCGGACTATATGTGGGGGGGGATGAATGAATTCCTATGCCCCAAAATAACCCAGAGATGCATTTTAAATAAAAGTACACGTTCTACTCATGTAAAAACACGCTGATTCCCGGACCGTCTGTGGGCCGTATTTAGAAGGCGATTGGGCCGGATCCGGCCCCCAGGCCTTAGTTTGCCTACCTACACAAGCGCTATCTGGTGAAATGCCTCAGTCAGTTAATTGATTTTCGGTATTTACTTTTCCCAGGTTTCTTGCAACAGGCACAGTTTATATAGGCATTTACAGAATCCTTTGTGGGACCATTGAGGCTCCTCTTTGCAAGGAAGAAGCTTAATAGAAATATTCTCAAAGGGAAAATGTCAGAGGAATTAAAAGGCTTCCTTTAAAAAAAGAAATAGGAATTTCGGATCTATTTAAAGCCATGTAAAATCCTAATATAGCAAGGAGAAGAGTTCAGGCTCACACAATACTTTTAAAGCACATTCAATGCACATTTAAAGCACCTGACGTCCCCCATGAATCATGGGAACTTTAGTTTCCCCCCCCCCCAGCAAAGCTACAACTCTCAGAGAAAATCCACATATACACAAAATTAAAATAGCATCTAAAAACAATAAACGTCAATGTTGAAATGAGTCAAAAGCACCACACATGGAAAGAAGATTCCACCTAAACATTAGGAAGAACTTCCTGACAGTAAGAGCTGTTTGACAGTGGAATTTGCTGCCAAGGAGTGTGGTGGAGTCTCCTTCTTTGGAGGTCTTTAAGCAGAGGCTTGACAACCACATGTCAGGAGTGCTCTGATGGTGTTTCCTGTTTGGCAGGGGGTTGGACTCGATGGCCCTTGTGGTCTCTTCCAACTCTATGATTCTATGATTTGTATAATAATAATAATAATAATAATAATAATAATAATAATAATAGAGTCAGAATATTCCAAATGCTTCCAGGAATAGAATCATTTTGGCCTGTTATCTCAAGGCAATCTTCTTGTTGGCATCTGTCTGTCTTGGGAGACAATTAAGTGTGATTTTAGGGTGAAGTCAAACATATAGAGAATCACAGTGCTTGCAATGGCTACAGAGACTGGTAACTCATAACTGCTGCCTCTTTCTTTTCTTTTCTTTTCTTTCTTTCTTTCTTTCTTTCTTTCTTTCTTTCTTTCTTTTTTCTTTTTTTCTGTTTTCTTTTTGCTGTGTTAGCAGCACCAAAGTTACCATTCTGGGGCACAAGTCTGGCTAGGTTAAATGGAGGTCCTGAGCTGCCCAGACGATGAGACCCCTTCTCAGCCTTGCTGAGGAAATCAGAGTAATGCATTTGGCACCAGCTTGGCTGCAGCAGTTGCTGGAAAGATGCATACAAGATGCCATCCAACTGTCTTAGGGACTCCATTCCAGATTTGTTAGGGTTTACACCTTAGCCTTTTCTTCTCCTGAAGATCTCCTACATGGCAGCAGTTACAGATTTTTCCACAGGGTTTACTCCCAAAGTCTTTCTCACAAATGAGTATAGTCACAAGGCAGCAGAGGTTTGGGATCAGGGTTTCCCTTCTTTAAGATGGGCTTTCTCAGATTGATGAGTCCCACCAGCCCTTCATTTAGAATCATAGAATCATAGAGTTGGAAGAGACCACAAGGGCCATCAAGTCCAACCCCCTGCCAAGCAGGAAACACCATCAGAGCACTCCTGACATATGGTTGTCAAGCCTCCGCTTAAAGACCTCCAAAGAAGGAGACTCCACCACACTCCTTGGCAGCAAATTCCACTGTCGAACAGCTCTTACTGTCAGGAAGTTCTTCCTAATGTTTAGGTGGAATCTTCTTTCTTGTAGTTTGGATCCATTTCCTTCAGCCCAGTATACCTGAAGGAGCGTCTGCACCCCCATCGTTCAGCCCGGACACTGAGGTCCAGTTACCTAAATGCGAGGTTACAGGGAACCAGGCAGAGGGCCTTCTCAGTGGTGGCACCCCCCTGTGGAATGCTCTCCCATCAGATGCGCCTGGGCTGGGCTGGAATTGCATGTCTGACCCCCCTCCCATGCCCCAAAGCCCAACACTTATGGTGTAGGATAGTCAGTCAGAAGCTTCTTAAACTTCCTGTTCTACTTTTGACAGAGCCAAAAGAAATTAAAAAAGGCAGAAGTGGTCAAGGCCTTGTGGAAGAAAAGGCTGCCAGTGTTCTCTTTTGCTCAAGCCCTTTCCCCCTCCTTCCAGCCTGAATGATTCCATTATTTTGCTTCGTTGTAAAGTCGACAGGAGTTTGACATAATACTTATTTGAGGCAAGAAGAGCAGATCCAAGGTCTTCCAATAAAATGAAATAAAATACTGTTTCCCATTCCTTGCTAACCTGGAGCTCAATAGCAGTCAGAGGTTGCCTTCAGGTGGTGCCATTATTATTAGACAGTTAATGGTAATTCTCATCACTAAACCATGTAGCAAACTGCTTTCAATTACAATTCTCCTTCCTGTAAGAAGGTCATTGATATGCTGACAAAGCTACTGAATAATTTGCCACTCTCAAGAAGGTGGGAAGAGAAAGTGTGGAAAAATGACCTCTGAGGGCCAAGGCACAGCTCATTATGGTGGTTCCAAGCCGTAATTTACACCCCAGCTGCTTTCAGTATATGAGCCTAAGAATTATAATTATCAGATGGTTCAGAAAGAGGATTCCGTTCTCTTTCAAGTGTTAGGAAGAAATAATAAAAAAGAGAAATAAATAGATTAGAAATTGCCTGAGGCAGAAATGAACTTAGTTTTCAGTGGCAAGGGGCGGGGAGGGAAATAGATTTCCTGTGAAGACTTTGTTCAACTGTTGCTAAGGAAAAAGAATATTGGATTCCCCCCCCCCCCAGCTCTTCTCTGACCATTTGTCATACAAACGGCAAAACTTAGTCCAGAAAGGCAGACACACCATTTCCAAATACAGTGGTACCTCAGGTTACATACGCTTCAGGTTACAGACTCCGCTAACCCAGAAATAGTGCTTCAGGTTAAGAACTTTGCTTCAGGATGAGAACAGAAATCGTCCTCTGGCGGCATGGCAGCAGCAGGAGGCCCCATTAGCTAAAGTGGTGCTTCAGGTTAAGAACAGTTTCAGGTTAAGTACAGACCTCCGGAATGAATTAAGTACTTAACCTGAGGTACCACTGTATGTTGGACACAATCTAGAGAAAGTAGCATGTAAGGCTACATGTGTGAGTGCTCTTTATTTTAGGTATTCGGCCAAGGCAGCCATGGGAGAGAAATGCAGCTGGTCAGTGTATCAAGGTCAGTGCTTGGATAAGGAAATCACAGCAGCAGTGCAAATCCGTGCCCCGCAGACAGAACAGGATGTTACCCTGGTTATAGAGAAGAAATGATAAAGAGGAAACAGAACTGTTTGTTGTTGCACAGTTTTATCAGTCTATGGAACCTAGGTTTTCCATATTAAACAACTAAGAACAAATAAATAAATAAATAAATTGTCCAGTAGCACCTTATAGACCAACTAAGTTTGTTCTGAGTATAAGCTTTCGTGTGCATGCACACTTCTTCAAATACGGTACACTGAAGCAGAAGTCACCAGACCCTTATATATAGTGGGAGGGTGGGGTGGGGTATTTCTCAGAAGGGTAGTAGGAGATGGGTGATTGGCTCAACAGGTAAACCTGTTGACGTACGTTAACGACTGTTAATGACAGCAATTAGTCCTGCAGGAAAAAGCAAGGGAGGGATAGTACAGACCATGGACCAGAGCATGCCAGGCACTCCTGTCTTCCACTGAAGGTTCAAGCAGTCTGGAACCAATGCCTAAGCAACCACTCACATGCTGTAATCAATAAAGTTGTGCCCAAAATTTAATGCCAAAAACCTTAAACTAAAATCTGTGTCTATTGTGTATTTATTTGGGGGTGGTTTTGGGGGTCTTCACATGCAACTGTGGGAAGTTCTTATGTTCTTCCTCAAAGGGTGGTGGTGGGGAGCTCATTCCTCCTCACTAACCACTACTTATAACAGGTACAAAGAGCCCACCACCCAAATTGGAAGGGACACAGGGGCTTCTTATTCTTATTTTATTCTTATTATTCATTTTATTTCCATACCACTTTATATATTTAAGAAAAAATCTCAAAGTTGTTGACAACCGACATTAAAACATCCAGTAAAATAATCCAGAATAAAACATTACTGAAGAAAGTGAGATATTAAGTAACCATTCAAAGCAACGTAATTTACTGGAAGCTAAAGTATTATTATATAGAGATTTCAAAATAAATAATTACAAAGGAGGTCAATTACAAGAACGCACATTTAATGCAGGAAACTTAACCATTTATTTTATCTTAAATGTTTCCTAAAGAAAACCTTACTAAAGGAAGTCAAATATAAAACACACATTGAAAACAGCATAATTTGCAAGAGGATAAAATATTATCAGCAGCATTGAACATATCAGCTGCTGTTGCTTCCAGTTCTGCCAATGGTGGTTCTTGAGGGCTGGACTAAGAGACAGCAAAGATGGTCTAATGTGCATGCACTATGCAACAATGATTCAAATCTGCATTTATTTATTTTTTAAATGTGATTTTGCAGTTAAATATACCATGTATATGCAATTTTAGTGGGGAAATAGTTGTGTGAACTAGAGGTTTGGTGTTGTAAGCCTTACAGTAAGCAAATCAGTGTACTCATCAAACAGAGCTGTGTTTAAATGTTCATGGGGAATGGATGACTAGATAAACAGAATGCATTTATGCCAATGGTATTTGCTATATTCATTCAGTGGTTGCTGAGAAGGAATTCAGAAAAGAAATACTCAGGCTTGAATAAATGTTAGCAGCAGCAAAACTTATAGTGAGGAGATACAAGATCAAAGGGAAACCTCATGAATAAATAATCCCCACAATTGCATCCGCTCGGTGTGATAGCTGTTCTATAATAATAATTATAATTATAATAAGTAATCTAACTTAATCGACAAATAGCTCTATCAGAAAATGGCTGTGAGTTTTACTCAAAGAATGTGGGGCCAGTAGAAATCTAGAAATTTTCCTCTGAAGGAAAATAAGCTTCATTTGTCTACTTCCTTACAAGGAAATCCCACCAAATCCCATGAGATTTCTCCAAAGTAAACATGCCTAGGATTGGGCTGGACATTTCTGTGGTTTTCGATGGCTTGGAGTGGGGTGCGCAAGAGAGAAAAGTAGCTGAATGCCTGTGGAGAGAGGGTTCACTCGAGCATGGAACTGTGACTTTCCTAGATGGGAGATGGGAAAGTGTTTGATTTTGTTCCAGATGTGAGCCATTCCTGGCACTTTTGTGTTTTATGTGATGTTCCTTGACACTAACCACCTCTTGCATCATTGTGTTTGGTTTGATTCTCACCTGTCCAGGACAGGTGAGAATGGAAGTGGGACTGATGGCAGGTACAGAGAGACAGTGGCGTAGCGTAGGTTGTCAGCACCCGGGGCAAGGCAAGTAATTTGCACCCCCTAACCCGTGGATTTACGCCCCCTAACCCGTGGATTTGCGCCCCCCAACCCTAACCCCCAGATGTTGTGCCCGGTGCGGCCGGCCCCCCCTGCACCCCCCACGCTATGCCACTGCAGAGAGATACGGAGGTGGGCAGAAGTAGAGAGAGAGAAGGAAGATGGCTAGTTCCTTCGGGGTTCTTCATCTCTCTCTCACCCCCCCCCCCTGTATTTCAGAAACTGGGGGGTGATGGTCAGCAAACCTCATTGCCAGGTCTGCCCAGAATAAAACATCTATCATACAGTCTGATTGATGATGGGGCTGACCTGCTGTGAATAGGAGAGACCAGGGAAAGTAAGATGGATAGCCCAGCTATGTCTGTCTGCTTGCATGGTACAATAACATTCCAGGTTAGAGGAGTCAGGGGTTCTGCCATTGTCCAGGAAAATTCCACCCCCTCACCAGACAATCAGTCAGCATGATGTAGTGGTTAAGAGCGGTGGACTCATAATCTGGTGAACCGGGTTTGATTCCCTGCTCCTCCACATGCAGCTGCTGGGTGACCTTGGGCTAGTCACACTTCTCTGAAGTCTCCCAGCCCCACTCACCTCACAGAGTGTTTGTTGTGGGGAAGGAAGGGGAAGGAGATTGTTAGCTGCTTTGAGACTCCTTAGGGTAGTGACAAAGTGGGATGTCAAATCCAAACTCTTCTTCTTCATTGAGTTTCATGGGTGGTTGGTGGTGTTGGGCCAGAAAGACAGAAAGACAGTGTTGTTTGTGTATTGTCCATCTTGCTGCATTCCAAACTAAAACTTTTCCCCAGGACACTCCCATTGCAGCCATCTAAGAGAGAGGTTGAAGACTGTAGGTATGTTTTTAAAAATACATTTGTGGTTCTCAATTTCCCCACCCCCCCACCCCAGGAAATGAAAAATATTCACATTTTCATTAATATTCTTTGGTATTATTTCCTGAACTTGTGAAACCCTGTGAGGAAATGTAAGAAACAAAGGCTAAGCCCTTTGAAAACCTTCTTCTGAAATGCTAGTAAGAATAAATTTCCGATATGCAGCTAATTTGAAAACACAAACTGAGCAATACAGCAGACCTGACTTCAAAGTTCATTTCCCTATAAAATATTAAGTCGGATAGCTTTGAAGTATGCATTTTTTTCTGCAAGATTTTGATATTCTAAGATGCTCAGAAGCCTACTAAATTAAAACGACAAGTTTTTTTCATGTAAAATATTAATGATCCAGTAACTTGCAATAAAATATCAAGGTCTGCAACAATAGAAACATTGCATTTTTGTACAGTGCACTATTCAACTCAGATTAGGGTTGGATGTATTTGCCTGTTTCTGGTTTGTGTCGGTTCCACATTTGTTCATAAGTATCCTGCTTCTATCTTAAGCTGTGATATATATTTTTTCTTTAAAAGAGGGGAGGGGACCTGCTGAAATAGAATTTACACATGTAAGAATGGCCACCAACTTAGATGGCCTTATCATGAGTGGACAAAATCATGGGACATAAATTTTCAAGATATGATGGTCATTTTACCTGTAGTATCAAGAGACAGTGTGCTTCTGAATACAAGTTGCTGGTGATCTGAGCGAGCTTTATACAGCACTCATGTCTTGCTTGTGGGCTTCCCATTGACATCTGGTTGGCCACTGAGAGTCCTTTGGTGTGATCCAGCTATATAGTACTACTGTGAGATTTCTGATCATTTAACTGGTCATGTCAGAGAAAATGCCCTACCTAGATCTCTACCCTCTTCCCAACTCCCACCTGCTGTAGCCTTGAAACGGAGTGATGCCTGAGATACAGCATATATGGAGTGATACCTGAGATATATATATCTCATCTCAGAATGATGTGGAATTAGCACACTCTTATTTGCAATTATTATTCTAAAATGGTTCCAAAGATCATAGGGTACCTATTACAAAGCCATTACATGCTATGAGATGATGGGAAGCTATTTCAATGCAAATCTGTGGTGACCTTGTGGCGATGACATAATGATGTGATTACAAAAGGAAGATATAAACCGAAAGCACATCTTGAGTGCACATATGTATCCCACGAGAATAAAAAATATGTTTCTTTTATTCTCTGTCACAAGATGATTTATTAGAGAGGCACTACAGCGCAGGGGGAAAAGAGAACACTTTTCCATTTTAAAGAGGACACAAGTTTTGAAATCGAGTTGCGGAAAGACAGGAGGATTGTCAAGAACGGATGAGCACTCCACTGTGGACAGCAGCGCAGAAGTGACATTTTGATTAAGCAAGCTGCGGAGAGAGGCTAT
Organism: Podarcis tiliguerta; assembly: GCF_965153285.1. NCBI lineage: Eukaryota > Metazoa > Chordata > Lepidosauria > Squamata > Lacertidae > Podarcis > Podarcis tiliguerta. The sequence continues at coordinate 81,329,230 of NC_139539.1, forward strand.
CGTGAAAAGAATGTTCTACATTTATATATGCAACATGCAAAAACCCAAAATGTTCTCCTAAGAGACTGGATCAAGCTGTACGTGGAATGTGAATTGTAGAAATGGTGTTTTCCAAGCTAACCTCTCCATTATAATAGGGATGTGTAGAACGGCCCTGAGGAATTTTCTGCCTTGGGAATTTTGCCTTAGCTACAACATACTTGTTGGTTGCTCTCTCAACAAATGGGATCATCTTAATAGATGGTCCTGGTTGCGGGCAGGCTCTCAGCCTGGTTCCCCCCACCCTGGCGTGGATGGAGCTATCGCCCTCACGCCAGGGTGGCACCACAATCACCCAGGGCTATTGCCCAATCATGTCAAAGGGTGATAGTGGGGGAAAGTATAAAAGCAGCAGCACGATGTGTGCTTGGCTCCTGCTTTGCGCTGCCGGACACCTGTCCACCCTCCCTTTAATATAGATCCTTTGGCCCAGTGGCGTAGCGTGGGTTGTCAGCACCCGGGGCAAGGCAAGTAATTTGTGCCCCCTAACCCGGGGCAAGTCAAGTAATTTGCCCCCCCCCGCTGCACTGTCCCTCCCCCAGATAGTCCCTCGCTCTCTCTCCGCACCGCACCGCACGCCTGGCACCCTCCCCTCCACAGTGGGCGGCGACCCGGCGGCTCGGATCGGATTCGCACAGCAAGCACTGCAGTGAGAGAGAGTGAGTGAGCCAGGTAGGGGCAGAGAGCTGCGAGTGCGAGCGCCCCCCCCATGTTGCGCCCGGTGCGGCCGGCCCCCCCTGCACCCCCCACGCTACGCCACTGCTTTGGCCTTGCTTTGGACTTTGGTTGGTTGCCCAGCTTGAGTTGGGGGCCAGGTAGGAATTTTCCCATTTGGCAAATTGGCACAGGCCACTTGGTTTTTGCCTACCCCTCAGCAATCGTCACAACTTTTAAGGTGGCGGTTAGGCATTGGCTCATTGAAATGTGGGGGAGGGGAGGTGCGGCCATCACCTGCCCCTCCATTTCAAGGGTATTCCATTAAAGGAAGCCAGGGCCTGGTCCCTGTCCAGAGTCCGCTTGAAGGATGAGGGCCATGCCAGGCCTCTGGGAACACCAGGGGAGATGCAGGCGGGTTTCCCCGAAGCAATTTCCCTTTGGGTGGTTTACCCTTACAGACTTCCTGCAAAGCAGGCAGGAGTCAGATATAGTCTTGCCAATGCCTAAGCCAATACCGCTCTCATTCCTGTAATCAATAAAGTTGTGACCAAGTTTTTGCCCAAAAACCTTAAACAAAATATCCGTGTCTGTGTGAATTTATTTACCCTAATGGGGGGTCAGCTTGAGGGTCTTGCCACACAATTAGCAATTGTTGGGTTGAAATAAGCGACAGACGAGTAGTTGTGTCATGTGGGAGGCATCTCCCAGACCAAGTCTCGGAGAGTCCCTTTTATTGTATATTACCCCAGTTGCCTCATATGTGCTTGGTGCTGATTGGTTACACGTGGTGTGCGTACAAGCGTTACAGTGTTGCATACACATAAGAGGGGTTACATGAAGACATTATGCATCATTAGATAGAGGGAACACAGGAACTCAGTAATCTATGATTGATAGGGTGGTACTCAGAGATTATACAGAGTGCACTTAACATTCTTCCAGTCTGCAGTGATAAGGAGAGGATGTATATAGTTAGATAGGAAGGTCATGACATCACTTAGACATTCCAAGCTGGCGGTGCCAGGGTAGCTGAGAAGGGAATGTACAGAAATACAACCTACGCAGGATCTCTAGGAAAGCAACAGGAAAGCAATACAGGAAAGCAATACTCTACATCAATTTGATGGGAAGCCTCAAGAGGGATGGGCAACATGTGGTTCCATCCGCCCCAGCCAACATGGCCAGTGATCAGGTGTCAGGGCCTGGGCAGGTGGAGACCGCCTCTCCAGCCTGAACCTTCCAGAGAAGAGGAAGACAGTATAGATTTACAACAGTGGTTTGTGGGAGGTCAAAGCTCCGAGGCAGATGAGGGGAAAAACTGGGAATTAATGGGAGAGGAGGAGGAGGAGGCAGAGCCGGAGCAGCTGGCTGACACGTTATCTCTAGAAAGCATTCCAGACATATCCCCCTTCTCCCAGAACCCAGCGAGCATTGAAAGTAGGAGAGCCAAGGGCTCAGAGACAGATGGCCCTAAGCGACAACTGTAAGGTAGATGGTGCTGTTGATGAATGAAGAAGTGGAAGAGAAGGGGGGTGGAGATTTACTTGGAACAACACCATTACTCCAAGAGGCTGCATGTTTAAGCCTCTCTCTTTGAATATTGAATAAACAACATTGGTAAGAACTTTCCTTGTCTTATCCATTCCTGGCAACCTGGGGGTGTGTGGATCCTCTGAAGTCTGAAATCTCTGCAATTCTATTATTCTATGTTGTTGGACAACAACTTCTTCATTCCTGATCTGTACTGAGTGAAGCTGATGATGATGATGATGATAATGATAATGATAATGATAATAATAATAATAATAATAATAATAATAATAATAATAATAATAAATCTTATTTATACCCCGCCCTCCCCAGCCAAGGCCAGGCTCAGGGCGGCTAACAACCAATAATAAAAACAAGTTGATTGAAATACAACTTAAAAAACAAGGTTAAATACAACATTAAAGCATTAAAATGATGGGAGTTGGAAACCAGAAAAATCTGGAGGGCTACAGATTCTCCATTCCTGTATTTCAGAGCTCGTATATCTGGATGAATAATGTGCTGGAAAGCTCCAATATGTACACTACTGGCCCAAAGCATCATAATTTTTCATGTCTGATTATCAAATTTATGGAAATAGCATTTTTGTGATTTAATAAGTCAGTTATAGGTTGTTCATTTCACAGTTAGTTGCTTGAAACTCAATCAATAGCTAATAAAAAAAATCTAGCCTGTTTATGGTAGTGTACAGATATCCTGGAAAATGCATTAAGTATTTGGAGGTTTATTACATTGGCTATTAATTGGCACATAATGAGTCAGAGCAATTCACGGGAAACTTAATATAAGGGAATAAACTAATCAGTTATTAAATCACAAATACAGGGAGACAGAATATTACTTTAAATTACGCTACACAATACTGATTCCTGTTGTTTTGTACCTTAATGACTTTGATGGATACCGCAGGAGTTATAATTGCAAGCTTTTTCTTGCCAAAGGATAAAGCAAGTCAGCGCTGCTAAAATGAAACAACAGCTTTTATAGCTGGAATAGCACGGCCCTGTATAATCAGCCTGTTGGGCATTTAAACAGTGTAGAATATCACAGTCTGATACATAGTGTAGGCATTATAAATCCATTTATGTAAGCAAAAAACAAACGACAGGCAGCTGTATCTGCAGTTCATTTATTTTATTTTATTTTGCATTGCTGAATTTTAAAACACAATAAAGCACCACGGGAGATATCACAAGAAAATAACATATTTAAACCCCTGGAGGGCAAATATAAAAGTATTTAAACAATCATTTTTAGGCCACAGGAAAAGAAATGTGTGTTAAATGGAAATCATAGTAATAAATCACCACCATCCCAAACTAAAAACTGTCCCCAAATCAGCATGCTGCAAACTGAATAACTGAAAATGTGTAACTGAGCAGGGGAAAACTTAGATCTAATCGTAAATATTATGCAGAAATAGATGGTAGATTTCTAGTCCGTATCACTTCAAGCTGCAGGTGAGGGAGGTCATATTTTTGAATTTTCCTCAGCTTTTTAAAAAAGGTTTTCTTCTATTTTGTTACCTAGTGCATCAGAGAGGCGTATGTGATGTTAGGGGAGGGGTAGTATATCTGGTGGAAAACTCATTGTGCTCCTTTGGGTCCACCTTTGTGTTAGAATTCCTGCTCCGTGATTGCAGTCATAGGATTGTTGTCTATCACATGACAGTATATGTTTTGACTCCACAGAGTGGGAAGTGACGAAGACAGGATGTTTGTGTTACTGTGTTCCGTGAAGTGGGACTATTGTCCTTTGTTCTTTTTCTCTTTGCTGTCTGATGCTAGAGAGAGAGGGAGCCATGTTGCAGTGCTCCGTGTGTGTTTATATGCAAATAAAGTTGATTAGCCAAAGTGCTGAGTTGCTGAGGTCTGTCACGCAAGGTGCGCAAACTCTGTGGATCCCTTAGTGTGCCGGTGTCAGTCGCTGTGATGTTCAGGCAGAAAAAAGCTTTTGAAGCTCCTGAACGATCGACCATGAAGGAGGGAACATGCCGGTAGGGCATGTGTCTCTGCTAGGGTCCTACTTGAGTGTAGGCTGAGCTCCTGATACTTTGGTGCTCAACCTAGACTCATCTCTCACTTGTGGCTCCCAGAAGTCCGTCCACCTTTTATCTGGTGTACGGCGTTGCAGCCAGTCAGCTGAGCCGCAACAGTTTTCCGGCGTAGGGAGAGGTATGCTGCCTTCGTCCCCACCCACCCCCCACGTCACGGCCAGCCACGTCATCTGTGCTGGAGACAGCCCCAGCCAATCTGCTGACAGGGTGGGTGTGGCCACGGGCCATTTGTGGTGGTTGCGAGGTGAGTGGGGCTGAGAGACTTCAGAGAAGTGTGACTAGCCCAAGGTCACCCAGCAGCTGCATGTGAAGGAGCGGAGATGCGAACCCGGTTCCCCAGATTATGAGACTACTGCTCCTAACCACTACACCACACTGGCTCTCGGGCCTTAGTTTGCATACCCATGCCCTATGAGGACCCCTCGGGGTGGTGTTACTATCTGATGTAAGTTATAGGGCACACCCTATCAGAACTCGTGGACTCCCTGCAGATGGGCAGGAGTCAAGATATAGTGTCATGATTGAGTCAGCTCCCAGGAAAGGTTTGCAGCCAGCTTCCAGGGAAAGGTTAACTGCCAGGCAGGGCAAGCATTGGCTGGTGCCAACTCCACTGCCCCTTGGAATGCAGGTTGCCAAGGGAACAATCTCCAGCACTAGCAGGATCTCAGCCAGGTCTCTCAGGGGGAGGGAAAAGAGAAGATTGACTGTTGTCTCAGGAAGAAGTTGGAGGGAATCCAAAGAGCCCATGGAATTGTAGTTGGGGGAAGGTGTATGACAGGAAACAGAATCAGAATTGTAAGGGTCATAGGTTCCGTTTATGTTGGCGTAAGAGGAAGGACTCCTTAGAAGGTTCATCATGATTAATGAGACTAACAGCATGTTAGAGCCGTCCGGAGAACTCTGTTTTTGCAATAAATCTTCCTTTTTAAATAACCACACTTCACGTGTTAACTAGGACTCCTGACATATAGCTTGGCTTCACCCCAATGCCTAAGCCAAGCCACTCACATCTGTAACCAATAAAGATGTGGCCTATTTGAACCCATAAACCAAAATACTCTGTGTTGGTGTGTTTTATTGTTCTCCTGGGAACTTCGTAGCTCATGTGCTTTGGTATGCAAGCTGTCAGCAATCAACAGCGGCCACATCCCAGGAATGACTCTGACGGGCCAGCTGAAACAGGTGGTGGCGGTTGATGGGTCTCAAACGCTCAGTGAGTTAGGAATTTCCCCTGCATGCAAATACAGGTTTCGGCAGATTGAGTGGGCGAGACCAATAGTGGGTCCCACAGTTAAGAAGCTGGTTTCTGCATGTGCTGTAGAGGGAAGTGAGGGGCAGATGGGGCTCGTCAACCTGGGAAGGTAGCTCATCTGGGAGAAGGAAAACTCTGACCCTAAAGCTCTGCTGCTTTGTGGGATATGTTTGGGGGGAGAAAAGGATAAGAATTAACCCCTATACAAATCCAGAGTGGACTCCCTAAGACAATTGGATGGCACCTTGTACGCCTCCCTCTGGCAATTCCTGCAGCCAACCTGGTGCCAAATGTATTGCTCTGCTTTCCTTTGGACCACATCAGCAAGGCAGCGGGGGGGGGGGTGTTCTTGTCATTTGGGCAGCCCAGGACCTCCAAACACAATGCCCAGGCTTTGCGGGGCGGTCAGTTTGGTGCTGCTAACACAGCAGTTTGGCTTCACCCGTAGAGATGCTCTCTGTGTGTGCAGAATCAACAGCACTAATTATCACTGGACAACTCTAGTGGACAACTCTAGAGAAGCTGTTCTGTAGTTGTGATGCTATTTAAACTTGAGCGGCTGCTTAAAATCTACTATGTACAGATCTGCTTTTAAACATTTCTCCCAGTACGTTTCCGGGCACAATTCAAAGTGTTGGTGCTGATCTTTAAAGCCCCAAACAGCCTCGGCCCAGTATACCTGAAGGAGCGTCTCCACCTCCATCGTTCAGCCTGGACACTGAGATCCAGCTCCGAGGGCCTTCTGGCGGTTCCCTCACTGTGAGAAGTGAAGTTACAGGGAACTAGGCAGAGGGCCTTCTTGGTAGTGGCGCCCGACCTGTGGAACGCCCTCCCATCAGATGTCAAAGACCTTTAGAAGACATCTGAAGGCAGCCCTGTTTAGGGAAGCTTTTAATGTTTGATGTTTTATTGTGTTTTTAATATTCTGTTGGTAGCCACCCAGAGTGACTCGGGAAACCCAGCCACATGGGCAGGGTATAAAAAAATTATTATTATTATTATTATTATTATTATTATTATTATTATTATTATTAAACAGACCTGGATTATGGTGCTAGCTTTCACCTGTATCATAACAGCAATGTTTTCAAAGATAGAAGGGGAAGGGGGGAAGACTGCTTTTAGAGTATTATTATTTTACCATTAAGAGATGTATACATTTTATGAACTAAATAACTACAAAGTAGAATGTGCTGGAGGACTTTTGATCCAATGGATACCATGTAATTCTTGCCAGACCTCTTTCCCTCTGCAGCTCTTCCATTAATGGTGGTGTCTTGGATGAAAAAGCCCTTCACAAGTGCAGTGGATTTCACACCCAAAAATCAGACTTTTGCTTTTTGGGGAATGTCAGGTATTTTTCCCCGTTGTAGATATTGTTATTCATTTTGCATTGTTACATATTTCTACACAGTGATTTTTCTGCTTCAAAGAAATCTGTTGTGTATCATTCCTGAATGGAGGACAAAAATGGAGGCTTAATTTAAGTAGCTGTTGCCTCACTGTGTGTTAATTTTAAGGCATCCTGTTGTGACGGTGATCAATGTGGAACAGTCTATTCTCATTATTTAGAATACACACTCATCAGCAGCTGTGCTTAAAAAGAGATTTTCTACTAGCATATTATTGTCCATAATGAGTTACTCAATGGGAGCTCTGCTATCTTCTTGGCAGAACTTGTTACTGGCAAACAAAATATCAACACCAATCTCCAACTGCCTGGTCCCATGATCTAGCACTGCTTGGTTTTGTATTTGCCTTTATTTATATGAAGGGGGAAATGAAGCAGTATTTTATAAGTGGGTTGTTGTTGTTTTGCAACCTTAGTCACATTTCCACCTAATAAATGCATCTTTGTATCTTTTTGGTGGTGAGAGTTGGAGAAAGTGTAATACAATTCAAAAAAGTGTGAATTTTGGAGCATAGCTGTGTTTTGGTTCACATATTGTTTCTAAAAGTGTGAATTAGGTAGATAAACCAAATTTCTCCCCCATCTCCTAGATTGAAAGGGGATAAGAAGAAGCACCTGTCAACCATTAAAATGAAGCTCAGGTATTCATTTAAAATAAAACTCTCCCTCACGAGAAAGCTTTTCTCAATCACGATTCTCATGAGGTCAACAAAGCGATCGGTTATGCTCTGGCCTATTAGAACCATCAGCAAATACAAGTCAGATGTAATTTTGAAATTCAGAACCGTGAGATTATTTTAGTCAGTTGAGGTACTTGTTCTTGTTATCTGTGGTTTAATCAGAACAGCTCGACATTAAGTGAGATTAAAACCTGAAAAAACTTTAGAATAGCTAGAGAATGGCTCTATCGGGTTCTATGAAGGAAACTTCCATTGACACTCAGTAGCAAACACAGGATTTAAAATCCAGTGTTTGCTACCAAATGTACATAGCAGGTGTGAAGAGTGGGTGGATAAATTGTCTGTGGGGCATGAAAGAACCCTTTCCCTGCCCGCCACTTTGCCCCACATGCCTCAGTTCTCAGACATGTTTCGGACAAATGGGAATAAACAGCCACTGCTTTGGAAAATGACTGCCCTAAAAAAACTATTCCCCTTTTGCCTACCATAGCTCTCCTTTATATGAACCCGTGTTCCCTTCTTTCTGCTGTCTAAAGGGCTAGTTATATTGTCTGGATGATCCTGGATGATTAGCCAAAAATCGTGGACAAGAGCTTCCATTCACATCAACTCTTTGAATCCATCTAGCTTTTGAAATATGTGTGTTTTCAATTGGCACCAGGTCCTCTTCCTCTGACAGGTTTTCAGGATATTAAGGATAGTAGCAGCAAGTGGGGCCAACTCCAAAGGAGAATGTAAAGTAGTAGTAGTAATATTATTATTATTATTATTATTATTATTATTATTATTATTATTATTAAATGAAATACCCTATCACACTATTTTCTGCCCGTGCCCTGCACTTTACACTTCTATTTGAACTCTGCACCACTCAGTGAATCCTAATTCAAAAGTACAGCTATTCAAAGAGGTCCTTCCCACACATCTCTGGGCATAGCATGCAGAATTTTGGAATCTGGACTGCCAGCTTTTCAGCTCCTGTTGTGAAGGGTTCCCTGCCCTCATGTCCCTATGAGAGCAATTCTAGGCAACAATTGCCTTTTTGCCCACCGTTGCTCTCCTTTATAGGAAAACATAAAGATGCTTGAAGAACAGTCCTACCTTACCAATGGCGGTGGACCTTGGTGTCTCAAATTTCAGCAGCGGCCTGTGCGATGGCAAATTTCAGCGCCCACACCTCTTACCTCCTATTTTGCATCATAGTTGTGGCAGTGTGAGGAGAGATAGATAAACTTTATTCGCATTAGCCAACGGCCAAAGCAACATAAAACAAGCAATATATACAATTAAAAAGACAATGGGTAAAAAGGACAATCAAATGACCAAGATTATCGTTCAGATAGTGACCCTTAATCTCATTGCACCCTCGATAAACCTAGCAACTTTTGCTGTTGTCTGATCATTTTGATCTCATAAAGGAAAGAACAATGTGGCCACAGATGGGATGGTAAGTAAGTAAGTAAGAGTGGGGTGATGATCTCATTCCTCAGATCTTTATAAAGGGGACAGTACAGGAGAACATGAGCCACTGTTTCCAGATTGCCATCTCCACAGGGGCAGAGGCGGTGTGAGGATAAAAAGACTAAAACCTTTAGCAAACTTAAAATGTTACTACAAAAAGTAGGGTGGTGCAGAAGGTGGTTCAGCTTAAAACTCAAGTGTGTGACGCCTGTATATAGACTGTACCCTACTACTTGCACCCCTCACCTAGGGAAGCCTATCCCAGGCAGGTAAAAAAGTAAAAGACCCCTGGACAGTTAAGTCCAGTCAAAGGTGACTATGGGGTTGCGGCGCTCATCTCGCTTTCAGGCCAAGGGAGCCAGTGTTTGTCCGCATACAGTTTTCCAGATCATGTGGCCAGCATGACTAAACCGCTTCTGGCGCAACGGAACATCATTATGGAAACCAGAGTGCACGAAAACGCTGCTTACCTTCCCACCACAGTGGTACCTATTTATCTACTTGCATTGTTGTGCTTTCAGACTGCTAGGTTGGCAGGAGCTGGGGCAGAGCAACAGGAGCTCACCCCGTCGTGGCGATTTAAACCGCTGACCTTCTGATCGGCAAGCCCAAGAGGCTCAGTAGCCACCCGCTGTACAGGAGGCCTACATTAGTGATGGTAATCTGAAAGGGAATCTATGAACACAGTGTTACTAATTGTCCAGTGATCCAGTTTAGTATGTGTAATCTCCATATTTTCATGCATTCCTAATTTCTGGTTGTCTTGCTGGAACACTCACAGCCTCTGGATTAGTCTTAGCCAACCTGAAGCCTGCTAATCGGACTCAACAGCCCCAGCCAGCATGGCTGAATAGTCAGGACTCCGGAGGGTTGGAATTTGTAGCAACCTTTGGAAGGCAACAGGTTGAAGAAGGTTGCTCTAGATGGAAATGATGTCTGTGTCAGCTCTCTCCCCCTCCCAGCAACAGAATTCATTAAGATAATAAAACATTAATCATATATAAAGGTAAGCGGACCCCTTGACCATTAGGTCCAGTCATGGCCAACTCTGGGGTTGCGGCGCTCATCTTGCTTTATTGGCCAAGGGAGCTGGCGTATAGCTTCTGGGTCATGTGGCCAGCATGACTAAGCCGCTTCTGGTGAACCAGAGCAGCGCACGGAAACACTGTTTACCTTCCCGCTGGAGCGGTACCTATTTATCTACTTGCACTTTGACATGCTTTCGAACTGCTAGGTGTGCAGGAGCTGGGACTGAGCAACGGGAGCTCACCCCGTTGCGGGGATTCGAACCGCCGACCTTCTGATCTGCAAGTCCTAGGCTCTGTGATTTAACCCACAGCGCCACCCGCGTCCCATTAATCATATATAGATAGCATGTAATGGCAACGAGCGAGCTCTCTTGCTATCTCTTTGATTCCGCTGTTTGTGACATTCCCCCACTGGTTTGCAAAGGATTCTGCCTGCCAAGGAAAAACTGGCAGTGAGGTTGCTGTTCTTTGCCCTCTCTTTTGGTGCTGCAAAAGGAGTGTTGGTTAATTCATTAAATTAATTTCCCGTATCTTGCAGGAGATGAGCGTGCTACTCATATGCTTTCTTCTGCAATGGAATAACTATTGAGAATTGTTGTGGTGTTTTTTTTTAAAAATAAAAAATCCTGGAACTGTTTATGGGCTAAAGAAGAATTAATATTATTGCAATTGTTCTGTGAAACATGGTGGGATCAGCTTCATTACCAGCTTCGTAATTGCACCCAAGACCCTTTGTGTAGAGATGTTTTCACGCTGGGGCAGTTTCCATTGTTATGGATTTATTAATTTATTCCTCGGTTTATTTTCAGGGCAAAGCACTAAACCTATTGAACCATAAGCCTTAGGTGAATAGATTGCTTTCTGCTTGCGGTATTTACTGCTCGAGTAAATTAGGTGTACATAATAACCAGCTGTCGACCTCCAGATGCAATGCAGCCAAGCTGCATAAATTCCCTTCCTCCCTGACATGATGACTTCCCCTTGTGAAGAACTTGGTGGGCTGCTATAAATAACACCCTGCTGCGTATCCTAATTTCACGTCTGCTTTGTTTTTATTTTATATTTTTAATCATTCAACAAAAAACCTATTTTAGAAACAGAAGGTGACTGGGCTGAATGTGTCTGTGATATGCTTTCCAAGGTTTCCGGATGTATTCAGCTGGGAATGTGGTATCTGAAGTGCACTGAGATATCTCGAGAAAAAGGGCAGTGAGAAGCTTCAATAGGAACCGGTAGTTCTCTCTGTCCAGTCTTCCGTTCAGTTTCACAACAGCTAGGTATGAAAATATTACCCTGTCTTATACTCAGCCAGAACACTGGTCCATCAAGTCCAGTAAGGTCTGCTCCATTGGTCTTCAACTTAGCTACTGATCTAAGAAGGTTCCCAACATCAGTGCCACCATATAATATATGGCTATAAGTTAAAATGTTGGTCTCTGTATACATACCTGGGTTAAAGATGGTTCCTGGGTTTGAATAAGCTGAAGAATGCTCTTCAAGATCTAAGGCAGAATTTTCAGCTCTGCTTACCTAAGACCCTTTTCTCTGGAGATGTTGGGAATTGAACCAGTGCCTTTTACAAGCAAGATGTGTTCTGTTGCTGAGCTATGTTGCCTTTCCACTGGGAAGCTCACAAGGTAAAAGGTAAAGGACCCCTGGATGGTTAAGTCCAGTCAAAGGTGATTATGGGGTGCAGTGCTTATCTCGCTTCCAGGCAGAGGGAGCCGGGGTTTGTCCACAGACAGCTTTCCAGGTCATGTGGCTAGCAGGACTAAACCACTTCTGGTGCATCACAACACCATGACAGAAACCAGAGCGCAAGGAAACACTGTTTACATTCCCAGTGGCGTAGTGTGTGTGGGGGGGGTGCAGGGGGGGCCGGCCACACCGGGCGCAACATCTGGGGGTTAGGGTTAGGGGCGCAAATCCATGGGTTAGGGGGCGCAAATCCACGGGTTAGGGGGCACAAATTACTTGCCTTGCCCCGGGTGCTGACAATCCACGCTATGCCACTGTACCCTCCCGCTGCAGAGGTACCTATTTATCTACTTGCACTGGTATGCTTTTGAAGTGCTAGGTTGGCAGAAACTGGGACAGAGCAATGGGAGCTCTCCCTGTTGCAAGGATTCGAATGACCAACATTCCAATCGGAGGCCCAAGAGGCTCAGTGGTTTTGACCACAGCGCCACCCACTCACAAGCAGAGTATGAAAGCAACAGCCCACTCCACAGTTTGCTTCCAGCACCCAAGGAGGAAACTTACCTCTGACAATGGGTTTGCCACTTAGCTATCATAGCTAGGCACAGAGCCACTCCAACCATTAGGCAGGGTGAGGCCATTACCTCAGGTGGAATAATTCCTCCAGGAGGCCTGACCACAGGTGCCCTTTCCTACCATCTCTGCCAGAAGTGCTGGTTTGGGGCAAGATCGTGCCAATTTGGGGTGAGATCTCACCTGGAATAGTGCAACATCTCACAGTATCTCATGATCTCTGCCTTGGAGGAGGAGAAAAGGCTAAGGAGTAAATCCTACACAAATCTGGAGCTGAATCCCTTAGACAGTTAGATTGTGCCTTGTCCGCCTCCTTCCAGCAACAGCCAAGCTGGTGCCAAATACAGTGGGGCCCGCAAGACAAATGCCTCACAAGACGGAAAACCCGCTAGACGAAAGGGTTTTCCGTTTTGGAGGTGCTTCGCAAAACAAATTTGCTATGGGCTTGCTTCGCAAGACGAAAATGTCTTGCGAGTTCCTGCGGGGTTTGTTTTCTCCCCCCCCCCCTTTTCCCCAAGCCGCTAAGCCACTTAACAGCTGATCCGCTAATAGCGCTAATCCACTAAGCCGCTAATGGGCTTGCTTCGCAAGATGTAAAAAACCGCAAGACGAAGAGACTCACGGAACGGATTCTTTTCATCTTGCGAGGCACCACTGCATATTGCTCTGCTTTCCTTTGGATCACATCAACAAGGCCAAGAGTGGGGATCTCCATACACACTTCCCAGGCTTGCACCCAGGTGAGGTCTCTTCAGTCCTTAGCTTCACTCCGAGAGGCACACTCTGTTGTCTCTGGAGACAGATGGGTGCCAACACTGTGTGTGCAGAATAAACATTTGTAGGCAGGAAACCTTTCTGCATATACAGTGGTACCTCGGGTTAAGTATTTAATTTGTTCTGGAGGTCTGTTCTTAACCTGAAAATGTTCTTAAACTGAAGCACCACTTTAGCTAATGGGGCCTCCTGCTGCCGCCGTGCCACCGGAGCACGATTTCTGTTCTCATCCTGAAGCAAAGTTCTTAACCTGAAGCACCTATTTCTGGGTTAGTGGAGTCTGTAACCTGAAGCGTATATAACCTGAAACGTATGTAACCCGAGGTATCACTGTACAGTGGAACCTTGGTTTTCTAATGTAATCCGTTCTGGAAGACCATTTGGCTACAGAAATGTTTGAAAAAATGAGGATCAATGAGCTGGCTTCAAAGTCAATGGGGGAGGAATGAAAAACATGCCTCGGAAGCCGTTCGACTTCTGAAAAATGTTTGAAAATGGAAACAATTACTTCTAGGTTTTCGGCATTTGGGTTCCGAAATGTTTGGCTTATGAGACACTTGAAAACCGAGGTTCCACTGTACTTAGATGCACAGTGACTTCCATGGGATCTGGAACCCTGAATGATCAGGGTTCCTGAACTGCTGAACTGCTTGCTGTATGGACCAGATACTATTGTTAATCATCCTGTGATCTTCAGATGAAGGGTGGTATATAAATTTAATAAATGAACAAATAAAAAATACCCCGTGGGTTGCCATTTCATATGAAGTAGTGCTACATGGTTGTTATTCGACACACACTTTACCTGGGAGTAAGGCTACACTGAAAGCAATCAGACTTACTTTGGAGTAAGTGGGTCTAGGATTGCACTCATAACTATGACACTTAATAGCTCTGCCAAAAGTATGTTAACATCTTGCTCTTCATTTCCTGCCTGGGATAGATATAGTATTGCAGAGTAAATTATAGCAATATTAAATTGCAAGGGTTGCCAATCAATATGATATTAAATACCGCTGCCAGATGCTATGCTAAACGCCATTATTTTATTTTTGTTTTTAGATGATGCCTTCTTTAAAATTGCAAATGATTTCACAAAGCTGGGGTCTGGTAAACAACCAGGGAAGGGCTGTGGCTCAGTAGCAACAGTCGTACTTTTCATGCAAAAGGTTCCAGGTTGAATCCATGGCATCTCCAGTTGGAAGAGACTGCACCTGAACCCTTAGAGAATTGCTTCCGATCAGTGTAGATAATACTGGGTCAATGGTCCGACTCTGTATAAAGCAACTTCCTATGTCCCTACGTCATAGAGCTGGTGTATTATTAAACCTTTTGTTAATATATTGTATAAACCAAACTTTTTAAAAAATAAATAAATGTGCATATCCTTGCCTTAGATATGAAGCAGATGATTTAAGGAAATGCTGGAAGGCTTTGTGATACATTTACAGTGGTACCTTGGGTTACATACGCTTCAGGTTACATCTGCTTCAGGTTACAGACTACGCTAACCCAGAAATAGTGCTTCAGGTTAAGAACTTTGCTTCAGGATGAGAACAGAAATCGGGCTCCGGCGGCGCAGCAGCAGCTGGAGGCCCCATTAGCTAAAGTGGTGCTTCAGGTTAAGAACAGTTTCAGGTTAAGTACGGACCTCTGGAATGAATTAAGTACCGTATTTTTCGCTCTATAAGACGCACCAGACCGCACCTAATTTTTGGAGGAGGAAAACAAGAAAAAAAATATTCTGAATCTCAGAAGCCAGAACAGCAAGAGGGATCGCTGCGCAGTGAAAGCAGCAATCCCTCTTGCTGTTCTGGCTTCTGGGATAGCTGCGCAGCCTGCATCCGCTCCATAAGACGCACATACATTTCCCCTTACTTTTTAGGAGGGAAAAAGTGAGTCTTATAGAGCAAAAAATACGGTACTTAACCCGAGGTACCACTGTATTAGATTATTCCTTCCTTGATCATGAGACTACACTGAGCATTACTGCATGTTGCATTAAATACATAACTTGCAGCTTCGTTTCTGTGTCATTTTCTTTGATACTAAGTATTTGCAGGTGTGGTTTTCACCAGAAGTGTATTACAAAGGGGGGGGGGGTATCTTTTTGCTTCCCAGTTGTGATCCCAATGAAAATTGTCCTCAACAGGAGCTAATATGGGGCTTCTGCTTACCCCAGCTTTTGTGGTGTGTGTGTGTGTGTGTGTGTGTGTGAGAGAGAGAGAGAGAGAGAGAGAGAGAGAGAATGTGTCATCAAGTGACATTTATTTATTAGGAGTGGATAACTGCTCTGTGCTGGAGCTGAATAAGTAGGCAAGTGTACCCCTTTCTAAGCTTGAGGCATCTGATCAAGGCCTGTATTTTAAAATGAGCTTAAAGATATATTTGCAAATGTTTGTATGTTTCATGCCAGGCAGAAACCACCTGGCTAAGTACTCGGGCAGCTGTTTTTCTTCCTGCTCTCCTGAACAAGCCCCCCACCCCACCCCCTGATTTATAGCAGTAGCAGGAGACAAGTTTCTCAAAGTTGTAAAAGGGAATTACAGGCTGGGAGCAAAGGTTATACTGACCCTACATATTACAGAATACAATCAAGCTGCAAAAACACTAATTAAGAGTTGGTAAATAGTAAGATTTATTGTTTAACAGAAAATAATACCATGTGCCTCCCATCAGATTCTAGCCATATTTTCCCAAGGTTTAAGGTATCCTGAGAAAGTTAAAGGGCAATAAATTTTGGGAAGGGCTAATGGGAAAAGCAGCTGGCTGGGAAAGGGGGGGTGTAAAATAAGAGGCTTCTTTTTTCTGAGTTCCTTTTACTTTGCAAAGGCCTTTTCCTCTAAAAAGCTATCTATGTTATGTATGAGATTTATTGGCTTAATGTAATGATGCAAAGGATTTAGAAAGTAAGAAATGTTAGATTCTTATTTCATTGATGGTGTGTGAGAATGTGAACCCAAGATCTCTGTTTAGATAGAATTTAATACCATGAGCCATTTGTTTTAGTCATTTGTTTTGGAATGCAGGGGCAGCAGGAGCAACAAGGGCAAAAGGTGATCTGGTAATTAAGGTGCCTTGTCGAGGCAAATGTAAGATATATGGCTACTTGTCTGGCATTTATGGATAGAAGGAAATATAGCTCTTTGTCTCCCATAAAAGGTAATAGGAAATGGGTGTATCTTTTATGATTGGTTCTAGCAAACAGCCAATAGGAATTTCAACCAGGCTGATTAGACAGAGGCAGCCAAAGGAGGAGCAAGGGGGCTGGGCTGAGGAAATATAAGTGCTGGCCATCAGGGCTGGAGTGGGCAGAGCTTTGGTAACCATATACCACTGTGCCTATCATTTATTTGTCTGACAAATAAATTATTATTTTAATTTCTCTATTGCTGTGTTGAATATTTCATTCCAGCTAAGCGTTAACCACAAGCAGGGTGCTACAAGCTGAGCAATGATGTCAACTTGTGCCCACAGTTAGATACGAGCCCCCACAAAGCCTCATGTCACTCTGTTTTGCTTTTCTGTACGCTCTATTTTCCTGGTCACCATATCCCTATGTTTGTCTATGTTTCTCTACTCTAGGGTCCATGGGCTTCCTGAGAAATGAAGCTGTCTAAATGCGGCTTGTGGTTTATCTGTAGCCAGGATCACGCTCGACCCACTAATTGCTCATGGATTGCAGATACGTTCAGGGAGATTCGGTGTACAAACACACAGATTATTTATCTGGGTCACTGTTTCTGCTTATAGAACAATAGAGAGAAATGTGTCTCAAGGATTCCAGAACACGGAAATGCCTTATTACAGATAAGTCAGACACGTTTTGGCACAATTGCGCTTATCAAGGGCTTAGCTGTGAGAAACAATACAACAGTTGTTCAACTATCCATTTAAAAACATTGGAACCTTTAAGAAATGCACTCATATGTTATAAAAAAAGGCTTTTTTCAGATGGAACTTACCAACAAGGAACCTATTTAAACTGAAACCAGCCATATCTTATAACCCATATAGACATATTCTCCATTTCTTTGCAAATTTGATCAAGAAACCTCTATTGTGATTTCAGGACCCCTTCCCCGCTTGGGGATAATAACGACACGTGGACACAGTATATTAGGTTAATGGGCTAGTAAAGGCCACAACTTTACTGATTACAGCATGTGAGAAGTATTGGCTTAGGCACTTGACAACAGCAAATTTGACTCCACCCACTCAGGGAGGGGTGAGTCTGACGAGGGTTAACCACCAGTAGGGGGAGCCTGTTGATGCAAATACAACTATAAGCTCTCCCCTGATGTCACCGGGCGTCGTGCCATGGCCCCCAGCCACACAGGGCATCGGACAGGATCCACGACTGCCGAATTCCTTTAACGGAATACCCATAAGTGAAGGGGTAGGTGATGGCCACACCCTGCCCTTCATAAACCAACAACACATTCCAATGCGTAACCACCAAATACCGAGAAAGTTGTAACGAGGAAAAAACCAAGAGGCCGGTGCCAATTTGCCAATTGGGAAAAAACTCCTACCAGGCCCCCTGGGCAACCAAGGTAACCAACCATAGGTCCATAGCAAGGCCAAGCGAGAAGCTACGCACTAAAGGGAATGGTGGGTGGGTGACGCGAAGAAATCCGAGGGGAGAGCTGGCTGCATTTGAGCGGCTAAACCACGCCCCCGAGCTGCCACCTGATTGGGTGCCATTCTGGGGGGCGTGGCGCGCCAGTGACGATGGCAGGGCAGGGGCCGGAACGGCCCCTGCGCAGCACGGGAATCGGTTTCCATTCACAATCCCTCCCTTCCGGGAGGAGGAGAGGCCTTACAGAAGAATGTGCATGATAAAAGCTTCTAAGAAACCCACTTTGAATTTCCATTCTGGTAGCAAATGCATAAACTGACATGTCTGCAGCACTAGATTTGGGTGTCACAGAGAAATCTTGCAGAGATGCACCTCCACCTGTCAAACTGGGCATCTGTTGAATTGTAACACAAATTGATAGATCATTTCAGAGGTTAATTCTATGTATTCTGGAGCTAGAGCACTGACTTGACCCATTAGGGTCAATGTAATTATGTAAATTTAGTAGGCATTATTAGTTGCATAAATATTAGCTGTATAATTATTAGGACAAATATGAACTTTCTGAAACCTTGTTGATTGGTTCAAGTTGGTTCAAATTCTGTCCTGTTGGTTTATACGGCTTCTGTAGATTTCAAGTATGTAGATTCCAGGTGACCTTTAACATTTGGAAGTCATAATAGTCCTTAATTTGATTGTTCAGGTGCTATTATTAAAGCAAACCCTTGCCATCCAGATTACAGTCTGTGCATAAAACACCATTCAACTCTATTTAATTTTTTCTATCACAACAGGGCAGGCAGATCATAACATAAGCATAAATTCTTTATTGGTTCCAGGACTTGTCATTCCCATCATTTGTGTATTTTGCAAGAATCCTATTACTCTTCATACACAGTTTTTTGTTGACTCGAGCTCAGTGGTGGATTGATGATTAACCTATTGATGTTTATAGATCCAGCTGCACATTCACCCCTAAGTAGTACATTTTCCATCCCACCATGTCTCCAATTCAGAGAAGCACAACAAGAATGTATAAATAGACACTTGGCTTATCATTTTAGGTAAGCTTTCCACTATAAATAGGTATGCCAGTTGTGTTGGGAGACAATCCCAAGCACAATTAATTTACCGTTAGACTGCCAAATGTAGCTTGAAGGCCTGCCAGTGGTTCCTTTTGCCAAAATTAAATAGTTCACAAGCACCAGGGATGGGAGCCAGAAGTCATCAAGAAACAAGTAATGTAAACGTACAACTCTGATTTGTCTGTGGAGATTTTGAGCTGAGCAGTGTGATCTGCACATATGCTTCACAGGGGTGAGGAGGAGAGATCTGTTTAGTTTCCATTTCAATGCAAACCTACCACATTCACAGGGACGCGGGTGGCGCTGTGGGTTAAACCACAGAGCCTTGGACTTGCAGATCAGAAGGTCGGCGGTTCGAATCCCCGCGACGGGGTGAACTCCCGTTGCTTGGTCCCTGCTCCTGCCAACCTAGCAGTTCGAAAGCACGTCAAAGTGCAAGTAGATAAATAGGCACCGCTCCGGCGGGAAGGTAAACGACGTTTCCGTGCACTGCTCTAGTTCACCAGAAGCGGCTTAGTCATGCTGGCCACATGACCCGGAAGCTCCCTCAGCCAGTAAAGCGAGATGAGCGCCGCAACCCCAGAGTCGGTCACGACTGGACCTAATGGCCAGGGGTCCCTTTACCTTTACCACATTCACACTTCGCGAACCAAGATACGAACTGAAACCCTGCTGCTCTTTGTAGCGCACACTTTCTTGGAACTTGCAGTGCATCTCTCAAACCAAAAAATGCATTGAGCAGTGGTTCCCAATTAGCTAATGTCCTGCGGAGGACCTTAAGTTCCACAAGTGACAACATTTTGGAGGTCCCAAGTCAGAAGGTGGTTAGATTGATCTCAAGTAGGGCCAGGGCCTTTTCAGTACTGGCCCCAACTTGGTGGAACGCTCTGTCACAAGAGACTAGGGCCCTGCGGAACTTGACATCTTTCCGCAGGGCCTGCAAGACAGAGCTGTGCAGCCTGGCCTTTGGTTTGGATTCGGTCTGACCCTTATGTTTCCCTCCCCTTATGGTTTTGATCTATGGGCTATTATTAAAATGAGGCTGCATTTTAAATTGTATTTTTAACCTGCATTTTTAATTGTTTTTTCCCCCTATTATGTTTTTATTGTAATTTTACTGGTGTTAGCCGCCCTGAGCCCAGCTCTGGCCAGGGAGGGCGGGGTATTATTATTATTATTATTATTATTATTATTATTATTATTATTTTCCAAAAGCCAAGTCATGGACCCCCTACTTTTGAAAATTTTGATCTCTCTAAAGTAGTTTTTGTTATGTGAATAGTGCCATGGACCCCTTGGGTGGGTTACACAGACCCCCTGGGGTCTGTGGACCACCAATAGGGAATTAGAGAAATCTGTGAAAATAACATAGAATAGTAGTAGTACGGAGCAGCAGCATGAAAATGACTACCTGTCCTTCACCAGCAGGTCCCAGGAAGTGTGTAGAAACTGGCCCATAGTATAAGAGCTAGATTTCCATTCATTGCTATGTTCTCTTTTGCCTCCAGCCATGCCCATCGTGGGTATGTGGTCTTATGAAAGTTGCCCAGAAGGGAATTTAGCCTTCAGTCTGAAAATTGGTACCACATACCTGCTGCAGTGAGTGTGAGTGGTGGATTAGCTAAAAATGTGAGCTCAGATACCTGCTTTATTTAGAATCTGTCCTCTGCCACAAACTCCCTAGATGGTATTAGGCAAGTCATATTGACTCAGACTCAGCCCCTCATCTGCAGT
This sequence comes from Podarcis tiliguerta, assembly GCF_965153285.1. NCBI lineage: Eukaryota > Metazoa > Chordata > Lepidosauria > Squamata > Lacertidae > Podarcis > Podarcis tiliguerta. Next base: position 81,349,811 of record NC_139539.1, read on the forward strand.
ATGGAGAAAACACTGACCTACTTTGCAGGGTTATGGTAAGAATCACTGAGATAATAAATGTGAAGTGATCGCATTCCTATGTTATGTACATAGTATGCATTATTATTACGATTACTGTTAATTTATTAATCACCCTCTAAACCAGCCTTTCTCAGCCTGTGGGTCCCCAGATGTTGTTGAACTACAACTCCCATCACCCCTAGCTAGCAAGGGCAGAGCTCAGGGATGATGGGAGTTGTAGTCCAACAACATCTGGGGACCCACAGGTTGAAAACCACTGCAACCATCATCTCAAGATGATTTGCTCATTGCAAGTATTGCAAGTCAGATAGAACACTATTTTAACAGCTAACATTTGACAAATCAGCACCAATCTCTACATCACAAGTTGATTAAGGCTACAGGTATATGTATATTTACTTGAGAGGAAATCCCATTGGACTTACTGAGATTTTTTGAAGTAAACCATGCATTGAATTGGGATGGAAAAGGCTTTCTTTTGGAGTAAGCATAAGAAAAGGAAGGAAGGAAGGAAGGAAGGAAGGAAGGAAAGAAGGAAGGAAGGAAGAAGGTCCTTCTTTAACTGGCCTACCACTCTGAAGTTTGCAATCCTTTTTTCCTTCTCCTATAGGTATTTGAATCAGCTCCCCACCCCTGAACAATACAGATTATGTCAGATCATTAAATCATTCCAGCTGCTGCTCTGGAGATCACATGAGTAGGTATTTGACCGACAGGATAATTTCAAGCCATTATTTGTAGCCCTATTAACAAGGTAGAAAACGGGAGATGCGGGTTGATAATTGGTCTCTGCCCACTGCAAACTGTTGAAATTAATTTGGCTACAGGCTGAGAGCTAAAAGCAAACCAATACATTAAAGTGGCTGGATCCATACTGCATTGTGTTAATATGCACTAAGGGAGCCTATTCTTCTCGGTTTTCCATTTACGACTACCAAGCTTGTTTCCCTTGTTGTCTGCTCAGTCATAAATCATGCATAACTCCAATGAAGTTGCACTGATAAAACAGCTTAGACGGGAACACAGAATAACGAAATTACCAGGAACTTGTAATAAAAACAATCAAAACCTGATTCTTTTCTAGTTTGTATTTGTGTAATCATTGCAGATCTGCCAACTCACAGCTACGTGGGTCTGATCTGCTATGTTACTTCTGTTGACTTTCACAAACCTGTAAAAGCAATAAGCCTCATTAAAGGCTTTCTGTAGGAATCATTTTAGGAACTGTGGCTTTTCACTTTGGGATTGCAGGTTTATAGCTTGGAGTTCGCATAGATCCAGCACTGTTAAGAAGGACTCTATGAAGTCACTTGGACTACTGCAATGCACTCTACCTTTGAGTTACCTTTGAAGGCTACCTTTGAAGGTGATCCGGAAACTACAACTAATCCAGAATGCGGCAGCTAGACTGGGAGTGGCCGCCGAGACCATATAACACAGTCCTTAAATACCTACATTGGCTCCCAGTATGTTTCCGAGCACATTTCAAAGTGTTGGTGCTGACATTTAAAGCCCTAAATGGCCTCAGCCCAGTATACCTGAAGGAGCATCTCCACCCCCATCATCCAACCCAGACACCGAGGTCCAGCTCCAAGGGCCTTCTGGCGCTTCCCTTGTTGCGAGAAATGAAGCCATAGGGAGCCAGGCAGAGGGCTGTCTTGGTAGTGGTGCCCACCTTGTGGAATACCCTCCCATCACATGTCAAGGAAATAAACAACTACCTGTCATTTAGAAGACATCTGAAGGCAGCCCTGTTTAGGTAAGTTTGTAATGTTTGATTCTGTTTTTAATATTCTGTTGGAAGCCGCCCAGAGTGGCTGAGGAAACCCAGCCAGATGGGCGGGGTATTAATAATAATAATAATAATAATAATAATAATTACATGAAATGTCCCAACGGTGACTAAGAACCTGTAGCACAAAAGCAATGTCATCATTGCACAGCAGGATCTTTGGCACTAATCTATTTATTTATTTATATTTATTTACTGAATTTGTATACCACCCTATACCCAGAGGTCTCAGGAAAGTACACAGAACAAAATCCAAATATAAAGCCACATAATATATAATCAAAATAAAAACAACCCGATAATGCTCCCCCCGAAAACCCCCCACCACATTTTAAAAGGGCATAGGATGTCAATCAAATCAACCAAAGGCTTTGTTAATGAAGGAATGTTTTTGCCTGGCACCTAAAGGTGTACAATGAAGGCGCCAGGTGAACTTCTCTGGGGAGAGCATTCCACAGACAGGGAGCCACTGTACAGAAGGCCCTGCTCTCCTGTTGCTACCCTTCGGACCTCTTGAGGGCCTCAGAAGATGATATTGGGGTCTGGATAGGTTCATATGGAAAGAAGTGTTCCTTGAGGTATTGTGGTCCTGAGCACTGGTGGAGGAAGAGGCGTGGGGGGGGAGCGCACTACTCCCAGCAGTGCGATCCTGGTGGGGTGCCATTATGGCTGCCCCCCACCCGTGTTGGGTACCATGCCTCTGCAGGAGGTGTGCCCCGCCTCCGGGATGCACGCCAGCCCCGCCCCGGTCTGTTCTCCGCCCCCCCCCCAGTGCCAGAGCATGAAGCTCCGCCACTGGTCCTGAGCCTGAAGTTTGGGTCAATTTTTTCACCCATCTAGAGAACCTTCAAAATATTAATTTACAAATTCTGAATCTATACCAGAATAAACATGGGTGTATGCTCCCTTGAATTTACAATTTGGCTCTGAAAACATTTCCAAATTAATGAAATTGCATGCTTTTTGGGGGAAGAAAAAAAAGGCAATCCAACCAAAGCACAGAATATGTGGTGGTAGGAGCATTTTGCTTCAGTTTTCTTGGTTCTACGGAGCAGAGGTCCTACAGTTATGTGCATTAACGATTCTCTATTGGAACTCTATTTCAAAGTTATTTCCAATAAAACATGGCTTTTTTAAAAAAAATAAAAATGGGAGAACTGGGTGTGCCCGTGGTGACACGGAATCCTTTTACATGATTAGTGTAAATCCACCCTTAAGAGAAAGCTTACTGCACACACCACATAAATCCTGGAATTACTATGACATTTGTTGTAAAGGGGCCTTGGAGCTTCAGAAATCTGGCATTAGCACAATGTGTTTTCCATTACAATGACAAGTACATGGTGGAACACAAATCCCACTTGAGAGTCTAAGCTGTTTGAAGGGCTTTAGTGTCAGCCACTCATTTCAAGAAGGTTGGATTAAGCAATGAGAAAAGATGCTCCCTTTGCAGCATTATAGTTAGTACATTAATGCACAGCTGTCTGTCACGACTTGGCTAAAATTGAAAGGCCACCGTTTGCCATCTCAGATGACATTCATAAACATTTCTCATTATAATGAAGTGATGGTTTTACCTCTTTTTTTTAAAAAAAATGCATCACTTCTGCGTGAAATTGTTGCTATGTTTTTATATATGGCATTTTCCCCAGTAAAGCTTCAATTAAGAAACACAGCACAAATGGAAGGCCTAAAGTTTTTTCCATTCCACATTTAAGCAAACCTTTATAGGTATATGCAAATTTTATTCATCTGAATGAGGAGTTATTTGTCAAAAGAAGCAATGCCACATCAAAGGACTGTGGAGAATTTTTTGTTTCTGTTAGTCTAAATTGCCACAATGAAAGAAGCAAGTCTGCAGAGTTCTCGTAAATTTAATAGCTTTCCTCCTGAGGGGAAATTTATCCGAATTGGAAAGAAATTGGGAATGTATGGTTGAAGTAGTAGTACATGTTTCCTCAACCTCGGCCCTCCAGATGTTTTTTGGCCTACAACTCCCATGATCCCTAGCTAGCAGGACCAGTGGCCAGGGATGAGGGGAATTGGAGTCTCAAAACATCTGGCGGGCCGAGGTTGAGGAAGCCTGTAGTAGTATTTGAACAGGAACTATTATATAGCGCTTTTCATTTCAACAAGAAATACTGATGTGGAATAAAGCTATGCTGCCCATTATCACTAGGTTGTGGACATTTCCCTCTGTAAGAGCTAAACCATAAGCTGAACAATATAACACAACACGATGGCCAATAACAATGGCACTAAACTCTACTTATAGACTAATACAAATGATCAGAAATTACAATCAAAGTCTCTAAATTTTCTTCACCAGTCGCGGTAGAATAATTCAAAAGTTCAATACAGTGGTACTTCGGGTTAAGAACTTAATTTGTTCTGGAGGTCCGTTCTTAACCTGAAACTGTTCTTAACCTGAAGCACCACTGTAGCTAATGGGGCCTCCCACCGCCGCCACACAATTTCTGTTCTCATCCTGAAGCAAAGTTCTTAACCTGAGGTACTATTTCTGGGTTAGCAGAGTCTGTCACCTGAAGTGTCTGTAACCCAAGGTACCACTGTATATACATAATCTGTCACCAAATATTGCCAGAACAGAGTTTCCAGATAACCAATATGTTTCATTCAGTGCTTCATCAGCCAATCTAGATCAATTCTTCATCAGCCAGACTTGTAAGAATTAATATGAGAAGGATGCAGTCCAATTTCTTAACAAGCCAATCTTACATGTAAGCAAATATAAACACGTAGAAAATATGCTCTGGAGCAGTGCTCATATTATACTGTAGTCACTGAGCTAAACCATAGGCAGTGGTCTGAGATGAGCCAGGCATCAGCAGCTGAATCAGAGTTGAGGAACTAAACCAAAAGTCAAGACCAAAGAACAAACAAGGAGGCATAACTGAAGATACCCAAATAGGGTTGTTATATGAACACAACAAAGCTCAGGAAGACCATGTTCTTAGGCAAGGCTTAACTAGAACTGTTAGCCCTTTTGTACTCCTTCCTTTCCAATAGAATCTAATCACCACTCTGAGATGCTCTTACTGGGGCCATAGGATTGCACACACATCCAGAAGTATGTCCCAAGAGCTTTTCTTTGCTTAGCTCATTGAGTCTTAAGGTGACATAGTCCCAGGTGTGTGTGTGATCCTGTGGCCCCGGTAAGAAAAGCCAGGTACTCTATTCCACATGTGGTGGCTGTGTAAAGAAATTAAGGTGTTCTGGGAGGATACCCATTTAGAATTGGAAAAAAATGTTTAAAATATCCTTTAATAAAAAACCAGAAGCTTTCCTTTTGGGAATTACAGACTCGGAAATTCCCAAAAGGGTAAGAGAGATTTTTCTATATGCTACAGTCGCAACAAGGGTGCTGATTGCGGCAAATTGGAAGAGTGACAAAGTTCCTTCAAGACTAGAATGGATATAAAAACTGGCTGAATATGTGGAATTAGACAGCTTGTCAGGAAAAAAACAACCAAAACAGGTATTTATCTCAAGATGGGAAGTCTTCAAAATCTATCTGAAAAATAACAATTATAGTTTAAAGTCCATCGCAGCGTTCAAATAATTTCAGTAGTAGTTTTAAGTATGATGTAATTTCAGTAGTAGTTTTAAGTATGATGTAAAATTTAAGATTGACTAACGATTAATATAACTTGTTAGGTCATGGCAGAGTACAACTGATGAGAAATTGAACTAAGGAGTAGATGGGAAGTTGAGTTTATAGAAAAAGACCGTTATTATTTAAAGGTTTCAAGGTATTCAATGATGTATTATTATTATTATTATTATTCTTTATGTTGATAGATATTCATTGTTGTTGTTCCTTTTTTACTTGTTGGTATGTCAAAGTGAAAAAGAAAGAAAGAAAGAAAGAAAGAAAGAAAGAAAGAAAGAAAGAAAGAAAAAGACTGAATGAGCTTACTTCTAAGTAAGAGTGGGCTTGCTTCTAATACGGGATAGTTTTGAACTTTCTTAATATGATGCTATCATGGCCAATAAATGCATTCCAGTGAACATTAGAGACCAGCAAAGGACCACTAGCATCTATGTACACTTTTAGAAACCCTTTGCACTGAACTTCAAATTATTATTATTATTATTAATCATCATACCCCACCCATCTGGTTGGGTTTCCCCAGCCACGCTGGGCGGCTCCCGAAAGAATATTAATAAGACGATAAAACATCAAACATTAAAAACGTCCCTAAACAGAGCTGCTAAGAGCAGGGAGACAGAATTCGGAGGGAGATTGAAGACTACAAATCAAGGGGGGAAATGGGCGAAATGCAGGCTACTTCCCTTGTCCCATGACTACTCTCATTTATAGCTGGAAACAAATGGGGCCATTTGCTAGATGGGAGGATAATTAGCTTGACTGTGTTTCGAATTACCCCTGTCTCCTAGATGCATTTTCAAAGGAAGAACAGATATCAAGCAAGTTTGTGGGTTTTTTGGTTTTTTTTAACATCCGGAAAAGAAAGACATTTACCCTACCACACAGCCGACTGACTGTCCACGAGAATCCTCCCTGTTCTCTTTCATGGGCAGTGGAATTGACAGCTCTTATCGCAGAGTGTTTAACACCAATAAAATAGGGGTTGCGCGATGACAATGCAATTCATTATATTTCCCTGAGGGACGTATAATGTCAGATCCCCCACTTCCCCAGGGTGTCTGAGACTTGCAAAACTATGGCGGAGACACGCATTAGCATTTCCTTTTACTCCTTTGTTCTCAACTTTATAGATATTGATGGAATGGTAATTAGGAGTCAGAGAGAAAGGGAGCTCTAAGTCGGATCAAACGATTTTCCTTCGGTTAATGGCTTCATTTTGAATGCCAGTGCCCAATATGACAGCGCGCTTGAACCCCTTTTAAACCTCTACCCCCCACGGAAAATTGATAGAACAATGCTTTATAAATGATGTAAACACCAAATTAATTCAATTAACCAACCAGGAGCAGAGTGGATGCCAGCCTCAAAACTCTGCAGTGGAGGAGATATCTCGCCACACGGTAGCGTTTTGAGAAGACCCCATTTCTCCTAAGCTGTTCTGGTTTCTTACAGGGATTAAGGTCGTCCGCATTCTGCCAAATGCAGCCTACCCATTCATTAAATGCCAGCTTCAGCTTTTTAGACTTGCATTCCATTCAAGTTTGGCACTTGGAACTTCAGAGTAAGGTTCAGTGTCAGGGCTGCAGCCGCTTTGTAATTCCCAAATATTTATAAAATTGGAACTGCATTCATTTAAAGCTTTTCATAAACATATCAAAAGATCCCAAATGGGGTACAAGAAAGAAAGAAAGAAAGAAAGAAAGAAAGAAAGAAAACAGACAGTAGACAATAAAATAGCCTTAAAAACAATTACATGTGGAGGTCCCCAAGCCACCCCTCAAAAAATAATTCACAAATCACGCATAATTTTTGTTTAAGGTTTTTGGCATAAAATTTTGGGCCACAACTTTATTAAAATACATAATCTGTGAGTGGTTGCTTAGGCATTGGTTATGACTATCTGTCCCCCCGCCTGGGACAGAACTGATATCTGAACTCCCTCGGAAGCCAGTGAAGGGAAAACAATATTGGGGATCAGTTGAGCTGAGCGACAGTCCCTCACCCCTCACTCAATCTGCTCCCCAAGGCTTGCCGGCCCTGGTCCCATTTCAGGGATTGGATGAAATTCTGGCAAGCCCCAGGATTCCTTTAATGGAATTCCCTTCCATCACCATTGGAGGGGTAGGCCCAACCTATCCTGACCCCTCCTCCACCAATTTTTATAACCAATGCCTAACCGCAACCCTACAAGTTGTGACGAATTGCTAAGTAGTAGGCAAAAACCAAATGGCACAGCCAATCAGCCAAATGGAGAAAATTCCTACTAGCAAGGTCATAGCAAGGTCAACCGGAACATAGGGCGGGCGGGCGGGTGATCCGATGCACTCAGTGAAAGAGAAAGCAAAAGCGGAGTGCCCCAATATTTAAAACCTTTGGTAACACCCACCCAATTTGCAACATGCAATTTGCCCCAGCAACCCAGTCATCCAATCTTTGCTTCAGGCAATAACCATTTAACCTGCCTGGCAACAAGGTTGGCCTGGAAGACCCCACCACAACATGTGCTCTCATTTCAGGGAGAACACGCTTTCTGAAACATCCCAGTCTCAATAGTGGAATCTAGGGGATGGCTAACATGGGACTTGGCTACATTCATCAAGTTATAATGTTAAAAATGCGTTATAATAACACCAGATGTCAATAATAATTTCCATTGTGAGCTTTTATCATGTTTTTAACAGCGTTTTTTAATAGCTGTGTAGATCCAGCCATGCCTTGGGTGAAGGGCCACATTGTATAGCAGTCAACTTTTTGTGGGCCACAATGTGAAAGGCGGGGAGTTAGGGCCATTTTTAGATTCCTCATTACAGTCAACTGTGATGAAACAGAGATCAGATTTTTGACCCAAATAATTAAGCAAATCAGAATGACATAATGCAGCTCTGAGACATTTCAGGATGGTTCCAAATGCTGCAGATCTGATCTGAATCGTGCGGTAACTGCACCCCTAGTATAAGATAGCTTCCTGTGTTTTAAAATATCATTCCGTCTCAAACTAGGGAGGCGCAGCAGTGAGGCAAAATGCCTTTTCAGTTGACACCTCAAGCTGTCACTGTCTAGCCCATCACATGACTGAAAATTAGTTGCTGTCACTGGGATTTCTGTTTTTGATCATTATTTTATGCTTTGCACAGCCTAACAGACCTAGGTGCTTTCCAAGACCCATTCCTGCCTCCGTGGTGTTCTATTTTCCTGAGAATGACAGCTGGGTCTCATTTTCTTCACTTGTTTTCTAATTCCCAGGCTATGTTGGCCAAAATCGATGTGAAGCTCACAGGACCTAAGGTCCATATAACCAAACCTAAGAAAAATAGACCAAGTTTCCATCTTAAATTGACCTTTAAAAGCTAAGGACCTATGCAAATGTTAACATTATCTCTGTCACACCTGTCACAAGTCCATCCAATGGCTGGGGTGAGTGGAGAATAGTATCACGTTGAGGTAACCATGCTCCCAACATTGTCATTCAAATAATAATAATCATTATTTTTGCATTTTCTTTAATATTAAAAAAGTACAAGTATGGAAAACATACAGTGTAAATTCCCATCCCTAGAGGAAATAAATAAATCCAGGCGTACATATTTAGTTCCCAAAAAAGGAAAGTTCACGGGCTGAATTTGGGATAGTTGTGATTATTGAACATCTTTGATCTATTGATCTATTGATCTGAATAAGCTGTTTCAGAGAGAGCAATCAGCCCCTGCTCCTGATGTCCATTCACTGAAAATGTCTGTGGGTTTTTACACACCCTAATCTAAATGAGCCTTTGTACATATCTAAACTAGGCTACTTTAGTATATGGTAAAGGTAAAGGAGCCCTGGACGGTTAAGTCCAGTCAAAGGCGACTACGGGGTTGTGGCGCTCATCTTGCTTTCAGGCCAAGGAGCCGACGTTTGTCCACAGACAGCTTTCCGGGTCATGTGGCCAGCATGACCAAACTACTTTGGGCTCAACAGTACACCGTGATGGAAACCAGAGTGGACAGAAACACTGTATACCTTTCCGCCGCAGTGGTACCTATTTTTCTACTTGCACTGGTGTGCTTTTGAACTGCTAGGTTGGCAGGAGCTGGGACAGAGCAACGGGAGCTCACTCCGTCGCGGGGATTCGCCTCTTGGGCTTGCTGATCGGAAGGTCGACGGTTCAAATCCCTATGACAGAGTAAGCTCCCGTTGCTCTGTCTCAGCTCCTGCCAACCTAGCAGTTTGAAAGCATACCAGTGCAAGGGGTCTTTTACCTTTTACCTTTTACTTTAGATATACACATAATTAGCCTTCTCTGTCTTCCACCCAGCTGAGCAGAGTCATTATGAGAGTTCAAATACATAACCTAGTTTAGCAAAAACACTTGAGGTGATTGCATGGCCAGGGAGTGTGGCTGAGGAGGGGGTGGGGGTGTTATTTATTGCGGTATTGCTACAACTCACTGATCTTCCTTATTAAAAAAAAAAAAAAAAAAAAACAACAACAACAACAACAACAAACGGAGGGGGGAAACACACAATAAAACCTCTTCATTTTTTTAAAAAAAATGCTCTGGGAGCAGAGATTTCCGACCTTTGTTCATCTCAGAGGAGCTGTGTAATCCTCCTCTGACAGCGCAAAAACAACTATGAAATGAAGTACATTTATTTTAATTTGCTACCTCCTACTCCAAAGTTATCAATTAAAGCAAGTGGTAAAGTGAAAGGACCTGTGGTTGACGTGTTGCTCCAGAGAGCAAAAGTCTCTCCTGTGGTGTACTGACTGTTAAATAAATGATGCACTTAAAAGTTAACCTTTCTTTTAAATTGAAAGAATGGTTTCTACTCAATGCTCTATGATTTATTTATGGCTTCCCGAAGCCCCTAATGTCATCTCACCTCACTAACGTCTGCTAAGGTAATGCATCTAACGGCACAATTGCTTTTATTAGAAGCACTGCAGAGTCTTCTAAGGTCAGAAATGTCTTGGTGTTTCAGGGGGCCGAGAGACAACCAACCAGGACATTTCTAAAGTTGACCCTGAAATTTCATGTGCAACAAGATTTCAAGCAAAACTGGAGGTTCCAGCCTTTGGTGAAATATCTGTGAGGATTTCTGTGGGAAAGCCCAAAGAGTTGGTAAGAACTGTGACATTTTTCAAGGGAGGTATGATTCGGGGTATCTGTAAGTACGATATATTGTTTGGATTGGATTTTGGATTTGATATCCCACTTTATCACTACTCTAAGGAGTCTCAAAGCGGCTAACAATCTCCTTTCCCTTCCTCCCCCACAACAAACACTCTGTGAGGTGAGTGAGGCTGAGAGACTTCAGAGAAGTGTGACTAGCCCAAGGTCACCCAGCAGCTGCATTAGGAGGAGCGGGGAATCGAACCCAGTTCACCAGATTACGAGTCCACCGCTCTTAACCACTACACCACACTGTGTTTTGTGTATTGTGTGATATCCACATGCTTTTATGCCCTGTTTGCAATGTCCATATCATCCCACACTCTCATTCTGGCATCAGTCACCATGCAGGCACATGCAGTAATTTTTCTATTCAGTAATTTGCAACTTAATCCAATAACCAAACTATACGATACATAAATCCCTAATCTCATTTTTTTCATCATTCCTATCATATTTTGGAAAGCTGTTTGCCTTCTCTCTGTATGTTTGGACACTCTTTAATATATCATAAATTTTGTGTGAAGATACCTTAGGGAAGGCACAAGATTTTGTCTTTGTTTGGATATGATGGGGTGCCATTTTGAATCAAAAGGGTGGCATATAGCTTTAAAAATGGCGCTGGTATTTTACTTCCTTAGAATTCCCAAGTAGTGTTGGGTATGAGGCTGCTAGCAGGTAATATAAATAGGTTGTGATGATGATGATGATGATGATGATTACTGTTACTATTATTAATATTTCAATTTATATAACAGCCTTTATCAAATATTTTAGGATGGTCTGCAGCATTAGAAACACATTACAAAACATCAATAAAGAAAACATAATAAAAACATACTGCAGAATGAAGAACTGTTAGTTTGCTTTCATATTCTTCAGCGTTCTCACTACCTAAAGCAGGAAGTCTCTTCAAATTTAAATTGTCCATGTCATGGACATGGGTCATGAGTTCATTATTTTGGCATTTTGGGTTGGTGGATGCCTGTCTAGTTCTTGTTTTATTAATATATAAAGTAAAGTCATGCCAGATAAGTTTACTGCTATCATTCCTTATTTTTCTTCCAGCCACCTGATGTTTGATGTAACACATCTCACTAGTGGAGGCAGAAGCCAGGCTGGGCGGGGGGGGGGGGGGGGAGGGGAGAGAGGCAGTAATTTGCCAACAACTTCTGCCAGTATAAATCTTCCAGCAAAGTAAATAAGTATTCAACTTGTTGTGGATTCTATATTTAAATAATTGGGAATGAGCCCTCAATGAGCACATTTTTTTTCCCCGAATGGAAAATTGTTCCACTCATGGTTTGGTTGTCTTGGTTGCCACCAACGATGTAAAAGTACTGAATTTTAGCTACAGTCTTGCAGAACATACATGTCAAATTCAATTAGGCTTAACTACTGAATAGACATATAAGATTGTCCTTTGGAGGATGGATGCTGGCTAACGGATTGAGGTTGAATCCTGACAAGACAGAAGTACTGTTTTGGGGGGACAGGGGGAGGGCTGGTGTGGAGGACTCCCTGGTCCTGAATGGGGTAACTGTGCCTTGAAGGACCAGGTGCACAGCCTTGGAGTCATTTTGGACTCACAGCTGTCCATGGAGGCACAGGTCAATTCTGTGTCCAGGGCAGCTGTTTATCAGCTCCATCTGGTATGCAGGCGGAGACCCTACCTGCCCGCGGACTGTCTCCACTCCCATTGTCCAGCCCGGACACTGAGGTCCAGTGCTGAGTGCCTTCTGGCAGTTTCCTCCCTGCGAGAAGTGAGGTTACAAGGAACCAGGCAGAGGGCCTTCTTGGTAGTGGCGCCTGCCCTGTGGAACGCCCTCCCAGCAGATGTCAAGGCAATAAGCAACTATTTTACTTTTAAAAGACAACTGAAGGCAGCCCTGTTTAGGGAAGTTTTTAATGTTTGATGCTGTATTGTTTTTAATATTCGGTTGGAAGCTGCCCAGAGTGGCTGGGGAAACCCAGCCAGATGGGCAGGGTATAAATAATAAATTATTATTATTATTATATTACCACCATTTCATTACAGTGTGTGCGTGTTTAAAAAACTCACTGCACACACTCAATTTTGAATTCAAAACACTTATGAAATTCCATATGTATGTGTGGTTCAGCTTCCCTGATGGAATGATCCTCCCTTCTCTGTTACCCCATATGTTATTATGGGGGTTCTTCTACTCCCCCTAGAGTCAATTTTGGGCAGTGTTTTTTCTCTGGAAGAATAGGTGCGGGTATTCACCATGACGTTACAGTAAGTGTCACACTTTTTAACAACAGCAGCAGCAGCAGCAAAAAGAGGTGCCAGTACTGGGTACTCTTGAGTACCCCCTGAAAAAAGGCACTGATTTTGGGGTTGCAGGAGAGAGTCACATTAAGCTTGTGGAGGTCGTTGAGCAAAGGGTTCCACTGGCAGAGCTCTTTAGGCAAAGCACAAAATTTGTAAGTTCTTTGTCATTCAAAATATCGAATCCTGGAAGGCTACCAAGTTTCTAATGTGTGTGAAATTCTCTCCCCCCCAAAAAAACCCCAATAAATACTGGATCATTCTGAAGAGTGCTGGTTTCACAGAAGCTGAAGGAGACTTCTACTATTTTTGTACACATAGCAGACTGCTAATTGCTTTTCTGTCTAAAAGGATAATACAATGTTGCAGGTAATTCTGAGAAATTTATTTCCTAATTCATTTCACACTTTTACACATATTCTCTCACACACATTTTTAAGGCGAATTCTTTTCTGTCATCTTTCTCAGGCTTTGCTGAAAGCCCTCTTCTCCCTCTCTCTACTTCTTGGTTCAATATCAGTTAAAGTAAGTGAAAATCACTCGAGGGTAATGATTATCAATGCTTAAATTTAACAACATCTATTGTGAAGAGAGTTAGGCAGTGCATTTAAATAAGGCAAGCTGTGTTTTGCTTTTTGGCTGTCTTATGGAAAGAGATAGACATATGGTGATAGTTCTTGAAGTATTATTTTTGGAAGGAAGAATCCTAGTCCATTCCTTGCGTGATAGTTAGATAAAATTATGATGCATATTCTTCTGTTTCAGTTCTATAACCAAGTCAGTTGAAGCACAGAAAATTTCTCCCCCAAAATGTATGTTTGCCTAAACTGTATGCAACCTTATAGACTTAGAAATGAAAAATAACTTTATCTGATTGAAACTGCCAAGAGAATTTAGCAAGATGGCATGCAATTACCAGATAAGAAGGAAACTAAAACTAAAAACAACCCAAACACATTTGCAACCGATAACATATTTTGACTGATTGCTCTCGTTTCAAGTGGCGCAGAAGCTGGGTAGCTACTGCTGTCAGCAAAGTAGGAAGACTGCGCATTGATACAAATGGCATTCTCGGTGCAAATAAACGTCTGCAAAGTCTGATGAGTGGTATTTACATTTTCAACAGCCCCATTGTCATTAAATCAAAGCTCGCATTTTACTGGCCATCCATCCCACTTGATGGCAGTAACTGAGCATTTCATGAAGTGGGTGGTGAAATATGGCAAATCAGTCTGGCTTTCCCCCTGAGTTTTGCACAAGCACAAGATTCAGTATCAAAATGAGGAAATGGGGAAATTTTTTTAAAGCTCACCATTACTCTAGGGCAGGGATAGGAAATCTCAAGCTGGGGGGGGGGTGGCAAATGCAACTCTCCATACCTCTCTGTGTGGCCTTTGAATCTCTCTCTGGGCCACACACAGCCACACCTCTCCATTTGTGCCCTCTGTGAGTGTTTTTGCCTGGTTGGAATACCTCTGGAACTCTGATAAGGCCTCTCCTCCTTCCAGAGGGGAGGTGTTGTGAGCGGGAGACGATTCCCGCATCATGCAGGGGGCGTTCTGCCCCCTGCCCTATCCTCATGGCTGGCACGCCACGCCCCCGGTTGGGCACCCAACCGGGAGGCTCGGTGGGGGCGTGGTTTGCTGCTCAAATGCAGCCGCGCCAGCCATTCTGCCCATTGCGCTCACATTTTCGCCTCGAGTCACCCACCCACCACTCCCTCTAGGGCTTAGCTTTTCTCTTGACTTTGCTATGGGCCTATGGTTGGTTGCCCTGGTTGCGCAGGGGGCCTGGTAGGAATTTTTTCCAGCTGGCAAATTGGCACCGGCCTTTTGGTTTTTTTTGCCTACCTCGTAGCAATCGTCACAACTTTCGTGGTATTTGGCGGTTAGGCATTGGAATGTGTTGTTGGTGTGTGGAAGGGCAAGGTGTGGCCATCGCCTACCCCTTCATTTTTGGGTATTCTGTTAAAGGAATCTGGCGGTCGTGGATCCTGTCCGATGCCTGTGTGGTGGGGGGCCATGGCACGACCCTTGGTGACATCAGGGGAGAGCTTATAGTTGTATTAGCATCAATAGGCTCCCCCGACTGGTGGTTAACCCCTCTTCAGACCCACCCGTCTCCGAGTGGGTGGAGTCAAATCTTCCGTGGTCCAATGCCTAAGCCAATACCTTCTCACATGCTGTAATCAATAAAGTTGTGGCCTTTTCTTGCCCATTAACCTTACATACTGTGTCCACGTGTCTTTATTCCCCATGTGGGGATCGGGTCCTCGAATCACAATGCTTTTTGCTCTCCCATATAGTAGGAAAGGGTGTGTGTATGAGTGTGGAGAATTACACAGGGGCATAGGAAGGGGGGCGAGGGATGCGGGCCACGCCGGGTGTCATCCTGAAGGGGGGTGACATTCGGCGCGGCCCCCTTGCCCACGACTCCCCCAAGCCCAGCGAGCGGCAAAGCGGCGTGTGGTTTAGCAGCTGCTCTCCCCCTTCCGCCAGCTCACTGTAGGCTTGGGAGTCACGCAGGGGTGTGTTGAATGTCACCCCACTTCAACCTGAAGAGGGGTGACATTAGGCACCCCCCGCGCCAAAATCGGCTTCTGGGGAGCATCACGCAGCTGTGCCGAGATAGGCCCTAGCTCCGCCACTGGAATTACAAAGGTAATATTCACATTTATTGCTCTGCTCACTTTAGCTTCTGGTCCCATCCTGTACTGACACATGGCTCTTGGAAGGCTGTCCGTTTGGATATGTGGTCCAGTGGCGGGGCAGAGAGCAGACGTGGGCATGGCTGGTACACGTTCCGGGGGCGTGGCACGCCACCAGCAAGGGGGGGCAGCCACAATGGCACCCCACCAGGATCATGGCGCCGGGGGCGGTGTGCTCCCTTCTGCCCCCCTCTTCCTCTGCCAGTGATCTGGTCCACTCCTTCTTTAGAGTGAGTGGTAAAAGCTATAGGCTCAAGCCTAGACACAGATCCTGCCCCCCCCCCACTTCACCACTAGGCTGCTAGTCAAAGAAGGGAACTGTAGACCTTCAAGCCAAGAAGGTCTCCAAGCCTGGTGTTGAACATCCAGTGAATCCGGAAGGCCTATGATGTCCCACCTGCATGTGGCAGTCTTTCAAGTCTGGATAATTCATCGCAAAGCTAAACCATTTGGTGGTCCTTTTGTGCCTCCTGCCTATCTGTTTCTCTGATGCATCTACAGGTGCAATAGGTATTTGAAATGTCTCCAGGAACTGAGAGCTCTTCTGCATTAATATATTGGCCTAAGTGCCTGGTAGCAACATGAGGTCTTCATGGAACTTCATACACGTTACCTCAAAAAATCCTTCCCACAACTTTGTAGGACAAGTTGGTAAGTATTATACCCATGTAAAACGGGAGGGGATCAGCATTTGAGGATGAGAGAACAGTGAGTTCTTGGCTGGGGTGAGATGTGAACTGTCGATGTCATGGTTTTACAGCACACTCCTATTATTTACACAACTATCACTACCAGGCTTTATGGGAATCTGTTCCATATTAGTGACTTTAGCACATTGTTTTATATAATGAGAACGAAGTGTCATCCAGAAAGTGATTGGGAATTTGCATTTGTAGTTGTGACTCGTTCCTGTGTTTTTCTTTTTAAAATCACATTTGTGCTTCATTGATCTGAGGCAGGGGTAGGCAACCTAAGGTCCATGCCTTCTAAATCCAGCCCATGGACGGTCCGGGAAGCAGCATTTTTTTGCATTAGTAGAACATGTGCTTTTATTTAAAATGCATCTCTGGGTTATTTGTGGGGCTTGCCTGGTGTTTTTTTCATGAGTAGAATGTGTGCTTTTATTTAAAAGGCATCTCTGGGTTATTTGTGGGGCATAGGAATTTGTTCCCTTTTTTTTCCTTTTCAAAATATAGTCCAGCCCACCACAAGGTCCAAGGGACAGCTGAAAAAGGTTGCTGACCCCTGATCTGAGGCCTGTGTCCTTCTCACAAAGCATAGAATTGAGAATCTCTTCATGCAAACATGGGCAAACAGATCCTCCAAGGTCCATGCTTCCCTGTGTTTGTGACTATTGCATGAGGTGCTCCAGATATGATTTTGTTAGCTCAGAAAAAGAACATTTGGTGAGGCTGGAGTGGGAAGAACATTGGAGCTGTTTTCTTTTCTCTTAGTGTCACAAAGGGGATAGGAGAAATCATTACTAAATTGGCCAACACTTTCCCCATATAAAATAAATGAGTTGTAAAAATGACTCTGGTAGCTGTCCGGCTGTAAAAAAGAGAGGCGTCCAACCAAGCGTGTATAAACACAATGATACATATCACCTTAGAGGAAAATGCATCAGCAAACGATTCTCTCTTTGTTCAATTCCTCAGGTTGGCACTGCAAAATAAACAGCAGCCTCCCTCTTGCTCTCTCTGATTTACCTCAAGGCGTCCCAAATGGAAGATTTTTCTGTGTGCCCGTCCAATTATAAAACTCTTGGTCATTCACTCTCCTCAACTCCATATGCTATTTTTAGAGAGAGCAAAGTAAAGATCAAAGGAGGGATACAGACTCAGTTCTACATCAAAGGCTGTCATTCTGAAGACAATTTGCTCTCACCGCTACAAAGTCTGCAAACCCAAGTCTCCTATGCTGCACACTGCAATTACTTTTTCACCTAAAGCTATATGGGGGGGGGGTGTGCCAAGGGTTGCACTGCTATTTTAATTAAGGGCTGCTGTCAAAATCCAGAACAGTACTTAGCCACCTAAAGAAACCAAGCTTACAACTAATTTGTGATGTTGGCAAAGTTCAGAAATCCTTGGGTATGAACTTTGG
This sequence comes from Podarcis tiliguerta, assembly GCF_965153285.1. NCBI lineage: Eukaryota > Metazoa > Chordata > Lepidosauria > Squamata > Lacertidae > Podarcis > Podarcis tiliguerta. The sequence continues at coordinate 81,367,519 of NC_139539.1, forward strand.
TAACTTACGATGCCTGCCTTCAATATGAGGTGAGCCTTATGTCCTCTGAGTTCCTGTCCAGCTTGGATATTAACCTAGGGAAAAATTATCCCTCTCAATCAGCCATCTACCTGGCTGCTGTTGCTATGGCAGCTGTGACTGGGACGGAGAGAAGTAGATCTCTCTCAATATCTCTCTCCTCCTCCTCCCTCCTATCTGGCACATGGAACAGGATCAATATATGTGATGGGAAGGGCAAAAAGTTCCCACCATTACCACTTAGGAGAAAGAAGCAGAATTATTATTATTATTATTATTATTATTATTATTATTATTATTATTATTAATTTTTATTTATACCCCACCCTCCCCAGCCAAGGCCAGGCTCAGGGCGGCTAACAAGCAATAATAAAAACAAGTTGAATGAATACAACTTAAAAACAAGATTAAAATACAACATTAAAATTTTGAAACATTAAAATATTAAAATGCAGCCTCATCACAGGAGGAGAAAGGAAAAAAGAAAAAAGAAAGAGGGGGAGGGAATCAAATTGGCTCCAAGCCAAAGGTCAGGTGGAACAACTCTGTCTTACAGGCCCTGCGGAAAGAAATCAGATCCTGCAGGGCTCTGGTGTCATGAGGCAGAGCGTTCTACCAGGCCAGAGCCAGTGTTGAAAAGGCCCTGGCTCTGGTTGAAGCCAAGGAATTAAGGAAGAGAGCTATCCTTCTCAGGCATTCCCTGTATCCCAATGCACGAGGGCAATAAGTTGGGATTGCTGCCTCCATTGAACTCCCAGTGGCCTGGCCCCACAGCCACTCCATGCATTGTGACTGAACATTTGCAGCAGGGAGCCTGTTCTGTGCATGCAGGTTTCCATCATATCCACTCATGGTTCTAAAAATCAAGGTTCGCACCACATGTACAAAGCAGGTTTCCCATTGCAGAACTTCAACCCCAGCAACTGGGGAGGCAACAAGCTCTTCCAAGTGGGCAATGCGTCTGAGAGAATACTAAAAGGGCTGCTTTGCTGTGCAGCTTTTGTTTGCTACAGATGACAAATAGTGCCAAATGGGGAAGTTTCAGTCGGCAGAAGACAAGACTCACTGCGAGAGTGAATTCCTGAATATAAGCACAAGCACACAAACCATTGCATTTTTTCAGAGGATTGGCTGCTGTCATTCCCTCCTCCCCCCCAAACTTCATAATAAACAGACTGCTGGTGTCCTTGAGGAATAATCATTTGTAATCTGATATATAGCCAGATGTCCCTGTCCTGTCTTGTTCAGATCCCTATTGATGGTATTCATAGGTATACAGGTCAATGTTTGATGTCACAGCAGTGTTTAATTCTATATCAGGATTTGGTCCTACCACATAACAGAAATACCATAACCATACTACCAATACTATTTTTTCTAGAAAAACCAGTGCAAACTATTTTTCTAGAAAAATAGATGCCAGAACTCACCATGAACCTCTCCACTGTTTTTTTATAATGGCAATGACGCCCACCTGAGAGGTACCGGAACTGAGTTCCGGCAAGTTCCGGCTGAAAAACAAAACAAAAAACCTGGGTACCACACTATGAGCAGGCTAAGACACCCAACAAATGCTTAGACAATATGGTCAGCCAGAAAAGAAATTAGTGCATGTCGGCCCCTATAATACAGAGTGACCATCCTGTAAGCCATATGTAAACAACCTGGTGCCCTCTATAGTGTATGTTGTTAGCTCCCATCATCCCCAATCATTGGCCATGCTAGCTGGGGCTGATGGGAGTCGGAGTCCAATGACATCCAGAGAGCGTTACGTTGGCTAACCCTGCAGCCAGCTCTTTAATTGTCACATATGAAAGCTCCTGCCAACCTAGCAGTTCGAAAGCACGTCAAAGTGCAAGTACATAAATAGGTACCGCTCTGGCGGGAAGGTAAACGGCGTTTCTGTGCACTGCTCTGGTTCGCCAGAAGCAACTTAGTCATGCTGGCCACATAACCTGGAAGCTGTACACCGGCTCCCTCAGCCAATAAAGCGAGATGAGCGCCGCAACCCATAGTCACCCGTGACTGGACCTAATGGTCAGGGGTCCCTTTACCTTTGCCTATGAAAGCTCCCTAACTCTGGAGGAGACCTCTTCCATATTCTGGCAACATAGACCAAGTGCTTCCTGTGTTGAGGGAGACTCTCTTTAAAAGGGATCTGGCTTAAAATGCTTTCATATTCCTTTTGGTTCCTCTGTGTCGCACCATAAACACTGTACGGTACCACTGTACAGTATGACATGCCCTGCGCGTCATTTCTGAGTTTCTTGTGACTCATCATCCTTTTAAGTACAAGTGGCTTGTCTGAATTATTTAGTCCTCAGCATTACAGATTCCTCTGATTTATTTTAGATGCCGTTAATGTCTTAATACAGAGTAAAAGTTTCATGATCTCATGTTTTATTTAGGGTATCCTTGTTGGCAGGGGATATTAGACTGAAGCAGCTTCTGCTTCTCTCCTGTCAGCACAGCTGACAGTCATGACAGGACAAGAGGCAATCCAGATGTTTCTGAAATTTGTGAACATGATGCTGAGGGACCCTGCCATTGGCTCATTGCCCCCAAATTCCCCACCTTCTGAGATTCAGGAACCTTGTGATATTCCTACTCATTTGAGAAATAAGGATACTGTACCCCAGCAGGCAAAGAACTTTCTCGTGTGTCCATCTGTCTTCTTCACTTCCAACTTCTGCTGCCTCAAGGCAGTCATCAAAACTACCTATTTCTTTCTTTCTTTAGTTCTGTAGATGTTTAGTTAGACAAAGGCCTAGGAGTAGAGGAATGTTCTTACCTGGCAACTAACGATATGTAATGAAGGAGCCAAGCAAGCCTTCCTGGGGACAGCATTCCACAAATGGGGAGCCAATGTGGAAAAGGGTGATACCCTCCAGACCTCTTGCGGGGAGACACCAGACCCTCCAAGTGTCCCTCTTTTCCAGGGATTTCCCTGATTTAAAGAAGTCACCTTAATTTCAGATTTGATCCCAGAATGTGCCACTTTTCTTTAGGATATCCCTATTTTCATTGGTGAATTGTGGGAGGGTATGGAGTTATTTGACCAGAGCTGTTTGAAGGCAATCCTGTATAGGGAAGTTTTTTTCTTGAAATGTTTAATGCTTCATTATGTTTTTATATATGTTGGAATCTGCTGAGAGTGGCTGTGCCGACCCATTAAGATGTGTGGGGTATAAATAGTAAAATTATCATTATGGAATGGGATGTCTCTATTTCCATCAGAGAAATGTAGGCAGGTATGAGGCACAAGAAGAAGGGCCTCAGCTGCTGATCACAGGGTTCAGGTTGGTTCCTGTGAGGAGAAGCGATCCTTGAGGTATTGAGGTCCTGAGCCATTTAAGGTCAATGTTGAATTATGGACACTCCGAGTGTCTCTATTTTCCAGGGACAGTCCCGGATTTACAGAAGGCATCCCAGCTTCTGATTTAATCCTGGAACATCCCACTTTTCCTTAGGACATCAGTATTTCCACCAGAGAAATGTTTGAGGGTATGGAGTTAGGCAAGCCCTGAGCCAAGGAGATAAGTAACTGTACAACCCTTGGAAGATATCTGAAGGCAGTTCTGTACAGGGAAGGTTTTTCTTAATGTTTAATGTTTTATTGGGGATGTGGGTGGTGCTGTGGGTTAAACCACAGAGCCTAGGACTTGCCAATCAGAAGGTCGGCGGTTCGAATCCCCGCGATGGGGTGAGCTCCCATTGCTCGGTCCCTGCTCCTGCCAACCTAGCATTTCGAAAGCGTGTCAAAAGTGCAATAAATAAATAGGTACCGTTCCAGTGGGAAGGTAAACAGTGTTTCCGTGCACTGCTCTAGTTCACCAGAAGCGGCTTAGTCATGCTGGCCACATGACCCGGAAGCTGTACGCCGTCTCCCTCAGCCAGTAAAGCGAGATGAGCGCTGCAATCCCAGAGTCGGCCACGACTGGACCTAATGGTCAGGGGTCCTTTTACCTTTAATGTTTTATTATGTTGTTATATATGTTGGGGGACGCGGGTGGTGCTGTGGGTAAAACCTCAGTCCCTAGGACTTGCAGATCGTATGGTCGGCGGTTCGAATCCCCGCGGCAGGGTGAGCTCCTGTCGTTCGGTCCCAGCTCCTGCCCACCTAGCAGTTCGAAAGCACTCTTAAGTGCAAGTAGATAAATAGGTACCGCTTTATAGCTGGAAGGTAAACGGCGTTTCCGTGTGCTGCGCTGGTGCTGGCTCGCCAGAGCAGCTTCGTCACGCTGGCCACGTGACCCGGAAGTGTCTCCGGACAGCGCTGGCCCCCGGCCTCCTAAGTGAGATGGGCGCACAACCCTAGAGTCGGACATGACTGGCCCGTACGGGCAGGGGTACCTTTACCTTTACCTATATATGTTGGAAGCCACCCAGAATGGCTGGGGCAAACCTGACAGATGGGTGGGATATACAGTAAATAGTATAATAATAATAATAATAATAATAATAATAATAATAATAATTGAATAGGATGTCCCTATTTTCACCAAGGAAATGTTGGAAGGTATGCATTGAATTGGGCCCAGAAACAACTAACTTGCAGCCTGTACAGTCAGGCCAGGATTGGCGTTATATACTCCAACCAGTTGTCATGGTAGCATCTTGGCCACCGATTTCTGCACCAACTGAAATTTCTGAACCATCTTCAGAGGCAACCCCACATATAATGCATTGCATTAATCCGACCTATGTGCTCTCTCTTTAAGCCAGATATAAAGAAAGACCAAAGTGATCAGTAGTCACAGGGTTACAAGGTTGAACCCATGTTTTCAAAGGCCATACCTACAAGGTTGGAAGTAAGGGTGGAGGAGAAATTTGATTCAGGTCGTAATAAAAGGCAAGCCGACCTAATTTGCTCACTGCAAAACAATACACATATTCAGAGGCCTCTCATGCTCTCAGGACAGTATCTTAGATCTCTTATTCAAGGGGCAGCTGCTTTATTCAATACCCCTTTTTAGGAAATTAGAAGCCTCACGAACTGGGAGCTGGTGTGGTATAGTGCCTAAAAATCTAGGTATGGCCTTTGAAAACATGGGTTCAAATGCCTGCTCTATCAAGAAAATCCCTGGGGATCCTCAGGGGAAATCATTCTCTCTGCTTGAAGAATTACCTGACAGGGCTTTTGTGAGGGCAAAGCCCCATTCTCTGAACTCATTGGAGAAAAAGTGGGGAAACGAAACGAAACCGTGAAGATAAATTGCGGCAGATTTTACAGCAGACAAATGTAATATGATCCCCATTAATATGAACGAAATGTGTAATGTACCACATCCTGCAATGAATGTGATCCTTGGGGGAGGGGGGGAGGAGAGAATACTTTGGTGAAAAGCACATCATTCACTGAAGCTAAACATACCTAGAGGGTTGCCCACGTTTTTGCTGAAAATCAGAGGGTCAACTTCCCAATTAAATCCTACATACTCCCTTGCAACAAAATCCTCATGTACAAAGATTTCCAGAGAACTCTGCTTCTAGCAAAGTTCATGGCTTTCTAATGAGAACAGAATTCATAAAAATGAGATTTGGGAGGAAAGATCCTTGTTTGAAAAAACTGTCTTCTCAGGATCTCAGTTAACCTCTGTAGAAGCCACTTGGTACATCGTTCAAAGATTGAATGCTTATTTATTTATTGGAGCTATTTATATACTGCTTCACCGCTGGAGTTTGTAAGTAGTCACTAGTCATTTGTTTAGCAGGGGGGAAATGATTAAGATATCTACCTGTAAGAAAGCAATGCCTATTTTCCACATGCAAGGAATATTTACAGGAACATCAAAATATCCTACTCTCTGCAGTGTAGAACTCATAACATGTGATTCTGCTGATAGTGTAGCTGAGCCTTTGTGTGATTACAGAATCAGTCTGGAAATGACTTCTGTATGATAAAGTTACTTGTAATGAATGTGGTTATATATAAAAAAACCTTCATATTGAAAAGATTCAACAAAGCAGCCAATTCTTCCCTAGTGCTTCATCTATTAGATGTCAAATTACAGAAGGAAACATGAATTGGAACATAGAATGAGGAGTATAATTGCTGTGATATAGTCTTTAGACATTGAAGAGGATAATTTTGAAGAATGTGAGGTTTATGAAATGTGTAATTTCTAGAAGAATACCTTACAGCTGCTGCTTTGAACTACAGTTTGGAAATAGTCTTCCGTGGAAAATAGCACAGCAGAATTCTCTTCTTATTCATGATTTTCAAACATTTGATCCACTAATTTTAAACACTAGGATTAACTATGAATGGTCCTTTAAGTACTGAATCTAAATGATAAATAACTAATTTCGTTGCAAGGATTCTCTGTAATTGTTGGATAATTTCTGGGTGGTTTTGTGTGTGTGTGTTTAAAAAAATATCCTGGAAAAGCATATCTAATTGCATACACTGAATCTGATCCAGAACTCTGAGTATTAGTTTGGGGCTGCTCCTCACCTTATGATTGTCACTGGAGGCAATGAGCATCCTTCAGCTATGCCAGCTGAGATGCTTCCTGGATGGAGATAGCTTAGCCACAATGAAACACTTATTGGTAACTTCTAAGTTGGACTATTTCAGTGCAGTCCATATGGGGCTGCCCTTGAGGTTAAGAAGCTGCTACAAAACACAACAGCTAGGCCACTCTGGAACTGTGTATCATGTCTACTTCTTCTTCTTTGGTGATCACTTGTAGCTGAGTAAGATTAGCTTCCATATGCATGGTTTTAACAATGAGTCTGTAAGTGACTATGGAGGCCAATTCTGGATCCACATGTCCTTCCACAGTGGGGACAGTGGTTTCCGGGCGAGAGCTGATCACGGTATGGATTTGCCAAGCGTGCCTTCCTCCTAGCACGTTTCTCCCTTGCATCCTGAGTTTGAGTGTCTTCAAAGCCCATGACACCTTTCGTAAAGGCTGTTCTCCAACTGGAGCGCTTGCAGGCCAGTGTTTCCCAGTTGTCAGTGTTTATACTACATTTTTAAAGATTTGCCTTGAGACAGTCTTTAAACCTCTTTTATTGACCACCAGCATTCCTCTTTCCATTTTTAAGTTTGGAATAGAGTAGTTGCTTCGGAAGATGATCATCAGGCATCCACACAACATGACCAGTCCAACAAAGTTGATGTTGAAGAATCATTGCTTTGCTTCTTCCAGTACACTGATATTAGTTCGCCTTCTTCCCAAGTGATGTGTAAAAATTTTCGGAGACACCATTGATGGAATCTTTCAAGGAGTTGGAGATGGCGTTTATAAGTGGTCCATGTTTCACAAGCATATAGTAAGGTTAGTAGTACAATAGCTTTGTAAACAAGCATTTTGGTTTCCCTGCGAATGTCCCGGTCCTCAAACACTCTGCACTTCAGTCGGGAGAAGGAGCTCAGGTGATGCTGGATTTCGGCATCAGTGTTGGCCCTTGTGGAAAGATATAACACACATTGTAAAAGAATTGTACTGGATGCCTGTTTCTTCTTACACAGAGCCAAGTTGAAGTGGGACTGGTAGCAGGGAGGCCCAGTGCCATTGGCAAGCCAGAATGAGTTGAGATCACATTTCCAGGAGGTTAGAGATCCACTCATAATGGCAGATTATAACTCCACTTTAGGTGAACTCTGGTGGTACTCTGTACTTCCTTAACATCATGTGTGTGTTCCCTTTTCTCCATAGTTTTTAATCTGAATTTTAAAATTCTCCTCCTCCCCAAAGGTTCAGCCTCAATTTTTTAAGAGAGCAGTGCATGCAGAGGTTGCATGAATTAAACATCTGCAAAAGGAATCCCGGCTTCAACGTGACTTTGGTGGTTCCTTACATGGATGCTTTTCCATTATTGTTGTTTATGTGTGTGCTGTGCATACATTATTACTGATCTGGGTAGATGTCAGTGCAGAATGATAATAAGGTGATAAACCTTGCATCACCCTGCATTCTATTATCATTACAACCCTGCAGGCATTTCATCTTTTTAAAGAAATTAAAGAGGGGAAGGGAGTACAGTTTTCAAAGAACACAGCGAGATCCGTTCAGAAAAGAAATAAGGGCTTATTTTGTTTAATGCACAATGTCACACAGCTTTCTAATATACCAGAAATATCTCTTCTGGAGAGAAGAGTTTTAACGCTTGGCAACAGTTGCCTTCAGTTTTTGTAAAACTGAAAATCTTTCAATTTTGCATTGATCCTCATGCCTAGGGCTGGATAAGAACCTAAGAATCTAAGAAGAGCTTTGCTGGATTGGACCAAAGACCCTTACAAGGCAGTATCCCTTTCTCACAGGGGCCATCTAGAAGCCCACAAGAAGGACTTGAGTGTCGTCTCCCCACTTGTGATTCTCAGGAACTGGTAGAGGCATTTGAAGGTAGAGCATCAGTATCACGATGAGTAACTCTTGATAGATCCATCCTCCAGCAATTTGCCTAATCCTCCCATTAGAAATGCTCCCCTGGGTTGGGTAACATGCCTCCAATTTGGGAAGAGCAAAGATCATAATAATTCCCTCATAAGTGGAGGAGTAAACACTGAAGGGAACCTTCGCTACCCACTCTTTCAAACTTCTTTGACAGTATATGAAACAAGAATTTTGACACATTCCCTTATATATTTTATTGCATGGCTAATTAGAGGGGAATCTGGTCCTGTATGAAATCAATGGGGACATAAGCATGCTAAACGAATGCCAAATACTTTATTTAATGGGATTTCCTAGCAATAAGTCACCCACAGCGATATTCATGGATGATGTTGAGTCTGCTAAGGTGCAACTTAACTGAAGCTCCTGAATATAGCCGGATCAAAAGATCACGGCATAGGGTTTCCAGGCAATTTCTACTGAGATTGCCTGTTGCCTTGTGGGACATCTTTAGGGGGAAGAAAAGGCTAAGGAGTAAACCCTATGCTAATCTAGAGTAGAGTCCCTAACACGGTTGGATGTATCTTGTACTACTACTACTACTAATAATTTGTTATTTGTACCCCGCCCATCTGGCTGGGTTTCTCCAGCCACTCTGGGCAGCTTCCAACAAAGATTAAAAATACATTAAAATGTCACACATCAAAAACTTCCCTGAACAGGGCTGCGTTCAGATGTTTTCTTAATGTCAGGTAGTTGTTTATCTCTTTGACATCTGATGGGAGGGCATTCCACAGGGCGGGTGCCACTACTGAGAAGGCCCTCTGCCTGGTTCCCTGTAGCTTTGCTTCTCGCAATGAGGGAACCGCCAGAAGGCCCTCGGTGCTGAACCTCAGCGTCCAGGCAGAACGATGTGGGTGGAGACGCTCCTTCAGGTATACTGGCAACATCTGCAGCCCAGCTGACACCAAATGTATTGCCCTGCTTTCCTGTGGACCACATCAGTGAGGCTGAGAGGCGAGTCTAGTCGTCTGGGCAGCCTAGGACCTCCATACACACTGCCCAGGCTTGCACCCCAGAGAGGCCACTTCAGTGCTGCTAATGTTGCAGAAACAATGCAGGAGGCAGCAGTTGCAAGTTACCAGTCTTTGAAGACATACCAGGTGCTGTGAATCTCGAGGCCCTGTGAGAGCCAGTGTGGTGTAGTGGTTAAGAACAGTGGACTCGTAATCTGGTGAACCGGGTTTGATTCCCCGCTCCTCCACATGCAGCTGCTGGATGACCTTGGGCTAGTCACACTTCCTTGAAGTCTCTCAGCCTCACTCACCTCACAGAGTGTTTGTTGTGGGGGAGGAGGGGGAAGGAGAATGTTAGCCGCTTTGAGACTCCTTAGGGTAGTGATAAAGCGGGATATCAAATCCAAACTCCTCTTCTTTTTCTTCTTCTTCTTCTTCTTCTTTTTTTTCCAGCAGTTTGACTCGCCAGAGATGTATCTTAATGGCAAGTGAAAGAGCTCTGCTGCGTAATGTCTGAGAAACATGAGATGAAAATTGTTTTTTGACTTCTCATTGTTGGCTAAGCTAAAAATTCTGGTGTTTTTTTGGTTTGACAATTAAACATGGTGAATTTTCAGGACTCACATGGACCCTCTTCGTGCAATTAACATGTGAATTGAGTAAGAGTGATTCTCCACATGGCAACCCGGCAACCCAATACTGGATTAAATAGTTCAAGGGTGACAGCTTAAAAATCAGGTTTGCGCTGCAAAGGCAGTAGCTATAGCAGCATCAGCAAATTATTTTTCTGTCCCTTCGCCAAAAGTTTACCAAACTGTAATTAAAAACAACACAAGCAAATAACCTTATGAATCTCTTCTTCCAGATGTCCAATTAGGAAGCATCATCTTCCCTAATTAACACTGGTAATTGCACCCAGATTGGGAAGCTAGCATCATTTTATTCTTTAGGCGAGGCAGAAACTTGGCTACTGCCTAATTAACTGCCCTCCGGGATATCTTTGTCCTATTTGAGAAGCCATTCTGTTTGTACAGATGAACCACCAGATATCAGGAAGTAGCCATTAGCCGAGAAGCTGCCAACTGGGCTACTGAAGACAGAAGACATTCCTTAGGGAACTTGATGTGATACATTTGGTCTTTCAATATACTGTGAATGCTATGAGAGGTATTCCAAACCCAGAGGCTATTCTTCTAAAGAAACAAGAACAACAGTGCTACGATCCCTGTAGTTGTTTGCTAACTGGATCTAGATAGCCAGATTGGGAATTATATTATTTTGGATATCTTTTTGTTTCAGTTCAGAAATTTATTTTTCTAGCCAAAGGCCATTACAAACATGTAGTTATAGTATTAATAAATCAGTACAGAATGTAGATCCATAATCCACCATCCATGATGTAAGAGAGAGAAGTTACCTGAGACACTAACAAACTCAAATCCAGCTTGATTGAACCTCAAAATCACCATAACAAGTTATATAATTTTATCTAACACATTTTCCTGAGGAGTTGTTGTTGTTGTTGTTGTTGTTGTTGTTGTTGTTATTATTATTTGCAACCAGTGCATTAGAGGACCACTCTGTGTGCAAAGAAGCTATTATTGTCACTCCAAAGAAATAGAACCATTTCTGCCAGGGTGCATCTACTTTCTTGTGTGAACAAAGGTTTCAGAAAGCAATCTCTTGGGTCTCTATACAAGGGGCAAGCTAACAGATAATGAGTGATATCTTCCCCCTGCAGCTGACCACAAATGCAAAGTCTGTCTGTGTATGGGACCTTGTTGTAGCAGCCGTCCAAGACTGCAGTGGGCATCACTTGGAGATGCAGCTTAATAAGGGCATTTCTTAAGGAAACTGGTGAGAATTTGGTCAGATAACTGGCTCTAACATGCTCTGTTTTCAAGAGTGGATACAAAAAAGAAACTTTGGTGTTTCTACTTAGTTGCAGGTCCCTTCTGGATTTTATCCAGAAGAGCCGATCCTTTTGTTGACTCTTATTCACGGTCAAAGCAGAGCTCAGTCCCAAAAAATAATAGTCTAAAACAGCTTAACATGCTGCTTTCTAGAGTTGGTCATCCCTCAATTCCATATAGCACAGCACAGCAACTAGGCCCAATAGGCATAGTAGCATTTTTTTCAATATACTTTAACTGAGCACAGTCTTCTCTTGCCTTAATTGTTGGTCACCCAGATTCTGAACAAAAAAGAGCTCCTGGTATTCCTTCGGGTAGAGAGTATATCTCCAATTTTATTTTATTTTCTATTCTACAGATTTATACTTTAAAGGAGTTTTAATCAGAACTGCATACAGTGGTACCTCGGGTTACATATGCTTCAGGTTACACACTCCACTAACCCAGAAATAGAGCTTCAGGTTAAGAACTTTGCTTCAGGATAAGAACAGAAATTGTGCTCCGGTGGCACAGCAGCAGCAGGAGGCCCCATTAGCTAAAGTGGTGCTTCAGGTTAAGAACAGTTTCAGGTTAAGAACGGACCTCCGGAATGAATTAAGGACTTAACCCGAGGTACCATTGTATTTCAATGGCATAGAGCATTTCAGTAAGCACTTTGCTACCAAATATCTTTAGAGATGGTTCAGCCATCTGCTCTCTCTTATTTTAATAGAACACCATCAAGGCCCCATGGTTTTCAAGTTCCAGTATTGACAGATGCCATTTAATTGTTTGGTTATTGAATCTGATATGGACTTTGTGAGCACAGACATACCAAACTCTTGATGTACCTTCAAACTATCACCAACTCCTGTTTCTTTGTTGGTAGGTCTTATCTGCAGGACTACAGTCAGAATTCCTATCTCTACTAACCTGACCAGTGTACCAGTTATGGCATTCAGACCAGAAACTTCCTTTTCTGGTCCATCAATTCTGCTAAAGATCCTAGGACAAGACCTGCCAAGGAAAACAAAGTATTTATGTATGCTACAACAGCGGCAAGAATCTTGATAGCACAAGATGGAAGAATGAGGAAATCCCGACAAAAGAACAGTGGCAAGAGAAATTGATGAACTATGCAGAACTGGCTAAACTGGCATACAAACTGCGAGATAAGGACAACTGTGACTTCAAAGAAGAGTGGGAACTTTTTTACAAATTACTTAAAAAGACAAAGCGTGTTCTCCAATAAATGAGAGCACGTGTTGCGGTGTGGGCCACCGGGCCAGGCCTCTTGTTGCCAGGCAGGTTAATAGTTGTTGCCTGGCATTGTGATTGGATAACCGGGTTGCTGGGGCAAATTGTATGTTGCAAATTGGGTGGGAGGGACCATAGTCTTTAAATATTGGTGCACTCTGGTTTCTCTTTCTCTTTGCAGAGTGCATCGGATCACCCGCCCACCCGCCCTCTTTTCCGGTTGACCTTGCTTTGCCTGTCATGGGGTCATCGGCCTTGGCGCAGGGGCCAAGTAGGAATTTTGCCATTTGGTGATTGGCTGTGCCATTTGGTTTTTGCCTACTACTCAGCAATTCGTCACAACATGTAAGGTTGTGGTTAGGCATTGGTTATAATATGCTGGTGGTGGAGGGGTCAGGATAGGCTGTGCCTGCCCCTCCTATTGCGCTGAAGGGAATTCCGTTAAAGGAATCCTGGGGCTTGCCACGATTTTGTCCAATCCCTGTCATGGGACCAGGGCCAGCAAGCTTTCGGGGAGCTGCTGGGGTGAGCGGCGTGGGTCCAACGCTTAGCTCAAATGACCCCCAAGTTTGACTTTCCCTTCTACTGGCTACTGATCGGACCTCGGGATGTCAGTTCTGTCCCAGGCGGTGGGACAGATAGTCATAACCAATGTCTAAACAACCACTCACTGATTCTGTATTTTAATAAAGTTGTGGCCAAAATAGTGCCCAAAAACCAAAACTAAAATTACGTGTTATGTATGAAGTTATTTGAGGGGTGACCTGGGGACCTACACACGCAAAAAACATGAATTGGACTCCTTGGCATGTTTTGAATAAACATACACAAATTTATTGATTGTTAACATAGTAGACAGATAATATAAAGATTTATACAATTTTATAATATGCAGAGAATAATATGTGTGGAGAAACCCTAGAGAGGAGCTGAGGGAAGTCTCTGGGGGTAGGGGAGGGTTTGAGGGGGAGGTGGGAAAAAAGGGGGAAATAATGAATTTGATATGTTTTGATATTTTGCTGTATTGAAATTGCTAATAAAAATATTTTTTTTAAAAAAAAATCTGCTAAAGATCCCCTCTATTGTTTGTTTAGACAGGCAACATAGGTTGTGTAAAATTTCCCACAGTGAGAGAGTTTCAGGTTCTGCTGTGGCTCAGTCTATTATGCAAAGATTGTTATTACGTATGGTTGAGGTTTCATTATATGGAGGAAGCTGAGGTTGCCTGGGAGAATATATATCAGTTGCTAACAAGTCCAGATCAATTGACCACTTAGCTAAGTTTCCATCAGAAGAATAGGAAGCAAAACCTCTTCCTTGGGATAAGGCATCTACAGCTGCAATACTTGCACGCTCAACATATAATGAACCAGGGCTGCACGTAAAAGTCATATTAATTACATCTTGCTGCTATTGCTTTTCAGTTACCTCTGCCTCCATTGCTTCACTTGCTGAATTACAATAATCACAAAAGTCCAGCAAAAAATTCTGGACAAAATGTGGCACTGGTGTTCTGGACAATTTATCTTAAGCACTGCATATCTGTGCTTCTGTAGTAACAATGTTAAAATGGTTAAAACTGCAAAGTATCCTTGACTGTTGTATTTTCTTGACTGCTCTTCATTGGCTAACAGTTCTAGTGTTTTTTTTGGTACGAACATTAACATGATAGGACCCACTGGCCCTATCAACACACTTCATGCAATTAACATGTGAAGAGAGTTAGAGGGATTCTCCATATTGTAACCTGGGACACGGGTGGTGCTGTGGTCTAAACCACTGAGCCCCTTGGGCTTGCTGATCAGAAGGTTGGCGGTTCGAATCCCCACAATATGGTGAGCTCGCATTGCTCTGCCCCAGCTTCCGCCAACCTAGTAGTTTGAAAGCACATCAGTACAAGTAAATAAATAGGTACCGCTGTGATGGGAAGGTAAACGGAATTTCTGTGCGCTCTGGTTTCTGTCATGGTTTTTTGTTGCGCCAGAAGCGATTTACCCATGCTTACCCAGAAAGCTGTCTGTGGACAAATGCCAGTTCCCTCAGCCTGAAAGCGAAATGAGCGCCACAACCCCATAGTGCCCTTTGACTGGACTTAACCGCCTAGGCGTCTTTTACCTTTACCTTTTTTACTGAACTAAATAGCTTAAGGGCAGCAGCTTAAAAATCAAATTTGTGCTGCAAGGGCAGTAGCCATAGCAGCATCAACAAATTATTTTTCTGTCCCTTCGCCAAAAGTTTACCAAGCTGTAATTAAAAACAACACAAGCAAATAACCTTATGAAACTCTTCCTCCAGATGTCCACTTAGGAAGTATCATCCTCCCTAATTAACACTGGTAATTGCACCCAGATTGGGAGGCTAGCATCATTTTATTCTTTAGGCGAGGCAGGAACCTGACTACTGCCTAATTAACTGCCCTCCAAGATCTCTTCTTCCTCTTCTGTGTCATTCTGTTTGTACAGATGAACCACCAGATATCAGGAAGTAGCCATCAGCTGAGAAGCTGCCAACTGGGTTACTCAAGTGAGTGGATATTCCTTAGGAAACTTGGTGTGATATATTTGGTCTTTCAGTATAGTGTGAATGATATGGTTGGTATTCTAAATCCAGAGGCTGTTGCATATTCAAGAATGTTAGTGGTAAAATATCCACAGTTGTTTGCAAACTGGATCTAGAAACCCAAAGCAGAAATTATATTATTTTGGAATTTTTTGTGGTTGTTTTTGCTATGGCAATTTGCATTTCTGTATTTTGAAAGCCATACTCTAAACTAATTCTTTAATAAATGGTACTATGTGCAGCCGGTGTGGTGTAGTGGTTAAGAGTGCTAGACTCGTAATCTGGTGAACCAGGTTCGCATCCCCGCTCTTCCACATGCAGCTGCTGGGTGATCTTGGGCTAGTCACACTTCTCTGAAGTCTCTCAGCCCCACTCACCTCACAGACTGTTTGTTGTGGGGGAGGAAGGGAAAGGAGAATGTTAGCCGCTTTGAGACTCCTTAAGGGGAGTGATAAAGCGGGATATCAAATCCAAACTATTCTTCTTCTTCTTCTGAAGCCAAACTAAACTTTCAAAATACTTGCACTTGCATGGTTCGTATCTATTCAAGTGGTAATTTTGTGCAAAGCTGAACAACCTTTCTCCCCAGGAACATGAAGTAAAAGTAAGGGTGCTATCCAACTTCACTTACCTAGGAGTGAGGCCCATTGAATACAACAGACTTTCTTCTGAGTAGACCTTGTTAAGAATGCACTGTAACATGTGAAGTGGATGATCTGTTACAACTTTGGAACCATCTGAACCTTCAAAGTGCTTTCGCCTGTTGCACAGCTTAGCAGAGTATAGCGGAGTACCACAGTGATTGTTGAGCAACTCTTGAGCTTGCTCAGTCAGGATGATGTTCAGGAACAAAAACTCCTTACTAGTAACTTGATACTTGTTGTTTTATTATTTACAGCAGCAAACATACAAGTCTACCTACAAGTTACTATTTACAACTCGACTTCTTCACTCTCAGCAACTCCTCAGCAGTAACCCCCACCACACTAACACTCAACACCAGGGTTATAGGTCATGCCTATATAAGGGACCTCAGCCAATCACTGCCCTGTTGCTGGGTCTCCTTATCTCTAGGCAGATTCCTTTCATGCTCTGTCTTCCCAGGTTGCTGTGGAGACACTAATTGCTAATGTGCCAAGCTGCACTGAGTACATGGATTCCAACATGATCCACATAAGAGGGTTTTATGTGTGCAGGTGTGCCAACTCTATAGGGCCAAGGTGTCTTCGGCTCCCTCAATATCTGTTGTCAAGGGACCGTCCCCCCTCAACGTTGAGGAGGCCAAGCTCAGAGCTGGGCACAGAGTGGGCTCCTACTAAGTGTGAGAGCAGAGGAGTCACCAGCGATTGAAGATTCACTGCTCTGTGATCCACACTTGGACTCCTGCCAATGATGCAATGTCGCACGTGCATCGCTTGCTGTGTATATGATGTCATGCATGCACAACGTGCTATGGGTGCATGGTGTCACACACACAGGACACACTTTAGACACATGATATCACACACACAACGCACACTGGGCACCTTTAATCTTGGACACAAGATGGCGCCTCTGTATGTGTGTCTTCACATTGGATGCCTATGTTGCAAAAATAAAAATAAAAAAATAGTATAAACACCAACAACTGGGGAACACTGGCCTGCAAGTGCTCCAGTTGGAGAACAGCCTTTACCAAAAGTGTCATGGGCTTTGAAGATGCTCAGACTCATGACGCAAGGAGAAACGTGCTAAGAGGAAGGCACGCTTGGCAAACCCTCACCATGATCAACTCCTGCCTGGAAACCTATGTCCCTAGTGTGGAAGGATGTGTGGATCCAGAACTAGCCTCTACAGTCACTTACGGACTCACTGTTAAAGTCATGTTTGCCACGAGTGAACCAAGAAGATGATTAGCCAAGTGCCTGGTTGCGTCCCTACCAAGTGAACATATCATCACTTGGGTATGAACAATACCAAACAGGGATGGGGAGAATAAATATGTGGGCATTGAAATTTCATGAACCAAACAAGCTAGTATGTAACTAGTTCATTACTATATAATACCTTTCCTTGCTCCTTCTAATGCCTTATTTACTCTGTATGTTTGGGTTCCTTTGTTATACCTTTGCTAATAATGCAACACGCTCATGTATTCTGTACTTTGTTCATACAGACAGCATAATTGTAGCATTATTTTACAATCCCTTTCATCTACGGTTTCTTCACAATTGCATGGAGATTTATGTTCTGATGAAGAATGCTGGGAAAGCAGATTTGTTTAATTATAGATTGTTGGAAATTCCAGTGAGAAAGCGACTTACTTCAAGTACCGTTATGCTAATTGCGATCTCTGTGACTTGGGGGACTGCTATATATGGAACAGCCTTCCAAATGTGTCTTTGCCTGAATGACTTCCTTGATGAAATATAGATGAAGAAAACTACTTTGTGCAATCTGTCTCCTTCCATAAATATGAACAAGTTTGCCTGAATGCAGCAGGAACATTCAAAGAACTCCTAAAAACCTGTTTCACTATAGAGAAGCCTAAATTGCAAAAGCAAACACCAGAACTTGCAATGGGAGGCGGCTGAATCATAGTTGGGAAAATTGTCCACGATCTAATATTTACCCCCATGCTGCCATTTTGTTTTCATTAATGTAGGTCAGAGGTGCGCAACGTGGTTCCCACCAGATGTTGTTGGAGGGCATCAGTGCCAGTAATTATGGCCAGTGGACAGCTGTAATTGGAGCTGTAGTTCAACCACATATGGAAAGCACCAAATTAGCTACCCCTGATGCAGGTGATGGGAATAATATATATATATATATATAACTCAGTGTACAAAACCCTGAGCTCTCTGGAGAAAAGAAAGGATACTCATGTGATTAATAATAATAATACAAGTAATAAACAAGGCACCATGATACAGGGAGAGAGAGAAAAGGAACGAAGAATCTGTTGCGTGGCGAGTTCCCGCCTCCCCCCAGAGGAAATAAAGACACAGGACACCATGAATTAGGTTAACGGGCGGAATAGGCCACAACTTTATTGATTACAGGAATGAGCGGTATTTGGCTTAGGCATTGGTCCTATCGACTAGCCGGCTTCAGCCCGATTGCGTGAAGACTGGCAAGGGTTAACCACCAGTAGAGGGAGTCCGGCTGATGCACGTCAACTAGGAGCTCCCCCGGGGTTACCGCTCGGGGGCGTGTCTTAGGCCCACACCTCCATAGGCTTCGGACAGGGCAACGCCCCCCGGCGTCCTTTAACGGACTACCCTTTGCTGTTGGGGGAGGCGATGGCGCTTCCTCCCCCCCCTCTACTTAACCCTCCTTTACCAATGCCTAACCGCCAATGCCAAGGAGTTGTGACGAGTTGCTACGAGGTAGGCGAGTAACCAAATGACTGGTGCCAATTTGCCAATCGGAAAAAATTCCTACCAGGCCCCTTGACGGCGACCAACCGAAGTCCATAGCAAAGTCAAAGGAGCCTGCCTAAAGGGTGGGAGGGATGGGAAACTGAATCAGCTGGCGCGGTGAAAAGAGGGCGAGCCTCAGCCGTGCTGGCCCTAAATAGGGTGGGCCCCACCTCCCCAGCCAGCCGATTGGCTGGCTGGGTGGATGACGCGGCCGAGGATTCCCCAGGATCTCGCGGGGGCTGTAACCAGCCCACGTGCACGTGGGGTGGACGTGAAGCCCGCAACCCCACCTCCCTAGCTCGGAAGTGGCTTTGCCCTCCAGATGTTGCTGAAGTACAACTCACATCATTCCTGATCATTGGCCTTTCTGGCTGAGTCCAGTAACATAGGGAGCCCACTCTTGCCCTAGGACCACAACACAGATTGCATCCCAGTGAATTCGCTTTTGCAGTCCTGTGGGATAGGTGTGTCAAATGCAAACCTTTGAATTATGCAGCTGTTCAGCTTGCTGCCACAGAAATGTTTTCCCTTGAAATGTGAAGCAATGAAGAACATGATTGGCTTTGGTAACCCTTTGCTAATGGATGTGGACAAGGAGCTTGTTTTGTGAACTAGAGCAGACATAGAAGCACGAAGCTGCTTCAGCAGTGCTCAGTCTACATATGCAAGCCTCAAACAACATGAATTATGCAAGGAACAGCACAACAAAATCCCCACCATCTCATTGGTTGTAAGAGCTGAGGCCTGCAGCTCTTGTATAGATATATGCACACAAATTAAAAGCAATTTGCAATTTCACAAACAGAAATCCTGCAGTCAAATGAGACGTTGAACTCGAAAAACTAAGAGAAAAATGTGTTGTTCTGAATAAATAAATACGATGGGAACTAATTCATCTCAAAATCTCTGTTTTAGTACAGCAATGATTTTTTTCATTGAAGGTGGAATTCAATGGCAATATGAGGTTCCAACGAATTGAAAATAAAAATACATGTACTTAATTTTTTATGTGCTACCATTTTTGGGGAATGTTGGAGAGGGGCATGTGTGTAACCCATTCATGTGCCTGCAAAATTTCTTTTGCAGTTCACCACAAAGGTTTTTCTTCTGGATGGTTCATGTGCATCTTTACCCTCACAAATGCAAACCCGGAATCCCATGAAAGCAAAAACACCTTGATGTGGGGATGAACTGGAAAAGTGGGGATGTGTTAAACACTCCCATGGCTGCTCTGCTGAATGTATTCTTTTCCCTGGAACCATCTAGGTTTTAATACATTTGTATGTCATGTGTCATTTAGACCTGAGAGGATGTGACCTCTACTCTAGGAAACTTTCAATAGTCTTTTGTAGCATCCTTGCGGTAACCTGCTATGAGACAACAGTGCTTTTGTTGTTGTTTAGTCGTTTAGTTGTGTCCGACTCATCGTGACCCACAGTTTAGTCAAACTCATGCTGGTAGCTTCGAGAACACTGTCCAACCATCTCGTCCTCTGTCGTCCCCTTCTCCATCTTTTCCAACATCAGGGTCTTTTCCAGGGAGTCTTCTCTTCTCATGAGGTGGCCATAGTATTGGAGCCTCAGCTTCAGGATCTGTCCTTCCAGTGAGCACTCAGGGCTGAATTCCTTAAGAATGGAGAGGTTTGATCTTCTTGCAGTCCATCGGACTCTCAAGAGTCTCCTCCAGCACCATAATTCAAAAGCATCAATTCTTCGGCCATCAGCCTTCTTTATGGTCCAGCTCTCACTTCCGTACAACCCTACTAGAAGTTCACAAATAGAGATGGGCAAAATATTCCCAAAACAGATCTCTCAAAGTCTTTGCAAAAAATTGTCAGAAAATCTCATGGTCCCCCCCCCCCCCCGAATTATTCTCCATCCCTAAACATGTTATGACATTACTAAGAAGGTTATTCCTGGCTCAAGCTTTTTTGTAGCTCCATTTACTAAGCACTGAGAGAAAGAAAACCTTAAGGGAAGTCTTCCAGTGGCAGCAAAACTGTCTTGTCCAGAGTCTAATGACTCATATTGCATAGAACTCTGTCTATTTCAATGCACCACACAAGGCTGCTTAGACTCTTCTCAGAGCATCTAGTATTGCATTTAAAGTTAGATGAGAAAGAGAGAGAGATGATAGATGATAGATAGATGATAGATAGATAGATAGATAGATGATAGATAGATGATAAGAGAGAGAGAGAGAGAGAGATGATAGATAGATTCAGCAGGAAAAAGACACACAAAGTCTACCACAAGAATTCATACTCACAAACCATATTGTCTATTAATTTTCACTCATACCACCCAAAAAGCCTACTAGACCAAGAAAAATTCCCACTAACTTTCTCAAAATCAACAGAGCTAACTGGACAGGCCATTTTGGAGAAGTAGCTTTGGTTTTTTTCCGAGGGTGCCACTGCAGAAAACAGCCCAGTCATGGTTGCCAACCAAAGGTTCATTCCAAAATTGGGAGAGGTGCAAAATTTGAAGGAAAACCACCTTCAAATTCACATAATCCAGGAGTCGCAAGCCAGCTCACAGCAGAATTCCCAGGTAAATTCCTCAAGTATCCTTACCCTTGACCAAACCATCTTAACCCCTTTTCTTTGATGAACCTCCTTCATGTCTTTGCTTTCCCTGCATTCAATATTTTCACATCCCTTTCACTTTGGTTGGCACCAGAATTTTCCAGATCCAATAAACACATTACAACCTTTTAGATTGCCATATTCTGAGGGGGGGGGGCAGCCTCACAATTGTCTATAAAAGTTTAGCACAAGAAGGGTATTTGAAGTGAAATCGCTGCAACTTCCCAGATTGCTGACTGAATCATTCCTTTGTCTCACTGCTGGTATAATTTATGGCTTTTAAGCATCATTAGTCAACTTTTTGATTTCACATGGCTTCCAGTAGTTTTTTCAGGTATGGCAAGTTTAATGGTGCCTTCATTATAATTGTGTGGGGCTGAATGTCAATTACTACTTGATCAATACGAAATTTTGCTTCAGTCATCTATTTCTGTCTGCCTGTTTGTTTAGGTTTACTTCTAAGGGACATTTTACTTTAGTGTCTACTTCTATTACAAAAAGAATTTTCTTTGAAAATCTCTTGCCACAATCCAGAGAACGGCCAGGATCTCTGGATGGATGTAAAATCATGTGTGCCAATTAGGAATGGATCAGGCCCATGCGGGGGGGGGGGGAGCCAGATACACTTTCCCTGGGCCTAAGAGGACTCAGCTGGCTTGTGGGGGGGGGCACCAAAGGCCTGCTCAACATGGGCTGTCATACGAAAAACAAGAATCCCATTCTGGGCTTCAGTCAAACTGCATGAGCCTGGAATTAATATATCATTCTATTCATGGTCCACAACAGATTCACATGTACTCCTTCATTAAGCCTGCTCCATCCCATTTTTGTAAAATTCAGTGATTTTCATTTTAAGCATGAAAATTAGGGGGTATGCATTTTACTTTAAAATATGCAAATTTTTGCATCCAGATATACATTTTGCACACATCTTTGTATACCTTTGGGGCTTGCAACTGTACTGCAAAATTCCGAGAGGTTTTAAAATGGCATTGCAGTGAATATTGCAACCCTAACCTTGTCTGCTAGGAAGTAAGTCCAATTAAATTCAAAGCCCCCAAGTGGGTTAGGACTGTAGCCTTGGACTTACAAGTTCAACTCAGATTGGCTTTCTTAAAAATGGGGGCTGAAGAAAATCCTTGAGCATTTCTAGTTTCAGTGGGTACAGCACAAGCAGTTCTGCCCGTCTCTCTAGCTGCAAAGACCGTACGTACAGAACCATCTTAGAAGATCATGCCTAGCAGTTGTCCAGAGCAGCAATAAAGTGATGGGGCAGTGATAGCTGTAGCCTTGACCCAGAAAATTTTCTATCTTTCTAAGGAGCCTCTGAGTGCACAACCAATTCAGGGTGACTAATTAGAAGACTGCTTTTACTTGAAAGAAAGTTCCCTGGGAGTCTGAAGTTTGAAGCTGAGCATGGCAGGAGGTGAGGTAGCTGAAAACAACCTTCCCATGATGTTACTTTGGATGCTATTTAATTCATACAGATTCTGAACGTACCATTAAAAAAATCTGGAAATTTACAATTAAAGTAACATTTCCAAAACTGAAGATGGCCACCACTCTGATGCCATCAGCACTGAACTTTGGCAAATGAAGATTATATATATATATATATATATATATATATATATATATAGTGGTACCTCGGGTTAAGTACTTAATTCGTTCCAGAGGTCCATTCTTAACCTGAAACTGTTCTTAACCTGAAGCACCACTTTAGTTAATGGGGCCTCCTGCTGCCGCCGCACTGCAGAAAGAACGATTTCTGTTCTCATCCTGAAGCAAAGTTCTTAACCCAAGGTACTATTTCTGGGTTAGTGGAGTCTGTAACCTGAAGCATATGTACCCGAGGTACCACTGTATATATATGTGTGTATATATATATATATATGCAGGTTTTGGTGTCTTCGGGTGTCTTCCCGTGTAAAAGTTGGGGTGTCTAGGCGACGTTTCGACGAGGTCTCACTCGTCATCTTCAGGCTGGTGCTTTCGGCTTCTTGTTACTGGAACAGAGCAGGATCTCAGTGTTTGAGTTCCTATAAATACTGTTGAGGAGGTGTGGTGTATAGCCTCCAATGTTCTGGGCAGAGAGGAGGTTCCCAGGCTAGTGTGCCTTTTCTTCTTTTGTTCCTTAATTACTTGAGGGATATCTTGAGTGATTTCTTGAGTGATTTCCTGAATCCCACTTAGGTGGGTCATTAGGTGTGGATTAGTTGCTAAAGCCTTCGTGTCTTGAACTCTTGAACTTTGTGAAGAGTTTTTCTGAGAAGATGGCTGTACTGCACTTGGTTGTGCTCTGGCTTGGCTTCGTGTATAGGGGCGAGCTGTGGTTTTGTGGCCTGTGCCAGCCAGATCTGTGTAGGGATTGCAGGGGGGTGCAGCATCCGGAGGTGCCACCCTGGTTTGGCTACTGGATGGTGTCTGTAATTTATCTGTGGAGAGGGTCTGGGTTTGGGTCTGGTGTGGTTGATTGGTGATGGCGTTCTGTGTGCCTCTGGATCTGGTGTCAGATTTTGTGGGGAGGGCTAATTTCCAGATGTCTGGCAAGCGGGATGTGTCGTCACGCTTGTTCATGTTGTGAGGGTGTTTCTCTATCTCGATGGCTTCCATGATTATTCTCTTGTGGTGATGTTCCATGTTAAAGAGCAATTTGGAATCTGCAAAATTAATTTCGTGTCCTGTTTCTTTCATGTGTTGGAAAAGAGAGGAAGTTTTTTCTTCTTTTTTGACGGCATTCTTGTGTTCTGCGATCCGTGCATTTATTCGTCTGTTTGTTTGTCCAATGTACGTGGCTGGGCAGACTTTGCAGGGTATTTCATAGACCCCTTGGTTTTCCAACTGAATTTTATCCTTGGGGTTTCTGAGGATATTGGCTATTTTTTGGTTGGTGCAAAAGGCTGTTTTGATATTGTGTTTATGGAGGATTTTGCTAATTTTATCTGTAGTGCCCTTGATATAAGGAAGGAGGGCTATGCCATTGTTTTCTTCTGTGTCTTGGTTTTTGGGGGGTGTTTCTTTTTGGATTAGCTTCGTAACCCTGTTTTGCTGGTATCCATTGGCAATTAACACATTTGAGAGATTCTGTAACTCAGTTGTCAAGTGGTCTTCGTCAGCCAGGCGTTTGGTTCTGGAGATGAGAGTCTTGGCTACGGAGTTTATTTGTGCAGGGTGGTGGTGTGATTGTGCATATATATATATATATATATATCTATATCTCCATATATATATATATATATATATATATATATATATATATATCCATCTATGGGACGCGGGTGGCGCTGTGGGCTAAATCCTCAGTGCCTAGGGCTTGCCGATCGAAAGGTCGGCGGTTCGAATCCCTGCGGCGGGGTGCGCTCCCGCTGTTCGGTCCCAGCGCCTGCCAACCTAGCAGTTCGAAAGCACCCCTGGGGACAAGTAGATAAATAGGGACCGCTTACTAGCGGGAAGGTAAACGGCGTTTCCGTGTGCGGCTCTGGCTCGCCAGAGCAGCGATGTCACGCTGGCCACGTGACCCGGAAGTGTCTTCGGACAGCGCTGGCCCTTGGCCTCTTTGAGTGAGATGGGCACACAACCCTAGAGTCTGTCAAGACTGGCCCGTACGGGCAGGGGTACCTTTACCTTTACCTTTATATATCCATCTGCTGCATCCCACCTTCAATAATTTCAGCATTCCAGTGGCATAGGATATGTAATTTGATCAAAAACTTCCAAGATGTAATACTAATGTGCCTGGATATACAGATGGAACATTTATACTAAAGTATCTAGCATCCAGACTCCATTTATATCTGGGGTGTGGGCATGCTTAATTTCCTGTGCCTGATTCTCATCTGTCACAGACAGGGAGTGCATTTGCGTATACTGTCTAGACAGTGTTTCCCTCTTGGGATTCTCAATTTAAATGCTAATAAGCTTTGTTACCTGATGGGGTTATGATTACTCAGCTCCAGTGCCCGATGCCATTCATAACTTTCTCAGCTCTAATTGGCTCGTGGACCTGAAGGCGTGGAGATTTGATCTTGTTACCACAACGGGGCATTTTGTTTTCCAAAGAGGTGGATCTGACATATCTCTCCTGTCTTGCATCTCCCCACCCCCCCCCTCTGGTTTCTTCCTGATGCCGACATAAGGGGCACTTGGCAGGTCTGAAGCTTCTGGCTGTGAATTTGCAGGTTCACACAGGTGTGAACTGGGACTCTGTGAAACAAATTAGACTTGGGACTTTTGGAGCTTGCTAATTTGAGCTAATTCAAGTATACCTGAGCAGCAAAGCAAGGCACCCGAGCAATCCTTTACTCTGCTTTTATGCCACATCTTTCTGCTTCTTCTGAATGAAAAAGAACCTTGTCAGAGCACGAGTGGAAAGTTTGCTGGTTCCTGCTGCAAATTGCTGCAGTTCAACACTTTGTATGAGCACCAAACTGCGATTTTAAAATAGATTTTAAAAGCTCAGCACAGCCGTTTCTACTCACATAGACCTAGTAAGCGAGGTAGTTTGCAAACGGCTAGAAGTGCTATTTTGCACCAGCACACTTAAGCAACACAAAATCTTCCACTGTCTCCCTCTTTACATGTCTTCCTTTCTTCTTTGTTTATTTCCCAGAGGGAGGCTGTTTCTTTTTCGATGATGCATCGTCTTCAGACTGAGGAGTATTGGCATCATTTTCAAATTTCCCCTTCAAGTAGCTTATCCTTAGGCTGCCTTTTCTTTGGTTTATTTAAAAATAAGATAAAATTCTGGATGGTGTGGTGTGTGTGCATTGTGAGTGAGCAATGGTAGTAGTGAAAGGAGAAGATAATAGACCTGGTGAATGTGGGAAATATACGAAGAAGATCTATGTAGAGAGTCAGTCAAAGAAGATATCATGGCCTCCTTCACCTGGACCTTCACCTCCCAAGACTATCAACTAGCAATTGCCCAGTGGGAAGGATTGCAAAAGAGAGATGGAGGTAGGTGAAGATTGAATCTGAGTCCATTCCAGTTGAACTATTATCCCTCCCCATCTCCCAGTGTCAGCAGTCTCCAGTGTAGAGGGGGAACTAACATTCATCTGAACTCTCAAAAACTTCACCACACTTAGCAGGAGGCAGAAAGGTCTGTATTAAACAGGAAGGGGTAACGTCTGACCTTAGTTGGAAGAGAGCTCTAACTCTGAGTACATGGCTCCTGTTGGCTATGTGTCATGCACCAAGCCATGGAGTACCTCCAACATTTTTTCTGATGAAAATAGGGACAGCCCATTCCATCATGATAATTTTACTGTTCATACCCTACACATCTACTGATGGAAAGAAAATGCTGAAACCCACAACCGCATATGATCTCCATTCCTCTTCTTCTTGTTGTTTAGTCGTTTAGTCATGTCCGACTCTTCGTGACCCCACGGACCAGAGCACGCCAGGCACTCCTGTCTTCCACTGCCTTCTGCAGTTTGGTCAAACTCATGCTGGTAGCTTCGACAACACTGTCTAACCATCTTGTCCTCTGTCGTCCCCTTCTCCTTGTGCCCTCAATCTTTCCCAGCATCAGGGTCTTTTCCAGGGAGTCTTCTCTTCTCATGAGGTGGCCAAAGTACTGGAGCCTCAGCTTCATGATCTGTCCTTCCAGTGAGAACTCAGGGCTGATTTCCTGAAGAATGGATAGGTTTGATCTTCTTGCAGTCCATGGGACTCTCAAGAGTCTCCTCCAGCACCATAACTCAAAAGCATCAATTCTTCTTTATGGTCCAGCTCTCACTTCCATACATCACTACTGGGGATCTCCATTCTAGATTAAAATATTTCAGAATAATTCAAGGAGAAAATGACATTAACATGGCAGTCATCTGGAGTTGCTATGGCAAGGGATACTCCCTCAAAGACACAGTACACAGTACAACACTATTTGTGTTTGCTATTTGCTTATTAAGCAGTTTTGTGTTTTTTACATTGTAGTTTTATGTTGTGAACCACCCTGAGATCTATAGACGAAGGGCGGAATACAAACTTAATAAACAAAAATGCGCAACATCTTCCTGGTTTGCCCGAGCCACTTTGGGCAGATTCCAACATATATTAAAACATAATAAAACATTAAACATTTTTTTTTTAAAAAAACATTCCCTATACAGGATTGACTTCAGATGGCTCGGGAGTCAAAGAACTCCATACCCTCCAACATTCCTCCAACGAAAATAGGGACATCCTAAGGAAAAGTGGGGCATTATGGGATCAAATCAAAAACTGGGATGACTTCTCTAAATGAGGGACGTCCCTGGAAAATAGCGACACTTTGAGGGTCTACCACTAACAGGGATTCTCCCAAAGACTATAGTTATTACAGTTGGCATCCTTCTGTCTCAAGAGACAATGGAGTACATCTCCTCTTCAGGGCACAGGCCTGGGCAGTGTGCATGGAGGTCTTGGGCTAACCAGATGGACAAGACTCCCTTCTCTGCCTTGCTGAAATGGTTCAAAGGAAAGAAGAGCAATACATTTGGCACCAGCTTGGTTGCAGCAGTTGCTGGAAGGAGGCGTCAAAAGCGCCATCTAACTATTTTAGGTACTGCACTCTGGATTTGGCTTGGTTCTACTCCCTAGCCTTTTCTTCTCCTGAAGATACCCCACAAGGCAGTGGGTAACAGTAACTATGAATTGGTAAATCAGGGGATGTTTCAAATATGCATGTTCATGACTTGGTGACTGCAGTATCAAGTAAGAATGCACAGGTGTGGATTCAACCTCACGCTCATTGCATGGCAAACACAATGTTTTTCAGTTGAGTTAATTTCCCTATTCAGCTGCTAGCCATAAAAAGGCAGTAACCATGTAAAGAAATCACATCATGAGCAAACTAACCTTCAACCAATAAGCATAGTCTTTGATGCCTCTTCCCTAATGCCCTGTTTTCTCTTAGCGCATATGGATAAAGCGTAGCCCTTGTAGTTTTGATGCTCATGTTCTGAAGTTGGGTTTCTTGAATTTCAGGAACAAGTTAAACAACCCAGAGCATGATCATTTCCGCCCTCAATTTTTGCTGCCTGTCATTCCTCTTTCCATTAGGGGCAGGATATATTCCATTAGGAAAATGGCAAGCTGTGAGCTCAAACAGCCCAGCTGAGCCACCAAGAAAAATATAAGGATCAATGCTAAATATCAACTGATTTCTAATAGCTTTGCCTTCAAAATGTTAGTTATATCATAACTCATTTACTTGAAGTACAACTCTTCCTAGTTTTGCCTACATCTGAATTTATTCATGAAATTTTATTTTTCATTTTAAAAAGACTAATAATGCAATTAATGATAATAATAACATGTTGCCCCTCATTGTTTTGTTCTGTAACCTATGCATGTTTACTTGGAAGTGAGTTTTGCTATGTTTCATGGGACTTCCTCCCTAGTATAAATTCAATGAAGAAGAAGAAGAAGAAGAAGAAGAAGAAGAAGAAGAAGAAGAAGAAGAAATAAAAAAGCGAACATAAAGCAGCATGCATAGTTATGAAACATTATTCAAGGGAAGCCATTGCATCCAGTGGTCTGCTCTACAAGAGCATTTTAAAAGCTTGTTAAATTTAATTTTGCATTTTGAATGCTTGCAACTATCGCGAGCTTCCGAAGAAAGCTGACAATCATATTAAGCAGAGCATTTGTATGCAACAGTGTTTTCAACACTGTAAACACTGTGGAAAAGGAGGAGGGAGATGTGAAGGAAAGCCATCCAGTTTATTAAAGGAATGAATTGTCAGTGGAGAGCAGCTTATAGGACAACATCTTAGCAAAATGACAGCGGTCCTTCTGCGAAGCACAGTGTTGTTGATGAGAGGGCCCCAGAGACCATTGGTGCCACCTCCTACTTAATAAAGTTGGTGAAAAAAATTAAGTTACTTTAAAGCAACTTTGATTTTTAACTAACTTTAAAAAGATTTTTTTTAAAAAGTGCAGGCATTCTCCCACCTTAACCAGAATTCTTTGGTCTGAGGAAGAATCCCCAAGGCAGAGGAGGGGAAAGAAGAAGAAGAGTTTGGATTTGATATCCCGCTTTATCACTACCCGAAGGAGTCTCAAAGCAGCTAACATTCTCCTTTCCCTTCCTCCCCCACAACAAACACTCTGTGAGGAGAGTGAGGCTGAAAGATTTCAGAGAAGTGTGACTAGCCCAAGGTCACCCAGCAGCTGCAAGTGGAGGAGCAGGGAAGCGAACCTGGTTCACCAGATTACGAGTCTACCGTTCTTAATCACTACATCACACTGGCTCTCAAAATGCAGAGACAGAATGATAACTGTTGGATCAATACATCAACCTCTGATGAATGATTCAGAAGGATTGGGTCCGGCATCACTTTGGCTGTGTGTGTGTGTGTGTGTGTCAGTATCCCTATTCAGCAGAGTTACATCTCAAGGCAGCTCCTTCCTTGGAAGTGCCTTCAGGGTTGAAGGTACACAGCAGGCAATAAACACTCATGGACGCCATAAAGATTCAGTCAAGTGTAGAGGTTTACTCGACAGACAAAAAAGCATATTGGTAGCGGATATATACAGACATTCACCACTGTCATGGTCAAGGCATGCTTAGAGTCCAACAGGAGTCCAAGACTCTCTCTCTGATTCTCTCACCACAAGACACAAGCAAGAGATTCACAAGAAGTTACAACAAGTTTACACAGAGCCGTTGTTATCAGTACTTCCTGTCACACCGCGCATGTCCAAAGAACAGAAAATGTCCTTGCATAAACAAAACAATCTCAACCTTCCACTGCTTCTTGAAACTTCTTCTGCTGCTTCTGGAACAAATGATTCTGACAGAGAGATAGAGAATATCCAGAAGATAACACCCCAAAGGCAGTGGCAAAATGATAGCAAGTAGCGAGAGAAGGAGCTGAAAGAAGTGGAATGCTGGGTGGCACTGTTTCCTGCCTCAGGTGGCACAATGTCTTGCACCAACCCTGTCCTAAGGTAAAGGTAAAGGGACCCCTGACCATTAGGTCCAGTCGTGACCGACTCTGGGGTTGCGGCACTCATCTCACTTTATTGGCCGAGGGAGCCGGCGTACAGCTTCCAGGTCATGTGGCCAGCATGACTAAGCCGCTTCTGGTGAACAAGAGCAGTGCACGGAAACGCCATTTACCTTCCCGCCGGAGTGGTACCTATTTATCTACTTGCACTTTGAAGTGCTTTCAAACTGCTAGGGTGGCAGGAGCAGGGACCGAAAAACAGGAGCT
Source organism: Podarcis tiliguerta (assembly GCF_965153285.1). NCBI lineage: Eukaryota > Metazoa > Chordata > Lepidosauria > Squamata > Lacertidae > Podarcis > Podarcis tiliguerta. The sequence continues at coordinate 81,397,800 of NC_139539.1, forward strand.
CACCCTGTCGCGGGGATTCGAACCGCTGACCTTCTGATCAGCAAGTCCTAGGCTCTGTGGATTCCCCCCTAAATTTATCCAACCTACGCCCCTGTAGCCTTCAGAAGACAATATTCCAGGTGGTTGTTACAAAAGGTAAGGGGGAGGATTTCCTCCGTCCTTTCTCCGTAATGTAAGTCCTGGAAACACCAGCGTAACACTGAAATAGACCTTTAAAACACATCTGCAATGTAAAATGAGCAAGCTAGATTGGGGGGTCCATGAGATTCCTTTAAACAGTGAGAGTCTTTGAAATGGTTAGTACCATTGGCTAAAATAAAAAGTGAAGTGATCCAGCAGACTCTTTTTACACTTGGATTTCCCCCAGCTCTGTTGTTGTTGTTGTTTAGTCATTTAGTTGTGTCTGACTCTTCGTGACCCCATGGACCAGAGCACGCCAGGCTCTCCTGTCTTCTACTGCCTCCCACAGTTTGGTCAGACTCATGTTTGTAGCTCCGAGAACACTGTCCAGCCATTTCATCCTCTGTCGTCCCCTTCTCCTTGTGCCCTCAGTCTTTCCCAACATCAGGGTCTTTTCCAGAGAGTCTTCTCTTCTCATGAGGTGGCCAAAGTATTGGAGCCTCAGCTTCACGATTTGTCCTTCCAGTGAGCACTCAGGGCTGATTTCCTTAAGAATGGAGAGGTTTGATCTTGCAGTCCATGGGACTCTCAAGAGTCTCCTCCAGCACCATAATTCAAAAGCATCAATTCTTTGGCGATCAGCCTTCTTTATGGTCCAGCTCTCACTTCCATACATCACTCCTGGGAAAACCATGGCTTTAAGTATACGGACCTTTGTTGGCAAGGTGATGGCTCTGCTTTTTAAGATACTGTCTAGGTTTGCCATTGCCTTTCTCCCAAGAAGCAGGCATCTTTTAATTTCATGGCTGTTGTCACCATCTGCAGTGATCATGGAGCCCAAGAAAGTAAAATCTCTCACTGCCTCCATTTCTTCCCCTTTTATTTGCCAGGAGGTGATGGGTCCAATGACCACGATCTTCGTTTTTTTGATGTTGAGCTTCAGACCATATTTTGCGCTCTCCTCTTACACCCTCATTAAAAGGTTCTTTAATTCCTCCTCACTTTCTGCCATCAAGGTTGTGTCATCTGCATATCTGCAATGTAAAATGAGCAAGCTAGATTGAGAGGTGGGGGTCCATGAGATTCCTTAAAATAGTGAGAGTCTTTGAAATGATTAGTACCATTGGCTAAAATAAAAATGAAGTGATCCAGAAGACTCTTTTTACGCTCGGATTTTCCCCAGCTCTGCTTTTAGAAACTATTCTAGCATTTCACTATTTTAATAGTTGCAAACCAACGCTGCAATCAGCCAGGCAGTCACATATCACTTCTCCTGCCAGTTCCTAAAATGCCTTGGACCTGCCCTCATGTGGTGTGCTTGCACGCACACAGACACAAATGTGTGTGTTTGCGCGCGCACACACAGCAATTAAGCCAGTCATTGTCACTTCTTAGTTAATGGCAAGTGGCACAAAAAAAGCCTGATTGTTGCTGTTACACCTCACTAGAGGTCTGAGCGGTCCCTACTCTCCCCTTTTTTGCATTAAGTAGGCGATAGTGTTGCTATCGCAGTCCCTGGGTTGGCATTGCAGCACTTCAGTGGCTCTTTCCAAGGCTAATGAAGCTTGAGTATATTCAGAGCAGCCCAAATGGAAGTCCCAGGACTGCATTTACAACACTTATGCAATACAAATTGTTAACAAGGAGGATTTGGTTTAGGTTTATCAGCAGCCCCTTTGTTGCTCAGGGACTGCACTTCAGCAATTCTGGTTGCCAGAGAGGAGGAAAATGTGTTGCTTCTAAATTGCGCTCTGCAGACAACTTTTACAGAGAGAGGGGAAAAAAACGTTAAATGTCTGAGAGCAAGGAAGAGCCTCGTGACACCTTAAACGCAGGGAACATTTCAGACGTTCACTCCGTTTCAGATCCAGTATAAAAGACGGGAAAGCTAACATTAGCCGGTAGAAGCTATTGTGGTGCCTGTACCATCAGTGGTGGCAAACAGAGTCTTTGGGGCATCATGTTGACTGGGGGAGTGGTAAGGGAGGAAATATAATAATAATAATAATAATAATAATAATAATAATAATAATAATAATAATAATAATAATATTTTATTACTTATAACCCGCCCATCTGGCTGGGCCTCCCCAGCTACTCTGGGCAGCTTCCAACAGAATATTAAAAACACAAAACAAGGGACGCGGGTGGCCACAGAGCCTAAGACTTGCCAATCAGAAGGTCAGTGGTTCGAACCCCCGTGACGAGGTGAGCTCCCGTTGCTCGGTCCCTGCTCCTGCCAACCTAGCAGTTCGAAAGCACGTCAAAGTGCAAGTAGATAAATAGGTACTGCTCCACCGGGAAGGTAAACGGCATTTCCATGCGCTGCTCTGGTTCACCAGAAGCGGCTTTGTCGTGCTGGCCACATGACCTGGAAGCTGTACGCCGGCTCCCTCAGCCAATAAAGAGAGATGAGCGCCGCAACCCCAGAGTCGGTCACGACTTGACCTAATATTCAGGGTTCCCTTTACCTTTACTACGGCACAAAATGGTCTGGCACCAGCACTGACTGTTGGCAGACAACAACTGGAGGGGGACAGATTCCCCACTCCTGCTGTCATTGGATGCAGCTGCAGTCTGGATTGGCATTGTGAGGGACAGGAAGTGCAGAGTGGCTCCTTCATGTTGTTGATTGTCAGGTGTGCAACAAATGCAGACAGATTTAATGCCATGCTTCGTTTGGCCCCAAGATAAATTAACAATGGGGATGGCTACTACTTTCTTCTTCCATCTAAGACTGTCAGATTGGGGGTGAGTCACAACTCATCCCTGTGGTTATGGAGAGATACCCCGGGCATGAGAGTTTAAGATACAAAAAAGTGGTTGAATGTTGGAGGGATGTGATTTTCTGAGATTAAAGTTCAGTTTTATACAACCTCCTACTTGCATATAAGACGATCAAAAGTCTGAAGGACATAGCATAGCCAGGGGCTGAGCTAAAACAGCAGCCCATCACTACCAATCTGACAGACTGAGGCGCAAGCACGAGGGTGTTTTGTTTTGTTTTCACCTCACTGACTGCAACAAATTTGAGGAATGAAAAATAAAGGAAAAAACACTTCCCAGGCCTGCACCTCGAGCAGTTACGGGCATCCTGTGCCTGGGAAGCTCATTTTATAAAGGAATTTGTTCTGGTTTGCTCACCCCTTCTGAAAAGAACTTCCAGCTCCTACTGACTTCCAGAATTATTTTGACGGGGACTAGTTTCTTCCTCATCCCTTCTTTGAACCACCACACAGACTTACTTGAGCTGCAATTCCAACCTTCTCTGTCCTCAGGCAGCAGGACTTTATGGAGCAGTGGGACCACTGACAAATTATCAGTACATGGTGGCCAAGCTAGAAGATGGATGGCGGGCAGTAATATTAGTTTACCAGCCTAGAGCTGGTGAAGCAATTGGGCCCAGTGCCTTCTTACAGTGGCAATGAGACTGCCTTCTGGTTCCATGGATCCTGGAGTGACTTGGTCTCCTCTGCCCCTGGAATCCCCATTTTGGAGACTTCAGTTGGTTGCGTGTTCAGACTCAGAGACTTCCCCCCTAAATAAATTCGCTCCTGACTCAAATTTTAGTTTTGGTTTTTGACAGAATTTAGGCCACAACTTTATTGATTACAGAAGGTGAGTGGTGGCATAGGCTCTGGTTTGACTAGCTCCCTGCACCCTTCCAGGCAGCGCTGACCCAGGGCACCAGCATAGGTCAGCCAAGGGTGAACACCTGGGTAGGCACAAAGCCGGTAACAGACTATATTCACCACCCAGATGCCCCCTTGGACCCTCTGGATTCCTTTAACGAAATACCCTTCACATAGGGATGGCGAGACCCTTCTCCCATCCCTATCACCTAAACCAGTGCCTATCTGCAACCTTACAAGTTGTGACGATTTGCTACGCGGCAGGCAAAACCCAAATGGCAACAGCCAATCAGCCAAGTGGGGAAATTCCTGCTGTGCCTCTGTCCCAATGACAGATGACAGATGACGGCATAGCAAGGTCAATCGCACAATGCCCTAAAGGTATGGAGAGGTGGGTGGGTGTTCTGAATGCACGAGCCGAAAGAGGAAGCTCTGGGTCACTTGCATGGGTCCCTCAAACCATTTGGTCCCTCAAACCATTTGGACTGCATCCCATTGGCCAGATTGAACCCAGCAACAAGGGACCTACCAATCGGGTGTTGTGGCTGACCAATCTAACCCACCCACAACACAGGACGTCGGTCTTCAGGTCTCACCACAACACGAGCCCTCTTTTAGGGAGGACACGATCTCCAGAAGTACTCTTGGCTACCTGCATAGTCAGTGAATGGAAACAGGATGGATCCCACCATTGGAGTGGTACAAAGATCAATCTTAGATGGGAGAGCTGGGCAAAGGGACTCCTGACAACTCCCATACCTCCCAGCCCAACTTGGGTGGGTGTGAGGGGTGGTTGGGTTGCACTTTTTCTTGAGTAACAATCAGGGTTGTGTTTTTTTATTGCTCTCTCCCATCCCAATGATTCAGCGAGCTACCATCTGTGTACTGATGGCAATTATGTCATTTCAAGACTGGATTATTTATGCCTGTTACACAGATTTTGCAGGGCTTGTTAACCTTTATTTTTGCAACCGAGCCTGAAATTGGTATCTTGTACACAATTTTCAGTGAAGTCATAGTGAAAATGGTGGCAAATTGACATTTCAAGGATTCCTGTTTCTTTTTCTGTCATTAATTTGTATTTATTTTTTTTAAGCAACAACATTGTCTCTCTGACCCACCTCCTATAATGGGAAACAATATTTTTTTATGGTGTAGCCCATTAGTTTTCAGCTGACGAAACATGCTTGTAACCTGAGCCACTCAGGGTCAAACTAAATGTCATGTTAAATACGTAGCGTGCTGGTTCTTCTTTTTTTTAACTTAAAAAGTAAAAGCAGAATCATTCTGGATTGGGGCCACAGCAAGTGGAGAGGTGTGGATTAATCCTTACCCACTGTCGTCCCTCACCTCAAATCACCTCTGCACACCAAATAGCAAAAAGCAAAAGAGAAAGAAACTCTGGCTGGCAAAACTTTAAATAGGTGTTATTCAGAGCTTGGTCATTAAGGAAAGAATGTGGGTAATGGCCCATTTGAGAAGGCCCAGTCTCAGATCCCACCAACGATTTCAGAAGGGCAGGTTCCCATCCATTTTCAACCCATAGCTGTCAACTTACAGATTTGAAAATAAGGGACCAGCAGCCTCAAAAATAAGGGATCAGCATCCAAAATAAGGGATTTTTCGGGCACAAGTATGTTCAACTTCTGAGCCCCTCCGAGCCAAAGGCAGAAAGCCCAGCCAGCAGCCAAATGAAGCCTCAAGCGGTGGTTCCCACAGCGCAGCAACCCGGCAAAGGGGATGCAGCATGGAAAACCACCGTCACCTCTCCGCTGGGAAGCGCTGAACAAAGGCGAATCCCCAGGCAACGCGGCTGATTTGATCGGCACAAGGCATGCAAGCTCTATCCCCCAGTCATTCTTAGACTCCTTATTGGGTGAGCAACGCAGCCAAGCAACACAGCTGGAGCCTCCCTCCTCCCTGGCTGGCAGGGAGGGAGGAAGGGGAGCTGCTTCCTTTGAAACCCGGGAAATTTAAGGGACATCATCAATAAGGGGCAGCAGTGGGACACAGCGCTGGGATAAGGGAGTTTCCCGCCAAAGACTCTCCTCCCTGGAAGAGAGGGGAGTGGTTGTGGGCGGGAACCCGAGCACCGCCCCTAGCAGGGGGCGTTAGCCCCCTGCCTCCCCCACTCACCTGGCTGGCGCCCACGCCCATCGGCAGGCACCCAACCAGATGCTGCCGAGGGGGGCGTGTACAGCAGCCTATATGCTGCAGTGCCAGCCCCTCCTCGGCCTCACTCTCCGTCGTCCCATCGCGAGTCACTCACCCTCCACTCCCTTTTAGCTCAGGGTCTAAGTTTTTTTCTTGGCCTTGCTATGGACCTTAGGTTGGTTGCCCTGGTTGTCCTGGGGCCTGGTAGGAATTTTTCCATTTGGCATTAGGCTTTTTGGTTTTTTCGCCTACCTCGTAGCAATCGTCACAACTTTCATGGTATTGGTGGGTAGGTTAGGCATTGGAATAATGTGTTGTGGTGTGTCAAAGGGCTAGGTGTGGCCATCGCCTATGCCTTCAATTTTTGGGTATTCCGTTAAAGGAATCTGGCGGTCGTGTATTCTGTCCGATGCCTGCTTGGCGGGAGGCCATGGCACGACCCTCGGTGACATCAGGGGAGAGCCTATAGTTGGATTGGCATCAACAGGCTCCACCTACTGGTGAATAAACCCCCCTTGTTTTGGACATCCAATGCCTAAGCCAATACCTTTTCACTTGCTGTAATCAATAAAGTTGTGGCCTTTTCCTGCCCATTAACCTTATATCACGTGTCCTTGTGTATTCATTCCACATTGCGGGGGTTGGGTCCTCGAACCACAAATAAGGGACGGTTGACAGCTATGTTTCAACCATTCATGAATGTCTCTGCCTCCAAATAAAATAGATTAGAATAGATCCTGAGAACTGCAAGTTTCAAGATGCCTCAACCAACTCTGGGCGATTCCTATCGGAGTTCAGGCCTGTCCAGAACTGGAATCTGAAGTCACAAGAGGAGCAGGGCACAAGCACATCAACGGGAACCCACAATCCTGAGAGTGAAATGGCTTCCCTGGTCTTCTAGCATCGTAGAAAACAAACCAAATGATAGGAAAATGCACATTAAAATCTGACACACAGCATAAATTGCTTTTCTTAGTGTTTTGTGCTATAAAGAAGAGATGATATACCCCAGAGAAGTACAAAAGGAGAATGAATAGCCCTCATTGTTCATGCCGTGAGGATCACAGAACCAGCAAGTAAAGATGTAGAAAATTCTGCTGAATAGCATGATATTTTAGTGGTCACACTGGCTTTAAAAAAAAATAGTGATAAATATAAAATACTGCCTTCCCTGACACAGGAGTTCTTTTAAAAGCAGCAGAGGAAGCAGAACACCTTTCATATAAATAAGTGCCAATTCTTTAAAAAGGTCTGAAATTTTATTTTTTTTGTCTCTGTCTCCCTTACACACATTTATGAACAATTCCACACATATGCTATGCGTCTAGGCTGCCTACACTTCAAGAAAGAACGATGGTAGCAATTTCAATAGTGGATATAATGTTATTCCCAAATTTGCTATTTTCTTTTCTTCTTCTTTTTTATGGTTGCAAAGGTATGGAGTGAAAAGGTAAAAATGCACCAGGATACTTAAACGATCTTTTTCTTTGCCTCACAACTTTAGTGAATAGATTAAATAGAAGAGCTGAAAAGAGCCCGACTTGGCTTTCCCAAACAACCACATTTGTGGTCAAACCTTTTGAAAGTTGGCCTATCCATTTCAAAGCATGTTTGCACAACTTAGTGAAATGTTACATCTGATCACAGTTCCCCCTTTAGCTTTCACAGTTCTCCCTTTGCCAACCATACTACGTCATGTGATCCTGATAACTAGGTTATGTGATAACTAGGTTATGTGAATCTCTTTCTCCTGGTATGTTGCATCTCATGCTATCTGGGGGAAAGGAGTGGAGGAGGTAGCGCTTATCGCGAAAGGCAAACTGCAACCTGTGCATGTGCACTCATGCTCACAAAAGCATACCTGCTCATTCGAGACATGTTCAATGGAAATACACTCTTGTCAAACATTCCACCTAAACATTAGGAAGAACTTCCTGACAGTAAGAGGTGTTCGACAGTGGAATTTGCTGCCAAGGAGTGTGGTGGAGTCTCCTTCTTTGGAGGTCTTTAAGCAGAGGCTTGACAACCTTATGTCAGGAGTGCTCTGATGGTGTTTCCTGCTTGGCAGGGGGCTGGACTCGATGGCCCTTGTGGTCTCTTCCAACTCTATGATTCTATGATTCTATGATTCAAACACTGTTGGCTCAGAAACCAATCAAAATCACGTCACACAAAAACGTCCTATGAAATAATTTGCAACGCTAATATGAAGTTGCTGGTTTGCAACTTCATTCTCCGCACTCCCCACTGTTTCCTTTATGTCTTATTTGTTGTCCACGGCGTCGGTATCTCTGCATGAACTTTTTTAGCTATTGTAATTTAGGTTTCTTTATCCTGAGGCCCTGATATGTGTCTGAGAACAATGATAACCCAACATGGCGATGCAGCAGGCATAATGTGAGGAGCTGGTGGTTCTTCCAGTTTGGAGAGGGTCAGGGAATAAAATAAAACCAAGAGTGGTTTGCTGTATTGCAATTTATTTTGAAAAGCTTTGAATGTGTTAGGTGAAAACTTATATTTTATATTACCATAGCAAGCAGGGCCGTCTTTAGCATATGCAGTGCCAGGGTGCAAAAAACTGCCCAGCGCCCCCAATTTGAGATAGGTGGGTAGGCCAAAGTATTTGAGCTTTTTTTCGGGCAAGGGAGGAGAACAATCCCTGCAGAGGCTTGGGAGGGAAAGGGAAGCTGCGGGCCCTCCAGCCATATGGATGGCGGTTGCACAACTCTCTCCCATGCCACTGCGGGAGGAGAGCAATCCCCATGGAGGATTGGGAGGGAAGCTGTGCAGGAGGGTGGAGTCGGCTGGCTGCCTCAGCACCTGTAGTGGAAAAGCCTGCGGTGCTCCGACGGGCTCTGCTCCGCTCAGCAGCGGCTGTTGGCTGGCCTCACTCTCCAATCCCCAGACTCCAAATCTCAGCCCCAGACTCTCGGCCTGGCGCCCCTGAGAGCCCGGTGCCCCGCACCCCTAGGGCCTATGGGTAAGCTGGCCCTGATAGCAAGGGTAGGTGGTTATAGGGATGAGATCCCAGACTATGCCTTCATTGATTTTTTTTTTAAAAAAAACAACAAACCACAACTTTGATTTTATTAAAAAAAAAACAAGAATTGTAGGCTTCTTCAGTTTCTAGCTTGAATCATATATATTTTTTCAGTGATCTTATTGTGTACCTAAACAATACCTGAGCCCTTAGAGCCTTCTGGATCCTTAATTCTCATAAAATTTAGCTGGCTAAAGTTTTGTTTCTTGAAAGTCTTTTAGATCAAATATCTGAGATAAGGCATATTGAAAAATGCCAAGAACTTTATCCCTGTTAAAATTGGCCAATAGGACTTGTATTCAGGTATAAATGATATTTTAAGAACATCATTAACATCACACATTCAGATTTCTGAAGGCTTTCTGGAAAGCGCATGTAGAAGCTGGCAGATATGTGGATTTGTCTTCTTCCATCTAATTATCAACTGGAAGGCTGTTCCAAACACTACACATCTTCCCTTAGCTGTAGAATGTTTATGGAATGTTTTATGCAAGTAGGTTAAGCAAACATGCAGTAATTGCTTGATTGCTTTCTACAGCTCTGTTTATCCCTCAGAGTAATACCAGCCACTAATCTTGTTATCACACCAAAAGAGCAAGTGAAACAAGATTACATCCATTGTCTCGTCCTAACTCTGGCGTAGGCTATTGGCAGGAAGTGTCTAAGTGCGCCAAAGACGAATGTGAAAGAATGTACTGCACTGTTTTTTATGAAATATGTGGATAATTTGTCTTTTCAAAGAAATAGAACGTTACAGGCGCTTGGATATTTCAGAGTATGACTGTTTGTTTCACTTCAGCTGCTTCTTGAGAAAGATGGATAGATCTGACATTGTTTTAAAGTGCTAGAAATTGCTTGCAAATGCATGACTAGCTAAGCAAAGTGGCTGTTTTATTAGAAATATGGAGCTGGGTTTTCATCGCAGACACTTTTAACAGCGAAAACTGAAAGAACATCATTGGTCGTTGGAGTCATTCTGGATTTATGTTCCCACCCCTCCTGCCTTCTTTCTTGACTTATTTTTACACCAGAACATCCAACGTTTTCCATTGTGACCTGAATCCCCTCTATATTCATGCTGCTCTGTTTTCTAATAGGCACAACAGGAGCAGGGCTGAAACAAGTGTTCATACGTGTTTGATATTTGACCCACTTCCCAGTTTTGTGACTCAAATATTTCAGAAACTGGGGATTCAACATTTGTGATGCTGTACCTCAAAACTGTAAATCTTTTAGGAATGCCGACATCTATGGATTGCTTTCTTGGCGTTAAATATGCTTTTTTGGATTTACTAGGGGACTTTAGGTTTTGACTGACTTGCTGGAATAGCACATCAAAAGCCTGCAATTCATACAAGAATTGTACTGCTCTGGAGGTGGTGTCAATCACAGTGGCGTAGCTTGGGGGGTGCAGGGGGGCCGGCCGCACCGGGCGCAACATTTGGGGGGGGGGCGCTCACACTCGCAGCTCTCTGCCCCTACCTGGCTCACTCACTGTCTCTCACTGCAGTGATGGCTGTGCGAATCTGATCCGAGCCGCCGGGTCGCCGCCCACTGTGGAGGGGAGGGTGCCAGGTGTGCGGTGCAGTGCAGAGAGAGAGCGAGGGACTATCTGGGGGAGGGACAGTGCAGCGGGGGAGGGGCACAAATTACTTGCCTTGCCCCGGGTGCTGACAACCCACGCTACGCCACTGGTCAATCATGCTGAGAATAGAAATTACCATCCCCAAACACCAATGATCACTCCAGTTCCTGAGCCAATGAGTCCCTCCACCCTTTCCCCTCCTTCTCCAGATATAGTGCTGAGGGATTTCTGGAAGTAGCTTAATAATGTAACAACATCTTAGGCCCAATTGCCACATTTCTTCATTTATTTTCTTGCATTTAAATCCTGCTTTACTTCAGATGTGGAACCCAATGTGGTATCCTTGTGATTCCCAAGCAGTCAGCCATCCATCCAGGTACTGACCAGCCCCAAACCTGCTTAGCTTCAACAAGGTGGTGACTTATGAGCCATCAAATCACCACTTTGATGACTCCAGTTGAAAAGGGAGATACAAAATCAGTCAATCAATAACGTTAATACAGTTCCTTTCCAAATGATCCTGCTGTTGGATTCTTCTGTTGTTGAATGGGAGCAGGTGGCACTGTGGTCTAAACCACTGAGCCTCTTGGGCTTGGTAATCGGAAGGCTGGTGATTCAAATCCACATGACAGGGTGAGCTCCCGTTGCTCTTTCCCAGCATCTGCCAACCTAGCAATTCAAAAGCATGTCAGTGCTAGTAGATAAATAGGTACCACTGTGGCGGGAAGGTAAACAGCATTTCCGTGTGCTCTGTTTTTTGTCACGGTGTTCTGTTGTGCCAGAAGCGGTTTAGTCCTGCTGGCCACATGACCCGGAAAGCTGTCTGTGGAAAAATGCCAGCTCCCTCAGCCTGAAGTGAGATGAGTGCTGCAACCCCATAGTCATCTTTGACTGGACTTAACCGTCCAGGGGTCCTTTATCTTTACCTACCAACCTGTTGTTGAGTACAGTAAAGCATGGAAAAATTGGGAAGCAACAACTAAGCTTCTAACAGATGCCTCATGTACCGCTGGGGTGCATGCTAGAGTGTCTCCCTTGAACTGCTGTCCTTGCAGCATTCCACTTCCAGACAACGTTCTACTTCCAGAGAGCTATGCTTGGATGTGGAGATGACAGAGGGGAGCTGAACCTTCCAGCTCTCCTGCAGATCCATCCTGACAGCTTCTATGCTGAAGGCTGTCCAGCCCCACTGACTCGCAGAATGCACAGGATGTTACATGTTGTTGAGCAATGAGCCTGGCAGGCAGAGAGAGAGAGAGAGAGAGACTCCTGGAGCTCGCCATAGTAGAAGATTACAGGGGAGGAGCCCTGACTCAGAGAGCTAGAGACCTGCACGCCAGTTCAAGCAACTCCTTTATACAGTGGTACCTCGGGTTACATACGCTTCAGGTTACAGACTCCGCTAACCCAGAAATAGTACCTCGGGTTAAGAACTTTGCTTCAGGATGAGAACAGAAATCACATGGCGGTAGCACAGCAGCAGCAGGAGGCCCCATTAGCTAAAATGGTGCTTCAGGTTAAGAACAGTTTCAGATTAAGAACAGACCTCCGGAACGAATTAAGTACGTAACCAGAGGTACCACTATACAGGGGTTTTGGGGGGCTTTATGAGCCTCCTTGTAGTCCCCCCCCCTTTCCTTAATACAGTGGTACCTTGAGTTACAAATGCTTCGGGTTACAAACGTTTTGGGTTATAAACTCCGCTAACCCAGAAGTAGTACCTTGGGTTGCGAACTTTGCCCCAGGATGAGAATGGAAATCACGCACCAGCGGTGCGGCAGCAGCAGGAGGCCCCATTAGTGAAAGCACGCCTCAGGTTAAGAATGGTATCAGGTTAAGAATGGACCTCCCGAACAAATTAAGTTCATAATCCGAGTTACCACTGTAAAGAAAATAACTGCATGTTAGCCTCATGTCTCTCTCTCTCTGACCTGTGAATGACTTGCCCTTCCTGTTAGCCCCATGACACTAAGATGAAAGTGATTTGCTCTCTCCTCACTGCTATGGTAGCTTTCAGGGGAGAGAACTGCTGTGCTTAGACAGCACCATGCCTGCAGGGCCACAGAATGGAACTCTATCTGTCACATGACACAAGGGACTGATCAAGTTCCATCTGGCACTAGTAGCAGATGCTGTGGGGGGACAAAGCCAGTCAGCTGACTTCTGGCTAGTCCCTTCACTGCTGTGTAGAGATGGGGAAGGATGGCATAGAGAGGAACCAGTAAGGGGCAAACCCACAGGCAGGTGCACCATATTAGCTTGAGTGCTGTGTTTTCACTGCACTGACTATGCTCCTGCCTTGCCCCTCCCTCTCAAAGCAGCAATGACGCAGCTAAGTGGAGGTCAAGTGAACAGCGGCACACCCTTCTTCTTCTTTGGCAATCACTCGTAGCCGAGTAAGATTGTCTTCCAAAACAGGGTTTTAAAAGTGAGTCCGTAAATGACTGTGGAGGCCAATTCTGGATCCACACGTCCTTCCACAGTGGGGACATAGGTTTCTGGGCAGGAGTTGATCACGATGAGGGTTTGCCAAGCATGCCTTCCTCTTAGCACGTTTCTCCCTTTTGTCCTGAGTTTGAGCATCCTCAAAGTCCATGACTGTTCTCCAATTGGAGCACTCGTAGGCCAGTGTTTCCCAGTTGTGGGTGTTTATACTACATTTTTTTAAGATTTGCCTTGAGAGAGTCTCTAAACCTCTTTTGTTGACCACCAGCATTACACTTTCCATTTTTAAGTTTGGAATAGAGCTTTGGAAGATGATAATCAGGCATCTGTACAACATGATCAGTCCAACAAAGTTGATGTTGAAGAATCATTGCTTCGACACTGGTGAGCTTTGCTTTTTCCAGTTGTTGTTTAGTTGTTTAGTTGTGTCCGACTCTTCGTGACCCCATGGACCAGAGCACGCCAGGCACTCCGGTCTTCCACTGCCTCCCACAGTTTGGTCAAACTCATGCTGGTAGCTTCGAGAACACTGTCCAGCCATCTCATCCTCTGCCATCCCCTTCTCCTTGTGCCCTCCATCTTTCCCAACATCAGGGTCTTTTCCAGGGAGTCTTCTCTTCTCATGAGGTGGCCAAAGTATTGGAGCCTCAGCTTCAGGATCTGTCCTTCCAGTGAGCACTCAGGGCTGATTTCCTTCAGAATGGAGAGGTTTGATCTTCTTGCAGTCCATGGGACTCTCAAGAGTTTCCGCCAGCACCATAATTCAAAAGCATCAATTCTTTGGCGATCAGCCTTCTTTATGGTCCAGCTATGGAAAACCATAGCTTTAACTATACGGACCTTTATTGGCAAGGTGATGCAGTACACTGGCATTAGTTCACCTGTCTTCCCAAGTGATGTGTAAAGTTTTTTCGGAGGCACCGTTGATGGAATCCTTCAAGGAGTTGGAGATGGCGTTTGTAAGTGGTCCATGTTCCACAAGTGTACAGGGCACACCACCATGCTGTCCTCTACTGTCTGGAATTATAAAGTCCAAATTTTGGGTGAAACATGTGCTTGAATTAAAGATCAATCTTCTCCCAGACTTGCCTGCTTGCTTTCCAAAGTGGCAAATGCAGTGGGGCAGAACTGTGGAGCTGCGCTCCCCAAACCAGTGTCACTTCTACTTACCTGGGATTACAGTCCCATTAATGCACCTTATTTGTTATTTTATTTGCATAAGAAGACTGGCTGACAGAAGACTATTTTGCTCACAATTACTTTCTGCAGTAGTAGGCTGTCAATCTTCCCCGCCTTTGCCTTTTGTCACTTTCCCATCACGGTTATGAATCCTGCAGAGTCCTAAAGTGCCTTTTTTGCAGACTGAAATTGTTCTGTTGGTTAATTTCATCTCATTCTCAAAACATTGATCAAACTAATTTTGGGAAAGAATAGAAAGTCAATTTTCAAATCAAAAAAGGAAGTAGGAGGTGCATTTGATCAATTGTCCTATACATTAGACGAACGAGTTCCAACATGAGGGTTTAATCATTTGTGAAATTCAGTTTGTCATCCAGTTTGAGCCTTTCTTTTGACAAACTCCATTTGAACCTCCCTTTTTTTTTCTTTGTAAAGAAATAATGGAATTCTATTTGTCAAAACTATTTAGTGTTGCCAAAAGTCATTTCATGAGGTTCTCGTGTTTGCTTCTGTCAATAAGATTACCGTATTTTTTGCTCTATAAGACTCACTTTTTCCCTCCTAAAAAGTAAGGGGAAATGTGTGTGTGTGTCTTATGTAGCGAATGCAGGCTGCGCAGCTATCCCAGAAGTCAGAACAGCATGAGGGATTGCTGCTTTCACTGCGCAGCGATCCCTCTTGCTGTTCTGGCTTCTGAGATTCAGAATATTTTTTTTCTTGTTTTCTTCCTCCAAAAACTAGGTGTGTCTTGTGGTCTGGTGCGTCTTACAGAGCGAAAAATACAGTAAGTGCCTTGGTTTAGTTCTAAAAAACTCATGCACATGCACATCTATAAATAGGTGTCCCTGAGTGTATGTGTATTTGTGAGCATTTCTAACACTCCAGTGCATCATATTCTAGAGTTGGGATTGGAACCTGTGGCTCTCATGACATTATTGGACTAAAGCTAAGGATGGGGGAGAAATTCAGTTCAGTTCACTTTTAGATTTGAGGGAGCACCTACAAAGCTAGGCTGGATAACCCGTAGTCTCTGTTGTCTTAAAGCCGTACCTGTTAACACACAGCAATAGGACCCTTCCTGCATATTAGTGCCATTTGATGTTTCAGGAAGAAAAATCTGCTTTATGTGCAATGGCTTGTAAAATAGCATAGCACACCGCATGAAAAATGCAATGAAAAATACATTTTGGCTACCGGAGGCTTAGCATTTCTAGATTCACATACAACCCAAATAAATTATATGGATGCTGGCACAATGCTACCTTCGCTTATCTGGGAGTAAATCCCATTGAACTCAGTGGGACTTACTTCTGAGTAGACTAGCAAGGGATTGCACCGTAAGGATTTTGTTGTTGTTGCAGGTCATTCTGCCTGAATGATCTCATCCCTTCATGCTCATGTGAGGAGAAAGCTGTAGCCCCTTGCAGCGTATATTCATTCATGTGTAACACAGCGTGGAAATCTTACAGTCAGCATTTTAGTAGTGCGGGCCAGATACTCTTCTGAATCAAAATTAGCCATTAAATCTGATTCGGCAGAATAGGCTTTCCCCCTTTACTCCTGTGAAGAATTTCACTATATAGAGGAATTAAGGACGGGGTTTGGCTCCCCCCTCACTCCCTCTATGAATCTTTCACAAAACTAGTGGTGGTAGCAATTTCATGCGCTAAGTACAGCCACAAACATAATGAATGCAGATAAATATTTTAGTGGTGATCAGAACCACTTATAAAGGAAATAAATGGTATATTTTGCCACTTGAGCTTTCAATAACTTCAGGAATGGCTAAACTTACTGCTGATACTTGCTGGCCATGTACCTGCAGAGCAGCTGGCATGAGCCAAATTGTGTGTGTGTGTTCTGGGAAAGAGTTGGAGGAGCTATCTCCACAATTAAGGCTTGTAATGTTCCTTGAACATCTTTATTGCCCCTTTGGTAATTATGCAAGGATTATGTTTGTGTATACATAGCCACAATATTTATTAGAATGCTTCCTGCTCCTTTGCAAAATTATTCTGACAGCATAAAAATGACATCCATTTTTCCCTCCAAAGGAAACATAAACAATTTACCCTACTCTCTCTCTTTATTATCTCATTGCTGTTAGTTTATGCACATACATATACAATAGGTTTGGACTGAAGTTTTCCCACCTCCCTCTTTGTTCTGCATTCCCTCTCCCTGGCAGGATGCTGTCAGCGGCTCCCAGCTGTTTGCCCAGGAAAGTATAAAGACAAGGAAAGGTTTCTTGCCATCCTTTTTATTTCAATATTTACAGAGAGAGGCTATAGAACCCAGCCTCTTGGATAATGGCGTTGTCCCAAGTGAATCTCCACACACCGTCTCTCCCACTTCTTCATTCATCACTTTTATGGGTGCTGCTATGCAGTGGTGTACAAAGGGGGGTGGAGGCGGCAGTTCACCCTGGGGGGGGGTGACAAGATGGGCAGCTTCCTCCCCCCAGCGGTGGAGCAGCGAAGGGCACGTGCACAGTCAGTATGGGCATCGTTTGCGGCATCTGTATGGGCTGCCACTCATGCACAGCGTCCATACGGGCGTCTATATGGACTGCTGCTTAAACAGCATCCATACAGGTTGCCGTGTGTGCACAGTCCGATCGGGCTGATAGGCGGTTCGCCCCGGGTGATGGAGAGGGTTCCTTCGCCACTGCTGCCATGTGCCCACTGTCTTTGAGCTCTTTGCTCTCCTACTTTTAAGGCTTGCTGGGTTCTGGGAGATGGAGGGTCTGGGATGCTTTCTAATGACACCGTGTCCGCAAGCTTCTGCTTGGGTTCTGCCGCCGCCTCCTCCTCTCCCAACTTTCCCCTCATCTGCCTCTGAGCTGTGACCTCCCTCAAACCCCTGTTGTAAATCTATACTGTCTTCCTTTTCCTCCCCCCTGGAAAGCTCAGGATGGGGAGACAGTCTGCACCATTCCTCCTCTGGCCAGTCCCTGACACTCCCTAGAAAACGGAGTCTTCAGTATTTCTCTGAGAATCATGTGGCAAGGGAAGCTGCAACAGGAAGAGTTGCCCACACCCAGTCATAGGCAGTAGTGACTGCAGAACACCATTGCATCTAATACACAAATGGATACACAGTGGACCTCCAGATGTTACTATATTTTGACTCGCATCATCCCTGGCCACTGGCCATTCTGTTTGTGACTTCTGGGAGCTGGAATCCAACAACATCTGGAAAGCCACAGGTTCCCCATCCCAAATCTAAGGGGATAGTTTTCCACATCTGCCTTTTCCACATCTAATGACAGTTTATACTAGAACTGTGCACAAATGTGTGTATAAAATTATCCACCCTATTTCTTGGATAGGAGGCGCAAGAAGATCCATTTCATCAAATTTCTCCAGGGGGAGGAGAAATACTCAGGGTTGGCCTCACCATTAACGATGACAATAGCACAACTTCTCTCCTCCACTTCCCCAGTTGGGTTTTGTTCGTTTGCTGCAAATGGCAGCAAGTACTTCTGCAGCCTGGCTACCATTTTTGTTGTTGTTTAGTTCTTTAGTCGTGTCCGACTCTTCGTGACTCCATGGACCAGAGCACGCCAGGCACTTCTATCTTCCACTGCCTCCCACAGTTTGGTCAAAGCCATGCTGGTAGCTTCAAGAACACTATCCAACCATCTCGTCCTCTGTCGTCCCCTTCTCCTTGTGCCCTCCATCTTTCCCAACATCAGGGTCTTTTCCAGGGAGTCTTCTCTTCTCATGAGGTGGCCAAAGTATTGGCGCCTCAGCTTCACGATCTGTCCTTCCAGTGAGCACTCAGGACTGATTTCCTTAAGAATGGATAGGTTTGATCTTCTTGCAGTCCATGGGACTCTCAAGAGTCTCCTCCAGCACCATAATTCAAAAGCATCAATTCTTCGGCGATCAGCCTTCTTTATGATCCAGCTTTCACTTCCATACATAATTGTAAAAC
The DNA here is from genome assembly GCF_965153285.1 of Podarcis tiliguerta. Classification (NCBI taxonomy): domain Eukaryota; kingdom Metazoa; phylum Chordata; class Lepidosauria; order Squamata; family Lacertidae; genus Podarcis; species Podarcis tiliguerta. The sequence goes on from NC_139539.1 coordinate 81,415,894, forward strand.
GCCAGACAAATAGGAGGGGACATAGTTTTGTGAAGGGATGTTGGGTCTGTGAGGACAAATATGGATGGTTTCAGTCTGAATCTCTAAGGCAGGCAAAGGCAAGCTCAGCCCTCCAGATGTTTTGGGATTACAACTCCCATGACCCCTAGTTAACAGGACCAGTGGTCAGGGATGATGGGAATTGTAGTCCCAAAACATCTGGAGGGCTGGGTTTGCCTATGCCTGCTCTAAGGCAATCCTATATCCCAGGCTCCATCTGCATTGTTCTTGCTTACATAAAGTAGAGAGAAGGTCTTTGATTGCATGTAGAACTTGTTACCTAGTTAAGATAAAATTCACATTCAGTGTTCTACCTGTTTTTGCCTCTCATCCCATGAACAACTAGAATTTCACACCCACAGCCACGAAGGCTGCCCATAACTGAAAAAGGTTTAACCACCCCCTGTTGTATATAATACAGAGTACAACATTGGTAAGCAACAAGATTGTGTTGCAATACACAGTTACTGGCTCACACTTGTGTTCCCTTACAGGAACCTACCAGCTCCTTGACACTCCTTTGTGCTTTGGTTTGCAAGCTGCTGGATGTCTATCAAGTCTCTTCTAGACTCCATACATGACTTTTCAGTAGTTTTTAGCATGGCAAGTGTAGGAAGTCCTCTATTGCAGATATCAAGGATTGAGTTTGAGACCTTCTGCATGCAATGCAGGGAATTTTACCACCAAGCAATTGGCTTTGGATAGCTGCCAGACCACCAATGTACCCACAAGGCTACATTTATGCATCTCTATGTGCTTGTGAGGTATATATCACCCCCAGAATAGCAACAAAAGCAACCTTGTATTTTCCTGAAGAATATTTTCTCCATCCACCAGGCCAGTTGTGCTAATAAGCCTGTATGATGCATGCAAGTATGCATGAAGGAAAAGATAGCGACTCCCGAGTCTTTTAAAAGCAACAGAATGTTCCTTGCCATTCTCTATTGCTCAGATAATTCATAAATGGCAACAGGCCTTCTGGCTCATCCTAACGTGCATTCTTTCTGCTGATTTAGTAGCTATTTCCTTTTCCTTTTACAACTGAAAATCTCAATTGACTCTTATGAATTTCTTTTGCCCTCGGCATACGCGTCTCCCCCAAAATCCCATAAGCTCTAATTATTTCCTTTTGTTGTTTCTATATTTTCATGTGGAATTGCCTCTCATATGGCTGTAATAATGGCATTGTACCTTCAGCTGCAAGATTACAGTGCTCTGCTTCCTCCCTGGACTGGGCAATTGGCACTTAAAGGTGTTTATTGTCAAGGAAAACTCTGTGACGGATGCAAGCGCTGAGACCCAAAGGACAAGAGATTTTTGCTAGGAGAGCCTAATGCCTTCTTCAAAAATGCTCCAGGAACTGCACTGTACTTTGATCATCATTATTTATATCACAGGGTGTTTTCTTTACCCAGCCTTGACAAACCTTTCATTATTATTTATTGTCAGTAATTTATCGAAGCATTCCAGGAGTGTGTTTTAAGATGATGGAATGAGCAATCCTGCTAAGCCATAATTAGACAAAATTGTTTCACAGATCATAGTGTTTTGAAAGATGTAGTAAGTCTTTTTGTCATGGGGGATCAAACTGGTGCATTCCCAATAGCAGTGCTAGCAAGAAAACCAAGTATTGCAAAGGTTAAAATGCATGATCTTTTCTTTGTAAAGCATTTTATGCATATGGCTTTAATATTGTTGCATAATATGTATAAATTTATTCGAAGACTTCGGCAGAATTCTAATTCCCCAAATGTAAATGAGAAGAAAACGAGCCTCACGAAAGGTCAACTCAAATAAACTTAGGGCATGATACGAGCACACACACAATTTTGTTCCCAGAAAGGAATTGGTATAAGTCACAATGGACTCTCTTCCCTCTGTCCATTGCTAGGCACATATGAAGACCACAACATATTGATCATTACTTACAATGGCAAGCCTATGTGCAACTCCCATATGTAGCCCAGAGCATGACTTGCTTGTTGGTTGGATTCCTGGATAAGAACTGCCAGTATGACTATATGGGAGGTGCTCAATGCTTTTCTGTTGTGAGTAATGACCTGCAGAACATTGGCAAGCTGAAGGAGAGGAAGGCTCTATTGTCAATACACTCTTACATATCCCCCACTGGGCGTGGTAATCCAGTCAGGGGAAAAGGGAGGCAGACTATGTTTAGGGCACCTTTTCTAGCCCCTCCCCCTTTTCGGGGTGAGCAGAGTGGATCGTAAAAAGGGCTGCTCAGTCATGGATACAGCTGCTGAGCTGCTCAACTGCCTCGTTCTTTGAGTCAGAATGACTGAATCTGTATCCACCGCCCATGTGCCATTTCATGACTAGAGGCTTCCAGATTTCACAGTCCTGTCCCCATTACCAATTGCCGATCGACATGGGACTTTGGGGATTTGGGTAGGGTTTTTGGAAGATGCCTGTGCATGAATTTGTTTTATGTGTGTAGATCAGTGCACATTGATCAACACACAGTCTTCGCAGTAGGGCTCTGTTCTGATGGCATGAGTAGTCATGACGAACCGGTAGATCCTAACTGCTGCAGCCTTCCTCCGCCTTCACAGCCGTTGTAACATACCATTTGTTATCATCTACTTGTTCTACCATTGATGACTTCTTAGATCATTCTTTGTCTAGATCCTTCTCTTTGACCTTATCGCCTTGGGTGACCCTGCTAGGAGTACGAGATTCCCGATGGCTTCACCCACAAGGGTCACAGGAACGTGCAAGCCCACTCACCACAACAAGGTGATGATCCAGCGAGTGAGACTCTCACATATACCGTGAGTATGAACCATGTTCATATTTGTTTTCTAATACGTTATGGCATGATGACTAACTATCACAGCCACCCAGTAAACAACACCAATGTCAAATGCATGACCACATCCTATAATGCCCAATAACCATCACAACTTGCTAAGACAGCAGTTCTAAGGCAGGAGTAGGAGTGGGAAGAGAATGACCAAAGGGATCATTATCAGGGTAACACTGAGGACATAGGAGTCTCCCATTGGAAATAATTAGAGGAAAATCAACTAGGATAACTGCAGTGCTGGTGAAGTTTAATCTCCATTGAGAGGGAGATGTCAGGACTGGGAGGGCAATAGATCTTTTGAATACAACACTTCCCCCAGTTCTCCTCCATTAGGTTAAAAAATGGTAAAGAACCCCTGGACTGTTAAGTCCAGTCAAAGGCGACTATGGGGTTGCAGCGCTCATCTCGCTTTCAGGCTGAGGGAGCCGGCTTTTATCCACAGACAGTTTTCTGGGTCATGTGGCCAGTATGATTAAACCGCTACTGGTGCATAGAAGACCGTGACGAGTGCCAGAGTGCACGGAAACGCTCTTTACCTTCCCGCCGCTGCGATACCTATTTATCTACTTGCACTGGCATGCTTTCAAACTGCTAGGTTGGCAGGAGCTGGGACAGAGCCACGGGAGCTCACTCCATGGCAGGGACCTTTGAAGCACCGACCTTCTGATCAGCAAGCCCAAGAGGCTCAGTGGTTTAGACCACAGCGCCACCCGCATCCCTTCTCCTCCATTATGTACCTTCAGCAATGTCCCCTTTCATCCCTACCAATAATGGAGCTCTGATGTCAGGATAGAGAAAGCCATGGAAGTTTCTGAAGTGGTAAGGAAGGGAAATCTGATGTCGGCTATCGTTCTCTGAGATGAGTCTCCACACCTACAGGCGCAGAAGCAATGCTTTCCATGGCACCAAGGAACTAAATGATGTCACTGTAAGTCTGCAATAGCATGAGGAATTTGTTCAAGTGTGTGTATGTGTGTGTATGCTTGAATGTGTGTGTTTTTTGATGTATAGTGGCAAGTCCCCCCCCCCCACATGTATGCTCAAGATTTTGACACTGACAAAGTAGTGAAATCCTGCATATCTTTTGATCATGCAATCAATTTCCCCGGTCAGTCTTGCTATGCCTGCATTGAAAGGTCACAGTTCTTATAGCTATAATAATTGTTAAGGACAAGTTTCAGGGTTCTTTTTCTGATATAATTTAATCCCCGTTGGGTGGCTTTGGAAATGTCTCCCTAAGTTCTCTGAAAGCTTGTTTGCTGCTAGAGCAATCCAATTTTTCTTCTGTACAAATAAACTTGGTGCACGTGCTGTGCTTCTTGTTCTCGCTTTGAAATGTTTTACAACCGCCATTAGTGCAGCAGCCAGCTGTCATGAAGGATGTCGATATTTCTTCTTCAGACAGATCATATTCTACAGTCTCTAAATTTGTGATTTTATCGATCACCTGTCGTTTCTACGGAGTGAAAATCCACTTCAATTCACTGGGACAAACAGGCAACGGAACAAATGTTGGGAAAGGACCGTCCAAGCACAACACGAATGTACAGGGCAAAACTCTTATTTTTAATCCTTTGATTTACCGGCCTAGCAATCCTATATATGTCAACTCAGGAGTATGTTTCATTAAGTTTAATGAGACTTATTCCCAGGTACGCAGGTGCTGGATTGCAGCATTAGATACACAGCCCAACATATCCCAAGGGCTCTTGGTGGTAACAGGTTTTGCAGAATGGAAAACGACCTCTCTTCTCAGGAAATTGCACGCTCAGACAATAAATCTTTTCAGGCGCTTTCTCATCTTTGTTGCTTTTCTTTTGTCACATCTTTGTATTGGGCCAATACAGAAAAATAGCAGTGTTCCCTTTTTCAAAGCATGCTATGGAAGGAAGTAAACTAGGATAACCCTAACTAGCAAGGAAAAAGCCTGTCTATATGAACTAACAGGCCAAACATTTGAATGCTTACTTGAAATAAGTCACAAGAAGTTCAATGAAGCTTACAGTGCAATCCTATGAATATCCAGTGCTTTTTTTGGGGGGTACGCAGCTGTACACATGCCCCTAAACATTTTGTGAATCTTTGTACTTTTGTCCATTTACTGTATTTATTTTCTCTGATTTTAACTATAAAATGGTGATTTTCTTGAGTCAAAATGAGAGTATCCCCTAAGCATTTTTTTTTAAAAAAGCACTGTGAATATCTATGCAGAAATAACTCCCCCGTGGTTCTTTCTTCGAGGTAATGGGTCTAGGATTGCAGTGTTGCTTCTTTCCTGGAAGTAAACCATCCTGAACACAATAGCATACCCTCAAATTTCTCTGATGACTCCATAGACTCTGTCATTTCACACATCCAGCTGTCAATAATCAAATGTACAGTTTTCAAGTTGCATGTATAAACCAGCTCTGAGTTGCAGTTAGACAGTGAGTGCTGCTCATCTAGGCCACAATCCTATCCCCTTTTTCCTGGGAGTAAGCCCCACTGAATTAAATACAACTTGCGTTAGGAACTTGCATTAGACACAGTAGAAATGAATATGCATATAAGCAGATGGAAATGAGCAGGTGATTAAAAAGCAAGTGTACAATGTAACGAGAACAAATTACACACAACATATAATTGGGATATCTTGCTGTGGCAACATAATCTTGAGTCCTACCATACTTCAGAGCATGACTTTTGCACAAGGGGGTGGGGGTGGGCTGGAAACATATTGAATAGCTGAGGATGACAAATTTGTCATTGTAATGAGGGTGAAAGAGAAGAGCGCAAAACATGGTCTGAAGCTCAATATCAAAAAAACGAAGATCATGGCCACTGGTCCCATCACCTCCTGGCAAATAGAAGGGGAAGAAATGGAGGCAGTGAGAGATTTTACTTTCTTGGGCTCCGTGATCACTGCAGATGGTGACAGCAGTCACGAAATTAAAAGACACCTGCTTCTTGGGAGAAAAGCAATGACAAACCTCGACAGCATCTTAAAAAGCAGAGACATCACCTTGCCAACAAAGGTCCGTATAGTTAAAGCTATGGTTTTCCCTGTAGTGATGTATGGAAGTGAGAGTTGGACCATAAAGAAAGCTGATCGCCAAATAATTGATGCTTTTGAATTATGGTGCTGGAGGAGACTCTTCAGAGTCCCATGGTCTGCAAGAAGATTAAACCTATCCATTCTGAAGAAATCAGCCCTAAGTGCTCACTGGAAGGACAGATCCTGAAGCTGAGGCTCCAATACTTTGGCCAGCTCATGAGAAGAGAAGGCTCCCTGGAAAAGACCCTGATGTTGGGAAAGATGGAGGGCACAAGGAGAAGGGGACGACAGAGGGCGAGATGTTTGGACAGTGTTCTCCAAGCTACCAGCATGAGTCTGACCAAACCGTGGGAGGCAGTGGAAGACAGGAGTGCCTGGTGTGCTCTGGTCCATGGGGTCACAAAGAGGTGGACATGACTAAATGACTAAACAACAACAAAGATTAAGGACCTGAGGGGAAGGAACTATAAACGCTGATCTGGTCCTGTATGTTTTGGGGTAGTTTTTAGCAAGATTGTAGACTGCATGCTTCAGTAAAATAAAGCAGAGGTGACCAAATTTATAAAGAACCTAAACTAGATGTAGCAATTGTCATGTGGTGAGCCTTGGCATGTAAGCAGTGGTGTGGGTTTTCTCGAAATTTCTAAATAGGAACATTTTTTGAAATATTAGGGTAATTGGCATCAAAATATTTTTTCATTTTTCATCGGAACATTTTCTGAGGCTCTAAGAGAAATGTTCATTTTACTTGCATCTAGTAAACAAAGCTAAAAACTTTGAAACTCCTATACTTGCCAAGTATTTTTTTGCTATTGGCATCCATTCAATATTACTGATGAACTTATGACATGGAAAGCTTTCAGCAGAAGCAAAAATAATAATCACTCTGAAATTTTCTGCTTTGGAACAATTGTCACTTCATGGCATCACTCCACAGCACTGCATGCAAGATTTTAAGTAAGTAAACAAATAGTCAATATCGATCGTGAACCATGTAATGGAGACAGGGACTTTGACTTTGCACCTGCAAGCAATTGGAATTGGGCGGTCCTGAATTTGCAATTTGCAATGGAAAGAAAGTTTGGATGTTGGTCTATCACATGACAAATGCTACTCTTTGACTTCACTCACCCCCTTTGTGGATCCTTACATTTTAATTTTCATTCTGCATCTCATCGCTGACTCCAATTAGTATGCGTCCTTATTCAATTCATAGTTCAAATTTTTACTACAAGTTTTCTGTCAAACCTACTAATAAATGCAGTTGTTCACAATAATTTTTCAAATACATTATATACTTCCTCCATTCTTTATTAAAGTTTGATTCTTCTTGACTCCTAACTATTCCTGTAAGTTTTGCCAATTCAGCATAATTCATTAATGTTATCTGCCACTCTTCCTTAATCAGAACTATATTTTCTTTCCATCTCTGAACTAACAATATTCAGGCAGCTGTGGCTACATACATAAACAATTTATTCTGATCCTTCAGGATCCCTATAATTTCTAAAAGAAAAGCTTCTGCTTTCTTAGAAAAGGTTATTTTCAACATTTCCCCCCAACTCGTTATATGTCATTTCCCAGAAAGCTTTTATCACCTTACATGACCACCACATATGATAAAATGTGCCTTTTACATTTACCTCTTTACATTTCCAGCACATATTAGAGTTTGATTTATACATTTTAGCTAATTTACTAGGAGTTAAATACCAACAGCACATCATTTTCATATAGTTTTCTTACAAGGTATAACATGCTGTAAATTTCAGATCTATAGTCCATAGTCTCTCCCATACTGCTCACACTAATAATAATAATAATAATAATAATAATAATAATAATAATTTTTATTTATACCCCGCCCTCCCCAGCCAAGGCCAGGCTCAGGGTGGCTAACAAGCAATAATAAAAACAAGTTGAATGAATACAACTTAAAAACAAGATTAAAATACAACATTAAAATATTGAAACATTAAAATATTAAAATGCAGCTTCATCACAGGAGAAGAAAGGAAAAAGAAAAAGAAAATCTATATATAGAGAGATTTTGGATATATCACAATATCCAAAACCCTCGCCCAGTGTATCTTCACTGATTCGACCTGTTTGTCTTTTGTTTGCCAATCCAGTAGAAGTTTATACATTTTGGAAATCGATTTGTTTGAATTTTCTAGCAACTCCTTTTCAAATTGGGAGGTTTTATTTGAAAAAAACCTTTCTTTTTTATCAAACCAAAATACTTCATTAAGTCTGTGAACCCAATGCATCTCCATCTCCATCTCCGGCTCTGAGATGAAGGAGAGTGCCGGAGGTGTACTGTCTTTCCTCTGTTATTCTGAGCCTAGAAGGCACTTCAAGTGCAGGTGTAGAGCAAAGCTATGTGCCTCTGCTTTCCTCCTCTTGCTCAGAACTACAGATGAAAAGTGGAGGCATGCTGGCTTGCCCTTGTCAGCCACCAAGGCAGAACAAGCCTCTGTTTCCTGCACTGTTGGATGAAGACCAGTGGGAATTTTGTTGCCTCCTCGGGATAACTGTCTTGAACAAGCAACAAGTTTTCGTTTTCATTGCATGTGCAAAAAGGAAGAAAACAAATTAATTGCGCAAGGAGCTGAATAATGAAACAGATGGGGCATGCATTGCACAACAAATATTAGGCTTCAGTCCTATAAACACTCACCTGAGAGTAAGTACCATTAAACTCCCATAATCATCACTTCCAAACAGTGCTTTTTTTCTAGGGGGTTGCAGGGGTATGCATACCCCTAAACATTTTGTGAATCTAAGTTTGGCCTCATTGAGGGGCAGTATTTCAATATGAGTAGGAAAATGAGAGTATCCCCAGACATATTTTTTTTTGAGGGGGGAGCACTAAGTAGACATGCATAGGGCTACAGTTATTGTCTTTATATTGCTTAGAAAGATTTTACAATGGAAAGCAATGCTAAATTAAGGAAACTGCATGTGCAAATAATTTTGGAAGCTTATCCGTATTTACAACGACGTATCCCAAACATGGAATGCCAGTATTTGGGAAATATTTGGGAAAGAAAAAATCATGAGGGGAAAGTAGGGGAAAGGTTTCATCAATCCCTAGATTAAATCATATTCAGGCATCACATAGGACAAAGGGTGCCAAAACGTGTGTGTGTGTGTGTGTGTGTGTGTGTGTGTTTGCAATAACTACAGACCCCAGCTACTCTTCTTGTTGATTTGTAGAAAATCTCTTGATTAAATTTTTGAGCCATCTGCTGCCGAATTGTTCCGTGCAAAAATGTCAGCAGAAAGAAAGTGCAGGGCTGTCAAACGTAGCTGTGGAAATGCTGATTTTTGGCACGCCTGTGCAGGAAGGGATGTGTTCAGCATTAAAGTGGTCATCATCCTCTATAGAAAGCAAATAAATATTTTTGCTTACTCTTTCCTGAAATGACACGGGAATCATTAAAGCATTAAATTAAATTTACATATTTTCATCACAGTTTGCAATCTCAAATCAAGCGGCAGTGAGGAAAATACAGCTGGGATGAAGTCTAACATGTCTTCATGGAAGTTTATACTGAGTTGTCGGCATTATCATATGCCTCACACTATTAACTGCATGGTAACGGCTCTGCTCATTTTCTTCTCCAGTGTGCCTTCCTTTGCCAGATGTCTCTCTCTCTCTTGCTTGTCCTTTTCCCTTCATTTGATTGGAACCCTTCCCCATTTCATAAGCTGCCTTATGACAAATGAGAGCTTTGGCCCACCCTAAAGGATCTTCATTGGCTCCCAGTACATTTCCAAAGACAATTTGAAGTGTTGATGTTGACCTTTAATGCCTTAAACGGCCTTGGCTCTGTATACCTGAAAGAGTGTCTCCACCTCCATCGTTCCGCCCAGACACTGAGGTCCAGCTGTGAGGGCCTTCTGACAGTTTCCTCACTGTGAGACATGAAGCTACAGGGAACCAGGCAGAGGATCTTCTTGGTGGTGGTGCCTGCCTTCCCTCTCATCAGATGTCAAACACGTAAACAACTAATTGACTTTTAGAAGACATCTGAAGGCAACCCTATTCAGGGAAGTTTTTAATGGTTGATGTTGTATTGTGGTGGTGGTGGTTGGGAGCTGCCCAGAGTGGCTGGGGTAACCCAGTCAGATGGGCAGCATTTTAAATCATCCTCATCTTCATCATCATCATCATCATCAACAACAACAACAACAACATCACTTAACCATCCAGGGGCCATTACCTTTAGCTTTACCTCCTCCTCATCTAGTTCAGTATTGTCTTAATTGACCACCAGCAGCTCTTCAGAATCTCAGACAGGGTTGTCTCCCACCCTTGCTTTGAAATGCTGAGGATTGAATCCACATGCTCTGCCACTGAGCTACAACCCTTCCTTTTTGGAGGATCCCATGCATCCTTGGATCAGCTCTTTCTACTTTAGGCCCTTGCCCATCTCCTTTTTGAAGTTCTAGTTACTCTTCCCATCTCTCTAAGATGTGAACAGCTCAACCAGTAGCAGCCAAAGGTCTTTGGCTTGCCCTTGCCCCTCTGTGATAGTAGGTTACCTCAGCCACTGCCATAAAAAAATCTTATTCCGTTATCCAACCAACACAGGCTGGACTGTCAATAGCTAAAAGGCTCATTTGATCCTTTCTGTGAGAACCTGCTCAAATCACATGCACTCTGCTCTCCTGAGTCTCACCAACAGCCTTCCACCCATCACTTACAACCCACCCATGTCATGACTAATGCTGAAATATCCGAGGATATTAAATTCAATGAGCAAACAGCTGATGGTAAGCATGTGTGGAGAAGATGCAGAGCACAAGCAACCAGGCAAAGTGTCTTGGACTCTTGCTTCCAGTAGCAACAAGCAACTAATTTACCCAAGTTACACCATGCTTAAGTAAATGGAAACAAAACGTGTAACTTTTGCAAGAGATATCCACACACCCTTTCTTCTCTATATGGCCTGACAAAGTAGACCTTCATGAACCCATTTCTGGAGGTTTGGCGGGTGGTGGTGAGGAGATGTTTTCTGCTGTGTCTGAACATAGAGAGATTTTACTGCATTTCACATTAGCTGGCACATCAGAGGTACCAAACATGAGAACATAAGAAGCGCTTGTGGGAATGTTCAGGGTAGCAGGAGAGGATATATTGTTTATTAATATCCTCCCTAACATGTGCTAGCAAGTTCCTTTATGTAGCAGAGTTACATTCCCCTTTTACATGCACAGCAGATAGCTGGTTGCAGGCTCGTGTGAGACTCTCACTATTATACAACTCAATCTGTCTCAGATTGAATTGTACGTTCCTGGTAAATTCCCTTGAATCCCTCTTAAAAGAATAAAGACATCACAATCTTATTAAAAGTCAATAAAAGAAGCTTACTCACATCAGTTCACAGTTGGATTCCTGAAGGCAGACTTAGTTACAAATATATACATGTGGATCTACCCCATATGGGGGAATAATCCCAGTGCTTCTGCTAACTGAGAGCTAGCAGAGCAGTCCTAACTAAAAGCTGGTCAAATGAGAAAGGATGTCAAAAAAGAGAAGTGTGCTGCGTGACTCGTCCTTTTGTTACTTGGACAGGTTAGGTCATACCCAACTTCTAGCACATGCAAAAGGAAGGATTCTCCAGCCAGGAGGAACAGGAAGTTTAGACTGGCTGCACCAAACATTCCCTCACATGTCTTCTATCTAGTCCTGTTCTTGCAGTGGCCAACCAGATGTGAATGGGAAGCAGGACTTGAGTGCAACAGTGCAGCTGGGCTTTCCTCTCAGATTTCTGAAGGCAAAACACTGTGTTCTAGTCTTCATAGTTGCCCACCCTTGCTATTTGCAGCAATTTAAAATTATTGGTTTTCCAAGCTTATTTGTGTCAATGAATCAGTATGGGGGAATTATACCCAACACAGTGGGACAAAGGAGTAAAAAAAAGATGGCACTGGTATTATTTTCTATATCCGTGAATGGAGCCAAAACCTAAAGGTAACATCAAATAAATAAATCCATGAAATCATCAAGGTGCCAGCAAAAGTAGTCTTCCCTTTTTCACCCACAATGCATTAAAGTTTCCAGTTGTCCAAACAAGCATAAAGTAAAATCATAATTTACAATTAGGTCTGGCATGCCTGGTGAAATCCAAGGCGACTTATCTTTTAAGCAGTCACAATTCTACCTCTCTTTGACATTTAATCAAGTACAAAATAAGTTTATTGCTCGGTAGGTTACTGTCCCACAAAACAGTGTCCCTTAATCAACTAGGAAAACCATCTCTGTAGGAAGAGATGAGAGAAGAATACTGTGGATGCTTTCTGGTAATAGAAATGGGGATGTTTTTCAGAGAGGGTAGGGAGGTAATGGTTGGTGTTGAGCCACCAAGAAAGCTGAAAATACCTTCAGACCAATAGCACTTATTATCATATTCCACCGAATGCTGTGAGATTTTTTTCCCTTATAGATAAACAGATAAAGTTACCAACATATTTCACTTAAGGAAAAAAATATTTAGGTGAATTTGGGAGGTCTTCCCCAGTAAAATAAGAGCCAGTAAATAAAATAAGACCCAGTAAAATAAGACCCAAAAGGGACTCAGGTAGTGCTGTGGGTAAAAGCCTCAGCGACTAGGACTTGCCGATCAAAAGGTCGGCGGTTCAAATCCCCGTGGCGGGGCGCGCTCCCGTCGCTCGGTCCCAGCGCCTGCCAACCTAGCAGTTCGAAAGCACCTTCGGGTGCAAGTAGATAAATAGGGACCTCTTACCAGCGGGAAGGTAAACGGCGTTACGTGTGCTGCGCTGGCTCGCCAGATGCAGCTTGTCACGCTGGCCACATGACCCGGAAGTGTCTGCAGACAGCGCTGGCTCCCGGCCTATAGAGTGAGATGAGCGCGCAACCCTAGAGTCTGGCAAGACTGGCCCGTACAGGCAGGGGTACCTTTAACTTTACCTCTAAAATAAGACCCAGTAAAGTAAAATAAAGTAAAGTAAAATAAGATCCAGTAAAATAAGACCCAGTAAAGTAAGAGCCAGTGTAGTGTAGTGATTAAAAGCGGTGGACTCATAATCTGGTGAACCGGGTTCGATTCCCTGCTCCTCCACATGCAGCTGCTGGGTGACCTTGGGCTAGTCACACTTCTTTGAAGTCTCTCAGCCCCACTCACCTCACAGAGTGTTTGTTGTGGGGGAGGAAGGGAAAAGGAGATTGTTAGCCGCTTTGAGACTCCTTAAAGGGTAGTGAAAGGTGGGATATCAATTCCAAACTCTTCTTCTTCTTCTAAAATATTTTGAGGGATGCAAACAAAAAACAAAAAAAATCTTGACAGATATGTAACAACTGTCTCATTTTTCTTTAAAAAAAATGTCTCTAACTAACTCCTAGTTTTGTTTTGTTTTTAATGAAAATTGGCTATGCAAGGCAGCTACAGAAAGCGGATAAATAGCAGCAGGCAGAGCAACTCATCCTTTTCCCTTCAAGGCCATTTTGCTTCTCAAAATGCAACTCTCCACCCGCAGCTGCTTTTCCACCCACTGGGAGAGAAACAGCTTGAACAGTTTAAAAGAGGCGAGAGAGCAGCCTTCTGCCCTGTTCCTCTACTCTTGATCACAGCCCCCGTGACTTTCTTTCATTTTTAAAAATACTAAGAAATAGATAAGAACATAGTAATTTAAGAAGAGCCTGCTGGATTAGCCCAATGGCCCATTTAGTCCGAGCATCCTGTTCTTGCTGTGTCCAAACAGATGCCTGTGGGAAACGCACAAAAAGAACACTCTGGAAACCGGCATTCAGAGTCATTACTGAGCATGGCCCTCATGGCTGAAAGCCACCAATAGTGTTCTCCTCCATGAATTTGTCCAATCATCTTTTAAATCCACCCAAGTTGGAGGCCATCACTCACTCCTGTGGCAGTGAGATCCACAATTCAGCTTTGCGCTGCATGAAGAAGTCATTTTGTAGCCTTATTAGATTTTACCGATTGGTGGGCTCTGTGTTGCTCCCGGACGGGAGGAAGGAAGTCAAATGACACCGAGGGTTGGTTCAGAGAAAGAGTTCTTCATTTCTGCTCTCCGGAGCAGCAGAAAGTCACTTGCGTGGTCAGTCCACAGCAAGTCCAAAGAAATGAGAGATTTCATGCTGTATATATATCCCCCAGGCACCCTCTCCCCCCTCCCCCAGGAATCCAGCCATGTCAGCTTATACACGCAGGTTGACATCACAGATGTTCCTGCTCCGGTACTCTTAGCCATAAAAGGGCTTTCCTTCCTGTATTCCTGACCAGGGTATTCCTGTTCCTATATTCTTATCTTGGAACAAGAGGTCACCAACTCCAAGAACATACTCTGGAGCTGTTCCCGGACTAGGTCTGTGCGTCAGAGTGTGGTCAGGACGTAAGATAAGACCTAGACATGTCATCCCTACTCCACTGGAACAGCCAAGGTCATCCGTTGCCGTGACTGATAAAGGAGAGAGCTTTGTTTAAACAGCTGTGTTCTTGTTATGCATTTGCTCAACAGCTCAAGTTTATGCATTTTAGAAATGCTTTCTTGGAGAAAGAAGAAAAGGGGGGTTTGGGGTCCTGTTTCAAACTGACTGCACAGAAACCCATTCCTTCAAATTTTTTTTATCTGCCCTGAATCTTCCAACACTCAGACAGTGTGATGTAGTGGGTAAGAGCGGTGGACTTGTAATCTGGTGAACCAGGTTCGCTTCCCCTTTCCTCCACATGCAGTTGGTGGGTGGCCTTGGGCTAGTCACACTTCTCTGAAGCCTCTCAGCCTCACTCACCTCACAGAGGGTTTGTTGTGGGGGAGGAAGGGAAAATGAGATTGTTAGCTGCTTAGAGACTCCTTAGGGTAGTGATAAAGCGGGATATCAAATCCAAACTCCTCCTCCTCCGCTTTATTGGGTGTCCACAATTTCAAGTGCTATGTGAGAGGGTGAAAAACTTTTCTCTTTTCACTTCCTCCATGCCACACGTAATGTTGTAAGCTTCTATCATGTTACCTCTCACTCACCTTTCTTCTAAACAAAGATGCCCCAAATGCTGGAACCTTGAGGGTCTCCACAATGTAAGTCACCACTTTGCTTCCAAGACTCAAAGTTTCTCAGGCAGAATTTCAACTACAGTGGTACCTCCTGTAAATAATAATAATAATAATAATAATAATAATAATTTATTTATATCCCCCCTCCCCAGCTGAAGCCTGGCTCAGAGCGGCTAACAACAATAAAAGTAACACAGCATTCTAAAATCAGTTCAAAATCAAATTAATGGCAACCATTGGGCTAGAGTTCTAGGAGGATTACAGAAGGAGGGGGTCAAACTGTGCCTTGGCCAAAGGCCTGGTGGAATAGCTCTGTCTTGCAGGCCCTGCGGAAAGATGTCAAGTCTCGCAGGGCCCTAGTCTCTTGTGACAGGGCATTCCACCAGATCGGGGCCACAGCTGAAAAAGCCCTGGCTCTGGTTGAGGCCAGCCTAACCTCCCTGTGGCCCAGGACCTTCAAGATGTTTTTGTTTGAAGACCATAAGGTCCTCCATGGGACATACCAGGAGAGGCGGTCCCGTAGGTACGAGGGTCCTAGGCCATATAGGGGCTGTTCCAGATGTCCGTTCGTAACTGGAAACCACTCGTAACATGAGGCGTGCTTTCACTTATGGCGCCTCCCACTGCTGCCGCACCGCTGGAGAGCAACCTCCGCTCGCATCCCGGGGCAAAGTTCGCAACAAGGAGCAACTACTTCCGTGTTAGCAGAGCGTGTAACCTGAAGCATTTGTAAGGGGGACAGTACGTAACACGAGGTACCACTGTATTCTTGTACATAGGGGGTTTTCAGAGGGCTATAGCTGTTATTATAGGTCCAGCGGTCTTGATTTCAGAATCTCAGAAAAACTCCATCTCTGTCACATGAAATCCAACCAACAAAGAGCTGGTGCATGATTTACACAAATTTGGGCTACACACAGTTCTGCTTCTGGGAAGAACTGGTAAGTCTTTCTCTGCAGAGCAATTTCTCTGTCTCACAGACCTTCATGTAAGTTAATCTATGAATCCTCTTCCCCATGATATTCTGAAAGGTGAAAGAAAAGTGCAAATCACTTGTTCTACTTCCATAATATAACTGGGCTCCTGTTTTGTCATTGCAATAACTTTACTATGATGAATATACTACATTTCCACGGACTTTAATTCTCATGCTGCTGAGCAGAGAAAGCACAGTTAAGGATAAAGGGCTTAACAGAGAGCTACAAACATTCAGATATATATATATATTTACTATTCCACAAACTGAAGTCAACACTATAAACACATCATGATAATGTATCTGTAGTGTTGATTTTATTTTATGGAATATTAAAGATCTACTTGTACATTTGCTGATCATTTTATCCTTAACTTTCTTTTCTCTATGGTTGATTTTTTTAGGAGAGCACAATTTCCCCCCTTAAGTTTGTCTTACAATCCCTGACAATTGACCATGCTTGCTGGGACTAAGAGGAATTGAAGTCTAACAACATCTGGAGGACTACAGGGTGCTCATCTTATGCTATGGAGAAAATATTAATCTTCTTGGTAAAATTTACTCCATAAAACTGAAGCCCCAGAACTGCAAAAACCATAGAAGAAGGAGAGTGATTCCTACCTTAAGTGGCTTGGGAAGGGATTGGTGAGGAAATAAATATATTTCCCTTTCATGATAGATCACAGACCCTCCAAGTGTTTCTATTTTCCAGGGACAGTCCTAGATTTACAGAAGCCATCCCAGTTTCTGATTTGATCCTCTATTTTCTACAGAGAAATGTTGGAGGGTATGGAGTTATCCAACCCCCAAGCCAAAGAGAAAGGTAACTATACAACCCTTAGAAGACATCTGAAGGCAGCCTGTATATGGAAGTTCTTTAATGTTTTATCATGCTTTTATATACGTTGGATGTTGCCCAGAGTGCCTGGGGAAACCCAATCAGATGGGTAGGGTATTATTATTATTATTATTATTATTATTATTGAGTGTCCCTATTTTCATTGGAGAAATAATGGAAGATCATGTGATGGAGAGATATTTATTTCATTTAAACTCCACCTTGGTGTTGGTGCTGAACTTTAAAGCCCTAAATGACCTCAGCCTAGTATACCTGAAGGAGTGTCTCCACCCCCATCATTCTGCCCGGACACTGGGGTCCAGCTCTGAAGGCCTTCCGGTGGTTCCCTCACTGCGAGAAGTGAGGTTACAGGGAACCAGGCAGAGGGCCTTCTCAGTAGTGGTGCCTGCCCTGTGGAACACCCTGTGGAAATAAACAACTATCTGACTTTTAGAAGACATCTGTAGGCAGCCCTGTTTGGGGAAGTTTTTAATGTTTAATGTTTTATCCTGTTGGAAGCTGCCCAGAGTAGCTGGGGAGACCCAGCCAGATGGGCGGGGTATAAGTAATAAATTGTTGTTGTTGTTGTTGCTGTTTCATAGAGCTCAAGGCCAGGGGCAGACTTTGGTCTTTGGAATTTCACTGGCAACCTGTATGAGGCCAAAATTCCACCACCACCACTTCTTGCCTTCCATTCTGCTCAATTCACTACACCATAGTTGCCCGGTGTGGCAAAAATGATCATGCAGCCCTAAACCCATCTCTGTTCTCCCACACCCCTCATCCCCACAACAATCTTCCAAAGAGAGCTAAGAAATGCTAGGATGTGAACTGGTGACTGGCCCAGGGTCAGCCAGTGGGTTTTTATTGGTCCCCCATAGGCACTACACAAGCTCTCAACCTCTCTATCACACAAAGGATAACCACAATGATAACCTATATCCAACTTCATGCTGCCCAACTGTCCTGGTTTGAGCCACTTCAGGCCCAGTGCCAGGAATGGCGGGCCCCACACAGCTATGGCCACTTCCGCCCCTTTCTCTGCTGCTCCTCAGCATGTCCTTCACTGCCACCAAGCCAGAGACCAGTGACAAAGCGTGTTCTCCTTCATAGAGAGCACGTGTTGCGGTGGGGTCTGACAGGCCACCCATCTGTTGCTGGGCGGGTTAGTATGGATGGCCATCCACAGTGACTGGGCGGTTGGGATACTGGCAAATTTTGGTGTTGGCATTTAGCAGGACAGACCAAAGGTTATAAATCAAGTCATGCAGCACTGCTTGGGCTCTTTTGCTGCGTGCATCGGATCACCCACCCACCCTCCCTTAATCTAGGGCTATTGCCTTGACATTGCTATGCCTGGCATGGGGTCGTCTGCTTTTGGGGCAGGGGCCTCGTAGGAATTTTTGTCCATTTGGCTGATTGGCTGGGGCCATTTGGTTTTTGCCTACTGCGTAGCAAATCCTCACAACTTGTAAGGTTGCGGTTAGGCATTGGTTAAAAAATTGGTTGGTGGAGGGGTAAGGATTGGCGCTGCCTGCCCCTCCAATGCTGCTGCTGCAAGGGAATTTCGTTAAAGGAAGCCAGGGGATTGTCATTTTTTTGTCCATACCCCTGAATGGGGCTTAGGGCCACGCAAGCGCCCAGGAGCATGGGGGGGGGTGAGGTCTGGTGCCCGGCTCCATGCTCTCCCCAATATAGTTTTCCCTTAGTGGCTTTTGCTGGAATCCGGAAGTCAGTTCTGTCCCTGGGCGTGGGGACAGATAGTCATAACCAGTGCCTAAGCAACCACTCACATTTATGTATTTTAATAATGTTGTGGCCAAAATTATGCCAAAAACCTAAAACAAAAATTATGTGTGAATTGTGTATTTAGGGGTGGCTTGGGGACCTCAACATGCAACCAGGAATCACTGCCACCACCTCAGCAGGATCAGCAGGAGCCACCTCAGCTGAAGTCTGTGGTGCAGGGGCCAGAGCTGGCCAGGGCTGAGGTGAGGAAGTCAAATACTACCTGAATATTAAAACACACATCTTTTGGTTCTGGGAGCATGGCACCAAAAGACACAATTTTCATTAGCAGAATGTTGGAGGATATACAACAGAACACTGAAGAAGAAAAGTTCAAGGCCTTTGTACTTGAGGTTAATATTCTCCTAAGCTTCTAAATTTCTGAATATGTTGCCTCTCTTTGGTTTAATGTGATTTTCATGTGTAAAAACATCTGGTTCTGTTGCTCTTGATGCTAAACCTGTAATCTCCCTTTCAGACAGCTTGAGATCATGAGCATTGTCCTTGAGAGCAGCTGATGTTCGTTGGACTGTAAAGCTGAAATTACCTGGAGCAGAAGGTATTTTTAAACACATGTTATTCCAAGGTAGGCAGCTTCTCGCAGCATGAATCTTTTACTCACTGCTGCGCTCAGCAGTTCCCTTCCCTTCCTGGAAGGCACCAGGGCACAGAAGATAATCTCAATGCATTGTATGTTTGTGTGTGTTTAGAAGCTAACTGTTATGAGCTATCCCCTCAATATTATTAAAGTGGCTGTGTTTTGACAGCAAAGAAATGGTATGACCACAATAGGAAAGGACAAAGGAGATGGAATTTAAGAGCTAACAAAAGCATTTTCAGTGCAGTCCTGTGTACATGTATTCAGATGCACCTCTTATTGCACACACAAGTGGTGCTGTGGTCTAAACCGCTGAGCTTCTTGGGCTTGCCAGTCAAAGGGTCAGTGGTTCGAATCCCTGGGCAGGGTGAGCTCCTGTTGCTTGGTCCCTGCTCCTGCCAACCTAGCAGTTCAAAAGCATGACAGTGCAAGTAGATAAATAGGTACCACTGCTGCAGGAAGGTAAACAGCACTTCCGTGCGCTCTGGTTTCTGTCACAGTGTCCAGAAGCGGTTTAGTCATGCTGGCCACATGACCCAGAAAACTGTCTGTGGACAAACACCGGCTACCTGAAAGTGAGATGAGTGCCGCAACACCATAGTCACCTTTGACTGGACCTAACCATCTTATTGAATTCAGAAGCAGTGTGCTAGGTGGGACAGAGCCAGTGACAGTATGCCCTGTTTTGTTGCTTGGGCCAAACAAGAATGTGCCACCCTGCGCCTGTAGAATCCTGCCAAATGCCATTCTGCCATCCCACAACTCTCCCATAACTGTATTGCATGGCAGTGCCCATGAGGCACCTGTGAATAGTTGACAGCGGTGCCAGCTTCTGGCAAGATCTCAGCAAAATCTTGCAAGATACTGGTGAGTTCTCATGTGATTTAAATGAAATCACACCAGATCTATCAGAAACCAGCAAGGCTGGCAGCACTGCTTCTCTGTTGGCGGTGGGTCTGGTGGGGCACACATGGGGCAACACCTCTTTGGCTTCCAGACCCACCACATGGGCAGGCAAGCCCTGGGCGGAGCCACTCCTCTTGCTTGCCAGCAGGTGAGTTGTTGTTGCTTGCCAGGAGGGAGAGGGGAAGAAGGGAGGTCAGCACAGTGCAAACACACTGACAGAGCCAATCTGCTGCTGCTGCCTGTGCATTTGTACTGCATTAGTCTCCTCACTGCCTCCACCCCTTTTTGGTAAATAATGGCGACTCAGCTGCCAGAAAGGTAGCTCCACCCAACTCAGAAAGCTACTTCTGATTTAATTCAATGGAACTTGCACCCAGTTAAGTGCGTATGGAATAGCAGCCTTTGTTTTTTTCAGTTATCTTTTTAAAAAAACCATAGAGACTGTTTCAAAAATAAAATAAAATAAAATAAAATAAAATAAATAAAATAAAATAAAATAAAATAATGGATTTCATTTTATTCAGAGAAAATGACACGCGCCTAATAAACTGTGTTTCAATTCTCTTTATAAACACAGACACACAGACAGACACACATACAAATATATCCTGTACATATAACACACATATTTAAGAGTCCCATGGACTGCAAGAAGATCAAACCTATCCATTCTGAAGAAATTGGCCCTGAGTGCTCACTGGAAGGACAGATCCTGAAGCTGAGGCTCCAATACTTTGGCCACCTCATGAGAAGAGAAGACTCCCTAGAAAAGACCCGGATGTTGGGAAAGATGGAGGGCACAAGGAGAAAGGGACGACAGAGGACGAGATGGTTGGACAGTGTTCTCCAAGCTACCAGCATGAGTTTGACCAAACTGCGGGAGGCAGTGGAAGACAGGAGTGCCTGGTGTGCTCTGGTCCATGGGGTCACGAAGAGTCGGACATGACTAAACGACTAAACAACAACTATAATTTATTATATGTTAGTATTGTCAGGGAGGGAGTCGCTTTCCCAAGTCCTCCCTCCAACCTACTAATCAATCATATACAAAAGGGTTATCAGGTTTTATTGGCTGCTTCTATGGCACCCGGAAGCTGTACGCAGGTTCCCTCAGCCAATAAAGCGAGATGAGCGCTGCAACCCCAGAGTCGGCCACAACTGGATCTGATTGTCAGGGGTCCCTTTACATTTATCTTCATGGCACCAGCTACCAAACATCAAACAGCAAGTCTAAAACACAGTGAGTTCTCTCCTCCCCCCCAGGCAGTTTAACTCAAAGATTTATAGGTGCTGGGGAATGCTGGCAGCCAGCCAGCCCCATCACATGCTCCCACTTTGGGGACTAATTGTTAACCCCCTGCCTGAGGGGCCCCACACAGCAATACTTGCTCACAGGATTACCACTTCATGAAAAAATATGTTATTCTAATTAAGTAGAAGACCTACAGAAAGTATAACTGAACATTGGCTTCTACTACTTTTCTTCTTCTTTTGCAATTTTACCATTTTTGTGAAACAACACCTCAGAATGACACTTCCGATTAATCGCTTTATTGATGCTTGTGAAAACTTAGAGTGGGACAAAAGCTCTACATTACTTAGAAGTAAATATGCACCCTCGGAGGGTTTCCCATGTGCCATAATGTTTATATCAAATGCTGACTATGCAAATTCATTATTTGGTTGCCATGAGGATATTTAATACGTCCAGAATGTGTTTCATTGAAACCCATTTGCTAGTTAATCACCTTTGTTTCAATGGGACTCATTTTCAAGTTAATGCTCATATGATTTCCACTCAAAGCGCGGTACAACAATCTGAAAGACCGGACGTCAAAAAGCACTACACTATGAAACCGTAAGCTCAACAATGCCTGAATGTCTTAACCTGGTACAAAAATGAAAACAAATTTGGTGCCAGGGGAATGCATTCTGTAAGTGGGGCAGCAGATCGAGAGGGCCCCGTCAAACACCCATCATCATAGATGCTACCACGATCAATAAATTGTATGGATTGACACTGAAGAGGAATATGAGATATTGTGTCCAAAGTCTATGACTAGGGAGGATCAAGCCTCACATCCTATTTCAGGTTTTAAAAATACTAACATGCTATTAAAGAACTTTCCGATATGAAGTGCAAAGTGAGGTCTGTCCCATAATCTCAGGGCTTCCTTCTCCTGGGGCCATTAGGATCTAGACTATGGTTACCAGATGTCCCCGTTACCTGGGGACAGTCCCCGGATTTACAAATCTGTCCCCGGACAAAATCTGTCCCCAGATTTTATTTAATCTCCCTGGATTTTTATTTTAAGTGTTGTAGATTTATTAGTAGGGAATGAATGTTACGTGATTGGTTCAATGGCACAAGACACATCATATGGGGACTTCCGGCGAGGCAAAATAGTGGGCGTCGCAGCAGTGAGCAGCTCCTGAAGCCAGCCAGAGCCAACTGTGCTACCACTGCCACTGCCACTGCTGAGGGGGAACCAGGGATGCCCAGTATGTCAACTGGGGGGACTGCTAACCCCCCCTCCCAAAACCCAAATCAAGCTGGGGGCAAGAGCGCCTGGCCACCCAGCCAACAGCCCAGCGGCGCTTCGGGGCCAGTTAAACCCCCAGAGCTGACACAGTGAGGAGGAGTGGAGGAGGAGAAGGAAGAGAGAGAAAGAGGAAGGAGAAAAAAGAGGGGAGCCCTGACCTTGCCACGCCTCTGCCACCAAGGAGGAGAGGTAGGAGAGCACTGGGAGGGCCAGGACATGTGGCTGAGCCCAGACTGACCTTAGCCTGCTCCATGGCAGCAAATGCTCCAAGAGAGCAGGCTGAAGACCAGAGGAAGGCCGTGCGACAGAGGAGACCACAGAAGAGAAGATATTACTTCCTACAAATGGACCTTGAGCTTGTTTGGAGGTTCTAGCAGGGGAGCGCAGCTATCGTATACCCTTGACCGAAGAACGGTACACTCCTTCTATCTGGGATGGTCGTCCTCTTCCACTGAGCGCGCAGCTTCAGGAGGGACGCACATGGAGCGGTGAGGGAGGAAGGGGACACCCGCCTAGCCAGCCAGATCAGCCGAATCAACACTGGCGATCAATGGGGTGACAGATATCGCAGCCAGATCGCCCTCACATCCAAAGGTGTCCCCTTCCTCCCTCACCGCTCCATGTGCGTCCCTCCCGAAGCTGCGCGCTCAGTGGAGGAGGACGACCATCCCAGATAGAGGAAGATATTACTTCTTTATTTATTTTTAAAAATAATTATTGTTTTTTGTAAAAAAATCCCTCTTTTTTAAAAAAAGAAGTGTCCCTGGATTCTTTGAAAAAAATCTGGTAACCTTAATCTAGACTGCATTCAATTTCTCATTGGAACCTGATTCTGATCCCCAATTTAGACAGAAAAATAAATAATTATGGAACTGTGGGGTTAAATACCTAAGGTTTATAAACTGTGAATTGGAGTCCCCTTTTTGGGACCTGTTATCTGCACTGCAGCAAAAAATATTTAAGTTTGAGATAGCGGAGGGAAAGCAGTTTGCTCAGATGTTGGGCTATTTACTTGTAGTAAATATTATCAAAGCAAAGTACATATTTTCTAATTTGCATTGACTGTAGTGCACGACAATTAGGCATGTTTAAGTTCTATTAAATGAAAGTGTGTTGTAACAGGGGATTGGATTGTGGACAGAGGAGATTATGAGATAAACAATGACAGAAAAATACAGCCAACAGTAACTTTCCAAAATCTATTGTTAAAATAAAAGCCAAAAGCTGTCAGGGGAGACTTTTGCTTTAAAAACTGTGTGCCCCCCCCCCCTAAAGAAACAATGGAGCACAGCCTCTTAAAATGTCTTAAGGAAGAGCTTGCTCTTTTATCATCGCTAACTACCTCCAGAACACTCTGATGTAGCAAAGAAAATTAACTATAACCCTTCCTAAAATACCACAGGCAATGAACCTTGTTAAAACCCTCTTTCAAAAACCCAGTTCAGCCTTGCCCCTCCATAAAACCATCACAGGTAGTTTTATATACCACTTTCACAAAACCACAGAGAGGGAAATGACCTCTTAAAAAACCCCAAAGCCCTAAATTACCCCTTTAAAATATCGTTTTTGGGGTTTTTTTTTAAGGTATCACCTTTGCTAGTTCTCAATGTTTCTTGGGAATCAGCACTGAGACTATCCAACCTACTCATTTTTTTTATATCGTGTAAAATTGGCATGTTTCTCAGACTGGATTTCTAAGTATGCTAGCTTGGAAAAAGCTCCATCAAAGTCAGAAAAACGCACCATCCGTCTTCAATTTACCTACTTTCTGTGGAGAGAGACCACTTGGAAAAAGAAATCTGTGTGTGATGGCTTATATTCCGGTCAGCTGCATTGCATCTTATGGTCTAACCAAATGTTCACAATAAACAACTATTTTTTAGAAGACATCTGAAGGCAAACCTGTTTAGGGAAGCTTTTAATGCTTGATGTTTTATCGTATTTTTAATATTCTACTGAGGGAAGCCCTGAGTGGCTGGGGAGATCCGGCCAGGTGGGTTATAAGTAATAAATAATAATAATGACGACAACAACAACAACAACAACAACAACAACAACATATGGCAGTTACCTATGTTCTAGTCTGTGCCAACTTCTGATGTAGCCTGTTTTGTTTTTGAATTAATCTGTGATTGTTTTTTTAAAAAAAGAAGCAAACATTTGCATTCATATAATTATTGAAGTATGTTTCCCTAGGCGCTGTGCCCCTGCTTGCTCTGCTCACCGCCCCCCCTGCCATTCCCCCCCCCCGTATTAAGCTCCTAGACCTGCCCCTTCTCTGCAACTCAGCCACAGCTCCTTGCAAAGCATTTATTGTGTCCCATCCTAACCACTTATCTGCTGCTGCAGAAAACTCATACACTTCAAGTCATAGCTAAGATAGACTATAAAGATTTTTTTTTCACATGAAATTTGTTATATAAGTTATAGCGCATTATCTACAAAAATGTTACACTCCACTCATTCTCGAGAAATGAACAGATGAGAATCTGTGGCCTTCTCTCCCCCTCCCCCCCCCCCCCCGCAATCTCTGAATACAAGCATAAAGCATAACCAGCCATGCATCTCAATCTGTAAATACAAACATTTCATCTCTGTATCTGCTTTTAAAAGGGGGGTGGGGGGTTCGTTGCATCTGTCTTGCATTGGGTACGCTGCTCTCAGCTGAATACTCTGCACTCCCCTCCAATCAATTTGTCTTTGAAAGGAGCTAAAACATTGCCCACAAAAAGCAAGCTCTCCTCTATATTGTCATCTATAAAATATGACTTTCATTGATAAAGTCAGCGAGCATATTATCAGCTATCAAAGAAGAGATTTAAAACTTCTGCCTAAAGACAAAAAATCCAAAGACTGCAGATAAAAGCAAATGCTTCAAGTTTATCTCCTGCAGAAAAATATGGCAATCTTATTTATCTTTTGGATGAATAGAGGTTTATAAATCCACAACTGGATTACACACACACACACACACACAGAGAGAGAGAGAGAGAGAGAGAGAGAGAGCTGTTCCCCGTCTCCTGCTCCCAGTATTGCTTAAGCCATTTCTCATCTTTTCCAGCAGAAAAAATGGACAATCTATCCTTACATCAAACTTATATATTTATTCACTATGGGGAGACATATTTTGCTAGAGATGTGAATAATAAAATTACAAGAGTCTTGCTAGACTAAGTCCATCTAGTTCAGCACTGTGTTTTCAGCAGATCGTATTGTGGTGAGACCTGGACAAACGACACCCTGTGTTGTGGGTGGGTTCAATTGGTAAGCCACAACACCCGCTTGGTAGGTCCCTCGAAGCTGGATACAATCTGGCCAATCAGACGCAGTCCAAATGGCTCAAGGGACCTATTTATGCCCATACACATGACCCAGATCTCCTCTTATAGCTCGTGTATTCAGAACACCCGCCCGCCTCTCCCTACTTTTAGGGCTTGTTGTGCTTGACCTTGCTATGCTGTCGTGTGTCGTCTGTTATTGGGACAGGGGCACGGCAGGAATTTTCCCCACTTGGCTGATTGGCTGTTGCCATTTGGGTTTCGCCTGCCACGTAGCAAATCGTCACAACTTGTAAGGTTGTGGATAGGCTCTGGTTCAGGTGATAGGGATGGTAGAACGCTCTCGCCATCCCTATGTGAAGGGTATTCTGTTAAAGGAATCCAGGGACTCAGTGGTTTGGTCAACCCCTGAGAGGGGGTTGTGCCCGTGCCTGAGTCCAGGGGGGCATTTGGGTGGCGGAGTTAGCCTGTTCCCAGCTTTTCTCTTATCCAGGTGTTCACCCTTGGCTGACCTATGCTGGAACCCTGGGTCAGCGCTACCTGCATGGCAGGGAGCTAGTCGAACCAGAGCCTATGCAACCAGTCACTTTCTGTAATCAATAAAGTTGTGGCCTAAATTCTGGCAAAAACCAAAACTAAAATTTGAGTCAAGTGTGTCTTTATTTAAGGGGGAGGTCTCTGGGTCTGAACACACAACTGCAGATTAATGCCAAATGGAATAAATTCATTGATAAGCACATGCACATTTGACACAGACTATTTATTTAGGGTGGAGATTTCTGGGTCTGAACACGCAATTGCCCACAAAATGCATCTGGAAAGCTTCAGGAAGTGCATGAAGGCAATAGTCCCATGAGGCATCTGACATTAAGAGATATAACTGCTGAGGCCCAGTATCATGGGTAGGCAAAGTTGGGCACCCAATGAGGCCCACATGCCAGCAAGGTGGCCACCAAACTTTCCAGAGCAGCTTCTCCAACCATGAGTGGTCAGATGTCAGGCTACAACTCCCATCAGCCCCAGCCAGCATGTCCAGTGTTCAAGGATGATGGATATTGTAGTCCAACTACAATTGTGCACATTGAGCAAGGAAGGAGAATGGGTGCTTGCCCAACTTAGGTTGAGTAGCAGTTGCTGCCCGCCGTGACAACGCTGGCATGCCCCACAGCCCAGCACCATTTTTCTGGGCCATTTTTTCTGTTCTTCTTAGCCACCGTGGAGGCTCATGGGTCCCCACCAGACCCTCCAATCAATCCAGCCAATCCACAGCAGCCTGGGGGGGGGGCATGACTTGGGAAATGGACCTGGGGGATGCAGTCTTCACTCAGGTCTGCTCCCAAGGCCTATGTTCTCTGCAGCTCAGTTGGCCAGTAGAATGCCATATAGTGGGCCTTGGAGAAACCAAGGGGAACTTGCCAAGACAAACCACAACCCCCTTTGGTAATCTGCTTTTCTGCACTATTTTTAAAATCAAAAACTTGCAAGCATTTCTTTCTTTAGCACCCCCGACTTAAAATGAAGAAGTGGGAGGGAGGGTCTGCTTTTAATTACAGGCAAATACAATCCACGAATAACATTTGATGCTGAAGCCAGTGCAATTCTTCAGATGGAATGTTCTAAAAGTGTCTTAAAATGATAGTACACAGACTTTAGAAAAAAATAGATGGCATACTGTGAATCTTTAAAGTTTTCAGTAGCTGTCACATTTTCAATCTGTTCCTTCTAATGCAGTGGTCTAAAAGTTAAATAGTTGCAGCCTAATGATGTCAGATAAACTGTTTTCTTTCTGGTGCATACAGTGAATTCCTTTTTTCATTTCTGTTTTCATTCACCAATTGGCTTGTTTTTAAAGCAGCAGTTTTTATGTTTAGATTTATTATAAATCCAAACAAACTTTATCAGTCAATAATATAATAAAGGTAACAAGACTGTCTCTTCCTGTTTGGATTAAGTATTACAACCAGTGACATTCCCTTATTCTCAGCCTATTTTAAATTGAGATAGGGATTTCTCAAACTTCTAGACTGGAGAAGGGAAAGCGATATCTTAACTGTGCAATATTGTGTGTGAGAGACACACAATAATGATGATCCTGTGCTTTTGAATAGGAAACAATACACCGTTAAGGCAAATGTGTACACAGCATGGAGAAACAATGATTCCAAACTTAAAGTTTTCCTTGTTACAATTTTGTACACATTTTTATCAATAGTATACTGAACATGTGGAATAAGTACAGTGGTACCTTGGTTCTCAAACTTAATCCGTTCCGGAAGTCCGTTCCAAAACCAAAGCGTTCCAAAACAAAGGCATGCTTTCCCATAGAAAGTAATGCAAAACGGATTAATCCACTCCAGACTTTTAAAAACAACCCCTAAAACAGCAATTTAACATGAATTTTACTATCTAACGAGACCATTGATCTATAAAATGAAAGCAATAATCAATGTACTGTACTATAAAATAAATAAGACAGTATTGTAGATGATAAAAATAAAAAAAAATATTTTTCTTCTTCCCTGCGCTGATGATAGTCATTGTTTGGATGGGGGGCTTTTATCCATTTCCGCAGTCACACAATCAATCAAACAAACAAACAAATTAACCAAAAAAGCCTCAAAAATTTAAAAATTCAAAATAAATAGCAAAAACAAAAGCTCCAAACTGAATCCATTCCGGAAGTCCGTTTGACTTCCGATATGTTCAAAAACCAGGCACCCCGGAAACAATAACCGACAGCTGCATCAGATATTCAGATTCCGAAAAATGTTCGAAAACCAAAACACTTGCTTCCAGGTTTTCAGCATTTGGGAACCAAGGTGTTTGAAAACCAAGGCATCTGAGAACCAAGGTACCACTGTATTTTGGATGGTAGAAAAAAATATGAAAACAATTTGTTATATATATATTTATTTATTTATTGCTAACAATAGCAAAACTTATGAAAGCTGCTAATACATCCCCAGAGAACCAGAGTAATTTTAACATTTTGGAAGCATTAATACAATCTTCTCTTGGCCCTTTAAAGAATAGCCCCAAGTAAACAGTATCAAACCAAGCTGAGCAATGCATGGAAATATCCTGAAGAAACATTTATGATGTTCAGATTGTCAGTTGTTAGGCAGACAAAACAACATTAAAATAACATTTAATGTTCATAGTGGGGAGAAGTACTCTGTGGCTTAGGCCCGGAAGAACATTTCATAAACTAAGAGCATTACAAGGTTTGATTCCCACAGATTCCCTGATAATGTTTCTAAAACCATGCTGTGACTCTGATATTTTGTTAAACTTTGGAGAGAGAGAAAGAAGAAATGATTTATTAAATGGAATATGGTATTTTCAGTTATTCCTATATGCTTTCAGTGTGTCTGTAGGGCACATTTTTTGAGTGATTCATATCCATTCTTCTCCTTCAGGATTTTGTCATGCAGGTTTTACGATTTCAAATAAAATTGCCCTCTGAGACACAGTTCTTTGTGGATAAGCAAGGAAAGGGAATTGAATCAGCTACTTCTTTTTGTAGATCACCGTGGAAAGAAACATTACCTTTGATCTTCAAGCCAGACCTTACTTCTTGGTATTTTTTAACAAATCCTTCAATAAGCTAATTTTAATTTGCAATGTGTCCTGAAAATGCTATTGGGTTTTGTTCTCAAAAATGGGTGGTTCACACACCCAGACTCATTGCTAGGTTTCTTACCACTTGGTTATGAATGTCAGATGGCGCACAGATGAAAAAGTGAATCAAATTCACTGGAACATATTGTGTGTGTGGTGTGACACTGGGTGTTAAATTCTGTCTGATCTGTAATGCTTCATTCACACATGCAAGTCGCCACTTACTTGATTCTGCATGGAATGATGAAAGTGGATGTGGCAGTCATAACAATGTGAAGCTAATAATAATAATAATAATAATATTTACATGCTGTCCAACTAACACGATATCCAATATAGGGAACTGTTCAAGGCCACACAGTAAGTCACACATGATTGGAATGGTATGGGAGCAACTACTATGATTAGTGCTTTTTTTGGGGGGGGGGGACTCAGGGGTACACGTACCCCTAAACATTTTGTGAATCTAACAGGAAAAGAAACTTTTTTTGTGAAAAAAATAGTTTCTTCCCTAGCATGGAGAATCGCTGGTTCCATTGAATAGCACTCATCAGTTCTGTTGCTACCCCCGATGGCGACCTCATTTCCTTTCCCAATGTTTCCTGAGTCTCAGATGGAAGCAAGTGTTTATTGTGTTAGTGCACACAACCTCATGCCCATGAGGAAGTTACTGTGAACTGTCAGCTATGTAATATGAGGTAATGAATGTTCTTTGTACAGTGGACACTCGGGTTGCGAACGCGATCCATGCGGGAGGCACGTTCGCAACCCACAGTGCGCGTGTGTGCACGTGTGGGTTGCAATTTGGCACTTCTGCACATGTGCAAAGCGTGATTTAGTACTGCTGTGCATGCACGACCGCTGAAACCCAGAAGTAACCCGTTCTGGTACTTCCAGGTTTTGGTGGGTCCGTAACCCAAAAAAACGCAAACTGAAGTGTCTGTAACCCAAGGTGTGACTACGTTTGTCCATTTACTGTATTTATTTCCCCCGATTTGAACTATGTTGTTGTTGTTTAGTTCTTTAGTCGTGTCTGACTCTTCGTGACTCCATGGACCAGAGCACGCCAGGCACTTCTGTCTTCCACTGTCTCCCGCAGTTTGGTCAGACTCATGTTTGTAGCTTTGAGAACACTGTCCAACCATCTCGTCCTCTGTCATCCCCTTCTCCTTGTGCCCTCCATCTTTCCCAACATCAGGGTCTTTTCCAGGGAGTCTTCTCTTCTCATGAGGTGGCCAAAGTATTGGAGCCTCAGCTTCAGCTACCAGCATGAGTTTGACCAAACTGCGGGAGGCAGTGGAAGACAGAAGTGCCTGGCGTACTTTGGTCCATGGGGTCATGAAGAGTCGGACACGACTAAATGACTAAACAATAACAACAACATAAAGATTTAATTTGATGCCACTGGTTCTGAGTGTACTGGAGGTCTTTAAAAATAAAAAGGAATGCAGTACATACACATCACCAGTGGTGTCAGATGATTTTGTGTCTTAGGGCTATTTTGTCCACATTGAGGTCTGCATTCTGTCCTCCATGCACGCATATATAAAGGGCGAGATCTTTTAACTGAGCTGCATGATAGCATCTTGCAGAGAAGACACTGGGGGATTTCTGGCCAGCTGACATAAACAAAATCCAGCATATGCAGCATGCTTAACTGTACTGTAAAAACAATCCTCCATCTGTGTGCTCTTTCGCTTTTAGCATTCTGCTTATGCTTAGGAAAACAAAGCAAAAAAGGAAATAATTTCCACTAACTGGCTATAGTTGCTAAGCTACGAGAAAAATATATTAACCTGACTTTGGTAAATGATTTCTTTTTGCATACATCATTTACCAAAGTCAGGTCAGTATATTTTTCCCGTAGCTTGAAAAGTGGAAGTCCATAGTGGCCCCATGATTAAATAAAGCACTTAATGTTATTCAATGGAGAAATGTCTTGGCAACTTGATAAGATGAAACCCCATCAGCTTCGTTCATAATGGTTCTTCCACTATCTTTATTTGTCTATGTAAACAGGCCTTCTCAAGTGATGTTTATTAAACAGAAAACAGAAATTAATCTATTCATTAATTTACAATCGGGAATGATAGCTGCTTCTCTGTAACAAAATGGAATCTGTACAAATACATTGTTTATTTGTGTGTGTAAGTAAATTTATGTGTGAATCTTGGTTTGACACTAATATATTCTATCTATTTTCCTCCAGTGGGTGCTGGAATTTTCTGAAGAATAATGAGAGGACAGTTTCATTTTCTGTGTGACTTACATCCATGGGACACTGTGGGACACTGGAAACAATGTTTATTTTGATGTACACCACATTTGGCAAGAATAATGCATTAATGTTCAGCATGCAGACTGCACAGGATTTATGGAGTCTTTAATGTTTCATGGCCTTGCTTTTATATCCTCAAGTTCTTCACATGTTGGATCAATCAAGAACATCTGAAAATGTGATGTTACGGTTTAGGGGAACGCCAAAGCCTTTACAGATGCCCCATTTGATATAGCAAATAAAGATGAAGTTTGTAGTGATAAGTGGGTGAGTGAATGTGTTGTTTATGACAAAAAAATTGGTAATTCAGTGGGGGGGGGACCTTATAGATTTGAAAATTTAGCTCAAACAGGAGGATTGGTGCATAATGAACTCAACAATCAAATATTATTATGATTGTGATTGTGTATTTCTAGCACTAAGCCACTCACCTAGAAAAAAAAAATAACACAAATGAGAGTTTCCTGGAACATTTTTTCTACCTAAAGCTACATTCTAATGTATCTGGGGGTAGTAAAATTTCTGAAAACAGCCATGTGTGTGTCAGTAGCATGGCACTTAATTCTGTTCCCCTTGATCAGTTTTTGTTTGAAAAAAGCAACAAGACATTTGTTATCCCCATATGTTAATATTAGATGGGACAAAAAAGCAGTCTAGCAGCAAAAATCAAGAGATTTCTTGGGCTATATACATATTTATTGTCACAGGCTCTTTTAGATTCTGAAAAAGAAAACTCACAGAATATTTGAATTTATTTAATCAAATCAGTTTTTCTTGGATTTTTATTTATTTTTTACCCCAACATGCTATATTGGCTAGGGTAAAAAAAACACACAACCAAATGAAAATCACATCCCATGTAATATTAATTTGGTTTTCTTGGAACCTTCCCCCCCCCCCCCCCACAGCCTTGATGCTTTTTTTGTGTACAGAGAGAAAACCATAAATAGAAATTGGCTGGAAGTATCAGTGCGCTCCCGTCGCTCAGTCCCAGCCTAGCAGTTCGAAAGCACCTTCGGGTGCAAGTAGATAAATAGGGACCGCTTACCAGCGGGAAGGTAAACAGCGTTCTGTGTGCTGCGCTGGCTCGCCAGATGCAGCTTGTCACGCTGGCCACGTGACCCGGAAGTGTCTGCGGACAGCGCTGGCTCCCGGCCTCTAGAGTGAGATGAGCGCACAACCCTAGAGTCTGGCAAGACTGGCCCGAACGGGCAGGGGTACCTTTACCTTTACCTTATATAAAAGCTTCTAAGTATATAAAAACTTGCTGGTTGAGGTTGTATCACACTGACCTTGCAATGCCTAAATAAATGTCCCATTTGGTTGACAATTGGAACCTGGATTTTATTGGCCATCTAGGCTGGACCCACATGTTATTGGATATTGAGCCCCAATATTTACCCAACAAATTTGCATTCCATCTTTCTTCTGTCATGGAACCAAGTTGAGATACATGTAGTTCCCAGGAAGTCTCCCAACCAGACCTGCTTAGCTTTAGCAAGGGGGTAGTCTCATATGCTTTCAGACGTATGAGGCTTGGACCATATGATTTCAAAAATCTTTCTGTGGTGTTATATTTGCAGTGGCTCATTCACACGCTTAAGTCATTACTTGGTGTTGCATCATAAATGCTCGTGACAGGACGGTGGGTGAAGATTGTATTCAAGGTGTTAAGGGGTCAATAAAATGTGTTCCCTGTTCTGAATGTGTTATATTGTGTTGGGTTTGCATCAATATGTTGGAGACTTGAGTACAGTTTGCGATTGCTACATAGCAGATGGCAATGAGCTATTGAGTTGCTCAAGGTTGGAATATTGCTACACTTTGTTACAAAGGATTGGTGCTCTGGGAAAGAAAGAACCCCAAGCATTGCCTTTGCGTGTAAAATTTATCTCTGTGTAAAAGAGTGCTGCTCTTAACTTAAGACTTTTAAATGATGTCAATGCACAAAATACATTATTTATGAGCATATATTGGATGGGCGGGAAGAAACAAAATTAAATTTTTAACTATGATAAATATATGGCTTGTAGAGCAGTCAGAGAACCCTCAACAAATAATTATGTTTTAAGTGACCCCAGCCTACTCCTCCAAGTCCTGGTCTCAGGAACTGCTGTCATAAAAAACAATATTCTGGGAAAGAATGTGCTGAAACAATTAGCATAATAAATGTACTAAAGGAAATGTACTGGCTCAGAGCTGCCCTGCTTGGATGCCACTAGCAGTTCATCGACAAAGATAGCCCCCAAATGGCCGCGAGGACAGCTGAATGCAGTCGTCACACCTCATAAACAGAAAAGTGAATTAGTCCTGATTCAAAGTCCCCCCTCCAGCTTTTCAAAATGCCCTCTTTCCTGCAAAAGAATTTTTGATTTTTCTGCTTAATTTTCTGGACGAAAAGCTTAGAATTCCAGTCAGTGCAGGTTTCGAGCTTACTTTTTCCCAAATGTATTTTATAATTATATATTTTATTAAGTTTCAACTTTAAAAAAAACAACAACAAAACTCAGAGTGGGTTAAAACATACAAGGAATTTTTGAAGGCAGGAAATTCCTCAAAAGAGTCTAGGGGGCTGTATTCAACGATAGTCTTACATGGAGTAGACACATTGAACTCAATGGAGCCAAGCTAGTCTATCAACTTCAATGAGCTACTCTGAGTAGGACCAGTGTTAAGGACCAGCCACGAGGTCCCCAAATCTGCAAGCTGGCCAAACAATTTCTCTTACAGTAAAAATTGCCTGCTTAGGAGAAACGTCTGAGGAATCTTGAAAGGTGGAGGAGTTTCAACAGGACTGTCAAAATTGTTCAATACGTCCATAATTTAAACCCATCCTGAAGAATATAAAAATTGGTGTGCCTGGTCAGAGCAAGACAAAATGTTCTCCTGCTGCCTGTTCTTTTCAAGTCTTCTGAGGGAGGAAACACAGAATTAGCAGCTGTTCCAGCTCCTGCCCTGATGCTCCATTAACCTGGCCTAAACCTTCTCCTGTTGGGCCACAGCAGGGAAGGAACCAAGAGGACCAGTAAGCAGTGAAGTGGGAAATGCAATTGCGGCCTTTCCTCCTCCTGCTGCCTCGGAAAATTGAGAGGTGTAGGCACAGCTTCTGGGCGAGGACCTTGCAAGTGGACCTTCAAAGGTCCATGTAACCCTAGCCCACTGTTCTCTGAGATCAACCAGCTGGAATAAAAGATATCATTTAACATCTTGCCACTGGTTACCCATTCTTACTGCCTCATATCACCCCCTCATGGAATTATACCCAAAGACAAGAAAACAGAGACTTTAATTCATGTGATATATATATATATATATGGGCTTCATACCCACAGTTTATGCTGTTGTTCCTTACCTTCATATATTTACCTTTCAAACTTTGGAAATCGTCAATGAAAAATAAATTCCATGCGCATAAAAAAGCCTTTAGTGCTCCTGCGTGAAGACATGGCATTAAAAACTGTCTGGCAAATGAGCTTGTGTAGCAGACAGGTTAACAAAACACAGCCTAAATAATTTAGACGGCGCCACCGTTATGCTCAATTTTCTCAATAAAGGCTCACATAAAGAGACTCATCTCAACTACAGAAGGGCAAGGAACGCTTTTTCCCTCTTGAGATCTGTGTTACCTCAGCCAAAATCTGTCAGGGTGGTGTTGGGACAGTGAGTGTGGCCAGAACCCAAAGTGGGTGGAGCTACAGATTGATGGACCATCTTTCAGCATTGATATAACTCATGTTTCCTTCCAAAGGAGCGTAAAAAGATTACATACCAATGATGAGAAGACCAAGCAGTACAGTACATGGCAGGGCAGCAATAAGATGGGAAAGTCTTAACTCTTTTGTAGAAGTCCAGTGACACAGGCAGTAAAATGACCCGCTCTAGGCAAGGAGGTCTGAAATATGAGTACAGCAACAGAATATCTCCCTTATTCTGACTAAACATGGGTTTGGAACTGATCGTGTGGATGACTAGAAGCAGGGAAGGAGAATCTACAGCCCATGAACCAATCTTGGCCCATCAGCAGGTCCAATTTGGTCCCACTAGGCTATTTTCCCCAAACCATGCCAATCTGACCATCAGCTGATGTCACTGGTGATGTCAGCTGATGGATGGAAGACAAGGTCTATTCCTGCTTAGGTTGCATTGGTTTTGTACTGTACTTATTCATCTTGAATGTGAATTGCCTATGGTCTTAGCATTAACAACTACACCATCATCTCATTGGCCACAGCAGTGAGCAGGATTAAACAGGGCATACCTAGGATTTCACTGCTAAGCAGTGCTGGACAGTGGTACGTCAGGTTACATTCACTTCAGGTTACAGACTCCACTAACCCAGAAATAGTGCTTCAGGTTAAGAACTTTGCTTCAGGATGAGAACAGAAATCGTGCTCCAGCGGTGCAAGGGCAGTGGGAGACCCCATTAGCTAAAGTGGTGCTTCAGGTTAAGTACAGTTTCAGGTTAAGAAAGGGCCTCTGGAACGAATTAAGTACTTAACCTGAGGTACCACTGTATCTGCCTATTACCAACACTAGATACGTTTTGGGGAATCTGGGACGAGTGAAGATACAAGTTACCTACTAATTTCTCTTGCAGTGATATTTTGAGGAGAATTTGGATTTCCTCATGCGAAGACACATTTGATGAAGCAAAAAGAAATTCCAGTTCAACCGGAGAAATTTCCCACACATGCATATCCCTAGCTAAGGAAGCGCTTAACTCTCTCCCACTCTTATCAGTAAGACTTAAAATGTGCTTAAGTTTGGTTGAATCATTCCCTGTTTCATAGTTCTTTCTATTACAGAGAACATTGAGAATAATGCAAGGAAACAGAGGTTAGAAACAGCAGCGCCACTTCTTATTCATCGCCAAATGCTGTGTTGAATAAAAAATAAGCACTTTGTGCATAATTGCTCTTCAAGGTAGAATTCTTATAAAATAAATTATGCATAACTTGATTCCAATGCAGTCTTAGGAACTGATTGTATTTCTCATTGGAGACATGTGTATTCCCCCAAGTTGAGAGAAAATGTGCCATGCCACTGCAGGTTTTTCTATCAAATATTCAGGCAAAGAATCTAAAAGTAACTATTTAGTCATGTAGCTAGTAGACCAGTTTGCATTGGGACGTGGGGGGTGCTGTGGTCTATACCACTGAGCCTCTTGGGCTTGCTGATCAGAAGGTCGGCGGTTCAAATCCCCATGACAGGGTGAACTCCCGTTGCTCTGTCCCAGCTCCTGCCAACCTAGTAGTTCGAAAGCACACCAGTTCAGGTAAACAGGTACCGCTGTGGTAGGAAGGTGAACGGTATTTCCGTGCACTCTGGTTTCCATCACGGTGTCCCGTTGCGCCAGAAGTGGTTTAGTAATGCTGGCCACATGACCCGGAAAGCTGTCTGTGGAAAAACACTGGCTCCCTCTGTCTGAAAGCGAGATGAGCGCCACAACCCCGTAGTTGCTTTTGACTGGACATAACCATCCAGGGAGTCCTTCACCTTACCTTTTTTTAGACCAGTTTGCATCTTTCTATCTATAGAAAGGAATGGGACCTGGGAAAACGGGGTTCTAATCCCCACTCAGCTATGAAGCTCACAGGGTGACTTTGAATCAGCCTACCTCACAGGGTTGCTTTAAAGATACAATTGGCAAGTGGAGAACAATTTGTACCATCTTGAGCTCCATGGAGAATAGGTGGGATATAAACAGAGCTTTTTTCAGCTGGAGTGCCCTGGAGCTCAGTTCCGGCACATTTTTCTGGAACCCCCAAACGACAACTCCTGGCTTTGAGCCCTGGCAGGAACCAACTCCCGAACCAATGACCCTTCTCCTCCTCCTTCCCCAATTACACATCCCCAACCCTGACAAGGCTGTGGCATTGCTCCTCCCCATGGGCGGAGGCCACTGTGGCCGAAGCCAAGCCCTACACACAGGATGCTGAGACATCCTTTCTACCTCTTCACTTTGGCCGGTTTAGCAAGAACAGGCGGGAAAGCCCATGGTGCTGGAGGAAGTGAGAGGGACAGAAAGTGCAGTGAAGGGGAAGCCATAGCACAGCATGAGGGGATCACCACAAGGAGGAGGAGGAGGAGGAGGAAGAAGAAGAAGAGAAAGAGGCAATGGGGTGGCTGAGCAGGGGTGGAGTGGGGGGCCAGTTGGCCTGAGATGGCAGGGGTAGTATGGCCTCCAGCCCAGCCAGAAGATGAGAAATGTGAATGAGGGAAGGGCTTGTAGGGCCTGTGGTGGGGCGTGGGGGGGGGAGGACAGTGTGGTGGTGAAGGGACAATTCTGGCACCCCTTTTCTAGGGAAAAAACGCTGGATGTAAATAAATATCACATCTTTACGGTGTTATGTATTCAGTGGTCTGTTTTTGCCTGAGCTTCAGCCTAAACTAAGGATTCTGAGCTCCTGTCTCCTGATTTGATACATGATATCCAATCACAGAACATTTCAGGATTTGAGCCTCTGCCATAGGCCTTTAAACTCTGAGTCATGATTCGCAGCTTGGAAGTTTAGACAGCCAATCACTTTGGGAGTGGGAGTGGCTCAGGCCTTCAGAAATGTATATAAGCAGTTGCTTTGCCCCTGTTGTCCAGTTCTGTTAGTTCAATATAGGTTCTTGCTGTTATCACTGTGTCTTGCCTCATGGGAAACCACCTACACTTCATTTACTGTACTTTTTGGTCAAAGGTATCCAAGAGTGTTGGTTCAGAAACAGCAGCAACAGCTAAAATAAAATAAAATAAAATAAAAGCAACTTGCACCAATAACCATAGATTAAATAGATCAAAACCTTAGATCAAAATTTAATTAAAATAAGACAACAATAAATAAGAATCCTTAAAACTCAGTCAATTTGATCCGGCAATGATTGCTGGTACAGTGGTACCTCGGGTTACATACGCTTCAGGTTATATACGCTTCAGGTTACACACTCCGCTGACCCAAAAATAGTGCTTCAGGTTAAGAACTTTGCTTCAGAATAAGAACAGAAACCGGGCTCCAGCAGCGCGGCGGCAGCAGGAGGCCCCATTAGTTAAAGTGGTGCTTCAGGTTAAGAACAGTTTCAGGTTAAGAACGGACTTCTGGAACGAATTAAGTACTTAACCCGAGGTACCACTTTATTTATAGGTGGCACAAAACCAGTGCCCACTTTTCTTTCTTCCTCTCCACGGTCAGTTACCTGTCTATTGTGTTGTGATTGTGTTGCTGTTCCCTGTTGCTGCTGCCCTTTACTGTTTCCAAAGTTGTACCAAAGTCACCTACTGTTGTTAACGGAAATTGTCCAAGACTTTGAGCATTCTGTACATTTCTGCTTTGGGCTGCTGCTTGTGTCGTACTGTAGCCTTTGCCAGTGCAGAACAAAGACAACTTTAAACTACAGGTAATGAGAATCTTCTTCCTGCCTTTAGCCAAATCGAAATTGTTGAGAGACGGTGAGGCAACTCATCTAAGCTGCTATTGATTTTCAATAAAATTCACTTTTAATTGAGAAAATTCCCCTGCACACAAACACACACGCTGTTGAGCTTGTCGTAACCTAACTGCAACATGGTAACTTTTGTGGTCATTGTCTGAATTTTAAAGAACTGGTCTGACACATCTTTATTTAAGAGTGAACATGGCTGAAAGAAAACAATTACACTAGACGGGGCCAATGGCAATTGATTTACCTGATCCATCTAAATCTTGTCGTCTTTGTGTGGCTAATTGGATCAACTTGCAATCGCTGCACCTGTTATTCAGCTTAGGCCTGCGTCCTCTGGTCTAATAAATAACGTATTTATCTGAGGGGGGAGAGGAAGATAGCACTTCCAGCTCTCCCCACGGATTGAACCTGACCTACATCTCAAAATGGTATTGACTGGAAGTCCTATCGCGTTCATTTGTTTTATGAGTTGTTCTGTGATTCACATTGTTGTCATTCACACCTGGATAAAAAAGAAGGAAAGAATCTTGCCCAAGGCTGATTCTACAGCCAAAAAAATTATGAAACCAGCTCCACCAGAATGCCAAGAGTGGGGGGCTGGCTTGACCCTTGTTTCCTCCATCTGCAAGCTGAGGTTGACATCACAGTTGGGGAAGGAGGCCCACTTTTGCCATCATGAAGGATTATGTGATTGTCAGGGCTTACTCTCTGTAAGCCTTGACAATCAGCTTAGCACCAATTTTCAATCATGAGCCTCACAGCCCTGTCAGGACTGAGCATGAATTGGCAAGCTCAGACTGATGAGTAGGATGAGGAAGAAACAGAAGGATGGTGAATCACCACCACTGATAATTGTGTGGTGGAAGACTAACAAAGGTAAAAGATAAAGGTAAGGGACCCCTGGACGGTTAAGTCCAGTCAAAGGTGACTATGGGGTTGCAGCGCTCATCTCGCTTTCAGACAGAGGGAGCCAGTGTTTGTCCACAGACAGCTTTCCAGGTCTTGTGGCCAGTATAACTAAACCGCTACTGGCACAATGGAACACTGTGACAGAAGCCAGAGCGCACGGAAATGCTGTTTACTTTCCTGCAGCAGCGGTACCTATTTATCTACTTGCACTGGCATGCTTTCGAACTGCTAGGTTGGCAGGAACTGGGGCAGAGCAATGGGAGCTCACTCCATCACAGGGATTTGAACCACCGACCTTCGGATCGGCAAGCCTTAGGCTCAGTGGTTTAGACCACAGCGCCACCAGCACCCCATATTGGAAGACTAGCACTCTGATGTGCACCTAGGACTCAAAGCTATGTTCACTCGGCAAGGTCACTGGATGGTCTTGGGCAACTCACTACTGCTAAAAGAAGAAGAATAAGAGTTTGGATTTGATATCCCGCCTTTCACTCCCCTTCAGGAGTCTCAAAGCGGCTAACATTCTCCTTTCCCTTTCTCCCCCACAACAAACACTCTGTGAACCTGGTTCCCCAGATTATGAGACTATCACTACATCACACTGGCTGACATGGAAGGCCTCTTGTTCTACGGTTGAAATTAATGTTGAGACACCATTCAGTGATCTAGCTACTTCAAATATGTGCATGGTTAAGCAACCTATTAAAAGACTATAACATATATTTGAAGTGGCTTCATATGGATGCAGAAATCTCTTTAAAGATTCAAATTCTTTAAAATACTTCTTCCTGCCAAAGAGAGATTCAAAGATTTGTTATCAGAAAGGTGGGAAGACGCTTCAACCTTAAGAGCGGAGTTAACAGTTAATGCTGTAAAGGGATTAAGATTCCAGATAGTCGCTGTGTGCTTAGCAATTTCCCACATCATCTGTTTTCTGGAAGCTGTATACCCCTACACCATTTAAGAAGCAGCAAGATAATCTCTTGATTCAAAGCAGCAGGCTTTCCATTCTAGGACCATCTTGGGTACTCCAGCACAATGTTTCTGCCAAAATGGCCACCAACGCTTGAACCACCTTAAGCAAGAGATGACACAGAGACAGTCTTGGGTGTGCACTAGGCCTTCCATGTTAGCACCTACTCTTTTGAGAGAAAAGAATCATTCAACTGGACCTCCTTGAGACTTGGCTTTATTGAAAGGCTTGGTAGCTGAGTGACAGACAGAAGGGTGTAACAGCATTTCAGTGAAGGCCTTCAATGCTCATGTGATGGGATCTGTTGGGCTGGCTGTTAGTGGTTATATAATTACCTTCTCTTTGAGTTCAGATAGGCACCAGGACTGATGGCCTCTTGGTGCATATTAAAAATGTATTCATGCTTGCAGTCCTCTGCAACTGTTTAATTCTGGTAAGTTATCTTGATTTTCACTCTGCCCCTGACTATTAGCTGCATGTAACAAATATATATAGTAGTGATGTACGGAAGTGAGAGCTGGACCATCAAGAAGGCTGATCGCCGAAGAATTGATGCTTTTGAATTATGGTGTTGGAGGAGACTCTTGAGAGTCCCATGGACTGCAAGAACATCAAACCTATCCATTCTGAAGGAAATTAGCCCTGAGTGCTCACTGGAAGGACAGATCGTGAAGCTGAGGCTCCAATACTTTGGCCACCTCATGAGAAGAGAAGACTCCCTGGAAAAGACCCTGATGTTGGGAAAGATGGAGGGCACAAGGAGAAGGGGATGACAGAGGATGAGATGGTTGTACAGTGTTCTCGAAGCTACCAGCATGAGTTTGACCAAACTCCGGGAGGCAGTGGAAGACAGGAGTGCCTGCCGTGCTCTGGTCCATGGGGTCAGGAAGAGTCGGACACGACTAAACAACAACAACAAAAAATATATAAATTTGGATAGTATGTTTTTAAAAAAGTTGTTGCACATCTCAAGACAGATTTGGTAGGCAGCCTAGAAATGTTTTCATAAACATATATTCCCCCCCCCCCAAAAAAAAGGAACGGGTTACAATGAAACACAATAGGGTATCTGACTACATACACATTGAGTGTGGTGTGACTCAATTTTGCACAAAACCAACCCCAGAATCAAACAGAAAAGTTTTACAACTCCTCCCCCCCTTAACAGCAACCCCATTAGCTTGTGAGCGCAGAGGTAGGAAACTTTTTTCTGCACTTTTTCCTGCAGTCGGATTTGCCTGTTTTCTAAAGTTATGCAACAAGCTCCTTATTGCTGTCTTAATTGGAATGCTGTAAGCCCTCTAACCCAAGGGCTATTGGATTGCTTTCTCATGTTTTTTATATTTCCCATGCGGTAACACTCAAGAGTTCTGCACACATTGCTTTGTACACTGCAATTGGGTCAGGCAATCCCAGCAAATGAATAGCTGGGCAGACCTGCCACCCTTTGCTAGATTTCTATGGCTGAAATGTTGCACTTCCAAATGTACGGCACAATAATAGTTTTAGTTACAAATAACGTGTGTTTATTTGTACAAATAGTTACAAATAAACACAAAAAATCAGCAAATTTCTTTTTCTTCTAACTCCTTTGTAAGCACAAGCTCATCAATCCTTTCAGGCTGGAGATAAATTGACTGCCAAATTATTGCTGTCAAATGGCAACAACACCCCCAAATGCCACTTGTATTAGCTTTAATGAATAGTTCCTAGCACCATCCCTGAGGCTATAGCTGATACTCTGAATCTGATATAGAAATGGCAACCTACATTCCGAGAGCATAATGTGTGGTTGCCTGCCTCATTGCTCTATGAGACACGGGAGGAGTTGAGGTGATGTCTTTCTTTTAACTTTTGCATGTAATGGTGTTTACTTCTCTCTTTTCAGGGGAAAAGGAGGACAGATTTAATTGCAGATCTGGTCATCGTATATAGGACTATTTAAAACTGCTTAAAGAGTCTGGTGAATTAATACCTATGCCTCTAACAGGTGCACCAAGTACTGGGGTCAGGGGTCCCCTCCCAAAAAATAAATCAATGAATGGACCAGGTGCCCTCAAAGTTCTGCAGTGGCCATTACACTTACTGACCCTGAGGTTTACTTTAAAAATACCTTTTATCCAGCACATGATGTGGTTGTTTCTATCAGACCTGAAAAACACATTTTTTAATGATTTGATGCTGGAGAATTTTACATTGCAGAAACTCTGTTTTGCTTTCCTCTGCTTATGCGCCATTTCTCTGCAATCATTTCAATTAGCTGTGAGGGCACTTTGCTTGTGCCAGGGAAACCCAGGCAGTTAGAGAGTGGCGCTGGCAAATTTCTATATGAAAGTGGTCTTGAGGGAAATAGCATAGCAGTTAAAAGAAATTATCCAAAGGAAGTAAATGTGTGGCAATTAATCGAATTAATCTGGAGTGCAAATTGTAGCGGAAAAGCTTGTTTTCAAAGCCAAGGAAGCCACACCAATAAATAAAGGGCTTGTTAAAAGGGAAAAGCTCACATTATGGGATGTAATAAGCAATCATAAAACCTAACACATAACAGACGCCCTGTTTACTTTGATTCTCAATTGGGACCCTCCACGTGAAGGTATCTGGTAGACCAGGAATGCATGTGGCAATTTAAATCTATTTTTATCTCTCTTGCCTCCCAGTCTCCACATAGCTGTCTTCCTTATTCCCCAATTTCAACTAAGTCATTGCATGATGCAAGGGGAGAGCAAGGAAGTTCCATTGCACAAGCAGAAACCATTCCACTCCCACAGTGACTTAGCTGGATTCAACCCTCTCTGTGTTGGTGAGCTTATAAGAATGGGTTTTGTATTTTCCCTTGCACCTGCAAACGCAATGTATGTCGGGCCTCTGTGTGCATGTTTAGGAAACACCTGTCTGTATATTCTATGAGGTC
Source organism: Podarcis tiliguerta (assembly GCF_965153285.1). Lineage (NCBI taxonomy): Eukaryota > Metazoa > Chordata > Lepidosauria > Squamata > Lacertidae > Podarcis > Podarcis tiliguerta. The sequence continues at coordinate 81,459,874 of NC_139539.1, forward strand.
CCAAAACTCGATGGACCTGATTTATTCGTGATGTTGCAAGATGCATAGGGGAGCAAAAATAAGGACAAAAATGGCTACTTTTTTCTTCCACTAGCTGATGCCTCCACTGCATTCATGAGTGCAACTGAATTCCATCCATTCTATTTGTGTTCATATGAGAACATGCGAGCCCAAGTCTAGCACAGTCTGCTAACGCAGTGTTTTTCAACCTTTTTTGGGCAAAGGCACACTTGTTTCATGAAAAAAATCATGAGGCACACCACCATTAGAAAATGTTAAAAAAATTAACTCTGTGCCTATATTGACTATATATAAAGTAATTCTCTTGAATAGGAATCAAATAAACACAAAGAAAGTATTTTATAATTACTTTATTATGAAATAGTAAGTAAACAGAAATATGAAAAAATATAAAATACTTTATTCAGTGCGCAACCTGGGCCTGTTTGGCTGAACACAAAGCTGATATTCTGGCTGGAATCGAAGAAAGACACACACGTAGCTCTTCGTCAACAGCTCTCAGTCTCTCTCTGTATTTAGTTTTTATAGCAATCATGCTTGAAAAGCTCATCTCACACAGATATGTAGTGGAAAATGGGAGCAATGTCAAAATAGCTTTGTTTGCCAGAAGGGGGAACTCCTTGGCAGTATCCAACCAAAAACTGTCCAAAGGTAGATCAGCAAATCTTAGCTTGAAACCACGATTTTGTCTCAGTTCAGTTAGTTCCTCCTGCTCCTGTAAAGTCATGTCCTTTCCACCAACTGATGCTGAGCTATAAGGGTCCCTAACCCAGTCAAGGCATTCAGTGGAGACTGAAGAGAAATATAATGACAATTTCTCCGGTCCTCCTGGTGACTCGAGTCACGACGTCTTCTTCTCTCCGCTGCTGCGCACACTGCTCGGGCAGGAAGGAAGTCGGAAGATGATGTCCTACTCTGATAGGTCCAAGCTGGAGTCTAGACCAATCACAGCCCGGACATCAGAAAAGTGGAGGGTGTCCCCCTGAGGAGCACCAATCAGCACCCCTGCTGGCCGAGGGTGGGGTCAAAAACCCCACCCCACCCCATACCCAGGACACAGTCTGGCACCCGCCTAGTGGGCGAAAATTTGAAATTTATTTTTTTTAAAAATCTTTCGATTTTTTCAATTTTTCCCACAGCACACCAGGCAACATCTCGCGGCACACTAGTGTGTCGTGGAACAGTGGTTGAAAAACACTGTGCTAACGTATGCAGAACATTCACACTTAAGACTCCGCATGAAACAGCCTGAGTTGATGTTGTTTTATTAAAACTTATCTCCAGTCAAGAAGTAGACATGAATGATGATATGGTTGAAAATATATTTTATAGAACAAGTCAAAGTAGAGCCAGTTCATGACATACCACAGAGGCCTGGGGATCAAGAATAATGACCGCTCCCTGCATAAAACAGGGGGTGCCCTTTGCGTGGACGTGCGCAGCCCCTGGATCTGGAGCGGCTCCATCAACATAGGCTTGGTTTTGCCTTCCCTCAGGTGGGATACCTGGAGGTCTCTGCCTACCCCAGTCAGTTGTCCAATCCCACCTGGGGGAAGCGTTGCCAAGGAGATCAGGCCAGGTAGGGGAGGGATTACCTGCCCACACAATAGAGGGAGGATCTTACCTGGGAATCCTCCTAGGCCTGGGGATCAAGAATAATCAATGCCCCTAGTCGCCCATCCCACAAAAGTGTCATGTTTCAGAGATTTCACTATTAGGAGAGCTGATGATGGTAGCTTTCTTCCCCAATGGGTACGGGGGGGGGGGGGCTTCACTGCAATGAAGCTGCAAAACACCACCAACATCATTGCAGCCCCTATCAGTCAGAGAGCCACCAGTGGTAGATTTTATCCTGCTTTAGTGATCAAACCTTGGGACGTTAGGACCGCATTCTTCCTTCCCTTTAAATGTGCTAATAAACTTGGTTTCAATGGGCTATTCATAACTTTAGAGAAGTGTGGAGATCTTCTTGCATCCAAGTTTGTTGGTTAATAAAAGCTTGTGCAATTCCTTACACCCCCAAGGAGCTTAGAGAAACGAAGATATTTCCCCCAGATAACAGCAGGAAAAAATTCAGAAAGAAGAAAGGCAAAGCTCAGGTTTGTGCACAAGCTGTTAAGAATATGAAAGTCCTGTGCAGCTTTTAAAGCTGCCGGGCTCCGTATATCCTTGTTGGACTTTCACTGGGGATTTAATTTGGCCTGGTGAGTTAAAAGCATCAGCAGAGGAGGGGGGAAAATCTTTTCAGGCAGGTTCACAGGTAGAGCTTACAGAGCTATCAATGACATCCAGAGAGCCAGCTAAACCTGGAGGCCATTGACGGGCCATGTCAAGTCAAAACCTTTATTGCATTAGCAAACTGCCATAGCAAAATAAGACAATACAAAAAAGAAAAAAGACAAACTAGAGACAGGCAACCCAGCAAAATTCAGGTGTTTTGGCTGGCGTAGTGACATATAAGTTACCCGAAGACAATAATGCAAAGATATAATAGCCGGCGCCCAAAAACTAGTATGCGGGTATATATAAAGCACAAAATGGCCCCAGAACAGACTCAGCATATTGAGTTAAAAGTAATAAAAAGATTAAAACAGGTCCAGGTCTAGGGCACGCTACCCTGTCAGAGTAGCCCTGAGTTTCAGAGCCTGCACTATGAATATTGCCACCCCACGTGAGATTTGGGGATTTGCGTCCACAAGAAGCGATTTCAAACAGTCTTCCTTAGATGTAATGGTGGACGGAATCAAAAGGAGGAGCTTAGATCTTATTGGCTCATAAGTAGGGCAGTAGAAAAAGAAATGTATGAAGTCCTCTACTTCATTCATTGTGCATGGACATAGACGCTGGGTAATAGGGGTCTTAGAATAAATCCCCTGCAGGAAGGCCGTGGGTATAGAATGGAAGCGGGCCATAGTAAACGCTCTTCTCAAGTTGGGCTCCGTCAAGTCTATCAAGTAGTTGGCAAGTGATCTTACCACTTTCACTTTAGGGAGCCACATGGAGAGGCGAGCTGAGGTGGACTGTGCCCGGTCCATGGCCTCGTCTCTTGTAAGAATCCAGGCCCGGATTTTATGTTTGTCCCAAGAGGACAGCGAGTCAAGATTTGGGAGAGAGTAGCGTGCAGTAATAGTCACCATGGCCTTGGACCATTTATTGCTTTGAGAACACGTTAAAAAGGCTTGCCTGGCTAGTAGGGGACCTGGGGCATTGATTAATTTACAATAAAAGCTAATAATTCTAATGTGGGCTCTCGCAACAATGGAGGGGAGGACGGGCCATGTCATTCTCCTAAGTAACTGTCACAAATTTGAGAAGGATCCCTCCATGGATTTTGCAGGTTGAACAAAACGAGGGGGGGAGAGAGAGAGAAAATGCCCCCAGGCAAAATCTGGGAGGTTGTCAGAGAAGCTCCTGAAAAATTGAACAAATAAGCGCACGGTATATATAGCCTTCAGGAAGCTGTGCCTGTAAGGATTCACCAACACAAGTTGAGTGTGATTGAAGAAATAAATGGGATTGTTCTCGAAAGTATTATATTTCCTCTTTCCTCATCTGTTCCTTTTATGGAGGAACTAAACAACTGTGAGAGGGGAGGCAGTGAAAGGAAGAGACTGGAGTTAGCTCAGAAATTAAATTTTTAAATGATTACCTTTGTAATTTCTTTTTTGAAAAATGCTTATTATTGTTATTATTGTGCGTGTGAGAGAGAGAGACACAGAGAGAGAATGTTCATAGGATCAACAGGAGAACAACAAAGAGTTCTGAGGTATGAGGGTACTTTAAAGTTTATTTCTCTAGTTTCCACTCTTTGTTTTGTGAAACTGAATATACTGGGGTTATTTTTGTTTATCAGGGCTTGCAGAAATGTACATATTGTGAAAACTACATACAAAAGTTTGTTTCTTAGAAGAAATTCACACTTAAATGATGAAGTTCTTCTAAAGATTTAAACACACACACACCAAAAAACAGCCCTCAAATTGCTGCAGTAATGTGGAGAATTGAATTTCAGATTGGAAAAATGACCAAAACTGACAGATCCTTCCATCCCTACTGCTGACCAATTCACACTTTCTTGTAATGTGCAAATTCACTACAATTTTTATTTCCATCTCAGTTTTTGGAAATAATATGGTCTTGCTAATTTTGCTGGGTAGGAGCTTTCATGAGTATTACCTCTTAAAAATTACTGGATTTCTAGCATTTAATATGTTTTTTTTTTTAAAGAAAAGAAAGAAAAAGATGTTGGGGTTTGATTCAGCCACCAACAAACACTTTGAATTCAAAAGAAGAGAATTAACTTAGGATTGCAGCCTTAAACTGCTTTAGGTTTGCCTGGATTGCGCCCTTGCTATTAGAGCCATTTGGTCTGACAATAGTGTGTCAGAAATCCAATTGCAGTTGAAGAACTTAAGAAATGGCTGAAATAATTATACCATGAGTGAAGGTAGGTTCCCTGAGGGGAACACAGCCATTGTTAAGTACACACCTAAACCTAATACTTTTCAGTATCAAGAAAAGTAAACAGGACATCACATCACATAAACAGAAAAAGTGGGCACTAATTGCAAGTGCTCAGCAGTGTGCAAGTGCCGTTTGCTTGAGGCAGACAAAAAGATAAATCCTGGCTGTGAGATTCATTTCCTTTCTTCTGAAAAGAGAACTCTTGGCTTCAGCCTTTTAATTAAATCTATAATCCCACTACTACCACCGCTGCAGCCATGTGGTCAATCAATCTGGCTGGCAGAACCAAGGTTCTTGGATGTTCCACCTCATCTCCTTTGCCGACTACCTGCCACAAAGTTGTCTATCATCTCTCCTTCTCTAGTCACATTTGTTACCATAGGGTTGCTCTTTCTGTGGCTTCAATGAAAGCCACATTCAAAGGCAAGGGATGCTGGTGTAGTGGTTAAGAGCAGTTGACTCGTAATCTGGGGAACCGGGTTCGCGTCTCCGCTCCTCCACATGCAGCTGCTGGGTGACCCTGGGCTAGACACACTTCTCTGAAGTATCTCAGCCTCACTCACCTCACAGAGTGTTTGTTGTGGGGGAGGAAGGGAAAGGAGAATGTTAGCCGCTTTGAGACTCCTTCGGGTAGTGATAAAGTGGGATATCAAATCCAAACTCTTCTTCTTCTTTTCTTGTGGGACTCCAACTACCATCAGCTTGTGCCAAGGTGACACTGAATGTTCTCTCCAACCACAATTGGAGAACCAGAGTTTCTTCACTCCTGCTTTAAGGAGTATGAACCTGTTGCATTAGAAAGTGGACCATGCTTTCATAATCACCAAAGGAAATATAAAGGTAAAGGGACCCCTGACCATTAGGTCCAGTCGTGACCGACTGGGGTTGCGGTGCTCCACTCCAAAATACAGTGGTACCTTTACTTACGAACCTGATCTGTTTCAGGGTGCCATTTGCACCCCAAAAAGTCCGTAAGTAGAGCGCCGCTACTGCCTGTGTGCAAAGTGTGATAGAGCGCTTCTGTGCATGTGCGTGTGGCAAAACCCGGAAGTATACACTTCCGGGTTTGCCGCATTCACAACCTGAAAATCCGCAACATAAAGCGAACACAACCAGAGGTATGAAGAAGAAGAAGAAGAAGAAGAAGAAGAAGAAGAAGAAGAAGAAGAGGAGGAGGAGGAGGAGGAGTAGTTTGGATTTGATATCCTGCTTTATCACTACCCAAAGGAGTCTCAAAGCGGCTAACATTCATGACTGGACAGGTTTGGGTATTGGATGTGTGCGCAGCCCTTGTCATGTTCAGTTTTTACACTCATGGAGTCAAATGTCCACTAGCCATGTGTCTTTTAAATATAACCTGCAAAATGGTCCTTAGGTTAGATTCATAAATTGTGCCTATGTAGAGAACACATGGTGACTGTGCATGATTTTTCCATGTTACAAGGCTTTAGAGCTGTGCAGTTGCCTTTGATGAGGAAGCACAAGTAGAAGAGGATGTGGAAGAAGCTGTTCCCAAGAGTTCTCTGATCTTAGTTTGCTATCTTTCTATTAACAGCAGGAGTAACAGTGCCTAAGGAGTTTTTGAAGTTGGTGCTTGGTGTGGTTCTTTCAGAAATATAAGTGATCTTCCTTTCTATTCCTCCTTTTTCTTGTTTCCCAGGTGTTGACAATTTTAGGCTAGAGACAAGGGAATGTGGCCATCTGGTTCAAAAAGATTCCCTACAGCCATGTTGGGGTGTGTGTGTGCACAATCCAACTCATAACCCATTATATTCGGTGAAAGAGGGTCATTTCTTAGGGAGAATCCACGCTCTTTTCCCCACCTCCTGTGATTCCTACTGAACCCTTCCCAAAACTTTAATGACTGATGGCTTGTAGGATCATTACTGCAGTTATCATTCTGAAATTGGTCAGGCTTCATCCCCGAAGAAGGCACAAACATCCCTGCAAATATATTATATTCTGGAAAATATAATTATTCTTAACCCTGGAAATATATTATATTCTGGAAAATAATATAGACATTTTCTTTGGGGGTTTTTATTATCAAACTTTAAAGGTCCCGGCATTAAAGCCACTGGATGTATCTGCCACAATTTGCTATGCTTACTGCACTCTGGAAGGGCTCACTTGCCTGTACAGTGGTACCTCGGTTTTTGAGCATATCGGAAGCCGAACGTTTCAGTTTTCGAACTACAAAAACCTGGAAGTAATTGCTTCCGTTTTTGAATGCTTTTTGAAAGACCAACGGCTTCCCTGTTTTTTTTCCCCAATTTTCCCCACTCAGATTGCAGGCTGTCCTTTGCGACTCGGTTTTCGAACATTACAGAAGTCAAACCGTCTTCCAGAACGGATTACGTTCGAAAACCGAGAGACCACTGTACATCTCATCTACTTTGTCCAAAAGGGGGGGGGGGGAGAGATTCTAGCCATTTTCAGATCTTCCATTATAGTGAACGAGGAACACAGAGCTTTGTATTATAGAGAATGGCTTAAAAACCAAAGCACAGACTGAAGTAGAAAGAGCACAAAAATGCTGATGAAAATTTTAAGGAAGGACAGAGACCAGGCAAACTCATTCCACTGTGAGCATTACAGCAAAACTGGCATGGAGGACGTTTTGGAGAAGTGGCATGACTCAAGTTATATGGGATATGGCTTGTTTTTGATGCTAGAATGGAGCAGAATAGTTATTAATGTGCCTGTTTCTGGGCTCTATCGAGGCCACAGCTTGGTTGTCAAAGATACATCAGAAGAGATGGGAGATTTTCGGTCTAGCCAAGTCTGGTTTCCTTAGCTTCGGTTACAAACAAACATCTTTGGGTTATTTTTTAAAAGGTTTTGTTGTTGTAGTTTCTGAAATGTGTGAGCAAATCTGTTCTTGTATGGAAAGGTCACACATGACTAATGACAGGATGGCAAGACAGATGATAGCAGTTTTCAAAATGTAATTAAGATGGGGAGTTTCTCAAGGTCTGTGGTATATTTTGCTGTCCTGGGCCCCCACCTGCCGCCCAACAGAAGTTGATAAACGGAATTGGCCGGTAGCATATCATTCTAATATCATATTTAGAGCTATTTTATGTTGTGGTGTGAATTATTTTCTAGATTTAGAAAGAAATTGCTTTTATTTTGCATTGTGCTGTTAGTATGCTTGCATATTCATGGTGAGACACAAATATCTACGAGGATTTTATGGGGAAAATAATCTGCATTCATCATTTTCTATTGACTATTTTGGTCTCTTTCCAGCTTATCAATAGTTTTAACAAATGGATGCCTTCAGACTGAAACTTCGGGATATATATCCCTCCATCTTTCACTTTAATAATCTACAAGGCAATATGTTTCTACTGAAATCTGTCACAGATGACAATAAAAATTGGCTATACCCTTAAAATGATTGCTTCCATTCATTTTGCTGACTTCCTTTAAGGAAGTCAGTGGATGTGAAGCTTTGTGTAGAAGAATTAAATGGTCGTGTGTGCCCCCCCCCCAATATTGGTGCATTTCCTCTCTTGTTCAGTTCTTTGGTAGTAAGTGCATATAGAGAGTTGAAAACTAGCTTCCTTTGTTCTGTCACTCCACCACCGCCAGCTCCTCAGCCATTGGCTGAAATGTTATGATGTCACAGAATGTTCACAAACTTTCTAACTGTTGCAGTAATGAAAAAGTGTAACTGCTCTGAACAAAGTCAAAGGTTATCTAGATCAGGGTAAAACAGAGTTTGGTTTTGTGAGGTCTGCTTCAAATTTTGTTTTTGTTTTTCAGAATCCTAAAATCTAGCAACCAGAACCTGGTGCAAATGACATGAATTAGAAATAAAGAGCATGGTGCTGCTGAGCAACTATTGAGTTCAGGGATTTCTTTTGAGCACCAGAGTTCACAGTCCTTTCACACACACACACATCAATTCCAAGTCACCGCAAACTTTCTTCATATGAGTAGTAAAATGTTGGTGTTTGGGGGTCATTTTATTGCTGCTATTGTTAAACATTTGGGAGTCAGAAATCCTTCGTCTACTGCAAATAACCCAGAGATCTATAGCAGCTTCCAATCTACTTTCTGTATTATATTGTGCTTGCTTGTGGCAGTGAAGCCTCTGAGAGTCACTGCTGAGATTACCAGTGACTGAATGCCGTAAAGAGATCACAGGAGGCAGAGAATCTATGAGCCAAACTATGTTTTATGTTGCAGCTTCGTGTACTTTTATTCTTGTAAAAGGAGCTGCGAAGTAGGTAACTTACGTATTTCGGGGTGGTTGCACCTTGAAGAGCTCTATCCTTTTTCTCTATGCTACAGTTGCAGCAAGAATACTCATTGCGACAAATTGGAAAAGTGATAAACTCCCTTCTAGATCAGAGTGGATTCAAAAAAATGACTGAATATGCAGAATTAGACCAGTTATCAGAAAGAATAAAAAAAAAATCAAAGGAAGTATTTACCACAAAATGGGAAGTCTTTAAAATTTATTTGAAAAATAGCAATGGCAATTTGAAGTCTGTAGCAGCATGTGAATAACTTCAGTAGGAGTTTTAAATGTGATGGAAAACCTAGGATAGAATAAATAACATTAAAGCCAAAATATGCTATAATATGGCACTGAATAACGCATGAGAAATAGAAATAAGGAGTAGACAGGAAGTCAGCTACATAGGAAAAAGTCATTTTTATGTTAAATGTATTGTGAGCAATATTCAATGTATTGGTGTTAGAATCATAGAATCATAGAGTTGGAAGAGACCACAAGGGCCATCGAGTCCAACCCCCTGCCAAGCAGGAAACACCATCAGAGCACTCCTGACATATGGTTGTCAAGCCTCTGCTTAAAGACCTCCAGAGAAGGAGACTCCACCACACTCCTTGTTGTTGTTGTTGTTGTTTTGTATTTTTCTGTTCTTCATTATTTCTTAGTTGTTAGGAGGTGATGGATATCTGTGTATCTTCATATTTTCTTTTTGTATGTGGTGTATTAAAATGAAATAAAAACTATTTTTAAAAAAGAAAAGAAGAAGAGCTCTATCCTTACCCCCATGTCTTAGCACCAACTGTGATTGCTCCCCCTAAGCTGCTATTAGCAGAGAGTCTGTCTTCTTCTTCTTCTTCTTTCTTCTTTGGCAGTCACTTGTAGCTGAGTAAGATTGTCTTCCATAAATACGGTTTTAAAAGTGAGTCCGCAAGTGACTGTGGAGGCCAGTTCTGGATCCACACTTCCTTCTACAGTGGGGACATAGGTTTCCGGGCGGGAGTCGATCACGGTGAGGGTTTGCCAAGTGTGCCTTCCTCTTAGCATGTTTCTCCCTTGCGTCCTGAGTGTCTTCAAAGCCTATGATGCCTTTGGAAAAGGCTGTTCTCCAATTGGAGCACTCGCAGGCAAGTGTTTCCCAATTGTTGGCATTTATACTACATTTTTAAAGATTTGCCTTGAGACAGTCTTTGAACCTCTTTTGCTGACCATTTTTAATTTCAGAATAGAGTAGTTTCTTTGGAAGATGATAATCAGGCATCCGCACAACACGACAAGTCCAACGAAGTTGATGTTGAAGAATCATTTTTTTTTTAAATAATATTTTATTTTCCACATTCAATAAACAAAAAAAGAACAAATCGACAAACACATCAAAAGGAAAAAAGCAAAAGAAAAACAATACATACATTGTACAAAGACAAAAAGAAAAATGAAAACGGTAAGAATAAAAGAATTAAAAACAAATATTGTATCATTGTATTCTTCAGCATTAACTTAGGTCTGCGACTTCCCCATGCCTTCCCACTCTGTATTCTAGGTCTTATATTCTGGTAGTAAACTCTTTCCCTCTGGCGTATCTTTGGTTCAGATTAATATTATTGTCTTATTTATCCTTACATTTCCCTATGTCTTATTAAATATACTTTCTTTAACATTGTCATTTTTATAATAACATTCTTTTACATTCAATCTGATAACCCCAAACGTTCGTAATTTTATAATGCTTCTGTAAATAGTCTTTAAATTTCCTCCAATCTTCCTTCACCATCTCTTCTCCCTGGTCTCTGATTCTGCCAGTCATTTCTGCAAGTTCCATATAGTCGATGAGCTTCATTTGCCATTCTTCCAGCGTGGGTAGATCTTGCGTCTTCCAATATTGCGCGATGAGTATTCTTGCTGCTGTTGTAGCGTACATAAAAAAAGTTCTGTCCTTCACTTGAACCTGTTGGTTTACCATACCCAGGAGAAAGGCTTCTGGGGTCTTTCTAAATGTGTATTTAAATATTTTTTTCAATTCATTATAAATCATTTCCCAGAAAACCTTAATCCTTGGGCACGTCCACCAAAGGTGGAAAAAGGTACCTTCTGCTTCTTTACATTTCCAGCATTTGTTATCAGGCATATGATACATTTTTGCAAGCTTGACTGGTGTCATGTACCACCTATATATCATTTTCATTATGTTCTCTCTTAAGGCATTACATGCCGTAAACTTTATTCCAGTGGTCCACAACCTTTCCCAGTCAGCAAACATTATGTTATGGCCAACGTCTTGAGCCCATTTAATCATAGCCGATTTCACTTCCTCATCCTGTGTGTTCCATTTCAGCAGCAAATTATACATTCTAGACAATATTTTTGTTTTAGGTTCTAATAGTTCTGTTTCCAATTTTGATTTTTCCACCTGGAAGCCAATTTTTCTGTCCATTTTAAATACCTCCATTATTTGATAATAATGAAGCCAATCTCGGACTTTACTTTTTAGTTTGTCAAAACTCTGCAATTTCAGTTTGTCACCATCCTGTTCTAAGATCTCCCAATACTTCGGCCAATTTGCCTCCATATTGAGTCTCTTTACTGCCTTAGCTTCCATTGGAGACAACCACCTTGGGGTTTTGTTTTCCAAAAGATCTTTGTATCTGATCCAGACATTGAACAGTGCTTTTCTAACAATGTGAATTTTGAACATTCTATGCACTTTAACTTTATCATACCATAGATATGCATGCCAGCCAAATGCATTATTAAACCCTTCTAAATCCAATATGTCTGTGTTTTCAAGAAGTAGCCATTCCTTCAACCAGCAGAAAGCTGCTGCTTCATAATAGAGTTTTAGGTCTGGCAGGGCAAAGCCCCCTCTTTCTTTAACGTCTGTTAATATTTTAAATTTTATCCTTGGCTTTTTGCCCTGCCAGACAAATTTAGATAGATCTTTTTGCCACTTCTTGAAACAATCAGTTTTATCAATAATCTGCAGTGTCTGAAACAAAAATAGCATTCTTGGCAATACATTCATCTTAATTACAGCAATACGCCCCAGTAGTGAGAGTTTCAAGCTAGACCACGTATCTAGATCCTTTTTTATCTCCGTCCAGCATTTCTCATAGTTGTCTTTAAATAAGTTCCCATTTTTTGCTGTCATAGTTATTCCCAAATATTTAACTTTCTTCACTACTGTTAAACCTGTTTCTTTCTGAAACCTTTCATTTTCAATTTCTGTCAGATTTTTTGTCAAAACCTTAGTTTTTGTTTTATTTAATTTAAAGCCTGCCAATTGGCCAAATTCTTGAATCAGTTCTAAAACTTTTTTTCCACTAGATTCTGGCTCCTGCAACGTCAAAACCAGGTCATCTGCAAAGGCTCTTAATTTATATTGTTTGGCTCCGACCTGTATCCCTTTAACCAATTGGTCCTTTCTGATCGTATTCAGCAACACCTCCAGGACCGATATAAAAAGTAGTGGGGAAATTGGGCACCCTTGTCGTGTTCCTTTTTCTATTCTGAACTCTTCTGTCAAAACATTATTTACAATTAATTTAGCTTTTTGTTCAGAATAGATTGCCCCTATCCCATTTTCAAATTCTTGGCCTACCCCCATGCCTTGGAGATTCTTCTTCATAAAACTCCAAGAGATATTGTCAAAGGCTTTCTCCGCATCCACAAATATCAGCGCCGCTTTTGTATTTATATTTTCCTGTAAAAGTTCCAAAATATCAATTATATTTCTTACGTTCTCTGATAGATATCTTCCTGGGAGAAAGCCTGCTTGATCTTTATGAATCTCCTCTGTTAGTACCTTCTTCAATCTTCTCGCCAAGATATCTGCAAATATTTTGTAATCCACATTTAACAATGATATAGGCCGGTAATTCCTAAGTTGATGTTTTTCAACGTCTGTCTTTGGTATAAGAGTCACAAAAGCTTCTTTCCACGATTCTGGAGCCTTTTTCCCCTGAAGTATTTCATTACATATTTCTTTTAAGGGTTGAGTTAGCCAGTCTTTCAATGATTTATAATATCTTGCAGTCAGCCCATCAGGTCCCGGAGCTTTGCCTAGTTGCATATTTTGGATGGCACTCTCTACCTCTTGTTCTGTTATCCTACAGCTCAGTTTAAGTTTGTTTTCTTGCGATATTTTTGGTAGCCCATTCACTTTCAAAAATTCTTCTATCTCTGTTTCTTTCTGTGGTTGTTGAGAGTAGAGCTTTTTAAAATATTTTTGAAAAGCACTCCTGATCTCGTTGGGATATTGCAACATTCTTCCTTCAACTTCCAAACTTGTAATAGTGTTCATTTTTTGTCTCTTCTTTATTTGCCATGCCAATAAGATGTTGAAGAATCATTGCTTCAACCCTGGTGATCTTTGCTTCTTCCAGTACACTGGCATTAGTTCTTCTGTCTTATCAAGTGATGTATAGAAATTTTCAGAGACACCGTTGATGGAATCTATTGAGGAGTTGTCAGTCTGTAGTTTATGACTGGCACACATATTGGAAAGGGAGCACATGGTGTTCCTAGGCTGGAGCATGACAGACCACAGAACTGTCATAAAGTGAAACCTGCACTCCTAATTTTTGATGTTTAGGGTACAAGAACCAAATTACACCAATGGACATGTTGCATAGCACCTAAAAGTGGCAGCATATTATTCTTTGACTGGAACTTTGGCATTACTTACCCAAAAGGTTGATCACCCCAGGTCTAATCTTCACAGAAGGCTATAAAGCTAACCATTTTCTGCATCTTAGCTTTCAAAACCCAGCTCCAGAGAAAGAAAAAAACAAACAAACACTAGATCTAATCAATATCTCTGTTTCTCAGAGGCACTGCTTGTTTTTATGGCGAAACATTCTGCCATGCTCTCTGGTAGCTAGATCTTAGAGATCGCCTTTGAGTGTATCAGAACATGCCGCAATTTCTACCACTGCAGCTCAGCTGTGATTATATTTCAGACGTGAAGCAGGCTTTGCAAGCTGCATTGTGCTTCTAAGAAGCCTTCTGTCCCAGATGCTATTACCAAGGGAAGAGGTGTGTGTTTACACCAGCCTCTGCAGCTCCTGTAGGTATTTTGCAAGGGGGATGAAAAAGGACTTTTACTTACCTTCTTATCCTCTGACACTACACACTAGTGTGCATGAGCAGACCTAAATAACTCCAAGGCATCTTCTCTCACCCTTTTACTAAATAGAGCTGAATGTTCTTCTTTGCCTGAAATTCCTACCCTTACATAGATGTAAAACCAGAGGTGTTTATACTTTCGATAAAAGATCTTGAAGGGATGCCTGAGGAATTCAATATCTGTGAATTCTGTGACCTGGTGGTCCCCACTTCTCAGGCTAATGTGCACACTGGAATTTAGCTACCAAGCCGATTTCATACTTCTTCCAGTGTTGTAATATAGTTCTCAGGAGTGTAAACGTAGCCAAATATGCACACATACACATACAGAGAGAAAGAGCAAAATCATTTAGTGTTCATGCTTATGAATGTAACATGCATATGCACTTAAATGATGGTGCATTCCACCCATTTACAAGGGGAGGGGGGGGTTGGATCCTGAAGAACTGAAATATTTGTAATTCATCCTAACTAAAATCTTAAATTGTATCCACAAATCTCCACAACATAGGGTGCTCCAAATAGAATTTCTGCCCCTTCTCAGTCAAGATGCGTAGGGCCCAAGCCCAGCCAAATTATTTTGGCACCCGAGGCAGAAAATTCTATAAGCACTTTTTCCTGCTCTCCGGCCATAAAAATACATCAACAATAGTAATAAATTATGTATTACTATTTATTCTGATTTATTATTTATTTAAGCAACAATATGCTGTGCTTCCAGGTCTGTCTTACCCATAGAGGCTAGTGGCGCAGGACGCCAGGGCGCCAAGCTCTGGAGGGTGCAAGGCGAGAGTCCAGGGAACACCGAATGAGTGTGCTGAGTGAGCGAGGGTGCGTTGGCTCAGTTCTTTCCCTTTTAGCCTGCAGGGACCAAATTCTGCGGGGTGCCAGAGGCTAAAAGGGAAAAAACCGAGCCAATGCTTGGTAGGAGCAGCACATGTGCCCTTGCTTGCTTGCTCGGCGCAGGCCTGCTCGCTCGGTGTGCTGCCTGCCATGGCCATTGCGGCATGAAGCATCCAGCTGAGCAGGGAGGTGTCCAGACTCCGCCTCTTCCCTGCCGGAGGAGCAGCCCTCCAGTTGCTGCCTGCCTCCTGCAGCCCTGAAAAAGGTCAACAACTCTGGGAAAGGGGGGGGGGGCACCAGAGGGATCTTTGCACCATGGCGTTGGATATACTTAAGATGGCCCTGTGTGCTTCCATGACATCCAAAATGAGATGGCGAGGCTGCCTCACTTTGCCTAAAGGCCCCCCCCCCCCCAAAAAAAAGAACAGCAATTTACTTTCAATGCTTACCAAGTTAAATAAATCAGTTTGAAGTAAATAGGGGCCACTGGAGAATATGCCCATCTCCCATATTTGGGATTAACTGATTTTGCTGTCTGAGCCCAGCAGGCCAGAGACTAATCTCGAAAACTTGAGGTCTTTTAACAAATATTCACTGGAGGTTCCCTCTTTTTCCTTTGCCCTCATCTTCCCTTCCTCCCTCCAGCACCTTTACTGGGTGGAAGATATTTAGGACCCAGCAGGAAATGTTAAAAGTTGCCACACATCCAGCAGAGAGGAGAATCAATTGCAGCAAATAAGATATATCACGGTTACATTAAGCGCTGTGTTTACTCCATAAATTATTTCCTGTTGTTAGTTAAATATATCATCCAAGACTGCACATCCATCTTCAGTGCAGTAGCAAAAGGCAAGGAAGTGCTTTGGAGAGAGGACAAGGTATTGAAGATAACAAGAATAAGATGGTGAAGCAGTCTAAGCCCGATAATGGGAATGGAAAGAAAGTGGCCCCCTGCGAGGATATTGTGCTGCACAGGAAGAAATATTCTCTTAAAACGTCAGCCATACATTCCTTGTTCCCTCATTGCAACTCTCCAGTAAATATAAGGTTTAGAGTCTTCTTCTCATGAGTGGATTATTTTGTTTCTGCTTGAAAAGTTGATGAAGCTGGATGAAAATATCGCTGCTTTAAGTGCTCATTTTGGAATGAATTGGGACCTGTGCTTTTTAACTTGTTCATAAGTGACCAAGGGTTAGGAATGAACAGTGAGGTGGCCAGGTATGCTGATGGTACTAAATTGTTCAAGGTCATTTAGAGAGGCAGACAGACAGAGAGACAGAAACAGAGACAAAGACAGAGACTGGGACAGCGAGGAGCTCAAAAAGGATCTCTCCATTTATGTATGCCACTACAGCAGCAAGAATGTTGATAGCACAAAATTGGAAGACTGGAGAAATACCAACTAAAGAACAATGGCAAGAGAAGCTGATGAACTATGCAGAACTGGCAAAAATGACAGAAAGACTAAGAGGAAAAAGAACAGAGACTTTGAAAAAGATTGGGAACCATTCATATTATATTTGCAGAAACAAAGAAGCCTGGCAATCATAGAGTTGAAAAAGGTACAGGCTGGATCTACTTGCCATTGTTGTGCTCACTTTTCTGTGAGTGCCATTTCCCACACCATGTTGCACTATTTCTGGAGATTTGGTCCTTTGGAGTCTTTCCAATGTCTGGCAATTGGCATTCGTTCTGGTGCTAGTAGGAAGCTTGGGTTATATCCATTTCTATTTGGTGCTATGTAAATATCAGACATTGATAGTTCCAGCAAAGTAGCAAGCTATCCACTGCTCCTTCGAAATCAGACTCCTTATCCCTAAGGAGATTGTTTCATCAGCACAAGTATTCCAGCTTGCCATGGGTGCTGTTCTAGGGTTTCTCCTGACCCTGCTGAACAGATATGAATAAAGATTGCGTGGGATGAGAAAAGGAGCAGAAAGCCCCATTGCACTCATCGGTCTCATTGCACTGGTTTACAGAAGTGCCACAACTGTTTTTTGAATTGTGTGGCTGGAAACAATACCTAGTTTGTAGGTTGCAGGGGAACTGTTTGGGGCTTCTATATACCAAAGTAGAACTACATCTTCAGTTTTGGATTACACCCAATATGCATTTACATAGTGTGGAATCCCCAGTCACTTGGTTTTTGCCTACCTCGTAGAAGAGTTTGGATTTGGATTTGATATCCCACTTTATCACTACCCGAAGGAGTCTCAAAGAGGCTAACATTCTCCTTTCCCTTCCTCCCCCACAACAAACACTCTGTGAGGTGAGTGGGGCTGACAGACTTCAGAGAAGTGTGACTAGCCCAAGATCACCCAGCAGCTGCATGTGGAGGAGCGGGGAATCGAACCCGGTTCACCAGATTACGAGTCAACCATTCTTAACCACTACACCACACTGACTCTCGTAGCAATCGTCCCAACTTTGTAAGGTTTGGCTGTTAGGCATTGGAATGGCAATGTGTGGGGGAGGGGAGGTGCAGCCATCACCTGCCCCTCCATGCGTAAGCGTATTCCGTTAAAGGAATCCGGGGGTGTGGCTCTTGTCTGAAGCCCAGGGAGGGGCTAGGGCCATGCCACAACCCCAGTGGGAACCCAGGGGGGCTCGAGTTGATCCGCATCGGCGGGGCTCCCCCTACTGGTGGTTTACCCTTCCAGACTTCCTGCAAGGCAGGCAGGAGTCAGATATAGTCTGTTGTTGCCAATGCCTAAGCCAATACCGCTCACATTCTGTAACCAATAAATTTGTGGCCTAAATTTGCCCATTAACATATACCTAAATTCTATGTCCTTGTGTCTTTATTCCTGGGGGTGGCTTGGGGGTCTTGAAGTGCAAGATGCATTTCACGCTCATTGGGTCCCGAACATCAACCAG
This sequence comes from Podarcis tiliguerta, assembly GCF_965153285.1. NCBI lineage: Eukaryota > Metazoa > Chordata > Lepidosauria > Squamata > Lacertidae > Podarcis > Podarcis tiliguerta. The sequence continues at coordinate 81,477,446 of NC_139539.1, forward strand.
CAGTAACCCAGAAGAGAGCCACATTGGGGTGCAAACTATGCACATGAAGGGACTGTCGCATGGATAAAAGCATTTTAAGTGAGATGGAGGGATGTGTGGGACCCTGTTCTGGTGAGTGTCCTGAACCTTGCATAAATCAGTTCTTCATTGCCTGGGAAAGAAAGGCAGACTTGCAATTCCTGTCCTTTCCTATTAAATAAGTTAAAAACAGTGCCCAGGAGCAAAGATGCCGATGCAGGGAGGACAAAATAAAGCCTGCTGCATGCTGGAGATTAATGAAATAGGCAAAATTTAATAAATGGGAAGTGCTCCCTTGTTATCAGATAGAAATAAGTTATTGGAATATTACAATAAAACTACGAAGTTGGGGCAAAAACATAAAGAAGCTATTATTGCTAGCACCATTTGTTATATGCAGCTGAAAATACCCTAGGAAAATATAAAATATCTGAATGCATAGAAATGACCATACGCAGACAGCACTTTTATTTATTGTGAAGGCTGAGCTGTCATTAGCCCTCCAGATAAAGAGCAAATAATGAATCTGGTTAGCTACACAACAACATCTCTATGAAATATTGCAAGTCCTGGCAATTTGTCTTCCATTTGTAATGTTTTGTTTTACTTAGGAAGAACAGAAAATGAATGTATAGTAGCAGATGCAGGAATGCTCAAATGCTGTTCTCGCCCTTCTAAAACAATTTTCAGTGTTATCCTATTATGTCTACTTGGATGTAAGTTCCATTAAGTGCAATGAGTAGGACTGCAGACTTTTTCATTTAGCTGTAGAGAGGTCATCTCACAAACAGAATGGTGAGCAATGCATAGCTTTATCAGCAGTGCTACAAAACTGTTACAGTGATGTGGTCGAAATGTCAGGTTTTTATTTTTGCCAGAAATACAAAGCGTCATTGAAGTCTTGTTGGCTTTGCTTGGAATGTTCCCTTTGCGTCTTGATTATCACCATCATCTGGTGATAGCAAAAATAAGAAAGACGAGATCTGCAACAAAATATTGTGATGTATCGTCTAGCGAATTTTCACCAAAGACGGAGTTCAGTTCACCACTATGGATAGTGGGCCAATTCAGAGTACAGTGGTACCTCGGGTTACATACGCTTCAGGTTACATACGCTTCAGGTTACAGACTCCGCTAACCCAGAAATAGTGCTTCAGGTTAGGAACTTTGCTTCAGGATGAGAACAGAAATTGTGCTTTGGCAGCGCAGCGGCAGCAGGAGGCCTGATAGGCTAAAGTGGTGGTTCATGTTAAGAACAGTTTCAGGTTAAGACCGCCGGAGCGAATTAAGTACTTAACCCGAGTGCATTCTGGCCCAGGGGCAGTGAGGCTGCAGGCAGCAGGGGCCAAACATTGGGAAGATGTAGTAACCACAAGACATGAAACAAGCTGCAACTTTATCAATTTAAGATGTTAGTAGGCTTTGGCATAGGCATGCGTACAGTGGTGCCTCGCAAGACGAAATTAATTCGTTCTGCGAGTCTTTTCGTCTTGTGAATTTTTCGTCTTGCGAAGCACGGTTTCCCATAGGAATGCATTGACGGTTTTAAGAAAAAGGCGCAAGACGTTTTCGTCTTGCGAAGCAAGCCCATAGGGAAATTCGTCTTGCGAAGCAACTCAAAAAACAAAAATCTATTTCGTCTTGCAAGTTTTTCGTCTTGCGAGGCATTCGTCTTGCGAGGTACAACTGTACTCTGAATCAAAGTGGTCTCCATACTGCCTCAGCCCTATCTATTCTGCTGTTTCTTAGGAAATGCTGCAATTTGATGCATTTCCCCCCAAATGACCTTCAATCCAAATTAAGAACAAGAATCAGCTAGCTGTGTTTTAAGCCAGTAATGTGTACCCACATTAGGGGCAAATGAAGAAAGCAGTGGGCATTTGGAAATAGAAAATACTGGTCTCCCATTGAAGGTTACTGTCCGAGTGGCTGCTGTATTTATTTATGAAAGCAAATCCTGGGGGGAACCAACCTCACATGATTAAATGTCATGTGACGTCTAAGTCTATGCTAAGATACCTTACTACAGTTTTAAGCGCAAAAATCATTAGCAAGCAGAGGTGCAAGAAGCACAGGCTTAGCAGATGATAATGTGACTACTATGCATTGCTAATGGCCTGCTCTTGTGCGAAAAGTTAATTGATTCTGATTAACTCAGCAGCTACTAAAATACTTTTACATTTTGTAAGATTCAGCTGTTGCTTCTTAATCACAGAATCATTTCCTTGGGGTGAGGTGGAAAGACAAAGAGGGAACAAGCCTACAAAAGTTTGCTGGGTGACTCAGGGCATGCTCACACTGCCCCCAGTTTTTCCGTGCGTCACAGAAATCGTGTCCTCCACCATGGAGAGCACGTGTTGCGGTGAGATCACCTAAACTGCCTCCTGGTTGTTGGGGCGGGACTGTTTCGATAGCCAAAACACCCCATTGGATGCCCCTCAGTTGATGGGGCAGAAATTTGGCTTTTGGGATGGCTATTGGCTACCGAGGGGCTATTTAAGCTGCTGCACATCGCATGGAGCTTCCACTTGATTGCAATGTATACCGGATCACCCTCTTTCCCTATATTTAGGGCTGTTCTTTGGACCTTGCTGTGGCTGTCTAGGGGTCATCTGATTTGGAGCAGGGGCCCGGTAGGAATTTTGCCATTTGGCTAATTAGCTGGTGCCACTTGGTTTTTGCCTTGTTTGTTTAGTCATTTAGTCGTGTCCGACTCTTTGTGACCCCATGGACCAGAGCACGGCAGGCACTCCTGTCTTCCACTGCTTCCCACAGTTTGGTCAAACTCATGTAGCTTCGAGAACACTGTCCAACCATCTCGTCCTCTGTCGTCCCTTTCTCCTTGTGCCCTCCATCTTTCCCAACATCAGGGGCTTTTCCAGGGAGTCTTCTATTCTCATGAGGTGGCCGAAGTACTGGAGCCTCAGCTTCAGGATCTGTCCTTCCAGTGAGCACCCAGGGCTGATTTCCTTCAGAATGGATAGGTTTGATCTTCTTGGAGTCCATGAAACTCTCAAGAGTCTCCTCCAGCACCATAATTCAAAAGTATCAATTCTTCGGCCATCAGCCTTTCTACCGTGTAGCAAATCGTCACAACTTTGTAAGGCTGTCAGTTAGGCATTGGTTCAATGTTTTGTGGAGGGGCTGTGGTTGGCTGTGCCTGCCCCTCCATTGCTGCTGCTAAGGAATTCCGATAAAGGAATCCAGGGGTTCGCCTTGCTTTTGTCTGAACCCTGTCAAGGGCTAGGGCCACGCCAGAGCCCCTGGGAGCATCTGGGGTGAGCTGCGAGATCGAAGCCAGCTTCTTGCTCCCCCAGGATGCTTTCCTGTACTGACAGAAGGTGGTGCCCAGTTGTCAGTCCTGTTCCTGACACAGTACAGGTTCAGGTAGTCAGGAACCAATACCTAAGCAACCACTCACATGCTGTAATCAATAAAGTTGTGGCCAAAATTATTGCCAAAAACCTTAAACTAATATTCTGTGTCTATTGTGTATTTATTTGGGGGTGGTTTTGGGGGTCTTCACACGCAAACACACAGTCGGGAGTCTGGCGGTACCTGTTCTCCTGGTCAGTGGAGGCTGATCCATTTGGGTGAATGGGTGCTGTCCCACCAATTACTTCTTCACTTAGCCAGCCCCTACCTTTCCTGCCTCCTTGTTGTTCTTGTTGTTTAGTCATTTAGTCATTTAGTCGTGTCCAACTCTTCATGACCCCATGGAACAGAGCACTCAGGGCTGATTTTCTTAAGAATGGATAGGTTTGATCTTCTTGCAGTCCATGGGACTCTCAAGAGTCTCCTCCTACATCTAGTTCAGGGGGTGGTACTGCCTTACAGTACTGCCTTAAACCCCATCTCCAACTCCTTGAAAGATTCCATCAACGGAGTCTCCAAATTTTTTCTTTGCACATCTCTTTGGGAAGACAGGTGAACTAATGCCAGTGTACTGGAAGAAGCAAAGATCACCAGTGTCAAAGCAATGATTCTTCAACATCAACTTTGTTGGACTGGTCATGCTGTGCGGATGCTTGATTATCATCTTCCAAAGCTGCTACTCTATTCTGAATTTAAGAATGGAAAGCGTAATGCGGGTGGTTAACAAAAGAGGTTCAAAGACTCTCTCAAGGCAAATCTTAAACTGGGAAACACTGGCCTGTGAGTGTTTCAGTTGGAGAACAGCCATTACCAAAGGTGTCATGAGTTTTGAAGATGCTTGAACTCAGGACGATAGGGAGAAATGGGCTAAGAGGAAGGCATGCTTGGCAAACCCTCACTGTGATCAACTCCCACCCGGAAACCTATGTCCCCACTATGAAAGGATGTGTGGATCCAGAATTGGCCTCCACAGTCACTTATGGACCCACTATTAACCATGTTTATGGAAGACAATCTTACATAGCTACGAGTGATCGCCAAAGAAGAGGAAGAAGACTGCCTTACAGTCCCCTCCTTAGTCTCAGGCTTATTCTTATAAAATTCAACAGGCAGGAGGATGGAGACAGAACTATGGTTATTTGGCTAAGCCTTCTGTTAGCTGTGGCACCACCTGCTGTTGGGCTCCTTGCCTTCTGCTGTACCAGTCCCAAAAGGTACCAGCAGCCACTGCACCTGGGCAATGCACACACACAAAAAGCAAGTCTGGCCGTGACTTTGTTCTCATCAGCCATGTGAACAGGTGTGAGGCCGCTGTGCACTAATCCTATAGTTTGATAGAAAGTTTTCCTAAAGCAGCCCTTTTGGGATTCTAGAATTGGTGCAATATAATAGTGTCATATATTTCTGTGTCCAAAGTGAATTTAAATCATATCAAGAAGGCCAAACTCTGAGTTGGTTTGCCACAATACTCTCTTAATTGGTCTGTGTGCACCAGAAATGTGTGTAACTAAATAATATACCAAAATGGAAGTTTAGAACCGGTGGGCATTGAAAATAAATAAATAAATCTGAATCCACACAAAGTCCAGCATAGTTACCATTGCTTATCGCTGTAGACCACATTACGCCTTAAGAATGCAATGCAGGTTGCTATAGGAAATGTAGGCGCTATTATTGTACCAACATAATAGATTTTCTATTCTTAGAATCTTTGCACAGAAAACAAATTAAGTCATTTCGTAGTACAAGATAATAAAAAGTAAAGTATTCCAAAACTGTATTAGAGAACTTGGCTGTTCACAATAATATTTTGTCCTGTAGCAGATCCTAACTATGTTGAAAAATTATCTGCACAGAGCAGAGAGAATGCCTTAGGATAACCCAGACGTGGTGAACCACATTTGGATATGACACAGAGGTATTGAAGAGCAGGTACCCCACCATCCCTTGCAGTATCCAGCTCCTCAGGATGTCCCCTGCCGCTCTGATTCATGAATAATCCAAGAAAGGATGGCTTGCCAAACCTATTTGTCATCTAACTCTGGCTGCCAAAGGAAATGTAGGCCTCAATTCACTGCCAGTGGCATCTTTTCTGCACCCTCCCTTGCACAGGTCAAATAGCTGCATGGAGTTATCCAGAGCACCAGCAGAGTCCATTCTGTACCCGGAGGGGAGTAACAGGTTTGGAGTTCTCAAGGAGCCCAGGTAGACCAAGCCTTAATAATCTCTGGAAAAGCTCAGATCTTCCAATGCCATTCCAGTTATCCAGACCAACCCACACTTCCCCAAACTGGCAAAAGGGAGGGTTCTGGCTCAGTTGGTTGGAGCGTGGTGTTGATAGCACCAAGGCTGCAGGTTCAATCCCCATATGGGACACTTGCATATTCCTGCATTGTAGCAGGTTAGACTAGACAATCCTCAGGGTCCCTTCCATCTCTGGAGTTCTGTTATTCTAAATAGAGCTCCCCAGCAATCCTATAGCTATCAATTCGGTATATGATTCACATACTAATCCTTTCTGCGCCCATCGTTTGATTACTTGCTTAATTGTTCACATGTTACACTAAACACAGGTACATGCTTTCTCTACAGTGTTTGTGTGAGGGTATACACTTGTTGTTTGACTGGCTCAGCTATTGTGTCCATGGCTACTCAGATGGTACATTTGTTGAATGTCATGTGTGAAGAGTACCCATTGTGACTGAAAGCATGAGCAACTGTCTCCATTGTGACATATTATCTTGGAGGTGTGCAGTGCTGCAAAGGTTCTGTCTGTGGTTCTTCACTTGGAATGGCTCATTTTACATAAGCATGCCATCACTCAAGCCCTCTGCTTACACAAAAATGTTCCAAGTGGCCAGAGAGGACAGGTATGAGTGTGCTAAGATCTGACCACTTCAAACTTCTGAAGTGGAGCTCCTCCTGTACTCGATGGCAGAGGAAACCTCTCTTGCACCCGTGGCGGGAGCCCGAGGGGTGGGGCGAACTGCCAGTGATTCACACACAACGTCTGTACGGACTGCGCATGTGCGGCATCCTGTACAGAGTGGGCACACGCGACAACCATAAGGGCTGCGACACATGTGCAATCCATATGGGATGCTGCACATGCGCAGTCCGTACAGGCTGCCACTTGCGCGCGACGGCCGTACTGTACTGAGCGGCATCCTGTACTGAGTGCGCATGTGTGGCACCCCGTATGGAGTGCGCATGTGCGGCATCCCATACAGAGTGCGAACATGCAGCAGCCTGTACAGTCGCTGTGCAAGAGACAGCCCATACGGACACCTGTATGGATGGTGCGCACAAGTGACAGCCCGTACGGTTGCCATGTGAAAGGCAGCCCGTACGGATGCCACGTGAGCGGCGCCCTTACTGACTGTGCATGCCCTCGGCCGCTCTACAGCTGGGGGGGGAGGCAGGGGCCATCTTGTCACACCCCACCCAGAGTGGCACCCAGGGCAAACCACCCCCTCCGCCCCCACTTTGTATGCCCCTGCCTGTACTGCCTAGGGTTTCAGAAACCTGCACAATTCAGGTTCTAAACCATGTAGTAAAAGGTAAAGGTGAAGGACTCCTGGACAGTTAAATCCAGTCAAAAGTGTCTATGGGGTTGCAGTGCTCATCTCGCTTTCAGTCTGAGGGAGTCAATGTTTGTCCACAGACAGCTTTCTGGGTCATGTGGCGAGCATGACTAAACCACTTCTGGCACAACAGAACACCATGACAGAAGCCAGAGCACATGGAAACGCTGTTTACCTTCCCACCACAGTGGTACCTATTTATCTACTTCCACTGGCATGCTTTCGAACTGTTTGGTTGGCAGAAGCTGGGACAGAGCAACAGGAGCTCACTCCATCATTGGGATTAGAACAGCCGACCTACTGATTGTCAAATCCAAGAGGCTCAGTGGTTTAGACCACAGCAACCCACTGAGACTACACAACTGCTTGGAGAATCCCCATTTCAGAAGTTCATCATCCACAAGCTGGAAGGTGATAGGGGTTGCTCATTCCTGCTATCTTCCTTAGGTTTAGTTTGTTTTGTCCACCACTCTCCCTGCGCTCATGAAACAATTGCATATAGCTACTGTGTCTTCTGTCTTCAAGGAAGCACATCTGAACAAGACCAGTTCAAACATACTAACATGGCACCTTGAATTTGCTGTGATTCCTCAATTGAAAGGGGTTCAACTAGATGACCCTTTGAGTTCCTTGGAACTCTACAATTCTATTTTTCTATGCTAAAGAAGGCTTGAAGGCTTGGACCTATGAGCTTCATGGAAACGTGCTACTAATATTCCTTATTTTTAATACAAAGTATTTTTTTAAAAAAAGAAGTAGACTTTCTTTTGTACTGTTTCTGCTCTGCCAGTTTTAAATATCATTTTACTGTGTGTTTGAGATGGTTTTGTTCTGTTCTGGGTTTCGGAGTTCTGAGTTGGGAGTTTCGGCCAAGGAAAGGCCAGCATGTAAATGCTTTTAAATAAGTAAACAGGTAAATGCAGACAAATAAATAGAGTGCTAAACTTCCCAATTAATCTTTAAAATGTACCAGCCATGCATGGTATGCAGTTCACTTTCCAAAGATGATCAGTATACCCATCTCCATCATTTATGAATGGCATATTTGATCCAATGCCATGCTTTCCCCCAGTAAAAGATGCCAATTGTGTATGTTCTCTCTACTTCTCCAGAGACTTTAATGAAAAAGCTGTTTGTTGAAGAGTCTGTTAGTGTTCCTTTGCATAATGCGACTTTCTGAGGAAGATCTGTTGAATATGGAATGAACTAACATTGCTCATAATTACAGCTGTAGGGGGGAAATGAATTGAAATGAGATAACAAAGTTTTCCAATAAGGGTGCTTTCTGTATCACAGGCTTGTATCTACCCAAGACAATCTCCCTCCGCTTTCTATATATATGGTACTCTATATAGAGCTCAGCAAAAGTCCTCTTCTCTTCCCTTTCTGTTATTGCAAAAGTGAGTAGTAGAAGCTATTAAAAAGTAAAGGGACCCCGACCATTAGGTCCAGTCACGGATGACTCTGGGGTTGTGGCGCTCATCTCGCTTTACTGGCCGAGGGAGCCGGCATACAACTTCCGGGTCATGTGGCCAGCATGATTAAGCTGCTTCTGGTGAACCAGAGCAGCACACAGTAACGCTGTTTACCTTCCTGCCGGAGCGGTACCTATTTATCTACTTGCACTTTGACGTGTTTTCAAACTGCTAGGTTGGCAGGAGCAGGGACCGAGCAACAGGAGCTCACCCCATCGCGGGGATTCGAACTGCCGACCTTCTGATCAGTAAGTCCTAGGCTCAGTGGTTTAACCCACAGCGCCACCCATGTCCCCTGCACCATCTTTACCTCCTGTCTAATTATGAACACACCATCCCCTCCTATTCTGCAGCTCCTTTCCTATCCCCATTTCCTCTTTACTGGTGACTTGTGTTTTCATTGATGCTGTGAACTGGTTTTGCATTTCCAACTGAAAAGTGGTTACTATGTTTGAACAAATGAATTTTTTTTTAAAAAAAAAGAAGCCAGAGTTTTAACCATTTTATTTAAAATCCCATGCAAGTCACAGAATTCCATGCATTACTTTGTGTTTTGTAATTGAATCCCACTTTGCCTCTTTGAAATTTCTGCCCTACAGCCACAGCCATCTGCTTTCTCATTCTGTCAGGGGAAGATTTATTTTGATACCATTTTTTGAAGTCTCTTAATTTTCTTTGGTGCCCGCATTGTATCAAATTAACGGATAGCGATATCTGATTAGACAGAAGTTTGCAACACTGATCAGTGTCTTTCTGACATGAACAAAAGGTGTAGTTGGGGCCCAATTAGCTTACCACCTGTTAATATTTTTACCAGATCTTGCAGCACTTTGATGAATCTCCCAATCCACTAAATGTGAGAGCAAAGTGTCATATCTGTGAGTACGAATATCACCATGATAGCCAATGCAAAAGTCTCTACAGCTGGATTAGATTGTATGGCTGCTGTTCTAATCTAATGCCATTCCCTCTGGAGAAGGAGGGGAACTGTACGTATCGTTTCTGGAAGCCCACCTGTGAGCAACTGCCAGTGTGTAGACTTTTTCCCCTTCAATTGGCATGGGATCATGGCCAAGGCCAAGGCCAGGGGCATGGATCTATTGTTCCAGAAGGGGGCTTAATGGGAAATCATTATTCATTATTATTATTTATTGAATTAATATATCACCCTTTATCAAAAGATCCCAAGGCTATGTACAACATTAAAAACACATTACAGAACATCAATAATAAAAATGTGAGATGCGGGTGGTGCTGTGGTCTAAACCACTGAGCCTCTTGGGCTTGCCAATCAGATGTTCGGCAGTTCGAATCCCCACAACAGAGTGAGCTCCCATTGCTCTGTCCCAACTCCTGCCAACCTAGCAGTTCGATAGCACACCAGTGCAAGTAGATAAATAGGTACCACTGCAGCAGGAAGGTAAATGGCATTTCCATGTGCTCTGGTTTCCATCACAGTGTTCTCTTGTGCCAGAAGCAGTTTAGTCATGCTGGCCACATGACCCAGAAAATTGTCTGTGAACAAATGCCAGCTCCCTTGGCCTGAAAGTGAGATGAGTGTCGCACCCCATAGTCACCTTTGACTGGACTTAACCTTTAACTTTTTTAAAAAAAAAACTTAATAAAAAACATACCGACAGACAGATATGTAGTGATGTAAAGGATGCCTGAACTGTTTGTCTTGACACCTAATGAACAAAAGAGCGTTAGACGTATGTGCCCTTTCCCACAACGTGGAAAGGGATGTGCGGGAAAAGGACATCTGTGGTATTACAGATCCCAGAGCTAATTCTCTCCACATGGCTTCTAAAAGTGGGGGGTGTTATAACCCTACACCAGTCGTATACCATGCTGAGGGATAAGACAGTATGTCTCTGATTGCTAATAGCTTAGGATCATAAATGTGGAGAGTGTTGCAGCACTCGGGTCCTTATGGTGGGCTTCGTATAAGATATCTGGTGATGCTGTGATACTAGGTGGGCTTTTGGTCTACTCTAGCATGGTTCTTCTTCTGTTCCTATGGCACCTTCACACAGAGGAAAAAACCAGATTGCTGAGCCATAGATGTGTGCACTAGCGATGATGATGACTGCTTCATTTCCCCTTACTCTTGAATTACTCTAATGGGACACGGTGTTTATTGTTTCATTCTTCATTTGCTGGTGCTTTTCTTTCTTTTTTTGTGTGGGTGGTGGAGGAGGAGACTCTGGGGAGAGTGTCTACAGCAAAATGTTTGTGAATTGAAATTCCTGTTTCCTTCTTGATGCTTTCATTTCCATTTTCTTGGCTAGTGTTTCAGTTCTCAGTGGAATGCTGGCTCAATAGACAATGGAATCCATGTGTGGTGGAATCACAACTGAAGTGTCATTATAGACTTAAATCACGGGGTGTTAGAGCCACAATGTATATAGCCTAAGCTATAAATGCAACATAAAGTGGAGAGTTTTAAAGAAATCTACGACTATGGGAAAGACACCAGCTTCCTCATTACTCAGCAACACTACCCAGCTCAGTTTTGATTATCTCTCACAATTGTGGCTGAGTTAGAAAAGTGTAATCTGATTGCCGATGAACTTTCAAAAGAGATGGGTTTTCCCAAAAAAGATAAACTGGTCAAGGTTCAGCAGCACCTTATACAGTCATACCTCGGGTTACAGACGCTTCAGGTTGCACATTTTTGGGTTGTGCACAGCGCCGAACCTGGAAGTACCGGAACGTGTTACTTCCAGGTTTCGGCGCTCGTGCGTGCACAGAAGCACTAAATCACGCTTTGCACATGCACAGAAGTGCCAAATCATGACCCATGCATGCGCACACACAGCGCTGCGGGTTGTGAACGCTGTGGGTTGCGAATGTGCCTCCCTCACGGATCACGTTCGCTACCCGAACATCCACTGTAATTACAAATACCAGAATAGTAGGGGTGGATTGATATTTCATTGCAGCACACCTATGTTTGTGCATAAAACATGCATCAAACATCCTAACTGGAGGGTGGAGTCAAAGGAGAGATTGGTCATTGTTTCTAATGGGGCAAAGTATGACTATGGAGAAAGGGGAATTCAGAATAATGTCAAATGTGTAACACTCTTTGTGGAGAGTCCCTTGCCCCAGACAGGCCAATGATTAAGTTCACCAAGAAGAAGACATAATTGAAGTTAGTTTTGGAAGACACAGAGTCTGTAGCCTTTCTTTTCTCTTTCAGCCTAAACACCACTCTGCCCCTGAAGTCTTTGCTCATACTTCATCTCCATCTTCCTGCATGGAGTGACACACTCTGAAGGGAGCTTCTACATGCGCTCAGCTGAAGATGCTTAGAAGCTTCCTTGAACTCAGCAAGTCTGCTGGCACAGACTTTTGCACAAAATACACAGAGATGAGGAGAGGAGGAGGTGAGGCCATGGAAGTTCCAAGTTCATGGAAATGTTGGGGGTGGAGACAGAACAGAAAGCCATGGCTCTCTGGCACACTTTTTACCCTCATGGTTTTCAGGCTGAACCTCTGAGGGGAGCTCATTGGATGATGTATTCTCACCATTTTGAAACCCTTATCTGGAATGCCATTTTTTTATATCACTGTCGGTTTTGATCACCTTCCCATCTCCAGAGACCTAAAAGGTTTTGAGGGTAACAGTCTTCTTCAGTGACACTGATTTCTCTTTCCTTGGCCTTTGGAAATGAAGTTAGTTGTACCAATACCACAGCTGGGTATACAGTGATCAATATACGTTGCATTCCGTTCCTAACCCTTTTTCATTCTGTCAATGTGTCTCAGGCAGGAAAAAGCAAATTAAACAATGACAATAGCAGCTGTGCTTCATCCTCACATGGTCCAAATTTGATTTCATTTTTTTTTTCACCTTCAAAAACTTTTTTATTAAAAGAAGACTACAAACAGTATGATCTTGGTAGAAAGTTAATATTCCCATGGGGTATAAGGAAGCATTCCCTGGACATTTCTTGCTAAAGTCAATTTATTGTAATAGAGTTCAAAAACTAGAAGCAATGTGTGTTCCCTCCAAAAGCCAATATTAAAGTTCTCATTAACTCTCGTCTAGAGAGGTGGAAAGTTGCTTAAAAAAAAATAATGAACTCCAAACCTTACAATATTATTTCATGGCATTTACATTCATTTTTTATAAATATATTTTTCTGCCTTTTTACATTTATAATCAATTCTTTCTCTGAAAGCCACTTACATCACTTTCACTCTCCCCCCCTCAAATCTGTGACTTCTTAAATGGCAGAATTGAGGAGGATGCAACAGGCACACGCCCTTCAAATCAGACTTATTGGGCCAGGGCCAGATTTAGGTCTGATGAGGCCCTTAGCTACTGAAGGTAATGGGGCCCTTTATATGTCCAGCTATCCTTTGTCAACAACAAATTGTCGCTGTTTTTGCATTGAATATTTTAGGGAGCAGGCTAGCAGGCGGGGCCTATTACTTACATCATAGGAGCCTACAAAACACAAAACACCGTTGCTGTATGTAGGCTTTATTTTATTTGCTTTTTTATCTTGTATTTTGGAAATGTACATCCAGGTGTTTGTTTTTTTCCTTTAATTTTTTTGGGAGCCCGCAAGAGAGTAGGGCCCTAAGTTATAGCTTGTAGCTTATATGTAAATCCAGTACATGACTGCCCTGCTGTGTCTTCCTCACGTTGCCATCTGCATCCATCTTTCCGGGTGCTGGGAAAATACACTCCACTGCTGGCAACCCCCTCCAAAACAACAACAACAACAACAACAATACCCATTTGTCATCTCTGATTGGGGTTCAGCCAGGAATCAGGGTCTTGTCCAAAGATATAAGCACAGTATGTCTTCTCAAACTTCTCAAGCATTATTCAGTATTTACCATATTCTTTTCACCATAAGACACACCAGACCATAAGACGCACCTAGTTTTTAGAGGGGGGAATGCAAGAAAAAAAGTATTCTTTAAAGGGAGCACTGAGCAGAGCCTGTATGCATCCCAGGCTCTGCTCAGCGCTCCCTTTCACGAGCCGCAAGGAGCATGTGTGTGGCTCTTGCAGGCTTTTCCCCAAGGAGGGCTGCCCTTTTCCCTCCTCGGGGAAAAGCCCCCAAAAGCTGCACACACACTCCACACGGCTCTTGCGGGCTTTTCCGGGAGGTGGGAGAAGGGACTGAGGGGCTGCCCTCTGTCCCTTCCCCCACCTCCTGCAAAAGCCAGGGATAGCCCCGTGAAGCCTTCTCAGGGCAGCGGGATGAAGGCTCCCCGTGCCCTGAAGAGGCTTCGCACGGCTAAGCCAGAAGCTAGAACCGCTGCACAGCGATCCCTCTCGCTGTTCTGGCTTCTGGGATAGCCACGCAGCCTGCATTCACTCCATAAGACACACACACACATTTCCCTTTACTTTTTAGGAGGGAAAAAGTGTGTCTTATAGAGCGAAAAATACGGTACACAGAAGTGCTAGGTCATCTCATTTCCACACACACACACACCTATCCATGAGGCAAACAGGGCTCATTATTAATGTTGGGAGTTTTTTTTTTACACAACTTGGCCTGCAGAGTGGGTGACAATCTTAATTTTACACTTTCCCCAATAGTCCTGTGAGGTAGGTCACTGACGTTGAGAGGTAATGAGTTGCCTAAGGCTATCGGGTAATTTCGTGAATGACTATGCACAGATAATATAATCACACTGTGCTTTAATGTATACTTGGGCCTGTGTGAAAATGTGGAGGTTTCAGCATTTATAACAAGAAAATGATAAGCATTAAAGCTAAAATCATTATTCACGGTGAACACTGATAAATTTCACAGATTAATGTTGTGAGGATTCAGATAAGGTAAATGAATGCAGTGAGACCACAGAATGTTAGGTTCTTCAGGCACGGAGGTTGATTATAACTCTGAAATGTGCATAAGTTTAATGGGAAAAGTTTTCACCTCCAAATCTCTTGCCATTCCTCATCCCCATTTTCAGTTTGAACACAAGCAGTAGCTTCCAGGGCTACAGGATGGAATCCTTCTCAGCCCTAACTGGTCCTGTGAGGAACTGAACCTCGGAACCTCCTGAAGGAAACCCATTTTGATATGGCTTGTGCAAATTACTAAGTTCCCATTAAAGCTTGCCAAAAAAATTAAATTCGAATGGACTTGAATGATGAAAGCCAATATTTGTTACGTAAAACTGAAAACAGAAACCTGAAATATTAACAGCATAATGGGACGATCTGAAACTATAGATTGTAACACCCTCTAATGCATCTACGGAGATATTGCTTTTGATAACACAACCGACAGGTCCTTGTTTAAACTATTGCCATTATTACATTAAAGGAAGATTTGGTAATGACACCAAACAGTATTTTAAAGCCAACATTTTTGTTTCCCAGCTCTCTCATATAAAATTGTAATCAGTTTCATTCCTGTGGAGCTCATCTCGAGAGCTGCAGGCACTTTTTCTCATCAGAGTTTAAAATGTATTTTGGTGGTCTGCTAAAGAAAAATGCAAAGATAGGAAAAAACAATCCTGCTGATCTAATTATTTCTTGGATTTTTTATTCTCAGAAAGAGGTCAGCTTTTGCATTCTTGCTGGGGAAGGCTGAATACACATCTTTCTGACCATGATGTGTACATATAAATTGGAATAAAATGAGGTTTTTATTATCCTTTCTAGAGTATGAGGGAAGACTTCTAATGTCAGAGAAAGAAGCTATTTCTACCAACATGTTTTCCTCCTGATGCCCTTCCTTTAACATACTATAAAATACTGTAAAATAGGGGTTAAGATCAGTAAGAGCTTGTTGTTGCTGTTCTTGCTGTTATATAATAATAACCTAATAATTGTTTTAAATGAAGGGATTGGTCTCACAATAGTCTCCCCCCTTGTGGGATGATAATTCATGGTTCATACTCCCAGTTTACATCAGGGTAAATTATGGAACGTAAACTGACTGTAGTGAATTACTACACATAATCGAATTCAATGTTACTCACAGCAAATGAAGGCAACTATAGTGAGAGTAAAGAAAGGGACAGAAGTTCACTGAATGGTACTTAAACAATGCAATTACATTTACAAAGAGTATCAAATATGGCTAAAAATGGGAGGTGCTTTTAACATTCACAACACTGGACATAAAAGTATGCAGTTTTGGTTCAATCCTAATCTCACATCATGTTTCGAGGAAGCTATTCACAAGTTCACACAGTGGAATTCACAAAATGCAGTAGCATATGAACTCCAGGTAACCAATACCTACGGCATAATAAGCATAATGATTAATCCTGCCCTTATGCTGTGAACTCACAGGAAAAGCTCATTCTTCCCCACGCTGTCCAATTGCTGATGCTTCAAATTTCCTTTACAGACTCTCTGTTGCTGTTTATTCAAATCACAACCAAAGTGGTGATAGGAACTATCTTTCACAAGCTGCAATTTCACACCCATGTAATTTCAAAGGAGCATGGAATTGGGGGGGCGGGGGGGGTTTGAATCCCTGACTGAGAAATGTATAGCCTATACCACAATCACTGAAATTGTATCCTTCAAAGTGTGAGCCAATTTCCAAGAATACAGGCATAGCCTTAACATGTTGGGAAACGAGTTTTTGACTTAGTATATAATAAGATGATCTTCTCAGCACTGATAGCTAGTGACATTCAAATATAGTACTCAGCTCTTAGTGTCGAGCTGGGCATTTCTTATGCCTTTCTCTTTTTTACCTCGGTTAACTTATTTTGAGCTTCACATATATTGGATTCATTTTAACTCCAATAGTCAGGTAGGAAAACCATGTGCTTGTATATGTTTGTGTTGGTGCTTTCTCCAAGGTTAAATTCCACAAACACATCATTATTTGAAAAGCAGAGTTCATCTAATCCTTGGAGTTCTCAGCTAGCCAAACAATCTTGGCCTTGATAATACAAGGTGTGACTGGAAAATTCAGTGAACGGTCACAGAAATTGGACAGCGAGAAATATTCGAACGTACATGCCTTACAGGTCTTCAAAGTAGGCCTTCTCTGATACAATGCACCATTGACAACATTCATAGAACTGTTGGAAACTTCTGGAGAAGTCCTCTTTTCGTACTGCTTTCAGTTCCCTCGTCACAGCAGCTTGGACTTGTGAAATGTTGGAAAATCTGTGCCCTTTCAGTGCAGATTTCAGTTTTGGAAAAACCAAGAAATCCAGTGGGGCCAGATCGGGAGAATATGGAGGGTGGGAAAACTCAGTAACCTCAGTAATGATTTCACGCAAAATATGCAATTCTTCCGCCATCATTTGTTTTTTAAAAAATATAATTTTTATTCCATTTACAGATAAAACAAATTAATACAATTTGTACAGTTTTTTTACATCCGTTCTCTTTTTTTTGACTTCCCTCAACTTGGCTGGTACTCCTTCCCTTCTTACTTTCTTACACATTTCTAAGATCTCACCTAATTTTTTATAAATTAATTCTTGTTTCACTCAAATTCTAACCTTTCTTTTTTACAAAGCTTCATTAATGGTTACAAGCGTTATTTGTTTTTCACTTAAATTATGCATATATTCTGAAAACTTTTCCCATTCTTCAGTAAATCTCTGGTCTCGTCGATTTCGAATTCTTCCTGTCAGTCTATCAAGTTCTGCAAAGTCCATCATCTTCATTCTCCATTCTTCCAGTGTAGGTAACTCTTCTTGCTTCCATTTCTGAGCTATCAATATTCTCGCTGCTGTCACTGCATATAAGAATAATTTCCTATCTTTCTTGTTTATCTCATTCCCTACAATACCAAGTAAGAGTGCTTCTGGTTTCTTAACAAAGGTATATTTGAACATTTTTTTCAATTCATTATATATCATTTCCCAATAACTTTTTACTTTCTTGCACTCCCACCACATATGGTAAAATGTACTTTCTTTATCTTTACATTTCCAACATTTATTACACCCCTTGTACATCTTTGCTAGTTTCACGGGTGTTAAATATCATCGATACATCATTTTCATTCTACTGCCATCATTTGAACGGAGAAACGCTGATCCCACATCAACAGCTCACACGAAATCTGTCGACATTTGCTGCCGTTTTGCTCATCGACGGTCTGCCAGACCGAGGGCCATCTTTGATGGTTTGCCGCCCTTCACAAAAATGCTTAAATTGTTCATACACTGTCTTTCGAGTTACAAAATTGTGAGCATTTTGTAGGTTTCCAATGCCGATTGTATGTTCAAATATTTCTCTCTGTCCGATTTCTGTGACCATTCACCGAACTTTCCGGTCACACCTTGTATTCCAAAGGGCTGGCTCACATGTTAGTTTCTTAATGACGTATCAGTTCATTGCTTTTCTCAGATGATTTCTTTTGAGAGTTTGCAGGGACAGAAAAGACGCGGGTGGTGCTTGGGACGCGAGTGGTGCTGTGGGTTAAACCACAGAGCCTAGGACTTGCCGATCTGAAGGTCAGCGGTTCGAATCCCCGCAATGAGTTCCCGTTGCTCTGTTTCTGCTCCTGCCCACCTAGCAGTTCGAAAGCACGTCAAAGTGCAAGTAGATAAATAGGTACCGCTCTGGCAGGAAGGGAAATGGCATTTCCGTGCGCTGCTCTGGTTCACCAGAAGCAGTTTAGTCATGCTGGCCACATGACCCAGAAGTTGTGCGCCGGCTCCCTCGGCCAATAAAGTGAGATGAGCACCACAACCCCAGAGTCGGTCACGGCTGGAGCTAATGGTCAGGGGTCCCTTGACCTTTACCTTATAGGCCTGTTAGGCAAATCCCCATGTCTTGTGATGCTTAGTCATAACATACTGCTGAGTCAGCATTTCCACAGCACAGAATGTTAACTCCTTGGTATCCACAACACTACAACATCATTGGAGTCCAACAATTCTGTATAGCCACAAGATCCCCTCCACTGCTGTAGGGCAAAACTATCTTTTTTCATGGAGAAACATGTGGATAGCAGCCACAGGGAGGACAGTGGCTGGTCTTCAGGGGCTTAAACCTCTCAGCTCCCTAGCTTGACTGCTTCTTTGGTTTTACAAACAGCAAATAATAATTTGTGCATGTGTGATTTTCAAATAATACTGGATAGCTTTAGCATACCCGGAAATCATAGGAGCCAACTGCTAGGGGACAAGGTCCTTCACTCCCCCCCCAAAAAAAAACCTCCCCCCCCCCCAAGTTGATGGGCATTGCCAAACAAATGGTGTATGTGCCCTGTATCTTGTGATCAATTATGTGGGGCAGGGCTTACCTGCCCGCCAATATTTTATTCCAGTGGGCATCGCTGCCAGGAATCCAAGCTTTTTCTCTCTCTCTCTTGTAGGATGTGCATACTTTTTTGTGCATTCTGCAGTTTCCATTGGGAGGGGGGAAGCATCATTCCTTCTCCCATATACAGTGGTGCCCCGCAAGATGAAATTAATTCGTTCTGCGAGTTTTTTCGTTCTACGAGTTTTTTCGTCTTGCGAAGCACCAATGTGTATTGACGGTTTCCCATAGGAATGCATTGGCGGTTTTTTAAAAAAAGCCGCAAGACGTTCCGTCTTGCGAAGCAAGCCCATAGGGAAATCTGTCTTGCGAAGCAACTCAGAAAACGAAAAACTCTTTCATCTTGCGAGTTTTTCGTCTTCCGAGGCATTCGTCTTGCAGGGCACCACTGTAATTCAGTTCTGAAACAGATTGCCTCCCCACCCCATGCACTTATTATTTGCAAAATAAAAATAAATTGCACTTATTATTTGCAAAAAAAAAAAAAAAAAAAAAAAAACAGAAATGGATTCACCTACCTCCAATGTAACATGTCCCTTTGGCTTTGCGTTTGCTGTTTTCATTGGGAAAGCAAACAAAGGATTATTCCCGCGAATGAGTCTTTGCCAATCAAATTTTATAATTGATATCACTTAGGTACAATATTAAGTTGTTTCCTCTACACCAGGCAGTACAGAGAGAAAGAGAGAGCAATAATTGATTTCTTCCCAGCCACTTTTATTCAAGCATAATTCAAACTTGCGTTAACAAGGAGTCTCGGGTTGAGCCGCTCGCTGCATGGAAATAATTCACTTCCCATTATAATGAATATGAGGAAGAATTTTGAGATGAGAAATTGCTTCTCTTTATTTTAATAGATGAATGGCAAGTTTATGACATTAAAACTTTATAAAGCTGTGATATCCTGTTAATTATAGTTTATGGGGCTCTTAAGGATTCCATAATCCCAGCCACAGAACAATATATTTTCCCTTTATTGCATCATGTATTGTAGTAATGCACAGATCTTACTTATAATGCCACTGTCTGCATTTCCTTAATGACTGCCTGTCTTTCTTACAAGACTTCCTCTGTGCAAAACGCACTTCTTGTTGTTGCTGTTCTTAGGAACAGAGTGAACACTTAGCAAGAAACTGCATTGCCAAGCTGACCAACAGCAAAGAGTTGAGGGTAGTTTTCTTCAATCTTGTATCATTGTATTATTATTAATTTAGTAGCAGTAGTAGCTATATGTGGTTTGTAATTAACTCGTTCAATCAGTGCAAGGATTTGTCCATAGGCAGTGGAACTTCCCCCCGTCCTCCCCATCACTCCATCCCCCCCAAAATCTGTACTGAGAGCTTTTAGGAGATCCCTGTTTCCCTCACTGAGCTATTGGCAGAGTTTTCTATGCAGATGAATTGATTGCTAAACCACACTGACAATGGTAGCTCTGTGAGGTGAACAGGGGTCTCCTGACAATACTCAGCACCCTTGACAATCTATAGCTCCCAGTATCCTCTGGGGAAAGCTTTGGCTGTTAAAGTGTATAAAAGGTAATGGACCCCTGGACGATGAATTCCAGTCAAAGGCGACTATGGGGTTGCGGCGCTCATCTCGCTTTAAGGCTGAGGAAGCCAGCATTTGTCCACAGACAGCTTTCTGGGTCTTGTGGCCAGCATGACTAAACCGCTTCTGGTGCAATGGAACACCGTTATGGAAACCAGAGTGCACAGAAACACTGTTTACCTTCCCGCTACAGCGGTACCTATTGCACTGGTGTGTTTTCAAACTGCTAGGTTGGCAGGAGCTGGGACAGAGCAACAGGAGCTCACTCTGTCATGGAGATTCGAACCACCGAACTTCTGATCAACAAGCCCAAGAGGCTCAGTAGTTTAGACCACAGCACCAACCACATTCCACCTGTTAAAGTGTATAAGGGTGCTTTAAATGTATGGTGTGTATACTGATTCTTATGATGCTTTCCAAGTACTTTTAAAAACCAGTGTTTTACATGGGTCAACCTGATAGGAACTGTTATTGGGCAAATTGAAGAAGGAAGTATTGGATATACCGTACCCTCCAACATTTCTCTGATGAAAATAGGGACATCCTATTCTATTATTATTATTATTATTACTATTATTATTATTATTTTATTTATACCCCGTCCATCTGACTGGGTTGCCCCAGCCACTCTGGGCAACTTTCAACATATATATAAACAGAATAAAACATTAAACATTAAAAAACTTCCCTGTACGGGGCTGCCTTCAGGTGTCCTCTAATGGTTGTATCGTGACTTATCTCATTGACATAATGCCATATCTTCCAACATTTCCTTAGGGACATCCTAAGGAAAAGCAGGCCATTGCAGGATTAAATCAGAAACCAGAACATCTTCTGTAAATCTGGGACTGTCCCTGGAAAATATGGACATTTGGAAGGTCTGATAGACATTAAAATAAATTAAAAAGTGAAGCAGCTTGACTAGGTTTTGAATATCCAATCATTGGTGTGGCAGTGAACAGCTGCATTCGTGCCAACTTTCCTCTTTTGCAAGTCCCTTGACTTCAATGGAGACTGCTGAGAGCTACCTTGCAGAGGGAACAGGTTTTGTTTATTGGGGAAAATGCTAATACGCTTTGCAGCAATTTGCACTTCTTATGAATAATTAGTAAGGATGGCAACATTTCACCTCAAGATTGTCTTTGTGCAACAGTGTAAATTGGTTGAGTTTGCAATTGGTATGAAACAGATTTAGAAACTCAATTAGCCGGCAATGCTTGCTAGGTAACGGTATCCAGTTGTTTCAACACTTAAATATTTGTCACTGGTGCAGTACGAAGGAGGGGGAGAGGGCCAGGTGACAAGATATGGACGGAAAATGCTTCAATTTTATCCGGCAGGTTAATCAGCACTCACAAGTTAAAACTTCCAGTGCTAAACTTTGAGAAAAGCAAGGAGTAATTTGGGGTTCCTGTGGCACACAGGCTAATGGTAGCCAAGCCTTGTTGTTGTTGTCATTTAGTCATTTAGTCGTGCCCGACTCTTTGTGACCCCATGGACCAGAGCATGCCAGGCACTCCTGTCTTCCACTGCCTCCCACAGTTTGGTCAAACTCATGCTAGTAGCTTTGAGAACACTGTCCAACCATCTCGTCCTCTGTTATCCCCTTCTCTTTGTGCCCTCCATCTTTCCCAACATCAGGGTCTTTTCCAGGGAGTCTTCTCTTCTCATGAGGTGGCCAAAGTATTGGAGCAATTGTAGGTGATCTTATTCATCACAGGTTTGCCAGTTTACAAGGTAAAGGGGAGGTGCATGGGTGCAAGGTGCAAAAGGGAGGTTCAGTGCAAGATACAAGGCGGGGTGCGAAGCCTATCTACATGAGTAAGGTAATATCTAGAAATCGAGGAAGAGGTGGCAAATGATATGGTAATTTGGTTTTTTGAGAATAACAGTAGGGATGAGAGTTTTATCCAACACCTGGGTCCGGGGAAATGGATCTGGTCCTCTGGTACTTTAAGAAAGAAGAAAGGGGAGCTGAATGGAAGTGATTAGTTAGGTTGAGTCTAAAAATAACATTTATACTTGGATGGTTACAATAAAGTGATGCAATTTGAATATATGGGTTCCAATTCTTATTTTCCTGAAAGTAAAGGTAAAGGTACCCCTGACCATTAGGTCCAGCCACGAACGACTCTGGGGTTGTGGCACTCATCTCGCTCTATATGCCGAGGAAGCCGGCATTTGTCCACAGACAGCTTCCGGGTCATGTGGCCAGCATGACTAAGCCGCTTCTGGCAAACCAGAGCAGTGCACAGAAACGCCATTTACCTTCCCGATAGAGTGGTACCTATTTATCGACTTGCACTTTGACATGCTTTCAAACTGCTAGGTTGGCAGGAGCTGAGACTGAACAACGGGAGCTCACTCCGTCACGGGGATTCAAACCACCGACCTTCTGATCGGCAAGCCCTAGGCTCTGTGGTTTAGACCACAGTGCCACCTGTGTCCTGAAAGTACTTACAATCATTGAGAAGTTGAACAAACACTGATAAGGCACAAGGATACAAAGGGGTCGATTCCATTTGCAAAGACGCCACAGGTAACATTTGCGTAAGGGTCACAGTAAGGATTCACATTTACAAGTAGTAAAGACACAATTACAAGAAGAAGAAGAAGAATAAGAAGAAGAAGAAGAAGAAGAAGAAGAAGAAGAAAGATTACCTGGATACAATTATTTAAAAAATAAATGGATACAATTACAAAAGAATACATGGATACAAACAGAGATAGGGTAAATTGAGGAAACAGGGTAATGGGCAGTGCAAGGAAGAAAGAAAAATGCTTTATTTGACAGAAAGGAAAGAAGGGATTCGAAGGAGGGGAATAATGGAAGAAGCGAATTAAAAGGAGAGCAGGCTAGAACGTCAAATTGAGGAAAAGATTTATATATAAGTCTTAGGTTGTCTTCATTTGGTTTATTTGGTCTTGGTTTTCAGCTTTTAAAGCTATTTTTCTACATAGTAGTAAGTAGTAAGACCCTGGATCCTGGACAGTTGTTTGGGACTCAGGTTTAGATTAGGTTGTTGTTGTTGTTGTTGTTGTTGTTGTTGTTATAATGTATTATGAAAAGTACTGATAAAATTTTGCGTGATGAGCATCGATATGTAGCTATGGTTCTACTGAGCCCTCAAGCTGTGATTGGCTAAGCTTCCCCAATTACATACAGCCCAGCCACTCTGCACTATACATGGAAAGCAGTATCATGTCGCTTTAAACAGCCATGACTTTCCCTTAAGAATCCTGGGAACTGTAGTTTGTTAAGTGTGCTGAGAGGTGATCCTTATTCCCTGCACAGAGCTATAATTCCTAGAGTAGTTTAACAATCAATCCCTCTTCCCAGGGAACACTGGGAATTGTAGCTCTCCAATGAGAATAGGGATCTCCTAACAACTCTGAGCACCATTAAGAAGCTACATCTCCCATGATTATCTGGGAGAATCCATGGCTCTTTGAAGGGGCATGATATTGCTTTAAATGTATTATATAAACAATACTTTAGCTTTAACAGAAGCAGAGCTTCCATGTGTGATACATATGGTTCAAGTTTAACTCGACCCATTTTTTGACTCTCTGGGTTGTTCATGAGCTTCTCATCGCTGAGCAAGCCTCTTAATAATAATGAAAACACAGAGCATAGGAATATTGTAATAAAACATTCTGCCAATCAAAATTGGTGAATGCAACACCCTTCCACAAAGTCCTATAAACATGGTTTTCAGTTTAATAACTTTTCACCTTAGTGAAACTCAAATCTACAAAGACTCCAGTCAATGATATCAATTCATCATGAATACTGATTTATGTCACCTCGCCTAGAAATATTTTTTTAACAACTTGTTCAGTCAAACTCAGAAGAATGTTATCCAGGTGTTTTCATAACTTTTGCCCTCCATAAAGTGCATACCAAGAAAGCCCTACATTGCACTGAAAGTTACTCTCTTAATCCTTTGCATGTTTACTCAGATGGAAATTGCACTGTGTTCAATGGCCTCAGAGGTGGACTGATTTTTCAAATTTCAGTGGCACCCTGTGCAAGGACAAAATTTGGCGCCCCGGCCCCTCACCTTTGCTTAAATAGCAAAATTCACTATAGTGCCAGTCCCCACTCAAATAATATAGAAGAGAAGAAACTTTCCTAGTCTCCAAACTGCATGTGAACATCACTCCTGAATGAAATGTTGCTGCTCTAATTCAAAATGTAATAGTTATTAACATTATTTGTTTGTTGTTGAACAATGCAGCAGGGGTGACCGCCCCTAGTGACTGTGTGAACACAATATATTATTATTTTTATTATTATTATAATTATTACCCTGCCCATCTGGCTGGGGCAACCCAACATATATAAAAACATCAAACATTAAAAGCTGCCTGATACAGGGAGTTACACACACACACACTTATAGAGAATTAATCACTTTATACAGAAAACAGGAACAAAAATGTTAATACAATAAACAACGGAAATATCCGAAAATTGCCAGCATCATTATAATTAACAGACACAGAACAAATAGCTACTGGGCCTGGCTTTATCTACAAATAAAATATAATTTCTGTGGTTATTTTATTTATTTAAACATGAAATGTTACTGTATGAAGATCAAAAAGGTTTTCTACTGAGGTACAACCATATCCAAATTAGTGTTTCCAGATTAGTGACTCTCTTTCCCAACCCACCACACACACACACACACACACTTTAAATGACCTGACACAGGACTCAGTTACATTAGTAAAGAAACAGCAAACTGAATGCATTATAAATATGCAACACCAGAGGGTGCTAGAAAACAGGAATTTTTAAAATTCAGTTTTCCATAGAGATTTTTTCCCTTTTATTAAAATGATCTGTTTTCTTTCTTATTTATAGCGCCCCCCCCCCATGTTTAGATCCACCTACAGTCAATGAGATGGAGTTGAGATGCATTTGGCCACTTCTGAACAATGACGGCATTCACATGTGGCATTGCAAGCCAGCACTAACCTCTGTGGTCAACAGACCTTGGTGCCCCACGTTTATGTTGGGTGATTCAGGAAGTTGCAACTGAGTGCCTGCAAAGCACTGAAAACACTCCCCTTGCCTTCCAACACCACCCTTGACAGCTGTGTTTGACAATTAAAAGGCGGAAGATTACCCAGGTAACTTATCTGTATCTTAATCCAAATCAATACTAGAATTGAATATGAGACAAGATCCATAATCATATTTCAGGTCTCTTTCAATGTCTCTTAAAAGCAGCTGTGGAGATCCGTGAACAAGAGGACATGGGACAAAGGGTTAACCTCCACCAATAACTCTGTCGTACCAACCCAATTTACCTGATTCCTAAATGGGGAAAAATGCAGAGGGACTGCTGATTCAATCACAGACCTCAAACATCTTGTTGAATTTGGCAATCATTACGGTCTATGCTTCTCGTCTTTCTCCAAGCAAAGCATTAATATCGTTTCTGAATAAAATTGCTGGGTTTTTTGTGTTGTTTTTTTTTAATGTAGATGTGAAGGTGCTTCTAATTTTCTGTTCCTAATTTTACTCCTATGCTCCAAAATTCTTATTCTTAAAGCTCAACTGATTTTCCCCACAAAAAGCAAATCACATGCACATTTAATCACATAAACTACATAACTGCTGCTGTAATTAGAGCAAGTATTCAATTCTAATTTCCCCCATCTCAGGGATTAATGGAAAAAACTTTAATTATAATATCCCACAGCCCTGGCATCTAAAATGGCCGGGAATAATGCCCTCTCTCCTATTCACACTACAATTAAATTCTCTCTGTAATAGCATATCCTTTATATCTCTTGTTCCATGAAAGCCAAAGATTGGCAATTCAGAACAGCTCCAAATGTTCTCGAGTATGTGTCGCTGTTGCAGCACAATCCTGATAATATTGCAGTTTGTATTATTCATTTTATGATTAGTCCACCGTCACTATGCTTTATCCAATCCTCTAATAAGTCATACAGGTTTTTGTTTGTTTGTTTTACTCTCATTATGAAGCCATGCTTAACTCTCACTGAAACAGCACCTGAAAATGCTTTGCTTGCACTCGGTTGGGTTCTGTGTGTCTCCTGTAGTAGTTTCAGTTGTAAACCATCACTCTTAAAATTTGGGCATACCCTCCCAATGGTTCTATTTTACAGGGACAGTCCCGGAATTATGAAAGCCATCCTGGCTTTTGATTTGATTCTGGAATGCCCTATTTCTCCCACCAGTGCTGCCACTGATGAGCTTGGGGAAGAAGATGAGCTGGCACATGGGGTCATCTTAATAGATGGTCCTGGTTGCGGGCAGGCCCTCAAACTGGTTCCCCACCACCACCCTGGCATGGGTGGAGCAATCACCCTTACGCCAGGGTGGCACCACAATCACCGAGGGTTATTGCCCAATCATTTTGAAGGGTAATTGTGGGGGAAAGTATAAAAGCGGCAGTGCAACGTGTGCCAAGCTCCTGCTTTGCTCTGCCGAACACCCGCCCATCCTCCCTTTAATTTAAGTGTCCTTCGGCATTGCTTTGAACTTTGGTTGGTTGCCCGTCTTGAGTCGGGGACCGGGTAGGAATTTTTTCCATTTGGCAAATTGGCACGGGCCACTTGGTTTTTGCCTACCTCTTAGCAATCCTCACAACTTTGTAAAGCTTGGCGTTTAGGCATTGGCTTATTGTTGAATGGGGGAGGGGAGGTCGGCTATCACCTGCCCCTCCATTTCCAGGGTATTCCGTTAAAGGAATCTGGGGCCTGGATCCTGTCTGAAGTCTGCTTGAGGGGCTAGGGCCATGCCAGGGTTCTGGGAACACCAGGGGAGATTCCCCCAAATCAATTTCCCTTTGGGTAGTTTACCCTTACAGACTTCCTGCAAAGCAGGCAGGAGTCAGATATAGTCTTGCCAATGCCTAAGCCAATACCGGTCTCATTCCTGTAATCAATAAAGTTGTGGCCAATTTTTTTGGCCCAAAAACCTTAAACAAGGTTTGTGTCTGTGTGAATTTCTTTATTCTAATGGGGAATTGGCTTGGGTGTCTTGCCATGCAAATGCCCTGAGCAATGGGGATGGCAGCTGTGGTGGCTGTGAGGGAGCACCCTCTTGCCTCTCTATGGCCGCTGCTGCTTTCCTCCTTACTTGGGCAGTGTCAGGGATTGGACTCAAGAGGGTGAGATGGAGGAGGAGTGCTAGATATCACCCACCCCCTTCTGATGCTACAGGAGGGGGGGAAGGCAGCACTGAATTACAGCAGGGCTTTGGGGAGTTTGAGGGAGGTCACAGCTCTGAGAGAGACGAACAGAGAAGCTGTAGAGGGGCAGCCAAATGACACTTGAGAATATTTCTGATCCCCCTTCTCCCAGAACGTGACGTTCATTGAGAGCGGAGGAGCAACAAAATCAGAGGCATTTGACCATGAGTGACCACTGAAAGGGAAGGTACTGTTGCTAGGGAGGAGGAGCCCAGTTTGGAGCAAAGCCATTGCTAAAGCTTGTTGCGTTCTTTTGTCTAATAGGATTAAATAAAACTCATTAGAAAGGACTCTCCTTAGGCACAAAGCTCCACATGTGGTGGGAGTGTCCCAAAATCCAACTATCCTGGACAACAGCCATACGAGAAATATGTAAAATAACTAAGCAAATATTAGAATTCTCCCCAGAATTGGCCCTACTAAACATCTTCCAAGACAATAATGCCCATTTACACCACAAAGAACTCATAACCCACCTACTTTCAGCAGCCAGAAACATCATAACCAGACACTGGAGAGACCTGTCAGGAGTAAGCATGGACCAATGGTACGAAATAGTATGGGAAACAGCCTTATTAGAAAAAAACTAACCAATAAACTGAAACTGACACGGGGACAAATAGAAGAAGACGCCTTCACCCCAGTATGGCTCCCCTTTATCACATACACAGCCCAACAAGAGACAGCCAAACAAGGCTCTCCTTGTTTTCTCTGCTCTTGCTACAACAGGGCGGGGGTGGGGGAGAGGAATACCTTTCTGGAAGCCTTGGCTGAGCCTTGACAGGCAGCTCATAATAGCTGCTGGAGAGCAGGCAAGGAGGAAGAGAGGCTGCCACTACTGAGACCCAACCGCATGTGACGGGCCAGCTCTGAGGGGCAGGCAGAGGGCAGGGCCACCCTGGGCGACAAGAAATCTTTGGCTTTCATGGAACGGGAATAAAGGGGGAGCAAAGCAGAACAAAAGGTGTCTTAGAAATGCTTTGGGTATATATGTCTAATCTTGCCTCTGTCTAAAATTTATTTATTAGTGTGGGGTTTTTTTCTTTTTGTAAACGAGTAAAATAAAAGTAAGGGGTTTCTTTCAGGATGGTGGAGGGCATATGTGCTGTGTCCAATTGGTGCAGTGGTGTATTTCCCCTTCTTCTGATAAGAAATATTCTGTGGAGGGGGGGGGAGCAGGGAATTGGGGTTTGATGAGAGTTTGGGGGGGGGGAGTGAGCTCTTATACATACAGGCTCCATTCAGAAGAGGTTGTGAAGCCCTATATCCACACATTCAGGGCACCCCATTTAGCCATGTCAAACAGGCTACAGTGTGCAAGTAAACTCGAGATATTCAACCCACCCACCATCAGCTTGCTAAAACAACATGGTATGTTAAAAAGCCCATTTCACCAATCAATGCGCAGATGAAAGAGACTGCCATCTTGATTGCATTTTTGAGCCTGATGAGGGATTTGATTTCTTTCAGCAGAAAGCCAATTCTTCAAAAACGAGGGAGCAAAAGAAAACTGCGTAGCTGATTGGGCTGTATCAGCTGGAAGGTTGGAAAGGATTGCTATAATTTGCCACTAATGCGGTGTGATAGCATAAAATGTCTCATTTAACGGGCAGCTTCTAATTAATAAATATAGAGCATTTGTAATCTGACCAGTTTATCCTTTATGTACTTTAGTGGGTAGTTTTTCAGGTTCTCTTGTGAATAGGAGCCAAATGGCAATACATTGAGATAATAGGAGCCAATAAACTGTTAATAACATTGCCCAGAGTTCTTCAATTTGGCTTTCTTTAACCAGTAGATCAATGAGGGCCATTCATTTTTTCGGTATCACATTTTACCTTACAGACAAATGGTTGTGGCCTTGTTCCTGTTTTGTGAATACAATGGTACAATGTTGGTGAAGGCAAAAACACTGGAAATTGTATTATTTTTATTACTGTTATTATTATTATTTTAAAATAATGTTTATTAAATTAACAGTTATACAATAAGAAATAATAAAATAATAACAAAAAGTGATGAGGAAACTGAGGGGGCAGAATACATAGAAATAATACATTGTGGCAGAGTTAAATTAACACAAATAATTTATAAGAAAGTGTCATTCCAAAAGATGGCCCATCTTTCAGTAGATTTCAATAGATTCAGGAATTGTTATGTATTCCTTGTTTGCTTTATCAGCAAAACAGTCTCCTGAGGGTTGTTGTTGTTTTTTCAGTTGTTTTGTTAATGCTGACTGAATTTCACTTTTCCAAAACTGAGCTATACAGAACTTTGCTGCTGTCAGTAATGTTCCATTGAACGACTGAAGGTGCCTGACTCCAGATATGGCAACTGGAAAATTTGTTGAATGTAAATTGAGGTACAATTTGAAAAGTGGTGCTAGACCTGGATATTTAAGAAGGTTTGTTTTGATTTGTTCGTTTTAAGACAAAGAAGTGGTGTTAATATTTATTCTGCCCTTTCTTCAAGAAGCTCAAGCAGCCTACATGGTTCTATCCATTCTCACTTTATCCTCCCAAGAACCATGAGGTAGGTTAGGCTTACCCATAGTCAGTGAGATGACTAGGGAATTGATATGGATTCTACTCTAAACACTACAACAAAGGCCTCCAAGATTAACCTAGCCAACCTAGCCCGGACACTGAGGTCCAGCACTGAGGGCCTTCTGGCGGTTCCCTCGCTGTGAGAAGCCAAG
This sequence comes from Podarcis tiliguerta, assembly GCF_965153285.1. Lineage (NCBI taxonomy): Eukaryota > Metazoa > Chordata > Lepidosauria > Squamata > Lacertidae > Podarcis > Podarcis tiliguerta. The sequence goes on from NC_139539.1 coordinate 81,507,616, forward strand.
TTACAGGGAACCAGGCAGAGGGCCTTCTCAGTAGTGACACCCGCCCTGTGGAACGCCCTCCCACCAGATGTCAAAGAGAACAACAACTACCAGACTTTTAGAAGACATCTGAAGGCAGCCCTGTTTAGGGAAGCTTCTAATGTTTGATGTATTACAGTATTTTAATATTTTTTGGAAGCCGCCCAGATGGGCGGGGTATAAATAATAAATTATTATTATTATTATTATTATTATTATTATTATTATCAAGTAGTGTGACCTGCCAGGTCTTTTCGAAATTATCTGAACATAAATAAATAGGAGCAGCCAAATAATACATCCAAATTGAAATCCAGCCTGTCAATAATCGTTATGCATCATTGGACAGATATTTAAGTCAGAGATCACAGAATGTGAATATTTCAGAGGAAGAAAATTAAAAATATATTGCTTGTAACTTTAATCAAAGGGTCTAATAAGTCTTGCTCTTGCCCAACTTGATCTGGGACAAAGTGGTTTGAATCATCATTATCATCATCCCTGAAGTGGTGTCATATGGTGGCCAAAAGGGATGCTGAAATTATGGGCAAGTCATTGGGGTGTTGGGTAACTGATAGAGATTCCACCTCTAGCTTTTTTAAAAAATTCTAAATAGGAAGCAAACATGGAAAGTGCTTTGAAGTATTCTTTGTTGAAAGCAGCGGTTGGGAACCTGTGGTCCTGCAGGTACTGATGGACAACAACTGCCAGGAACCCTGATTATTAGCCATGCTGCTTAGGGGTGATGGGAATTGTAGTCTAACAACATCTGGAGGTTCCCCTTCCCTAGTTTAAAGCCTTTATTTCTTCACTAATACCCATTGAAATTCTGTTTAAAACCATGTTGCAGTTTGGTATACATAAATATGTATGAGTATTTTTAAAAAAATAATAATTCCAGAAATACTCCTCGCCCGCCCCCCAACATGTTCATACCTTTTAAATGTTTCCTGGAATGGGAGATGCATTTGAGGGAGGGATGGGTGTTAATTTGTTCTTGGTTTAGCTCAGCTAGCCTCACATCCTTTCCCAGTAGTGATGTATGGAAGTGAGAGCTGGACCATCAAGAAGGCTGATCGCCGAAGAATTGATGCTTTTGAATTATGGTGCTGGAGGAGACTCTTGAGAGTCCCATGGACTGCAAGAAGACCAAACCTATCCATTCTTAAGGAAATTAGCCCTGAGTGCTCACTGGAAGGACAGATCGTGAAGATGAGATTCCAATACTTTGGCCACCTCATGAGAAGAGAAGACTCCCTGGAAAAGACCCTGATGTTGGGAAAGATGGAGGGCACAAGGAGAAGGGGACGACAGAGGACGAGATGGTTGGATAGTGTACTTGAAGCTACTAACATGAGTTTGACCAAACTGCAGGAGGTAGTGGAAGACAGAAGTACCTGGTGTGCTCTGGTCCATGGGGTCATGCAGAGTCGGACACAACTAAATGACTAAACAACAACAAGCCTCACATCCAGGCTCGTCTGCCATTTCCTGAGTCACCTCTTTCCCAACATGTCATTTACCTTGCCTTTTCTGGTCTGAATTTTCCAGATCATCATAATCCTACCTTAAATGTACTTCTCTTCTCCTCATCCAGCCACACCATCCATATCCCAGATTTCTAAATGGTAGATCTTAATGACTATGACCATGATCCTCTACACACTTTCCGGGGAGTAAATCCCATTAAAATCAATGGGGTGTGCTTTGGAGCTGACGCATAAAGAATTGCACCGTAAGCCATCCATCAGTTATCTTCATTTCGCCATGCCTATTTATGTCTGCTTCCAGCCCTTATTACTTTGAAAACCATTTTTTAAAATCACCGTGCAGCTGGTTGTTCAGCTACAAAAAAGATAAGTAGCTTCTCTTCAAGTATATTCTGTGTACAGAGGAAGCCTGGATATTTACAAGGTGAGGGGCGAATTGCTTTGTATATTTGCTGCCCTCTGTTCCCCTCCTGAATTTCAGATATGCACCATCTATTTGTTATTGCTTTAGAGCAATCTGTTTTAACAAGTGTAGCAGGCAGTGTTCTCCAATTCCAAACCACATTGCTTAAATGCAAAATATTTCTCACTGCGGGATCATTTTTGTGGGCTCATGGTGACATCCACTGACAAGTTGGTTATTACAGGCTGAATGATATATTCTTAACAATTTCCCAGCAGAAATAGCAGACCTCTCGATTTAAGTAGAAAAATGAACTCACCAGCAAGTTTCTCACCATTCTATCATGACAGCCAAAGAAAATCGAGATGGTGAGAAGATATCCAGTGAATATCAAGTTATACAATATTAAATTGAAATACTTATGGGCTTCAAATGGAGACTTGCTTCATGTTTCTGGAAAACAGGCTGTGTGTGTACTAATAAGAAAAATGTTCTTCTTCATAGGACTTAGCCTGAAATCCATGTAGTAAACTTCATTAAACAGACTGGAGAGTTGCTGCCATATTTACATGTACAGGAACAGGCTATACAGTACTGTATTTTTCGCTTTATAAGACGCACCAGACCAAAAGACACACCTAGTTTTTGGAGGAGGAAAACAAGAAAAAAAATATTCTGAATCTCAGAAGCCAGAACAGCAAGAGGGATCACTGCGCAGTGAAATCAGCAATCCCTCTTGCTGTTCTGGCTTCTGGGACAGCTGCGCAGCCTGCATTCGCTCCATAAGATGCACACACATTTCCCCTTACTTTTTAGGAGGGAAAAAGTGAGTCTTATAGAGCAAAAAATACGGTAATTTCTCTGACACATACAATTCACATGTTCTTTATTGTAGTGAATTTCGCCAGCGTTTATTCAGCTGGTGGAGGAAGACTGAGAAGTGTTGCCACATAATGCACCCTGAATCAATCTTGTGAACAAACTTCCATTGAAATTAATGAGAGGAAACACCATTCCCAGCTGAAACAAATCTCTTCTCCCAGGTTTGCCCTATTTATCTGTACATCTGTGCTCTATATACTCAAATACTTGCTGAGTGGTCACCAATATTTGATATTGCTACATAATATGCTGTGATTTCAATATTTGATACTGGACATTTGACTGGATATTATAGCAAAAGTGTAAGGATGCTAGCATTTGACTGTTTTTGATGCATGCCGTACAAGAATATTTCATTCCTCATACTATTTGACTGACAGCATGCAATGTTGTTTTGTGATAGCTAACGGATTATGAAGTTTTATATTTGATGCCAGATGAAGCAATCAAGAGATGTAAATAAGTCTAGAGCACTTACACTTCTTATGCAGAGCTAAAACACATTCAGAATTTCATTGGTCTTATCCAAACTCATTGGAGTTCTGTTGCAATGCATATAACACTGAACTAGATAGACCAATGGCCTAAATTGGTATAAGACCATTTTCTATGTCTTTGGCAGATCTTGGTCCCCCTTGTTTAAGTAGGTCTTGTGAAGGAGAACATCCAGGTAGAACATGCCCATCCATTATTTAGACGAGCTACTTTTCATTCTTCCACATAAATTGTTGCAGCTGATATACAGGTATTGCTCCTCTCCCAGGAAAACATATTTGAAATGTATTCCACATCACAGTTCAGTGCCAGGCTCTTTTGAAATTTATAATGGAAAGTCGCTGCAGAGCAACTTGCTATTAGCTAGGGACTCCTTATGTAAGTACCTTTCTGATACACATTTATGAAGCTTTTTAGAAAGATATCCCTAGACACACCTGTGGATCCTAAAGCAGATTACAATGAAGGCATATTACTTCTGGTTACTTATTAGCATTCTTTACAGTTTGCTCATTTTTTAAGCATTTGGGATATTTGTCTTACCGCTGACTTGTTTTTTGTAAACCTATTTCATTTCCCCAGATTATAAGAAGTGATTGTGGTTTATCATTGATTCTCCCAACTTACTCCAGAAGAAAATTAAATTTGCTCAGATGGCAGTTCCCCTATAATTACCAGCAGAAGCTTAACGCAGTTCCTGGTGAAGGGCTGTATATACTGAAATACAGAATTTATAGTTATTGCAGTGTGTACTACTTGGCATGCCATTCATTGTGGGTGAGAGTGCATATAGACAACCATCCTGTCTGAAAGCATGGTGTCCCCAGAGCATGGGCTGGCATCATGGTTCAGCATGGTGAAGCCTACATAATAGCAGGAGAGGCCCTGGAGCTGCTTCACTGTTGCAGCCTGCTATTCTACCATCTCACCTCACTCTGGTCCAGACAAAAGTGGTAGTAACAAGGAGGAGCAGTAGATAGCATTAATTGGTTGCTCGTCATCTATCTGCCCATAAAGCAAGCAAGTGGGAGCAACGAGGAAGGGCATTAAAACATCACTGATGGAGGGGGTCTTGCCCAATGGCACTCAGCATCTTAGAACTGGCACTTCTTGTTGTACAAATACTGATCATATGCTGTTTAGGGAAGTTTTTAATGTTTGATGTTTTATTATGTTTTTAGTATTCTGTTGGGAGCTGCCCAGAGTGGCTGGGGCAACCCAGTTCTACATAAGTTATATCATACAGCAGGCTGGCAAAACTTTCAGCCAGTTATATTAAATGCAACCCAGACACCATGTATTGTGATATAATAATAATAATAATAAGAAGAAGAAATTTATTTATATCCCGCCCTCCCCAGCTGAAGCCGGGCTCAGAGCGGCTAACAACAGTAAAATAATACAGCATTCTAAAATCAATTCATTATAAAATCAGTTCAAATCAAATTAATGGCAACCATTGGGCTACAGTTCTGTGAGGATTAGCAAAGGAGGGAGTCAGGCTGTGCCCTGGCCAAAGGCCTGGTGGAACAGCTCTGTGTTGCAGGCCCTGTGGAAAGATGTCAAGTCCCGCAGGGCCCTAGTCTCTTGTGACAGAGCATTCCACCAGATCGGAGCCACAGCCGAAAAAGCCCTGGCTCTGGTTGAGGCCAGCCTAACCTCCCTGTGGCCCGGGACCTCCAAGATTTTTTAGTTTGAGGACCATAAGGTCCTCTATGGGACATACCAGGAGAGGCGGTCTCCTAGGTACGAGGGTCCTAGGTTGTATATGCCATATGTTTGACACACGCCACATCTTTTTGCAGTCCCACAAGGATAGCAAAAATAGATTAATAAAGTCTCTGGTAGGCATGTGCTCAGCTGAAAAGTTGTGCCAGCATCTCACACACATTGTGACAAGTGATCATAAGAAAAGGAAGTGGTGAGGGGCCACTTAAAACAACATTTAGAGCAAGTTTGAGGGCTCCTCTTCTGGGAAAATAATTTCAGCTTCAGGAAGGTGGCAGGGATTTTGGTAACCAGCCCAAAATTGTGGCAGCTGTTCCAGAGGTCACACACACCTTATTTTGGAGAGCTGTGAACCTTAATTGGTATGGATCCAAGTTCTAGGAGAAGCTGCTGCCTGAAGACTGCTGGACTCCAGCTGTGTAATGGTAATAACTACAACACTTTAAACTAGCCACGTGAAATTAGGCAGGCAGCCTGCCTAACAGGGCGGCATAATTCAGCACCATGGACAGTTACTGATCTGTCTTCAGTAGCAACCCCAAAGGAGCATTGCGGTAGACCAGGCTCTTTTCCCCCTACATCTCTTTTTCTCCCATATCTCTCTGAACATCTTCTTCATTTCTCTATTTCTAGCAAGTCTCTGTCTTTCTTTAGCCACCTCTTTCTTGACTCACTTATTGCTTATACACCAACCTTTTGTAGTGAGGTCTCACAGCTGAAAGCACAATACAAGATAAGATGAAGGTGGAGGTTGCTTTCCTTTGCATATTTTTTGGAACAATCCATCAGTTGCTTTGGGAAATGACAGCACAACTCAGATGCCACAATTCATTGCTGGTGTCCCATCAATATGTGTGCTCTGCACTGAATTCCCAACCCAGATTAAAGGCTGCTGTTCACATGATGAATTATGGTTCAGTTTATGCCTTCAGGTGCTTGTTGATGGATACATGCCTGTATCTGTGGAAATAAATCCCATACTTTAATATAATGATGATCATTTTACATACCTGGAGTTTGGATCAGCCACGTTGACTTCCATTCTACCATTTTGCACTGGGAGATTTTGACATAGGGGCACATTCAAACAGGCAACCCCTTCCCATGAGTTTATTCTGAGGTTGTAATAAATGGGGGGGGAAATCAGATGTATGACCTTCATGACACATGGCAACAAATGAATGGGTTCACACATTTGGGCACCCTTGTATATGTGGGATTCTGGCACTGGCAGGCCAATGTGTGAACCAGCCCTTGATAAACTGGGGTGCATAGCAAGATCATGTTTTAGGATGAGCTAGGCTATGCAAATCTAATATTTTCATTTTAATGAAAGACATACTGAGAAGCAGAATTTATATTCAGATTACCTGCTAATGGAAAAGGAATTACTTAACTAATCTTGGGTTTTCTTGACTATAGGAAAGGAAAGACTGTCAGTCTTCAGGACTTAAAAGTATAATACCTCCCCAGAAAAAAAAAATACATCCCTGCTCATTTTCTGCCCTCAAAAACTATCTCTTTTACCTTGGCAGGCAGCATTTTGAATAAGAACAACATGTGGCATCAACTAGTATAATTATCATGAGATAATTGGGCCTTGGGGAGTAGAAGCATTTGGCTGCAGCATGTACCTTGTAACATCCCACAGTGCAAATTATAATTTCTTCACAATAAAGCATGCTATAGGCTGTATATCATTCCCCGGGTAGCCTGAGGTTAACTAAAGGTTTTTGGGACACCATAAGCTATTTCATTCCTTTATTCTCTCAGGGTATCTTTGTATTAAGCCTTATTTGAAAGAAAGAAATGAGATGAGTCTAAAGTAAGATTAGCAGATTAAGTAGTTGAGGCTGCAGGAAGTCATGTGTTTTTCTTCTTCTTAAAATCACTTCTGAACTTCTACATATATATATATATACACACATATATAAATAAAAATATGCCCTTCACAGCACTGGTAAATGTCTTCCACACTGCTACAGGGTGGGGTGTAGAGGGCTTAATCTTCTTTAGCGCCAGGTGTCTGCAATTTCACACAGGTTCAGAATATAGATTTCTAGCCCTTAGTGTTTTGCGATATTAGAACATATGAAAACAGTCTCTGCAACCAAGTACGGTAACTTCTTGTAGGCATAGAGGATTTAATAAGCACATAGAATTCCCTTAATGATTTTCCACACTCATTTCAATGATGGAAAAGCACAGATCTGCAGCCCTCCATTTTGTTACAAGTGGGGTAGTCTGCATGCAAATGCTGTCATGTGCGCATCAAAAATGCACTCGGGGCTATGGACAGGGCTGACTTGTTTACAGAGTTCTCTGATCGGCATTGATTTTGCGCATTTTGGCAATAAACCAAGGGGAGCATGGGAAATTATCCTTTACATTAGGGCTTTATGAGTCTTGTTCATTTCCAATACGCTCCCACTCTGCTATTGCCCTCACACAGCTAGAACTAAAGCCAGAATAATTTTTTTAGGATCTCAAGGCACCATTTTGTTCAGCTCTTCTGAATGGCATAAAAGTGTGGCATTAAAAGTTCTGCCTTGCTTAAAATAATAAACCTGATATTTTCTCACCCCCCTCCTCTTTTCTCTGCGAATAAAAAGTGAAAAATTGTCTTTAGCAAGGGGCCCCGGAAATATCCTTGCAAATAGCAAATTTACAAACAAAACTGTCAAAGAGAGTTTATGGTTTTAATTTCTTTTACCACATCTTCTGGAGTAGAAGAATAACATTTCTTTTCCTCCTGGTTATTGCCCTGCTCTTTTTTAAAAGCACTGATTGTTTTACAATGGTACTGGCAGCATGGGAGAGAAGTTAAATGTATGAAGGACTGCCGCCCCCACCCCCCGAAAAGGAATACAGTCACAGGTGGGACTGATAGCATCTTCTTAGTGGTCCATTATGAAAATGCAAACACTTATAAGCAGTTTAATTGTCTTCTTTAGTTGTTTCCTCAAGCTTGTAACAGTACAGTTTACCTCTACCTCTTGTCTAGAAAATATGCCCATTAATAGCATGAGGTGGAGACAGTTTCAGGGAGAGGAGGAACAAACCAGCTTGGGGCAAATCTATGGTAATCTATCCTGACTCTGAAGGCAGCCCTGTTGAGGGAAGTTTTCAATGTTTGATGTTTTATTGTATTTTTAATATTTCATTGGTAGTCGCCCAGAGTGGCTTGGGAAGCCCAGCCAGATGGGTGGGGTATAAAATTATTATTATTATTATTATTATTATTATTATTATTATTATTATTCATCCCTAGTAACAATGGCTGTAAAAAAGGTAAAGGTAAAAGACCCCTGGATGGTTAGGTCCAGTCAAAGGCAACTATGAGGTTGAGGTGCTCATCTCTCTTTTAGGCCAAGGGAGCTGGCATTTGTCCACAGACGGCTTTCTGGGTCATGTGGCCAACATGACTTAACCACTTTTGGTGAAATGGAACACTGTGACGGAAGCCAGAGCGCACGAAAACACCGTTTACCTTCCCACCGCAGCAATCTACTTGCACTGGCGTGCTTTCAAACTGCTAGGTCGGCAGGAGCTGGGACAGAGCAATGGGAGCTCACCCTGTTGCAGGGATTCGAACCGCCGACCTTCTGATTGGCAAGCCCAAGAGGTTCAGTGGCTGCATACACGTTCCAGAATCAGAAGCTGCATGTTTCTCAATAGCAGGTGCTGGGAAATAACCATGGGGAGGGATTTTTGCATGCATAACCTGCTTAACAGGCTTCTGGGAACCCATTGGATCCCTCAAGCTCTGAGGGCAGACCATCCTAATAGGTGTCCTGCCTTTGCAGAGGAGGGAAATTCTGAAAGCCTAAATCTCAACCAGAAGGGATCTGACCATGACAAGGGACTGATGTCAGTATCTCCCACTTTCAAATCACTCTCTTCTTGCCCAGTTGAGAAAACATGGTCCATTGTGTGGTGTGCCATATGTGTTGGGCTGGTATACACTCATTCATTACCTCTACGTTTTATATATATATATCTATATAATATTTTATTGGGTTTTACAATAAACACAAAACAACAGTAAATAAACAACATCACAACAAAAAAACACTACAACACACAAATACAAATACAAAACCATAAAATACAAAAAGGAAAAATAAAAATATTAAAAACAGTTTTTGTCTCCTTGTATTCTTTGCATTAACTTATTTCTCCGACTTCCCCAGACCTCCCTTCTCTGTATTCCAAATCATATATTCTGTCTGCAAATTCTTTCCCTCTATCATATTTTAATTTTCTAATAGTCTTAATGCATAATGAATAATTGCATTTCCTTATATCTGAAAAATGTTGGGTCTTTTTCTATTCACTTTTTTACTAATAACCATTCACAATCAATCTGATGTCATCAGACATTCATTATCTTATAATGTTTCTGTAAATAGTCTTTGAATTTCCTCCAATCTTCCTTCACCGTCTCTTCTCCCTGGTCTCTGATTCTGCCGGTCATTTCTGCCAATTCCATGTAGTCGGTAACTTTCATCTGCCATTCTTCCAGTGTGGGTAGCTCTTGTGTCTTCCAAAACTGTGCAATAAGTATTCTTGCTGCTGCTATGGCATACATAAAGAATGTCCTATCCTTCTTGTGCACCTGTTGGCTAACCATACCCAGGAGAAAGGCTTCTGGTTTCTTCGGGAATGTGTATTTAAACACTTTTTTCAGCTCATTATAAATCATCTCCCAGAATGCCTTAATCTTTGGGCACATCCACCAAAGGTGAAAGAATGTACCTTCAACCTCTTTACATTTCCAACATTTATTATCGGGCAAATGATAAATTTTTGCAAGCTTGACTGGTGTCATGTACCACCTATATATCATTTTCATAATATTCTCTCTTAAGGCATTAGATGCCGTAAATTTCATACCAGTGGTCCATAACCGTTCCCAGTCAGCTAGCATTATATTATGACCCACATCTTGTGCCCACTTAATCATTACAGATTTCACTTCTTCATCCTGTGTGTTCCATTTCAACAACAAGTTATACATTCTTGACAAAATCTTAGTTTTGGGTTCTAACAATTCTGTTTCCAATTTTGATTTTTCCACCCATTGGACCCCTCAAGCTCTGAGGGCAGACCATCCTAATAGGTGTCCTGCCTCTGCAGAGGAGGGAAATTCTGAAAGCCTAAATCTCAACCAGAAGGGATCTGACTATGACAAGGGACTGATGTCAGTATCTCCCACTTTCAAATCACTCTCTTCTTGCCCAGTTGAGAAAACATGGTCCATTGTGTGGTGTGCCATATGTGTTGGGCTGGTATACACTCATTCATTACCTCTACGTTTTTTTAAAAAAAGAATTTAATAACATTTGATTTGGGCATAATGTCTTCATCACTCAAACAAAGCAAGCGTCAACCACCCAAAGCTAATTGTCCATCATTATGGTTGTGTTTATTACCGAAGAAAATGTTCCTCTCAATGCTTTGCAAAGGTCCCCTGGAATAAGTGTCCCTACGATGTATACAAATCATATCCTTCGCTGAGTAACTTAATGATGCTGGGAAGGTAGTGTCATTTTGACGACCAGCTGATGGGCGATGAAAGACCTGACAAGGGACAAGAACTCCCTCACTAATTATCGAAGAGCTGAGTGACAAGGGCAAGTAAATAATGTTCAATGAGGCTCTAATTTAGCCCTTTATGGTAAAATGGATGGGTAGTCTCCAGACTATTTTAGCTATTGGAGCATTGCTGCTGATTTCATGGAAGGAAATATCAAGTCGTTAAGGGAAATGAAGCTTTGTCTGTCATTTGCTTTCTCTGCAGTGTGTGATAAGAAGAACCCATCAGGATCAGGCCCACAGCTCCTCTAGTTCAGCAACCTTTCCTGCAAAGTAGCCAACTGAAACATGAGCATAACAGCACTCCTCACTCATGGATACCAGCCAGTGTGGTGTAGTGGTTAAGAGCGGTGGACTCGTAATCTGGTGAACTGGGTTTGCTTCCCTGCTCCTCCTGCATGTGGAGGACCGGGGAAGCGAACCCGGTTCACCAGATTATGAGTCTATCGCTCTTAACCACTACACCACACTGGCTCTGGTGAGTGTTTGTGTGTGTGATAGGGAGATCATGCAAGAGTGAAGCTGCATTCACTTTTGGGCACAACCTCAGCTGGCATGTGCACCCCAGAGTTTGGACCAAAAAACATAGCCATCCTTGATATCTAGGCTTGTGCTGTTGTCATTATCCTATTCATTCTACTGATTAATTCTGTACGTACATGAAGCAGATGGCACCTGGTGGCCCCTTCTTTTTTTTCTAACGCAACACCTCAAATCTTTGCTTGTCTGTTCCTTGCCTCCACTGCTGCCACCACACCTCAGAAGTAAAGCTTGTCATTAGTTGTGGTTGTTTTCAGAGCTTTGAAGATGAGCGTAACCATGGAGACTGTGCACTTCCAGGTTTAAAGCCTGTGCTGCACCTAGGCAGCCCAGGCGATGTTGCAGAAGGCACTGTCCCTTTGCTCAAATTCCTCGCGTGTGAAATGTAGGTGCTGATTTCCTAGAAGGATTTGTAGTCCGATGCCTACAACATTTTCTGCTCAGAGTGATGGGCTCAAACGTATAAGACTGAGAAGCAGAATGTTTAAGTCGTTTTAAATTGTTTTTAATGTTGTGTAATAATTGTGTTTTAATACAGTGTGATACTGTTTTAATTGGAAGAGAAGGACATTTCAACTGTATCACATAAGTACTGGATCTATCTATCTATCATCTATCTATCTATCTATCTATCTATCTATCTATCTATCTGCTGTGGCACCTCGGGTTACATACGCCTCAGGTTACAGACTCCACTAACCCAGAAATAGTAGCTTGGGTTAAGAGCTTTGCTTCAGGATGAGAACAGAAATCGTGCTCCGGCGGTGCGATGGCAGCAGGAGGCCCCATTAGCTAAAGTGGTGCTTCAGGTTAAGAACAGTTTCAGGTTAAGAACAGACCTCCAGAACGAATTAAGTACTTAACTTAAGTACTTACTCTATCTATCTATCTATCTATCTATCTATCTATCCATCTATCATCATCTACCTATCTGTTTCTTCTTGGACTCCAAACCTCACACTGGGAGAGCTGAAGGCAGTACTGTGCAGAAATGCACACGTGTGATTCTTAGTGCCAACTAAGCATGACATTGACTGCAAGATATAATAAATGTGATTGGGTGTGTGGGTGTTTGGCTGTAAATAGCAGGTGCATGGGATATAGCACTAGAACTTGCTATATATGTGACTGATAAATCATGTTTGGATAGCTTGCATGTAGAAAGAGTGGGTAGCGCTGGGGATTAAAATTTTGGAAACCCAGAAACATGAAATGCCACCTTGCTCTGAGGGGAGAAAAAGCAGCTACAGTCTTTTCAAAGCAATAAAAAGTTGTCTTTCTCTTCTACGGTAAAAAAAGAAGTGATGCTTATTGCTGTAATATTATTATGCAAAGTGCTTTGTGAGGTCCACCTGAAAAGCAGTATATAAATACTGTAAGTAAGTAAGTAAGTAAGTAAGTAAATAAATAAAGCAAGCAGGGGTAACCAACATAGTACACTCAAGTGTAGGACACTCCAATGTACACTCTCAAGTAAAGAGCAAAGTGTGTTTACAGTAAATTGATACCAACTTCACATAGCGTTTTGAAGAAAATGCACACAAAGGGCCAGAAGAGGTGAAAAATATTGTATTATGAGCACTTGGTGCACCTGATTTTTCCTCTCTCTTGTGGCTTCTTCCTTTTGTTGTTTGTTCCCCCCCCCCAAAAAAAAAAAAATCACAGAAGATGCTTGACAGGATTTTTTAAAATATAGAATTGACTAAAGGACCCGAGGAGAGACCTGTATTTGGGGCAATCAGAGGTCACCTGTGCTTTCAAGCTAAAAGAACATTATGTGTTCGAAGAACCAATAGCTTTGTCTGCACTGTTCTTTCTTTGGTGGTTTGTTGCAGCTGTAGCTTAATAAAACTTTAAGGTCTTTCAGACTTGTCTGATTTATCTCTGCTTGGTTCAGATAGTGGGAAGAACTCCAACGGACTCACGATTTTAAACATGGTGGTAGCATCCCAGTTGGGGTCACATCATAAAATATCTTACACCAAAATTCTGCAATGAGGCTCAGTAGCATCAGAACTGCAGTGGGTGCAAGGGAGAATTTAACCCATGGGTAGGCAAGCTAAGGCCCGGGGGTTGGATCCGGCCCAATCGCCTTCTCAATCCGGCCTGCGGATGGTCCGGGAATCAGTGTGTTTTTACATGAATAGAATGTGTGCTTTTATTTGAAATGCATTTCTGGGTTATTTGTGGGGCATAGGAATTCATTCATTATTATTTTTTCAAAATATAGACTGACCCCACACAAGGTCTGAAGGACAGTGGACTGGCCCCTGCTGAAAAAGTTTGCTGACCCCTGGTTTAACAATTTCTCCCCCTGCCATAGCCCTCAGCACCCTTTCTCCCAAAGCTGTTGTTTCTATAAGGAGGGAAATCTTAAGGGGGAGGGGATTAAAATGTTCATACTCTCTCTCTTACACCTTACTGCATGCTGAGGAGCATAACAAGAATCAACTAGAAGACCAGGTTTTGTGTGTGTGTGTTCCTGCTTCATGTGTATCACTTCCTTACTTACTGTAACCCTGTGTTTATTATTTAACCAGTCCTGGGGCTCTGAATTCTGTCCCATTGAATGAGGAGGAGGTCACCAAATATGAGCCGCCTCCATACAAAACTCCATTCAGATGGAGAAAAACCAAACCACCCACCTCCATTCTCACCGGTCATCAAACAGTAAGGTAAAGGTAAAGGGACCCCTGGCCATTAGGTCCAGTCGTGACCGACTCTGGGGTTGCGGCGCTCATCTCACTTTATTGGCCGAGGGAGCCTGCATTTGTCCACAGACAGCTTCCAGGTCATGTGGCCAGCATGACTATGCTGCTTCTGGCGAACCAGAACAGTGCAGGGAAACACCATTTACCTTCCCACCGGAGCGGTACCTATTTATCTACTTGCACTTTGATGTGCTTTTAAACTGCTAGGTTGGCAGGAGCAGGGACCAAGCAACAGGAGCTCACCCCGTCATGGGGATTCGAACCGCCGACCTTCTGATCAGCAAGTCCTAGGCTCTGTGGTTTAACACACAGTGCCACCCGCGTCCCTCATCAAACAGTAATCAGACTCTAATGACTTTGCTCTGCTGCTTTTTGAATTTAAATAAGTTGCCTAGGAGCTCATGGCACAACATGCCATTACCACTTCCCTGAAGCATCCCATTTCCATAGAGAGAGAAAAAGATTTTTTTCATAATTAAAGTGATATCTCCTGCTAGTAAAGTTTGATACCTGTAATGAGACGTGCCATCTTTACATTGTTAAACGGGCAAAGCTCAAAAGCTGATGACTTCTCTCTGATCTTGTAGATGAAGATAGCAAAGGGGAAGGGATTTTCTTTTTTAAAAAAATCTGAAAAGTAATTCTGAAATAAATGCCGCCTTTCCTGGAATCTACAGTAAAATGGTTCAGATAATGAATTATCCTAACATTTGCTCAGCACTTTGAAGATCACACACACACGAATTAAAGCCACAGTCTTGTAGCAAGTGATCATAATAGACAGTGACTTTATGGCCATTTCCACTTGAAGTTGGATAGCCATCTCTACAGGGTCAGCCAAGATGTTATGTGGCTTGAGGTGAAGTAAAGGGTGATGCCCTCCTTAACTATGGCATCCTCCACTGCACCTGAGGGCAGCAGGACATATGACTCGTTCATTACCTTGAAGGTGCTCCCCACTCCATCTCACCAGCATCTGCTTCTTGAAGCTTCCTCATTCGGCTTAATTACACAGCCAGCCCTAATCTCTAACATACAACCCTAATTTGTCTTTTCACCATTTAGTTTTGAATTCCCAGTGTTTCCTACACAACATAAAGAGACAAGGCAGAAAAAAAACATTATGTGTGCGCACATAACTTGCATTTATTGGTGTAAATGACGGAGTTGGGCCAAAACTTACCGTTTCTTTCCACCAAAACCAACAAATACTTTTCCCCCTACTGATTCAGTGAAACAGTCTAAAGATAGTTTTTCTGCATGAAAATCAGAAGCCACTAAAATGTTGCTCAGCCCCTTTGATTGTCTATTTAGGACCTGAACTTCCTCCTAGAACATTTGCCATTCTCTTCATTCAAATCCCATTCCATTTTCTCCCGCATTTCAACCAACAAGGCCCACATGCAAAGCACCTTTCAGAATAAAATAGGTAAAGATAAAGGTACCCCTGACCGTTAGGTCCAGTCGCAGATGACTCTGGGGTTGCGCACTCATCTCGCTCTATAGGTCAAGGGAGCTGGCATTTTTCCACAGACAGCTTCCGGGTCATGTGGCCAGCATGACTAAGCCGCTTCTGGCGAACCAGTGCACAGCATGGAAACACTGTTTGCCTTCCCACTGGAGCGGTGCCTATTTATCTACTTGCACTGTGATATGCTTTCAAACCCCTAGGTGGGCAGGAGCTGGGACCGAGCAACGGGAGCTTACCCCGTCGTGGGGATTCGAACCGGCAAGCCCTAGGCTCAGTGGTTTAGACCACAGTGCCACCTGCGTCCCTAAAATAAAATAGATATGGCAATTTGGGTTGCAACCAATGGTGTCCTTCTCTCTGTCATCTTCCATGATGCTTTGGTGAGTGCCCCCAGTCTTCTGGATCAGATTTGGAGACTGGAATTACCTCCTCATGTTGGTTCAAAGTCCTTTCTCTGAATGGAAGAGCACCACTGGATGCAAATCATAGATGTTCTAAATAATACTATGTTATTATGGTGGGGTGAAAACCACTGGAACCCCTGAAGGAAAGAGATTCTGTCAATGGCTCAATAACTAGATCAACATTAAGAACCAACAGGAGAAACTGTCATTGCAGGAATGTGACATTCATCACTAGTGCAGCTGCAGAAATGGAAGCCAGGCAAAGTTGAAGATAGCTGACGTGCATGGAAAGAGAATTAAAAGAACACCAAATAAAAAACAGCAAAGAAATTCCAAGAGCCACAATCCACAACATGCGAGGAATCTGAACTGAGAAGTGTGTTGAAGGAAACAGAAGACCCTGGGGAAAATACAATGAATGCAAGTAAAACAACCGGTGAGAAAGAGAATTTATCTTCAATTATCATCATACAGGTCAAAGATTGTGCTGCAGACATATCTCACCAATATGAGAAAGAGCAAATTAGGTTGTACACTTCGGATGTAAAGGGTAGCTGGTTTAGAAAGAAGGTTATGTAATGTATAGTATTAGCCAACCTTAGGAGCGCTTCCTCACAGGCTACCAGAGTGGGGAGTAGAATTCATTCTACACTGAATTGTAAAATAAAAAAAGGAAGCCTGAATAATATCCCTCCCTCATGACTTGGTCATTTTCAAAAGATGCTTTACATGCTTCACGCAAAGTGGCTTGATTTTTCCTTTGCCAGCATTTTCAGACCAAGGCCACCCCCACACTTCACAAGACGCTTATTTACACCAAATTCATGCCAGGTCTTTCTTGAGGTTTCAGGTGCCCCAAGTTCAATAGAGAAATATGAAGAAAGTACAACCCCAGTTCCCAGCCTTCTCCTCATTCTGTCCTAGGTTGAACGTGCTACACAAATTGCTTGTCTCCTGCTGCCAGAACCCTAAAATCCAACCCTCAGTAAGGTTAAATAAGTTTATTTTATTTTTAGTTACTTATTTTATGTATAAGATTTCTTTCCCATCCTTCACCATAAGGTCCCAGGGTGGGTGAGTTACAACAATACAATTGTATAAAATCATTACAGTTATAAAGCATGTAAAACAAATGGAGCAGATAGGTATAAATTCAGCAAAATATATATTTTCAGCTACAGTGGTACCTCAGTTTTTGAACACCTCTGTAGTCGAACGTTTCGGAACTCGAACGCCAAAACCCAGAAGTAAATGCCCTGGTTTTTGAACGCACCTTGAAAGTCGAACAGAAAGCACAGCTTCCGTTTTGAGTTTTCCGTATTGAGGCTTCCACTTTCAGTTTTCAGTTTCCGGAATGGACTTCCAGAACGGATTACATTCAAAAACCAAGGTACCACTCTATCTGTATCCTGGTATGGGTTTAAGATATCTTAACTTTGTGTCTTGTGAAGATATGCTCAAATAAGAAAATGGAGGGGTAGTTCTACTGTAACTCTTGAGGCAATGGCAGCAGACATTGTGTGGGCCATTGGAGGCAGACCAGACTGCATTCTACAGGACTCTTTCAGAAAGCAGACAAATAGAATCAACCTTTTCTCCCATTATCAGTCTCCAGAAACCTCTCTCTCCTGATCCTGATGTTTAGGAAGATGGTGCTCTAGAGGCAACCCCACAGCCTTCTCTGCCACGCCTTTCAAAAAGTTGAAAGGTTTTGAGGAGATTGTGTTGAATTGCTAGTCTTCTGCAAAAGCAAGTGCTTCATAGCCCAATATATATTTAAAACTTATGATGTGTAATGGTTGCTCTTTATCTATCTGACTCCAACTGCAAAACTGACTCAGATATTTGTAGCTGGAACACTGAGTAAGCACACATATTTAAAGGTTTCATAATGCTGGCTGGGGAGATGGGAGAGACAGTTATTTTTTCTCTTGAAGATTGGATGATTGGAGTCAGATGGGAGATGTCTGCAATATACCTTCTTTCCTTGCCAAAGTAATTCCAGCTTTAAGGTGATGCTAGTGTGGGAAGCAGGGATGCGGGTGGCACTGTGGGTTAAACCACAGAGCCTAGGGTTTGCCGATCAGAAGGTCAGTGGTTCGAATCCCCACGACGGGGTGAGCTCCTGTTGCTCAGTCCCTGCTCCTGCCAACCTAGCAGTTCGAAAGTACATCAAAGTGCAAGTAGATAAATAGGTACCGCTCCGGCGGGAAGGTAAACGGCATTTCCATACGCTGCTCTGGTTCGCCAGAAGTGGCTTAGTCATGCTGGCCACATGACCTGGAAGCTGTATGCCGGCTCCCTTGGCCAATAAAGCGAGATGAGCGTCACAACCCCAGAGTCGGTCATGACTGGGCCAAATGGTCAGGGGTCCCTTTACCTTTACCTTTAGTGTGGGAAGCAGACACAATTTAGATTCGTCTAGGGGTGGGTCAAATCAGTCTGTTGGCAATCCATGTACCATATACATATGTTCATCTCTAATTCAATTCTGTCCCACCTCCACATTTACCTATGGTTTAAGAAATGCAGGAAAATACACATTTAGATACTACTTAATTAAATGTATTCAGATACACTTTTTTGAGATGAGAACAGTGGGAGTGGAACACACTGTATTGGTTCTCACATCCAAAATGTAACCTCAGAAGGCGTACTTAGTGTTAGCCGCTGGGACCAAGTCATCACCATCTCTGATTATTTGGTTTATTTCTAGCTAGGCTGCCTAAATATGATTCTGATCCCAACTAACATAAAATATTTGGTTTCAAATATTTATTATATGGACCAGTGGTCCTCATCCACCTATTAATTATCCCCTCATATTGTGCTTTTTGTTGGGTATGTGATCTCTAATTTAGAGACAACCAAGCAGAAAATGCAAGTTTCTCCCCTAGCAATGCTCTAAAAAAAGAGATTCCGCATGCAAGGTATAGGCAGCCATTAGATGAACTCCCCCCCCCCCAAGATCAGATACAATTTCTCTGATTTCCACAAAATCCCATCTATACTGTAGAGCAATTTTGCTTTGGGTGAGGTTTAGGTGAAGGCATTAAGAATCAACCAACCCGCCTGCTGACTCATAGGAGGCTGGGTCATCCCTGGGTCTGGGGTCTGTCATTGAAATTCTACACAATATTGATCCAGAGCCAATTCCAGTGTAGATTTAGCAGAGTAAAAACTTAAACACGTTTTCATCTAGCAGAGCTTTACTGCTGCTGAAGGCAAATGAGCATAATGGTCGCAAATCCAATACATTCAGGATTGGCACTATCCATAAGAAATCCAGTTGCAGCAGACTTGACTTAAATAAGTCTAAAACCTTTACATGAAACATGCTATGTAGGAAAAGAGATAGAAAGAGAAAATGAAACCCAGGCTCCTTCTGGCCTTACTTTTATAGTCAGCATGAACTTGACAGAAGAGAAAAGAGAACCAGTTTAAGCCAGCTGTACTCAGCTTCTCTGAAGAAATACCCCAAACATCATGAACCTTCTGCTTGTTTCTTTCACACAGAGAAGCTTCCAGAAGCTTCTTGAATTAAGTAGAATAGGAAAGATCTCTACACATCAGACCAACACAGTGGTACCTCGGGTTACATACGCTTCAGGTTACAGACTCCGCTAACCCAGAAATAGTACCTCGAGTTAAGAACTTTGCTTCAGGATGGGAACAGAAATCGTGCTCCAGCGGCGCGGCAGTAGCAGGAGGCACCATTAGCTAAAGTGGTGCTTCAAGTTAAGAACATTTCAGGTTAAGAACGGACCTCCAGAACGAATTAAGTACTTAACCCGAGGTACCACTGTACTTTCTGCACTCAGAAATGCAAACTGACAGGGTCACCACCCTATGAAGTGCATCAAATTGAGGTGAGCCCATTAGAACACTCTGAAGTGTGCTATTGCTCATTGCCCCCTGTGGACGTCCAGACAGAGACTTCCCTTCCTGGATCCCTTTAATGGGGTACCCAATCGACTAAGGATCCACCCCAATGCCTTATCCACCACCTGAATCAGCTTCCTCATGCACACAAGAACTGCTCCATTATTTACTAATAGTTAGGGAATACTCCCATCTGATCAGCTTGTTCAGCTCAGTGGTAGAGAACCCGTGGCCTTCTCGTGTGTATTTAGCATCAGAATGCAAGAGAATGGAAGATTGATGTGTTTATCTGTTCTGCGTGTCATTACTGATTGGTAATTGTTAATTGTAGTTGATTAATTGTTACAAGAGCAACTCTTTTTTTAAACAATGTTATGATTAAGTTAAGCCACACTATTTATAACTTGACATTTGTCTTCCCTAGATCTAATTTAACACCACAAGCTGCAGTTCAAAATAACCTTTGGAACAGCATTGGAAATCTATACCAAGCTTTCATGCAAATTAATTGTTGAATATATTCTGATACCTTGGAGTGAGCCAGTGTGGTGTAGTGGTTAAGAGCGGTAGCCTCGTAATCTGGGGAACCGGGTTCGCTCCTCCACCTGAAGCTGCTGGGTGACCTTGGGCCAGTCACACTTCTTTGAAGTCTCTCAGCCCCACTCACCTCACAGAGTGTTTGTTGTGGGGGAGGAAGGGAAAAGAGAATGTTAGCCGCTTTGAGACTCCTGAAGGGGAGTGAAAGGCGGGATATCAAATCCAAACTTTATTTATTATTTAATATTCCACTCATTACCAAACCCATGTAACATTTCATGGTTTACCTACATTTTGTATAGAAGAGCAACTATAAGTAAATAAAAGAAATATATAAATAAATAATGGATGGTACTTTGTAAATTAGAAATTGCAGGAAGTTGGACTAGATTATATATATAATATTTTTATCCCTCTCTTCTTCCAGGGAGTTCAGGATAGTGTACATGGTTTCTCCTCTCCCATTTGATCATCTCACTGACCATTTTATCATCCTAGTTGAGATACAACTGGCTAAGTGATCATGATTGGTCCATCCATTGAGCTTTGTGGTTGAATATGGATTTGAATCTGTGTCTCACCAGTTCCAGTGCAGGACAGCAACCATTTTATTATGAAAGGTGATAGTTCAGCAGCTTCAGTGGGAAAATGAAAGCTTTGGTCAGCCTTTGCTGCTGATTTATGCTCTGTGCAGACTTACCTATGCAACTGGGGAAGCATGAGATATAATTCAGTAATACTCTTGATCTACCATGAACCTCTGGTAAATCTTGGTTTAATATGGTGGCAGTTTGCAGTCAACGTGACTTGTCAGTTTGGACATTTTTATTATTACTAAAGCAAATGATGTAATACTAAGAGACACTCATGCACATTTTATAAAAGATAAGGTAAACATATTATGTTATACCGTCAGAAGTCCTCTGTATGGATGGATGTGCTTAAATCGAGATTTCCCAAGTCGATGGGTAATGGAAGATATTTTTGAAATTGGCTGTAAATCTTTAAACAAGGAGCTACTCCACTTCACGTCATCTCATAAATTTTAGAAAGGCCTGTCATCCTCAATCAGCTACTTGTTATCGCTGCTTTTGCTCCTGCTTTGCTGTTTTATATAGCACTCAGCTGTCCCTTTGTTGTAGAAAAAATGGGCTATAAATTAAGGATGATCCAGAGACTGAAGTGGAATTTAAAAAGAGGGAAAGCAACTTTTAGCTCTTAAGTGCGTCAATTTGAAGTTCTACGTTTTGTTCCAGGATCCCATTTTAGTATTGCAGATGCCTCTGAGGCACTCAAGAGACAGGAAATTTCCATCACCCAGGGCAGGCTCCCCAATCGACCCCACCAGCACAAAACAAACATACGCACATACATTTAAATTATCTAGGAGGTCTTATATATAAAATATACAGTATATAAAAATATATATAAAATATATAAATATATACAAATATATATATAAATATATATACCGTATTTTTTGCTCTATAAGACTCACTTTTTCCCTGCTAAAAAGTAAGGGGAAATGTGTGTGCATCTTATGGAGCAAATGCAGGCTGCGCAGCTATCCCAGAAGCCAGAACAGCAAGAGGGATTGCTGCTTTCACTGCGAGGTGATCCTTCTTGCTGTTCTGGCTTCTGAGATTCAGAATATTTTTTTTCTTGTTTTCCTCCTCCAAAAACTAGGTGCGTCTTGTGGTCTGGTGCGTCTTATAGAGCGAAAAATACGGTATATATAATATTATAAAATATATAATATATAAAAATATATATATTCAAATATATAAAAGGATGTCACATGGAGGAGGGACAAAGGTTGTTTTCTGCTGCTCCAGATAAGCGGACACGGAGCAATGGATCCAAACTGCAAGAAAGAAGATTCCACCTAAACATTAGGAAGAACTTCCTGACAGTAAGAGCTGTTCGACAGTGGAATTTGCTGCCAAGGAGTGTGGTGGAGTCTCCTTCTTTGGAGGTCTTTAAGCAGAGGCTTGACAACCATATGTCAGGAGTGCTCTGATGGTGTTTCCTGCTTGGCAGGGGGTTGGACTCGATGGCCCTTGTGGTCTCTTCCAACTCTATGATATGATTCTATGATATATGTAATGAAACAAATATCCTGCTGTATCAAACCGAAGGCTGGGTGGGGTATGGAGACATTTTTATTTTGCAAGAACAGATGTGGTAAAATCAAGCAAATAAGAAACGCTGCACCCTTTTTATTACAAGCCATTTCTGTAATGCCCATATCACACAAATCACACAAACCATGCTGCAGTGCAAAGCTGATACTTGGAATATACACTAGGTTACCAGTCCCCGGGTTTGCGAATAAGTCCCTGGACAAATTCCATCCCCGGAATGTCCCGGATTTCATCTAATGTCCGTGGGAAACACAGCAGTGGCAGTCTCAGCAGCCTGGAGCAGTTGGCTCTGGCTAGCTTCAGGAGCTGCTCGGAAGTCCCCATATGATGGTGGTGCAGGGGCTCTAGGATGCAGCTTCCGGGTTGCCTCCACCTTCCCTGACCCCAGCAACTGAGCTGTGAAGGGAGACTTCATGCTGCCTATTGGAGCAGCCTCCCAACTCCTACTTGCCTGCAAGCAGGAGGGGGCGGGGATCTCTCAGCTGTGAAGGGAGGCTTCACGCTGCCTATCAGAGCTTGTGTGCAAGTAGGAGAGGGCGGGGATCTCTCAGGCAACGGGAAGCCTCCCTTCCCAGCTGAGGGATCCCCACCCCCTCCTGCTTGCACGCAAGTAGGAATGGGATTGGGGCTGCTCCGATGGGAAGGGAGGCATTGCGCTGCCTGAGAGATCCATGCCCCCTCCTGCTTGCATGCAAGTAGGAGTTGGGGTGGGGTTGCTCTGAAAGGTAGTGTGAAGCTTCCCTTCCCAGCCGAGGGATCCCCGTCCCCTCTTGCTTGCACACAAGTAGGAATGGGATGGGGGCTGCTCTGATGGGAAGGGAAGAAGAGGAGAAGAAGAGTTTGGACTTGATATCCCGCCTTTCACTCCCCTTAAGGAGTCTCAAAGTGGCTAACATTCTCCTTTCCCTTCCTCCCCCACAACAAACACTCTGTGAGGTGAGTGGGGCTGAGAGACTTCAAAGAAGTGTGACTGGCCCAAGGTCACCCAGCAGCTGCATGTGGAGGAGCGGAGACGCGAACCCGGTTCCCCAGATTACGTGACTACCGCTCTTAACCACTACACCACACTGGCTCTCAATGCCTGAGCCTTGCCGCCAATGCCGCTCTCAGCCTTCCTTCTCCGCCTTCCACACCTGACCCACCAGGCACCGCTTCCCCACTACCACTACCATCACTGAAGAACCAACAACTTAGGGGGCTGCCCAGGCTCATGGAGAAAGGAGATAGAAGCCTCAGAGGAAGGGGAAACATGGTGGTTGAGGTCAAGGCAGTGGCCGCCCCTCTGCCACCGCCATTGCTGCAGCATCAACATCCCAAATGTAGTATGTATGCACAGTATGTATGTATGTATGTATGTATTTAATTAAAGTGTCCCCGGATTCATTGAAAAACATCTGGTAACCTTAATATACACGCACAATCCCAGAGCTACCAGTCTCTAATACAGAGCTGTAATTTCTGGAGGAAATGTTTTCTGATGGGTGAAAGTCACAGAGTATTTCCACTGCTCTTTCTGTATGTGTGCATTGGAACTAGGGGGAAAAAACCACAGCAACAAAAATAGTGAAGCTTCAACAAAAAATAAAATGCATTCAAGACTAGACAATTTCATCAACTCCATACAGCCACAGAGGTTGAAAATAGCTATTTTATCTTTGGCTGGCAGAAGAAATGCCACACAGAGTAAATTGTATGCTTTTCACCTCTTCTGAAAATAAGAGCATCATTATTACAGATTTGATGCGGCGAGTGCCCCTCTATGCTCAGAATTTTTAAAAAATAGATTAATGAGGAATTCAAATATGAGAGGGGGAAACATAGTTAAGGGGGCATGCTTTCAGGAGTTTTTGTGTTTTGCTGTTTATCGAGGTGGCGGGAGAAAAGTCTCAATGTGGGTGAAAGGGCTAAAAACAGCAGTGCATGTAATAATAATAATAATAATAATAATAATAATAATAATAATAATAATTTATTTGTACCCCGCCCTCCCCGACTGGAGCAGGTCTCAGAGCGGCTAACATCATATAAATAATACAATATGCACAAAAACAAGCAATCAATCGATTAAAATGCATCCCAAAATTAATTCAAATAAATTAAAATTAAAACTGGACAATGACAAATTTAGCGTTTGTTACAGCTATTCTTTTTTATTATCTTGTTATAGGTATTTGTTTCAGCTGTGCACAATTCTCCTGCCCAAGTCTTTATTTGTGGGAAGAGGAGTGAGTTCCTTACATTTTGCAAGAGTCAAGTCACTTGTTGAGGGGCTAAGCTTCTCCTTGGATATTTGGGATTGTGAAAAAGTCTGGCCGAAGGCTGGGTCTCAGTCATTCGCATTTCACACACATCCTAGAGGGATAGGATTCGCTTTCACCGAGCTGTGTTTTCAAGCTATCCCCTCCGCCGTCCTGGATGGACGATACAACAGGGTACCATACAAAGTCAGACACTGTATATGTGGGCAACCGCAGGTGGAAGACACCTTGCACTATTTACTATATTGCCCACTGACCCAGGAGGCAATTTCTCTCCCAACCACCCATACGGGAAATATGTCTCTTCCCAACAGAGAAGGTCCTGTGGCTTCTTAGTGATGTCAAAGTTTTAGTGACTCATAAAATCACCCTCTTTGCTCTGGTGGCCAAAAAGGTCAGAAAGAAGACCCTGGACTACAGTAAACTGTAAGAGAGATACTGTCAGGGACGAGGCAGAGGAGGAATGGTGGAGACCGCCTCCCCAGCCTGACCCTTCCAGAGAAGAAAGTTCAGAAGTTCTGAAGCGGGAGGGGACGTAAAGGGGCTTCCCTGAGCCGGAAGCGGCACTCTACGATGGGCGGCTAAGAGGAGAGGAGCAGGCTGCCCCAGAGCGATGAAGGGAGCACGCCCTAACTCTCCTTCCTGGACACTCAGCCTGTGATGCCCTCCAAAATCTGGCGCCCTGGTGCCCCACACCACTAATGTCTATGGATAAGATGCCTCTGCTTCTGAAGGTTCCTTGGGCTGAAGCTGGGGTCTCTCCCCTCTCACAGCTCTTCCTATGAAGGCTCCTAGGTGTGGAGGGTGGGTGGGACCAGGCTGGTGGGAAAAGCCATTACCTGCTGGCTAACACACAGTCTCTCTCCCCTCACAGTTTGCGTGCTCATCACATGATGACATGCCAGCCCTTTGAAATATCTCAACTGTAAAGCACTGTAGTTTAGAATTCTGGGGATGGTCCATTCACAAATCTGAATCATCACTTAGTGCTAAGTTTGCTAGTACGGAGCTTCAAATGATTAGGTTTAAGATGAGGCACTTTGGAAATAAGGAACAGTATGTAGCAGATAGGGAGAGCCAAGCAGGATTGGACCTGTGCCTGGTGGAGTTATGAGAAAGCTTCTGGTGGTTCAGAGCTTGTTAACATGCTGGTAACTTAGAGATGGAACTCCGGAGTCCTACACTTAATGGAATAAATATGAATGTGTGAATGGACGGCATCTACAAGGCACTGGGGAGTTCCATTGACTCCTAAGCTTTTCACATTTTCGTAGAGACATGGATAGGAGGCAAACAAACAATATTTTTGGATCAGATTTCAATGCCTGCTCATGCTGACGTTTTTTAAAAAATGATACCTTATTCCACAGTTGTTTAAATAGCACAGCCCTTTATACTGAACTTGACAGGGATGCAGAGAAGAGCTTAATTTTTTATTTTGCTTCAAAAGCACCGGTAGATCTCTTAGTGGAGGAAAGGCAGGTGAAAAACACAGAGACACGCACGTTGCACCAGAAATAACCTTGCAATTACGGGAAACTAAACAACCAGCTCTATTAAGTAAGAATCGATAGATTCCTAGAGGTGGGGTGGAGAGTTAAAAATAGCAAGAAAGTCAGAAAGTGCTCAAAGAAGATATAGCATCATGTGGGAACAATTTTAACACGGTCAGAGTCTTAAGGTGAGATCAGACTATGACCCTGTGCAATCTTGTCACTGCTGAGAAGATATGGAGTAAAGAAATATTGAATTAATCTGAAATCACCTTTGCATCAGTGGAAAGGGCATTCTGCGCTGTGCAGCTGTTGCTCCATTTGGTTTCAGATGGGTCATAAAAGCCTCCCATGTATTACCAGTTACATCCTTTATGCAAAGAACTTGGCATTTATAGCTGACTGTCTACTCCAGAGGATGGTGCCATATGAGACTTGGTTTCCATTCAGCAAATATGGTATAAATACAAGTGCACCAAACTTTGCATATTATATATATTCTCTCTCTTCCTCTATTAAATGCCTTCAATGTCAGGGTAGGTTAACACAACACAAGGAAAGATCCACTTTCAAAACTTTCCTCTCCTATCTCTTATTTATGTTGCATTTATGTTGTATTTTATCCTGTTTTTATGCTGGTTTTAAGTTGCATTTTAATCAATGTTTTATATTTGCTGTTCGCTGCCCTGAGCCCGGTTTTTAAACCGGGAAGGGTGGTGTATAAATAAATTATTATTATTATTATTATTATTATTATTATTATTATTAAACCACAATATAGCTCAACATAAACACGGAATCTCCCCTCTCTTTCAACCTTCAACAACCTTCAGGGAGATACAGCTACACCAGGTTGGCTGGATCTCTGATTCATAATCATTTGGCCTGGCCAAGTGGTAGGTTATCTTGATCAAGGACTAGGCCTGCTGGCTTGGCCCCGAGACAAACTGTGACAAATAGTGGTGACGAAAGACAAAGTTCTAGCCCTTATTGACAAATTAAAAATGTACAAAACACCAGATTCAGATGGTGTCCACATAAGAGTTCTTAAGGAACGGGAATATGGAATTGTTGATCTTCATCTAACATAACTGGAGACAATGCAGAAAGGAATTTTGACACCTTCCAAGACCTTGGGCAATCAGTTTGAGAAGGAGAACCCCATGAGGGATGCGTGAGATGCATCCTTCACAGTACCTAAGCAAGAATAATTAGGCTTGTAAGCTGGACAGACTTCTAAAGAATTATATTAAGTCCACTGTGACATTTTTCATCTACTGTATACTTCACATACCATATTCATAGGGATTGTTCAAGTTGTTAAATTTTATGGGTTTGGAGAGCTTGTGTTATAAACTGAATATTCATCAAAACAAAACAAATATTCCATTGGTTAATTTAGATAGCACTTCTGTTAGAGATTTGTTGATAATTAGCTTTAGGTAGAAGAAGGGATAAGTTTAAGACACAGGGATGCATGTGCAATGATCCCTATAGTATTATTGATAATGCATGAATAACAGGGATATCGTTAAAGAGGACATCTTGGAGCAGAATATAATACTCTCGTTTTGATTCACTAAGCTCCCTTCTTATATCCTCTCTTTCTGAATATGATAATCCTCTGTCAGTATAAATGCAAATTACTTATTGCAATGCAGTGTGTTAGAATAAGCGTAAATCTTGCTACCTTCCTTTTTCAAAACTGCACTAAGTTGACTTTGGTTCTGCTCTACTTTCTTACATCTTAGTTAAATACAACTCGCCAATTGATTTTCTTCATTCTGACACCTGCCTGCACAACAAGCACTGCTTATTCAATATCTGATTTACAAAGAAACCGAGTACCACCCATTTGCAGACATCCCGTTTTGAGTAGTAAGGAGAACGCTCTGTCACACACACTTACCAGCAAGGAGAAGTCTCTCCTTTTGCGCTGAAGTGTGGGTCTCCCCACCCCACCTGCTTTACGGATAGAGATACTCCATTATCGCTCCGACTCCTGAAAACCTCTTTACTCATTCATGTTGGCTAAAGTGATTCTTGCTAGGAGCACAGATGATTAACCGTGAGCTCTCCCGCTGTTCTCAGCCAGTGAGCAGCTATTTGTAGCTCCAGCAGATGTTTCCATTTTCTGGGGCTTCAAAAAACATAATTGGGCTAGAAAAATAGCTCTGAGTTCCACTTAGTGTTATCTGCATTTTATTCAGCCAGGCTGTGTTTCAAAACCATCATGTGCATATGCAAATGTGCAATGCAAAGTGTGAATGGTTACCCCCACTCCACCCCCGTCTATCCAGCTCTTACAGGCCTTTTAATATTATTTCCATGGCTGCTTCCATCACTGTCATAGCAAAGCTGAGCTATAGGCCAAGATGTCAGTCTCGGAGGATAAATTAAGCTACTTTTTAATATACAGATGGTGTTTTTAAAATGAAGTCGTTGGCTAGTAAAATGTAGATCATTCTACAAAATATTTTAATCACGAAAAGTTAACTTGATTTCCTGCCCCTTAAAAAAATAAAATGAATGTATGTAAATAGCCAACGTAAGAAATAGCAGTAACCTTCCAATTGAAAGTCTCCATTTGCAATTGGTGTCATGGAGCCTTCAGGAGAAAACTTCAACCCAGGGGAAATGATGACAAAAAAGGTGATGTCTCAGAGAAAACGGAAGCATATTAACCAATTTTGTGACAGCCAAGAGAGACCCGCAGGGCAAGCCTAACCATTTATAATTAGCTGTAAGTCCTATTGAATTCAGTGGGGCTTACTCCCAGGTAAGAGGGGATAGAATTGCAGGTTTAGACAGGGGGAGGGGACCGTGGGTTTTTCTATAACCACGTGGGTAGATAAATAGTAGATAAATAGGTACCGCTCCGGCGGGAAGGTAAACGGCATTTCCGTGCGCTGCTCTGGTTCGCCAGAAGTGGCTTAGTCATGCTGGCCACATGACCCGGAAGCTGTACGCCGGCTCCCTCGGCCAATAAAGTGAGATGAGCGCGCAATCCCACAGCTGGTCACGAGTGGACCTCATGGTCAGGGGTCCCTTTACGTTTACCTAATTCCATTCAGCTGCATGACCCCTTCTATCCCACCTGTAGTGCAACAGACCACAAACTGAAATAAGTTGAATAATGCTTTACTTACTTTTTAAAAGACACAGCCATGCATTGTCCTCCGCAGCAACATTGAGAAATACAGGTAAAATATTCTTGGGTAGAGACACAGCAAGCTAGCTTCAGACACATGTCTGAAGCTAGGAGCTACTGAGAAGCATGTTCTTCCTCCATGAGGGAGAGAATAAGGAAATGAAAAGAACAAATACAGTGGTACCTTGGGTTAAGAACTTAATTCATTCTGAAACTGTTCTTAACCTGAGGTACCACTTTAGCTAATGGGGCCTCCTGCTGTCGCCGCACAATTTCTGTTCTCATCCTGAAGCAAAGTTCTTAACCTGAGGTACTATTTCTGGGTTAGCGGAATCTGTAACCTGAAGCATCTGTAACCCGAGGTACCACTGTACATTGCTTCTTTCCTCACGTATGTGAGGGAGCATGACTTTACTGAGCCTACTCTAGCAATTAGAACTGTGTGAGCTATGAGCCTTCCCCTTGTTGAAGAGTTAGTTATTCAAGTACTCTGG
This sequence comes from Podarcis tiliguerta, assembly GCF_965153285.1. Classification (NCBI taxonomy): domain Eukaryota; kingdom Metazoa; phylum Chordata; class Lepidosauria; order Squamata; family Lacertidae; genus Podarcis; species Podarcis tiliguerta. Next base: position 81,537,315 of record NC_139539.1, read on the forward strand.
TCCTGAGTTGTGAAAGGCCTTAACGTCAGCCATGGCCCATTTTATGTCAGACATTAAAATTCTCATTTTAGCAAGCCGTTTTCGGTAGCTAATTTTAGATTTCACCCCCTCACAAAAGGCTTCTCTCTCTTTCTGAAAGCGATCATTGCCACAGGCTACAGATACAACTGGCTCTTTTCACAAAGATAACTAACACAACGACTAAAATACGTCTTCAAAGGAATCGGTGGTTAATTGTAACAGAAGTATTTGGAAGCTACAGAAGAGAGGGACAATGTGTGAAGGCCATTATGAGCCGCAAATGCAGACACAGGGGAGCCTGTATCTGTCTCAAGCGATACAGCCTAATTTAAAACACATGTGATTCAAACACCCACAATAAGAGCCAAGTAGAATCTATACAACTTGGATCATTTTGTTCAGCAGCTCCTTATCCCCTGAACAAAGAGACAGAGATAGAAGAGAAGATGGAGGAAAAGAATGGCGACAGAAAAGGATACACCATTGAATATATTCTTCCCCATGCTGTTGATTAATAGCTATGCTTCCCATCTCCCAGGTAGTGAAAACCTGACAATTCTGAATTGTATTTTAAAAACTGTCCAGCTTTCAGACTTCCCAGAAGTTTACCACTGTGAAAATGCTGGACTAGATGGGCCATTGGCCTGATTCGGCAGGCTGTTCTTGTGTTAATTCTGTTCCATCTTTCTGTTGTTTGGGCTTTGTCCCCACAAAGTAAGTTAACTTTGGACCAAGTTAGGAGCTGGTGCTTAGATCACAGATTGGTAAATTAGTCTCAGCTAGGGATCAGCATTTAAAATACTTACAACCATATATATATATATATATATATATATATATATATATATATATCTCACACACACATATAATGACAATTGAAAGCACAGTTGCTAATGTTTTTTGGGTACCAGAGAATTCCAGCACCAGTGAAAATCCAAGTGTAACAGAAAAATCTTATCCCAATTCATAATCTTACGCTTAAAGTTTTGACTTGTATGCTTGAGCATGTATCTTTGAATTGTTGTGAATGGAATTGAGGTGGTAACAGTCTGCCTTGAACCAGGATTGGGAAAATCAGTTTTGGTTTCTCTCTGTTCCTTATTTTTCCAATCTTAAGTCTAGTTCCCCACATTTCCATATCAGTTTGTGATTTTTTTCCCCTTCCAGAAGTCCTCGTAGAAATACATCAGCATTTTAGTGTGCCTTTCTCATAATATACACATTTTTTTTCCTCTGCAACTTTCTCTAATATTCATTGATCCTGATAAATAAATACATCAGCCACCAAGTCAGGATGAACATAACACTTTAGTAATGAGAAGAAGTGAGTTTGTAACAAGCACTGAAAGCCAAGATCAGTATTCCTCATCTCAAAGGAGAAGTTGTTCCCTAAACCGAGTGCCACAACATAAAAGTCTCTCCTCCTGATTGTCACAAGATGGACACCTGCAGTCTGTGGAACAACTGTGTGTGTGTGTGTGTGTGTGTGTGTGTGTCATTTGAAGATCTTAGTGTCCAGGCAGGTTTGTGCAGGAGATGTCATGTCCTCCTATAACTTGGTCGCAAGTTGTTTTGGACTTTTCACAATCTTCAACATGGTCTGCTAGTGTACTGGCAGCCCATGCAGTTATTTTGAAAGCCGTGTTAAAGGCTTGTGGTAACTGTCTCATTCAGCAGACCTCGCTGCTGACTTCCATGCTAGCTGCAGCTCCCAGACCAGCCATAACAGAAGCTCAATACAAAATGAATTACAGCAGTCCAAGTCCAGTCTTGGAATTACCAATGCATGTGTCACTGCAGCCGGGATATTCTGGTCCAGAAGCAATTGTTGCTAGCACATCAGCCCAAACTGAATTTCAGTCCTGAATTTCCCATTGTGTAAAGTATAGTTCTTTCCCTGAACCCCCAAAATAGAAATCAAAGGGTCTGCTGCTGATGCCAACTTTGTGGGAAAGAGAGCAAAAGCAGGGAGAAAACAAGGAATTAAAAATAGATTTGCAAATTGTCTTTATTCAGTATCCATTATTGCCAAGCTATTCGATAAAAATAGTACACTATAAAAAGATTCAAATGGGATTGATTTTCCTACTTTTCAGTCTACAGTGCTTTCAGAGGATTGATGGTGACAGCTGAACGCTATAAGCCAAAATAACCACCACCGTATAATAAAATATAAGGGAAGTTTTCAGTTAAGGGCTGAAGTACTTGAAATAGGTACAAAGTTCTAGTAACTGAAGTGAATTCTGAAGTTAACAAAATCTCAATGGGATACTATCCATTTGGAGGCTAACAATTTTTTAACAAACAGTAGTTGAATAGTTAAAATCAGTAGCCTGCTTGCATTTCTTGCTTCCATTCTTTTTCCTCTCCCTTTCCACAATTCCTCTGTCTCCTCAGTTTCCTTCTCAATGGTATCCTCTCTCCACCAATGGTAGACGGCCACACATTTTCATTGATTGATTCATTCCTCAGTTCCCTACTTCCTTTCTCCCTTTCTTTTCAGACCCTTTAAAAAGGTAAAGGGACCCCTGACCATTAGATCCAGTCGTGACCGACTCTGGCGCTCATCTCGCTTTATTGGCCGAGGGAGCTGGTGTACAGCTTCCAGGTCATGTGGCCAGCATGACTAAGCCACTTCTGGCGAACCAGAGCAGCGCACGGAAATGCCATTTACCTTCCCGCCACAGCGCTACCCGCGTCCCTTGAACAGAATTAAATAAGGTTTAATAGCCTATTCATACACTTCACTAATATGTCTAAGGATGAGAAATAAACTCTGCTAGGGGGCTTTCTCCTGTTGGAGAGTCTGCAAAGCCCTTTGCTTTGGTATACAGTCTTGTAGCCGATTCCTTTCTGGTTAACCCCCACACAGGGGGTTATTTAATCTAGAATATTAAATATAATTAATATAGCCTCTTACCAGCTCCCATCACTTACCCAGACCTCCATACTGCCTTCTGAGACCCTTCTCTGGTAGGGTGTGGTTAGAATCTGAACCAGATAAAATGTTGGAACAGGTAAATTTGGGCTGTCCTTCGAGGCAAGGTTTTACAGGCCTCTGAAATTCACTTCTATAACCAAGCTCAGAGAATTGTGTTGGCCTCCCTTATGTATGTTATCACCTTGTTTTGAGACTAGCTTAGGCATCATCATGAAATACAACCTGCTATATAATGAACCAAAACCTTAGAGGGTTGTTGTTGTTTTTTACAGAATATGTAAGGCAGAGCTAAAGTTGTGCTAATATTGTGTGGCTTTTCGTCAACCTCAAATCTTAAATCTTTAGGAAAATGCCCCACAGATTTGTTACATTGTCAACTGAAAACTCTTTTGCTTTAAGCATAGAAATATTTTTATTCAACTCCCCCTCCCGGCAGGTACAGAACTGAACACACACTGCGGAAAACTGGCTTTTGCTCAGAAGTGGTAAAAGAGGGGTGATTATGGCTGCATCTGCTTTGTCAGCAAACGCTTAAGAACTTTATTGTAATAGTGCCTAGAAGGTCAGATGCTGTAGAGCTAAACATCTGGAATTAAACACAATTAGAGGCTATGCAACCAAATGATGCGGCATGATTGCAAACAATAAAACAAATGGTTTGTGCAAATTCAGTGTTACTAAGGAGGTCTGTCTTCTTTATTGTAGGAAGAAGATAATCAAAGGAGTAGACGTTTGATGGTTGGAGTTGTTTCTGGACCATGACTGTTCACAACCATTAAAAAAAAAAAAAAATCCTTAGGGAGATAATCCGGGCCACCCTCCTGCTAAAAAAGATTACCCTTAGACAGATCCAGTCCCTCTTAGGTCACTTCAACTTCGCTTGCAGGGTGATCTCCCCAGGACACCCCTTCTGCGCCCGCTTGGCCAGGCTGTCAGTAGGCCTCAATCATCCGCACCACAGGGTTAGGCTCCCTAAGTCGGTCAAAGCGGACCTGGAGGTTTGGGGGACTTTCTTAAACAACTATAATGGAGTCTCACTTTGGCAGGATATTCTTAATTTAACTTCAGATTTCCAGGTTCAATCGGATGCGGCGGGGTCGCTAGGCTTTGGTGTGTACTTTAGGGGGTGATGGTGCGCTCAGCGGTGGCCAACGGGTTGGCAGGGCGAGGCCATCACGCGAGACCTGACTTTTCTTGAGTTTTTTCCGATAGTGGTTGCGGTGCACATCTGGACGAAGGAGTTTCAAAATCGTCGGGTGTGCTTCAGAACCGACAACCAAGCGGTGGTGAAAATCTTGGAAAGGCAGTCTTCTCGATCTACGAGGGTAGCGGCCCTCCTGCGGTCATTCATTCTCCGGTGCCTTGAGCATAACATAATCTTTTCGGCCAAATTCGTATCCGGTATCAATAACAATATTGCGGATGCTTTGTCTCGCTTTCAGATGTCTCGCTTCCGGTCGCTTGCACCTGGAGCGCAACTGTTGCCCGAACCCTTTCCGGAGCACCTGTGGAACTTTGGAGACACAAAGTGATTAAGGGAGTATTAGCGTCTGTCGCACCTTCCACCCTCAGGTCTTACAAAAAGGCCTGGTGCGATTTCCTGGGCTTCAGGTTGGGGTTATCCGGTATCACCCCTAGCGTGCCACCGTCCACTGATGACGTCCTAAGATACCTTTCCCACCTTGACGATCTGGGCCGGGCCCCAAAAACCCTTAAGATTCACGTAGCTGCCATTAGCTTCTTTACCAAAGCCACGTTTTCGTCTGACCCATGCAGTGACTTCTTAGTTCGCCGAGCCATAGAAGGATGGAGTAGGCTACAACCCCCAAGGGCCAGAGGCCGTAAGCCTATCTCGTACGGGTTACTTTCCGAGATCCGTATAAAGCTGAGGTCCATCTGCTGGTCCAAGTATGAGGCCCGCATGTTTTCCGCAGCATATGCGATTGCATTTTTTTGGGCCCTGCGCGTCGGGGAGGTAGTAGCCGAGATTAGTGCAAACGGCTCAACGCGTGGCCTTCTATTGGAAGACGTGCAACTGGCGGATGGGTCCATGACAGTGCAGATACGTCAGTCTAAAATGGACCAGGTGGGCAGGGGAGTGCTGGTGAAGCTGGCAGCATCAGCGGAGAAGGGCCCATGCCCTGTAAAGGATACCAGACGGTTCCTCCACCTCCGGCCTCCCGGTCTGGGCCCGCTGCTGGTCCATGCGGATGGGTCCCCTCTACTAAGACACCAGTTCACGAGGGTGCTACGCAGGGCCATCAATGCCTGTGGGTTACCATCCCAAGATTATGCAGCCCATTCTTTCCGGATTGGCACCGCAACAACAGCGGCTCGTTTGGGCCTGCCGGTAGACAGGATGAAGGAGATGGGCCGGTGGAAGTCCGATGCGTATAAAGCTTATATCCATTAGATCGCGTTTACCCCATTGCCTCACTTACCATTTCTCTTTTCTTTTCATCCTCAGCTGTTGTCAAAAAGATCGTGTGGATTTGTGGCCACAGTATAGTTCACTGGGCCCGCGCAAGAGCGTGTAGTTTTGGCCTCACCGCTAATCTTGGGTTGTATCCTGGAATATGATGTTTTTGGTTCTCGAGAAGAGGCATGCATTGGCAGGAGCTTATGCCTTTGTTCAGGGAGAAAGTGGCCACGTTTGGCCCTCCCGACATCCTTATTATTCAACTGGGGGAGAATGACCTTGTTGATAGAAGAACTGCGGACTTGTCATGGAGCATAAGAACTTATTTGAATGAGATTGCTGTCTTGTGTCCTGGAACAACGGTCTTCTGGTCCTCCCTCCGGAGGAGAACTGTTTGGCGTGGGGCTCACAGTTGTATGGCCATTGAGAAAATCAGAAAGACATTGAACCGGGCCGTGTCCCGTTGGGTGCGCTGTCGGAATGGCCAAGTTATTGTGCATGATCGTATTCGGATTACCAACAAGGCCTTGTACCGGGATGACGGGGTTCATCTCTCAGACCTGGGTAATGACTTGTGGCTTGACAGCATCATCGGTAGTGTTAGGGATTGGTTGCAGCTGTGAGGGTATTGGCGGCGAGCCTCTGGCTCGTGTGGCGGTTAGGCGTTGGATTATTGTGTTGTGGTGTGTTGGAAGGCTAGGTGTGGCCATCGCCTAAGCCTTCATTTTTGGGTATTCCATTAAAGGAATCTGGCGGTCGTGTATTCTGTCCGATGCCTGCTTGGCGGGAGGCCATGGCACGACCCTCAGTGACATCAGGGGAGAGCCTTTAGTTGTATTAGCATCAACAGGCTCCGCCTACTGGTGATTCAACCCCTGTGGTGGACATCCAATGCCTAAGCCAATACCTTTTCACTGCTGTAACCAACAAAGTTGTGGCCTTTTCATGCCCATAAACCATATATCACGTGTCCTGGTGTATTCATTTCCTCTTCGTGGGGGTCGGGTCCTCGAACCACAACATCACCAATTCACAGCAGTTTATGTTATATGCCAAATTTCCTAGTGTTAGACCTACTTCGCCCTTATAATCCATACACTCTCACAGGCTTAGAGTGCTTTAGCATTTTAAAGGGACAAAAGACTATTCTCCATGCCCCACCTTACATTACTGTTAGTGGTGAGGAAATTCCTGCAGCATGGCTCCTTCCTGCACAGCCTAGTGTAACCTTTCCCAATCTGGTACCCTCCAGATGTTGTTGGACTACAACTCCCAACTCTGGGGTTGCGGCGTTCATTTCACTTTATTGGCTGAGGGAACCGGCGTACAGCTTCCAGGTCATGTGGCCAGCATGACTAAGCCGCTTCTGGCAAACCAGAGCAGCGCACGGAAACACCGTTTACCTTCCTGCCAGAGCGGTACCTATTTATCTACTTGCACTCTGATGTGCTTTCGAACTGCTAGGTTGGCAGGATCATGGACCGAGCAAAGGGAGCTCACCCCGTCGTGGGGATTCGAACCGCCAACCTTCTGATCGGCAAGTCCCAGGCTCTGTGGTTTAACCCACAGCGCCACCCACGTCCCTTTTTGAAGGCATCTACACCATGGCTTTTTCTCATACCAGCATCACTTGGCATGGGAAGAATCAATGATTCTCTCCAGTGTGACCATGGATCTTTCACATACTGCAGTAGCTCCCATGTAGCTAAAACAATGTAATAACAGAAAGAGCCCTAATAGAAGTTATAAGTATCCAACTAAAATGCCTTGTGTATTTTTTCAAAAGCTGTTCATGCTGGGCTTATGGTTGGACACCATCAAGGAACGTCTAGTGCTAGAGTTCTAGTTCCAATCTCCATCAGTACTCACCCCCTGTTTGCATCTTGACCCCTGAAAACTTTGACATATCCACTCATTTCACACCTTGACATCTTGCAAAACAAGGAGGAGGCATTAGATCTTTGTGGTATTCAAAGTCCAGCCACTTGGCACTTTTTAAAAAAAAGAAGATGAAGTCCACATAAATTGGCTATAATTCTGCCCAGAAATCTGTAGGAAGCTTTGTTGTCGTTTAGTCTTTTAGTTGTGTCCGACTCTTCGTGACCCCATGGACCAGAGCACGCCAGGCACTCCTGTCTTCCACTGCCTCCCGCAGCTTGGTCAAACTCATGCTGGTAGCTTCGAGAACACTATCCAACCATCTCGTCCTCTGCCGTCCCCTTCTCCTTCTGCTCTACATCTTTCCCAACATCAGGGTCTTCTCCAGGGAGTCTTCTCTTCTCATGAGGTGGCCAAAGTATTGGAGCCTCAGCTTCACGATCTGTCCTTCCAGTGAGCGCTCAGGCCTGATTTCCTTCAGAATGGATAGGTTTGATCTTCTTGCAGTCCATGGGACCCTCAAGAGTCTGCTCCAGCACCATAATTCAAAAGCTAGTCTTTAAAAAAATAGTCTCCCACAAAATCACATTCAGTAGGATCATTTGTATTCTCAAAGTGTTTTCAGTGCCTTCCACTTTTTGAAGCATCTTCATGAGCCTGACAATTATTCCCACTAGAAACGAAAGACCAGCTTACACACAAACACTAGTTGGTGGGTTTGGGGGTACCACACAATAATTATAGTGGTCAAAGAGGGTGATGCAGAGGGAGGAACCATTTTCTGCTTTCCCTCCCCTCTTCCACCGTTTGTGCCCCCCACAACAGACAGTAGACAAAATGTACTGCTGCCATCATTGGTCTCCGTGCCCCTGGAGATCTTTGGGTAAAGCACATTCATAGCAGCAATAGGGGTAAGAAGCATCTTTCCCCATAAACAATTTTCTAAGGTGGTACAATCCAATAATTTCCTATGGGTGTGTGAGCTCCAGTTGCTCACAGTTGCTCCCATTCAAAGGACTATAAGCATGTGCAGAGTTCCTTTGTGTACACAGAAATGCCCCCAAAGCACTGAAATGGAATGCAGGAGTAAGACAAAGAAGATGAAGAAGGAGGCTCTAGCTAAAAGCTGAAGCAGAAATTGAAAAATGCATTGTGGACGGAGTGGACTTAAAATTAGGTTCCAACTTTGGAGACACTCAGGGTCACCCTGAACACATTTAAGGAAAGCCACTGCCATGCTATTATTTCTTTTTCCATTGCAAGAACATGTCCCCTTTTGTTGCACAGTTGCATATAGGTATCCTTGGCAGTGTAACCTTTGCTACTGCATTCAGTTGCATATTGAATGGAAAGCGCAGCTTCCATTTCTTCAGACTGAAATCAGTGAGAAAACATATTTTGAAAAATCCTATCCAAAAGTCTGCTTTATTGGATGAAGCAGGTACTGAGGTTCATTGTACAAACTGTATTCTCTCTGTGATATACTTGTATGTATTTCTATAGTGCACATTTCATTTACTGTCTGAACTTGTTCTTCATTGATGGATTTTTATTTATTTTTCTGGTACAAAATATAGGGTTTTATTTAGGAATGGCAGTGTCATCTAGTGGAGAGACATGCTGTAAACTGGTTAATAGGAGAAATGTCAGTTCCTAGTAAAGCCCATGACCGTTGGACATTATATAATGTATTTACTTTGTGATGCTCTTAGTGCAGAATGTAACAATATCTATTCATTGAATAAACAACCAGGAATGAAATTGATATAGGGTCCAATTCTGTATGCATTTACCTAAGAATATGTCCTGCTGGGCAGAGGGATTGATTAATCAGATCATTCCAGTACATATCAATTTCGCTTGCGTTGTCTCATAAATCAATTTATCTCATTCCCACATAAAACCTGCATGAAAAATTTAAAACATAGTCAAACGCAGTTTAAAATGTGTTTTCTCTCAAAATACACAAAAATACATTTTTGAGGGGTGGAATTCCATCAGAGCATTGAACTGAATGGATAACTTCTGCTCTGCACAGGAAGTATGGATCTGTTCGGTTCCTTTCAGAATTTGCAACGGCCGAATTCTTCAAGCATCCCTTGAGAAGGTGTCATACCAGGTAGCATTGGGGCTTATTATTCCAAAGAAGGCAGCACATTCCCAAGACTGGCTCTTGACTTGCAGACTAACAGTTGGAGAGAGGTATCGTTACATTCGCCTTGAATGATAAGTTGGACCAAGTCCGAGTTTCGCTATGATGCAAGCCCACACAGTAGTCCAAGTGTGACTTGGACAAGACAGTCCGCAGGCAGGTAGGGTTTCAGCCTGTGTACCAAATGGAGCTGTTAGACAGCTGCTCTGGACACAGAATTCACCTGTGCCTCCGTAGGCAGCCATGAGAACAAAATGACTCACAGGCTGCACATCTCGTCCGCCTGGCAGACGCAAGCCCCACATTGCTGTTTCAGGCCCTGTGGGGCCCCGAGCCCCCGTGTCACTCCCAGGAGAGACGTGTCGCTCAGGCGCTCTGCAGACCAGGCCCTGCAGTAAATGCCTCCTCCTGCAGTGTGCCATTTTGTCACCCCCTCAGGGATGACGCCCAGGGCGTGCCTCATCCCCCGTACCCCCCTTCCTATGTCCCTGCATTCAGGACCAGGGAATCCCCTACACTTGCCTGATAATGGCCAGAAACATTGCTGTGTGCTCATTCATAGCAAGCAGCTCAGAGGAGGTGGGGAGGGGGAAAACCCCATCAAGGTCTAAATAGGTCTCCTCTTATGTGTGCAGTTGCACATTTAGGAGCATGGATTTGTAGCCCACAAGTTAACTCCACAGTACAGTAATTTTAAGAAAATTGCTGATGCTACTTAAAAAACCAAACACAGCACTCCTGTGAGCATGTCTTATAGGAAGCTTTCAATAATACAGAGCAAATTAGCTGCAGGAAAGCTAACTAAACAGTATGTATCAGCATATAAACCATTCCCATTAAATACCTAACAGCATGAAGTGCCAGCCTAGCTTTTCTCTTGGAAATAAGAATTGATTAATTAAAGTAATTCTAAATATTTTACCACCTTTAATGTACTTGTTTGGAGATGATTTTGTGTGTGTGTGCGCACGAATATGTGCAAATATGGCTTCAGTCATCATTCCTAAACGAGCTCTTTCCATAAAACCACTCATTAATCTGTCCAAAAAGACAGCACACATTTGTTCCCTGAGTTGAATTATTGCAATATAGGCGAGGTTTCGTTTATATGCAATAAAATGAATTAGCTTACCCTGTATTATAAATAATAAAGGCAAACAAATTAGAAGTCACTGTGAATAAGTATTTATCTTACTGCCACTCTATTAGATATGACCCAGAAAGGAGGGGAAATTGAGGGAAATCACTTTCTTCTCTTCTTGGATTCCTCTCACCAGCAGAAAGACAGAATTGCATACCACCTGTTATTTCTAACACGGGACAAACAGATTAATGCTATTGCATATAAACTAAATTTTTGATCTATGACTTTAAAGCTCTCTGAAATTTCTGTCTGGGTAACTGGGCAATGAGGAAAGCTAAACTGCCACATGGTAGTCCTAACAGTATATGATTGCTTAAACATGTTAACTGGGCACCAGATTTTAAAAAATGATTTTAATTCTGAATTAATATAAGCACTTATAAAATTGCAGGTGGCAAACACTGCCTTAAAAAGATTTCCCCTCCATCTCCTGAATGTACATTATCACACAGTGTGTGCATGTCCCAAGATGTAGTGTACAATGCCTGCGTGATTTCAAAACAGAGAAAGCACACACTTTGCTCCCATGAGAACTCTGGTTTTATTCATGTGCAAATGTATGCAGATGCACTTTAAATTTAGCTCATAAAAGTGGATGTTGACTGATATTTTTTATGGGATGTAGGCGTAATCCAATTGGAACCACTCATACATAACTCACCCAATTTCTTCAAGCTTTAGAACTGCACTATCAAAAAAAAATATCAAGTACAAGGTCAGTACCAACATTTTGAGCACACTGAGAATAATAAATGAAACTTATTTTGGGTTGCTGGATTTAAGCTTTCAGTCAGGCAACTGTGCTGCCATCCTGAGGGCCTTTGTTGCTCAGCTGCTTAGTAGAGGTGAGTGAAAGTGCTTAGAAACTTTAATGTTATCAAACTCTTCTTGCTTCCCTCAAATTTTCTCAGACATTCTGCCTTGAGGTAGATTCTCCAAACCCACAATGAATTTCACTTTGGATGAAAAGTAATGATGACCTAAGAATATAAGGGAAATCAAGCACCCAAGAAATTCCATGGCCTGTGCTACATTCTTTTAACTTACCACCACATTCTTCAGATGTTTCCACTGAAGGGGAACCTCAGATATTTCCCTGAATTTCATTCCATACAACATTTCATTTTATGATGAAAGTGATGTATAGATGGATAGAGGATGGATAGATGAGAGCACAAAATATGGTCTGAAGCACAACATCAAAAAAAAAAAAAAACACGAAGATCCACAAACAACACTGACCCCAAACTCTACATACATTAAACATAATAGAAACACCGCCACCCGACCCCACCCCCCTCCATTTTCCCTCTCTCCACCCCCCCTTTTCTTTTTTCTTTTCTTCTCCCCCTAATGCCTCAACAAATGAAATGGATTTGTAAAAATGTTACATGGAAAAACAACAACGAGGCTTTACACTTACTTCTGTAAAACAAGAAAATCCTTAATAAAATATCAAAAAAACAAAAACAAAAAAAAACACGAAGATCATGGCCACTGGTCCCATCACCTCCTGGCAGGCAGTGAGAGATTTTACTTTCTTGGGCTCCATGATCACTGCAGATGGTGACAGCAGTCACAAAATTAAAAGACACCTGCTTCTTGGGAGAAAAGCAATGACAAACCTAGACACCATCTTAAAGAGCAGAGACATCACCTTGCCAACAAAGGTCTGTATAGTTAAAGCTATGGTTTTCCCAGTAGTGATGTACGGAAGTGAGAGCTAGACCATAAAGAAGGCTGATCGCTGAAGTATTGATGCTTTTGCATTATGGTGCTGGAAGAGACTCTTGAGAATCCCATGGACTGCAAGAAGATCAAACCTATCCATTCTGGAGGAAATCAGCCCTGAGTGCTCACTGGAAGGACAGATCCTGAAGCTGAGGCTCCAATACTTTGGCCACCTCATGAGAAGAGAAGACTCCCTGAAAAAGACCCTGATGTTGGGAAAGATGGAGGGCACAAGGAGAAGGGGACGACAGAGGATGAGATGGTTGGACAGTGTTCTCAAAGCTACTAACATGAGTTTGACCAAACTGCGGGAGGCAGTGGAAGACAGGAGTGCCTGGTGTGCTCTGGTCCATGGGGTCAGACATGACTAAACAGCTAAACAACAACAACAGCTCTTCCTTGACAATATCAAATGGTGTACATAAAGGAAGGAAACATCATATCTTTAAACATATAACGGCAGCGTAATGAGCCAAGATGCATGCCATATGTACTCTTGAAGATAAATTATGGGGGAGGAATGACAGTGTCTTGCAACTAGGCTGTTTCTAGAATTAAATGACTTCAAATGGGAATTGTACTGTTACATGGGCATCAGGCATTCCATCCCGGTGGCATTGCAAGCCAGCAGTCCTTATGACACACAAATGTCACCTTTTTGGTGGAGATTATGCATCTGACAAAAGAAATGTCATGCTAGAATGCTTCAAGTCCCAAAGTGGAGAAAATCCTTGAATGATCTTAATCTGTTTTGCTAGATGTAAGAACAGTTTTGATGAATCAAGGCAACCCACTGGGATTTGCACTTCCATGGAGGTTGAGCCAACAATTTATGGTTCTAAGTGAAAATGAGATTGATAGCAGTTTTATGAGTTTCACTTTGCTACAGTTTCTTCCCCGTCCTGCTTTGGGTCAGTGTTTACTCTATCATGAAGAACTTTAAAAGACTGAATAGATGAAAAAATGAAATGATTAAATGAAGCAATTGAATCAAACATAACAAAATGCAAGGTCTGCTTGATAGTTTCACAAGCATGGGCCAAGTGACTATTATGCCTGGAAGCAAATTATTTTAAATTATATTTGCATTTCAGGGCATATACAAAACACAGAGCACGGGAATGCACTAACAATCTCACAGAGGATGTAAATATTTGAAAAGAGAAAAACAGATAAGTGAATCTGGATCATCACTTGTTGATAATTGTCAAATGTCACCAGTGTATCATTTCAAACATTTGCTCAGTTTCTGATGACTGTCAACTCTCTCAGCATTTAGAATATCTGCTGTTACAGAAGTTCAGTGTGCAGGGCATTTTGCAAGACTCATCTAGTTCATTCCAGAAAGAAAGAAAGAAAGAAAGAAAGAAAGAAAGAAAGAAAGAGTCACTGTGCAGCTGTTGGGTCATTGCCATTTCAGTTTTACAAGCAGTGAATGGCCAGGAAGCGATTTACGCAGGAACTTTTGGTTAATTCACTGAGTTTAGATCCAAAGAACTGCCCTCAATCTGGTGTTCTCCAGTGAGCTGAATATAAACCAAAAGACATACCAAAGGTTTGAAGGTATGTATTTTATTCATGGTGTGGAAAATATCAAGTTGGTTTACTTGGACCGCAGACAGCATCCATTGCATATATTCAACACAGTAATATGAGTAGCTCTGCAAAAAAAACTGGAATAAACATGCTTTGTTCTCCTCCCATATCCATATTGCACGGATTTCCTTAGATGCTGACATTTTTGAAATGTCATAGTTTATGAGGAAATAATGAAAATCCAGGTAACATGGCAGGCCATGGTGACCTTTCACTAAGAGATTGATATGAGCTCTTAAGCAAGCTTAGGAAGGAAATTCAGAGGTAAAGATGGAGGTTCAAATAAGTAATTGGGGACTTCAAAGGTCAAAGTTGTAGCAGCGTTTGAATGAGCATGCTGAAGCCAGCCACTCTTCATTTTAACATTTCTATTTGGTACTTATTGCCTGCAAAGTAGCTTTGCAAATGGCTTAAACAGCCAAATACTGTAGACATTTTTAATTTTAACTGCAGCTGTTCCCCCCCCTCTTCTTCCTGAGCACATATCACACAGTCAGAGACTAATATCATCAAAATGAATCGAAACAAACTTACTGGTACTGAGATCAGCAGCTGGGCCCATTTAATCAATATGCTTCTGATCTTCCAAATATAACCATTTGAGGGAAGAATAAAAGCACAGCAAATCTAGCAGATATTTTGAGCAGCTATAGAATACAAGAGTTGGGATGACATATGCAAGAGCAAAAATTTCAGAAGGGTATGTGTGTGATGACTATTGTGAATTAGGATTTGTGTCCTGTAGAGGAAGTGACAAATCAGTCTATTTGTGTTTCATATCAGTTTTGCATGCAGTTGATCATATAGCTCCGTTCTGTCCAGTTTTTGCGCCTCAAGAAAATGTACATAAATTTTCCATTTAAATTGTGCACACTTTCCTCTGAAGTATCTTTTCTGAACACATTTTGTGCATATTATTGCCCTAAAAATGTGCACGTTTTGAACGCATTTTCTCCTAAAATTAGCATTCTTGCGTACATTTCCCTCCCTGAAAACATGCATTCTGTGCACATTTTTCAGAACCAAAACTACTCCACAAAATAGCTGCATTTATCTCCACATACACGTCCCAGACTGGTGAACAGAAGCTGTTTTACAAGTAATGGACTTTCAGATATTAGTACAGAGCAATACTTCCTAGTGGGCTGCAGTTATTAACTTTATGTTTTGAAGTTCTTGCATTTTTTAAAGAAAACAGTACAGTGGTGCCCCGCAAGACGAATGCCTCACAAGACGGAAAACCCGCTAGACGAAAGGGTTTTCCGTTTTGGAGGTGCTTCGCAGGACAAATTTCTCTATGGGCTTGCTTCGCAAGACGAAAATGTCTTGCGATTCCTGGGGGTTCCGCTCCCCAACCCCTTTTTCTAAGGCGCTAAGCTGCTAATAGCCTTTTAGCAGCTAATCCGCTAATCCCTTAAACCTTTAACAGCCGCTAATAGCTGCTAAACCACTAATAGCGCTAATCCGCTAATCCGCTAATGGGCTTGCTTCGCAAGACGAAAAAACCGCTAGACGAAGAGACTCACGGAACGGATTCTTTTCGTCTTGCGAGGCACCACTGTACTATATATATCTAGGGGTGGGTGAGTAATTTGATCCATAGGCATCTTAATAATTAGACTTAAAACAGCCCACTGCTAACATGTATGAAAATTAGCATCATTTTTTTTTTTTAGTTTTAGTTTTCACCCCAACATTTGCAAAACCAAATTATGGAAAGGACACCATCAAAATCATATCAGGGTGTTGTAAGCTATTTGTAATGATTTTACAAAGACATGGTGGCTTCACCTTAGCCAGAAGGGCATGGTTTCCGAAGTCTTCGCTGTGATTCCAAGCCAAGCAGAGATAATCTGTGCCCCTGAACTGTACATAAGGTCTTTGCTCAGCCTCGGGAAGTTCTGCTTTTAACCTTGCCTGACCAAAGGTTGTTTCAGGGTTGAGACAGTGCAACTGACTTCTGCTTTTGCAAGCAATCACAAGGAGCAAGGATTGGGCTCAGGGTAAGCATAGCAACCCTCTGGGAAGTCAGCCCTCCATAAGTGTTGGCTATTACAAATCACTCGCTGAATACTAAGCAATTTCTTATCTGGCTCATGGGTCATAACCTGGGCCTTGGGGTGAATTTATAGGGGAATGGTTTGACCTCACACACTATGATAAGCAAGAGACAAAAGCAGAGGTTTGTTGGCATCCCCAGTTGTCTGCATGCAACAAAACAGACCGAGGTTGAAATTGAATTTAAATTGCTGTCAGTTGCTCCAGCTCCTCAGCAGTCTCTCCCGTTTAGCAAACTGGGCAATATAAAGTCAACTGGTGATTAGAAGTGTGTTCTTCTTAACTTTGCCTGCCAAAAAAGCAGGCTGCAGACATCTCCGAACCCCCCATCTCACTGTTCTTCCCATAGTCAAACCTCTCTATCTTTCTCATATTAGCTGAACTTGAAGATGCCAAAAACATTGTTTTCCAGCCAAAGGAGCTGTGCTGCCACACTGTGCACTGAGAAGCACAATTTGAAAGAAAAAAAACAACTATTGTTGGGTGAGGTGTTGATGTGTGTAATGAAATAGATAAGATGTCCATGACCTGGCAACAGGCCCTGGGCCTGGGTGGTTTTAATTCCTTCATTTGTTTGCTGCTGTTCTTCTTCTTCTTAAAATAAAATCCCTTCGTAATCTAGGTTAGAATTTCAATAAACCACACAGCATGATGAAATCTGCTAAAAAGAAAAGTCAAGGAAAGGAAACCACTTCACAGCTCTGCTTAAATGGAAATGAGTGAAGATGACTATAGAAATTCACACAATGCCAACCCCATTTGATAGGTGGGAGCAAACTCAATATAATTGCCATCTGCTAGCTCTTTCTCCACTGTAATGATGATAATGATGATGATCGTAATTATTATTATTATTATTATTATTATTATTATTATTATTTATACCCCACCCATCTGACTGGGTTTTTCCAGCCACTCTGGGTGGCTCCCATCAGAATATTCAGAACACAATAAAACATCTGAAATATACTCGGAGTCGAGAGTAGATTTCATGCTCTTTATTCAGTTCATAGTGGTGAGGAGGAATGGAAGTTCCCCCAGAATGTCTGCTTTGTATACATTATTTACACATTGGGCCCCACATGATTGGCTAATTCTGGGATTCTCCTGTATGCCAATGAGGTTGCGGATTCAGTTTCACCTGGAGCTGGATTAGGTGGCTCCTGTGGACCAATCAAACTGCTGCATTCTGGAGCCTATTGATCCAGGACCAATCAGGCTGCTGCATTCTGAATCCTATTGTTCTAGGACCAATCAGACTGATGCATTTTGGATCCTATTCAACTCAGTACATAACAACATCAAACATTAAAAACTCCCCTAAACAGGGCTGCCTTCAGATGTCTTCTAAAAGTCAGATAGTTGTTTATTTCCTTGACATCTGATGGGAGGGCATTCCATAAGGCGGGCACCACTACTGAGAAGGCCCTCTGCTTGGTTCCCTGTAACCTCACTTCTCGCAAATAGGGAACTGCCAGAAGGCTGTCGGCACTAGACCTCAGTGTCCAGGCAGAATGATGGGGGTGGAGACGCTCCTTCAAGTATACTGAGCCGAGGCTGTTTAGGGCTTTAAAGGTCAGCACCAACACTTTGAACTGTGCTCAGAAACACACAGTGACCTAGCATGACTCCTGCTGCCTTGCCTGAAAGCTGAACGCTCATAAACAACACATTTCAGTCTGATATGGGTATACCCTGCAGGTACTGCAAGACCTTGTTATCATTCATTTATCTAATGGCTTTCCCATCCCCTTTCTCCCATTCTACTCAATTGCTGGTAGCCATAAGCAATGAACTCCAGCTGAAATATTTAGGTTGTCAGAAGCGTTGGGTGGAGCTCTACAGGAATGGCCGTAGCTCTGCGAGAGAGTATTGTTTTGCATGCAGAAGGCCCCGAATCTAAACCCCAGCATCTCCAAGTAGGACTGGGAGGGAATCCAACTTGAAACCCTGCCAGTCAATATGGACAATACCAAGCTAAAGGGACCAAGTTTTGATTGTTTATAGGGCAGATTCCTATGCTCCAAGCTGCTAGTGGAACTCCATCTTTCCTCTTCCATTTCTTCGCACACTTTTCTGGCTCACCATGGAAATCCCTGGTCTGTATGAAAGTTGTTTTATATTGATCATACCCTGGTCATGTGGGCATATAAAATAGGCAAGGCCACATACTGAACCAACTTTTATTAGTATGAACATCACACTGTATCTCTGGCGGGCTTTTTTCCCAGCGGGAACTCATTTCTGGTGGAGCTCAGGTGGGCTCCATTACAATTCTAAGAGAATGAGGGATGCCACAAAGCCTTCAAAAATTAAAGAGATGAGGACTCTCCCTGAGTTATTTGTTGAAACTCTTTTGGTAATTCTTGATATCCCACAGAACTTGATATCCCACAGAACTTTCAGTTACTTGTTGAAACTCTTTTGGTAATTCTTGATATCCCACAGAGCTTTCAGCTGAGGGGGAAATAACACAGTTTCCTTCAAACTTTCACTTCAACCTGCACTTATGCTTCAGATTTCACTCGATGCACGAGAACCTAAATATTTCCAGAGCTCTCTAAGAAATTTCACTAGTTTGAGCCAAAGCTCTTCAGAAACTATTGCTTAATCTTGATTTCCCCCTCATCCCTCCCATTCCTTCTTTCCTTGCACGCTGTTTCTTTTTAGATTGTAAGCCTGACTGCAGAGCTCAACTCAATATTGATTTATGAGAGCCGCTTTGACTAAAGGATAGAGTAAAACAAACAGCTTTTAAAGCGAAGCAGCTTAACCCTATAAGCACAATAAGTTGAGTTAAAGAAGAGGAGAGTCTGTCCTTGGGTGTTCTGAAAGGGATGCCTTTGATATAGTGTGCTGATAAGACGCTTACTCTATTAAGCTATAGTGATTCAAACTTTCATGCATCATTTGACAGAGAAAATGAGAATTTGTAGAAGTAATAGCTAATGTAAAGTATATTAGTCTGCAATGCAGTTAGACAGGTGGAAAAAAAGAAGTTTACATGCCGATGCCATAGAGAAGAATACCAAGGCATAAGAACAGCCCTTTGTAATAGAATAATTGTGATTCAGTTGAAATATGGGTAAGAGTGACAACTCCACTCTATGGTTTCATGTGCTGCTGCTGCTGTTGTTATTTAGTTGTTGTTGTTTCCCCGCAGAAATGACACTCAAAGCAACCTACAGAAAAATGAATATTAAAACCAAGTGAAGGAATGGGTTTTCACAAGTATACAGGCAAGAATAAAACAGCCAAACAACAACAAAAATAATTTCAGGCCTAAAAATAAATCAGTGACCATAAACATACAACATATGATGGAGAGAATGAGAACAGTGGAAGCTTTCCCCATAATTGAATTTCCACACTAGAAAAGGCTTAACCTGTTCTGTTCACCACCACCCCCATCTGTTAAAGGCAGAATAACCCTGCTTACCCCCAATGCCATCCCTAAATCAAAGCTAGGGGAGTGTGGTACCCACCTACCTGAGAGTTGTTTGCTGTTGTTTAGTTGTGTCCAACTCTTCGTGACCCCATGGACCAGAGCACTCCTGTCTTCCACTGCCTCCCGCAGTTTGGTCAAACTCATGTTGGTAGCTTCGAGAACACTGTCCAACCATCTCGTCCTGTCGTCCCTTTCTCCTTGTGCCCTCCATCTTTCCCAACATCAGGGTCTTCTCCAGGGAGTTTTCTCTTCTCATGAGGTGGCCAAAGTATTGGAGCCTCAGCTTCACGATCTGTCCTTCCAGTGAGCACTCAGGGCTGATTTCCTTCAGAATGGATAGTTTTGATCTTCTTGCAGTCCATGGGACTCTCAAGAGTCTCCTCCAGCACCATAATTCAAAAGCATCAATTTTTCAGCAATCAACCTTCTTGATGGTCCAGCTCTCACTTCCATACATCACTACTGGGAAAACCATTGCTTTTACTATACGGACCTTTGTTGGCAAGGTGATGTCTCTACTTTTTAAGATGCTGTCTAGGTTTGTCATTGCTTTTCTCCCAAGAAGCAGGTGTCTTTTAATTTTGTGACTGCTGTCACCATCTGCAGTGATCATGGAACCCAAGAAAGTAAAATCTCTCACTGCCTGCCAGGAGGTGATGGGACCAGTGGCCATGATCTTCGTTTTTTTGATGTTGTGCTTCAGACCACATTTTGTGCTCTCCTCTTTCACCCTCAATAAAAGGTTCTTTAATTCCTCCTCACTTTCTGCCATCAAGATTGTGTCATCTGCATATCTGAGGTTGTGGATATTTCTTCTGACAACGTCTGAATAGACATGCATATAATTCTACTGAATTAGGTACACAGTGAATTATTATTGGTGCCTGATTCTTAGCTTCTGCACAACAAGAGACATGCCTAAGCCTCTTTGTGACATTTCCCATTTGTCCCCGTGGAGGATTTCTTTATTATCCACTCGCAACTATTGTGTAGTGTATTCACAGATAATAAGTTCTAGGGGGTATCTGATCTCAGACAATCCCACCACAGGAAAGGTGTATCCTGGTTGCTGGGGAACAGGGCAAGGTTAAACTGCAGTGTTTCCAAGGACTAGCAGATAGACAAAAGCAGGAAAGGTGCATGAAAGGGGAGGAGAAAACAGCAGCTCATAAGAAGAAGAAGAAGAGTTTGGATTTGAGATCTCGCTTTATCACTACCCTAAGGAGTCTCAAAGCAGCTAACAATCTCCTTTCTCTTCCTCCCCCACAACAAACACTCTGTGAGGTGAATGAGGCTGAGACGCTTCAGAGAAGTGTGACTAGCCCAAGGTCACGCAGCAGCTGCATGTGGAGGAGCAGGGATGCAAACCCGATTCACCAGATTACGAGTCTACCGCTCTTAACCACTATACCACATTGGCTCTCCTATGCAAACAACTCACTTGTCAATCGCAGCTCTCTGACTTCACCACTTCCCTAACACTGAAAGACAGGAACAGTATGGCTGCCCCATCTAACAGAAATTACTTAGAAGGGTACATGAACATTTTGGTTCATAACTTTTTTTTTTCCAGGAGCGCTAGAGACTTACCGTATTTTAAAAGAAGGAAGTTTGGAGTCTCAGGCCCTTGCTAACCGTAGGCTGGGTACATCATTCATTCCTGTACCTGCCTTTCAGCAGTCCTGAGAACATGTCTCACTTTCTACAAGTTCTGTGCTGTCATTCAGCTGTGTCAGATCTGAACCACAAGCAGGTGTGCTAGTTGTTGCTCGGCTCCATATGCCCAAATTCATTTTTGGCTGAGGCGTGTTAATTGCTAAGCCTGCAAACAGCCTGGGGAGAAGATGGGGATTGGTGAACTATCTGCAATATCGTAAAGACACTACTGACTTCCTTAGGGAGTGTATAATAATAATAATAATAATAATAATAATAATAATAATAATAATTTATTATTTGTACCCTGCCCATCTGGATGGGTTTCCCCAGCCACTCTGGGCAGCTTCCACAAATACCAAAAATACACTAATATGTCATACATTAAAAACTTCCCTGAACAGGGCTGCCTTAAGATGTCTTCTGAATGTCAGGTAGTTGTTTATCTCTTTGACATCTGATGGGAGCGGGCTGCTGAGAAGGCCCTCTGCCTGGTTCCCTGTAGCTTTGCTTCTCGCAATGAGGGAACCGCCAGAAGGCCCTTGGCACTAGACATCGGCCTCCGGGCAGAACAATGGGGATGGAGCCGCTCCTTCAGGTATACTGGGCCGAGGCCGTTTAGGGCTTCAAAGGTCAACACCAACACCAAGCAAAGGCATTTGGGAGGCTGCAACTTTGCAGATTCCTCAGTCTGTTCTCAGACTCTCAGCTTTTGGTGAGAAAAAAGGCTGTTCTGTGGAAGAGAAGGTGGCGAGAAAGACATAGTCACCGAGGTGTGGCTCATTTTTGTATAAGGTAAGATAAAATTTGGGAAAGGGCACTTGAGCAGCCAGAACTCGAACATTAATTGGTGCTTTGAAACCGGGGGAAAGATTGGGAAGAGTTAAAATGATTTGTTGCACAGTCAGTTGTGAAAGTGACTTCCAGTGACAAAATATATTACAAGCCATTAAAACTCCTGAGCTTTTTGGACACATCTTCAGCAGCCGGGTGATAGGTATTTTCATTCCTGCTGCACTTCAATGCATCTGTAACTTGATGGCACTCATAAGCAATAACCCGAATTGCCTATCAGAGGAGCCATTTCCTTCTATTTACAAAAATGGGAAATAAATAATTTAAGGTGCCACCCGTCTTGCAATGAAATAAAGTGAGTATGGCAATGTGCATAATGAAGCAAAATACCCATAATACTTGACACCCGAAAGAGATGACATTTTGGTGCATAATGACTTGTTATGCAAAAAGCTCACTTTTATCATCTCTTGACACTTCTCCTGGAAGACTTTTCCTTCACTCTGTCTAAATGTCTATTTGATTCGGGTAACTGCAAGGTCAATGCTTCAACCACAGGGACCAATCTAACCAGTTAAGCATCCTTTAGTACTACTGATGGAAATACAAGCAAGCAAAGCTTAAATCTCTCTCATTGAAATCAACTTGAATTCAAGATGGATTTCCCTTACAACGACTGGCTGACACCAATCTCACACAATAATAGAATAATAATAAAAATTATAAATTAATTTGGAAGGTAGTATTTACCTTTACCGTTACCTATTTAAGGGGACGCGGGTGGCGCTGTAGGTTAAACCACTTGCCGCTTGGGCTTGCTGATTGAAAGGTCAGCGGTTCGAATCCCCACTACAGGGTGAGCTCCCATTGTTCGGTCCCAGTTCCTGGCAACCTAACAGTTCAAAAGCATGCAGTGCAAGTAGATAAGTAGGTACTGCTCCGGCGGGAAGGCAAATGGCGTTTCTGTGCGCTGCTCTGGTTTTGCCAGAAGTGGCTTAGTCATGCTGGCCACATGACCCGGAAAAACCGTCTGCAGAAGCGGACAAATGCCAGCTCCTTCAGCCTGTAAAGCAAGATGAGTGCCACAACCCCAGAGTCATTCGCGAGTGGACATAATTGTCAGGGGTCCCTTTACCTTTATCTATTTACCTTTAGCAGTCAGATTAAATCAAATAAACAAGGAATAGTTGGTGTTTTGTTGGAGGGGATGCCAGGAAACAAGGAATTATGTTCACATGTGGTGGGGGTGTAAATATGTACATTTTTTTTTGGCAAAGGGTTTTTAAGGAGATAACAGAAATCACCAGTTTAAAGCTGACCAAAAGTCCAGAGGTAGCGTTATTATCAATTTACGATGAGGTGGAAGGTTCACAGGCTATGAAGGACTTGCTCACAAATTTATTGACAGCTGCACGAATTATTATTGCTAGAAAGTGGAAGGAGCAAGCAGAATATAAAATGGAAGAATGGTATAAAGAGGTGTGGGATATAGCTATTACTGTAACAATAAATCAACACGTGCCATTAAGGTAAGACGGGGGAATATGCAGAAGAAATGATTTGGAGGAGATATGGAGGGTGTTTGTAGAATTTGTACTGTTAAAATGGAAAGGGGTCAAACCATTGCAAGATGTGTTGAAATTTTGGGAAGTTGGATAGTTACAATGGAATGGTCTCTGTGGTGGGGTGCAAATTTTTGTTCTTATTTATTTATTATTATTACTTTGCCAAAAAAAAAAAAAGAATGCATAAAATAAAAAATAAAATATCATGCCTGGGTGCAAAATGTTAACATTAGTTTATTAGTTTTATTCCTTACCTGAATGACATAGCACACCCTTAATGGATAGGATCCAAAGGCTTGTTTTTCATTTGTTTTTCTGATGGCAGGAGTCCATAGGAAGAGGGAAACATTTGAACCCAGCTCACTGAACCCAAGCCTTATGAGGAATGTTTGAAGGAGATGGGTATGTTTAGCCTGGAAAAAGGGTGACTGAGAGGAGATATGATAGCCATCTTCAAATATCTCAAGGGCTGTCACATGGAAGAGGGAACACACTTGTTTTCTCCTGTTCTGGAGGGTAGGACTCACACAAATGGCTTCAAGTTATAAGAAAGGAGATCACTAAACATCAGGAAAAACTTTCTGACAGTGCCCCTCTGAAATCAGAGCCCCAGTGTAAGTGCTGGGGGGGGGGGGAGAGAGAAGACAATCTAGGCCTGGACTCTGTGCTTGCCATCTGAGGCCCTTTTCTATGTCCCCAGCCCAAGAGATTTGATGGGTGGCAACACCTGAATTGGACTTATCTGCTGTGGCTCCCTGTCTGTGGAATGTTCTCCCCAAAGAGACTCTTCAGCTGTTTATTTATGCTTTTATTATTGATGCTCCATAAAATGCATTCTTAATGTTGTATACTGCCCTGGAATATTTTTATAAAGGACTGTATATAAATCGAATAGATGATAGCGATGATGTAGATGTGCCAAAACACAGCTAGCCTTTGAAATTTGTACTTCTCTGAATTTGCAAGGTTGTTCTTCACTCAAGTAATAAGTACGAAACATATATTTAAAGGGGAAATGTGTATGAAATGTATAAGCTGGTAAAAAGAGCATGCAAAAAAGCACCAGTGAGCAACCTGGCCACTGAATTCTGCGCTAGCTGAAGTTTCCAAACCGTTTTCAGAGAGCTATTATACAGGTAGGTAGGTAGGTTGGTAGATGTATTTATCTATCTGTATTTATTTGACAGGACGGGATCATCCACACTACTTTATCAAGTAAAAAGCACATGTTACACAGTGCTGGAGCAAGTGAGGCAGACATGTTGCTACCATTAATTACACCTGGAATGTAGGGGCTCTCCCCATAATTTGTACTATGCAGCTCTGAGACAAGACACTGCATTTGTGAACTACCAGCTCACAAAAGACCTGTAATTGCATTTATGCTAATTTCTGTAGCACTTGATCTGAACAACACATTATTGTGAGAGCTTCTAATTACAAAATGCACATGATTCCAGCACGTGAATTTGTAAAGTGAAAATTGCAGAAGGGGAAAAACAACAACAACAACAACCTAGTTCAGGACTGCGCATGAAACTTTCAATCAGGAATATCAGCGAGTTTCAAAAAGGGAGGATGTGCACACTGTTCCTTTGTGCCTTTGCTGTTTTTCAAATGTTTCATATGAAATCACTTTTGCCTGAAACAAATAACAAAAACCAAAGCATCCTTTTCTCAGCATCAACAAAATAAACGAACTTGTGTAAATTCTTCGAGGGGTTTTCCTCTTTGCTCGGGATCGGTTTTGAAAGCATCATTCATTGGATCACTGGATATCCCCCTCTCGTTGTTTTCTATAAGCTCCAGGCATTAATAATAATAATAATCCATATTTGCCTCCATATAACGTACAATGAAATTCATGTAACTCATCGTAAACAGATTCCCGGTTTCTCCCAAGGTTACTAACCCAATTCTTAAATGCCAGAAAAAAGAAGGCATTTAAATATATATTGCATTTGCAAAGAGGACGCTGCCACAAAAGCAGGGGAAGACACAGCGTTAATCTTAAAATACATTGCTTGCCTTTAATTTGCAAAATAGATGGCTGTATTCTGCCATGTACACCTAATTTCCCCATGAGCCCTTGCTTCCTATATGGGCACTGTGATTGAATTTTACCTATTTTGCAATGCCTCCTCTTAGAAATAGTTGGGTATTTGATGACTGGCTCCACACAGCTCCAAAACCCTGCACATTATGTACACCCTCCAACATTTCTCCAATAAAAATAGAGATGTCCTATTCCATCATCGTCATCATTTTATTATTTATACCCCATTCATTTGACTGGGTTGCCCCAGCCACTCTAAGCAGCTTCCAACACATAGAAAAACATAATAAACCACTAAGCATTTTTTTAAAAAATGTCCGTATACATCGTTTACAGGGCTGCCTTCAGATGTCTTCTAAAGGTTTATAGTTGGGGGTAGCACAACTCCATACCCTCCATCATTTCTCTGATGAAAATAGGGACATTCTAAGGAAAAGTGGAACATTCTGGGATCAAGTCAGAGACTGAGATGGCTTCTGTAAATCCAGAACTGTCCCTGGAAAATAGGGACACTTGGAGGGTCTGCATTATGCAGGGGTGGCACATCCTGTTTTGCCACCTGAGGTGAAACAAGAATATTGTGAGGTTTAGCGCTTCTCACACACAAGACACAGAACGCTGGTAGTTTAAGTAGCTGAGGTTTATTTCTCAATAACAGGCTTACATCAGTCCAAGCTTCCACAACTCATTCTTCGCTGTCAGAGTCAGTTGACTCGACTGGCTTCTGACCCCTCCCAAGGCCAGATATATGCCACGTACTTGTTGCAATGCGTCCAAGGGAACGGGGGCAATTGGCAGGCCCCCAGCTGGCTCCAGCCCACCAGCCAGTTGCTGGTCGAACTCCAGTCCTTGGTTCTGCATGTAAACTGCGACGTGAGCTTCAGAAGCCATCAGAATCTGGGCACACAAGCCAGCAGAGATAAGAACTCTTTGCAACGGAAGGGCAGAGAGAGGCTGAGTAAAATGTATTCACAAGCATTTTATTCAGCATCAGGACAAAGGAAAACATGTCTGCTCCCCTTCGTGTCCAAGCAAGAAGCATAAGCAAAAGTTATACACAAGTGGATGTTCCCAGCAAGCTGTGCTGGAATGTAAACAGACATGTGACATACAACAGCTCCACACATCTGTTTAGGTGAAACAGAACATCCATATCCTAACAGTCCTTCCCCGCCTCCTGCTGGTCCGTCTCTGCTCTAATAGCTTACTTCTTGGCAACTCAGGTGAGCCAATTCCTCTTCCTCTGGAGATTCCTCTGTGCTGGGCGTGTCTCTGACAATTTCTCTGTCCCCGGGGCAGAAAAGATGAGCAGCAATGCTGTGTACTGGAAGTGCCCTCTCTTGCTGAGCTTGGAGACATAGGGGACACCCTACAAGGCCTTCATGATCATCATGATCACCCTTTCCCAGGGTGGGAAAGATGACTGGCAATGCTGTGTGCTGGAATTTCCCCCTCTCACCAAAACTCAGAGGCTGTTCTTTCGGCCGTGGAAGCAGTGGGGCATTTAGGGAGCCACCTCTTGCAATTCCACCACCTGAAGCAGCTGCTTCACTCTGCCTCATTGGTGGGCCAGTTTCTGACATCGTGTCTTAACCACTGTGAACTTGGCGCTGGCTATTTTCAAAGCTCCCAAAGCCAGAGGCTGGGGCAGGACAGGTGCAAATAGTCGTACTTAAAATATTTTTTAAAAAAACCATATATTCAAAAGTTACAATACAGTTACAATAAAATACATTTTCAATCAATATAGAGTCGAACTTCTACTTACCACTGCCTCTTCTTACAGTTGTGACAGTGGCAAACCCAGAAGTAACCAGTGGGTTTGCAGCCATTCGCACATGCACAGAAGCAGACAATCGCCGTTCGCACAGCACAGAAGCGGGCAATTGCCGCCCACGCCTGCGCACAATGGCACCTCTCCCAGTGACCCGTTTTGACCTCCGGACAGACCTCCCGAACAAATTATGGTCGCAAATAGAGGTTCCACTGTACTGTGGTACCTCGATTTTCGAATGTCTCCGTTGATGAACATTTCAGTTTTCAAACGCCGTAAACCCAGAAGTAAATGCTTTGGTTTTTGAACACACCTTGGAAGTCGAACATGCCATGCGGCTTCCGTATTGAGTTTTCTATATTGAGGCTTCTGTATTGAGTTTTCTATATTGAGGCTTCTGTATTGAGTTTTCAGTTTTTGAACGTTTCAGAACTCGAACAGTCTTCCAGAATGGATTACATTCAAAAACCGAGGTACCACTGTATCTCCCCCACAGATACCTCTGTGATGACGAGGGTATGAAAAAATCCTGTTCTTCTTCAATAAAAGAAAAGGGGAGACCAGATTGTGTAAAAGGTACCTTTTTTGGAGATGCCTTTGATTAGTCATTGATGGTATGTGAGGCGTTCTGATAGAGCACTGCTCCAGATGTTATTAATCCAAGCCTCTATTGGTATCTTAGAAGTTTCCTTTCATCATTGGGCAATAACTAGTCTAGCTGCTGTGAACAGGAGGGGAAATATTTCTTTAGATTTAAGGGTAGAATTTGGGGTCAAATCTAATGATAATAAGGCAAGTGCCCAATTAGGAAGGATAGTTTGTTTAGTGATTTTGGAGGTCAGATTAGAAACTTTCCCCCAAAAAACCTGGACCATGGTATGCTCCTACCTCGTTCTCCACAGCCTTTCCAACATAATGGTGAGCTTAAAGGGTTTATCTTTGCAAGACAAAGCTAAGGACTGCTGAATTCTTTGTAAAGCTGATGGAATAGTTCTGTTTCCTTTCTCTTCCTTTGCTGCAGTCTGATGGAATTTGTGGTATTAGTTGCAGGAGAGTCAAAAGAGAGCCACCTTGTTTAAAGAATTAAGATAAGCCAAACCCTTCTCCCTCCAAAAAGTTTGAGATATTTCTCCCATTTCCCCTTCATTCTGTGGGATCTGCACTCCCACCTCATACTGGGGAAAAGAAAAAGCTAAAATATCAGCACAGCTGTAAGCGGATTGCCACTTTTACGATGACATAGCATATGTTTAAATTGTTGTTTCGTCATGTGTACTCCTGCTCTAGACCTTGCAAATCGCAACAGTTCTTTGGATTTGTTGGCTCAGAATACGAGAATGATCTTCTGACAAAATTCAGCTCCCATATTTCAACACATTACAAATAAATTGGGGAAAGGAGGGAAGTGTTATTTTACATTTGGGTACCATTTTCTTATTGGCCACTAGATGGAACTATCAGGAAAGACTTTCTCAAAAGTCCAGCTAGACACGGAAAAGAAACTAATGTCTGTTTCATTTTTCACTTATTTTTCCATATGAATTTTGGCATCCAAATACTCTTTTACATTACCCTTTCTATTCAGTGATCTCTGTGTACAGCCTGTGAAGTTGTTCTTCCATATTCTATAGAACTGCAACTGCAATTATTCCAATGTTGAATTCAAGGGCAGGGTTGCCATACAGTGGCACCTCTGGTTGCAAACTTAATTCGTTCCAGAGGTCTGTTCTTAACAACAACAACAACAACTACAACAACAACAACAACAACAACAATTTATTATTTATACCCTGCCCATCTGGCTGGGTTTCCCCAGCCACTCTGAGCGGCTGCCAACAAAAGATTAAAATACAATAGTCCTTCAGATATTAAAAGCTTCCCTAAACAGGCATGCCTTCAGATGTCTTCTAAAAGTCTGGTAAGCTGAAACTGTTCTAATCCTGAGGCGCGCTTTCACTAATGCGCTGCGCGCATGCCTCTGGCTAGCGACTTCCGTTCGCATCCTGGGGCAAATTTTGCAAACAGGAGTAGCTACTTCCAGGTTAGCGGAGCTTGTAACCTGAAGCATTCATAACCAGAGGTACCACTGTATTTCAAAATGTAAAAACCAGGACACCCCCCCCCCAATTGTTGATCTATTTTTAGGAAAACCCCAAATGTGATTTTTCGATTGACTTGCCTAAGATCCAGGACAAAGCGCCACATTTCGCCCCCCCCCCCCCCAAAAGTCATTTCTGCCTTTTATGTCCTGGAAATGTCTGTGAAAACCCGGACGTATGGCAGCCCTATTCAAGGGCTGATTCCCGGACCAGCTCACAACTCTTTAAAACAACCCAAAACAAATAAGTATATAAAGATACTTTTTCCTTTTAAAAAGTTAGAATTTTTCCCCTGATCTGCATTGAAGTCAGAAAATGTTTTGCCACCCTCTAGCTAATGTCGGGGGCGGTAATCGGACGCAGGTGGCGCTGTGGGTAAAACCTCAGCGCCTAGGACTTGCCGATCGTATGGTCGATGGTTCGAATCGCCATGGCAGGGTGAGCTCCCGTTGTTCGGTCCCAGCTCCTGCCCACCTAGCAGTTCGAAAGCACCCCTAAGTGCAAGTTGATAAATAGGTACCGCTTTACAGCGGGAAGGTAAATGGCGTTTCCGTGTGCTGCGCTGGTGCTGGCTCGCCAGGGCAGCTTCGTCACGCTGGCCACGTGACCCGGAAGTGTCTTCAGACAGCGCTGGCCCCTGGCCTTTTAAGCGAGATGGGCGTGCAACCCCAGAGTCGGTCACGACTGGCCCGTACGGGCAGGGGTACCTTTACCTTTACCTTAGCTAATATCGGAGGAAACTTCCCTTCCCTTAAGCAGAAGAATTCCAAATCTTCAGGAGGTGCTTGACTATGCTATCAAAATGCACTCAAGATTCTACATTGAAAAATACATAGATACCCAAGAGAGCAACATTTGTGTGGGCGGAAATGAACATTACAATTTTCAGCAATAAGGAAACAATGCAGTAAACAGACTGTGTTATTTAATTAGTATAAGATATTCATATATATATATGCTAATAACTCTTTGGAAAAGAAGTGTTCAGAGTGTACAGATGTAATAAAATCCAGAGCTTAAAGAAAACTAGGGATGTATTTTAAAGTTATAACGCCACAGTAAAAACAGTGCTTATTAGTGCGAGCGAGCACAGTTATTTATCACGGTAAGTGGTGCAACGTGAGCCATAAAACCCAGTAAAATAGAGGTTTGCTCCATATGCTCATCAAGAGAGCAGTTTAGTTAGATGGATTAATATTCTCTAACCTCAGTCCTTCCTTGGAACGGAACAAGAAAATACGGCAAGAATTACTGTGCTCATATTAGCTGCAGACTTTGGGTATTCCGTGGTTTGGTAGATGATTCAAAGAAGGAGTTTATAAAATGGGAGAGGCCGCTTTCCTCTTTTGTGGCCCAGCTCAGCCACAGGGTTCCAGAATCGGATTGGGTGAACTCAGACAACACTCGGGTCCCTCCCTGGCACATTTAAGCCAACTGTGCTCCAAACTAGATTCCAATTGGCAAATGATCATCCCACCCAACCTTTAAGAATGGCTGTGTGGGTTTGACCTTGCTGTGGAGTCTTAATTGGTCGCTGTATTTGGAGCCAGGGAGAAAATTCCCTGCAGACAAATTAGACCCGTTTGGGGATTTTGCCTTCTTCACACCAACTGTCATCACTTTGGCAGGAAAAGGCATTGGTTGAATCTCTTGGTCTAGCCCGGTGGTAACCTTTTGACATTGAAATGCGGAGAAAAGCACATTTTGGCAGGCCTAGTTTTCTCACCTTGCAACCGTGTAATATAGCAAAAGCATCTTCAACCAAAATTCCCTCATCAGCACATTGTTAAAGTGACAGGAACATGTCAAAAGGTTGGTCAACCCTGGAATGGTAAGGTAAAGGTAAAGGACCCCTGAACGGTTAAGTCGAGTCAAAGGCGACTATGGGGTTGCAGCACTCATCTTGCTTTCAGGCCCAGGGAGCCGGTGTTTGTCCACAGACAGCTTTCTGGGTCATGTGGCCAGCAGGACTAAACCACTTCTGGTGCAACGGAACACCGTGATGGAAACCAGAGCGCATGGAAATGTCGTTTACCTTCCCGCCACAGCGGTACCTATTTATCTACTTGCACTGGTTTGCTTTCGAACTGCTAGGTTGGCAGAAGCTGGGACAGAGCAACAGGAGCTCATCCCATAGCAGGGATTCAAACTGCCAACCTTCTGATCAACAAGCCCAAGAGGCTCAGTGGTTTTGACCACAGCGCCACCCACATCCCTAATAGAGCAACCCTCGAATAGAGCAATGGGAAGAAATAACAGGAAGAAAATATTTTGCTTAAACCCTCCAGCAAAGAAACAAACTCCTTCATCCCCTTATTTTGGTGGGGTGAAGCAAGATTATGCTGTTGCTTACTCAAGTGCATGCAAAGCACCTTCTGTTATCGCTGGCTGAGGGAGGGAGGGAAGGAGGCAGGATCATGGCCTAACTGAAACTGTTCAATGGCTGAGCAAACTTTCCATTCAGTATAAACTCTCAAGGGAAGAGACAGGACTTGGTAGTTTTAGGAATTCTGTCTCAGGATTAATAAAATGCATTCACGGCTATGCAGCAGGCATTTACAAGGTCAATAGCTTCTGAAAAATATAGAGCCAATTTGGTAGCTCTAAAGAGGCTATACTTCAAGAGGCAGCAGTAACTGCAACATGCAAAAACTAAGATGTATATTTTAATCCGAAAAACTGTATTAAAGTAAATCTAAGGAACTTTAGAAAATAAATACTTTCCAAACTTGCTAAATCATTAAGTGCCATTAAATGTAATTAATGGTTTGTAATTTTTGTGTGTGTGTGTGTGCTGGCATCTTAAAAGTACTTAATTCCTTTCACGCATAATGGAGCTATTTGTTATTCAAATTGCTTCAATCATTATAAGCGAAAGAGGTTTTAAAAGAATGCCAAGTCATTAATGCAAGCCCAAATTTTGAAACAAAGTCATGCAAATCCTCCCAACGAAGTGCACCAGAAAATGAAAAAAAAACAAAACTAATATGTATATAAAATAATAGCTGCTGGGGTCTGTATCAGCAAAGAAAGGGGGGGGGGAGAGACCCTGTAAATAATGGCATGGTCCTATGCATGTTTACTCAGTAATAAATCTCACTATATTGAATGGGGCTTACTCTGAAGAACAGAGGAGCTGGTTGCGTTGGATATCTACTTTTTTGTTCAGGGAGTTCAGAGTGCTGTTTTATCCCCCCAACAACCTGTGGGGTAGGTTAGGACTAAAATTATTAGCTTGCTCAGAAATGTCCAGTGAACTTCACAGCTGACTTTAGACCTGGGTGGGGAAGCATTTCGGGCCAGGCTTCTGGGGCTGAATAGCATTGGTTTGTGTGGCCACCCATGTGCACATACCCAGCAGTGAGATTTGACATTTTATCTTTTAAAAGCTTACTTGCAAATAATAATAATAATAATAATAATAATAATAATAATAATAATAATAATATATTTATATCCCGCCCATCTGGGGGGCTCCCAACAGAATATTCAAAACACGATAAAACATCAAACATTAAAAACTTCCCTAAGCAGGGCTGCCTTCAGATGTCTTCTAAAAGTCAGATCGTTGTTTATTTCCTTGAAATCTGATGGGAGGGCATTCCACAGGGCGGGTGCCACTACTGAGAAGGCCTGGTTCTCTGTAACCTCACTTCTCGCAGTGAGGGAACCGCCGGAAAACCCTCGGAGGTGGACCGCAGTGTCTGGGCTGAACAATGCAGGTGGAGACGCTCCTTCAGGTATACTGGGCCAGTTACTATCCTGGAAGCTGGTGGTAGCATTAACTCTTCCCTTCCCAAACAGCCTCACCCACAATAAGGTTTGAAAGAGCCTCTACTGGAGCCAATAGAAGGCTTTTGCCCCATTCCCACCCACCTCATTCCCACCCACCATTACAACACTGGGGCATTTTCAAAGGAATGGTAGGGTTAACCCTTCTTTCCCCAGCTGCCCACCCTCCACAGTTAGTAGTGAAATGTCTGGGTTCAAAAGACTTCTTTTTCAATCCAAATTGAGTGGGGGGGTTGAGGAGGGTGTGGTGTGAGCTGGAAAGAGAGGCTCCAAGGGTATCCAACCTGAAGGTGGGTGGTCTCCCATCCTGCTCATAGACACTCCAGTCTTCTTTTTTAAATAATAATTTTTATTGATTCTCCTGATTTTCCATCGTAACATCCATTTTATAAACAAAATACAAAAGAAAAACATTTGGCTATATAAGCCTAAAACTTCCCACATTCTCGATTAATGGTTTTCCAACCTAATAACTGTATATGCATTTTATCCTTATTAATATTACTATTGAATCATACTTTTACATCATCTATTTATAAATTACATTTAGTAATACCTGACAGTTAAAACCTCCAAAACTTCTTGTAACCCTATTAGCTGTGTCAAATGTTTACAGTTGTCTTTCAGATACAGCATAAATTTATTCCAGTCTTTCAAGAACTTCTTGTCCTGATGGTTCCGAATCTTCCCAGTCGATTTTGCCAATTTGGCATGGTCCATTAATTTCATCTGCCACTCTTCTTTTGACGGTATCTCTTCTTGCTTCCATCGTTGGGCTAGTAATATTCTCACTGCAGTTGTCACATATAAAAATAATGTTTTATCCTGCCTATGTACTTCTCTACCTACAATTTCTAATAAGAAGGCTTCTGGTTTTTTCACAAATGTGTATTTCAACATTTTTTTAAGTTCATTATATATCATTTCCCAGAAGGCCTTTACTTCCTTACATATCCACCACATATGATGAAAAGTACCCTCTTTTTCTTTACATTTCCAACACTGATTATTTGTTCTATACATTTTTGCTAGTTTCAGTGGTGTTATATACCATCTTCGTAGATACTACATTCAGCCAGTTGTCAATAATGGATTATACCTGAGCAATTCACACAAAACTAATGAATGATGGGCAAAAGCTAAAGGAACCTAGACCTGGTGAGTATTTTCATTAGGAATAAAAAACGATAATTATTCAGAGAAGCACTTCTGTCTAGTAGTGCATTATAGTAGCTTCCATTAGAAGTCCTCAGGGATTTCAGAGCTCCTTTAAAGTCCTTAAGACCTAACAATGCAGTAGGAATCATAGGGTAGGATCAGGAAATAAAACAGCTAGCAGAAAATCCACAAAAGAAGCTTCTTCAATCTTCCTCCAGCAACCCAAATGATTTCCGGAATAACTAGAGCACAACTGTTAGAAATGACTCTTGCGGCTTTCTGTAGTTTGGCAGAACTTGCTAGAGTGTCCATGAAAATATCTGGTTTCCGTGGAAACCACAGCAAACAGAGCTGGGCTGGCAGGACTACAGGGAGCGAAGAGGTTCATGTTATATGGCATTCCAGCAACCTGCAGAGAGGCTGAAAGCTGGACAAGACTAAAAGTTAAAAGCAAACACACGCTCCAACTGGCCACTTCATAATGCTAACATAAGAAGAAAAACAGACAGGCAAGCAGTACAAGCAGCACCCTGTGCCTTTCTTCAGCAATTTCTGCCTCCATCCTGCAAACTTTGTTGGGGTATCCATTCCCCGCTTCCTTTCCACGAATTCTCAAATTAAATGCTGGTCAAAATATTGGACTAGCATTACCTTTTATTAATAAACACATCACTATACTTACGGTGCTTTATAACATAGCAGCAAAGCACAAGACTGGTCTTTGCTCGGGGAGCTTACACACCGATATGTAGAAAACTACATCAGCCAGGTGCATGCATGGGTGGGGAAGAGGGAGAGGTTCTTGGCTGGATGAAAATCTGAGCCAGGGAAGAACTCCGTGGCTGTAATATTTGCTTCATGTTAAAGGACAAACACTGGGAGGTCTGTCTTTTGGACCAGAAAATCATGAGTGTTCATGACAACTGTATATCTGAAAATTCCATCTTTTTTAAAAAATGATGATGTTAATGACTGGTAACGGAAGTCCATGCTGGATCCCTCACTCTAAACAATTTTAAAAAATAAAATAAAATAATGCAAGCAAATTTCAAAAAAGTGACTATACACAGTAAATATTTTCTTCCCTTAAATTCTTTGGACCCCAATGACCACCACCAAAGGTCAATCACTCCTACTATGTTTGGGAAAATATTTCCTTCTGTTTTCAGACCTTCTACTCAAGACTTGCAGGAGACTTGTGTAGAAAAGGAGGTCAAAAGTATCTTAATAGCAGAACATTGGGCAGTTGACAAATGCTCTTGAAGGTGAAGATCTCAGGGTCCAGGAAGAAGGTGATATTTTGGATAACTTGGTTCCAAACGATATACCCAGAAATAAGTCCTACTGAGTTCGGTGCGGCTCGCTTCCAAGTTATCATATATGGGATCACAGCCTAAGTCAGGCACAGGCAAACTCGGCCCTCCAGATGTTTGGGGACTACAACTGCCATCATCCCTGAACACTGGTCCTGTTAGCTAGGGATGATGGGAGTTGTAGTCCCAAAACATCTGGAGGGCCAAGTTTACCTAGGCCTGTCCTAGGCCTTCAGTACAGATGTTCACAAGTATGTGGCCAAAATTGGCCCACCACCAAGCGAAAGCCACCAGCTGCAGATTTCAATTATGGCATCCTCTATAGAAAATATGAAACTAACAAGGTCCTGGGCTCCAAGTTCTCCTACTGTTGAATGCCAAGTGAAGTTAATTGAGAGTACTTCTTGTCCCTATTGTTGTCCATAGATCCAAGGAGACCACAGAACAGAGCTGTTTATTTCACTGAAATTCTTACTGTGAGATTGGTCTCCTGGCTGTCTATCAGGGTTTTAATAATTTCAGCCTTTACAGCACTCGGG
Organism: Podarcis tiliguerta; assembly: GCF_965153285.1. Classification (NCBI taxonomy): domain Eukaryota; kingdom Metazoa; phylum Chordata; class Lepidosauria; order Squamata; family Lacertidae; genus Podarcis; species Podarcis tiliguerta. Next base: position 81,573,450 of record NC_139539.1, read on the forward strand.
AGACAGTTTTGCCTGGCACTTTAGAAATCAGATTGCCTGGAGCTTCATAGAGGCTTAGTTTTGCTTTCTTTTTTTCTTAAATTGCCTCTTTTACAAAATGCTGCTGAAATGGTGGAAATATGTGTGGAACTGCGGTCTAGAAATACGTGAGCCCTTTACGCGAGGAGGTTATTGGCTTTCACCAAATCTTAAAACGAATTTCCCTGCTCCCACAAATCCTGCATTATCACTCCAATATATTTCCAGACAAATGCTGCATCAGTTGTTGCTCATAGATGTACTTCTGCATTCATTCTTGACACCTTGTTTCCATACCTATTGAGCATGACACTTTGTTTAGTAAAAGGTGTATTGGTTGCGAGGCATGCTAAAAGCTTGAGGTGACAGTGGGGACTTGGATAATGATCACTGTTGTCTCAAAGGTACTGTTAACTCCCTCCCTCCATATATAGTGATATTCTCCTGCTCTGTTTTTAGGGGGGAAGGAGCTGGGAACAGGGCCATCTTAAGCATATCTGTCATCCGGCGCCTCTCCCTCCCCCCCATTTCCAAGAGTTTTTTAGGGAGGGTGGTGCTGCCGGAGGGGCTGGAGGAGACAGGCGGCAGCTGGAGGGTGGCTCCTCTGGCGGAGAAGAGGCAGAGGCTGGACGCGGCGCCTTCCGGTTCAGCTGGCCGCTTTGTGCCGCGGTGGCCATGGCAGACGGAGGCTCCGGGCGTGGCGCTGCTTTGGCGCAGCATGGTGGAGGCGGGCGAGGGCGGTGAGCTGATGCCGGAAGGCGCTATGTCCACCCTCCACCTCTTCCCTGGCGCCCTCCAGAACTTGGCGCCCCGGCGCCCCGTGCCACTAGCCTCTATGGGTAAGATGCCCCTGGCTGGGAAAGTTAACTCCAGTTTCCCACATACGTATCAGTCCATTCCTTCCTCCTGCCTACACTTGTAAATCCGGCAATGGAAAATTTCAATCTGCCGCCTTCCCTTGATGCCCTAAGCGCATGCTTATTTTGCTTAATGGTCAATCCAGCCTTGTTCTTGGGTGATTTGCATCATTTTAATTTAGCTTGTTTCTTATAGCAACTACTATACTATTTTCAACACTTTTGTTTAGCAGCTTCTATGGTAACAGCACCTACCGCAAATGCAAAAATTAACAAATCATTTGCTTATAGTTCCAGGCCACCTTTTTGTTTCTACAGTGAGAATGAAAGGGCACTTCCAGCGGAAGGGAAGCTCAAGTGTGTTGGAAAGGCAGAGTAATTCCGCTCACCTCCACTTAAAAACAACAGACAAGGAAAAAGAGATTGAGATATGTTTGTGCTGCTGACATAATGTAATCTATGATGAAGTTTAATTGGGTCATAAATCTCTAGCTGGAAGGAAAAGAATTTGGGGGCTGTGATAAGAAGACCACAGAGATTCTTGGAGTTGGAAAGCAGTATTAAATCTTCAGCATGTTCGAAAATCGCCCACCTAGGCTGAGGGGGAAATGGTGAAAATCTGCAATGTGTTTAACTAGTGAGACAGAATGGTTTCTAGCAGACTGTCCCCTGTTCCGAGACATCAAGGAAAGGGACGGAGAAATAAGACACATTGATGATTCATTGGGGTAGAGATTTGGGGTATAATATTCAACTTTCATCTTGGGAAAAGTTAGGGAAAGAGGAAATAAAATTTTCTGCATGCTGCTCATTGAAGAAAAAACTATGTGAAAATGATGCATCATTGGTATTTAACACCGAGTAAAATGGCAAAAATGTACAAAACAAGCTCAATTTTTTGTTGGAAATGTAAAGGGAAGGAGGGTACTTTTTACCACATGTGGTGGACATGTAAACTGGTAAAGACTTTTGCGAAATGATATACAATGAACTAAAGAAAATGTTTAAGAACACATTAGTTTAAAAAAAACCAGAAACCTTTTCGTTAGGTATAATAGGTGAAGGGATACCAAGAGAGGATAAAAGACTTTTATGTATGCAATGACGACAGTAAGAATGCTACTAACCCAGAGATGGAAGGAAGGAGAAGAACCAACAAAGAAGACTGGCAGACGAAACTGATGGAGTATGTAGCGATGGAGAAACTGATGGGGAAGATCCGAAACCAGGAAGATCAAGTATTTTTAAAAGACTGGAGTAAATTTTTAATTTATTTAAAAGACCACTGTAAACAGTTAAAATCTCTGGCAGGGATGTAATGACACTTGTAATGTGGAATTAACTGTGGTAACTATGGATATATAACAGATGGACAATGGTGAAAGATGAAGTAAATTTAATCTTAAATATGGAACCTATGGAGGGAGGGAAGGAGGTCCAAAGTTTCGAAATAACCTTTTTCTTTAATGTTTGAAATGGTTGAAGTTAAAATGTATAAAATTGTGAAAAACCAATAATTTTTATTTTTTAAAAGAGAGAGATAAGCCCTCTGAGAAACTTCGAGATTCAGTTCCGCCCCAAGATAAGCCCTCTGAGAAACTTCGAGATTCAGTTCCGCCCCAAGTCACGATGGGAGAAAGCAACAGCACCATATATGGAAAGAAGGAATCTCCATTGACATTAGTTTTCACATGAAGGCAGAATAAAGATAATAATTTGAGTTCCTCACTTGAAGCTTTATAAATGGAATGGAAATGATTAATTATGTAGCTGGGATTACTGAGGGATTATTATCATAAATGAAATGTAACTGATATTAAGATTATGGAACGCAGTGATAAAAGATCAGAAATGCACCCAATCTACCATTCGGAGAGCAACTTAACTTTAACTAAAATGTATTAATTGGAAGTTGATTGGCATTCTGATAATTATACAATTTGGGAATTAATTGTTATTGTTATAATTTGGCTATTATTGGGGGTATATTGGAAAACTAATTTTTAAAAAAATCAAAAAAGGGAATGAAATGCCACCTTCACCAGAAACTAAGCTATTTTTAAAGGATGCATTCATCCAAAAAAGTTTTTAAAACACACACACACACACACCTGTGTCCTTCAATTTAAAAAGTAATATCTTGCCTCAGAAAGTATATTGATTTTCTGAATATTTACAGAGCATTGTTTTTCTGTCCAGAGACAATTAATTATTATTTTCTAGTTTGCTTTTGTGTTGTAAAATATTCTTCATGTACTCAGAGCATATCCATAAATTATCTGAAGAGGTCACTCTGACAAGTGTAATTAGTTAATGCAAAATAATATTTCACATTCGCACAGGCTAGTCAAAGGCATCCTTGAATGTGAGGAAGCATTGAATATGCACTCTCAATAGCTACTGAATCACTGATGCTGTGTACACATTAACATTTACCCCAGTTCCAGTGTTCTCCCACTGTGGGTATATGAAGCTGAGTACACATGAGTTCCGCAATCCATATGAATTAAATAGTTTCCAGAGAAGAAATGCTGTTTGGTGCATCTCCCCTCAAACCAGCTTCCATCCAATTTGAAAATGGAAGCAGTAGTTAAGCTGATAAGTGTACACTTCAAACATTTGTAGTGCATTTAATTTGTTATTTATTTCAAAAAACGGGTGAAGAATTTGTTCAGACTATCCTTCAAGTTCTACCGAACATCACAGAATTTACTTAGGAATCAACCTCTAGTCAGATTATGCACTTCTCAGGGTTTGGAAATGCAGATTTGCGGCACAAAAAGGGGTAGAAAATGAGAATTGAAGTTATAAGCGCATATATTACGGGAAATTAAGTGATTGGGAAGCATTGAAAAATGGGTATTTTATGATAAAAATGTGTTCAACATGTGTATAATTTAAATGCTTTTTTGGGGCATTCTTTTAAAATAATGCAGGCAAAGTGGGATGAAATAGATTTAGCATTTGAGCGTCACCAAAACTGAAACTGAATAAAATTAGTCGGCTTAGACCAGGCATGGCCAAACTTGGCCCTCCAGTTATTTTGGGACTACAACTCCCATCATCCCTAGCTAACAGACCAGTGGTCAGGGGTGATGGGGATTGTAGTCCCAAAACAGCTGGAGGGGCAAGTTTGGGGGTGCCTGGCTGAGACCATTCCTGTCTGTATCCCACAGAGGAACATAAACAATTGAAGTTTCCATGAATTCATCAGAAAGTAGGGATGGAATTCTGCTCCATCTCCACCTATGTACCCCCTAAACTTTTTCTGGGGGTTTCCTCATGAAGGAACAGTTTACCCAAACCTGACTGTGCAGTTACCCGAACCGGGCCCCAAAATTCCCAAATTCTTTCTTCAAGGATCCATTAGCTAAAATCCATTAGCTTGAGCTGTATAACACAAACCCAGCTGTACAAACAGCCTTCTTCTTTATCAGTCCATGAAGGCTTAATGGACGGCCTTGTCAGTTCCGAGTGGAGACAGGATGGCAGATCTGGGTCTTATCTTATCGGTTGTAACTATCCTGACCACGCTAATGCACAGACCTTGCAAGACAGGCCTGTCAGCCCCTGCGCCCGGGGATGGCACCAGGAGTACTCCTATAGTTGGGTGACCGTTTTACCCCAAGATAAAAGTACAGAAATAGGAATTTCTGTTCATGCTCAAGGATGCAAACTTACGTGTACAAACTCATGAGGCTGGATTCCTGGGGAGGGGGAAAGGGGACCTGAAGGGGATATAAGCTGTATGTAACTGCTCTTTAAGTGTGCTTGCTGTGACTGATCACACAGTGCCTTTCTGCTATCTGGAAAGCAGAAACAAACTCTTTCTCTGAACCAACCCTCGGGGTCCATTGACTCCTTCCTCCCTCCCGGGAGCAACGCACACCCAACCAATGGGAAGGGTCTGAAAAGGCTACACTCAAACCTGCAAAGCAAATTTAGGTGGTGTGAGTAAGTAAAGTTGGAAGGCAAAAGTGGACCTTGTTCTGGTCATACAACTACTTCCCCCCACCCAAATGAGTGGAAGAGTATTTTGTTGGGTCTGGTGCTTTTAGAGTAAACCAACCTAATATGTACCCTTCAGGCTAACACACAGGGCAGAATTCAGTTATCCTTCAAATGTCACGCCTCCAAATTGTGGGATGCTGTTTTCTGCTCATTAACGTTGCAGGGGGAAGCATACTTTGGGGGGGGGCATGCAAGCAAAAATGCACTTTTTAAACTGTGGAACCATTTTGAGATATTTTACGGGAAGTGATTTATAAGTGGAATCAAATAACATAAAATAATAAATATTTTAAGAGAAGAGGTACACGGGAGTGCGTTTTTAAGAGGAAGCATGTAGAATTTAAAGTACATTTGGGGTGTGATTTTATAAAAGCAAAATGAGACAGAACAGATTTACAATTTAACAGATACAAGCAAGATATGGAACAGAAATAGACTGAGTGGTCCATCTGTAGAAGGAACACAAACATCTCCCAAATCTGTAACCCTGTTGTGACCTTCAGATGAACTGAGAATATGGGCTTTTGGGTAATCTCATTCACATTTGGTAGTTAAGACAAAGTGGAGGAGTAGAGAAGTTTTGATGTACTCATTCTACCTTTATAGTCATGTAATCTTATTGATTTTTCACAATCCATAGTTATGCTGAATAGCATGATTAACTGAATACCTACCTGAGTAGGATTATTATAGCAAATGAACCATTAAATCGGATGTACTCCGAACTGCAGTCCAAACCCATCTGCTCCAAATGTTTGTGTCTACACATTCATTCTAAAGAATTATGGTCTGCACCACTTTGCTCTTCTGTGGGAGATCCTAAATAACCCATTTTTAAATGTTTTCCTGAGCTTCATATTTTATGTTTTGCTAGATATTTGTTGCCTTGTACTAAAAACCTCTCTCAATAAACGTGAACCTTTCATGGCAACTTCACTTCTTTCAGACATAACCCTCCAATCTTTCTCCTTGCCTTATTGAATTCTAAATTTAAAAACTCACAGTAAAACCACCAGATGTTAAAACCAGCTTTTGACAGACTGTGGGAGTTAAAGATTATTCATCCAAAGAGACTTGTGCAAAGTATATAAAACTTTTTCTTGTTGAATGGATATTACGAGACATGTAGTGGCTGGACCGATCTGGATTGTAATTACATAGTTTTAAAAGCTTTGTTTTTCATTATTAAATGTCTGAGGCTTCCTTGTGAAATCAATGACAATATTCTCTAATGCACTACTTGGGTTTATTTCTTGATATAAAACAACAACACAAGCTGTTAGTAGACCAAGTAATGTGAAATACCGAAGTGTAGTAATTTAAAAACCTTTCTAGATTATAAATAGAAGACAATTTTCTACTGAGCTCGTAATCAGTCATTCTTTCCTAATTCTTCTCCTGTTCAATAGCTCTCTGACGTAAAAAATGCACAATGGACGAACAAATATTTTCCCTAACTATACACACAAAATATTTCAACAGCTCCCAAGTGGAATGTAACCAGATGATAACATTATGTGAATGTTGGGAAATTATGGTGGGAAATCAAGGTCCCGTTGTTCAGTCCCAGTTCCTGCCCACCTAGCAGTTTGGAAGCACATCAAAGTGCAAATAGATAAAGTGGTACCTCAGGTTACAGACGCTTCAGGTTACAGACTCCGCTAACCCAGAAATATTACCTGAGGTTAAGAACTTTGCTTCAGGATGAGAACAGAAATTGTGTGGCGGCGGCGCAGTGGCAGGAGGAGGCCCCATTAGCTAAAGTGGTGCTTCAGGTTAAGAACAGTTTCAGGTGAAGAACAGACCTCCAGAACCAATTAAATTCTTAACCCGGGGTACCACTGTAAATAGGGACCGCTCTGGCGGGAAGGTAAACGGTGTTTCCGTGCGCTGCTCTGGTTCTTCAGAAACAGCTTAGTCATGCTGGCCACCTGACCTGGAAGCTGTCTGTGGACAAACACTGGCTCCCTCGGCCTATAGAGTGAGATGATCGCTCAACCCCATAGTTGTCCGCGACTGGACCTAACAGTCAGGGGTACCTTTACCTTTATCTATTATCTATCTATCTACCCAACATGCATCACTTTATACTTGTTTACATTGAATTGCATTTTCCACACACTGACTTGAGTACAACACATTTACATAGTTTGTATAGCTCCTTTCAGAGCTCTTCACAATCTCTTTTTGTTTTAACGACCCCTCAGCCAAATTGGCTATCTCAATTTTGGAACATATTTTGGAACCTATTTTGGAAATGGATCATTTAGGAACAAGTTTCAAAGTACAATAGTTTTATAAAGCCTACTGAGATCCCTCCAGCTGCAAGGATTAAGGATGAACTTAGTTGTGGTGGCTGTGTGTGTGTGTGTGTGTTCAATGCCATAGTCTTATTTTCGAAATACTTTTTCTCTCATTGCCATTTAAAAGAGAGACAGAGAGAGATTGAAATACATTTCCACATTTCAGTCCTTGAAGAGATTTGGATATTCATGAAGCAGAGAGACTTTTATTTTAAAAGAAAGAGAAGGCATTAAGGAATGAGTGATGCTTGAAGAGACTTCATAGAGGGGATTAAGTCCCGCTGCACAGTTTTGAAAAATGGCCCAAACCATTCCTAAAGAAGGCTCTTTGTATTAATGCTTTAAAACAAAATGTAGACTTTTGAAAGGCAGAGAAATTCAGTCTGAAAACAAAAATAATTTAACTGAGAGCCAGTGTGGTGTAGTGGTTAAGAGCGGTAGACTCGTAATCTGGTGAACCGGGTTCACTTCCCCACTCCTCCACATGCAGCTGCTGGGTGACCTTGGGCTAGTCACACTTCTTTGAAGTCTCTCAGCCCCACTCACCTCACAGAGTGTTTGTTGTGGGGGAGGAAGGGAAAGGAGAATGTTAGCTGCTTTGAGACTCCTTAAAGGGAGTGAAAGGCGGGATATCAAATCCAAACTCTTCTTCTTCTTCACTATCCAGAATGCTGAATACACCCTAGTCAAGTAGGTACTTGCTTAGCACAGGGTTGGGCAGGTCCATTAATGTATGGAAATATGCTTGTGAAGCTGCCCTTTCCATGGAAATGAAACCTTCTGCCCAAGGACCCCAGTAACCTGGAGTTAGCATAGCCAGCATGTGATCCAAAGGTAAAAGGTAAAAAAGATAAAGGACCCCTGGACGATGAATTCCAGTCAAAGGTGACTATGGGGTTGCGGTGCTCATCTCGCTTTCAGGCTGGGGAATCCGGCGTTTGTCCACAGACAGCTTTCCGGGTCATGTGGCCAGCATGACTAAACCGCTTCTGGCGCAACGGGACACTGTGGTGGAAATCAGAGCGCATGGAAACACTGTTTACCTTCCTGTCGCAGCGGTACTTATTTATCTACTTGCACTGGCATGCTTTTGAACTGCTAGGTTGGCAGGAGCTGGTACAGAGCAACAGGAGCTCACCCCGTCACGGGGATTTGAACCACCAACCTTCCAATCGGCAAGCCCAAAAGACTCAGTGGTTTAGACCACAGCACCAACCGCGTCCCGATCCAATCACATGCCAAAATAGCAACAGCCAGAACAGAAACACCAATGCTAGCCCAAGCTCTGCTCTTGGGCACTGCATACAAGAATCCCTACCTCTTGCTATAAATTCTAACTAGGCTCTGCTACAATAAGGTTGTGCTGGTGTCCTCAAATATGGCTACACTGGAGTGGGGGTGGCGGGAAAGAGATTCAGCTGGCCAAAATTGTGCCTATAATAGTGACACCCATGGCTTTTTTTTCAACCGGAACGCCATTCCAGCACTTCTCAGGTGGGCACCATTGCCATTATAAGAGAACAAGGGAGGCTTTCATTATGAGTTCCAGCACCTAATTTCCTAGAGAAAATAGCACTGGTGGTACCTGAAGCATTTCCCTGACAGAGTTTCCCTTTCTGGTAGCAGAGTCAGAGGTGTCTTCCTGTAAGAAAAGACACTGCTGCTTAACGAAAATAACTTAAACCATTTTATTCTACTATAAAACATAACAGAAACTTTGAGCCTTTAAAAGCAGCCAGCCATCTTTTCAATACTTTTGTAAACTAAGAAAATCTTTAATAAAAATACATTTATTTATTTTTAAAAAAGGGATTCGATCCAGTAGGAGGGTGCATACCTTGGTACTGGTTTGAATTAACAAAATAATGTTTTTTGTTTGATAGGTATTTTTAGTCTTGTGAATTTTTCGGTTTCATTGCCATGCATTTTTCCTTTTCCTTTTTTTCTTTTTTCTCTCTCTCTTTATTTATTTTATATAATACACATTTATTCTAGATGTTTGATAATATGATTATGTATACTGTAATAACTATCTTTAATCTAGAAATATCCAATGTAAGATTAGTTTGTGTTTTTTTCTTTGTTTTCTTTTTTGTATGTAATGTATAAAAGTGAATAAAAAATATTTAAAAAAAAAAAATACCACAAAAAAACACCAGGGTTTCTTCTTCCTATAATGACTCTAGGTGGGTTATGGGTTGTCCTGCCGGTTTTAACTCTTCACGTTAATGTTTCAGGCACTTTGGTACACCCTTGTATTGTTAGTCTTGGGATCAATCCCTATTATTCTCTCTTCTAGCTGTTCATCTTTACCATGAACAATAGATGTCTCACGGTTGGATTCCCAGTCAACAGCCCTTTCAACATCAGGTTCCCTTGGCGCGGAATGTAATTTGTAGAGGGCAACCCAAACCTTACAACCAACCAAACATATAGATTTTAAAAAATAAAAAACCACAGAGATACATTCAAAACATCCCACCCACTTCTAAAACGCCACAGAAAATTATATGCCAAACAGCATTGTGTGTCCTGCTGCCCTTAGGTGTGGTGGAGGATGCCACAGTTAGGGAGAGTGCCACCCTCTCCTTCACCTCAAGCCATAGAAAATCTTGGCTGGCCCTGCAGAGATAGCTATCTAACTTGAAGTGGAAATGGCCAAAAGCCACAGTCCATTATGATCACTTGCTACAAGACCTTCGGCTTTAATTTGTGTGTGTGTGTGATCTTCAAAGTGCTGAGCAAACATTAGACTAATTCATTATCAGAAGCATTTTACTGTAGATTCCAGGAGATGTGGCAATCAATTCAGAATTATGTTCCAGTTTTTTGGTTTTTTTTAATCCCTTCCCATTTGCTATCTTCATCTACAACACAGGTGTCAAACACAAGGCCCGCGGGCCGAATCCGGCCCGCCAGACGTTGTCATGTGGCCCGTGTAGCCGCCATTCTCACTGCTGTTCTCGCCCATCCAGTGCACCATCGCCTGGTTGTGCGCCGCGTCGCCTTTCAGCACGAAGGTGGAGGTGAGCAGAGAGGCTGCTCCTCCGCGCGCCCCGGAAGCCGCTGCTGGTGCCATGCTCGGCCTCCGCTGTGCCGCCGCCGGGCAGGGATGCGAGTCTGGCAGGCGAGGCGCGGAGGCGGAGAACGGGAGGGAGCGAGCCGAGATGGAGGCGGGAGCGCGACGCGAACGCGCGGCGTGGGAGACAACGTGCCAGCAGGGCTTCCACGCCCAGGCGAGGCGCAGCGCCGCCCTCTGCCGGCGGGCCCCACCGAGCCCCGGAGCCCGGCCGCCTTCCCCGACGGCTGCTGGCAGCTGGCAGCAGGGCTGCAGCGAGCGCACCGGAGCAAGTGGACGGAAGCCCGGCGCCTGGGCAAGCGAACGTCCCCCTCAGCCTCGGCTTGCCACGGAGGGCAAGGGAGGCGGCTGCCTCAGGCAGCAGGATCCACAGGGGCAGCTCGGCCCGTTGTGGAAATGTGCTTCCTCCACCAGCACCAGATTTGGGGCCGTGCGGGCGCCTTACCCGCCCCGAGCCAAGGGAGGACAAAATAATGATAACGATGCCTATTTATTCTATGGGGGGGGGGGCACCAAAGTTTGTCCTCACTCAGGGTGGGTGCCATATTACCAAAGTCCGCCCCTGCCCCCCCTCAATGGGATTTGAAATCCAGGGATTTGAAATCCAATAAATTCCTAGGAGTGCCCCTGTCCGTACTGAGTAAGCCCATCAGCCCCTAAAAGCAGACGATACCAACTTTTCAACATTGTGATAGTGATGTTGTGATACGGTAGCGATATATTGCAGTGTTGAAAAGTAGAGGGAAGAACAAGCAGCATTGGCCCCCGTCAGAAACTGGGTTGCAACCGGCACATCTCCCCCCCCCCCCCCCGCCAGCACCTGGCACAGGGAGGAGGCAGCACCAGGCGGAGAAGGAAGAGAAGGCGTAGATAAGCCCCAGCCACAAGACGCAGTCCAGTAAAGGTGCCCTCAGACTGGGCCTGCACAATGTTATGATACATCACCACAGGGGCAGACTTTAGTAATCTTTCATAACAGGGGTGTCAGGCTGAATAAAATATTGAGGGGGGCAGGTAGGCCCCACCTCACATCATCATCATCATCATCATCATCATCATCATCATTTATTACGGGTCAAAGACCAGCTCGAACCTCACATAATTTATCACATGCCACACACATCCAATTTAAATGTCAAAGCCCATCAACTTTGGGGGTCTCAGCCTGCTCAAATATTTTAGGCCGATACAACCGGCCCTTTGAGGGTGACCAAACTGCTGATGCGGCCCCCGATGAATTTGAGTTTGACACCCCTGATCTACAAGATCAAAGAGAAGCCTTCAGCGTTTGAGCTTTGCCCATTTAACAATGTAAAAATGGCATGTCTCATTACAGGTATCAAACTTTACTAGCAGGATATATCACTGTAATTAAAATAATCTTTTTGTGTAAGGAAATGGGCAGCTTCAGGAAAATGGTACTGACATGAAGTGCTTTTGGCTCTTAGGCAATTCATTGAAATTCAAAGGCTGCAGAGCAAAGACATTACAGCCTGATTACTCTTTGATGACCGGCGAAAATGGTGATTTTAGGTTTCCTTTAACTGGATGGAGGTTTGGAAACACCTTCCCAATGGGGATAATATTCTGTTACGGGAGTTGGCAGTAGGGTCAAAGCAGAAGACTGATATGACTCAGTCAAGGAAGCAAACTAGATACAGTGGTGCCCCGCAAGACGAATGCCTCGCAAGACGGAAAACCCGCTAGACGAAAGGGTTTTCCGTTTTGGAGGTGCTTCTCAGGACGAATTTCTCTATGGGCTTGCTTCGCAAGACGAAAATGTCTTGCGATTCCTGGGGTTTTTTTTTCACTCCCCACCCCCTTTTTCTAAGGCACTAAGCTGCTAATAGCCTTTTAGCAGCTAATCCGCTAATCCCTTAAGCCTTTAATAGCCGCTAATAGCCGCTAAACCGCTAATAGCGCTAATCCGCTAATGGGCTTGCTTCGCAGGATGAAAAAACCGCTAGACGAAGAGACTCACGGAATGGATTCTTTTCGTCTTGCGAGGCACCACTGTAACTGCTTGGGGTGCCACAACTACCGTGTCACCTGCCTCTGCCATATAAATGCCTACTGTCACTTTCAGAGGAGGCACATGCAAAGAGACAGCTCAGATCAATGATATTCTCTGCATTCAAAGGGACAGAATCCAGAACCTCAAGACTGGTTCAATTAATAAACACTATTGTAAAGGAAAAGAAGGGACGTGGGTGGTGCTGTGGGTTAAACCACAGAGCCTAGGACTTGCTGATCAGAAGGTCAGCAGTTTGAATCCCCACGATGGGGTGAGCTCCCGTTGCTCGGTCCCTGCTCCTGCCAACCTAGCAGTTTGAAAGCACGTCAAAGTGCAAGTAGATAAATAGGTCCCACTCCGGTGGGAAGGTAAACGGCGTTTCAGTGCGCTGCTCTGGTTCGCCAGAAGCGGCTTAGTCATGCTGGCCACATGACCCATAAGCTATACGCCGGCTCTCTCAGCCAATAAAGTGAAATGAGCGCCGCAACCCCAGAGTCGGTCACAACTGGACCTAATGGTCAGGGGTTCCTTTACCTTTACCTTTAAAGGAAAAGAAGAGGCAAAGAAGTAACAGACATTAAACAAGATCATGAGAAACTTGATTCTTGATTCTTATTACACTTCTCAGCACTTCTCACAACTCAGTATCAGCTGAGACCCCAGCACTGGGATAGCCAATAAAGGGAGCACACCTCATACAGTATAGTAAGTATGGTAGTCAGAGATATTTTCAGCCACCACTGTGATCCCAGATGGCCCCTGCTCAATCTAAAATTCTGCTCAGGTATGACCTCACCAAATCTAAGCTTGAAACATGACTTCAGAGTGCAAAGGTTAGCCAGCATGGTGGAGTGGTTAAGAGCGGTGGACTCCTAATTTGGTGAACCGGGTTTGCTTCCCCGCTCCTCCACATGCAGCTGCTGGGTGACCTTGGGCCAGTCACACTTCTCTGAAGTCTGTCAGCCTCACTCACCTCACAGAGTGTTTGTGATGGGGGAGGAAAGGAAAGTAGATTGTTAGTCGCTTTGAGACTCCTTAAGGGGAGTGAAAGGCAGGAAATCATGTCCCAACTCCTCCTCCCCCTTCTCCTCATCCTCCTCTTCTTCTTTGCTTATAAGCAACAATTTTTAAAAATCCCTATTGCATGAGGGGCAAAATATCCCTCACTCCTCGCTGCTAACTGAGACCTTCCCCTAGTGCTACAGTGTTAAATCTCTCAAGTTGGAAGCTACAAGAAAGTCCTACTCAGAGTAGACCCATTGAAATTAATGGCTCCAAGTTAGCCATGCCCATTAGCCTCACCAGCTTCCCCATTGGCATCCAGCATGCCGCTTCAGAGATTATGATCATCTGTCCAATTTCAATCAAGTAATTGTACAGCACATAGCATGGTAATCTTTCCGAGCCCGAGGGGATGGCTCTGATAATGAGATTTCATTTCTGAAATCTTAGCCATGTCACTAAATCAATAAAATGAAATGAAAACAGAATTAAAATTATGGGCATAATTTTCCATGGTACAGTTTTGCTAGTTGTAGGTCAGGGAAGCGGCTTACTCGCGTGTTACCTTCTTGGTCATCTTTTCTGGGAACACATTAGGCATTAGGTCAAATGACCAGCAAGCTGGCCTAATGGACAGGGAGTTCAACTGAGGAGACCTGCACAGGGCTGTGTCTTCTCTCATTGCATTGCAGCATTTAAAGCAGGACTGGGAAGAGTCAGTAGCAACTGGTGAGGCGATGCTTTGGAGTACTGTTGCTTTCCCAGCTTCCCATCACAGTGGGTTGCTGGTGCTTACCATGAAGACAGGGGTGGGGCTGTCTGGTCTGGTGCAGCTTGTGGCGGTGGTGCCAGTCTACATTGCCCCAGGCCAAACTCTTGGTAAGTGCCAGTGCACTACTACTTTGAGAAGCCAGGAGAGCAATGGTGCTCCACCCACACTGCCTCAGTTATCTTTCCACAAGGGCTGACACTGATGCCAAAATCCAGCACTGCTTGAGCTCTGTGAGTTCAGCTTCCTTCTGATTGAAGTCCAGAGCGTTTGAGGACTAGGACATTTGCAGGGAAACCAAAATGTTATTGTACTACCAACCTTACTGTATGCTTGTGAAACATGGACCACTTATAAACACCAACTCCAACTCCTTGAAAGATTCCATCAACGGTGTCTCTGAAAAATTTTACACATCACTTGAGAACACAGGAAAACTAATGCCAGTGTACCGGAAAAAGCAAAGATCACCAGTGTCATAGCCATGATTCCTCAACATCAACTTTGTTGGACTGGTCATGTTGTGCAGATGCCTGATTATCGTCTTCCAAAGCAACTACTCTATTCCAAACTTTAAAATGTGGGTAATGCGTAATGCTGGTGGTCAACAAAAGAGGTTTAAAGACTCTCACAAGGCAAATCTAAAAAAATAAACACTGACAACTGGGAAACACTGGCCTGCAAGGGCTCCAACAGCCTTTACCAAAGGTGTCTTGGGCTTTGAACTCAGGACGAAAGGGAGAAATGTGCTAAGAGGAAGGCACGCTTGGCAAACCCTCACCGTTATCAACTCCTGCCCAGAAACCTATGTCCCCACTGTGGAAGGACATGTGGCCTCCACAGTCACTTACAGGCTCACTGTTAAAACCATGTTTGTGGAAGACAATCTTACTCGCTACAAGTGATCACCAAAGAAGAAGAAGACGCCTCAGTGGACATCACTAGAGAAAATGGTGGTCCTCCAAATGTTGTTGAGTTGCTTCAGCCAGCAAATCCAGTGGTCCTGGATGGTAGAAGCTGCAATCCAGCAACATCTGGAGGCACCAACAAGTCACCTATCCCTGATCTTACAGCTAAGATACTACCAATCATCTAATGCCTAATAAAACAATTGGCCCTTGCATTTGCCATGTACTCAAACTCTTGAAATGTTCTTGTGCCCATCAAGATTATCCTCGATTTGCACCACCAATACATTTAAATAACATCTGCACTAGGTCGCATGTGTACATAATTCAAGGTTAACTAAACCATTCATGGACCTAACGTTTTCATTTCTGTTGCTTGATCTCAGCTTGACCTCGATAAACAATTTAACAGAGGGTAGAATGCAAAGATGAGATCAATATAGGCTTTAACCTATGCATGTGCTGTACATTTGAGAGGGACATAATTTACATGTTAAATGGGTGTAAATGTGCA
The DNA here is from genome assembly GCF_965153285.1 of Podarcis tiliguerta. Lineage (NCBI taxonomy): Eukaryota > Metazoa > Chordata > Lepidosauria > Squamata > Lacertidae > Podarcis > Podarcis tiliguerta. The sequence goes on from NC_139539.1 coordinate 81,588,925, forward strand.
AAATGCCTTTTAAAAGGTTGAAAAGGGGTGCTTCCTGTCAGGCAGCTAAATAAAGCCTGGAATTGCTGGGTGTGCCCAAGAGGCAGTCATCTGTTCAAGCAGGCAAAATCCATTTCCAGGGTAATTAGCCCTGTAATGAAGCAGCGTGGTTCAGCAGATGTGTCAAATGTGTTGGCTTCCCTGAATATTTATGGATTCCGTCTGTGGTTCCTTTGCAACTCACCTGTTTGGCGATCTTGGACAAATCAGGGCCCAGCACAATGTAACAGTGTGTTAAGCACATAGAAAGCAAGTTGGTGGCTGTCTGGCTTTAACAACAAATGACAGGTGAGGAGAACATCTCTACCTTCCTACAGAGAGCGGGGCTACAGATTGGTGAGTCAAAAACATGTGTATGTGTGTTCTGCACTCCTTCTGGGTAAATCGCTGTTCTTGTGACCCCAAATCTAGCATTTCCCACTATTTTTCAGGAAGTTTTGAATGTTTGACATTTTATTATGTTGTACAGCTTCCGGGTCATGTGGCCAGCATGACTAAGCTGCTTCTGGTGAACCAGAGCAGCGCACGGAAATGCCATTTACCTTCCCACCAGAGCGGTACCTATTTATCTACTTGAACTTTGATGTGCTTTCGAACTGCTAGGTTAGCAGGAGCAGGGACCAAGCAATGGGAGCTCACCCCGTCACGGGGATTCTAACCACCAACCGGGTCCCTTTACCTTTACCTTATATGTGCTGGAAGCTGCTCAGAGTGGCTGCAGAAACCCAGCCAGATGGGTGGGGTAATAATAATAATAATAATAACAATAATAGTCCTTGCACTGCGGGATACCCTCCCCACTCCAACAACCATCACTGGCTTCAGATGCCTTGTAAATACCTGTCTTCCCCCCAGCCCTCAGTCTTTTCCTGATTCATGAAGATCAGTACAGTGGTGCCTCGCAAGACGAAAAGAATCCGTTCCGTGAGTCTCTTCGTCTAGCGGTTTTTTCGTCTTGCGAAGCAAGCCCATTAGCGGATTAGCGGATTAGCGGTTTAGCGGCTATTAGCGGCTATTAAAGGCTTAAGGGATTAGCGGATTAGCTGCTAAAAGGCTATTAGCAGCTTAGTGCCTTAGAAAAAGGGGGTGGGGAGCAAAAAAATACCCCCAGGAATCGCAAGACATTTTCGTCTTGAGAAGCAAGCCCATAGAGAAATTCGTCCTGCGAAGCACCTCCAAAACGGAAAACCCTTTCGTCTAGCGGGTTTTCCGTCTTGTGAGGCATTCGTCTTGCGGGGCACCACTGTACCTGCTTTTCATTTGCTTGAGTTCCTAATTTGTTTTTATAAGCTTTTATAGTATTGTTTCTTTTTCTAGTTTTATGTTGTTGCTGTTTGTTTAAATGATATTCTTCCTTTTATATTCCATACCACTTGGAGATTTTAATTTTTTTAATACTTTAAAATAAATAAATTCTTAAGTATGTGTTTACATAGGGACGCGGGTGGCGCTGTGGGTTAAACCACAGAGCCTAGGACTTGCCGATCAGAAGGTTGGCGGTTCGAATCCCCGTGATGGGGTGAGCTCCCATTGCTCGGTCCCAGCTCCTGCCAACCTAGCAGTTCGAAAGCACAAAGTGCAAGTAGATAAATAGGTACCGCTCCAGCGGGAAGGTAAACGGCATTTTCGTGCGCTGCTCTGGTTCGCCAGAAGGGACTTAGTCATGCTGGCCACATGACCCGGAAGCTGTACGCCGGCTCCCTCAGCCAATAAAGCGAGATGAGCGCCGCAACCCCAGAGTCGGCCACGACTGGACCTAATGGTCAGGGGTCCCTTTATCTTTAGGGTTGGTCAAATCAGTCTGTTGGCAATCCATGTCCCATATACATATGTTCATCTCTAATTCAGTTCTGTCCCTTTACCTTTACCTATGTGTTTACATAGACATTTTCCTGCAGTTTTTTTTAAAAAGCAGTTTAATGTGGAAATGGGACAGGATGGACTTAAGCGGAATAAATGCTAAAGTGACAGAGACTAGACACAGTCTGTGTCAAGTACTTGAGCACTGTGCACAGGCCAGTAGCTGCCACATGTTTTTCAGCCTGGCAGTCTGAACCTTGGCAGGCTTGAGCCCTTGCCATGCTAGCCAGAGAAATAAAGAGTACGAGATGCATATGAGGCGAATAAATAAATCAATACAAAAGAACCTCCTGATGCATTAAAACGAGATGCTTCAAAATTGGAACACTGAACAGAACTTTGGATAGTTCATTTGGATGTATTTTTGAGTCGTAATTGCGAGAAATTTCAGAGGCTATAATGACATATTGTTCACTCCAGAAAAAGAAAAAGAAAAAAAACACCCCTCATGTGGATAGAATTCACAATTAACGAGAATATGCAAAAATTCTAGATGGCAGCAGAATTGCTAATTGGATCGATTGTGTGCTATGTTAATGCTACACGACAGAGTTATTTTTGTGAATATGCTTCTCTTTGCAAGAGTTCTTTCAGTAAGTAAGCCCTTAGCTACAAAGCCTAGCCTAGTATTAAGTTGCTTATTTAAAAGAAAATGGTGGATCAAAGGTAGTTGGGTATACGTGAAGGTAAAGGGACCCCTGACCATTAAGTCCAGTCATGACCGACTCTGGGGTTGCGGCGCTCATCTCGCTTTATTGGCTGAGGGAGCCGGCGTACAGCTTCTGGGTCATGTGGCCAGCATGACTAAGCCGCTTCCAGAGAACCAGAGCAGCGCACAGAAATGCTGTTTACCTTCCCGCCAGAGCGGTACCTATTTATCTACTTGCACTCTGACGTGCTTTCAAACTGCTAGGTTGCCAGGAGCAGGGACCGAGCAATGGGAGCTCACCCCGTCACGGGGATTCAAACTGCCAACCTTCTGATGGGCTAGTCCTAGGCTCTGTGGTTTAACCCATAGCGCCACCAGCATCCCTGTAGTTGGGTATAGACAGCTATTAATGGTAAACATGGAAACACCTGGAATGCTGGTGTTCTGAGTCCATACAACTCTCAACATCACTAGGAGTCTTCTTAAGGGGTCTTCAGGTATGGGAATACCATGGGAGCTGACCAGCATGAAAGGACCTAGCAGGTATGATGTATCGATCTTCAGACAGGAAGTCTTACGGGATATGGACCCTGATTCAATGTCATGCCAATTCCACTTTATTTATTTTATTAAATTTATATACCACTGTTACAAAAACACGAAAATACATAACATAGTAACAAATAAAAACAATAATCCGCCCCCCAAAAGCTTAAAAGGCCATAGATTGTTTAATGAACCAAAGGTCTCGAATAAGAGGAAAGTTTTTGCCTAGTGCCTAAAGATATGTAAGGAAGGTGGCAGGCAAGCCTCCCTGAAGAGAGCATTCCACAAACAGGGGGCCACTGCAGGAAAGGCCCATTCTTATGCTGCCACCCTCTGGACCTCTGGTGGAGAAGGTACATGAAGAAGAGCCTCAGATGACAAGCACAGGGTCTGGGTTAGTTCATATAGGGAGAGGGGATAGTTGAGGTACCGTATATACTTGAGTATAAGCCCACTTTTTCAGCACATTTTTTTATGCTGAAAAAGCCCCCCTCGGCTTATACTCGAGTGAGGCGGGTGGCGGCGGCAGAGAGCCGAGCGGCCCGAAAAGAGCCCTTTCTCACTGCTGGTTCCGCCACTGCCACCCTCCTTTCGCAAGGGCAGGCACAGGAGCTGCGGTTGGGACAGGCACTACGCTGTGCCTCTCCCAACCACGGCTCCTCTTGTGAGTGGCAGAGGTGGCACAGAGGGACGAACGGCCCAAAAGGAACCTTTTTGGGCTGTTCCTTCCTCCTCCACTGCCTTTGCCACTGTCGGCAGTGACGGCGGAGGAATGTGCAGCCCGAAAGCAGCCCTTTCAGGCTGCTTGTTCTCCCTCTGCTGCTGCCACCACCACCAGGTTTGTGGTGTGGTGAACCGGCTTATACTTGAGTCAACAAGTTTTTTGTGCTAAAATTAGGAGCCTCAGCTTATATTCGGGTTGGCTTATACTCAAGTTTATACAGTACAGTGGTACCTCAGGTTACATACGCTTCAGGTTACATACGCTTCAGGTTACAGACTCTGCTAACCCAGAAATAGTACCTCTGGTTAAGAACTTTGCTTCAGGATGAGAACAGAAATCGTGCTCCAGTGGCGCGGCAGCAGCAGGAGGCCCTATTAGCTAAAGTGATGCTTCAGGTTAAGAACAGTTTCAGGTTAAGAACGGACCTCCGGAACAAATTAAGTTTGTAACCAGAGGTATCACTGTATTTTGTTCTGAGCCGTTTTGGGCTTTGTAGGTCAAAACCACAACTTTGAATTGGGCCTGGAAACTAATTGGCACCCAGTACAGTCAGGCCAGGAGTGGTATTACATGCTTAAATCACCTTGTACCCTGCAAGGTAGCAACCTGGCCAGCAAATTCTGAACCAGCTGTTTTCCAAACTTCTCCAGAGGCAGCCCTGCATAAAACGCTTTGCAGTAATCTAACCTAGTGGTTACCAGAGCATAGACAAGAGAAGTTAAGCCTTCCCTATCTAGATATGGGCAAAGCTGAGCCACCAGTCAAAGCTGATGGAAGGCACTCTGTGCCACCAAGGCCACCTGAGCATCAAGTGACAGCACAGGTTCCAGAAGGTCCCCCTAAGCCAGTGGTTCTCAACCTGTGGGTTCCCAGATGGGACTACACCTCCCATTATTCCTAGCCAGCATGAACAGTGGTCAGGGATGATGGGAGCTGTAGTCCAACAACATCTGGGGACCCACAGGTTGAGAACCATCATGAGCAGGCAACTTCCCATCCATCTTGTCTAGGGAACCATCCACTGACAGTGCCTCAGTCTTATCTGCATTGGGTTTTGTTTAGTGGCTCTCATTCAGTCCATGACCAAGGCAAGACAGAGGACAGGGCTTCAACTGCAGCATCATTTAGATCAGTTGGAAAATCCTCCAGAGCTTTCTGGAAACCCATTGGATCCATCAGTCTCCAAGGGCGGGCTGTCCTAATTTGTCCCCCACCTCTGCAGAGGGGAAAATTTTCTGAAAACCTAAATCTCAGCAGGAACTGATTGCACCATTACAAGGGATTTATGTCAATATCACCCCACTTTCATATCACCTTCTTTCTGCCCAGTAGAGAATACAAGATCCAGAGTGTGGCCTGCCTCGTGAATTGGGCTGATGACATGTTGGGACAGCCCCATGGTCGTCATGGCAGCCATGAAATCCTGAGCCACCCCAGAGCTAGTTGTCTTGGAATGGATGTTGAAGTTCCCCCAAAACAGCAGTCAGGAAGTCCTCAACATGGCCTCCGAGACTAGCTCTGTTAGCTCAGGCAAGGAGACTGCTGGGCAGTGAGGCAGGCAGTAAACCAACATAGTCGCTACTTACTGTAGTCAATAAAAGTTGTGGCCTCCTTTCACCCACACCTGTGTTGTCGTTCTTATTCAATTGTTATGCAATCCCTTTCCATCTTGTTTCGTATCTATTAGATTGCAACAAGGGCAAGGACAGTTCTGCCAAGCTGCTCTGGGTGCATTGTTTGGCTGACGAGCAGGAATATTTAAAACAGATTTAAGTAAATAGATGTGTGTGTATGCCCCAACATTATGGAACAGGAGAAAATTTCCAGGAAAGCATGAGAGAGAGAGAGAGAGAGAGAGAGAGAGAGAGAGAGAGAGAAATTTCCTTGCATTTTCAAGACAGAAGCTTGGAATATATGAGTGAATTGTGAATTAAGTGGGATGGGGGTGGAAATTTCACCTAAGGCTCGTTTATATTATGACGGATATTTTATTCCTTTTGCAAATTTGGGAGCAATAACCATTTTAAAGCATCATGAATATGCAACGAAATAGTCCAATTCCTATAAGCATTCTGTTCCTCTTCTAAATAATTGAAAGCTGCTACATCTTTCTTGGAATTGGTGGGAGTTCGATTTTTCATGCAATTTAGCCAGACAGATGTCAAATGTTGTGCTTCACATATTGTATTTTTCATACAATCTTTTAAAAACTAAAGGCCTGTTATGCATGTGATCTGGACAGCAAATGGCTACCTATTTGGTAGCACAAAATTTTGTTAAGTCCAGACAAGTATTTTTTAAAAAAAACTTATTTACCTCTAACAATAGATTCTCACTTCCCACAACTGCTTCTGAAAAAAGGCCAGTTTTTGAAAAATGATTTGTCGTGTGGCATGGCAGGGGAGTTCTGCAGTGATGTTCACTTTTACAAGCACCTCTACTCAATTACTCAATGAAGGAACCTCTATGAATAAACCTCTCCTTACCAAAGGTAGCACAAATCTCTTCTTTATCCTTGCTTAGGAAACTGTAAAGTGCTGTTGCTGAAAATTCGTTCTGCTTGTGCGCAGCTGAAGGACTGGCAGAAAGCTGAAGAATCTATGTGGTGAAATGCTCTTCCCTAACACTGGTTGGAATGAATAGCAGGGTAAATGGATGAAACAGAAGGACTGACAATGCCAATATGTGGAAGAGTGGAGATCAAAATTAAGCTGTTGGAATGGGGGGGGGGGCATAGGGAAGGCATCCCAGTTTAGACCGGGGGGGAAATCCTAACATTGTACTATGTCAGAAACATGAAAGACATTTAAAGTGAAACCTTAAGATTTTAAGTGAAGTTGTAAAATTTCACTGGAAAATGTTAGGATTATGAGCCTATTCTCCCCCTCTTTTTCCTTCCTTCCTTCCTTCCTTCCTTCCTTCCTTCCTTCCTTTTTTAACATTTGCCCATACCATGATAATAGCTGTTGATGGATATAGTTTGGAAATGGAATTGTTTGGACTTTTATCAGTAAATGTCAAAATGTTCTGATATTATTCTCCAGACCATAAATTATTGAGATTTTAAATGGCTCAGAGAATAGTATTCACCAGCATTTTGACATGGGCTTATCGGAACTAGTTCTATATCCTTTGTCTGCTGACCAAAGTGTTAGAAACTGGATGATTAAGTGAAGTTGCAAAATTTCACTGGAAAATGTTGGGATCATCAAATTTCTAACACTTTGACCAGGAGACGAAGCATACAGAATTAATTCCTATGAGTCCAGGTTGGCTTCCGAGTCACAATGACAACCAGCCGCTGCCCCCTTACAAAAAAAGGCATGGCACTATTATTCCCCATTCCTCCATCCACATGCAAAAACAAGCACGAACCCCTTCATCTCACATTGTCTGTTTTACACTTACACATATTCTACCCATCGTCTCTTCTCTTCCCAATTCCCTCTTTGACTGTCATTGTTTCCCCATCTGAACCAATAGGAATGTCCCGTTCCCCCAGGCTTAATTACCAGACAAGTGGAGGTGATTTTTCAAAGCTCACAACATGTAAGGTGCAGAAGGTTAACCTTTTCTTCCTCAGTTGCCATCTCCTCCCCACATGCTCATTAGGAAAAAAAAGTTTCATTCACATGAATTGGATCTTTTTAAAACAGCAATAACAATATCTAATTGCCACATGAGGGCCTCTGATTTTTCAATGAGTTGTTGTCAGCCTGTACAAATCACACACCCAAGAAGCAAGTAGGAGGGGAAATATTCTGAGCAGCATTCACCCAACTAGCTCAATCAGTGGAAGGTGAAAGCCTTGTACTAGAACTTCCACTTGTACAACAGGTCTTCCACCACCCCCTTCCTCTTTTCCCATACCCTATGAAATTTGATCAGGGTGTCAGGAGAAGATGGAGAGGGTATTGGTCCATCTGGCAAGCTGGAGCTTTTGCACAGATGGAACAATTGGAAAAACATGACACAGACCTCCGCCCTGCAACAGGCTGTATCTATACACATGGAAATGGGCACTTGAGCTTCAGATAGCATAGCTACACAGGGGGAAGTTGTGAGAAAAGTTGCTACCACTGTGACACTGCATAAGAAAATGGCTTTTATTAATTCACATAGTTGACACATGGAAGAAAGAGAAACAAAGAAACTGTTAGTGCATATGGCTGGGACAATAGCTGGCTCCCTACAACAAAGATTACAACCATTTAAAATGCTGCCGTATGCAGTAGGCTACCGTCACATGCACGGATAGTTTTGTTGAGCAGTTTTGGCGTCATTTGATTTGTACACACAAACTTATAACAGCTCTTTCAAACAATATAGAAAACATAACCTATACATGTAACACTAATAAGGACTTCAAACAACAGGCGACGTTGTCCCTAACCTACTCCATTTCTCATGTCCCAACAGTGCTTTGTGTAGTAATATGTATGTACTCCTGTTATTTTAGTAAAAAATATATAAACATCCCTACTTATACTTAGGGATGGGGAAGAAATTCATTTCAGCTTGCATTTAAGGACGAACCTGCCTAATTTGCATTTTCTGCAACAGTACACAAGCTGACACACAGTCATCCTTTGAATTCATACCTCCCCAAATTTTGCTACGCAGTTTCTCCATCCAAGTAATGTGTACAAAAATGCATATACTAGAGTATGCCTAAAAATGCATATATTAGTGAAAATAACATACAAAATGCAGTTTATCTGGGGAAATTGTTTTGCAAAAATTTATATAACAGGCAAAGTTGCACACAAACCTGTGTATGTTAGGAGAAATTCGCATCAAAACGCTGATGATTTTTCATGGTGGCTCTTTTAAAATAATAAATATGGAGAACTAAATTTAAGACTGAAAAAATATGAGAAACTGACACAACCTCACAATTCTCATGTTCCTTCAACATGTGCATCTGAAGCTGTCCAAACCAAAAGACATTAACTGGCGTGACACAGAAGCAGCTCCCATACAGTAGCAATAATGAATGAATCAGGCCATAGGTGTGGATAAATCTCAGTCAAGAACAACATCAAAGTTAACCAACTGGTTTTTGGCCTGCCTTAGATAGGATTAGGACTGGATAAATTATTAGATTAACCTCGCTGCAGAACACTACTCCAGCAAAATTATAGTCTAACTACTGTCTTAGACTAGGGGCAGGCAACTGAAAATCTGTAAAAACTAAAAACAACCCACCCACCCCAAAGATCTGTAGGTCTCTTCCGGCTTTCAAAGCTCCTTCTCCAGCGAAAAAACCTTTCTCTCGTTTTCTTACAGAATGACTGTCTTGTGGACAAATCCTTCTCCAGACAGCAGCAGCATGGTGCTAAGCTGTCTGGCAGAAACGTTTTCGTAGAAAGATTACAAGCCTGTGGACCTTGAGCTACCTGTTGTCTGAACATTTCATAGGCCATCGTACCTTCCATACATCCTGCTTTTTCAAACAATGCACAAGATCCTGTCCTTAAATAGTGACCAAGGAACTGAACAAGCCATTTATTTAACTTCAGCAGTGCTATAGTAGCAGGTACCCCCAAGCATTCTGCACTTCCGTCTTCATGACAGACGTTTCACAAAAACCCTCCCCCCAAATCCAGTATACAAAATAGCTTAATTTTCTGCCTGAGTCTGATAAAATCTTCTGAACTTCTACGTCTTCGTACATTGACAGCAAGCAGGACTGTGGTTACCAGGTTGCTGGCTTCCAAACTCAGGGAACAAAGCTGAGCTGTTCGCCACACCACTCTCCTTTAGACTGTGAGTCTCTAGTACAGAGATTGATTGCTGCATTTTTGTTTGTGATGCTACATTTGCCCTGAGTCTTTAAATGCTGAGGGCTACAAATCTAAACAAACAATGTTTTCAATTAGCCAGGAATTTAAATTAGGCTATAGGAGAGATATGGAACACAACGAACTTAAAGACAGCGGAAATGCATACTGGGTTATTGTCACCAAGCAGTGAGTTTTCAGAACATTCACTTTGAATTCCAGTTTTAAGATGTTAGGACTTGCCTGAAACTTCATTTGATTTTTAATTTAACTGCAACAACCAGAAGTTTATGGTTGTGGGACAAAGAAATAACAACGAATGCTGTACACAGCATGGTTAAGAACTGAGCCACTTCCCCACAGCGGCTGACGAAAACCAGGATAAGAAAAGAATATATTAATTTCTAATATCTCTTTGAAAAAATAATCCATTTAGATTCCCCATTAAAATCCTCCTTTCACTGAGCAACACTCTGGGCACACTTGTTTGATTTTAGTCTCTCTTTGTTATTTTTATCTCCAAGACAGATTAGTTTTTTTGAAACCAGACCCAGCTTTTCCTAATCGTTCCTGTGGTTACAGTAAAGTAGTTGCCCGGTGTGTGTTAGCTGACCATTATGCCTAAAGGCTTGGATATAATAAATCCATCATCTTATTTTCACTAAATTTCAAAACAGCTATTTGTATAAAAACGTCTTTTCATCAATGATCTGTGTGAAGCGTCAAAGCTGTGTTTCTTCCCTGGTGTCCTGTGCAACGGCGTTGCAGAAGCTGTTTTTCCGGCTGGATGAAGTGTTTGGAACATATGACAATGGATCTGGGCGGATCAAATATCTACAAAAATATAGACATACAATTGTCATTAGATTTAACAAGAAAACTCCCAACTGAATTCACAATGATTCCCTATCATAGCTAGTAACAGCACAACTGATATCAATGTATCATGCATACCTTCCACAATTTATTTCAACAAACCAAGATGGCTTGTTGAGCAAGCATTGTTTCCTCCATTCACTCCAATTTGGCTTCATGACAATTCCATGAGTAAATAGACAAGATAAATGACATGCAGCGCTGGGTGCTATTGCTTGAAATATCAGGATTATGCAAACTGGAAGCAGTTGTGATAAGTGTGTGGACGCCAAAATATTTCACTCTGCTTAATCCTCCAATTTCAAGCTGAGAATGTTAAAAAAAATGAGAATTCCCAGCTAAGCTTTAGAAATAAATGTTCTCTGCTGCATGAAAGTGCAAATTAGAAGCTCGGTGAATTCTTATGTTTTATGTCCTCAACTTACACAACATCGTTCAGTTCAAGTCGTGTGTCTGGAGAAGGATTAATCAGAATATAAGAAAGAGTGTTTTGATGATCATTCATTTCATCTATAGGAGAAAGAGAGGGAGGGAGAGAGAATAATAAAGGATGAATGGCTTGTACTTCAAATGACTCAGACATGAAGGTCATACTTAGACCTATGATGGGTCAAAGCAGACATACCAAAACTGCCACTTTATTTTATTGAAAAGATAAGGAATAAATGAGGTGGTAGGGGAAGCAGAAAGTGAAAGAGAAATACAGTGGTACCTCGGGTTACAGACGCTTCAGGTTACAGACTCCGCTAACCCAAAAATAGTACCTCGGGTTAAGAACTTTGCTTCAGGATGAGAACAGAAATTGCACGGCGGTGGCGCGGCAGCAGCAGCAGTGGGAGGCCCCATTAGCTAAAGTGGTACCTCAGGTTAAGAACAGTTTCTGGTTAAGAACGGACCTCTAGAACGAATTAAGTTCTTAACCTAAGGTAAAGGTAAAGGGACCCCTGACCATTAGGTCCAGTCGTGGTCAACTCTGGGGTTGCGGCATTCATCCCGCTTTATTGGCAGAGGGAGCCGGCATACAGCCAGCATGACTAAGCCGCTTCTGGCGAACCAGAGCAGCGCACAGAAACACCGTTTACCTTCCCGCTGGAGCGGTACCTATTTATCTACTTGCACTTTGATGTGTTTTCGAACTGATAGGTTGGCAGGAGCTGGGACCAAGCAACGGGAGCTCACCCCATTGTGGGTATTCAAACCACTGACGTTCTGATCAGCAAGTCCTAGGCTCTGTGGTTTAACCCACAGCGCCACCCGCATCCCTAACCTGAGGTACTACTGTATAAAATATTTGATCATCAATGAAAGTATGTCGCACGTTGTGTTTCACGAAGGAACAAAAGGTAAGTCCTGGTCTGAAATGGTTTAATATTACTCTATTATACTATTTATGAAAGCATGATAGCTTCTGAAAGTCAGTAGAACACGCGACTCTTAATCTCAGGGTTTGAGCCCCACATTGGGCAAAATATTTCGGCATTCCAGGGGGTTCAACTAGACCAGTGGTTCCCAATTAGCTAAGTACTGTAGACCTCCTGTTTTTCAAAAGTCAGGCCATGGACCCCCTACTTTTGATTTTTTTCTATCTCTGTGGTAGATTTTGTTATATTAATAGTGCCACAGACCACATGGGTCTGCAAACCACCAATTTGGAATCTCTGGACTAGATTACTTTTGTGGTCTCTTCCAGCTCTTATAATTACATGAACTGAAAAAGCTATATTTAACCAATTATCATTGATCCTTTTATAAGCATTTTAGTAAAAAAAAAAAAAAATTGTTTGTATGTTTGTTTTTAAAAAGAAAAATGATGACCCTGTACAGAAACCTAGCAATGATTTGAAAGTGGCTACCAAATTCGAAATATTCGCCAGATCTTCATTTTTCTTAACAAGAAACATATTTTGCTTGGATTTTCACCGGAATAATTTGGTGTCTTCCAAAAACTTGGCCATTTCTTTGCTTATCACTAATTCCAGAAAAATGATGAAGAAATGAAGTAGCACCTGCCCCAATACACAGTTTTAAGGGACCTTATTTCTCTCCACTGAAAGAACTATCCATTTGTACCTATTCCCTGCTTTCTAGAGCTATTTATCTATCAGAGGGTCTGCTCTCTATCCCACAATTTCTAAAGTTCGCTGACGAGCTGTTGGCAAGGGAATGCAACCACTTTCTTTCATCCAATGCATTGATACATAAAATGAAAGTTGTATCTATCTTTAGAGAGGAATGTCCTACCATATCCTGCTGTTGAAAGTCCCAAATGTTTCATTCTGTTTTTCACCAGTTCAGCAAGTTCCTGCCTTTCTGACCTTCTGTAAAGATTCATTCTCTGCTGACTGATTTTCTCTGCAGTTTTCCCCGAGTGCTTTGGCACTTTTCGGCTCAGCCGCCGAGCCCACTGCATACTTTTCCGTCGCAGCAAAGGATGGTCTGACTGATCACTCGATGTTGAGTTACGATGGTTGCTACGGCAGTTAAACGGTTCTTTGTTATCCTTAGTGTCCTCCCATTCCTCCACACTGATGGAAATTTGAGACTAAAAACAACACCAAAACATTCAAGAAATTAAATCCTTTTGAAAATGCTTTTCCCATTTATCATTTTTTAAAAAATTAACTCAGGACAATGCCTCTTCCTTCCCTTTCATTTCCCTGCCTCCAGTTCCACTATTCAATGCAGTCAATGTTTGGCACAGGAAACCCATGATATGAATCATGCAAAAGAAAAGCTATGGATTTCTTTGGGGAAACTCGTTGGACCAAACATTAGACAATTGTAGGAAGAACTTGGTTGGGATGGAATCACTTAAGGCCGTATTGCACAAAATGCATGGTGTTGGTGAAAGAGCATGCAGAAGAAAAATAAAGGGCAGAACATGAAGGTGATAGCTAAATCTCACCAAGGCTATCAGGCCAAATACTTTGGCATATTCATTCGATTGGGTTTGCACCTCACTTTTACTTTTGCCTGTTCCAACAACACATCTGCATTCAGCATAGAAGTGCAATAGGTTCACAGCAACCAGAGTCTGAGAAATGGCAATGGAAACAATGGAACAAGCTAGAAGTTTGTTCATCAGAGGGAGACTATTCAGATCCCTGAACCTGTTGCAGAACCAGATTCAGTTTTACGTTGGGCCCCTGAAGGTCCACAACCAAATGGCACAGCCCAACTGCCCTGGCTCTAAGCTTTTGCTGCATCAGGAGAGCCAAGAAGCTGGTGAGCACATGTATCTTCTATTCCATGTGAGGGTCAGAATGAGTAAGCACTGGGCAAAACAGAGTGGAAGCTACAATAGTACAAGAACATAGGCCAGTTCGGCACAATTTCCACATTCACAATGATATATTAATATAATGACAGGCATGGCATTTTGTTATCACTGATCGGGTGTGTGTTCATAATAGGAGAACCTATATAATACAAGAGCAATAAGGTTTCAATGAATTCCTATGCTTTTCGTTTTCCCATAGGTGATGATATATGGGACAGAGTTCCCTGGTCACATTCAGAGTGTGATATAATTCTGAGGGCTGGCTTATATTATAAATGAAACGAATGCACACAACATTCATAATTCTATAAAACCACTAGATAGAATGTCTCATTTTGGAATGCCCTGTGGTCTGTATTATACACAATCAGGACTATATGCAGTTACTAGATTGCAGTATTAACACATCCCCTTAAGTCGGTTTATTAAATTTGTATATCACTTTCCACTAAAAAGTCCCAAAGCGATTTCCCCGCAAGTAAAGAATACAAAAGAATACAGCAATTTAACATAGTGGCATAGGGACTGTCCAAATGCCCAGAAAAACAAAACATCTTTGCCCGGTGCTGAAATGATTACAAAGTTGGTGCCTGGCAGGCCACTCTGGGGAGAGCATTCCATAAACAAGGAATGGAGGCTACTACAGAAAAGGTCTGTTCTCTCATTATCACCCTCTGAACCTACATCTGAGGTAGCTCACAGAAACGGGACTCAGATGACATTATCCAGATCTGAAAAGTTTCATATGGGGAATGTGATCCTTTAGTTTTTGTGGTTCCAAGCAATTCTTAAAAATAATAAATGAAATTTATATACTGCTCTATAACTGCAGGTCTCAGGGCGGTTCACAGGCTTTAAAGGTCAAAAACAGCACTTTAAATTGGACCCTCAAACAATTTGTATTATCTTTGGCTAGAAATTGTTTAATTTACCTATACAAAAAATACTATTGATTCACTGTGATTTCTGATTTTCATCTAACAGCTCACTATTTTCTTTCTTTAGCTCAAGGCTGGCATGCACCCATGGCCAACTCTCTGGGGGCCACCAGAAAGGGAGTGGCTGTTCCACACTCTCACATCACAGACACACTCTCACACACATGACACATGCTTGCACACATACATAAACAGGGCCTCCACCTTCTCAGCTGACCTATATATACCAGGTGAAGAGGAGGTGTTATTGAGCCCTCTCCTCTCATCAGATAATTTATCTGATAACTTGGAAGGAGATGCCACAATAGGGCACTGGGCTTCACACACAACAGTACTGTGTCTAATATATTTCTGTCACTGCTGACAAAATTGGTGGGGTCTTGGATGGGGAGATTAGGCTCCCCCCAGGGTAAGCTGTTCCTGGCCTAGGCCAAGACTGGGCATATGGAAACATTTGACAAATACTTACTTGTGAAGCCATTTCTCGAGACTGATACAAAGTGAGGGGGTCAGGCGAAGGGGAAAGAAAACAGAACACCATTCAAACAAGTGTCCAAACAATGAATACAGACAGACAATTTGTAGTGATCACAATATTGGGATTGTACAAATAAATGCATGGCTAGCTGTGTGTGTAGTGTAAAATATTCTTGCAATTTCAATTTGCAATTGTTTGAACAAATGAATGTGGGACTCACATTAGGAATTGTTTCCCAAGTTGCCCTTGACCATCCTATTTGGTAAGGTAAGTTATAGATATATAAAAACATTCTATTCACTCCATGTAACTCAAGTACATATATAATGTGCAAATCCTCCCCGCAAAAAAGTCAATGGACATCATTATATGAAGTCCTAAAGCCAGATTTGTGGATCTCATACAAAGACTTTAGTTATATTGAGTGAATAAAATATTTATTAGAAATTGGTCAATTAATGGTTAGTCTTCAACCATTACAGAGCTGAGACTCACCTTTAATCCTAACCTGCAAAATAGAAACCACATTTGATTATTATTATTTTTACAGTATCTCTCTCCAGGTGCTATTTTCCCATCTAACTTTCTCTTTGTCATTTTCCCTTGTTATCTGACTATCCTGTTAAAGAAAAGCAGCAAACAAACTAGTTTGGTGTCACCTGTACACATTTGGCCAGCACAAGTCAGGGATGTACAAAGCCACCCTTGCTCACTCCCAAAATCAATTGAGCTTTTCAAGCATTTCTGTCAAAAGTTCAGTATTAACACCTGATAAGCCCAAGTGATGGGCCACTCGTTGCTTTCCTACCGGCTCCCTCCATCTGTCTGAGGATGGGCTCAGATCGACACCAGATGTCCTGCAAAGGGTCTCCTCCTCCATTTTAAGCCAAGCGACTTTGGACCAAGTCCCAGAAATGTAATGACATCAGGGAAGCCATGACAGAAAATTGCATTTCATTTTGAGTCAGGCCCAGACTGAAAGAGGTGCAGCTAGCTCAAAATGGGACCAGCTTTTTTTGTGGCAAAATTTTCCAGAACAAGTCTCACACCACCCCTAGCCCAAGCAACAAAATATTTAATCTCTATTATTTTGTGTTAGATAATGTTTATGCAGTGTTCCTGTTTTATGACTTGATTAGTGACTTCTCAAGGCACAGAAAGTTCTCGCTCTTTAAAATAAAAACAAACTAAAAAACCCCTACACATCCTCAACTTTCATTTTCTGTTCCACAAATTCGCATTATGAAAAATTGTGGATTCTAAGTAACGATGGGCCTAATGGCCATCATAACGGAATGTGAATATAACTAAGAATGCAATAAATGGCAGAGTCGCATGTTATGCTGTTGGAAATACATTCATGCCAATTGCATACCCGAAAATTTGTGCAAATTTATTTTACTGTAAATTATAACAAAAACAGAGGTGTACTGCAGGACTACTTAATCTACTTAATTTTTTAAACAAAAATGGACTTAAGTGAATAGACCAATGCTTTACAAGCTGTTTCTCATGCTTTAGAAGTGTAGAATTACTTAACATTTTCACAAGGTTTTGAGAAAACAGATTCCTCAATTAAGTTCCATGGTAAAGGTAAAGGGACCCCTGACCATTAGGTCCAGTTGTGGCCGACTCTGGGGTTGCGGTGCTCATCTCGCTTTATTGGCTGAGGGAGCCAGCGTACAGCTTCCAAGTCATGTGACCAGCATGACTAAGCCACTTCTGGTGAACCAGAGCAGCGCATGGGAACGCTGTTTACCTTCCCGCCGGAGCAGTACCTATTTATCTACTTGCACTTTGACATGCTTTCGAACTGCTAGGTTGGCAGGAGCAGGGACCGAGCAACGGGAGCTCACCCCATCGCAGGGATTCGAACCGCCGACCTTCTGATCGGCAAGTCCTAGGCTCTGTGGTTTAACCCACAGTACCACCCACATCTACAAATAAGTGTTTCTGATACATAAGGATAATGTGAGCCTAATCCATGTTTTCACATATTGCACTGTCATATTTTAATGCCATAGTATTTTCCAGTCAATGTGATT
Source organism: Podarcis tiliguerta (assembly GCF_965153285.1). Lineage (NCBI taxonomy): Eukaryota > Metazoa > Chordata > Lepidosauria > Squamata > Lacertidae > Podarcis > Podarcis tiliguerta. Next base: position 81,606,143 of record NC_139539.1, read on the forward strand.
TAAGAATTCACAGCTAATATAAGTTACCAACTAATAAGATAGTGCTCCAGGCAAATAAAATCTAATTCTTCTTACATAGTTCCACTACCTTACCTTCTGTTTGAACCAGGCCATAATTATTATTCAGCACACAAAACTGAAGCAATGATACTGAGATTTCTTCCAGCTACAAGAGGTCTATGATTCCAACAAAAATCATAGCCTATGATTTCAACAGAAATTACTAACGCACTCCTCAGGGTTACACAGTTATAAAATAATAAATTCTCATAAGTGTTAATTGCTGAATTTGTTAAAAGCTATAGAGCTATCGTTGAATTGTCCCTGTAACTAAATTTGAGGCAAAACGGAAGGTTGTAGCTTGGGCAAAGGTACGGTATCTGAGAAATTTCACTAAATTGGCCAGGAGAGTTTCATGTATCCCTAGAATGAAACAAAGCTGAAGATCTGCAATCAAGCAAATTGTTTCCAAGTATCAGGGCTGGTTTTATAGTAACTTTCTCTATGTCAGAATTTGCATCCTTCCTTGGCACACACTTTTGTGGGCAAACATAAAGATATGTACTGGTCTTTCAGAGATCTTGCCAGAAGCAATTCTCATGATTCTTGTAATGTAGATCTGTCTCTAGGTTTTATTACAATGAACTTTGTACCCCTTGCATTTTGACAGTTCTTTGATTCAGGTTGCAGTGACACATGTGAAAGAGTTTTAAACTTGCGATGGAGAAGTTGAAGAAGCACAACCAATGGCATAACAAATGTGTGGTGTGTTTTTGGATGATGACGCAATGCAGTGGCAATAAGAAAATGAAAAATAGCTAGTTTCTCACCTCCAATCTGCTGTTCTCCCCAAATGATTGCTAGGAACTTAACTACTACAAGACATGTGTGGGATATTGGGCCAGCTTTAGTACTAAATTCTCTAAGCACATAGTGGAGAAGGGTCAGGTGCAACAGAAGTTGTGCACGTTTCAAAATGTTTGAATGTGTGACTCCCTCTCACATTTTAAGTTTATAGATTCAAATCAGCACTGCATAGGGTGCAAATGAAACTAGCATAAAGTGTGAATCAGAGATGAAAGAAAGGTGAGCAAAACATAGTTAAGGAAACCACTCTGTCACAGTTCATTGCAAATTACCGTATTTTTCGCCCTATAGGACGCACTTTTTCCCCTCCAAAAATGAAGGGGAAATGTGTGTGCGTCCTATGGGGCGAATGCAGGCTTTCGCTGAAGCCTGGAGAGCGAGAGGGGTCGGTGCACACCGACCCCTCTCACTCTCCAGGCTTCAGGAGAGCCCCAAGGCCAGCCCCACAATGTCGGGGGACAGAGGGAGGCAGAACGCCGCCATCCCGCTGTCCCCCGAAGTGGTTTGGAGGCTGACGGCGGGGAGACCCCACCGCCAGCCCCGCAAGCTCCGGGGACAGTGGGGAGGCACAGCGCATCTTCCCGCTGTCCCCGGACCTGGTCTAAAGGTGGGCTGAGGGGAGAAGAGCGCTTCTCCCCGCTGCCAGCCCCGAAAGCGCCTGGGGGGGGGGGAAATAATTTTTTTTCCTTTATTTCCCCCCCCAAAAAAACTTGGTGCGTCCTATGGGCCGGTGCGTCCTATGGGGCGAAAAATACGGTACTTGAGTAACGTTTCTGAAACATTCCTGATCAGAACTTGTCTATAACCCATCCATACCTCAGACGTTGCAAGTTTCTGCGATTCGGTTCTATAGATTCCAATAGGGATATCCCCCGTAGAAGAACAAAGCTTCTGGTAGAGCCTGGCGTATGTTCTGATCCACAAATCGTCTTCTGTGATTTTCATCTAAACAACAGCAGCAACAAAAAAAGTCTGACTGTGTGGAGACGTTGTATTTACTCAAATGATATATTAACACAATTGTTGCAGCATACAAACGACTTATCCCAGTTGGTCACCATGCATATTAGGCGACACTATCTCTTTAGACTCTGTAGATAAATCAATTCAGAACTGTATATAACTTTGCACCATCTGGAGAATATTAATAAAAATAATTGCTGAATAAATTTTTCATAAATGGGGTCAGTTTCTATAAATCCCCTTCGCCTCATAAAGCACTTGAGACTGTATCCGATGAAGTCATCCTGTTAGCAGAAAGGACTTCTACCTGTTCAATGTAGGGGGTTGTCCCCACCCCCTGAAATCAATATCTGCTTCAGAGAACAGATTTGGAAGAGAACACAGGGATAAGTCCAATTTGCTGCTTTGCCATTAAGCAAAAATGAATGCCTTGCACCTATTTTTGTTAATATTGTTTTCTGTACCAAAAGCAATCCGACAGCTACTCTTAGGGAGAAAATGCAATATGAAACACAAATGAAGAAACAACCAAAGTATCAACAAACTTAATTATATGGGATTAAATAAAAATACTTACAGAACAAAGAAAGCCAGAACCTGGTGTAGTATCTAAGCCCAGCAGAAGTCTTGTGATAGATATCATGTAATCTTTAACAAAGGACTGCAAGTTTTAAAAAGAAAAGTACTTTAGTATATATCAGAGTACAGTGGTACCTCGGGTTACAAACGCTTCGGGTTACAAACACTGCTAACCCAGAAATAGTACCTCAGGTTAAGAACTTTGCTTCAGGATGAGAACAGAAATCATGCTCTGGTGGCACGGCAGCGGCGGGAGGCCCCATTAGCTAAAGTGGTACCTCAGGTTAAGAACAGTTTCAGGTTAAGAACGGACCTCCAGAACAAATTAAGTTCTTAACCAGAGGTACCACTGCAATCAACATTCCTAAACAGAATAGGTAAACACATATATTGCTTTTTTTGCAGTGGATATTTACTTTGTGGAGGGAAGACCAGCTTCACAACTAATGATGCACTTACTTTTTGAGAACTTTATACAACTACTGTGTTTGCAGAAACACATTTTTCTTTGTCCATAGCAACCTTTTGAATTGTTTGCCATGCTCCCTCAAAGAATGCAATCCTAGGTTCCATCACATCTCCAATTCCCTTCCAACCCCCCGCCCCCCAATATCAAGGATTTTTAGATAATGGCTAGCACTCAGCATAAACTCTGCAAAGTATTGTGTATGGTGATGTACTACACAACATACAATTATTAGTATGTGATGGGCTGTATGAATGCAGCCGGGTCTGTAGTGGCATAAGAACTTTTGAGATGGGTAGCTACCTAGCTGTTCTCAGCTCAGCATCAATCCCATCCCAGAAGTATCAGCTTTTCCTCTATGTTTTGCAGCATGCAATAAATTGCTTGTTATTGTTGTCTCTTTGCTTTCTCAGGGTGAACAGCATGACATTTTGAAACGGCATTAGCATTCTGGCACAATGTCACAGATCCCGATGTTGGGGTAGACCACTGAGTTATGATGTTAGTATGGGGTTGGGGTGCTAGTATGAATTCAGAAAAGGAATAAATTCTGTCCTTCACGGTACCTGATACAGCAGGGTGTCCAACATGCTGATACTAAAAACTCTACCAGCAGCAAAGGGCAACCGAAACATGAATGCCAGATTGGAGCCCTTCTCTCGTTCTTTCTGTTCAAATGGGGAAGAGGGGTGGGTGGGAGAAAAAGATGAGAGAAAGAGGGAGAGAAAAGAATCTGTAAACACTTCCAAACATTAAGTGAATGGCACACTGGGGCTTCCCACAGGAAGCATTCTGCCAAAGTAAACCTCTAATGCAGCTGCGGATTCATTCATTAAAACACTACTTGGAGAAATGCAGTGCCAGCTCTCAAATGGATTTTATTTCCTTCTGACCCTCCATTTTTTGAGAGATTGTCCTTGCATCTGCATACACAGGAGTGCCTACACACACAAGCACACGCACACATGTACAGGTTCTGTCATCGCTATTATACTACTGTACACACTCACTAAACTTTCAAGATGAAAAGCTTAGTCTCAACAGTATGGGGACAACTTTTTCTTTTGCGAGTTCCCATCACTTTAGCTCCTCAACTGGCAAGAGCATTTATTCGAGACTCTAATCTCTTCCCATTATACAGATTGGCCAATAAAGACTCTCCTCCTGGAAGAGAGGGGAGTGGTTGTGGGCGGGAACCCGAGCCCCGCCTCTAGCAGGGGGCGTTAGCCTCCTGCCTCCCACTCACCTGGCTGGCGCCCACGTGCATCGGCAGGCATCCAACCAGGTGCCTCCGAGGGGGCATGTTCAGCAGCCTAAATGCTGCGGCGCCAGCCCCTCCTCTGCCTCACTCTTCGTCGTCCCGTCGCGAGTCACCCACCCTCCACTCCCTTTGAGCTCAGGGTCTTAGTTTTCCTTGGCCTTGCTATGGACCTTAGGTTGGTTGCCCTGGTTGTCCAGGGGGCCTGGTAGGAATTTTTCCATTTGGCATTAGGGTTTTTGTTTTTTTCGCCTACCTCGTAGCAATCGTCACAACTCTCATGGTATTGGTGGGTAGGTTAGGCATTGGAATAATGTGTTGTGGTGTCGAAGGGCTAGGTGTGGCCATCGCCTATGCCTTCAATTTTGGGTATTCCGTTAAAGGAATCTGGCGGTCGTGTATTCTGTCCGATGCCTGCTTGGCGGGAGGCCATGGCACGACCCTCGGTGACATCAGGGGAGAGCCTATAGTTGGATTAGCATCAACAGGCTCCACCTACTGGTGAATAAACCCCCTTTGTTTTAGACTCACCCCTCTCTGAGGGGGTGGAGTCAGCTGACGTAATCCAATGCCTAAGCCAATACCTTTTCACTTGCTGTAATCAATAAAGTTGTGGCCTTTTCTTGCCCATTAACCTTATATCACGTGTCCTTGTGTATTCATTCCTCTTTGGGGGGATCGGGTCCTCGAACCCACAAATACCTCCTGTTGTATTACCTAAAAGTTCAATTCTCCTACAAAGAAATGTTAAATTGAAAGGGCAGCACAAAACTATGTCATAATACTGGGACATTTGATTCGATTCATATTGAAACATACTGGTTTGAATAGTCACTATACTTTGTGCATACATTTAAACTTCTGCTGAGTTGTCCTGTGTCTTTTTCTTTTCTTTTGCACTTCATGATGTTTGTCTGTTTTTCTCCACCCCCACAATGCACCCATCCATATACACCTGGCAACTAGGCATAACATGTCATGCAATTGATGACAGATATTCCTGTCCACAAAAGCTTATGCCACAATAAATGTGTTTAAATAAATAAGGTGTTATGGGACTCCAACCTAAAAGACCACCAAATAATTTTCATCATATAAAGAGAACAGCAGTATTGCAGTTAGTTTTGGACTGTAGGAGTTTATTGCAACAGCTGCCATAGCTAGGCACCCTGAGGGTGTTCAGTTTATCAGGATCAGCCAACAGTTGGAAAATAGGGAGCTGGCAAAGGCTGGTGCACTGGTTCACATGTTGGACTTAGACTGGAGAGAACTGGGTTTGCATGCCTCTGATCTTCCATGGAGGCAACTAGGGGACATTGGGTTACCCAAGGTAAGAATCATATACATGGTCGGACCAGTCCTCTAACACCTCAAGCTGACAAAATTTGCAAGTACTGAGCCATCGAGGAACACCATTGCTCCTGCTGTCCAAGAAAGCAACTGAGCATCCTAAAAGGTAAAGGTAAAGGACCCCTGACAGTTAAGTCCAGTCACGAACAACTCTGGGGTTGCGGAGCTCATCTCGCTTTCAGGCCGCGGGAGCTGACGTTTGTCCTCAGACAGCTTCCAGATCATGTGGCCAGCATGACTAAGCCGCTTCTGGTGAAACCAGAGCAGCGCACAGAAATGTCGTTTACCGCCGGAGCGGTACCTATTTATCTACTTTCATGTGCTTTTGAACTGCTAGGTTTGCAGGAGCTGGGACCGAACAATGGGAGCTCACCATGGGGATTCGAACCGCCGACCTTCTGATCGGCAAGCCCAAGGCTCAGTGGTTTACACCACAGTGCCACCCGCGTCCCGAACTGAGCCTCCTGCTCCACTACAAAGCTGAGAGGAAATGGCATCCATACAACACAGCAGCTGGAGCTCTTATCTCTCTCAACAAATCTCTGCCAAGCTAATGAAGATTAAGGACCACAGCAGCATAATCATATATGTGGCGATTCCTTCCCCCTGTAGGGCTGTGTACCAATGACATTTCTTATGAGTCTTTGTTGTCAGTCAGTACAAATGCCCATTGTTTTCCATCTTGGTGTGCTGTTCTTATCTCATAATTTGTCCCAACCACCCTGTGAGTTAGATTTACATGAGAGGAGGCTGAGATAAAGCCATCTTATCTAAGATCACTCCCTGAGGCACTGGCTGAGAGCTGATGTAAATCCAGCTCTTCCTCATCCAAGATCAACATCCTCTAATCCTCCATTGTGGGAAAGTAAATGTTAATATTTCCCTGTTACAAGGAATGAACAAAAAACCCGCCCAAAAACTCCCACAGGTTTTTTTTTTAAAAAAAACCTGGTTGCCCATAATTACGGAATTGCAAATGTTATCACAGCACTAACATGTCAATTGACTAGCATTCAAGTTTACATCTGCTTTATGAATAATGAAACATGGCTCTGGATGTTAACTCTGGCCTTGTCCACCGAGATTTGTGGAAAACAGATACTTTTTGAATTGCGGCAGTAATCGCTCTCATGCATTTTTAATTGATCATCCAAGTTGCATGGAGATAGAGATACAATTTACTCCTTGGCACCGTGAAGGCCACCACAGCAGCTTTAATTATTTGGAACCAGATCGTTCTGTCCTCCTACATATTTCACAGTAGAAGCCTCTGAAAGTGGAAAGACCGCAGGAGATTCAAGTTTGTGTGTGTTCTCTTACAGAAGAGAGCCTAGCTGTAGGACTTCTGAGATCTGTTCAGCTCCAGCTGCAGCTTTGAAGACTCTGTGCCACTGGTTACCAGATAAGGAGTTTCAGTAGAAAATGGATATTACCCTCAAAGTCTGCTTGTGAACTTCCCTGTGGATCCTACAAATGATGCTGAGTGAGCTTGGGAGATTAGTCTGACCTAGAATGGAAATTTTATGTTCTACTATAGCAGGGTTTCCCAAAGTTGGGTCTCCAGATGTTTTGGACTACAACTCCCATAATTCATAGCTAGCAGGATCAGTGGGCAGGGATTATGGGATTAAGTCCAAAAACAGGTGGAGACCCAACTTTTGGAGACCCTGCACTACAGGTTGACTTTTCACTGAGACATTTTCTGTGCACTCCAGAATGTCTTCTTGTCTCCCAACCAGTGCGAAACTGATGACCAATGGGTGGAACAATAAAAGGAATTCACATGGTGAGCTGTAACTTTTAGTGGGGCTACCCTCTACCAAGGCTCTCCCCCCACTAATGCCACCCTCTGATAAAGGCCCAAAGGAGTTCCAACATTTGCAGTTGGGAACTATGTTTGGCTAGCTTAACCAAAAAAGGCAAGCGTCTCTCCTTGTTTCAACAAATTTGTTGATTACATTTATGTAGAATTTCAAGTTACAAAGGTTGGTGCTTTTTTGACAGTTTGGAGGAAGTCTAAAGTAACCACGTAATAAACAAAGCCGACAATTTTGTATGCAGGTTTGCCTAATATACACATCTTTGCAAACCGTATTTTCTGTAATATTTTTATTTTCCCATATGCAGTGCATTTTGGAACATTATTTTCACTAACATATGCATTCATATTCAAACTTTACCTCAGCTGCGTTCATTTTTGTACACATTGCTTGGTAGGAGAACTGCATTGCAAAATTCACCAAAGTGTGAATTTTGAAGGATGGTCACGTTTCAGTTTGCATATTGTTTTGGAAAGGATGAATTAGGTAAATGTATTCCACTTCTTGTGTCTCACTCATGTTTTAAACACAAACTTAAATTATGTGCATATTGAAATATGAAATATTTGCATAAAGCTGCTTAAAATATTTGGGTGTGATTCATTTTGATCTTTATGTTACGATTATTTTGCATAAAAGCCTTTTAGAAAACAACTACACAAACAGTGGAATCAACAGACTGGGGACTAAGTGCCTCAGGCTAACAATGGACTTTAGCAAACTGGCAACAATGTTTAACTTATTCTTCATCTTCTCTAATTGATGGGAAATGAATTAAGTTTTAATGGTAAAAAATGAAGAGTTGGGCAAGGAAGGGGAGATGAATGTTGGAGCTTATAGGAAGCTTACTGTCTGTTTTTGAAAGGAGAGAGTTGACTTTTAGTATTATTTTTAATAGTTGATTTATTCAGTTCTAGGTTGCCATATATTGAAGAGTAAAAAAGGGAACACATTTGCAGACTTCTACTTTTAACTATGGATCACTATGACGACGCAGTAATGTTCTCACAACTCAAGAGACCACTTTATGCATTAGATGACCTATGCTCTGGTACACAGAAACTTGCATCCCAATAAATATGCCAATGGTTACTTAGCCATTTTAGAAGGGATCTGAGAAGAATCCTAGAATGGTTTTTGTTAGATCCCCAAGTTACAGAGCTAGTAAATGTCAGGAAGTTCTCTGAGTGGCATGGGTAATTCAATTTCACTAGTTATGTGAAATAGATGTCATCTCCCAATGTTTCCTCCTTGATAAACATCAAGTTATTAAACTAATTCAGGCAGCTGAACTACTTTTTAAGTTAATTACCCACTTGCTCCTCAACAAATATATTTAATGTTATAATGGACCCAATCTAATCCATTTTAGATTTAGCTGCCATGTGTGGAAAGATATCTACAGAGAGTATAGGGCATACCAAAACCTTTCCACTCTCTTCCTTCAGCATGTGTACATCAGAACCACACAAGGCATTGATGGGAAAGCTCAGACTAGTCTACCTCCGAAGGTAGACTAACTTCAGTCAAGGCTCATAAGCTCAGAGTTCATGTTAAACAGTAAAGGGACCCCTGACATTTAAGTCCAGTTGCGGACAACTCTGGGGTTGCGGTGCTCATCTCGCTTTACAGGCTGAGGGAGCTGGCGTCCACTCCACAGTTTTTCCGGGTCATGTGGCCAACGTGACTAAGCTGCTTCTGGTGCACCAGAACACCGATACCAGAGCAGCGCACAGAAATGCCATTTACCTTCCCACTGGAGCGGTACCTATTAATCTACTTGTACTTTTTGGTGTGCTTTCAAACTGCTAGGTTGGCAGGAGCTGGAACCAAGCAACGGGAGCTCACCCCACCATGGGGATTTGAACCGCCAACCTATTGACTGGCAAGCCCAAGGCTCAGTGGTTTAGACCACAGCACCACCCGCGTTCCATTGAGTTCATGTTATTTGACCACAAAGAAATAATAGTGGTGGTTACAATCTCCCATTTCCTGTAACCACCTAGCACACAGGATGCGCATGGATGTATGCTCTGTGGTCCCTCCATGGGTGAGTGCTTTGCGCAAGAGGGACTGGATCAAGATTTTATAGTGGAAGAGAGTGACATTACAAAATGAAACCAGAAAATATTCACATTCAGATAAAGCATTCTTAACTATAACAGAACGAATTCTAAAATGTAAGCACAGACCCTCCAAGTGTGCCTATTTTCCAGGGACAGTCCTGGATTTACAGAAGCTGTCCCAGTTTCTGATTTGATCTCATAATGTCCCTATTTTCATCAGAGAAATGTGGAAAGTATGGAGTTATGGAAGCCACCCAGAGTGGCTGGGGCAACCCAGTCAGATGGGTGGGGTACAAATAATAAAATTGTTGTTGTTGTTGCTGCTGCTGCTGCTGTTATTATTATTGCGGAACAGGACATCCTTATCTTCATCGGAGAAATGTTGGAGGGTATCAGCCCTGAGTGCTCACTGGAAGGAAATCAGCCCTGAGTGCTCACTGGAAGGACAGATCCTGAAGCTGAGGCTCCGATACTTTGGCCACCTCATGAGAAGAGAAGACTCCCTGGAAAAGACCCTGATGCTGGGAAAGATGGAGGGCACAAGGAGAAGGGGACGACAGAGGACGAGATGGTTGGATAGTGTTCTCGAAGCTACCAGCATGACTTTGACCAAACTGCGGGAGGCAGTGGAAGACAGAAGTGCCTGGCGTGCTCTGGTCCATTGGGTCATGAAGAGTCAGACACGACTAAACGGCTAAACAACAAGAACAACAATGTAAGCATAAGGACAGTGGCTGCAATCCTGCAAGCAGTTAAAAGTTGATTCATAGATATGTGCTCTTCACTTGATGACTGCAAAATCAAGGAATGACTCACATGACTCCACAAAACAGCACAGATGTTACAACAGAGACAGAACCTTACATCTCAATGGATTCAGTTTTCATACAGTATACAAGTGCTGATCATCTAGTGTACAGTAACCAAGTGCTGTGATTCTGAACTAGGTCTTAGATTACTTAAATCAGGGATGGGTAACATGTGGCCCTCCAGAAGTTTTTTTGGACTTCTAGCTCCCTCCGTCCCTGACCTTTGGCCATGTTAGCTGGGACTGGTGGTAGTTGGCATCCCTCAAAACCCTAAGGTTCCCCACTCCTGATTTAAATTACACTAAAGAGAATGGATTTAAGAAGCTTCATTATGCAAACATTGCACCCAGTCTTCAGTGAAAGCAATGAACGCATGCTTAGACAGCCAATTTCCCTACTCCTTAATTGCAAAACATTTCCTAGCTATTAGGATGCTGTATGGAGGCTTTCTTGAGTTTTAATTTTCATGGAGAAACCAGAATGGATAGAGTTTGACTTCGGCATATGGTTGCCGTGTTTTTCATCTTCACATTTTTCTGCTGAGCAAAAGGCTCTGGCTTGTTCAGATGCCAACTGTGATTGCTTAGCTATTTCCAAAGAGGAAAAACAAGGGAAGTTGCAGCTGTAGCAGCAGATGGAGTTCTCCTGTGACTCAGGGATTTCTTGCTTCAGAAACCCATTAAGCCACGAAGTCAATTTTCCATGTATGTTTCTACGCTTTAGCTGCAGGCAACTGCCTCATTTTTAGAGTCCCTTTGTAAAGGAGGGAGCATAGCAGAGGAATTAACAATCAGCTGTACAATGGACCACATAAGACAATTTCCTCTCAAATTTTAATTGCATTTCATTTTGCCTAAGGGAGTTCTCTTAATGAACTACAGCTACACCTGCAACAAAATGGGCTGTGGTGACTGGTAAAGGTGAAACGAATGGAAGGGGGAACTAACTGCAGCGACTTTCCCCACATGATAAAGAAGCTTTTTTATTTCACCTAATGTCCCCACTTGTCGCCATGTGAATTGGAGACTAGGCAGGAAGTCAATAAAGCAACTTTTCCAGGATTTTCCTAGTTTTTCAGGTTTTCCTTGCAAAATAGCATTCAAAGTTTTCACAAGGTGGGGAAGCAGAACTTGGTCTGTTCTGCCCCCATCCTTCTAGAATGTCCTCCCTATGTAGGCCAAACAAGGCTCAACATCATACTTTCAAGAACTACTGTTTAGGGTTGCCACCTTTGTTCTGGCAAGATATAGGGCAGAGCAGGGTGGGGCGGTTGCAGGGAGATTTCGTTTTTTCATTTGGTGCTGAAGTGACTTCAAAGCAATCTATTACCATCTATCACAGTCTAATAGGTCCTTCTGGAACTGGTCACACACAGAGAGATGTGCACATACACATGAATTTGTAAATGTGCCTGTGCTTGGCTACCCAGAGCCTTTCATGTATAAACAACTATCTGACTTTCAGAAGACATCTGAAGGCAACCCTGTTTAGGGAAGTTGTTAATGTTTGATGTTTTATCGTGGTTTTAATATTCTGTTGGGAGCTGCCCAGAGTGGCTGGGGAAACCCAGACAGATGGGCAGGGTATTATTATTACTATTATTATTTCACACACCCTTTCAAACACATGCCGTCATGTGTGGAGAGTCTGCCTCCCTCTCTGGTATCATCACAGGTAATAATTAACAAGCAGTTTATATTTTATAGTTCTTTTATTCAGGCATCGGGATGCAAGGAAAAATTCACATCCCTTCCCAAGGAGAGCAGTTGGCTACTCTAAATCCTCCTGCTTGCGTCTTCCACAACAGCCGGGATGTTAACGGGAAGTTCTTTCTCCTCTCTGCATCCTTTGTTCTCTAATACGGTCGAACCGTTTAGTTCATGCAGATGGAGGGTCCTCTCCAATGACATCTCTGTCCCCTCCCTTCCATTCCACTTACCATTATCTCGTAGCTAGGCAACTCCTGCCTAAACTGCTCTGTGTCTGAGTCTGGCTCAGCTTCTGAGACAGCTGCAGGCAAGGGGAGTGAATCTTCCCCCTCCAGCTCCTTTTCTGAGAGAAGCTGTTCTGCCTGGGAAGGCATCCCCCCCCCCCCCCCCCCGTTTCAGACCATTCCCTGACACATTTGGAGAGGATTCCTAACTTGGCAGAGAGAGAGAGAAAAAAAGAGAAGACCTCAAATACAAGACAGACCTGTACCAATACAGGATGCAGCATTTTATATTGAAATACGGAACAATTATGTATTATACAGAAGAGGTGGCTTCCCTAACTGTAGTATAATAATAATAATAATAATAATAATAATAATAATAATATCTCAATATGCATTTTCAACTGAGTTGTTGTTGTTGTTAGTCGTTTAGTCATGTCTGACTCTTCATGATCCCATGGACCAGAGCATGCCAGGCACTCCTGTCTTCCACTGCCTCCTGCAGTTTGGTCAAACTCATGCTGGTAGCTTCGAGAACACTGTCCAACCATCTTGTCCTCTGTCATCCCCTTCTCCTTGTGCCCTCAATCTTTTCCAACATCAGGGTCTTTTCCAGGGAGTCTTCTCTTCTCATGAGGTGGCCAAAGTATTGGAGCCTCAGCTTCATGATCTGTCCTTCCAGTGAGCACTCAGGGCTGATTTCCTTCAGAATGGAGAGGCTTGATCTTCTTGCAGTCCATGGGACTCTCCTCCAGCACCATAATTCAAAAGCATCAATTCTTTGGCGATTAGGCTTCTTTATGGTCCAGCTCTCACTTCCATACATCACTAGTGGGAAAACCATAGCTTTAACTATACGGACCTTTGTTGGCAAGGTGATGTCTCTGCTTTTAAAGATGCTTTCAACTAAGTTACTTCATGAAATAAAAAGTTTTATTGGTGTTGGATGAATTGCATTCTACCGAAACTGACGGGCTGTTCTTAGTATATTCTATAAAGCTACGTTTTGCAAGGAAGGCAGGTTACTACAAATATCGCAGGTAAGATTCACCTTTTGTTGTGTGGGCAGGGTGGTACCTACCCCTACCTGGCCAATCCCCTGGCAACGCCTCCCCAGGCAGGATTGGGCGATTGGCTGAGGTAGGCAGAGACCTCCAGGTATCCAGCCTGGGGGGGGGGGGGGAATGAAGCCAACCCATACTACCAGGAGCTGCACTGGGATCCAGGGGGGCTGCATGCGACCACGCAAAAGGCCATTTGATGTGGGGAGCAGTCATTACATGGAAAATATATCACATGGAAATGTTACTGAAAATATTACATTAATAAGGTAAATATATTTTACCACTCCTGAGAATGTTGCAGTTCTTGCCATGCTCTCACTCATCAAGCTTCAAATCTGTAATGGCCAAGTCCCTGGCACGTCTCAGCCACTCAATGCACAAATGTAAACACACTCAAGCATGCACATCTAATTTAACATAAGTTTTAATTTTTCTTATGGCTTATAGATGGCTTGCCTATATTTGAAGTCCATAAAATGGGCTCTTAGGAGATAGCTAATGAATGAAATTGTATATAACGACATTTTAAACAGAGAGCAAACAGAATGAAGGCAATTATGAAGAGTGTCTTCTGACTGCATGCTACATTTGAACTCAACAAAATTAGCATTGCCCCTCTTATCCAAAAGAATGCACATATATTAAAAATGCATATATTAGCTTCAATAATTTCCACAAATAATTGACTTAATACTTGATACATCAGTTTAGAACTGCTGTGCTAAAATGATTCCACTGCCCATTATTGTTTGCTCTTCCAATTAAATAGGCTGCTTAAAACGCTTGTTGATTACTTTCCAGTTTGGAAAATCAGAAGTATTAAAAACCAGAGAATTTTAGCACACCACACAATCTCCCCACTCCCCACAAAACCCTACCAGAGTGCTGAGTTCCATTTTGAATATATTGCATGAACAGGTTACAATAGTGGAAAGTATGTGATGCTGGCAAGTAATGGCAACACTTGACAGGCAGTATGTAATGGTAATTAACATTTGACCACTGACAAAATTCATGTGGTAGTTGAAGCCTGCCAAACCCTTTTTAAAAAATCAAGAATGGCAATAAGCCTAAAAAATTCAAATCTGAATTTTAAGACAAAACATTTCACATCCATAATTTGTCTTCAGAATTTCATTTGCAAAAGTTAATGTGTGATAAATGAAATCATGCATTTGCACCACTGGCAATGGTTTATATTAATATTCTCACAATTACTTTGGTGGTTCTGGTGGTAAGGTTTGCAGTTCTGTGCAATCTCATTTTTTTTAAAAAAAAAACTGGAAAATTATTTATCAGCTCTTTTTGAAAGGCATTAAATAATGTATTTTAATTATAACTCAATATAGATATATATTTTTCTTACCTTCTCCAATTTTGACAAAGCAAGAGAGTAGCAGTCTTTGGCCCTGAATTGCATGAATCTCATGTTGGCTGGGTGAGTTAATTCAGTTATTATGCTTAGGCTAGAGAACAACCTAAATGTTTTTACAAGGAGATAATATAAGTTATTCCTCCAATAACATCAACTGGATAAGATAAAACATGGCAACATATACAAAAACTAATTACTTGTAGCTCCAAAATTATAATTAGTTACAAGGAAATAACAACTTTTGGCAGAGGCAAACATGTCCCTCTAAAAGCACTAATGCGCTGCACAGATTCAGAGAAAATCAGCATATTACTTTTAGAAGGGTGGCTTGTATAACATTTAATATGGCAGAGAAGGCATTGAACAGTAATTATTTGAGCTGTGTTTGATAATTTATTCTCAGAAATGAGACAGTTCTGCAGAAAGAACTGTCTGGAATGGAAGAAAACCTGGATAAACCATTGAAATGGTTATGTAGCCTTTACTGGCTATAAAAGAAATAACTTTTCCAATATGTAAAAATATAGCTGTGTTGAAAATATAAATTACACTCATGATTCATGTACGATGAACAAAATGATGGCTCCATTCCAGCCTGTCAGGAAATCCCAAAGGCATCAACTGAGCTAGTCACAGAGCAAAACTAACATTTTTATTGCTTTCTTAAAACTGAAATCAGCAGGAAAAAAAGCACAAAATTATATTCTTTAGGAAAAGGAAAGCAAACAGAATGCCGGTGTGGTTTGGGAACATACCTAATTCTAAGAAATATTGACTTAAATGGAGATATGAGGATTTGGATAGCATTCTACTAAATAACAATTAGGGTGAGTTTCTTGCCATTAAAAAAGTAGCCGTTTTGATTTTTGAAATTGTTAAATGCTCTGGAATTAGTAATTTGAAATGGTTTAAATACCACATAGGAAATTGTACCATATCACCACCCATTTGAGAATTTGGGAAAGACTGGCTTTGTAAAGCTAGGGTAGCTTAAGTCACAACACACACACAAGCTTCACAACATATTCCTATGTGCTGCAGTTTTGCTGCAAAGGATGGAACCTGTTCAACCCACACATGTGGATGCCTGGAGAGTTAAATTGCAGTTAATCTATCCTCTCCTACCTACTAAAACCCATCCCACAATGGTGATGTTGTCAGCTGTATCCAGTGCTTTTTTCTGGGGGGGGGGGGACGCAGGGGTACGCATACCCCTAAACAATTTGTGAGTCTAAGCTTGGCCTCATTAAGGGACAGTATTTCAATATGAGTAGGAAAATGAGAGTATCCCTAAACATTTGTTTTAGAAAAAAAAAAAAGCACTGGCTGTATCCATTTCAAAAGTTACAGGGTATATTTTCATGAGTCTAGGGTTCTGTAAGTGCCCAGCAAGCTAACTCACTGTAAAGACAACATTTCATATATTTGCTAAGTGTGGAATATTTAAAACAAGTGCTATGAAGCCATTAAGTATTCAGTAGCTACAAAACAGTCCCCTTGGCTTTGAGTAATTTGTCTTGCTGTAGATGCTGGCTCTCATGTGGATATACTGGAAACTGCCTGGCCTATTTGGTGTATTATTTATTTATTCATTAAAACAAATTCTCTCACACTTTCAGATAATAACCTTTTAGATCAGTTAACTACATGCGGAATGCAATCCTCTCTTTTTTTCTTTCGTTCTTCAATTTGTTAGCTGCTTTTCTCATAGAAGAACCCACAGCAACTTACAGTAAAACCAGTTAAGAACTGTCAATAAAAGAAACCCAGATAAACATATAAAACAGACTTGCTGATCCCACCTTGCTACAAGGTCACAATGCCACCCTTCAAATTAAGTGACAAATGAGTAAAGGGGAAAGTATTTGACCGACACCTACAAATAAAGATGGTGTCAAGCATGTGTGCTTTGGGAAAGCATTCCACAAGTAGAGAAAAGACATCACTGAAAAGGTCGGATCTTGTGTTGCCACCCTCTGAACTTCCCTTGGAGGGCCAAATGGTGGTGGCAGGGTCTGGGTTGGTTCTTGTGGGGAGGGCCAGTCCTTGAACTATTGGAGTTCTGAGCTGCATAAGGCTTCAGAGATCAAAAACTAGCATTTAAAATTGTTCAGACTGTCCTGACCCGATCAACATTCTGAGCTCCAAATTCTGTACCAGCTACAGTCCCCAAACTGTATTGAAAGGCAGCTCAATGCACTATGCATTGCTGTAGTCAAGTCTAGAGGTTCCCACAGGGCCTCTCCTCTTCACGGAGGGGAGGTGTTGTGAGCGGGAACCGCTTCCCGCGCTCGCAGGGGGCATAACTCAACCCCCTGCGTCACTGAGTCCTGTGCCAGTGTCACGCTCACCAGCCAGCCTATACGGCTGGGTGGGGGCATGGCTTAGCTGTATTTGAACGACCGTGGGCACACAGACTCTCTCTTCTTGTTCCTGGCTTCCTCGAATCACCCACCCTCCCTCCCTTAGGTTTTCTCCTTCATTTCTTGACCTTGCTATGGACTTCAGTTGCCCGCCTTGGTTGTCCAGGGGGCCTGGTAGGATTTTTTTCCCACTTGGCAGATTGGCACCAACCACTTGGATTTTCGCCTACCTCGTAGCAAATTGTCACAACTTTGTAAGGTTTGGCGGTTAGGCATTGGAAAACGCATTGTGTGTCGGAGGGGAGGTTGTGGCCATCACCTCCCCTCCCCTTGAAGGGTATTCTGTTAAAGGAATTTGGTGGTCGTGGTTCCTGTCTGATGCCCTGGTGGTGGCTAGGGCCATGGCTCAACCCCCAGTAGTGACTCTAGGGGAAAGCTTCCAGTTGATTTGCATCAACAAGCTCCCCCTACTGGTTGTTAACCCTTGTGTGACTCCCAGAAGAGCGGGCAGGCGTCCGATCCATTGCCTAAGCTAATACCACTGTAACCAATAATGTTGTGCCCTTCTTAGCCCATTAACCTAAGTGCTTGTGTCCATGTGTATTATTATATCTCCAAGCAGGGGCAGGGCCTTGACTCACAACCTAGACAACAGAGGTTAGGCTGTTCCTGCCCAGGTAGGGGTGTAGCTGGGCCATCAGTCAAAGCTGATGGAAGGCACTCTACACCATCAAGGTCACTGGATCCTCAAGCAACATCAGAATTACTCCCAGGCTATATGCCTGCTCCTTCGGAGGAAGCATAACATCACCCAGAGCAGGCCACCTCCTAGGGAACCACCCACTAACAGTTTCTCAGTCTTATATGGATTAAGCTTCACTTTCTGGGGTCTCATTCAGTCCATTACCAAAGCCAATCGCAGGTCTTACACAATTGTATACAAACTTTAGGTGGGAGTTCCATGGAACTTGGTGGGGCTTATTACCGAATAGATATGTGTATAGGATTGTGTTGAACACTACTCAGAAGTAAGCCCTAATGAGTTCAACGGGATTTCTTTCCTGTTAAGTGTGTATAGGATTGCAACCAAAAGCAACCATATAGGAGTCTTTCTCTTGTATTTGGATTCATCCAAGTTGGGTGGGTGCAATTTGGACAAAACCCAAAATGGAGACAAGTAAAGGTAAAGGATCCCTGGATGGTTATGTCCAGTCAAAGGGGACTATGGGGTTGTGGAACTCGTCTTGCTTTCAGGCCGAGGGAGCCAGCGTTTGACCACAGACAGCTTTCCAGGTTGTGTGGCCAGCATAACTAAACTGCGACAGAAACCAGAGTGCATGGAAACACCATTTACCTTTCCGCCACAGCAGTACCTAATTATCTACTTGCACTGGTGTGCTTTTGAATTGCTAGGTTGGCAGGAGCTGGGACAGAGCAACGGGAGCTCACCCTGTCACAGGGATTCGAACTGTCAACCTTCTGATCGGCAAGCCAAAGAGGCTCAGTGGTTTAGAGCAAAGCGCCACCCGCGTCCCACAAGTAGACAAGTAGGGTGGCCATTACCATAAGCATGCTAGTGCCCTTCACAGTGACATTTTGAGATGGGACAGGCAGCCCCAGCTCTACTGCTGTTGCTGCCATACTGAAGCTGTCTTCAGGATAGGCAGTGTTTAAAAGTTAAAAGGAAAAGAAATTAGCTGTCCTCCCTGCTGCTGTGGTATGAAATGTTTGGATGTCAAACTGTGGTCCCTAAAACAGCATGAGGAAAAATGCCTCCATTGGTTACCTGCAAATGGAGTGGCAAAATGGGGCTGCTATCTGTCAATGATTTACACTAGAGATTAAAACAAGCATGCCACATGCTTAATTTCTCCATTCATGGCCGTGACTAGATCTTTGTAATAAGTAAAACATAAAAAGTTGCAATATATATATATATATATATATATATATATATATATACTCCTAAATTTCAGATACGGTAGAAGGCTGCCATCTAGTGATTATATGCTACACACAAGCATGAACTAGCAGGAGATAGCAAATAATTCCTATTGCAAGCTATAACTAAACTGGAAAATATATTTCAGTTAAGTGTGTCTAATTTTTCTTGGCTATACCAGTATCTTTTCTGGATCTTGAAAACAAGCTTTAATTTAGATTTCATCTGATTCTCCTGAATTTTCCTCTCATGGTTAGTGATTTAGAAACTTGTGTTCCTTTGAGAAGAAACAGGGCCTTGTTTGTTTGTTTGTTTGTTTGTTTAAGAAAGGGCAACCCAGCTGTAGATTACTGCAAATTGACAGCTTGGAGGCATTTGTTCCTTGAGCACAGAAAAATAGTGATGAAGTAATTATGGATCCAATAATGGCAATATTGGCAAGCAATTTCATCATGGTTAATCTTCAGGGTAGAGATGACAGCAGGACTATAAGAAAAAATGGTGCCTGAAGGAGGGTATTTTTAGTTTTTTTAAATCCACTGCCATCCAGTCTATTAATCTACCATTAAAATAGATGGTGTAAGGTAGCAAACTACGAGCAGATTCACATGCAGAAAATGTGAATGAATCATAAAAGTAGAGAAAATTCACTCAGTGGAAGAGCTAATGACTTTTCATGCAGAAGTTCCAAGTTTCATTCCCAGTGCCTCCAGCTAAAGAGAATCGTTTAAGCCAGAATGGGTAGACAGCACTGGGCTCAGTGGGCCAATGGTTTCAACTCAGTACCGGGTAGCTTCAAGTGGAAGAGAAGTCATCCTGAAACTACAGAATTAAGCTCCAAGAAAGTATGGCTAGAAACAGAAAGGGCCATGACAGAACAAACAAGAGAAAGTGAATGCAGATTATATGTACTACTAAACAGTAGTGTACTGGTCTGTATAAAATGGCATAAAAGCTTTCTGACACCGCTCCCATGTGTATACCTAATCTTTGAAATGTCAAGAGGGACTCTTCCCATTGGTCTCACCCCTGAGGTCTGCATGCTGAGTGAAACTTTGGTAATGGAAGCCTATGAGCTTATAGTTGTGCATGCATAGGTTTTCTACCCTACTAGCAATCTCTTAGTTTACACACGGAAGCAGAGAGCTACTGCTCAAGAGCTACTCCTTAAACCAACACAACCTTCTTCTATAACTTCTAGCTTCTTCTTTTTTAAAAAGAAGAGGGAACCAGGAAGGACTGACACTAGCTATGAACGTTGGGGTAGGTAGGAGAAGAATTTCATTTCATTGCAACAGAACTACTCACCAAGGAATAGTTCAAAACAACACCCACGTGGCAAAACCAGCAATGGTCATCTGTACTTCTGCAGTTTATTCATCCAAGATTAAAGGTAAAGGTAAAGGGACCCCTGACCATTAGGTCCAGTCGTGACAGACTCTGGGGTTGCGGCACTCATCCCGCTTTATTGGCTGAGGGAGCCGGCGTACAGCTTCCGGGTCATGTGGCCAACATGACTAAGCCGCTTCTGGCGAACCAGAGCAGTGCACGGAAACGCTGTTTGCCTCCCCGCCAGAGCTGTACCTATTTATCTACTTGCACTTTGACGTGCTTTTGGACTGCTAGGTTGGCAGGAGCAGAGACCAAGCAATGGGAGCTCACCCTGTCGTGGGGATTCGAACCGCCGACCTTCTGATCGGCAAGTCCTAGGCTCTGTGGTTTAACCCACAGTGCCACCCACGTCCCATCATCAAAGATTACCAAGTGGTTAATTACACACGGTAGTAAATACATCACTTGCTAACGTATTCTAGCAGCTGCCACACAAAGTGTAGCAAGCAGTTGTGTCTTAGTAGTATGCATTTAGCGGAGAAGAAGTATCTATGATGAGCAAGATGAAAGTGCAGGCCTCATTCGTACCTCTTGATGCCAAATGTTAGCTGCGGGGATGCAACCTCAAACCTATACTTGACTCACCCACCACAAAAAAAAAACAGATTTTAACTGAACCTTCTGGGACCCATTGGTGAAAGACCTGGAGCAGATATAACATGCCATGAAGTTTCAGGCTTAATCAACCCTGGTGATCAATGGGGTGACAGATGTCGCAGCCAGATTGCCCTCACATCAGGCTTAATCATACTATATGTGCCAACCAGGAGTGTCAACTTGAATAAAATATTGTGGGGGCCCAAGTCAGCCTCGCCCTGCCCTGCCTAATCGATCACATGGGGTTTGGTTTGGTTTTAACAAATAGGTTGTTCTTAAATTTTATAAAGTCATGCTCACACCATACATTTAAACAAAGCCATATCTAGGGGGTGGGGAGTCAGTTGTTGTTTTTTTTGGGGGGGGGGTTGCCCTGGGTGCATTCCACTTAGCAATCTTCACCATAACAAGAATATACCATATGCAACAGAGGTACATCAGTACTGCCACTTACCTAAAGAGGGTTTGTACATTTACAATAGTTTTAGCATCTGCCATATAGTCCTCTTCAGCACTCATGGTGCTTTCCTTATCCACCACGACCACGTTTGCAGCAAAGGTCACACCACACCTTAGCAAATCATCTAGGCTTTTGAAAACATGGCAAAATGTTAGGCAATGTTAAAAACATATGGCTCGTCATAAAATTAGCCACATATTGTAAGCAACCTTTACAATATTTAGGAATTTGGAACCCTGGAGGTCAATTTACAACCTGTGGTGAGCTGATTGCCCTGCAAGTCATTGAACTCAACCTTTGTTGCACCATAGCATGCAAAAAACAAAAACAAAAAAAACCCCTAACATTTACTGTGGTGGTGGCTCCTTATATGCAATAGGGAAGCAGAAAGCCAATATACAACATTTATATCAACTGGTTTTCAGATGGTTGTCATGGGTCCAATGGTCATGTGGCATGACTCAGCCCCTCAGAAGATCAATGCACAGATAAATCTGGTTCTGTTTTAACTTTGATGAACTAATCAAGAGCCAGCCACAGGAATGCCCATTCGTTTCCTGCAGCCCCAGCCTTGCAAGAGAAATCCCACCCACTCACACTTTTAATAATGGTTCACTTTGATAGCAGCTGCTTCAGTGAAATTGACTCAAGACCTATTTGAGTGTGCCTGATTGCATGGAAATCTTACACACAAGTGAGCACAGGAAGCTCTGCCCCTTGTGTTGATAGCTCTGTTGCCTTCCACACTTTGGAGGGTGGTCTACAATGGGGGGCTCCTCTCCTCCTGGAGGCTCCCATCATGATTTATAACCCCAATATTTCAGGGTTTGAAGTTGTGCTTTCATTATCATCTTTCTGCTTTGTTTTGCTACTGCTGCCCCCTGAAGTGAGAGGAGAGATTGTGGACCATGCCTGGAAGACACTGGACCAACCCACCCCTGATTTGCAACAGCTGGCCTTGACGCCAGACATCTGGGTGGGTTGGGGAGTTTAAAGGTGGAGGGGATGTTATGAAAATGAATGTTATATTATATAAAATATAAATGTATTGTCTTATTGCTCCCACTTTCCCCCCCCCCCATGGTAATATATATTGCACTTCTTCTTCTTCTTCTTCCTACTCTTCCATTGGAGACTTTTGCATGAAAAGTGACCAATAAGCTTAATATATGAAATGAAATGAGTAGAAAACCTTGAGTAGAGGAGGCTCTGCACCCTTTAGACTTCACCCTCTAACTTGTGGGTGACAATTGTGATTTGCTTAATGTGCTTGTGTATGTGAAGAGCACAAATAAAGCTTGCTTTAAACCAGTATCTGAAACCCACATTAAAACCCAGTTTCAGATTTCAACAGCCAATGTCACTGCCAATATACTGCTTAAAGAAAGAGCAATGTTTGCTTCATGGAGTGGGAAAGAAACAATCTTTCTGAGTCTGGAATCCAACTTATTAAACTGTGGTTAATTAGGCATTGCATATGTACTGACCCACAGCATGATTAATTTCCCTTGGCTGATTACTATCTTTTGGGACACTATTTCTAACTAAAAAAGTAAAGGTCAATTTTTTAAAAAATGAATAAACCAGACATACCATATTGGATAGTTGGTAGGAAGTAATTACACACCATGCTAAGAAGGATGGCAGGCACAAGCCTTCCGTTTTTAAAAAAATGTTGGTAAAACTATTGCTTGAGTTGCATTAAGATGGCATTTCAAATAATCATATTTCATTTCCAAAGGCTTCTCATGAAACTGCATTCTTCCGGAAGCACAGCATGATGACATTATTCCCTGCAATAGTTTCCCAGTGTGTGAAAGCATTTAATTTGCTTCTAAGATGTGAGACAAAGTTTGGCAGTGCCTGACATTACGCAAGCCCTCACTGTCTCCTCCTTGCCTTCTTCAATCCACCAAGAAGATTGTTCGATGGATGGATTGCTTTGCACAAATTAAGTTCATTAATTGGACGCCCCGTAAGTTTTGGGTGAACACGTAAAGCAGGCACCCCCAAACTCGGCCCTCCAGATGTTTGGGGACTACAATTCCCATCATCCCTAACTAACAGGACCAGTGGTCAGGGATGATGGGAGTTGTAGTCCCCAAACATCTGGAGGGCTGAGTTTGGGGGTGTCTGACGTAAAGTGTGAACATAACAAATACATTTGCAGGCATTTATCGTACATGAAGGCTTGTCACAGAGACAGCAAGACAGAGGCTGTCTGTTGAATGTTGTTGTTTAGTCGTTTAGTCGTGTCCTACTCTTCGTGACCCCATGGACCAGAGCACGCCAGGCACTTCTGTCTTCCACTGCCTCACACAGTTTGGTCAGACTCATGTTTGTAGCTTCGAAGACACTATCCAACCATCTCGTCCTCTGTCGTCCCCTTCTCCTTGTGCCCTCCATCTTTCCCAACATCCGGGTCTTTTCCAGGGAGTCTTCTCTTCTCATGAGGTGGCCAAAGTATTGGAGCCTCAGCTTCACGATCTGCCCTTCCAGGGAGCACTCAGGGCTGATTTCCTTCAGAATGGATAGGTTTGATCTTCTTGCAGTCCATGGGACTCTCAAGAGTCTCCTCCAGCACCATAATTCAAAAGCATCAATTCTTCGGCGATCAGCCTTCTTTATGGTCCAGCTCTCACTTCCATACATCACTACTGGGAAAACCATAGCTTTTACTATACGGACCTTTGTTGGCAAGGTGATGTCTCTACTTTTTAAGATGCTGTTGAATGTACACTAAGGTTAAAACAAACTGGGTTTGTTTCCATATGGTGTGGGAAACTGCATTCAGACAGTTGACATCTGCAGCTTTCCACGACTGGCAGCCATGCCACAGTAGCAATAATTAAGAAAGCAGCAGGAGAAGAGAAGAAGAGTTTGAATTTGATATCCTGCTTTATCACTACCCTAAGGAGTCTCAAAGATGCCAACAATCTCCTTTCCCTTCCTCCCCCACAACAAACACTCTGTGAGGTGAGTGAGGCTAAGAGACTTCAGAGAAGTGTGACCACCCAAGGTCACCCAGCAGCTGCATGTGGAGGAGCGGGGAAGCGAACCCGGTTCACCAGATTACGAGTCCACCGCTCTTAACCACTACATTACACTGGCTCTAGCACTGCAAACCGTTGTTCTCTGTCCAAATTACAAGAAGGTCCATTGAAAGCATCCCCCACACCACTCTATGGGGGAATGTAACAGATATGGATGTTGCTTTGGAAACACAAAGAAACACTTTTGATGCTGATGCAAGCATGCAAAAACAGAAAGAGAGCCCTGTGGATGGGGCATACTAAATTAATATTGAGGTGAACATGATGGTCTAAGAATCAGCTCCCAAAGACACTAAGGTGCCTGAATGCTTTTTCCAAGGTGTGTGGGTGTGGGTGTGGGTGTGTAGCAGCTAAACAAAACTGCCGTTTAGTTCAGAATTTTGCACAAGAGAGAACTCCCCCTTTCACTTCAGGTCATTTGTCTTATCAAAACCACCCACTCTGAGAAGCTCCCCACCTCTTTTACTGTGGGTGGAGGAAACTTCTAATCCAGATTCTAGCTAGAGACAAGAAATTAAGTTCAGTAGCTGCCTAAATGGAATTTCCGAAAATAAAACGCCAAGCATACGCTGCTGTCTTTCAAAAGTCACACTCCTGTGAATTTTGTATCTGAATTTTGTAATGGAGTTATCAAACCAGAAAATATATATATTTAGGGGAATTGTGCAGAAAAATGCACATCTTAGCAAGCAAAAGAATAATGTACAGCAATGCATTATAGCAAGGGGAGATGCTTTCAAAAACATGTATGCAGGGCAAAATTACATTAAACTGCGTCCCTGAGGAAAAAGCTGTGTAACAAACAGATGCAGGTACATGGCAAACAGAATCTAAGATTCAGAAATGTAAGGTAATGAAAATTGACAAATTTGTGCATTACTAATTGCAGTGGATTTAGCTCCTCTGGGTGAAACAAAACAAAACAAGAAAGCAAAAAGCAACCCACACTCCAGGAAAGCACATTTACATCATTTGTAGCTTGAGTGTCTAATACTGCAATATTTACAGGCAAGTTCACATATTCAATTCCCCCTGTCACATACAACATGTAGGTTGTCTTGTATAGTCAGGGAATTGAGAATGCAAAGGCTAGAAAATGAACTCTTCACTAAATAAATTAGACATTCCTGTCGACTTGGAAGAACAATCATTATGTGCTTGAACACAGATTCAAACGATTGACATTCTGTCCATGGTAAATTCAAATTGACTGTGATTTCAGCATTGTGAATGGACGTTGTAGGTATTCTTCACCGTACGTTCAGATGACAGCTCGTCAAGTTACAGAAAATGTTTCAAAAGTGGGTGAAACTAGGGCATGGAGCATTGTGATCCATTAGCACGATGCTCCTAACTCACGAGGGACAATGGTGAGGCTCGACAATGAATGAACTGAGAATGCCTACTTAGAATGAGTCCCAGAATCCTCTGGAATCTTCAGGGATTCTTCATCAAAGGAATGGGTGCATAAATATACTAAGGGCTAGAAGGTTCTGAAAACACTGGTGTTCCCCATGTGTGTGTATTTCCAGTCAGGATATAGGCTTACTGGGGCAGCTATCAGGAGTTGAGACTACTTTGATTTCAAGTGTATTAGACCACAGTGCAAACATAATGATCTGCTACATAAATTATTAACAGATGAAATTAGACATGCAGTCTTAATATCATTTGAACAGATAAGCATTAAGATGCCAAATTACCACAATTTCCTCCCAACTCATTATAATTTTATAGCATTCTTTTGTATTTTTGCCAGGCTATTAACTTTTAATAACTGGAAATGAGAAATAACAGGAGAGAAGGTGGTCTAGACGGGATTCATTGATAAGTTATGCCGCAGTGGCGAAGAACCTTTGTACTTCTCACAAAAGGGTCTTTTGATTAATGTTGCTTTACTAAATTCAGATATAACTTGCAGCTTTAAAACCCGGCAGAAGATGCCATAACTACTACATACAACCTGTTTTCTTCAGTGTATTTTAAGTTTTCCAATTAACTAAGGATCCACATTGTGCCAGAAGGAAGAGAAGTTTAATGTATCAGCAGGTTTTGCTCAAATAAACAGCTCCGCTAAGTTGTGCTAAATTAGCTGAACTTAGATCACACAAAAACAATGAGGCAAGTATTGGGAACTGTGTTCAAGTTACTTGATCTGGACCTAACTCAAGATGATCAGGAAACACTGATATTTAAACAAAAATATTCAATATATATGGCAGCCTACAAAAATACTGGGTTGTATCCCAGTATCCCTGCACACTGTGTGTGCAAAGTTCTGCTAATGCAATGGGAATTCCCTGCTTTTCCTCTCACCCCTCAAAAAACACATTTTCTCCATAGGGTGTAGATTTTATGGGTGGGGAGGCAGCTTCAGAGGAGAGGATGGGAAAGTTTGATTGGGAAAGCAGAGTGGAGAAGAAACCGGGAGATGTTGAAAATTCATTTAAAAATAGCTTATTTCCAACATATCAAACCAAATTGCTCAGATTACGATTTTTTATATGGCAGCAACAAACAGCTGCTGAATTATACACCAATCTTAAGTGTGCTTCTTGTTTTTTTAAAAAATATATTAGCCATTGCTGCCAATAACAACTAAGACAGAGCTCTGCAAAAATTCCAAAGGCTGTTTTCATGTATCCAGGGGAATTTGCATCTTCTGTACTGATCCACAGGGAAGAGTTTGGGGAAACTTCCAACTTGGAACTAAAGGATAGCCTGCAGCTGTCATGTAACATTTCCCTCTGGGGAATTTCAATGGCAACACTTTTTAAATTCAAACTTCCCACAGTGCTTCAAAGTACTGGCACACGAGGGGTTCTACAAAGCATTTTGGGGAATGTAAATAGCAGCCGCAAACTGCCCCTCTGCTTATGGGCATGCCTTTGTTGTTCATCACCATGTAAGCCTGGAATAGGAGCCCACAGCAATGTAAGAGGGGATCACAAGCCCTGCTTGTAAGTTGATGAACAGATAAGATGGCAAGGGGGCATTTGATAGCACACCAAAAAGCCCTTGACAAGCAGAAGTAAAAGAATCTAATCCCAGTTCCAAACAAAAACTGGCTTGGACAAAAATGTAAGGTAAACTTGCGAATGTACCTTTTATCATATGTGGTGGTTGTTTAAGGTAGTAAAAGCTTTCTGGGAGGTGATATATAATGAAATGGAAAAAAAATGTTTAAAATAACTTTTGTTTAAAAACCAGAAACCTTTCTATTAGGAATTATAGGTAGCAATATTCCAAAGGACCAGAAAAGACTCTCTATGTATGTGACAACAGCTGCTTGAATGCTGTTAGCCCAGAGATGGAAAGAAGAAAGAGTCGCTATCAGAGAAGATTGGCAAACCAAGTTTATGGACTATACTGAAATGGGAAAGCTGACTGGAAAGCTCAGGAACCAAGAGGACAAAAACTTTACAAAACAATGGGAAAAAATTAATAGACGACTGCAAGCAGATGAAAACATTAGCAGGATTTTAATCTCACTTGTAATGTAACAAATACTATGGAAACTATGGTTGGATATAAAATATAGATTATGGAATAATATGCAGTTCTAAATGTCGACAATGGGACCCATGGAGGGGATGGGGGAAGTCTCGAGATTCAGAGTAATCTCTGTATATGGATATACATTTGGATTGTATTTGTAAAATAAAACGAAAACGATTTTTTTAATTAAAAAATGCAAGGTCAGTTTGTAAAGACTGTCTAGCTCCCTTTTTGTGGCATAAGTGCAAATGGAAACAAGTCTTTTCACTGGATGTACCCAGTTCTAAAACAAGGACAAGTTTTAAACAAGAAGTCACAGCAGCACATAGTGCAAGGTACTGTAATTATTAGACTAGCCACAAAGTGTGTGCGTGTGTGTGTGTGTGTGTGTGTGTGTTGGAGAGAAATAAACTCGGAAACAGTGTAGCTCTAGCTCTCCAAGTCCCATATCACACTGCATTCTTGCCAAATGTCTAAACCACTCCTGTGAATCAGCCTAAATCCTTCATGTCATAGTGGAGTGACCTTGAATTCCCCGCGACCTTTTTGAGTCTCTGGAGAGCAAGACAGTATTGTGGGTGCCCCAGTGACTTGAAAGTGAGTCCTGGTTACTTAGACTTGCAGAAATATTGTCCCCAACAATAGAGCCCCTTCCAAAGCAAACTGGAATCTGGGTCTCAGAAACAGGATTATTATTTTTTAAAGGGTAAAATAGTAACTCAATGGTTCAGAAGGGTGAAGGATAAACACGCATGCAAATATGCTACCATTTGAACTATGACACCACACAGGGACACATGCAATTACACAGCACGGCACAGCACAGCACACTACAATATTGAGTGTTCCAAGGACTTTTTTTTACCTACTTGTCAATAGAGCCCACCATGTAGTAAACCATTGGAAACCAACAGATTGCATCCAGAAAATGCATATCTGGCCTAAGCAGCAGATGGGTCACAAAGCGAAACATATTGTCACAAAGAGTCATGAACTAAAATGCTAACAAATGCAAATGCAATTTGGAAATACTATGATAACTCAAAGAATACTTTTTTATTATTCATTCAAAAGGTTTATCTCATTATAACCCCAGGTAACAGGGGTTTTTACTTAGGGAAAACTATCAAATAAATATGATTACAATGGTGCCCCGCAAGACGAATGCCTCGCAAGACGGAAAACCCGCAAGACGAAAGGGTTTTCCGTTTGCAGAGGCGCTTCGCAAGACGAATTTCCCTATGGGCTTGCTTCGCAAGACGAAAATTGACGAAAATTTTCGGGGGGGGGGTTTCCGCTCCAAAACTCCTTTTTCTGAATTGCTAAGCTGCTAAAAGCATTTTAGCAGCAAAACCGCTAATCCCCTAAGCCTTAAAAAGCCGTTTTTAGCCCTTAAAATGTCAATAGCGCTAATAGCGCTACTCCGTCGATGGGATTGCTTCGCAAGACGAAAAAACCGCAAGACGAAAAGACTCACGGAATGGATTCTTTTCGTCTTGCGAGGCACCACTGTATATACATATCAGTACTTCTAGTAAAAGTGTCGAAATCAGATGCCTTACAGGGCAGAATAAACCCTATGCTTAACGACACTGTATTGATAAAGACAGATACCTTTCCCACACACCCTGTAGGAATTACTTTCCTGCAACGTGGCCCCAAATAGGGGCTGCATATGGGTGGCACAACAGTGTGCATAGGGCAGATCATATAGGCCTTTTTCAGCCTATCAGTACCTTGCCAGATGCTGCTGCAGCAGATTAGTAATATCATAATCATAATAATAATAATTTATTATTTATACCCCACCCATCTGGCTAGGTTTCCCTAGTCACCCAGCTATCATCTCATATAAAATGTCCAAATTTTTGTGCACAATTTCATCCTCATGAATCCTGTTGAAATCAATAGGATTTAAGTCTATCTAACTCAGTGTTGGATTACTGCAGAGTCACCGAGCTAGAGGATCACTAACGCTTTGTGTAAGCAAAACTTTTCATACATGCATTTTCAGGAGGCATGTGAAATGGCATAGTTTTCGATGCTTGCTGCTGAATTGTTTTGGTTTTATGTTTTAACTGTGTTCCTATGGGGAAGAAGGACGGTGTATAAATATGATATAAATAAATAGATATGTGAACCGTATTTTGTCAATATTCCCGTTTTGTTGCTGTTGTCAGTATACTGTGAAACGGCAACACAGGGAGAGGGAAGTGTGCTACAGAATACTGGGGGGAAACAATACTTTAAAAATGTTATATTTAAAATATAAGCCTCACAAAAGGTATGTAGTGCAAGCACTAGAGGGCACTGTGGTTTTAAACTCCAAATTTCAGCGCAGTGTGAAATTTTCAGAGGTGACGTTGAAACAATATCTCATAGACATTTCACACATTATGATTCCCGGAAAGGAAGAGCTAGAAAGAGATCTACTATTGATCATAGGTTCAAGATCTTACATTAGTGAAGGCTGATATTATGAGACTATACGGCATAAGGAAGGGAAGCGTGACAGTTCAGGGTTCTTGCTCTTAACGGGGCTACTTCTTGTGTTCTTGTTTAAAATACTAAAAGCTACCCTTTGCAATAACGTAAAAGTGGCCTGTTCTTATTAGCTAAGCCTTTGTCAGGGCAAATGCATTCCAATTTATGCTACGGTTACCAGGTTTTTTTCCCAATGAATCCAGGGACACTTTTTTTTTAAGCTGAGTAGCAACAGGGAGTCAGTAGTGGGGATGGTGAGGCAAAAGACCCCGGGCCCAAGCAAACATGCATATTGTATACCGGTGCAAAGCCCTTCTTTCGCACTCTGTGAAACATAAATGTGCAGAGTTTTTTTTAAAAACTGGGCAACGGCCGCCTGCCTGTGACTCCCGAGCCTTCCCCGATCTCCTTCCCCCATCCCCCTTTGTTTTGACAAATTGGAGGAGGCTCAGGAGTCACGGGTGGGAGGCTGTTGCCCAGGTTTTTTTAAAAAAAAACACACTCTGCGCATTTATGTTTTACAGGGTGCAAAAGAAGGGCTTTACACCTTGCCTGGCAGAGAAACCACACGTCTTGCACCCCTCCTGGGCAACGCCCGCCCGCCCGTGATTCCCGAACTTTCCCCTATCTGTCAAAACAAAGGGGGAAGGGGGCAGGAGATCTGTACCATTGGACGTCCCTGGTTCCCCCTCGGTAGTGACAATGGCAGCGAGCAGCTCCTGAAGCCAGCCAGAGCCAACTGCGCTACCAGGCTGGCTCAGGGCTGCTGAGGCTGCCACTGCCATGTTTCCCGGTGGCAGATTTGCAAATCTGGGGACTGTCCCCGGGAACTGAGAATGTCTGGTAACCCTAATCTACGCTTCCCTGTGAAGCAACCGTACCTATGCAGAAGTTCAGTGCATGAGGAACAGGTTATCTGGTGGAGGTTGAGTTGAAAGTGGGCTGAAAACTTGAATTTGTGCAAACAAACAAACAAACAAACCCACAAAACTGTGTATGCATGGACCTGTGTGAAGGGTGGCGGTGGACTCTTTCAAGATGAAATGTAGCATTTTGTAATTCCCAGTAATACGAATGGCAAGCTAATATGTACAGATGATCCTTGTACAGCTCATGCGATAGCCATGTTGAAATTTCATTTTGCCATATTTTCAAGGCAGTTGTACCTTAATCTGTCATATCTGAACTTCACCATTGGTGCGTAAAATAAATGCTTGCTGCTGACCATCTTCAAGGTACTGATGCCATAATACTTCCAGTTGAAAACCACCCAGGGATAGTGTAGAACGTAACTGTGCCCTGAATATGAACCCATATCAGTATAATAATAATAATAATAAAAAACAACAGCATTTAAAATCCACTTACGGATTATCTAGTAGTAATACTATTGGATTGAGTTCTTTCTTTGGTCTGTAATAAGCCCTGAGAGGAACGATAAAGTTGTAGAGACCATTCCCAGCAGTCTCTGCAGCCACTATTATGATTTTGTTTTTGAATCCGTAGGCTTTGGCATCTTCGTAGTAATTATGTTGGCATCCCTAAAACCAGAAAGTTAAAACAGGCACCATGGCCTTTGTTTACAGGAGAGACAGCAAGACTTCATCCTCAACATAGTAACTTGATGGTAGCTGAATTTGCTGAATTTAAAGACCTGCCCACTTCATGAAATATTGTTGCATGCACACAGAGCACCTATAAAAAGGTGATGTTTTTGGACTACAGCTCCCATCATCCCTGACCACTGGGTCCTGCTAGCTAAGGATGATGGGAGTTGTAGTCCAAAAAACAGCTGGAGACCCATGTTTGGGAAACACTGCGCTAGCCTAATATGTGCAGGGCCGTGGCAACCATGATTCTACATGGCAAGCCATGTACCATGCAAACAAAACTGTGTAACAGGCTTCATTAATGTTGAGTTATCTAGGATACAAATGCAGCCATGTGCACTAAATAAACACACAGGAAACACTTTACACAAAACCATAACTTTACCTTATCTAACCTTAGGCAGCAAAACGGCACTTTTTCATGAAGCAAATGGCAGAAGGTAGGAGAACTTCCTATGTACGGGGAGTAAGGTGGGTAGCCTTTCAGATACCTAAAACAAAGAAATGTGTGGTCTTATTATCACTCTCAGCTACTTATTATCACTCAGCTATGAGCTTCCTCAGGACACATTCCAGTACAGTGGGGACTCCGCTGCCTAGGACCCTCATACCTACGGGACCGCCTCTCCTGGTATGCCCCGCGGAGGACTTTAAGGTCCATAAATAACAACACTTTGGAGGTCCCAAGCCTCAAGAGGTTAGATTGGTTTCAACTAGGGCCAGGGCCTTTTCAGCACTAGCCCTGACATGGTGGAATGATCTGTCACAAGGGATTAGGGCCCTGCGGGATTTGACATCTTTCTGCAGGGCCTGCAAGACGGAGCTGTTCCTCCTGGCTTTCAGATTAGACTCTGACCCCTTATATGGGATTTGGTATATCAATTTCCCCTTGGCTTTTTTGCTGGCCCATGCAGGACCAGAATGGATAGCTGGCTCGGGTGACTATCTGATGTTTCCTCCCTTTATGGTCTTGATTTATGGGCTACTACTATAATGAGGCTTCATTTTAAGCTGTATTTTAAGCCGTATTTTAATTAACTGTTTGTTTGTTGTTGTTGTTTTGTTTTTTTCTATTATGTTTTATTGTAATTTATATTTGGTGTTAGCCACCCTGAGCCCAGCCTTGGCTGGGGAGGGCGGGGTATAAATAAAAATTTATTATTATTTATTATAAATATCTTTCCATGTAATAATAATAATTTATTATTTATACCCCGCCCATCCGGCTGGGTTTCCCCAGTCACTCTGGGCGGCTTCCAGCCAAATATTAAAAACAATACAGCGTCAGACATTAAAAACTTCCCTAAACAGGGCCACCTTCATTGTACATTGTAGCCTCCTTTACCTGAGACATAGAGTTACCATGGAGAATATTCCAGTTTTTATACAATCTCACTAGTGTCCCTATGTAGCAATCTGGAATTTTTAAAAAACTACTGCGTATCTGCAAAATAAGAAAAAACAAAAAACAAAAAGGGCTTTCCTGGATCTCATTGCTGCCTCATTTTTCCTAAGCTGCTTTTCAAAGGGAAAAACTCAGCACTGGATTGTTGATCAAATCTTACTCTGCATATACAACCATCCCTGTTTGCATACCCTGACCTTTTGGCATTGGACTTCCTGGCTGTTAACTTCTGTTGCCCTTTCGGTGCACTCTGTTCCCTTTTCTTTTACTTCAGAAAAACTTGCCTTTGCCAAAAGGGAACTGATTCTGCTGATAACAGTTATTATGCTCACGGGAGAGAACTGGCCCAGTTTCCAGTGGGTGTTGTAAGTTCCACTGCATAAATGCGCATTTGTACCATTGGGGCTGCGAGTTCCCTATCCCCTAATTTTAATTTCTGTTATTATTAGTCATATGCAAGATTAAAAATCAGGATTTTACTGCTTTGTTTGTCTTTTATCGCTAACCATTTTCTTGAATTCTATCCTTCAGCACCAAGTACATATTCTGGGGAAAGCTGGTGCATGCCTCACATGAAAATATTAACATTTTACTTCTAATTATTTCCATCACAGGCATCTAATTTCCTTTCTTCAGCTCCATGCTAAAAAAACACAACTTATTTATGTGAACGGAACATACTCAAGGCCATTCGAAACTTCTTCGTCTGAGGGAGTTGTTTCATCTTCTGACTGGTCACTTAAGAGGTCGCAGGTATGAATTGCTGAGGTGTCAGCAACCTCCAAAACGGGTGCTATGCTGGGCCTCCTGCCTGTTTTTCCTGCCTCTGAAGGAAGGGTTAAGGTAGCCACGCTCGGAGATCTGCAACTTGTATCTTGCAAATCGATAGCCACAGTACCTGGAAGGAAAGGCAGAAAAGAAACAAAACAATCTAGCATTTGAAAAGGGGTGCGTGTGCGTAGCGGGAGGACCAACATATTTTATTTGAACCAGAGGACTAAGAACCAAACTTGATGTGATGTCAGAATTGCATCCCTGGGCATGGAGAGGTCAGCAGAGACCTCAATCCTCTGAGGCTAGAAATCTGCAGAGGGGTAGCTAAAAAGTACTGCACATTTTTAAAAATAAAAACATGGAATGAGGGCTTCAGTTCCCCTCTTCCTCTCACTTCAGATCACTTCCTATTATTCACTTCAAATGGAATTGGCAGAACATTGGACTAAATCTTACAACATCACGTAAGTGTACTAACCTACCAATACTCTATCTGTCTATCTGTCTATCTATCTATCTATCTATCTATCATCTAAATTTGCATATTGCCCAATACCCACAGGTCTCAGGGTGGTTCAGAAGATAAAATCACAAAATAAAAACACAAAATACACAATCAAAACAAAAACAAAAACAACCCAATAACCCCATCCCAACACATTTTTAAAGTAAGGTTACCAGACATCCCTGTTTCCCAGGTATAGTCCCCGGATTTACAAATCAGTCCCCATACAAAATCCATTGAAGTTGAAAAGTGTCCCCGGATTCATTGAAAAAAATCTGGTAACCTTATTCTAAAGGGCATCGGATGCCCATCAGCCAAAGGCCTGGTTAAAGAGGAAGGTTTTTGCCTGGCGCCTAAAGGTGTATGACCTGGGTGGCGCTGTGGCTTAAACAACAGAGCCTAGGACTTGCCGATCAGAAGGTCAGCAGTTCGAATCCCTGCGACGGGGTGAGCTCCTGTTGCTCGGTCCCAGCTCCTGCCAACCTAGCAGTTCGAAAGCACGTCAAAGTGCAAGTAGATAAATAGGTACCGCTCTGGCGGGAAGGTAAACAGTGTTTCTGTGCACTGCTCTGGTTCGCCAGAAGCGGCTTAGTCATGCTGGCTACATGACCCAGAAGCTGTACGCCAGCTCCCTCAGCCAATAAAGCGAGATGAGCGCCGCAACCCCAGAGTCGGTCACGACTGGACCTAATGGTCAGGGGTCCCTTTACCTTTTTTAAAGGTGTATAATGGAGGTGTCAGGCAAACATCCCTGGGGAGAGCTTTCCACAAGCAGGGAGCCACTGGGCCATAGGTGGAAGCTGGCTTGTGAAGCAACAGACCTGAACTGTTTGCAGCAGTTTCTTTGACCCCTTAGTTATGCATTGGCCCATGGAAGATAAGGGACACCCCCCTTTTTTTTAGATGCCCCATCGCAATAGTCTCAGCCAACTGTAATATGAGAGGGCTGTTTTCTCCTCAACAGCATCACCAATCCCTGTGAAGCACTCAACAAAGGCCCACTAAGGTAATTATTCCCTCTGAATTTTGGCAGACTGATAATCATTGCATTGATTACAATTCCAGGAGAGGGACCAGAAAAAGAAAGAGATTTGTATTTAATTCCATATTGCATTGTAAGGGTGAACGAACACTTATCTGGGTGGGTGGGATGAAGAGCCCATCCATTTTAACCCAATCAAGGCTTTAATGAGCATGGGAGAGGCTTGAAATGGGCTGCAATTTGAGCCGAAGGCTTGGTTTACCTGTTCTAACACTCACTCTTTCTGTAGCTATTACTTGAAAAATCAGCTTCTGAAAAATAGAGCTGTTCCCCTCTCAATCAGCGGATGAATTGTAAGATTACCTTAAGTAAGGTTTGAAATAACAACACAGGGCAAGAACACCGAGTGCTTTTACATAAAGTGATGTGCAGGAACTTTGATTTGACTCATCCAATTTATTTGAGGTTATGTCAAAATGCTGTCTCCAATTAACATTTTATGGGGATGTAGAGAATGTACCATCAATGTAATGCTATTTTTTTGTGATATACAAATGACATGAGAAAACTCGGTATACTTGTTTGTATAACATTATTCTTGTTCATAGAACCCAATAAAAATAAACAAATAAATGCAATGCTAAGAATGTGGAGAGGGGGGAGAAATCCCATTGAATCAGTGTCATTTTTCAAATGTCTTTTTTGTTTTCATACTGTGATTTTATCTTGTGAACTGACCTGAGACCTGCAGGTATAGGGCAGTATACAAAATAATAATAATAATAATAATAATAATAATAATAATAATAATTCATCAGTATGCTAGCATAAATATTTTGTTGAATACTGCCCATAGTTTTGTATTTCATACATCACTGGCAGTCCCATACCCAAAACTGCTCAGCAATTCATTTTTTAAAAGGACAGATTTGAAAGCTTTGATCTGCCACCTTGATTCAAATTAATGTCTGATTGTGTCCAAACCTGGTCCTTGATCTTCGAAACCATCATACAAAGTTTGTTTATAATATCTTAAGAGATGCCCAAATACATAGCAAACAAACTGATTCCCAAGACATATAGCAGATTTTATTTCGTTGCTTCTTTTTTATATATTTTAACAAAAACAGCATCACTTTACTTTTGCTTACCCATACTAGCAATTATGCTGTGCACTGGCAACCGAGAAGGACCGTGATAAAACGACCTTGACATGTGATTTCTCCGATGCTGCTCTTGCTTCTTAAAAGCTGAATTTTCTTCTTTTGTGATGTTGATATAAAAGCATATATCTGAAGAGCTCATGATATAGCGAGGCCCTGGGTTGAGCAAAATATTTTTGTTGTCTTCCCTCCTGACACCAATTAGACAGACACCAAACCTTAATTTAAAATTTGTATATATAAAAAAGTGGTTAGGAAAAAAATGGAACCAAGCGCAGGATGTATATAAACATAGACCCAAAAATAAATTTATTTTTGTATCCCCACATTATGTGGACAGCTCAAGCTGGACAAAATGAAAATACATTACTGCCCCCCCCCCCCAAGTTTCCAATATCAGAGGTTGTCCCCCCACTCCATGTTCTCAGACTCTGCTGCTCACAAAGAAATTAGAGTTGAA
Organism: Podarcis tiliguerta; assembly: GCF_965153285.1. NCBI lineage: Eukaryota > Metazoa > Chordata > Lepidosauria > Squamata > Lacertidae > Podarcis > Podarcis tiliguerta. The sequence continues at coordinate 81,643,381 of NC_139539.1, forward strand.
AGAAGCATTCTCTTGCAGCTAATAGTCCACTCCTTCATGATCTAATGAATCTTACTGGTCCTGTAAATACCCCACCCTCGACTAGGATCTCTTTGTTCTCTATACTATAATATTTGATTGTGTAAACTGCTTTAATTCCAACATAGTAAAACTGCCGCTATCATTGAGAGGGTGCAGTCTAACTTGCGAACCAGAATGTGTCACACGGGGCTTGCACAAAAAAGAAAAGCAATGGAAATGGAACTTAAAATGTCTATTTTGTTTTTAAAGGAACTCAACCGCTTTTGTAACTTGTCCGGCCAAAGTTCTCATGGTGGCCATTGTCCTCATAATTGTTCCATCTCTTTTTCGTTGTTTTTCGACTTAGGCTGCATCCAAACGAGGGTGCTAATGTCTACTTGTGTTGCTGTTTCCATGTGGAAGTTTGTGAGCCTTCATCCACACATGGGCATTTCAATTTTATGCTTCTAAAATCTGTCTAGATTTTAGAAGGGGGGGGGTGTTTGAGGTGTATTCCCACTGTGTACCGCTGTCTCTTCCCCTTGGTTATTACTTTTCTGTCCACAATAAGATCCCAAAATCTGAGGCCCTCTATGGGCATGTAAGCAGGTATTCATTTACTTGTGTACTTCCCTCTTTTATTTTTTGTCTATTTTTGAAATACGAGTTTCCCTGTGTACCACATTTGCACAAAAGAGCAGAAAAAAAGTTTGTGTGTGTGTGTTGCTTCAAAGCTCAGCAAGAATTTTAAGTTGCTCACGTGAAAGACTGCTGCTTTCTTTCCTCCTCCTATCTTTTCCTGTCTCCTGTAACTAAAAGGACCGTTTTTATTGGTACTACAGGTATTTTGTGCAAAAGCAGTTCTGCACAAATACCTGTTTTAAATTAAATATAAAATACTGTGAGCCTGCCTTCAACTGGTGGAAAAGGGTAGGCTGCATAATTTCCTTTGGGCTGATTGAAACAGATTAGATGTAGGGTGTGTGGTGATAGATGGCAGCCAATGAATTGTCACAACATTTGTAAAAACAAAACACAGTGTGCTTCAGTGTGCTCACAGTTAGTTAACATGTGATTTTATATTGGAGTGTCTTCCTTTATTGATTAACCACAGCCCAGCAAAACCTGAATTTAGTAGGGAGAGTGGGGGCTGCTGCTTGAATAAGGACAATTTGTGGACACTGCCCCCCCTCAGAAAACCCCACAGAGACACAAGCAGTTTCAAATCCACATTAAACTCCAGTGTGGGTGAGTCCTAATTTTCTTTCTGTTAAATTGTGAATTTGTTCCATTTTCCATTTTCTTTAAACCAGTTATTGATCCCGTATACATTAATTAAGACCTATCTCAAGGGCTCTAAATCCACTTTTTGTGGGGTGAAAGGGTTTCATATTTTTGTAAGGATACACAGGTGCAATTATGCAAATAAAGCATTAACCCTTAACCAGAACTCTTTCATATTTGTGGAAGGATGTACAGGTGCAATTATGCAAATAAAGCATTAACCCTTAACCAGAACTCTTAGCTCCAGAAAGAGAAGATGTAGAGGTAACACACAAAGTTTTTCTGTTTTTTAAAAAATGGGACAATAAGAAACAAACTTGAACGTGAGAAAGAACAGTGTTCTGGACACATCCTCAAGTACGTATTATTCAGGGCATATAGGACTTGAGAAGTCAAAACTAGCATCTTGGACTGGGATAAATATAGGATGCCCCGAGAGGTATCATCTTATGATACCATTGTTATCACAGCCTCATACTCATCCCTTTCATATACTGACGAAATCACACAAATTGCCATACAGTCAGCATATTTTCAAGCTCTGCCTTGCACAGAATTAGTTCCCCTCAAATTATGTTTGTGATCAAATGCAGCTCCTGCATTATAATGACATCTCAAGGGATATAACAGAAAAATGTTTTAAGCCTATTTCATGTTGCACCAGCTAATTTCTCTGATCAGACTCTTAATCCCACCCCCTGTTCATAAAATGAAAGACGGCTCATATTATGCACCATATTAAAATTGTGCTATTATTGCTGAGCAGAGACCTATTTTCAGGTGCTCTTCTCCCTACAAAGTGTTCTTAAAACCTATTTATAAACAATTGAAAATAGGTAAAGAGAAAATAGCTTTGCCTCTGATGATTTAGAACATTGCCTGCATTTGTGTGTGTGTTTCTGAGCTTTATACAGTAAGACAGAAATGGTTTGTCCTAAAGCAAATCCATCTAAATTCATACGCTCTATGCTGTGTAGCACAGGTGAAAAATATTTTTCAGATCAAGGTCTGTCTGCTCATCTGGGAAACCTTCCTGGGGTCACATGCCAGAGGAGCCAGAGAAAATAGTGGACAAAAAAATATTAAATTCAGCTTTCTACAGAAGGCTTGTTTCTACACACTCACATACACTCTCTCTCAAACATACCTCTCTATCTTCCATCCAGGAAACCCAGAGACATTGTGAAAGTTAAAGGACACATTCCACACAGGCATAAACCCTCAAGGAGGGTGTCATTGTGGGCTGGTGAGGAGTTTGTCCTGGGGAAAATCCCAATGGCCAGACAAAAAGACCCAGGGGAATTGTGTTTCCCCACAAATACCCATTTACCACTTGGCAGACCAGTTGTCTATACCGTTTTTGCCAAACTGTAATGGGAATGCGCCACACTTTTCTGAACATGACCAGAACTCCAAGGAAGCTATTCTTGAAACAAGAACTTGTGTGAGATGCAAGAATGTCTTTCTAAGTGTAACTCACCGAGAAAGAACGCTCAATTCTATTCTCTAAAAAGAGAACATGGTGGCTTGAACCACTTTGGGGGACACTACCACCAAATGTGGCACACTAAAATCTTTTACATCTTTCTGTTTCGACACTTTTTTTGCTTGAGATGACATAGAGCACCCTCCCCATTTATGTGAGTAGCAAACACTAGTTGGGAGCAGGGCTTGAACAGGAAAGAAAAAAAAGTTGGGGAACATGATGTGGCTATGGCCATGGGATTTGGGAAGGGAGGAGTGCTGAATTAAGACCTTTAGAGAGGCCCTGAGCACTTAAAATATTTTGGTGCCTCCATATATACAGTATCTAATTAAAAATATAAACAATAATAAACCGTAAAAAAAATGTTTTTTGAAATGAAACGAAACATACAGTGAGATGGAAAACAAAGTCTTCAATCAGATCCTGTAAACTAATCTTACGTGACACATCTGCTTCTGTACTTAGTAGAGATGAGACACTCAGCCTGTCTTGTTGCCTAGTCGTTCTGTTGGGATTTTTAATATTCTTCAGCTGAGAAAATGAATGCTCAGCTGAGCAATTTGTGACCATTCATGTTAAAAATCTGTCAATGGAAAATTTCTCTATTGCTAACCTTCCCTTGATGCCTCAAGCACGTGTTTATTTTGCTTCATCCAGCCCTGGGGAAGTGGTAAAGCGGGCATAGGCAAATTCCAGCCATCCAGATGTTTGGGACTACAATTCCCATCAATCCTAGCTAACAGGATCAGTGGTCAAGGATGATGGGAATTGTAGTCCCAAACATCTGGAGGGCCAGAGTTTGCCTATGCCTGTGGTAAAGGAAGACCTCTCAGTGCATAGACAAACAGCAGATCTCACTAGGCATCAGATGGTTTTTCAATAATTAAGATTAGCCATACATTTTCCGATGAGGACCGAACAATTGGATCTGTTGTCGCTTTGATATCAACGATATCAACTGAGATCAGGTCCATGGCGTCCAGGGAGAGCACTATTTTCCCAGTGAAAATTGAATTTATGAAGCTCTTTTCTTATCTGGTTTGGCCCCAAACAATCAGTATCAGCACCCAAACATATAGGAACTGGGAAGAAGCTTCCAGATGAGAGTCTACACTCGGTAGTCTACTTTCAGAATGCAGTGAGAAAGGTATAGTAGCTTCTGAGCTACGGAAATGGTACAATTTTAAATTCCAATGTACCCAACCAAGGCTGTCTCTGTAGCATACATTCACATAAAACCCTGTCAACTGAGGTGCAGGCTTCTTACTAAGAGGCCAAACAGCCCTGTGCATTCCAGTCAACCAAAGAAAGAGTTTCTGAAAGGAAGTCAGGTTAAATGCCACCGTTAGAAATGAAACATACTTTTTGTGTGCATGGAAAGATGCATATGTGAAACTCTTTCCCTCATATTCAGCAAAAAATACACTCTCCTCCAGGATAATGTGATACACTTCATTACCAGAGCATCTGCCGTACATTTTCTGCCACTGTTCTGGGGATTGTTGGCCTTCCCTGAAACACATATAGAAAACAATATTAAACAGTTTCACCATGCAGATGGATGGCGGATTCATGACATGAATGGAGCCTCTTCTCCACCATTGATCACATGCCGATGACAACAACCTTCAAGAGTGCCAAGAAGAACGTCTAGGATAAAAAGCCATGCATGGAATTTACTGAGGTTGGATTTCCACTCTGTCACAAGCCATTTTATAGCCTCTCCAACTTTCCCCGTGGGGAGGAGTGAAAGAAAAACAACAGCTCAGAGAGTTGCCCGCCATCTTCTTCAGGCTGTCTCTCCCTCCCTCAGCAGTTGCCTCAGAGCTACTTAGCCACCATCTTATCTTGAGGGAAAGAGAGATTTAGCTTTCTAAAATCTGCACACATGCCTTTGCATGGTCTCTACCACATCATTCTGTCATTTTAGCTGGTGTTTTTCATTTTAATAATTTTAGGTAAACCGTTTTGTGAGGTTGGCTTGAAAAGCAGTATACAAATACGTGAAATAAAGGCTTAACCCCCCCCCCTTTTTTTTCTTTTTACATTACAGTGTAACATTTTCCACTTCAATACGAATATCCTACTGTGGAAGTCTGCAATGGGAAGGACACGCTATGTAAAATAGAAAAACCATCTGTGATAAGGAATTCATAGTAAGAACATTTAAAAACAGCAAAACTACCCCCCCCCAATCTTATGCTAATTAATTCCTATTTGCTAAAGAAAACTGCCAAATGATCATGGGCTCAGAACTCCACACACACTTGGCTGAGCACATTAATGCTAATGAAGCTATGTTTCTCTTCCCCCTTTCCCTTCAGTGTTCTTGTCTAGCAAGCAAAGCTGTTTCCTCCCCTCGGTGTCTCTTAGCAGGTGCCAATGAAATGGGAACCATTAATATCCTGACATTTGACTGCCTCAGTATGTTGTGGCGTTTGGCCCACCTTGAGCGATGCTCGGCTGCCACACAAAAGGCTAAACACTCCCCTGTGAGCAAATGGCAGTGTTTTATTCAGAGCGCTCCCCACTCCCACCTTGCAACTTTTTAATTTTATTTATTTATTTATACTTATTCAGCCTACAAACAAGCATTGAATAAAACGAACGAATAATACAAAAACAGAAGAAAATACAAAAGCGAAATGACAAGGATAATAGCATAAGCTACAATAAAAAAACATAAAGCATTACATTCTCCTAAAAAAGGAAAAAGAAGAATGAAAAATAATACTGAAAAAGAAAAAAGAAGAAGAGGAAAATTGACTTCCAACTAACTCCATGTGGATCTTTATTCCTCATATCACTGATTGTCTGTAAGCATTAAAGTTTTGGAGAAATATTCTAATTACCTGTGAGATTTTTATACTAAACTAAACAAGTATGAATCTGAGAATCAGTTCTCTTCATATAATTCATAAAGACTTCCCACTCTCTCCTTAGAATAATTTCTTATTAAACCTGTAAGTTTGGCCAATTCAAGATATTCTTGAATATCTTGACTTTTTAATTTTCTTAAGCAGACCCAGCATTCAACTTAAGCACCCGAACCAGCACCTTAATACGGTCAAGTAGCCAGAAATAAATTTACAAGATTATTTGTTCTATTCTCTGAGTGAAAACATCCCACGCCACCATACTTCGAGTCATGTGGTAACCATTTTGGTACCAGCCAAAAAAGTCTACAATGTGAGAGGGTCCCACCCTCTCAGCTGCTACTGCTAACATAATAAAGGCATACTACTCTACTAAAAAGGTGTCTTTGCTTTCATATCTTTTGCTATTTTTATTTTATTGGTTATGGAATATGATGTCCCTATTTTTATCAGAGAAATGTTGGAGGGTATGGGACTGAAAACTTGCTTCCAGTCTCTCAGCTCTGCAATACATGTGTAGATGTCCCTTGATTATTAGCATTTCTTTAAAAAGAATATATATATATATATATATATATATATTTGCTTTCGTAGATTTTCACGGGTACAGGAATGCAGGTTTTGGTGTCCTCGGGTGTCTTCCCGTGTAAAAGTTGGGGTGTCTAGGCGACGTTTCGACGAGGTCTCACTCGTCATCTTCAGGCTGGTGCTTTCGGCTTCTTGTTACTGGAACAGAGCAGGATCTCAGTGTTTGAGTTCCTATAAATACTGTTGAGGAGGTGTGGTGTATAGCCTCCAATGTTCTGGGCAGAGAGGAGGTTCCCAGGCTAGTGTGCCTTTTCTTCTTTTGTTCCTTAATTACTTGAGGGATATCTTGAGTGATTTCTTGAGTGATTTCCTGAATCCCACTTAGGTGGGTCATTAGGTGTGGATTAGTTGCTAAAGCCTTCGTGTCTTGAACTCTTGAACTTTGTGAAGAGTTTTTCTGAGAAGATGGCTGTACTGCACTTGGTTGTGCTCTGGCTTGGCTTCGTGTATAGGGGCGAGCTGTGGTTTTGTGGCCTGTGCCAGCCAGATCTGTGTAGGGATTGCAGGGGGGTGCAGCATCCGGAGGTGCCACCCTGGTTTGGCTACTGGATGGTGTCTGTAATTTATCTGTGGAGAGGGTCTGGGTTTGGGTCTGGTGTGGTTGATTGGTGATGGCGTTCTGTGTGCCTCTGGATCTGGTGTCAGATTTTGTGGGGAGGGCTAATTTCCAGATGTCTGGCAAGCGGGATGTGTCGTCACGCTTGTTCATGTTGTGAGGGTGTTTCTCTATCTCGATGGCTTCCATGATTATTCTCTTGTGGTGATGTTCCATGTTAAAGAGCAATTTGGAATCTGCAAAATTAATTTCGTGTCCTGTTTCTTTCATGTGTTGGAAAAGAGAGGAAGTTTTTTCTTCTTTTTTGACGGCATTCTTGTGTTCTGCGATACGTGCATTTATTCGTCTGTTTGTTTGTCCAATGTACGTGGCTGGGCAGACTTTGCAGGGTATTTCATAGACCCCTTGGTTTTCCAACTGAATTTTATCCTTGGGGTTTCTGAGGATATTGGCTATTTTTTGGTTGGTGCAAAAGGCTGTTTTGATATTGTGTTTATGGAGGATTTTGCTAATTTTATCTGTAGTGCCCTTGATATAAGGAAGGAGGGCTATGCCATTGTTTTCTTCTGTGTCTTGGTTTTTGGGGGGTGTTTCTTTTTGGATTAGCTTCGTAACCCTGTTTTGCTGGTATCCATTGGCAATTAACACATTTGAGAGATTCTGTAACTCAGTTGTCAAGTGGTCTTCGTCAGCCAGGCGTTTGGTTCTGGAGATGAGAGTCTTGGCTACGGAGTTTATTTGTGCAGGGTGGTGGTGTGATTGTGCATGTAAGTAGCGGTTGGTGTGTGTTTTTTTCCGGTAGATAGTGTGTCCTAGGGAGCCATCAGGTTTTTTGTAGATTAGGACGTCAAGGAAGGGAAGTTGGTTGTTGGCTTCTATTTCCATAGTGAATTGTATTTTGGGGTGTAGGCTGTTGAGATGTGTGAGGAAGCTATCCAGTTTTTCCTTCCCGTGTGGCCAAATTACAAAGGTGTCGTCAACATATCTGAGCCAAAGTTTGGGTTTGTGTTCTGACTTGTCTAAAGCATTGGTTTCAAAGTGTTCCATGTACAGGTTAGCGATGACCGGTGAGAGGGGTGATCCCATAGGTGCTCCTTCTATCTGTTTGTATCTTTGTCCATTGTGGATGAAGTACGTGTTGGTTAGGCAGTGGTTGGTCAGGTCCAAGATGTATTCGGGGGGATTGTATTTGTTTTGAATGGCTGTCAAGGCTTCATTAATGGGCACTTGTGTGAAGAGAGATACAACATCGAAGCTCACAAGTAGGTCATTGGGTTGTAGGTTTTGCTTCTTTATTGTTTCTATGAACTGGAAGGAGTTTGGAACGTGTGAAGAATCCATCTCTTCACACGTTCCAAACTCCTTCCAGTTCATAGAAACAATAAAGAAGCAAAACCTACAACCCAATGACCTACTTGTGAGCTTCGATGTTGTATCTCTCTTCACACAAGTGCCCATTAATGAAGCCTTGACAGCCATTCAAAACAAATACAATCCCCCCGAATACATCTTGGACCTGACCAACCACTGCCTAACCAACACGTACTTCATCCACAATGGACAAAGATACAAACAGATAGAAGGAGCACCTATGGGATCACCCCTCTCACCGGTCATCGCTAACCTGTACATGGAACACTTTGAAACCAATGCTTTAGACAAGTCAGAACACAAACCCAAACTTTGGCTCAGATATGTTGACGACACCTTTGTAATTTGGCCACACGGGAAGGAAAAACTGGATAGCTTCCTCACACATCTCAACAGCCTACACCCCAAAATACAATTCACTATGGAAATAGAAGCCAACAACCAACTTCCCTTCCTTGACGTCCTAATCTACAAAAAACCTGATGGCTCCCTAGGACACACTATCTACCGGAAAAAAACACACACCAACCGCTACTTACATGCACAATCACACCACCACCCTGCACAAATAAACTCCGTAGCCAAGACTCTCATCTCCAGAACCAAACGCCTGGCTGACGAAGACCACTTGACAACTGAGTTACAGAATCTCTCAAATGTGTTAATTGCCAATGGATACCAGCAAAACAGGGTTACGAAGCTAATCCAAAAAGAAACACCCCCCAAAAACCAAGACACAGAAGAAAACAATGGCATAGCCCTCCTTCCTTATATCAAGGGCACTACAGATAAAATTAGCAAAATCCTCCATAAACACAATATCAAAACAGCCTTTTGCACCAACCAAAAAATAGCCAATATCCTCAGAAACCCCAAGGATAAAATTCAGTTGGAAAACCAAGGGGTCTATGAAATACCCTGCAAAGTCTGCCCAGCCACGTACATTGGACAAACAAACAGACGAATAAATGCACGTATCGCAGAACACAAGAATGCCGTCAAAAAAGAAGAAAAAACTTCCTCTCTTTTCCAACACATGAAAGAAACAGGACACGAAATTAATTTTGCAGATTCCAAATTGCTCTTTAACATGGAACATCACCACAAGAGAATAATCATGGAAGCCATCGAGATAGAGAAACACCCTCACAACATGAACAAGCGTGACGACACATCCCGCTTGCCAGACATCTGGAAATTAGCCCTCCCCACAAAATCTGACACCAGATCCAGAGGCACACAGAACGCCATCACCAATCAACCACACCAGACCCAAACCCAGACCCTCTCCACAGATAAATTACAGACACCATCCAGTAGCCAAACCAGGGTGGCACCTCCGGATGCTGCACCCCCCTGCAATCCCTACACAGATCTGGCTGGCACAGGCCACAAAACCACAGCTCGCCCCTATACACGAAGCCAAGCCAGAGCACAACCAAGTGCAGTACAGCCATCTTCTCAGAAAAACTCTTCACAAAGTTCAAGAGTTCAAGACACGAAGGCTTTAGCAACTAATCCACACCTAATGACCCACCTAAGTGGGATTCAGGAAATCACTCAAGAAATCACTCAAGATATCCCTCAAGTAATTAAGGAACAAAAGAAGAAAAGGCACACTAGCCTGGGAACCTCCTCTCTGCCCAGAACATTGGAGGCTATACACCACACCTCCTCAACAGTATTTATAGGAACTCAAACACTGAGATCCTGCTCTGTTCCAGTAACAAGAAGCCGAAAGCACCAGCCTGAAGATGACGAGTGAGACCTCGTCGAAACGTCGCCTAGACACCCCAACTTTTACACGGGAAGACACCCGAGGACACCAAAACCTGCATATATATATATATATATATATATATATAATGTAACTTCTCCCCACAAGTAAGAGAAATGTTTTCTGGGGGAGCAACACAGGCAGAACTTCCCACAGTGCAAGGAGAAAGACATAAGGCTTTATCTCTAGCAGATGGGGAGGAATATAGATGGCAAAGCTATTCCTAAAACAGCCACGTCATAAACAAGGCCTAAAAAAACTCCTTAAACTGAGGAAAGATACAAAATATATGAGATCAATAAATCAGCTTCTCCCAGTAATCCATTTGGAAACCCAGACTGTTCTGCCAATTGAACAGCACAGCAACACAGTTCTAAATATAGAGGGAAATGTTTGATCACCTGAAAAAGTTCTTCTAGGAAAAATAAAATAAAATGTGATTTTCACAGACGGACCCTTCTAGTGTGTACCTGCAACAGCAGAGCATAATTTTAAGGAATTTTATACTTACTGCCCTCTTGAGGTATGAACTAACAAGGTGATGAGTGTGGATGTAGCTGGGCAAATACAGTTTAAAGCTAGCATTGCATATTTGAATTCCTCTTCACACACAACGTGATCTGCAAGAAAAGCGGGAGAATTTTATGTAAGGCATGAATTGCTAGCTGGCCGCCCACAGGGTAGATGTGGGCCCTGAAGTAATTTTACATTCTCTCTAGAGGACCTGCCAAGTTTGAGCCAAGACTTTGTAAAATGCCTTTGCACAGTTCCACTTGTAAGCAAAAGGGTGAGAAGGAGAAGTATTCTACAATGCCAATATGGCATCTTTGCTTTGTATTTTGAACAGGGTAGCAAGGAGATAAAGAGAGGGACTTTGTGGTGGTGGTGCCATATCTGTAGAATGCACTCCCTTGGGAGGACCACCCAACACCTGGGATGTATTTTTTAGTGCCAAGCAAATACCTTTTAAAACATTTTCTCAAGACTTTTAATCATTGTTGCATTGTTTTATTTGCACGTCGAGGTCCCCAAGCCACCCCAATAACTCACACCACACACATCATTTTTTGTTAAAGGGTTTTTTTGGCATGAATTTGGCCACAACTTTATTTAAATACACACACGTGAGTGGTTGCTTAGGCATTGGTTACGACTATCTGTCCTTGCCCCAAGGACAGAACTGACTTCCGGATTCCAGCGGAAGCGAGTCAGGGAAAACAATATTGGGGAGAAAAGAAGCTGGGCATCAGTCCCTCATTTCTCACCTTCATGCCCCCGGGGGCTTGCACGGCCGAAGTCCGATGCCAGGGACTAGGACGAAAGGATGGCAAGCCCCTGGATTCCTTTAACGGAATTCCCTATGCAGCACCACCATTGGAGGGGTAGGCACTTACCCCTCCACCAACCAATTTTAACCAATGCCTAACTGCCAACCTTACAAGTTGTGACGATTTGCTACGCAGTAGGCAAAAAACCAAATGGCAACAGCCAATCAGCTAAATGGACAAAATTCCTACCAGGCCCCTGCCTCAAAAGCAGACGACCCCATGACAGGCATAGCAAGGTCAGAGAGCAATGAATCTCCCCCCTTTTCAAGGAGGGTGGGCGGGTGATCCGATGCGCACAGCCCAAGAGAAAGCCCCAAGCTGCGTGACCTGTATTTAAGCCCTCTGACCCCTCCCACCAGTTTGCAACATAACAAACTCCCCAGTAACACACTTTTGCCCAATCACAGCTCATGGCCTTTAACCAAACAACAGTGGGGTGGCTGCAGGCCCCTACTGCAACACATGCTCTCTGTTATGGAGAACACGCTTTGCCCCACTTACATTTATACCCCACTTATTTGCCCCACTTACGTTTATGCCCCACTTACATAAATTTCATAATGGAAGCAAAACTGGCATACACATGGTTCCAAAATGGTCACCCATTCATGTCCTGACAAGACTCAGAGCTGCTGAGAATTATAGGGATAGAACCACCTAAATTGTATAGAAATTTATCCATGTATGAGACTACAGCGGCAAGAATGTTACTTGCCCAAATATGGAAAGAGGAAGAAATTCCAGTGGAAAAAGAATGGATACAAAAACTTATGGAATATGCAGCAATGGTGAAACTTACCGGAAGAATAAGAAATCAAGAAACAAACTTTTTATAAAAGAATGGAAATGGTTTATTGAATATTTACAGATAAACTGTAAACAGATAGAAACACTGACAGGATTATTGAAATAACCTGCAGCTACATAAGAGTATATATTTAAAGAAGATGAATAAATGAGTAAGCTAAGTTAATTTGGATATGCAGAAGGTATTAAAAATAAATTTAAGGAACTGCGGAAAGAGGGGGAAGGAAGTCAAGTTTTGAAATGTCAAAATGATTGTAAAATCAGTGAAATGTATATATCTTAAAAGTAATTTTTTATATATATATAAAAGAAGACTCAGAGCTGCTTAGCTTCTGCAAACCACATGTGTGTTTAGACCTTGGGCAGATCTACACTCATGGTTTTTAACGTTAAGGAAGGGTTAAGGAAGGGTTTTTTATTACGTATATGGACATAGGGTGTCCTACTTTTAATATTCATAATGCATTATTAAAATGTGACACCAGAGGGTTCAGCAGAGCAACCAGCAAACCACCAGCAGGGAAACAGTGTTTTGACTATATTAAAAAACCAAGGTAAAAAACGCTCTAATTCACAAGTATGACCTGTGACGTTTCAGAACGACATATCCAATATCATTCTAATAACATTAAATAGGTCAATGTAGATTCAGCCCTGCTGTTTCCATTCACTACTCTTTGTGAGTTGTTTTTGTGGTAGTCTGCTATGATATGCAATAATTTAACCTCACAAACCTTCCTGGAATTTACAATGAAGGGAAGTATATAAATTCTTAAAACACGTTTTTTAAAAATACATGTAAGATGCACATGTAAAGGTATGCTTGTAACATGCTGCATGCTGCCCCTAACTGCTTATGGAGGGGAAGAAACCTAAGAAAAAGGGTTCTCAAAGTGCCCCAAATATTTTTTTATTGCCCAGTGCATTTCGTAAACCAGAAATTCCTTTTTTCGGGTGGCAATCTTGCTTATTAACAACCTGCAAAAATATAGGAAGAAATTCAACGCTGCACTAAAACAAGCGTTCTGCTTGCTTTCCCAACATAATAATCTACCCTTTGTGTTAAGTTGTGGGTGAACATATCAGACGACACAGCGATTCCTCAACCAGCTCTTGTTTATTCACAGGCCAGAACAGAACTGAACTGAAGGGTTCAGTCAGCCTGTTTATATAGAGCTCCAGTACAACGTTACTGTAACATCTTTCTAAAACTATCCAATCACTGAACGTCACTTTCGATCCTTCATTTTCATAACTATCTACAGTATCCCCCTGCTGGCCCAGGGTGAGAACTTCAGTACATAACACTTTGCTTCCCTCGTATGCTGCTCTGGGAGGTTCTCCTGACCCCTCCAGAGTTGATTTGGGGAGCATGTGGGAGAGGAGAAAGGGGAAAGCCCCCTTCTCTCAGCAGGAAACCTTGATCTGGCTCCCAATATCAGAACTGCTTAGTGGAACCTAGCCTACAGAAGAGTAGCTTCATTTTTTTTATTATTTTTTACAAATGCAACCTCCTTTCCACCTCAATTTGTTGGAGGCATAGCCCAGCAGAAGCACTGAAATTCCTAGAAAAAGGTGACGTCTGATGAGGAAATTACTCAGGAACACAGAATAATGGCTAGAGGGGGTTGCCTAAGTTAAGTTAGTATCCATTTATCTGCTACGCTATTGAGAGAGGAGGAGAGAGGGGCGTGAAGACTATCACATTTGTCATTTTGGAGGGATCCATTTTTGTGTAACCCTCTGTCAGAGTGAAAGTATCAGCCTATGTACCATTGTCTTGAACTGAGGTAACATTTAACTATGGTGCATATGGATACCGCTTTTGCTATTTATTCCTTCTTTCTGTTTATATATTTTACTGCTTACCCTTTTTTTGCAAAATCTCAATAAAAGCAATTCTTTTTAAAAAGAGATGCTGTTTAAAAATGCGCATTTAAAAAGTAACATTTAGCCTCAGTTACTTCTAGACTTGTTTTATATATGTATATATCCATGTACTCAAGTTCATGGTTATGATATTACATTTCAAAGCTATAAAAATGTGGACGCACAGCCGTGAAAAAGAAATTGAAATGCAGCTCCTTGATTCATTTCTATAATTAAAAACAAAACGAGGCAAAACATAAGATTAGCCTCATCCGCATATGTCTCTCCTACATAAATACATTTTTAAATGGTAATAGGAAGAAATTAATTTCTGGTTAGAAAAATAAATTATGAATATTGTGCTCTCATATTGCATGATCACATCCCACACAGATGCTCACAGGACACAACAGCAGAAGCAGACTTTGGTAATACTTGATAGGACAGAGCCCTGAGCGAAGCCAAAGTTTGGTGCCCCCAAATGAATATTCTCAATGATGGATCTTTTCAATTTTGTGCTCTGCTAGGCTCAATGTTCTGTGCGGGGTAACTGCCAACATTGCCCTAAATCTGGTGCTGACAACTGAGCAGATGTGGGGGAACTTTGGCCATCTAGATGTTGCTGAACTACAACTCCCAACATCCTTGGCCATGCTTGTTAGGGAGTTGTAGTGCAACAGTGTCTTACCCACATCTGCAACAGAGCAGGTAAAGGTAAATGGTAAAGGACCCCTGGACAGTTAAGTCCAGTCAAAGGCGACTATGGGGTTGTGGTGCTCATCTTGCTTTCAGGCCGAGGGAGCCGGCATTTGTCCACAGACAGCTTTCCAGGTCATGTGGCTAGCATGACTAAACCGCTTCTGGTGCAATGGGACACCGTGATGGAAACCAGAGTGCACAGAAATGCCATTTACCTTCCTGCCGCAGCAGTACCTATTTATCTATTTGCACTGGCGTGCTTTCGAACTGCTAGGTTGGCAGGAGCTGGGACACAGCAACAGGAGTTCTCCCTGTCACACAGATTCGAACCGCTGACCTTCTGATCGGCAAGCCCAAGAGCTTCAGTGGTTTAAACCACAGTTCCACCCACGTCCTTGAAGCTGTAACCAAGGTTTGCTCTAGGATTTACAATTTGTTGTTTGTTTGGAGAGGGACAAAGCATGAGCCTGGGTTTCAATGGCATGCTAAGTCAAGCCATCACTTGGCGTACATCCATGCAGCAGGAGGAAGACTGGAGGCGGAATGCAGTTGCCACAGTCTTGTCTCTGGGATACCTCAAGCTTGCACACTCATACTAAGCCATAGTTTGGCTTAGTGTTACATGTGAACCAGCTCAACAACAATCATATTAAAACAGGACAGGTTACGGCTGATAAATGTCCCTTGGGTATTTGAGCGTCAAGATTATTTCCCTGTTTTATGCAATATGTAAGGTGTAGTAGAGTTTCAGGTACATGTGTGCAGTATAGATACCTGCTCTTTTCGATAGAATCTGACTAAAACTCTAGAGTTATCCAGCAATAACAGAATAATGCATGTACTATAAACAGGTCTGTATTTCACGTTGCCTATGCACAGTTTGGAGATAAAGTACTTTGCAGTCTGCGAATGAGAAAAAGAAATCCAACTCAGAAGCCCAACAGTGACTAGATTAGGTTTTCCTCTCAAATTGAGATGTGGATTAAGTTAGTGGAAATCAATATTTCTGGGAACGTGAAAATGAGATAACCCTACGGAGAAAAGTCATACTTCTAAAAAGCAATTTAGGGATAAGAAAAATGGAAGATTGTTCTGAAAGTAAAAAATAAAGAAATGGGGAGCTGGGGGTGGAGAATCAAAGCTATTACTGGTTATGCCAACAACTTTTAAAAGTACTTTTTATTTTGTGTTATACAGAGAAAAGATTAGACCCAAGATACTGTGCTGCTTGTAGAATGCATTAATTTCGGAGAGAAGTATTTCACTGTATTTCACTATAGCCTCAAACAATCAGCAAACCAATTAAGCATTTGAATTTACTCAATTGACTTGCATGAGGCAGGGGAACATTTGTGAAACCTGAGATCACTGAAATCAGGAATAGTCTCATTTCTTCAGTGGGAGTAAAGAACACTTAACTTGTATATATTTTCAAGGTTATTTAACTTCTCAGGTCATAAATAAGACAGGAATGAATTTTGTTGGATTCAGATAATTGGGAGAGCTGGCTTACATACTATGGCTGCTAGCAAGTCCCCTGTCCCCCCACCGGAACTTGCCAGAACTGTGTTCTGGCACCTCTCAGGTGGGCACCATTGCCATTATAAGAGAACACAGGAGGCATTCGTGGTGAGTTCTGGCACCTCTTTTTCTAGATAGCACTGGCTGCCAGTATGAATGGCATCTCTGCAAATTATTCACTGCCACCATTGCCACCTTAGCAGGGCTTTTTTTATATAGAAAAAAAGGTGCCATTGCTCTCCATGAAGTTGTTACAGTATCTGCCACACTTTTAAGATTTTTTCTTTTATAAAAAAGGTGCCAGTACACATTTCTAACTCCAGAAATGTGCATTCAACTTCCAGAACAATGTAAGCAAAAAAAGAAAAGGGGCTTGACCCAAATCTAATTTTAAACAGTGGGGAAGTCAAAGGCAGGGGGCGGGGGGTATGAAACAGGAGTAACATAGAAGGGAATTGGAAGAGCATTGAACGTCTCATGACAAAATGCTCTATTGCAGATATGGGATGCGGGTGGCACTGTGGTCTAAACCACTGAGCCACTTGAACTTGTCAATAAGGTCAGCGGTTCGAATCCCTGTGATGGGGTGAGCTCCCGTTGCTCTGTCCCAGCTCCTGCCAACCTAGCATGGCGGGAAGGTAAATGGTGTTTCCATGCGCTCTGGCTTCTATCACAGTGTCCCATTGCACCAGAAGCAGTTTAGTCATGCTGGCCACATGACCCGGAAAGCTGTCTGTGGTCAAACGCTGGCTCCCTCGGCCTGAAAGCGAGGTGAGTGCTGCAACCCCATAGTGGCCTTTGACTGGACTTAACCGTCCAGGGGTCCTTTCCTTTTCCCTTTTTTACAGCTCCCGGTTTGAATGGAGCAAGACAAGGCATGAACAGACCCTCCAAGTGTGCCTATTTTCCAGGGACAGTCCTGGATTTACAGAAGCCATCTTGGTTTCTCAATTGATCATGGAATGTCCCTAAGGAAATCATTTATGGAGGAAAGAATCCTGTCCCCCAATCCAAGGAGATATATGACTATACAACCTTTAGAAGGCAGCCCTGTATAGGGAAGGTTTTTTTATTTTTTTTTTTAAATAAGATTTTATTGAGTTTTATGACAAAAACTTAAAACAACAATAAACAAACCACCTCACAACAGCACCTAAAGGTAAGAGAAAAAAAAAACCAGAAAAAACAGAAAAAACAGAAAAATAGATACTACAACACACAAACACAAAACAGCAAAGATACAACAAAGAGAATAAACATATTAAAAACAATTTTTGTCTCCTTATATTCTTTACATTGACTTCTTTCTCCGACTTCCCCAGACCTTCCTTCTCTGTATTCCAAATCAAATATTCTGTCTGCAAATTCTTTTCCTCTATCATATTTTAATTTTCTAATACTCTTAAAGTCTAGTAAATGGTTGCATTTCCTTAAGTCTGACAAAATATTAAATCTTTCTCTATTCACTTTTTCCCAAATACCCATCCGCCCTCAATCCGATGTCATCAAACATTCATTATCTTATAATGTTTCTGTAAATAGTCCTTAAATTTTCTCCAGTCTTCCTTCACCGTCTCTTCACCCTGGTCTCTGATTCTGCCGGTCATTTCTGCCAATTCCATGTAGTCGATGACTTTCATCTGCCATTCTTCCAGTGTGGGTAGCTGTTGGGTCTTCCAATACTGTGCGATAAGTATCCTTGCTGCTGCTGTAGCATACATAAAAAATGTCCTATCCTTCTTGTGCACCTGTTGGCTAACCATACCCAGGAGAAAGGCCTCTGGTTTCTTCAAGAATGTGTATTTAAAAACTTTTTTCAGTTCATTATAAATCATCTCCCAGAATGTCTTTATCCTTGGGCACGTCCACCAAAGGTGAAAGAATGTACCTTCAGCCTCTTGACATTTCCAACATTTATTGTCAGGTAAGTGATAGATTTTTGCAAGCTTGACTGGTGTCATGTACCACCTGTATATCATTTTCATAATATTCTCTCTTAAGGCATTAGATGCTGTAAATTTCATACCAGTGGTCCATAACCTTTCCCAGTCAGCAAACATTATGTTATGACCCAAATCTTGGGCCCACTTAACCATCACTGATTTCACTTCCTCATCTTGTGTATTCCATTTCAACAGCAAGTTATACATTCTTGACAGAGTCTTAGTTTTAGGTTCTAACAGTTCTGTTTCCAATTTTGATTTTTCCACCTGGAAGCCAATTTTTCTATCCATTTTGAAAGCCTCCATTATTTGATGATAATGGAGCCAATCTCGAACCTTGCTTTTTAATTTATCATAACTCTGTAATTTCACTTTATCACCATCTTGCTCTAAAATCTCCCAATATTTTGGCCAATTGGCCTCCATATTGAGTTTTTTTAGTGCTTTTGCTTCCATTGGGGACAACCACCTTGGAGTCTTATTTTCAAGCAAATCTTTATACCTCATCCAAACTTTAAACAGTGCATTTCTGACAATGTGGATTTTAAACATTTTGTGCACTTTAACCTTGTCATACCATAGATATGCATGAGGAGATTTCACCCCTCCCATACTCAAGAATCACCTCATCAGTCTCCTGACTCTGAGGAGAGGAGGAGGCGTGTTCTTATATCTGCATGTTCCACTCAGTGTGAGAGAGACACTCAGTGTGAGAGAGAGACTCAGAGAGAGAGAGTCAGCCAGCGAGTGAGTGAGTCAGCAAGTCAGTGTGTAGAAAAAGACTGAGAATCTCCATTTGTATATAGTGTATATTACAGTAGCTGTTAGAGAATAAAAGAAGATATTCTTCAGCACTGTCGTCTGAGTATTTATGCTCTGCTGTAATCTGCTGCACAACGACTGTTTACTTGGTGAAGTGGTTTGCGGTGCTCACAGCTCTGAGTTGTGAGTCCACGGCACTTGGACCTGTTCTACAGAGGAAGGTGGTCTCTGGAAGTGCCATCCAGCACGCCTAGCCCAGTCGGGGCTGAGGTGGTTGAGTCCAGTTGGTAACACTGGCTCAAGGGCGATGCTGACATCGGTTATGGGCCCAGTCGTTGTTCCAGTCGTCTGACCAGGCGTCGTTCCAGTTGTACCAGTCATCCCAGTCGTCCCAGTTGCCAGAGGTTTCTGTTGCTGATTGCCGGACGGCGGAACGGAGGCTGCATGCTGGACTGATTTGTGGTGCCCAGAAGCAGAGCTGTTTTGGAGCAGAGTGTTCAAGCTGCCGCTGTTGCTGTTGCTGCTGCTTGATTTATGGAGGTATGTTGCTGACTGCCAAAGAAAGAAGATAGCATCCCTGTTTGCCTGTTAATTGCGCTCTGAGTGGGAGAGAGAGTGGCTGAAGGAGTCAAGGCTTTATCTGTGTTGCACGAGGGAAGTGTCTTGCTCTAAGTAATAGCAGACATGGCCTGTGCACATTCTGGCCAGATGGCTCTGTCTTTTCCTCTCCTGACGCCTGCAAACTATGCAGTATGGCAAGTGAAGATGAAAGCGCTTTTACAGAGGGAAAAGCTATTTCACACTATAGAAGATGACCCTCCCGATAAGGATGATGATGAATGGCCTGAGTGGCATGCTGCAGACATGAAAGCCGGGGAAATGGTGCTGTTAAAAATGTGCTTGAAAATGTGCCTAAGTCTCCAGCAGGGGAAAGTGAAAGTGAAACTGCTGCTGTTAAAGCACTAAAGTTGAAGCGGTGCTTTTCGTGTGGAGCACAAGGCCATTTGAGTTTTCAGTGCAGCAAGAAAACTTCAAAGAAGAAGGGAAACTTCAGAGGCAGAGGGGGAGGAGGACGAAATCCCCAAGCACCTGCTACTTCAAAGGCTTTGATCTCTCGCTGCTGCAATCAACGTGGGCGGAGTTTCTTCGTGGTCGACTCTGGCTGTACCAACCACGTAGCCAAAGATAAGGATCTCTTTGTTCAGCTTGAGAAGCAAGAGAAAGAAATTAATCAAGCAGATGGGACTGTTCTCACGAGTGTGGCTAAGGGAACTGTGTTCTTAAAGAGCCTGAATGCAACAATTAAGAATGTCCTGTATGCGCCTGATATTGAGGACAATTTGTTGAGTGTTTCCCAGCTTGATCGTCAAGGGTTTAAGGTGGTGTTTGCTAAATCTCGCTGTGAAATTCGTCGAGATGGCAAGCTCATTCTGTATGCAAAATGTGTTAATGGTTTGTACCAATTGCCTTTTGTTTCAGGTACAGGTACTGCAGAAGCAACTGAGAAAGAGTGTTGCAATTTATCTGTTGATAAGAATGACAAGTTGCATGACCAATGTATTCATTTTTACCACCGTGTTTATGCTCATTTGAATTTCCAGGCTGTGGCAAAAATGCCTGATATGGTTCAGGGCATGAAGTTAAAAGAATGTCCCTACCACATGAAATGTGTTTCTTGTGCTGAGAGTAAGGCAAGGCAAGCTCCCAAAGGTACAGAGTCTGGGAGAGAGGCCAAGAAACCATACGAAGTCATTCATGCAGACTTAGTGGGGCCTCTAGCGCTCTCTAGAGGCAATTCAAGGTTTTTCATGGTTTTGATAGACTCCTATTCAAGATATGTATGGGTCTATATGCTGCAGAAAAAGTCTGAAGCCTTTACCAAGTTTCGCCAATTTTGTAAATGGCTCAGAAATGTACATAATGAGAACGTACGTTGTCTTTTCAGTGACAGGGGAGGTGAGTTTTGTTCAGAGGAGTTTGAGAGTTTTCTTTCTGAACAGGGCATTGAGCATAGGACGGCCACGCCCAGATCACCCTGGCAGAATGGTTTATGTGAGAGAGTAAACCAGACCCTGCAGCAAGGAATTAGAACACTGTTACACGATTCGGGGCTGCCCAATCCCTATTGGGCCGAAGCTCTTTCGTTTTTCTGTCACGTGTACAACAGGAGGTACCAGTCTGCAGTAAATTGCACCCCATATGAGATGCTTCACGGAAGGAAGCCATGTGTAAAGCATTTTAAAATTTTTGGATCAGAGGTTTGGGTGCACACCTCGCAGGGTGACAAACTGAGCAAGCGTGGAGAACATGGTGTTTTCCTAGGATATGAGAAAGGGTCTTATCGTGTCCTGATCACAGACACGAAAACCATCAGGCTGACCAGGAGTATTGAGGACAATCCACAATGGGACAGAGTTGGCGTTTTTCAGTGCCATCCCATTTGTGATGATGGTGCAAAAGGGGCAAAGAGAGTTAAGAGAGAGGCAAGTTCTGATGTGATTGATAATCCTGATGCCAATGTAGTTCCGGATGGTGGCACAGATTATCAGAGCCCAAAAGCCTCAGAAGAGTCTGACGCAGATGCAGACTTAGCAGCTTCATATACTTTAGCTCCCCATTCTCCCAAAGAGGAGGAAGCACCAGAACAAGAGGATGAGAGAGTTTTGCGCAGATCCGAGAGAACAACCAAGGGTGTACCACCAAAAAGGTTTTCTGAAGAGTTCGCTAAGACTGCGGTCACGAGCAACTCTGGTGTGGTTTCTAAACCAGGCAGAAAGTGTGCTGAGAGTAATAGCACAAAACGCTTTATTTATTTCCTTACCTGACCTAAAGTGGTTTATGTGTAATATGTTTAAAGGATCAGGATTGAAGGAGCAAGCGTGTGTTTGAATACTGAAAGTGGTTTGTTCAAATCTGCCTAAATAAGCAATGTTAATTTGCATGTGAGAAAAAGAAATGTGTATGAAGATTTTTCTAGAAGCTGCTTATTCATTTGAGTATTCACAATGTGTATTTTGTGTAAACTGCAGATTGAGATTTATGTTTTAACTCCTTCCTAATGGACACAGAGTGATTGCAGTGATTGTTTAATGGTATTGTTAAAGTGTCTTAGAAAAGGGGGAGAGAGGTATCTGCAAATATGTTAACCAAGGTTGTAAGCAGAGAACAACTTTTTGGTGTGTGTAAATTGCAGTTATGTTGAAGATTCTTGAAATGGTCGGATGAAATGGGGGAGGATGAGGAGATTTCACCCCTCCCATACTCAAGAATCACCTCATCAGTCTCCTGACTCTGAGGAGAGGAGGAGGCGTGTTCTTATATCTGCATGTTCCACTCAGTGTGAGAGAGACACTCAGTGTGAGAGAGAGACTCAGAGAGAGAGAGTCAGCCAGCGAGTGAGTGAGTCAGCAAGTCAGTGTGTAGAAAAAGACTGAGAATCTCCATTTGTATATAGTGTATATTACAGTAGCTGTTAGAGAATAAAAGAAGATATTCTTCAGCACTGTCGTCTGAGTATTTATGCTCTGCTGTAATCTGCTGCACAACGACTGTTTACTTGGTGAAGTGGTTTGCGGTGCTCACAGCTCTGAGTTGTGAGTCCACGGCACTTGGACCTGTTCTACAGAGGAAGGTGGTCTCTGGAAGTGCCATCCAGCACGCCTAGCCCAGTCGGGGCTGAGGTGGTTGAGTCCAGTTGGTAACACTGGCTCAAGGGCGATGCTGACAATGCATGCCAACCAAAAGCATTATTAAATCCTTCTAAGTCCAATATGTCGGTGTTTTCCAGAAGTAGCCATTCTTTTAACCAGCAAAAAGCTGCTGCTTCATAGTAAAGTTTCAAGTCCGGCAGGGCAAAGCCCCCTCTTTCCTTAACATCAGTTAATATTTTAAATTTTATCCTTGGCTTTTTGCCCTGCCAGACAAATCTAGATATGTCCTTTTGCCACTTCCTGAAACAGTCAATTTTGTCTATAATCTGCAACGTCTGAAATAAAAACAACATTATTGGCAACAAGGGAAGGTTTTTTTAACATTTAATGTTTTATTATATTTTTATAGATGTTGGAAGCTGGCAACCTAGTCAGATTTATACATTAGTCAGGGTATAAATAATAAAATTATTATTATTATTATTATTATTATTATTATTATTATTATTGAATAGGGCATCCTTATTTTCATCAGAGAAATGTTGGAGGGTATGAATGAGCATAGCTGTCAACTTTTCACTTTTCTTGCGAGGAATCCTATTCAGAATAAGGGAATTTCCCTTAAAAAAGGGAAAACGTTGACAGCTATGTGCATGAGCCTCAGTTTGGATTGCAAGATAAGCCAAGGCATGTTTTAGCTCACAGCAGTGCAGGAGGAGGAGGAAGGAAGGAAGGAAGGAAGGGCGAAGTGACTGTGATCTGCCTTGTTCCCACTAAGCTATAGCTTGGCTTAGCAATATGTGTGAATCAGTCCATTGTTGCAGCATGTATCACAATCCTGTTGTATATTTGCTGGTATTTGCTGGTACAATTATTTGCTATTATAGTTTGCATTGATTTGCAGGCATAACAACACGTAAGCGGTACTAAACACAATTTGGGGCTTTTTCAGATCAGGAAGTGTGCGCAACGGGGGAGACTGAGGAGATGTTTACTGAAAAGAAAAGTTCATCCACCATCCTCAGCCACCTTGCAACAAACAATAAGGTCAGGTCAAAATCCTTCTGCCACAGACAATCTAAAGAAATTCGCAAGCAACTTGAGAATGAAGCAGAAAGATGGAAGCCTCTTTTGTCAAAGAAGGAAATCATCTGTAATAAGGGATGATGTTATAGGATTGGGGGCCCTATCATCATCATCATCATCATCAATATTATTATTATTATTCTATTAGAAATCTGAAGGGACAAGAAATTAATCAATTTCTTCCATCAGGAACAGAATGCAATTGCAGTCCTTGATAAGCAATGTGTCTAACTAAGGCCTGAATATCCACTGTCTGTCTGTCTATCTATCTATCTATCTATCTATCTATCTATCTATCATCTATCTATCTAATCACACAATTCAATTTCAGGGAATCTAAAGTCCTTTATGCTCAGTGAGGATGCGCCTATGCATTACAAAACAACAATAACAACCCATAAGGTTGTCTGGCATTTCTACTCCCTCGTCTTCCACATCATTCAAGGCAACTTACCTTTGCCCTGATCATTTTCATTTTCATTTATTCAGCTCCATCCCTCAGTGATGTCATATCAACAAATGAATTGAATTAGGAATCATAGAGAAGATGGAACCCAATATTTGACTCTGCCCCATTTGTGTTACATGCAGTTTTGGACCCACTTGCTTTATTGCACCATTTGACCGAGCTATGACAATCCAACGTGTTATTTTACCCAAATTGTCAGAGATAGAGCTGCTCATTGAAGGTGACGTCCGGTTACTCTTGACTGGTAATTGCATGAGATTTCTGAACAAAGGGAACATTGGGGAAATGTAATGAGGAGAATAATAGGAGCCAAAAAACAAAAAGAACCTCCTGCTACAATTTAGTGCATTTAATGAGCCACAGAGAGGGATGCAATTCTGTAATGGAAAATTTCTAGCTCTTTTCACTTCTGTACTTAACTGCTGGGCCAGTTCAGCAAATTAAGTGTTTAGACACCCAGGTAGGAGATACAGATGGGGGAAAGTGAATGGTTTTGCTAGTATGAAAGATAGAAAGGATTGTCCCATTCTAAAACACTGCTGGGCTTAGTACAAATAATGGCCATACAGTGGTGCCTCAGGTTACATACACTTCAGGTTACATGTGCTTCAGGTTACAGACTCTGCTAACCAAGAAATAGTACCTCGGGTTAAGAACTTTGCTTCAGGATGAGAACAGAAATCGTGCGGCAGTGGCAGGCTCCATTAGCTAAAGTGTGCTTCAGGTTAAGAACAGTTTCAGGTTAAGAACTGAAGGAATGGGTTTCCCAAACCCAAAACTGACTTTGCAGGCAGTTTGAAACTGCACCAAAATCCCTATTTTTTCCTTAGCTAAAATGCTTTAGCATTTGAGCTCTTGAGCCAAAACCTAGCTGTATAAACAAGTGCTCAGATCCCTCTCCTTTATCAGTTTGTGACGCCAACGATGGACTTCACTGTACCAGTAGAACAGGGAAGATGTGTCTATGCCTTATCTTATATCCTGACCACAAAAGACGCACAGACCTAATCTGGGAACAGCGCCAGAGGTTGTTCTTGGAGATGGTGACCTC
Source organism: Podarcis tiliguerta (assembly GCF_965153285.1). NCBI lineage: Eukaryota > Metazoa > Chordata > Lepidosauria > Squamata > Lacertidae > Podarcis > Podarcis tiliguerta. Next base: position 81,668,504 of record NC_139539.1, read on the forward strand.
TTGCTCCAAGATAAGAGTAGGAACAGGTAGATCCTTTTATGGTCAGAAGTATAGGAAGGAATACCCTTTTATGGTTAAGAGTGCCGGAGCAGGAACATCTGTGATGTCAACCTGTGTGTGCAAGCTGACGTGGCTGGATTCCTGGGGGAGGGGGGAGAGGGTTCCTGGAGGATATATATACTGCATGTAATCTCTCCTTTCTTTGGACTTGCTGTGGACTGAGCACGCAAGGGCTTTTCTGCTGTCCCAGAGAGCAGAAATGAAGAACTCTTTCTCTGAACCAAACCTTGGTGTCATTTGACTTCCTTCCTCCTGTCCGGGAGCAACGCAGACCCAATCGGTGAACGCCAATAAGGCCACAGAACGGACCTCTGGAACAAATTAAGTATGTAACCAGAGGTACCACTGTACTGTAAGTGTAAATGCATAGAAGGTTTCTAGCACATTTGAGAGCCGTGTGGATCCTTCTGTATGGCAGAGGAAAGGGCTGAACCGAATGAACTTTTAGTAACTACTGTTTGTTTGGTATTCTCTACATTTTCCCAACTGGGCTGGTACATGATGATTGCAGATGTTATTACACATCACTTAGGCAAAGCACTGTGTAAATATGATAATCGCTGCCACCTGGTTTTCTTGCTTTGTAAGTGCCCAATTACAGGATTAGGGTTGCTTACATGGATGGGAAGCCAACTAAGTGATATTTTGGAACAGGAAGTAACCTGAAGCTAAACGAACAAAATCCTGGAAGGTGTTTATGCCTTCACAGATGTATTCATCAAGCAGATATGAAAATGTTAAGCTACTGCCCAAATCACATTATATAAGAATAGTTGATTTACTTATTAGAGCTGGTAGATACTTCAAATGATTTTAGACTCATTTGATGATACTCCACTTGAAATGAAATTTATTGTTACGAAGTTACGAAATGATTAAGAATTGTTACTATTTCAATTAGCATAGAATTTTTGGTTCTGAAAATCATCATAAACCGCATCGGTGCTGCAATGCAGCTAAATCAAGCTGGGATGTTTCCACTGCAGAAACAGGGACAGATCCTGCAGAGGGATTTTCAGGAGACGTGCCAAAAGAAGAATACAATAAAGCAGGTGGCGAGGGAAACTTTTGGAAAATTCCTTTGTTGTTTTCAGTACTTTGTGTGCTACAAAGTAGTTGCAAACTTCAGAATATGAACTGGTTTCATTGAAATGCATGATGTTCTGTTTGCCCTGATGTTTGTGAGTTTTAGCTGTGCTGTTTGTTTATTAGCATTTGTTGTTGTTTAGTCGTTTAGTCGTGTCCGACTCTTCGTGACCCCATGGACCAGAGCATGCCAGGCACTTCTGTCTTCCACTGCCTCCCGCAGTTTGGTCAAACTCATGCTGGTAGCTTCGAGAACACTGTCCAACCATCTCGTCCTCTGTTGTCCCCTTCTCCTTGTACCCTCCATCTTTCCCAACATGAGGGTCTTTTCCAGGGAGTCTTCTCTTCTCATGAGGTGGCCAAAGTACTGGAGCCTCAGCTTCAGGATCTGTCCTTCCAGTGAGCACTCAGGGCTAATTTCCTTAAGAATGCATAGGTTTGATCTTCTTGCAGTCCATGGGACTCTCAAGAGTCTCCTCCAGCACCATAATTCAAAAGCATCAATTCTTCGGCGATCAGCCTTCTTTATGGTCCAGCTTTCACTTCCATACATCACTACTGGGAAAACCATAGCTTTTACTATATGGACCTTTGTTGGCAAGGTGATGTCTCTACTTTTTTTTTATTAGCATTTATAAACTGCTTAATATTTCAAAAATCTCTGAACAAAACAAAAATTTAAACCCTCAGCAATATAAAACACATGGAAGTGAATAAAACAGAAAACCAAAGGATTCAAACATATCAAATAGAGTCGGCCCATCAGTGAGGCATGATGAAGCTATTTGCCCTGGGTGGCAGATCCAACCCCTGCCCCTGTGCCCCTCCTAGCCCAGTCAGGGCTTTGCCCGTGCTGCTGCCACAGCTCGGTCGCCCTCACTGCTGCACCCACATTGCTGCTGTTGCATTGTGATGGTAGCACAGGCGCAGATGAGGATGTTGCTGCAAAGGCAGGGCTAGCAGCATCACAAACGCAATGGTGGGAGGAGGGACTGGACAGGAAGGAACCATAGATCTGCAGTGGGGGCATCATGGAAGTGGAGTCAGTGGTGTTTTGCCCACAGTGGCAGAATGTCTTAGGCCAGCCCTGGGTTCAATCTTCTGAACTGCAGAATTCACTTGGTGTCCTTCAACAAGACCCTCTTCTGGTCTGCACGTAGATTATTGTCTTCAAGTCGTGCTACAATTATGAATCAGGATGTTCAGTTGTAGCTCCATATCTCCCGTGGATTTTACTGTTTGGTGGCAGGAGACTTGCAAACACGTGGAACCCTAATACAATTTATGTTCTGCCTCCTAGAAGTTGTTTTAAAGTTGTAAAGATAAGGTAAAGGACCCCTGGATGGTTAAGTTCAGTCAAAAGTGACTATGGGGTGTGGCGCCCATCTTGCTTTGAGGCTGAGGGAACCGGCATTTGTCCACAGACAGCATGAATAAACCACTTCTGGCAGAACGCAACACCCTGACGGAAGCCAGAGCACATGGAAACACCATTTACCATACCGCCACAGTGGTACCTATTTATCTACTTGCACTGGTGTGTTTTCGAACTGCTAGGTTGGCAGGAGCTGGGACAGAGCAACAGTAGCTCACCTCGTTGCAAGGATTTGAACCACTGACCTTCCAATCAGCAAGCCCGAGAGGCTCAGTGGTTTAGGCTGGGACCTTAGGTTGAAGGGTAAGTAAGTAAATAAATTACTACTAGTAGTAGTAGTAATACAGTGCCCATCATCCATGACCACTGGTCATGCTGGGTGGGTCTTATGGTAGGTGTAGTCCAAAACATCTGGAGGGAACCGCATTTTCTCCCCCTGCTTTGGATTAATAAAGTGCTTTATGGGGGTTCTGTCCTGAAAATGTCAAGCTACACTGATAGGAGTTGGTTAGCAAGGTGGGTGGGTCTTTAAGACCACTATTTTAGGAAACACCAACAATTACTGCATATATTGTGCGTTAGGTTTCCAAGGGGTTGCTCGAGAGCAAGCAGGCAAGTACCTCCCTGCTCGGCTGTGAAGCCCTTTTGATGCAAAATAAACTTTATCTGTCCAGAACACCACTCTCCCATGGCTGACTCATTCACTGGCAGAGTCCGTGAGTGGGCGGGGCTTAAACTTTCCCCAGCAAAGTAATTTCTTGGCGCCAAGACTGCACCTCCCCACTCTGCGTGTAACCTTACTGCGCAAGGAGGCCGTGGGTAACGGTGGACCTCTCCCCTCCCCGCTTTGCCCAGGCAAGGTGTCCTGGCACCACCTCGCCTCCTCCGAACCCTGCAGCTCCTCTCGAGTGGAGGCGTGGTTACTCTCCCCCGCCAAGGAGGATCTGCTTTCCATGATCTTTGGGGGCTCTCTGTAATCCATCCCGCTTTTCCTCTCTCCCTCCTAAAACGATGGCAGTTCCCTGACATTGAGTATAATGGGTAGACCAGAGATGTGAAACCTGAGGCACTCTAGATGTTGCCAGATCACAACCTCCACCAGCCCTTACCACAGCCTATGTTGGTTGGGGCTGATCATCCAACAACATTCAGAGAGCCACAGGCTTCCCATCCCTGGTATAGACCAATATTATTGGAAGTAGTAGGTCTTCTGGGAACCTCTGTATTCTGTACAAAAGCTATCATTCAGCGGATGCTTAATTTTTTTAAACAGCACCAGCTGCAAAGAGTGAAGAATCTAATAATATGTACTGTACACAAACATCTTTTAAAAATTATGCTTCCCACCAAAACTCAGCATAGCCTTTTTGAAGCTTTGAGGTAGCTGAGAGACAGCATGTGTACAAAAGATCCTAAATATCAGTTACCTAAATTTTGTGCATTCTTTCATCTTAATTCCAATGTGAAAGTCTCTTCATTAATCTCAGCGGGTGCTTGTCGGGCTTTGAGTACACAGCAGGGACCACATGTTCCTGGAAAAAAGCCAGCCTTCCCCATTTCCTTTGCTTGACAAAGTGCCTTGTAAGAATATAGTGTGATGCACACAGAGCAGTCTCAGCTTAAGAAAATATTATCCTTAGACACATATATCTCTGAAGAGATGCTGAGTGTTCCAGACATCAGAGGTACAAAAGTTACAAGCTCTTTATGACAATGTTATTTCACTTTTTCTCATCTTGAATAAATAACAGTGTGTGCACATTTATGCTGTAGCACAGAAGGATACCATAGCCCACTTTGAAATATTAAGTGGTATATAGTTTTAAATAAACTACTAAATAGAGCTGGATAAAGTGCAGGAAAGGACGGCTAACAAACATTATTATGGGGCTGGCACAACTTCCCTACAAGAAAAATCCAAAGAATTCTTGGTTTGAAAAGAGATGGCTAATGAGAATAATAATAGAACAGTGGCTTTCAAAATTTATTTGGATAAGTCTGGGATGCTTGAAATCTTATCTTTTTAAGCTTTATCAGTAGTTCCTCAGTGAGAATATACATTATAGTGGTACCTCTGGTTACAAACTTAATTCGTTCCGGAGGTCCATTCTTAACCTGAAACCGTTCTTAACCTGAGGTACCACTTTAGCTAATGGGGCCTCCCGCTGCCGCCACCACTCAATTTCTGTTCTCATCCTGAAGCAAAGTTCTTAAACTGAGGTATTACTTCCAGGTTAGCAGAGTCTGTAACCCGGGGTGGTTGTAACCTGAGGTACCACAGTACTTATTTGTAAACTACCCTGGCAATATTTAAGGATAGTAAATAAATCCATTGCATAAGAAGTAATCAGTAAAGCTTCCCTGAGAGATGTACACAAGGTGGTAAATCTATGTCTGGATTATATACAAAATAATTCCCCACACACCAGGGGAAAGAGTTCTGGAGTGGCCTACCTGATATATTAGTTCTCTCTGTGCAGAGATTTATCTGTTTAATTTTGTATATAGGAGCATTCAGCCATGTGAACTGTAGCCTGATGTGGTATAATCCAGACACAAGCTTACCACATACCCTGCAAGTGTCCCGATTTTTCAGGGACAGTCCTTGAATTACAAAAGCCATCCCAGCTTCTGATTTGATGTAGGGGTGTTCCTGTTTCCCCTGCTAGTGCTCCTGCCACCGAGCTCAGGGAGGAGGAGGACGAGGCACCTGTGCCAAGCTGACGGCAGTGGCAAATGGGCACCCCGTTGCCTCTCCATCGGAGGCGAAGCTAGCTGCTCCGGCACCTGGAGGGGCACACATGCTGTGCACCCAGGGGTGGGGCGAGTGGCAAGTGTCCCAAGGGGTGCTGTGAGTCACAAGCGTCCCGGGGGGGGGGGTGCCACGAGTGTCCCAGGGGGTGGCACGAGTGGTGAGCATCCCAGGGGGTTGCCACTGGCTGTGAGCATCCCAGGGGGGGTGCCACAAGTGGTGAGTATCTCAGGGGGCGCTGCCCATGGCGGAAGTCCCAAGGGGGCAGGGCAGCAATGTCACCCCCCCCCCCAGGGATGACACCCAGGGCGGACCGCACCCACCACATCCCCTTCCTCCGCCAGTTCTCCCCATAGCTGCTGCTGCTGCTGTTGCCAGTCTCCTCCCTGGGGCAGCTCGTAGTCACTGCTAGAGAGCGGCAGAGGAGGTGAGAGGCTGCCACTGCCAAGGCCCAACCCCATGTGATGTGCCAGCTTTGAGGGGCAGGCAGAGGGCAGGGCTGTCCTGGGCGGGAATACACAGGGAGCAGAGTGAGTGGAAAGGAAAATGGTTAAAAGCCCAAATTTGGGCATCAAACCTTGTTGAAATGAATTGTAACACCAAATGCATAAAGAGGACAAAATGGAATTATGGGTGATCACATGTCAAAATGATGTGGGCAGACTGGAAATGTCCATCCCTACTGACCAAAGTGGATTATCACCAGTATCCCAGACATACCTGCAAATTTGATGTGGAACTTGTTTTCAGGCTTCAGTATCTGAACATACAGAGGACAGTTTGGTGCAAAATCTTTGACAGCCCAAGCTCTTAAAATAGTCTGATGATCCTAGGATGAAACAGAAGACGCCATGTAAGACAAACGTGTTTTCTAAAGCTCAAAATGGGAAATAATAATAATAATAATGGGATTTATCATGCTGGTTGAACTAACAGGTCATTGTTATTATGTTTTAAGAGAACCTTCTTGTTGGGACATATATGTTGGGAATTATCACTCCAGATTTCATACTTTTATTTATTTAGTGTAATGAAAAAGGAATTCCCATGGTTGTCACACCAACAATCAATTATAATAAAAACCACAGGTAGACGCTATTGTCAATAATAACACAAAGCGAATGAGACTTGCAGGCTTCTCTCTCGGATAATTTTAATATAAATCAGTTGACCAAATAAAGATTTAGGAACATTTTCTGGCTCACTCGGGGTTCCAAAGAAATTTGGGAAACAGGTCAAGGTATCCTGGGCCTTGCAACTTCCCTCAGCTACTAATGTTTAGCATTGACATATGGTAAGAATGAGGAATTTGTGACCCTCCAGATGTTGTTGGACTACAACTTCCATCAGTCTCGGCCAGTATAGTCAATGGCATGGGATTATGGGACTTGTAGTCTGGCAACATCAAGAGAGCCACAGGTAATGTAACAATTACTGTTACATGAACCCATTAAAGTAATAAACAGGATTATTATCCCCTCAATGAAATGGAAGGGTGAGACTGAAATTGAGTCAATACAGATTTACATAAGGGCACCTGTTAAATGTTTGAATGAGGCAAAAATTGAGTTGGGAGAACGCTGGCTTGTAGAGTTTCTACTATTTGCTGGTACACCAGCTCTAAATATAAAATAATTGTGTTATTATGGATACTAGCATTGAAATTGAATGCCTGGTAGGTGTCCACGACAGCTACACAACCACCTTACAAGCAGAATCTCACCCGTAATGGAAGACATAGTTTCACAGTATAATTGTTTCTCTGCAATGATAGGGGGAAACCACTGATTCTGTAATGCAGCCAATGTAGAACTGCACCACCATATATGAAATATCCTCCTCAGTTGCAATTCTTAATTGATCCTATCCAATATTAAAAGGGCATGAAAGAAACAGAAAATTCAAGAAAACTCTTATTGGACAAAGCGAACAATTTGCCATATATTTCATAGAATCATAGAATCATAGAGTTGGAAGAGACCACAAGGGCCATCGAGTCCAACCCCCTGCCAAGCAGGAAACGCCATCAGAGCACTCCTGACATATGGTTGTCAAGCCTCTGCTTAAAAACCTCCAATTATTTGAGATCAATATTTTGGCCTATCATCTCTGCACATCTGCCCATGACCAGATGTGATCCCGAGGCAATGTTTGTAATCTGAGGAAAAAATTCTGTGGTGTAGGAACATTTTGGTATAAACAACCAATTGTGAAGCTGCTCTTGCTATTAAAATATAGTAGAAAACTCAATAATCCCAGGCATTTGTAGGGGTTCTCTTAGAGATTGTCCTTAAACATCCTCCTTTCAGGAAATCCATGCTTAACAAGTGCTCAATTCAGATTTACATGCATACCATTCTGTTAGAAAGGTGAGCAGCTGTACCTAGTCTTGGCCCTCTGCTGAAATATACAATAGGATCATTTTTCGTCCTATATATATCGCATAACACAAAACACATGTTCTGATGACATTAATGTAAGTCTAGAAGGAAAATTTGTACAATTTAGAAAATTTGATTGAGAAAATCTCTAAAAACTGTTCTAAATTGTTTAGATGAGGGATTGGGGTTCAAGTTAAAGGTAAAGGTACCGCTGACCGTTAGGTCCAGTAGCGGACGACTTGGGTTGTGTGCTTATCTCACTCTATAGGCTGAGGGAGCCAGCGTTTCTCTGCAGACAGCTTCCGGGTCATCTGGCCAGCATGACCAAGCCACTTCTGGAGAACCAGAGCAGCACACGGAAACGCCATTTACCTTCCTGTTGGAGCAGTACCTATTTATCTACTTGCACTTGACATGCTTTCGAACTGCTAGGTGGGCAGGAGCTGGGACCGAACAACGGGAGCTCACCCTGTCGCAGGGATTCGAACTGCTGACCTTCCGATCGGCAAGTCCTAGGGTCTGTGGTTTAGACCACAGTGCCACCTGCGTCCCAACATGTTAGAACCATCCTATTCATAACTGGGCGTGCCAATGGAGGATAACTTAACAGAAATGCTATGTTGGCTATATAATTATTAAATTACCATGTCGAGAAAACATAATGTTAAGCATTTTCAACCAAAATTGTTACAACAAATCACACACACACACACACTTAAATGTATGGGTTGTATTTGATTAAATTATATAGAGTAGGCCCACTGAAAATAATGGACCTGTTTTAGCAATGCCAGTTAATTTCATGGCTCTGTTCTGAGTAGGACTAATGTTGAATCAAACCTGAGAAGGATGAGGATGTGTTGGTGGAATTTACTCATAAAAGACCAATAAATTCATCTAGTTTCCAAGAAATTTCATGTGCATATATCTATGTATATTTCACTTTCATTTCATAATTCTACAATCAATTACTCTTAGCAAATATAAAGAGCTTGACTCAACAGGACTCAAATCAAATCAAACAGTGCTAATACATTAAAATGCTCCATTTTTGAATTGCTGTTAACTTCTAAAACGTTATTATCGGAGCTCCATATCAGTTTTTTCTCCTTTTCCCATTTTCCAAAGTACAATTGAGGGTAATATCTGAGACCTAATGATGCTAAGGAATGAAATTGATTGTATAATCATAAGCTTGCTGGTGTCAGAAAAAGAGATAGAAAGAGCAGATAGGAAGGGCTTCCTTGGTTTGGTACCCATATTAAAATCTCAGTCAAAAATTCAGGACTATAGATACTTTCAAATAACAGTGCTAATAATTGCAGTTGGAGTAGAATAAGTCAATTCTCACAGAGAAGTAAAATAGTGATGTAATGGGTTCCAAACCCAAGAATTTGAGGCTCTGCAACAACTATTTGATTGGTGATGATATGTTATGTTAAAATGGCTTTCAAGACTGCCAATGGCTTCCAAGGCAGGAAGAGCTTTCAGATTTATTCATTTATTAAGTTAAGAATGGTTTGAAAGTGAACAAACCTTCCTGATCCAGAACTCAAAAAAGCAGCAGTAGGTCAGGGTTTAAGACAGAGAGGGACATCTCCCTCACAATTCAAAAGACAAGATCTCCAGGACACAACATATTCCTTAACGTGTCCTAGGTACATTCATAAAGAATGTTCCAGCAGTAATTGCAGGCCTACTGCCTGAGCACAATGCTATATATTAAAAAGTTGCTTCAGGGAAACTCAGAAGCGCTTGATGGGCAGTTTTGCCAGTTATGACATTCTCGGTGCATTCAATAAGAGGAAAATACTAACCAACTCCAGGAACAGAGGCAACAACACAGTGATAGAAGAAAATAAAACACAATGCCCTGGTTCTATCTGAAGAATATTAGGCAACTGAGTTAAGGGACCAGTAAATAGTATATAAAAATGTTGAGTCCCTTGCTCCATTTATACTGCTGATGAGGAAGCCACTGAAATGTGCCTCTTCTCTGTCCCCAGAGGTCCACAGGGGCGTGGGCTGTAAAACCATAGCCATGAGGGGTGGAAATATAGATCACATTTGAGGATGTTTATTCAAACTTATTTCCTTCTATCTAAATGTAAGGTTTTTGGAGTTTTGCTGGAACTAATCAGAAGCATGGTTGGAACTTAGACAAAAAAACCAACCCAACATTCTGCACAATGAGACAATGGTGGTCCAGACCGTGTACTACATGGACAGGAAATTCTGGGATGTATAGTTAGAGCAACATGCTCTCTTACCCACTACAAGTCCCAGAGTTCCTGCCAGCATTTCCAGCGCACAGGAAAGAAGGGTCGTCAGGACGTGGTAGCAAAAAGAAGGGACAGAGCACTCATACAAAAATCGACAACAGGTGTGTTAATTGTGGGACTGAGGCCTCTACAACTCCCCCTCTCCCAATGTCCACTGGGATGGAGCTCAGCTCCCCGCCTCCCCAGTCATCACACCTGCAACACACATGTCACACTCACAGAAAGTTTGTCACGCACGTGACATCAGCCCCCCAATGTTGGGCGCAACTCAAACCCCAAAACATAGGTAGGTGGGGTTTTTCTTCTTCACAAAGCATAGAAGAAGTGAAACCAGATCTCAGAATCAGAGAACAGTGTATAAAAGGGACTGTCTCTCAATACAGAAGGATGTCAGCAATTGCCTGGGAGGGATTTTTTTTTTTTTAAATGTCCTCAGATGAGCTATGGTTGCTTCCACATACCACATCTACACCAAAATATATATCTAGTAGAATTTAAACCCAGGATTATTCATGCCCTACACAAAATATTGTGTTCCTAGAACAAGCAGCTATATCCCAACTTTCTAGAGCACCTCACACTTAATATTTTTTCCACATAAGGCTTAGACTGGCCTTTCCCAAGCCCCAGTGGTATTTTTCTAGAGAAAGAGGTGCCATAACTCACCATGAATGCCTCTATTGTTCTCTTATAATGGCAATGGGGCCCACCTAAGAGGTGCCAGAACTGAGTTCTGGCAAGTTCTGGATAAAAAAGGGCCCACCAAGACCTAGGAATGCTACATGAACCAAGAATGTGAACTGGTATAAGATAACTCAATACCTGCCTGTACTTGCAAGGAACATGTTATCCTATTTTCCCTGAGTGTTTCCAAGGACTAGTTTTTTAAAAAACTGATTTTCTTATTGGAGAAGTTACAAATCAAATAACTCCAGTAAATACCTCAGTATGTATAAAACTATATCTATAGATCAGAGAAACTAGAAATGGAAAAAATTGAAATAAATAAAATAATTACAGTACCCCCCCCCAGGGTGTTTCATAATCATCTGTACTCTCCATAACATTTGTTCCAAAGGCTACAAAATGATCTGCACATTTATATTGATAAAATGATTTGTTCCCACTTCTTAAAAATCACTCGTGAATATTAACACAGTCTGAATAAAACCCATCTTCATTTATGTTCAAAATGTGACACATTTTCTTTTTTAAAAAAGGAAAAATTCTCCCACTGTGTGTGTGGAATATGAAATACTTAAGAGCCAAGGCATTGGCTGTATTTAAAAACCATTCTTATATTAGACATTCACTGAGAACTGTCTTCAATAGCCCTTCATGGAAAGGCAGACAAAGATCTAATCTGGCAACATGCACCACCTATGGAAGACTCAATGGTAATCTGAGTTGAGGATGCTGCTGTTGCCAAGTCCCTCCTCTAGGTCAATGCCGTCATAGTTGGAATTGAACAAGCAGGCCGGGGAGACAGAGGACGACACAGTTTGGGGTTCCTGGCATGGGCTGCCCTTCTGTTGACATCCACCTCTGCCTTCTGCCATCTCCTTTGGTGCAAACAAAATCTGAGTTGAGGATGCTGCTGTTGCCAAGTCCCTGCCTTTAGCCTTTCTGAAGCATTTGGCCTGAACTTTTGAGGGTAAGGAATGTGTACCAGGGCAAGAGTGTGTGTCCCTGTTGGCTCCATCTCCAATGTTCCCGGGCAGTGCTCATCCACCCGGGGCAGGGTCATGGGGGCAGGGTGAGCGTCCCGGGGCGAGGAGCGAGCTGCCCTTGGCGGGCTGCTTCCTGGGCAGGGGAGAGGGCATTGCACCACTTTGCCAGCAGCCTTCCTCCCTTCCCTCTTCGTTTTGACAGCTTGGGGAAGGCTTTCCTCCCCCAGAAAGCAGCCTGGGAGCAGGGGGCAATGGCACACTGCCCACCCATGACTCACAAGCCTCCCCAAAGCTGTCAAAATGAAGGGGGAAGGAGGGAAGGCCACCGGCAAGGCGGCACAGCTCTGCCCCTTCCCCCGACGGCTTGGGGTAGGCTTTGGAGTCGCAGGTGGGCAGCGCATTGAATGTCACCCCCCCCAGTGATGACACCTGGGGTGGACCACCCTCTTGCCCCTTCCTCCACCCCTGCCCCCAATTTCCCTGCACTGAGTGCAAAGATCAGTAGGAGACTTCTAAGCATGCCTGCCTGTACAATCCTCCATCACGACTGGAATGAGGCAGGGCTCTCATTGGCAAGAAAGCTTTTAAGCATGTCTAGTCTTTAGACCTCTGTGCTGAGCGTGGAAAGACTGAAAATGAAGGGGTGAAATCAGCACACATGGAAACCTTGGGGAGTTGGGGCCGATACACACAAGTGCTGGCCTCCTACACCTTTCTTGCTATTGCGAGTGGTGCTGTATGCCTGAAGATGACATTTGTTTAATTTATACATCTTGTATAAAGAGACGATACTGATAATTTAATAATAATTTATTATTTATACCCCGCCCATCTGGCTGGGTTTCCCCAGCCACTCTGGGCGGCTCCCAATAGAATATTAAAAACACGATAAAACATCAAACATTAAAAATGTCGCTAAAGAGGGCTGCCTTCAGATATCTTCTAAAAGTCAGATAGTTGTTTATTTCCTTGATATCTGACAGGAGGGCATTCCACAGGGCGGGGGCCACTACCGAGAAGGCCTTCTGCCTGGTTCCCTGTTGCAGCCTGCTTCCACAGATTTATGTGCTTGCTCAGTTTTGTTTCCCCCCACTTTCTTCACTGTATACACAACTGCAAGAGTTGCATTTAGACCACCTGATTCGTATTTTGATCCCACTGATGTCAGCGAGAAAAGGTAGCCATTACAGTGGTACCTCTGGTTACGTACTTAATTCATTCTGGAGGTCCGTTCTTAACCTGAAACCGTTCTTAACCTGAGGTACTACTTTAGCTAATGGGGCCTCCCGCTGTGCTGCCAGTGCACAATTTCTGTTCTTATCCTGAGGTAAAGTTCTTAACCCGAAGTACTACTTCCAGGTTAGCAGAGTCTGTAACCCAAAGTGCCTGTCGCCCGAGGTTTTTGTAACCCAAGGTACCACTGTACTACCTTAAATCCCCCATTCAGTGGGTATTCATCATAATTACTTATTCTCAATTCAGCCCTTATCATAATCCTGTCAACATACACAGGGAAACTCCACTCTTTACATAGCAAACACATTTGTATCCATACTGACCATGCTCTGGCTGGTGCTTCCTGTAGCAAAGGTCAAAAGCGCATGCACTAAACATGTAAAGCAAAGGCATGCATACATGTACACACATCCAAGGACCAGGGCCCAAGCAGCAGTGTGAAAACAACATAGGCGCCAGCTCTTAGGGGCTCAGCCACCCAAAGTTTGTGGGGACAGGGCTGAACCCCCCAATATTGAGGGACCGGGTCCCGTCGGGCCTCCCTGCAATGGCGATGGGCCTCCCCAGGCTACACGGCCTCCTCCCGATTCATGTCTGACACCACACACATGTGGCGAGCCCCCCTCCAATGTGTCACGGAACTCAGCACCTCTGGAAAGTGACAAACTCATTTTCCCTGTAATGTTTTAGAGCTGCCCCCATGTCTTCTTTCGATATTACAATATTTACTCTCAGGACAGTACCAGCAAGTCATTCCCAACTTGAGAAAGATTGATGGTTTATCAGAGTTTGGCTTTTTCAAGCTGTTTGTAGGTTTCACGGTTTAGTCTCACCTGACTCTTAAACTGATAATAATTAGAAACTATTTCAACAGGATGGGTTTTGTGACAAGAATGTTTCCCACACAGTTCTAAAAGTAAAATAAAACAGCATAGTTGGAAAAGGTCTTATCATGTCAGTTCACAATGCTGCATGTGTATTAAACCATTGCGCCGTCATCCCAGTTAATCAAATATATATTTGCTCTTAATGCCTATATAGAATTTATGGTTCATGTAAGATGATATTAATATGTGGCATCTCATTTTCTTTAGATTCCGCCCCCCGTGATACCCACTACACAGATTGCAACTAAGAATGATAGAAAGAGACAAAGTTGAGTTTGAAAAGTTAAAGCCCAATGACCAGAATTCTGTGCTCACTTATAAAAGTAACAAAGGAATATTTCTATTTTAGTAAGAGAAAGATGAATTGACACACTGTAATAGGACCTAATCTTTCTAATACATATGGTGTCATCAAACTAAGAACAGATCTATTGACTTCACTGGGCTTAAGTTAGTCGTGACTAATTTAATTATTCTATTTGGTCTATTCTAAGTATGACTCAGTTGGATACAAACCATAACCATTCACTTATATCCTGACGTTTAAAGCATTCCCTACAAGACCACTGAAGCCAATATCACAATTACACGATGAGAGTGGTTGTGTGTGTGTGTATCAGTGAGGACAGAGCAAATACAAACAGCCAAGCTCTCATCAACTCATCGCATACCCATCAACTGCCCTGGACAGCGGTCAAAATGGCCACCGCAATCTCATGCTATTTCAGGCTGCACTTTGGGGAGGGGCATAGCTCCCCAAAACACACTTTTGGGGTGCCATGCGTGAAAAAAAGTGCTCTTGGTGAGGCCACAACTTCACGCAGGTCACGTGACAAATGTGTGGACCTGGAAGACGGCTTCCTGGATTGTGTCCACATTATGTTGGAAGGTATGCATGGAGTAGCTTGCAATGACCACTGAAGGAAAATATGATTAGGTGAATTGGTCTAGTACTAAGGGATAGAATATAGCTCACACTTTGCATATGGAAGATACCGGGTTCAATCTGATTTGAAAGAATCAGATAGCAGGGGAATGAGAAATTCCTCTCCTTAAGACCTCAGAAAGCTACTGCTGGTGAGAGAGGACAATGTTGGGCTAGACAAGCAAATGAACTGGCCTGGTGCAAGAAAGGTTCCTCCATCCCTAAAGTTCCATTGCTACATCTGTTGTTATTTCATAATTGGTAAATAAGTGATCTCTAGGAGCATATGCCCTGCTCACGCAATCTGTTCACCACTTTTTTTATGGCAGATAGATTAAATAAGCAGGTAACATAAACATAGCTGTCAACATTTCCCTTTTTTAAAAGGAAATTCCCTTATTCTGAATAGGATTCCTCACAAGAAAAGGGAAAATTTGACAGCTATGAACATAAGTAGCTTTTCTTTTATAATGACTCATGTTAGTGTGAATAAAGGGGCAGCAGCAAGAAACTGCATTTTTCAGAAATCATTTAAGAATTATATTTTTCCATGGCACAGCTACTTAACCCCATGTGAAAATGCGGTTCCCTATTCAGTAAGCATGAAACTCACATTGTAAAGGCCAGGAACTGAATTCTCAAGCCTTCTGAGAGCCAACACACTCCCCCACCCCCCCAAAAAGTGAAAATTGGAGGCAGACATTACCATTACATTTGAAAAACTGACATTTTAGAGTAAGAACTACACTTTCAGAGAAAGGCCTTCCAATGTTTGATCGTTCTGGATATAATTCCTGATTGGGGAGGCAAACCTATATGATCCCCATTCCTTGGATCAACCCCACTACCCAACAGAAACACACACAAAATGAGAAAGAAGAACACACTTCAATTTTCAAGGGAGCTGTGTAAAAGTCAGTAGAATGAATGTAAGCACTGAAAAGCGTGGAGCTGGAAGAGGAAGTGGGAAAGAGGATAACCCTTTAAACTTCCTCCTTAAGCTAAGTAATTTTACAAAGAAACAAAGTTAGCCGCCTTCTTCACCTCATGATCTAGGAGTAAATGAATGGGCATTGGGGGAAAACGTCAAGGAACGCCATTGCGCCCCTGGGAACCATGCCAGCAATTACTTACTTGTGTCCCTTCATACAGATTATCAGTATCATTAGATAACCAAACACTGGTCTCAAATACTAGAGGCTGTAATAATAATAATAATAATAATAATAATAATAATTTCTTTCCCGCCCTCCCCAGCCGAAGCCGGGCTCAGAGCGGTTAACAGCAATAAAAGTAACACAGCATTCTAAAATCAATTCATTCTAAACTTAATTCAGAATCACATTAACGGCAACCATTGGGCTAGAGTTCTATGAGGATTACCAAAGAGGACTGTGCCTTGGCTGTTAAAATGTTTTGTGCTGTCCCTCAGCAAAGAGTGGCTTGCCACAAGGTAATGACAGAAAGGAACAGTAAATATAAAGCCAACAATAATAAAATGAATAAAACAGCAGTTAAACAACGGCGACAACTAACTCAGGGCAGTGAATAAACACAAAATGCACAGCTATCTTGCACTAGATGATAAAAAGCCCGGGGAAATAATTTTTTTAAAAAAATTGTTGGACCAGATGGTCAAGTGATAGAACATCAATATAGTGGAGAGCAGACTGCATGCCTTCTTCCTTGTGTATCAGTGCTATGGTATCGATAAAGTTTCTACTAAATCTTTTTATTGTCTTTCAGGTGGAGAGAGGGGTGGATAGGCTACATAGATGTGGTCTGCTGCAATGCTGGCCCTCCATTTGCCATTGAGCTGCCAACTGATGAGCTTAGCCATTTGTGAAATCGAAGAATCCAAAGAGCATGGAGATAAAGATACAATTTTTGACTATTTCAGTAGGAAAGGCAGGGAGCTTTCAGGAGTTTGAAATTCAGCGGAAGTACCCTTGGCTGGGCCTAGGTTCACAAACGAAATACATGATGAATATGAGACTGTAAAAAGGGGGAAGCGTTGGTATAAGCAGTGCCGCCACGACAAGGCCCTTCCCCATAGGCACTGGTTATAGAGGAGGTAAAAAAAGATCCAAAAATTACATGGGTTCCAAGTAATACATTACCAGAGGAGACATTTCCCAATGGTCAGATGTTAAAGGGTTTTTGCTACAGTTCCTTCCTGTGCAAGCGTTGCCCTTTTTCTGGGAAACATGGCACTGGCATCAGCAGGAGTCATGCGAGACCTTCACCCGTACATTATCAGAGTCATTCAAGACCAGATCATAGGGACTGAATTTCCACACTGTTGTGGGTAATGTCTGAACTGGGTGATGTTCAAGGGAAGCAGGAATGGTGAGAATCTGCCTTTCTCTCCATGTGAAGTTGGTTTGATAAGACCATGATGCGCTTTCTTGCCTCACCCTGCAAGCGCCATTAGATCAAGTGGAGACTTGTTCACCCTACTATATATATATAACTGTGGTTTTTAATCCAGCTGCTGCAACTGGTCACACTTGAACTGCTCTTCCTGATTTCTGCCCATATATTCATGACAAATAATGAAGTTGCAGAAGAAGCAAATGCTCTTCCTGATTTCTGCCCATGTATTCGTAACAAATAATGAAGTCGCAGAAGAAGCAAATGCGTACTAAGAAAAAAAGAAGGAAGACAAACTTACGGCTGCAGTTCGGTCCACTTCACAGCGGCTACTTAAAATGAAACAGGCCTCAGCATCATCCATCCTAAAAATCATACGAAAACATTAGCAAAACATTCTCACGCGGCCTTTTGATTTCAATGGAGACATCATCAGAAGTGTGGAGAAGTACTTTAACAATCTGTGGGCGCATGTGTTTTGTGAAACATAAAGGTAAAGGGACCCCTGACCATTAGGTCCAGTCGTGGCTGACTCTGGGGTTGCGGCGCTCATCTCGCTTTATTGGCCAAGGGAGCCCGCGTACAGCTTCCGGGTCATGTGGCCAGCATGACTAAGCCACTTCTGGCAAACCAGAGCAGTGCACAGAGCAGTTTACCTTCCCGCCGGAGTGGTACCTATTTATCTAGTTGCACTTTGACGTGCTTTCGAACTGCTAGGTTGGCAGGAGCAGGGACCGAGCAACAGGAGCTCACCCCATCGCGGGGATTCGAACCGCTGACCTTGTGATCGGCAAGTGCTAGGCTCTGTGGTTTAACCCACAGCGCCACCCGTCTCCCTTTTGTGAAACATAGGGAAATATTTAAAAATAGCATTAAATCTGCTATTATCAAACAGCATTAAATCTTTAAGGAAATGGTGCAGGAGCAAAATTCTTCTCTGGTATTCAGATTTCCAAACAGATTTAAACCAGTAAAAAACTAACCGGGTGCCACAATTCCAGAACAATTACAGAATCATATTGTTCAATTGTATTTGTCCCTAATTAAATTACTGGAAGTTTTATTTCCAGCCTGTTTCCTAATGACCCAGCATGGAATTTGTAAAGCCAATGTATCTTTCTGGATAGAACTTGCCAAGGATTTGTATGAATACACCGTGAAACAGTCAGGTAAGCAAATCAAACTTGAAAGGGACTTTGGCTAAAATAAGATTAGCGGTTCTGCTGCAACATTAGTAGCAAAAACAGAAATGGCATGTTTTTGTAAGTGTTACAGCAAAGCCTGACTTGTGGCAAACACAAGTGGCAAAAGTTAATATCAGTGGCTTAGGGCAAATTCAAATGTTTCTTATTCATTTAAAGCATTTAGTTCCTGCCTTTACTTAAAAGGAAAAAAAGAAAGCTCACTCTGGCTAACAAAAGCAAGTTAAAAATAAATCAAACTTAAATGACCAAAGGCAGCGAGAAAAGGAAAAGGTTGCAAATACCTTTATTGGCATTACGAATGAAAACATTTCAAAACACTAGGATAAATTTAGAAGGGACAAGAGTGAGGCTGTTGAGGATGACAAGGTGCTCGATTGTTCTGCCTGTCTGTTCCCTAGAGGGATGATTCATTAAGAACCCTTGCAGGTAAGTTGGAGGTTAAAAAGGAAGCCACTGGGGCAGTAACGTCCTTGTCCCTATCCGCTAGGAGGAACCTCATTTAGCTTTCTCTCAGAGCCATGGGTCGCTGGTCCAATATCTTGCTCAGCATCTGTTTGCAGAATCTGTTGTGCAAAGGGAAGTCCAAAAGAATATGGTCCAGTGAATCTGGTACTCCTTGATTACAGGCACACAGGCAGGCTTGATAAGGAATTTGCAAGTATCCACCTGTGGACACTGCGGAGGGGAAAGCATTTAGTCTTGCCAGCATAAAAGCTCTTCGCTGGGAAGGAAGTAGTAGGTCTTTTAGGGAATTGGCACCAAATCCGTAAGATGTAGTTATGCCTAGGGCCTCCGGAGAACAGGGTCTCGGAGTGTGAGGAGACAAATGCTGTTTTTCATGCTTGATTGTTTGGAGTATGTAGCTAGGAAAAGGTTTAAAAGGCAGATTTGTCCAGCAACACACAGAGACCAACACTGCAAGTGCAGGATCTTAAATCTATTCATATTCCAAAAGGCATCCTAGGAAGCAAGCTGTTGGCGATTTTGCTCAGGGAGCTGAGCTTAGAATCCAAAGCCCACCCATCCCATCAGTTGGGGAAGCAATCTTATTTTTACACCCCTTCCCGAATCTTCCTGGTCCTCTCCATCAGCACCACACACCCTGTCCTCTATTAGTTCCCCCCCCACCCCCATTAAACACTTGAAAACAAGAGAGCCAAAATTTGTTCCATTCTTTCCTGGAAGTAATGGCTTTGAAAAGAATTCCCATGCAGCTGCTTTTAACAAAAGATGAACTACACAGCCACTAATTTTCGCAAGCCTGACATGCAACATTTTTCAATAGAGAGACTACCGAATAGTATGCAAATTGGGATAATGAGCAACAGAATAGATTTAGGGTGGGTTTTTTGTGTGCTACTAGCAGCCAAAACATACCTAACACTTCATTTACTAGAAGGGTTACTGGCTTCTTATCTTTTACTATATCCTCATTATAGAGAGAGACAGACGTACTGCTGCTTAGCAACTTCCTGGTTTATTTGGGCTACATTTCTTATAATATGGCCTATTAAGCTCCCACAATGCTGCCTTTCACACAAAGCATTAAAAATGCTCTTGTGAAGGGTACATTCGATTACATGTTTTGCAGGGAGAAAAGTACATCCTTGTGGTTGCTTGGCTTTGGGGTTATTATAGGATAAAATCCTGTGATTATGTTTAAGGGACAGGTCTTTTGGTACAAGTTCACCGTGTAGCACATGGAACATGACAAAGCGTGTTCTCCATAGCAGAGAGCATGTGTTGCGGTTGGGATACAAGCCACCCCGTTGTTGCTGGGCAGATTTGGATAAAACCCAGGCAGCGAAGTGGTTAAATTGGGTCGCTGGGGAATTTTGAATGTTGCCAATTTGGAGGTGAGTCAGAAACTTTAAATGCTGGACGCCCAACGTTGGGCGTCCTCTTGGCTGTTTGCACCGGATCACCTGCCCACCCTCCCTGTAATGCGGGGGAGTTGTTTGCTTGACCTTGCTATGCCTGTCATGGGGTTGTCTGCCTTGGTGCAGGGGCCTGGTAGGAATTTTGCCATCTGGCTGATTGGCTGGTGCCATTTGGTTTTTGCCTACTGCGTAGCAAATTGTCACAACTTGTAAGGTTGGTGGTTAGGCATTGGTTAAAATTGGTTGGTGGAGGGGTAAGTGCCTACCCCTCTAATGGTGGTGCGGAAAGGGAATTCCGTTAAAGGAATCCAGGGGCTTTCCATTCTTTTCGTCCTTGTCCCTGGCATCGGACTTGGGCCGTGCAAGCCCCAGGGGGCATGAGCGTGAGAAGTGAGGGACTGATGACCAGCTTCATTTCTCACCCAATACTTGTTTCCCACGCTGGCTTCCACTGGAATCCGGAAGTCAGTTCTGTCCCTGGGGCAAGGACAGATAGTCATAACCAATGCCTAAGCAACCACTCACATGTGTGTATTTGAATAAAGTTGTGGCCAAAAATATGCCAAAAACCTTAAACAAAAATTGATGTGTGAAGTGTGAATTTTTTTGGGGGGTGGCATGCAAGCCTCAACACGCAAAAACGGTGAATCTTGGACTGCATTTGAACACTGATTTTTTTAAGCACCATTTCTCTCCCAAAATATATAGAAACTATTTCTTTCTACTTTTTTCTTTCAAATTGATTTGGGGTAATTAATACCCCCCCCCAAAAAAAAACAGTTTCTAGGCATGCATCCATAGTATATTCCCAGAGAAATGGAAGTGTATCCTGTAATTACTAACTATTAAAAAAAAAAGAGGAGGCAATTTCAGGTTCATAAAGCTTGCTTACTCCTCTTAATAATGTGATCTTGTACATGTCTGCTCAAGAGTAAGCACCACTGTTTTCAATGGTATTCCCAGGTATACAGCAGGAATGGGAACCTGTGGCTTTTTGGACTCCAACTCCCATGAGCCCCAGCAAACATGGCCAGCCATCAAAGATTATGGAAGTTGTATTTTAACAATTTCTGGAGCATCACAGATTCTCTCTCCCTGCAAGAAATGCTTGCTGAAAAGTAAATCCTAGTGCGTTCAACTGATTTTACTCCCATGCAAATGCCCACAGAATTTTATGCTATGAGGCAGCATACAAATGCCATTGATAATGCCATGGCTGCAATCCTATACCCACTTGCCTGGGAGCAAGTCAAATTTAACTCAGTGTACATCTTACTTGGATGGGATTGCATTATACAGATCAACCCATAATCAGTTGTTAGCAGTGTTTGAAACTCCCATTATTCTAGGCACATTTTGCGACAGGACCATATAACACCAGTCCTGAGAGATCTGCATTGGCTCCCAGTACGTTTCTGAGCACAATTCAAAGTGTTGGTGCTGACCTTTAAAGCCCTAAACAGCCTCGGCCCAGTATACCTGAAGGAGTGTCTCCACCCTCAACATTCAGCCCAGACATGGAGATTGAGTACTGAGGGCCTTTTGGCAGTTCCCTCATTGTGAGAAATGAGGTTACAGGGAACCAGGCAGAGGGACTTCTTGGTAGTGGCACCTGCCCTCCCAGCAGATGTCAAGGCAATAAGCAACTATCTTACTTTTAAAAGACATCTGAAGGCAGCCCTGTTTAGGGAAGTTTTTAATGTTTGATGCTATATTATGTTTTTAATATTCAGTTGGAAGCTGCCCAGAGTGGCTGGGGAAACCCAGCCAGATGGGCGGAGTATACTACATCATCATCATCAACATCATCATCATCATCATTATTATTATTATTATTATTATTACTACAAGCAGTTTCTGAGCTCTGGGTGCACTACTGCACTTAAGATTTCAGATTAAAACTGCTGAGTGGAAGGAAAGGAGGACCTTTTTCTGCCTCCCCACTTCCAGCTACTCTCTGAGGCTGGAGAAGAGACCCTCTTAAGAATATTAGGAGGGTGGGCAGGGGAAGAAGTAGACCATGTGAAAAATGAACCTATTATTGTAGCTGCAGTTCATTCATTTTCAGCTTTGTATTCTTGTTATAAATAAAGTGCACCTGGACATTCCATTGTTGCCCCCATAACCTAGGTTTAAGGTGCCATTTAGATCTTAGCTTTCACATCTCAGTTTCTAACACTGCTTGTTAGATTCTGGATAAGTCTCTTTTTAAGGGAAAAAAACAGCAACTCACCAGCATTGCATTGTAGCCCTAGATATAGCAGAGAAAAACTGAATGTGGTAACATAACTAGTGGTGATTACATTTCTAGTGTCAAACAAGTACTCACACCATTCTGAGATAATAATTTCTCACAAGGCCCCAGATTTAGAATTATTTACGTAAGCAAAGCACAGGTCCAAAGCTGATGCAGGTGAAAAGCAGAAATAAATTGATGGATAGATTCTTTCCCCTTCTATGACTTGACTGACATCTTAAGACAGCTGATGTGAGGTCAGGATCAGTGAAGTCAATTACATTAGATACTCATTGAGCCTGCCTGATGGGGACAGCTCTCATATACTTTCACAAAGCAGGAAACGCCCTACCTCAAGAATTAAAACAAAGGAAAAATCCTTACATTAAAAGTACAGCATGATTAATTGCTGCTTCTATGGCTGCTTCCAAAGCTGCTCCAAGTCCTTTTTTAAAAATAAGGACTAAAGCAATTTCATTGCATATTGTAAGGGGAAATTTTGAAAACAGAACATTTAATCACATTGGCAGGTCTCCAGTAATGATTGTGTCCACTGACAGAGGGACACAATGAGGGTAACCTTTGAAGTTTCAAGGCAATACCCCAAAATTGCCTCTGTTCCCATTTCACTAATTCCCTTCACCATTGGATATCACCCATTAAACCGAGAAATGTTATTTTCTCTGATAGAAAGGAAACAAGGTTCAGAAATAAGCTAAAACCCATAATATACTTTCCCACCTACAGTGGTACCTTGGTTCTCAAACTTAATCCATTCCAGAAGTCCGTTCCAAAAACAACAATAACAAAAAAGCTTTCCAAAACCAAGGCGCACTTTCCCATAGAAAGTAATGCAAAATGGATTAATCCATTCCAGACTTTTAAAAACAACCCCTGAAACAGCAATTTAACATGAATTTTGCTATCTAACGAGACCATTGATGCATAAAATGAAAGCAATAAACAATGTACTGCAGTCACACAATCAATCAATCAATCAATCAATCAGTAGGTGAACTGGGTTGCACACAGTCACAAAAACAAAACAAAAAAAGAGCCGCAAAGACAAAAATGCAAAATAAATAGCAAAAACAGACAGACCTCAGTGTAACACTCAAAATGGAAGTGTGGCAGTCAAACCGGAAGTGTAACACTCAAACCGGAGTATGTTCGGGTTCCGAAAAAAGTTCGCAAACCCGATCACTTACTTCTGAGTTTGCAGTGTTTGGATTCCAAGTTGTTTGAGTACCAAAGCATTTGAGAACCAAGATACCACTGTACTTGTTATTGTCATTCTGTCATCAAGGAAAACTAACCCCATCCACCTTCAATGTATTAGCAGCACTGTGGGGTGTCAGTCTTCTTTGCCCTCCCATCACCGAAGATGATATCACACTCAAAGCATTTTAGTGTGAATGTGATAATTATGTCTATTATACAGGCACTATGTGTTAGGGAGTCATGATGGCTGGCAGCTCGCTATTCAGTGGTAAACTCAGGTTTGTCTGTGCATAGTACATAAAGGTATCCCTAAGGGCGTACTTTTCCCTAAGGCAATTCCACTAATTCAGATGAAACCAAATTAAGAAATTATATATAAAACACATTCACACATTCTCTGCTTTGGCCCAAAGACCCCGCGGAAACAGTTTTGAAAGCAAAACACAACAGGAATAAAGTAAGAAGACAGTCCAGAGAAATTTTGGACCAGTAAAATTCAAAACTGATTTGCTAATCCTTAGAATTTCAAACATTGTTTCTTGACACTGTTAGGAGAAATGACTATCCCAAATGATATAAGATTTCAAGCAACTCCTGCTTTCCATTTTGCCTCTAGCAGTTATTAATGAAGATAAAAATAATGTAACAAACAGCAAAAGAAAGGGGGGAAAGAAATAAAAAAGAGCACTGATATTTTTGACCTACTTAGCTCTTAGCAGATCCTGATCCTTCAGTGCGGAACCTTGAAGATAGATAACTCTTTGGGACCACATTGGAATCTGGAGCACTCTTCGAACCTGAGCATCCATCTCAGTGGGGCATAATATGACCACATAGTAGTCCTGCAAGAACACATATGAGAGGGAACAGAGGAAGAGCAAAAGAGAATGCTATATGGATATATCTTTTGCCAGTAGAACACTGTTTTGTTTTTTAAAACTTTTAGTAGCTAAAAATCTGGTGGTGTGAAAGGAACATTTATGACAGGTAATTTATATTCACTTTCAGGTTCTCTAAAAAAAGGAAACGAAAGGAAATGGTCTCATGCTATTTAGTTCCACGGTGATTTCGCTGATGCCAAAGCTGCCCAGCAAGATATTGAAGTAGAAAGCTATGCACCACGCTGTGATGAATACAAATCACTTCCCAAAGCAAAGTGTTTGGGTTTTTTTAAGCATTGCATGCCATGGAAAACAATCTGTGGTTCTGCAGAAGGAAACATGAATTTTACATGTTCCCAAAGATATCTCACCATTCCAAAATAAAAATAGAAATAGCTATGGGCACTGAACAAGCTCCAGAAACCCCAACAAAAGGAAAAATTGGGTGCTCTATCGGTTTTGAACATCTGGAATAACATAGTTTTTTGTTAATGCTGCTTGACTTTTGGTCTAGTGAAGTTGGCCAAGATGAACATTTCAAGTCATGCCTGAACTAAACGTTTTAGAAGATAGTCTGCAGGAGATTTCTGCCTCAACTGATATTCTGATCTGCTTGGATTACCTGTAGCCTAGGATGAGCATAGAATTCGTTTAGGAAATCCATGAGGAGGTCGATCTTAAGAGAACTGACACACAACACCACGTGTTTTTCTGTCTGAGCTCTGTGTCGACTATAATTTCCACCTGATTTTTGTCTTTCCATCCACAAATAAGCGAGCTGTTCAAACTGCAAAATAAAAAATAAAAAATGGAAAGGTGAGAGTGATTTGTGTATATTTCAGTGCAAATGTCAAATATGTAGATCCCATGGAGCCAACAGAGCAGACACAGAGCAGACCTTGTGGTCCAGTTGCCTAGAAACTTTTATTTGTGGTGTTTTAATCTGATGATTTATGGCTCATTCACATATGCGAATCACACATTGATTCAGCACTCAGTGAATGATAGTCATGCATGGAAGAACTGTCAGCAAGAGTTATAATATATATGTTATATGAAAGCAAAAAGCAAATCCAAATTCACAGGTTTAGAGGCTCCCTTCACAGTAAAGCTTCTTAGTTATGCAAAGGGAGGACTTCAGGCAGAGGATTGGGCTATAGCCTAATCTACTTGCATTTGGAAAGCTAGAATTTTTGATACGGTTTTCCAACTGCATTCTGAAGAAGTACAATCCTTGAACTGAAAGGTATGTGAAGAGTGGCTCTGATAGGAGAGGCAAGATTGTGGGGTGAAATGTCTTGAGCCACAGAGCACAGTGTGCATGCTTGCCAAAGGCTAAATCATAAAGAACTGCAAATGATGCCAGGAGTTTATTATACTGTTATGGGTTTCTAATACAGTCGTTCCTTGGAAGTTTATTATACTGTTATGGGTTTCTAATACAGTCGTTCCTTGGAAGTCAAATGGAATCCGTTCCGGAAGTCCGTTCGACTTTCAAAATGTTTGGAAACCAAAGTGCAGCTTCTGATTGGCTGCAGGAAGCTCCTGCAGCCAATCAGAAGTCACAGAAGCCCCATCGGACATTTGGGTTCCGAAGAACATTCACAAACTGGAACACTCACTTCCGGGTTTGCAGCTTTCGGGAGCCAAAACGTCCAAGTATCAAGGCGTTTGGGATCCAAGGTGGAACTGTACTAAACAAATCCTCATCATTAAGCAAATATCATCGACAAGAACCACCATCAAAATTCCCAGGGTTTATAACTTGCAATGACTTTGTGTGCTTGTGCCTTGTGTGCAGAAAGACACAGTGAACTCCTTATTGGATCAAAGGTATCATACCACTTTAAACAGTCATGGCTTCCCTCAAAGAATTTTATAGCCTTTATTACTGTAAGCTGATTTGAGAAGCTATTGCAGCAAAATAGCCAACAAATATCCTAAATAAATAAAAGTAATTAATTGGTTGACTGTGGTTGACAGGTTCCAATTCCCCCTGTCTCATATGGAGTGGGGAATATTATACCTGCATTTTATGTTAAAGATGAAATAAACATTGAAAATTAAATTCCTAGTGAAGTATTTTTTAAAAAATAATTGTTTACAATCTGTATCAAATTTCTGAACTCAGTGCATCATTCTGTGGGGATGCAATGAGTTTATGTTTTAATCACATTCCACATTTTTACTGCACTGTCGAATG
The DNA here is from genome assembly GCF_965153285.1 of Podarcis tiliguerta. Classification (NCBI taxonomy): domain Eukaryota; kingdom Metazoa; phylum Chordata; class Lepidosauria; order Squamata; family Lacertidae; genus Podarcis; species Podarcis tiliguerta. Next base: position 81,695,157 of record NC_139539.1, read on the forward strand.
ACTCGCGATGCCTTCGGCTAAGCAATAAAGATCTGGATGGAAATTAAAACCGGCCAAAGATGGGCTTGCAAAATAAATAAATAAAAGGGAAGTGAGTGTGTGTGAGAGAGGGGTGGGGTTTCAGGTTAGGAGTGAGGAGAAGCAAGGAATCAGCAACACACACACATACACATTCTGCTTCTGAAACAGGTGTTTTTGGTTCCTCATCCAGTCTCTCTTAAACTAAACAAGAAATACAGAATACAAGTTAAATACATTTTAATTCATTAAATACCTCTCAGTAAAAAACAACTAATTTCTTCAAAAAGTAAGGTATAGGATCTAGGGATTTAACTAGCCAAGGTACACTCAGAGTGGACCAAGTGAAATCCGTGGGCATGATACTAGTTTAATTCTCTTGATTTCAAGGGGACTGAACGGAATATGATTTAGTTGCATACATCCATACATGCTTCAATGGAACAAAGACGAAAGCTCACTCATCCCAAGCAGATGTGAAAAATGTATTCAATGCTTGTTTCAATGTCAACAGAAACCTTCTCCAGTAAAGAGGAAACACCAGAAACTGATGCTTTGTTCGTACTGTATTTTTCGCTCTATAAGACGCACCAGACCACAAGACGCACCTAGTTTTTGGAGGAGGAAAACAAGGAAAAAAATATTCTGAATCTCAGAAGCCAAAACAGCAAGAGGGATCGCTGCGCAGTGAAAGCAGTGATCCCTCTTGCTGTTCTGGCTTCTGGGATAGATGCGCAGCCTGCATTTGCTCCATAAGACGCCCACACATTTTCCCTTACTTTTTAGGAGGGAAAAAGTGAGTCTTATAGAGCAAAAAGTACGGTAAATGGAAGAATACGTATATGGCTATTTTGAAAAAATGGTGTAAAATGAACATTTCACTTTTAACAATGCATCCCTATTTACCCCGCCCCTTTTTTATAACAAGGTGAAAAAAATTACCTGTATTGGCAACACCACAAGGGCAACACAGATCATAATGACAACGAGCAGTTTTGAAGGCCAGATCTTGGGAGTAACATCCCCAAAGCCCACAGTGGAAAATGTCACTATGCAGAAATAAAGGGAGTCAAAGAGTGTCAGCTTGTTTCCTGCTCGTTCCAGATGTTGAATTCCACAAATACTATGTAAAGAAAAGAATGAATAAAAACAAAAACAACACCTGTAACTAGGGGTAGATACATACTAGGACAATTATGCTTGGAAGGGGATCAAATCTTTGGCACACATCAAAATACACTTGTTGTCAACATAATAATATTTCACAATTCACAAACATGGCAGAAAATTTTGGTTCCTTCTTTCCTTTTCTTCCCCACCTGTCCATTAGAAGAACCTGTAGCCAGGAACTGCTCCAGAATGTCAGTATTTTGCAGGAGGGATTCAGTTGCACATCAGAATTTTAGGTTTGGGGAATAAATGCACTCTGCTACCCTGGTGCAACGTGTCCACTTTTTATAAAGGGCTTTCTGTGCTTTGGAAAGTGTTGGGGAAATGAACTCAGGGCCGTAGTTATGCACTGCCAGGGTGCACAGATCCACCCAGCGCCCCCAAATTTAGTTTAGCCCCCAAATTAACTTTTATTATGCCTTATGTCACTATTATCATTTGATAAATAACACTCAAAATGCACGGCTCCAAAAGGAGTTTGTGTGTGTGTTTTGTTTAAAACCAGCTTTTCCAAAGAAGACAAAGAACACATTGGGAATCGGTGTAAAGACTTCATGCATGCGCTTACGGTCACAGGGAGGTGTCTGCAAAAATGAGATGGGTGCATTGAGATGCGCATTGTGCGCATACGTAAGAGAGCCATCTCAGGCAGCCTTTCACTGTGGAAGCAACCTTATTTCTAAAGGAGCTGGGAGGGCCCTTGCGAGCGCGCATATACGAGTTCTTCTTGGGCACGCTCCCATCGCTAAATAGGCGCATTCTCTTTCTGTCTGTCTCTCCCTCTTTCCTGTCACTCCCCCTCCTCCCGGCTTTGGTGAGTGAGGCTTTCCAGAGAACTCTCCCTGCAGCAGCATTAGCAGGCAGGTGGCGCAAGATCAGTTGTGTCAAAGGTGTCGCTGACCCCGCTGCCGCAAAGCAGCTCAATACAATATGCTTCAGCGGCGGGGGCCTGGCGCCCCCCAGAATTCGGCACCCAGGTGCCCCGCACCCCTTGCACCCCCAGGTAAAGATGGCCCGGAATGCACTAAAAGTTATGAGGTGACTAAGGGAAGAATTGTAGGCACCCTGCTAGCAAATACAAACACTTATTGTTGTATAGCAGCCCCACGAACAAAGCAAAACAAATATTTAGTGTAGACGGGATATAATGTAACCCCCATTAAGTTTTGTGCAAGCTAACCAGGATGAATGTGGAGGGGCTCTCAGAACTTGTACTGAAGTGTACCCCCACCCTGCAAATACTTTTCCTTCTTGTGTCGCATCAGTTTAGATATCGGACTGCCTTTTTGGTAGTGATCTTCAAGCTGCTCTGGAAGCCATTTTTTCCAGACATGACCAAAGGAGCAGGGTGGGGGGGGGGAGAAAACTTTAAATAAATAATGTATTCCATTTCATGCTATGTTCTATGCGTTCTTTAAAAGTGAGTTCTGGGTGTCTTTAAAACTCGTGTATTTCAATATTAACATATTTTCCTTTTACCCCTTTATCTCAAAAACTGATAGACACGTTGGAATTGGTAGGATCTACTAAGCAGCTGGAATAAAAGTTGTACAAGGGACTCGTAATTTTCTCCCCATTCCTGATATTTTCTATTAGAGAACTTGCTGCATTACAGCCATTTTTTAGGGATTTAAACCACCATATTTTGTTAATCAACACTGTGAATTCGACTGTGCAGTGAATAAATGCTATTATTATCAGCTTATGTCCCTTGTTCAGTTAGGTAGAATTGTGTGGTCCCAGAGGCAAGACCAGGTGAATTAAAATTACCAGGTGCTGAAGACTAGCTGCCAGGGCTTTTAAACGTGGACACAGAATGGGCATGGATATGGATTTCGCGAGCAAATGCAATTAGCCAACTTGCCTCATTCCTAGTTTCTACATGCTATATTTATGCTTAGCAGAGAACATCAGGGGCTGCGTACACAACAATGGAAATCAATTCTTCAAATGAACTTTATTTGAAATGCCTAACTTTGACACTGCATCTGTTAGTGAATTTCATATATTAAGATGAATCTGCAAAGGACTGATACACATGCATAATAACACATCACCCAATGGGTAATCACAATGACTTGTGGCTAAATGCACAAACTGCTTCTGAAAGAAAAGGGTTAAGAGGTGAAATGAAAGCTCTGCAGAGAATTGTTTCAAACAGGCAAGCCATTATGCTTGCTGTGAGATGGACATGCACTTGTAAGAAATCCTTACAAAGAAATGTAATTTTACCAGTAGATATAATACTGGTATATGGTGTTCTGCTCTCCATGGCATATGGATGAATCCTATATGTTATACATATGACATATGTTGTGCAGACAGAATATAATTCAGGTATAGCATGCATGTTGCATGCAGAATGACCAATGTTCAATGCCAAGCATCTTCTTTTAACGGTAAAGGTAAAGGTAAACACGGGTGGTGCTGTGGTCTAAACCACTGAGCCTCCTGGGCTTGCCAATGGAAAGGTCTGGGGTTTGAATCCCCACGATGGGGTGAGCTCCCATTGCTCTGTCCCAGCTCCTGCCAACCTAGCAGTTCAAAAGCATGTCAGTGCAAGTAGATAAATAGGTACCACTGTGGCAGGAAGGTAAATGGCGTTTCCATGCACTCTGGTTTCCGTCACAGTGTTCTGTTGCACCAGAAGCGGTTTTGTCATGTTGGCCACATGACCTGGAAAGCAGTCTGTGAACAAACGCCAGCTCCCTTGGCCTGAAAGTGAGATGAGTGCCGCAACCCCATAGTTGCCTTTGACTGGACTTAACCGTCCAGGGGTCCTTTACCTTTTCTTTTTCTTTTTACCTTCTGTTAAAGCAGAGGTTCCCAATCTCATTTGGCCTACCACCCCCTTTTAAGAGAAAAATTACTCAATGCCCTCCAAAAATCTACCTTCTTTAAGTGAGCAAATGAAGATGCAGTAACAAATTTGCATTCTTTTTTGTATCAATATGTCTACCTACATCCTAGGAAAAGGGACCCCTGACCATTAGGTCCAGTCGTGGCCGACTCTGGGGTTGGGCACTCATCTCGCTTTATTGGCCGAGGTAGCCGGCGAACAGCTTCTGGGTCATGTGGCCAGCATGACAAAGCTGCTTCTGGTAAACCAGAGCAGCACACGGAAATGCCGTTTACCTTCCTGCCGCAGCGGTACCTATTGATCTACTTGTACTTTGACATGCTTTCAAACTGCTAGGTTGGCAGGAGCAGGGACAAAGCAACGGGAGCTCACCCGGTCGCAGGGATTCGAACCACCGACCTTCTGATTGGCAAGTACTAGGCTCTGTGGTTTAACTCACAGCGCCACCTGCATCCCATAAAAGAATGTGTCAGAAGTGGGATCTCCATCCTACAACACAGTAAAGAAAGATGAAGTTGTGAATAGGCAGACAAGCTATGATCCACTTCCTGAGCCTCGGTGAAGCTGAAACGGTTCACCCAAGCCCAGGAAAACCCCTGGCCTCCAACACGAGGCATGGTCACTGTCCCACAATGGCACTCAATCTGGTGGTGTCATTACATAACAGGTGGAACAATTTTTTCAAAATTTCCTTCTCTTCTTCCCTTATCCTTCCACTGCCCCCTTATTTTTATTCAGTGCTCCCCCTAAGTCTACTACTGCCTCTCTGGGTCCTTCCAGTGTCCCCCAGGGGGTGGTATCGCCCACTTTGGGAAGCACTGTGTTAAAGGATCAGGTAGCAACAGACACAGAAAGACCACATCCAAATAATGGGAGTGCCACATGCAGTCTTAATGGTACAATTTCAGCAGGAAACATTTTCCCGAGCAGGCAGGATTTGTTCAGTGAATGCTATTTGGATTGGAAATATGCAATGCACTACCAAGAGGCAGCTTATGTCTGATCAAGATTATGATGGCTCACTGACTTTGCCCACAGCACAAAATTAGGCGGTATTCAGATTCTAGTGTGTATATAGAAATTCATTCAAGCCTGCAGCATACTTCATATCCCCTCCCCCTCCCCATCTTATCCCCAGGAAGTCAGTCAGCAATCCATTTATTGGAAGGGAATTCAAGCATGGCAAACTTGGATCTAATAGCTTGCCTTTATACCATATCCCAACATTTACATAAGCAATTCTGTAGACAAGGTTGGATACCTATGGCAGAAATACCTCTTTTGCTGTTGTTTCCCCAATGGAACTAATTTATGCTCATTTTTAAATTGTTCTTTCCCCCCAAAAAAATTATGCCCAGTGTTCTGCCATATTCTCTCTTGGCTGTGTATGCGCCCATTACACTCAGATTGACCTTGGGCAGAGTTAACAGGTCTTTTCATAAATTTCAGAAGAACATGACTGCCAGGTTCTCTCCGGACTGTGAATATACCCAATTCAGACTCAATTGACCTTAGGCAAAGTTATCAGGACTTTTCATAAACGTCAACAGGCTATAGCTAAAGCAGATTTATTCTTTTGTATATCCCAAGATAGACAGTCTCAGTATACTGTAGAATAAACTCTTTCTGTGCCGCAGTTTAGGGGGGGGGGGAGTTATGCTAAGCTACCATCGGTGCTATTTTTCTAGAAAAAAATGATGTTGGAACTCACCACGAACACCTCCCTTGTTCTCTTAGAGGGGCAATAGCGCTCAATAGAACTGAGTTGTGGCGAGTTCTGGCTCAAAAAAAGCCCTGGCTCAGAGGGAATAAGAGCACCTTAACCAATTTTGTGACAGCCAAGAGAGACTAACTGTGCAAGCTTAATCATTTATAATTATATGTAAGTCCTCTTGAATTCAGTAGAACTTACTCCTAGGAAAAAGGGGTTAGGATTGCAGATTTAGACGGGGGTGGGGAACTGTGGGTATTTCTATAATCCTAGGTACAAACCAGTATCAGATCAGGCAGTGGTTAAAGAGGAAATAACTGTAGTGAAGTAAAAGGTCTGAAAAGAAAGGGAGAGAGGAAGTGAGAAACTAAGGAATGAAATCAAAATGTCACTGAGGGACTGGCTCGTGTTACCTAATCGCCAAAGAAACCACTGAGGCAAACTCATACGACACCATAGGGACAAGCACATGGGTCCTACCTGCCGAAAACCTTACTGTGAAAGGTAAAAGGTAAAGGAACCCTGGACAGTTAAGTCCAGTCAAAGGGAGTTGCAGCGCTCATCTCGCTTTCAGGGCGAGGGAGCTGGGGTTTGTCCACAGCCAGCTTTCCAGGTCATGTGGCCAGGATGACTAAACCGCTTCTGACGCAATGGGACACCGTGATGGAAACCAGAGCGCACAGAAACGCCATTTACCTTCCCGTCACAGCGGTACCTATTTATCTACTTGCACTGGTGTGCTTTCGAACTGCTAGGTTGGCAGGAGCTGGGACAGAGCAAAAGGCGGTCACTGCGTCGTGGGGATTCGAACCGCCAACCTTCTGATCGGCAAGCCCAGGAGGCTCAGTGGTTTAGACCACAGCTCCACCTGCGTCCCCATGAAAGAAGGTAAAATTAAGGTGAAGAGATCTGTGCAAGTGGCCCTGCTGTGTCATTCCAAAATATAGACACTCATCTGAAGAGAATGGAATCTTGCAATGGATAACTGGTTCCTACATCACTGGCATAATGTGAGAAGACCCGATTTGCCTGTAGATTATTTCTATTTAATCTGAGTTTTAGATAACGTCTAGAAATTATTCCACCTAATAACAAACTTGACAGATCCTGAAGCTGAGGCTCCAATGCTTTGGCCACCTCATGAGAAGAGAAGACTCCCTGGAAAAGACCCTGATGTTGGGAAAGATGGAAGGCACAAGGAGAAGGGGATGACAGAGGACGAGATGGTTGGACAGTGTTCTCGAAGCTACTAACATGAGTTTGACCAAACTGCGGGAGGCAGTGGAAGACAGGAGTGCCTGGCGTGCTCTGGTCCATGGAGTCACGAAGAATCGGACACGACTAAATGACTAAACAACAACAATAGCAAACTTGGGGAGTTAAGTGCCTATTAGTTTGGAACCAAAGTGGCAACCCACAAAATAAGGTTGTGATTTCTATAAATTCAGTTATGTTTAAGGATTTATGTTTTATAAATTTTAAAAGTAAAAGAAAAAAGGCTTTGAGGTTCCAGGATTCTGTGACCTATGGAATTTGAGGGCACCGTGACAAGAAAGTTCTAGAGTATTGCATTTCACTTCAAGATCTTGAAAGGAACCTTCTTGAATGTTTAAGGCAGAATGGGGAAGTGTTTCTGTTTGTACCCAAATAACAGCCAATTCAAACATTACCTCAGAAGTATGGCTGCAAACAAGGCTTTTTTGTTGTTGTTGTTTATGTGGCCAGAGTTCCAAATGGCTCTGGTAACATTTCTGTCTTCTTCCTCTGGGAATCTTCCTGATCGTATCCAAGAGACAGCTCCCTAGCTGGCATTAGTAATGGTACTTTCATGTACAGCCACCAGCTGCCCATGTTCATAGGCAAGGATGAGCTGCTAGCATATTCACACACACACTTCTGTTTTCTCTTGTAGCCGATTTTCCCTTAAAGGTTTTGGGAACTGAAAGTGCTGCAAGAAATATGTGCTCAGACAAAGCCTGGCAGCTTCCCCGTGTAATGTGTTACACATGTAGCATGGCTCTCAGGCATGTGCAGAAATTTAAAAATTGGTTATTCAAAATTATGGCTCAACTTCCAACAAAATATAGCAGAATGAGAGATGGAACTACAGGGCTTCCCATAGGCTCTGCTGAGCGGATAGCAACTTTTGGTTTCTCCTCTCTTTGCCATTACAGTTGGTTGTTAAGAGAACACTGTAGCTGTAGAATTAGTGTTTGGGTTTGCTGTTTTCCTCCTCCCTTCCAAGCCCTTTTCCTCTCGCATTCAGTCTTTTAGACTGTGAGCCTGTGGGTATGTACCATCTTGTTACTGATATGTGTAAGCTGCTTTAACTAAATCACAGTATTGTAGATAAAAAGATTGAAATGATAACTCAAGTCTGTATACTGTTCTTTCATGTTTACTATTATTATTTTGCTGCTAGGAATATAGATGTCCTGGAAAGAGAGAAGATTTAACTCAGTGTTATAGTAAGCTTTGTCCCCTAAGGCAAGGGCAAATAATTCCAACAGAACTGCAGTTATCACCCAGAAGCAAGTAATACACAGATAGAGGAAGAAGTGAGCACCAGGAAGGGAAGAACGATACCGCTAACCTCTTAAAATAATCACATTCACAAACTACCTGAACTTTGGAGCATTGAGTCATTATTTACCGAAATCTTTATCTAGTTCCCGTAAAGAGGTACTTTCATTCTGTGTTGACGCCAAACCTCTTGCCAATCTTTTTCTTTTGCAAGTACATCTTTCCTAAGTGTAACATAAAAAAACAACACCTATTGGGGGGGGGGATAAATTGGAGTTCTTCCTCAATGACAGGAAATAAGACAAAGGGGGAGGAGGGCCTTAAAACTAGAAGGCTGACTAAATCTTTGCAGTAAAGCATGAGACTCTAAATCTCAAAGGTCATGGGTTCAAGTTCCACATTGGGCAAAATATTCCTGCATTGCAGGGGGTTGGACTTGATAACTTTTGTGGTCCCTTCCAACCCTAAAATTCTATGAAATGTGCACCTCAGAGTGAGAAAAGGAATGCCACAGAGACAGAGAACAAGAACATAGCTGAATCAGAATGCACTGCCTGCTTCTAAAAGTTATTCAAAAAGTTCATTTGAGTAAAAGATACTTTCAGAAAAAATTGCCCCACCTGCAGATGCCATAATGAATGATTCTGAACCAATTTCTAGTGATGCTTTATGACGATTTCTAGCCAAAAAGTCTAATAGACATGTGTCAACAACATATATTCTTGTTTCTATTGGCAGCAGCAGATGGTGAAAGAATTACCTGGTTCAGAAAATAAGTTTTGTGCAGCTGGTAATGATTGGAAGCAATACAAAACTAACATTATTTCCCCTCAAAGTTCTTCCGAAGCTCAGAATGGAAAGCACATGAGCACAGTGTGCTTTGCCTTCAAGCGTAAATAAATATTTTAGTCAAAGTCCTGGACACCAGTTTCTGCTGAAATATAGCTAAGCAAATATGTTTGTGGTGGTAGGATACTCAAGACTCCAGGGACCATGAGGGAACAAACAACCTGTGCATCCCATGATCTGGACTAACAATATATATTTCATTAGAAGCTCTACAAACTTATCTCCTAACCTATGTTCTGTCTCATGTCTTGCTGTAAGCTACAGTTTAGCTTACAGTAAGATGTCTGTCTGTCTGTCTCTCTCTTACACACACACACACACACACACACACACACAAACAGATATCCCTCTTGCACTAAAGTAAAGGTAAAGGGACCCCTGACCATTAGGTCCAGTAGTGACCGACTCTGGGGTTGCAGCACTCAACTCGCTTTATTGGCCGAGGGAGCTGGCGTACAGCTTCCGGGTCATGTGGCCAGCATGACTAAGCTGCTTCTGGCGAACCAGAGCAGTGCACAGAAACGCCGTTTACCTTCCCGCCAGAGCGGTACCTATTTATCTACTTGCACTTTGATGTGCTTTCGAACTGCTAGGTTGGCAGGAGCTGGGACTGAACAACAGGAGCTCACCCCATCGCGGGGATTCGAACCACTGACCTTCTGATTGGCAAGTCCTAGGCTCAGTGGTTTAACCCACAGCGCCACCCGTGTCGGGTTTTAATTGATACAGAGACTTCTGGAAGGTGGCATTTCTTCTTTTTCCTACTGAGAACATTCCTGAATTGTGGTCTCTATTCATACATGAGTAACAGAATTCAGAGAGCTATGATTCTGTTCCAGAACTGGTTGCCTCTCCTAGTAACAGTCAGTATACAATGGGATATGGGTTCAGTCCTTGAGATCAAATGTTCCCATTCATAGGAAGCTGAGAGAGACTGGGGTGGCCAGATTGCTTATCATGTAAGCTCATGCTTTTTGAAACCCCCCTTTTCTAAACAAATATTAAAATTTGCAGGAGCTCTGTGGCATGACCCATGCGTACAAACATATTTCTGCAGCTCTAATTTGTCTCATTTCTACCTCTCTTCCACCAAAAAGAGAAAGGCATAAGGATTATGGGAAATGGGAAAAATCATGTGCACATCCCACATACAAAAACAACTGGATCATATTTGATCATCTTTGTGTGATGAAGACTGAACCATGACTGTGAATTGCAAGCCAACTCTTTCATTTCAGCACATGTAGACTAGTGTGGGAAAGGGAGCACGTCTGAAATGAGTCCTTATCATTCATTTATATTTCAACAAAACATTTTGCCATAACATTTTATCATCTCATTAGCAAGCATGGGTTTTTATACTACAGATATGTACACCGTATTTTTCGCTATATAAGACACACCAGACCACAAGACGCATCTAGTTTTTGGAGGAGGAAAACAAGAAAAAAAAAATCTGAATCTCAGAAGCCAGAACAGTAAGAGGGATCACTGCGCAGTGAAAGCAGCAATCGCTCTTGCTGTTCTGGCTTCTGTGACAGCTGCGCAACCTGCATTCCCTCCGTAAGATGCACACACATTTCCCCTTACTTTTTAGGAGGGAAAAAGTGAGTCTTATAGAGCAAATAATACAGTATATGCCTTCCTCTATAATAAGAACTGGTGAAGAAAACTAAATGATTTTAAGAAAATTAATGCACACAGTAAAGTTTTATTCTGTGTGGTATGGTGCCATTCCCACAAAGCCTTCTTCAAAATCTGTCACTAAGCATATTAAGGAAGATGGCAAAATCATTTTGTTGCTTTGGGGAAGCTGGATGTTCAGTGATTGCCTTCAGATGATAGCCAAGTTTTCTCTCATTCTCGGTGCTTGGACAAATGATCTCTTCACCGATAAAATTACTCACAACCACTCTTTCTTAATAGCAACAGCTCTGGTTTCCTTTTCATCTTTTTTTTAAAAAGTGGAGATCTTCAAAGCTAACAGCTATTTATGAAATATTTTGATATTGAAAAGATATATCTGAAATCTAGAGTGATGGGAAACATGTTATCATGGAGCAATTTCTACTGCATCCTGTGGAGCTCTCCACACTTGGCACTCCAGATCTGAAACGTACAAAAATAAAAGACGCCGCATTTGCAAAATGTTCTCTAGCCTGATATGGGAGTGGGAGATGTTCTGATAAAAAGAACATTCGTGGCGTTTTGTTGGGCACTCAAGCCCTGCAATTTGGAGAACGTCCTCAAGATAAGGGATATCGGTGACAGCCTTCACTGTGATTGTTCAATCTCTTTGCTGTGCCAGGCAAGGGTCTATTTCAGTGTGAATCATCCAGGCACAGCTTCAATGGAGAGGCTGTTAATCCAGCCCTTGGCTTTTGTTTAGATTGTTAGGGCAGTGATTGAATATGATCCAGCTAAAATTAGTCCTGATGAAAGCAAGTGAGTAACTTATTTGTGGAAAACTTGATAGTTTTTCAGAGGAGACGGTCACAAGCAACGGTTATCTGGATTTGTAGACTTGGTGTGCAGCTGTAGCATCTGTTTGTTGCTATAGGATTGGTCAGCTCTTTGTTCTGGTGCAAAGGTCATGTACACATTGGGTTTACTCCAGCTCCAGTGTGTGCCCGCCCCCGGTGTTTGAAGCCGAGTGCACATGCCATTAGACACGATCCATATGCATTCTGTAGTTTTTGAGAAATCCTTCTGTTTGATGCATTTCCCATTAAACCAGGTTCCATTGGATATGAAAACACACACTGCAGTTAAGCTGAGAGTATGTATGTTCGAGACAGTGCCTGGACATATGCAGATAACAGCATAGCACAGATAACAGCAGACAAGAGCTTCTTAGAATAGGAGGTCCCAGGGAGCCAGCCAGCAATAAATCACACTGAGTATGTGAAGTTAACTCTTTATTAGAAGATGCAGGGCCTATTCTGGGGAGCCAAGCCTATTGAGCACAGCAACTCTTCTCGGTAGGTCTTGCTCCTATGGGGCAGTTGCACTTTGAGACCCCCAACCACCCCCCAAAAAATGAAGACACAGTGACATGGGATTTTAGTTTAAGTTACTGGGCAAAATTTAGACCACAACTTTATTGAATACAGAATGTGAGTGGTATTGGCTTAGGCATTGGAATCATCCAAACTATATCAGACTCCCACCCGCATTGCGGTGAATCTGATAAAAGGGTGAAGCACCGCCAGAGGGAGCCCCGCCGATGCGAGCCAACTCAAGCTCACCCCTGGGGTCCTGGTATGGCCCTAGCCCCTACCGCGTTGTTTGGACAAGACCCAGGCCAACCCCTGATTCCTTTAATGAAACACCCTTGAGCTTGGAGGGGCCGGTGATGGCTGCATCTCCCCTCATCACACATTGCTGATCCAATGCCTAACCGCCCAACCTTACAAAGTTGTGACGGTTGATACGCGGTAGGTGAAACCAAATGGCTCTGCCAATCTGCCAGATGGAAAAAAATCCTACCAGGCCCCCATTGCAAAACAGGCGACCAACAACATACATAGCAAGGCCAACACACCAGATAAAGGGGGTGGGGGGTGGGGTGGGCAGGTGATCCGCTGCGTGAAGGCAATGAGGTCCAAGAAACATTGCACAGGGATTAAATAATGTTTCGCAGCCACCCCCAAGTCAAGTCATTGGCTTTAGGGACCAAGTGACTGCGAAACGACCAACCAGAGTGGAACAGGGCATAGCCCTGCCCACATCAGGAGGTGGGGGATGCCTGGGGGCCCGAGTGCAACACGTACCCTCCTTGAAGAGGATTTGTGGAGGCTGAAAATCCCCACCTTCTCACAGCTGCCCAAATCTCTTCTTTGTATGTTATGTATCTTTGGTTTTATATATATATATCATAATCTGTCCTATGAAGCATTTGGCTGGGCTGCATGGCCTTGTGACCATGTCAGCACATGGAGGGGTTCATTTCAATCTCCCCCATCTAAGTGAAGAAGTACAGAAGGCGTGAGGGGGAGAGTGGAAAGTGGGGCGTTTTTTCTCTTTCCATCCATTGCTCTGTGCTCCATTTTTCTCCCCTGATGGAAGGAAGGAAAAGAGGAAAGTGGTAGATATTTTCTGAAAAGGGCAGAGAGGAGCACTGCATCCTTCAGAGAGCTCATTTTCTAATTTAAACTGCGAAGCTATTTATAATCTCCCCAAGGAAGGAAGGCGAGAACTGCCCCTAAAAATCGATAGAGAAATCCAAGATTTTAAATGTAGCTGGGAAGGACCACCAGCGCAACAACCTCATTGCCCTTCAAAAAGTAGTCAGAAAGAGAAAAGTTCCAGCTCTTTGTAACTCAGTTCTTAATTGAGCACAATTCTAAACACGCCTATTCAGAAGTAAGTTCAGAGGAGCTTAAACCCAGGTAAGTGGTGTTAGGATCAAAGCCCTAGTTCTCTTGGTCTTGCGTCTGTTAGTGATGAACTGCCATGCAAACGTAAAACAAAGACCACTAAACTCCACAAAATGACATATTGTTGACCTCTGAGGCCACGGCTACACATTAAAATGCACTGGAGTTGCCAATTATAGCCAGATTTTTACTTGCCTGGTCTGCACCACGTTGGGATCTAATACTGGAGAATTCCCACAGCTGTTTTGGGTTCTTCCCAACCAATTGGCGGAAATGCTATTCCAACGGCAAGGGTTGAATTGGAATGTGGACTGGCTTTCCAACTGTATAACCAAATAAAAGTTGCAGTCTGTCCCAACCCACAAATGTGTATTTGGTTTGACCGTTCCTGCCATGTTTCAACCATGATGTGGAACTGCCTCACAACAACTGGCTACTCAAAAAAGGCAGCCCCAACAAGCGGAAAACCTTCAACCACAGGAGATCAGTCAGAATCATGCAGATACTGGTTTTTACAGCCAATTTTAGGCATACTGATTGAAGTTCTAACTTACTAGCTTGAGTGAGGAGGGTGAGCTTTGGAAGTGGGGAGACTTCTGCACTGATAGAGGGTCTCCATGCACTTTCCACAGAAATGGCAACACTAAAGGCAGAGCTAGCATGCCAACCACTGAATGTTTACTTATCCCCTCACCAGAAGGCCTGAAGAAGGCTTATTTCTTTCCAGAATCAGAGCGATCACTGGACATCGTCACAAAAATTAGATTAGATTACCGTCCAACGTTTTAAAACCCGAGGCTTTCCTTTATTCCTCTCACAATTTAACTATGAAAAAAACAGGCTACAAGGGAGTACTCAAATTGCCCTGAGTACATTGTTGTTGTTGTTGTTGAATGGCAGTATATTAAGTTATCATAATAAGTAAGTAAGTTAGTAAGTAAGCAAGTAGGGATGATGATAGCAACAAGAGACAACAAGCAGTATTATTTCCAGAGCAAACAAGCTAAGCTAATGATCACTTTGCAAAACTCTCGACCAAAACATAATTATGTTTTGCAATATGAGCGGAATAGCTGTTAGTCACATAGCTTGTTTGTGGTGCATCAGGGCACGCACACAAACACACACATTTAAAGGAAAACCCTCTGCCAGTTATGACTGAATTAATTGCATGACATGACTGAGACCTTAGCTTGCTGACTGATTTATCCTCAGCTGCAGCCGTCTCCGGGCTTTGATGCCACAACCATTGATGACTCCTGCTGTCTAAGTGACTTGTACCCTTACACCACCTAGATGATGTAGCTATATATGCACAACAGTTTTCTTTTAAAGTAGGCAAGCATAGGCTTCTAAGGGCAAATTCATATACTACCCCAAATGCTGTTTCCTTATGGTTGCATACAATAGCAACGTTAGCAACATACAATATGAAGAAAATTTATATTTATATTATTAGGTTTTCGAAAATCCAGATCTTATCATGTGCTTTTTAAAGCACCTGTGAATGTAACAACAACAACTTATTTATACCCATCCTCATCCACTCTGGGTGCATATACAAAAGAATAATAAAGCATCAATCATTAAAAACTTCCCTATAAAAGGGAAAGGACCCCTGGAAAGTTAAATCCAGTCAAAGGCGACTATGGGGTGTGGTGTTCATCTCACTTTCAGGCCGAGTAAGACAGCGTTTGTCCACAGACAGCTTTCTGGGTCATGTGGCAGAAGAACTAAACCACTTCTGACACAACAGAACACTGTTTACCTTCCTGCCATAGCGGTACCCATTTATCTACTTGCACTGGCATGCTTTCAAACTGCTTGGTTGGCAGGAGCTCGGACAGAGCAATGGGAGCTCACCCCATCACAAGGATTCGAATCACCAATCTTCCGACCGGCAAGCCGAAGAGGCTCAGTGATTTAGACCACAGTGCCACCCACTGCCTTTCACCTGTTTAAAATTTACCTTTTTTACCCCCCCCCCCCTTATACAGGGCTGCTTTCAGATGTCTTCTAAAAGTCAGGAAGTTGTTTATTTCCTTGACATCCAATGGAAGGGTATTCCACAGGGTGGGCATGACTACTGAGAAGGCCCTCTGCCTGGTACCCTATAACCTCACTTTTCAAAATGAGGGAACCACCAGAAGGCACTTGGAGGTGGATCTTAGTGTCTGGGCTGGATGATGGAGGTGGAGGCGCTCCTTCAGGTCTACAGGGCCAAGGCCGTTTAGAGCTTTAAAGGTCAGCACCAACACTTTGAATTGTGCTCGGAAACATACTAGGAGCCAATGTAGGTCTTTCAGGACAGGTGTTATATGTCTAGCTGCCACGTTCTGTATTAGTTGTAGTTTCCAAGCCACCTTCAAAGGTAGCCCCACATAGAGTGTGTTGCAGCAGTCCAAGCGGGAGATAACCAGAGCATGCACCACTCTGGCGAGACAGTCTGCGGGCAGGTAGGGTCTCAGGTAGTGTACCAGATGGAGCTAGCAGACAGCCACCCTGGACCCAGAATTAACCTGAGCCTCCGGGGACAGCTGTGAGCCCCAAATAACTCTCAGGCTGTGCATATGGGAGGAGCTGATGATATGGGAAAATTCACTGTCCTGATTTGGGGTTCTTTCCACATGATCTCCACACTTTATGCATTACTTGAGAAGCATAAAATTGAAATTGAAAAACCATCGCCATGGAACCTTAAGGTGCAGATCTAGATGTCTATATTATAGCACAAGACCAGTGGAAGGATCCTGATTGCTGACACCATTTCATAATGCAAACTTGCACTGGCAGAGCAACGACAATGCCATGCTATAAACTTTTATCTGTATTTAGAAACACTGATCGTTTTGAAGCTATAGAATAGAATCTGGCCAGGATGTCATTAAAGAACAGAACTGTACCCAAGGTACTATTTTTATTTCAGAGTGCTTGCTATGCACCATGGAAAAGAGAGTGTAGAAATCAAAGCTTGAAGTCTGGTATCCTCCTACATTAATTTTCCTCATTCTTTTCACTTCACGTATATTCCTGTTCCAAACCAAAGGATGCATTTCTGATGGCCTGCCCTGCTTGCTTTAGGAGGAAATGAGAAGCATCAATAGGACTCTGTCTTTTACTCCGGCCCAAGACTGTTCTGAAACTGCAGTGTAGCTGACTGCCTGGCTGAGGATTCATGGGAAAAGAATACAATTCCTCTTTACTTTTCTGCAGTTTTGCCAACACAACGCAACAAAGGTAATGCTAGGGAAAGGGGGTCATTTACTACGACTGACAAGAGGAGTTGAAGGAAGTTGCCCTATTTATAGAAGCACAGTAACAAACACAACTTGCACTCTACAAGCATAGACATGCCCCCGCTTCTCTGTGGGTGTGGACTCCTTCCTTCAATCTGAAGCTTGTTAAAATGCTCACAGCATTAAAATTGTTAAACATACTGTTTGCCCCGTTTTCAGAATTGCATCCTAGAATCACAGAATCATAGAGTTGGAAGGGACCCTGAGGGAGAACCATATACAGTCTTACCTCGAAAGTCAAACAGAATCCGTTCCAGAAGTCCGTTTGACTTCCAAAATGTCCAGGAACCAAGGCGTGGCTTCCGATTGGCTGTAGGAAGCTCCTGCAGCCAATCGGAAGCCATGGAAGCCATGACAGATGTTTGGCTTCAGAAAAACGTTCACAAACTGGAACAATCACTTCCGGGTTTGGAGCGTTCGGGCACCAAAACATCTCGCAAGACATTTGACTGAATGCCCCTTGAGTTTGTTGGAGGAAGATTGCAATTGCATAAAGTGCAATTTTCTGCACATCTTATTCTACCTGTCTCCAACGAATGCCCTGTTTAAGACAGTGTTGTAGTTCAGACATTAATTATGATATCCTACCCAGAGTCGGTCACGACTGGACCTAATGGTCAGGGGTGCCTTTACCTTTACCTTAAGGTAAAGGTACCCCTGCCCGTACGGGCCAGTCATGTCCGACTCTAGGGTTGTGTGCCCATCTCACTTAAGAGGCCGGGGGCCAGCGCTGTCCAGAGACACTTCTGGGTCACGTGGCCAGCGTGCCGAAGCTGCTCTGGCAAGCCGGCACCAGCGCAGCACGCGGAAACGCCGTTTACCTTCCCGCTGTAAAGCGGTACCTATTTATCTACATGCACTTAGGGGTGCTTTCGAACTGCTAGGTGGGCAGGAGCTGGGACCGAAAGACGGGAGCTCACCCCGCCGCGGGGATTCAAACCACCGACTATGCGATCAGCAAGCCCTAGGCACTGAGGTTTTACCCACAGCGCCACCCGCGTCCCTACCTTTACCTTAAGCAGGGCTTAAATCACAGTTTTCTCAGTTTGGATGACACCAGAAACTATGGTTTAACAAACCTTGCTACCCTTCTCAAAGCTTCGTGTGTGAAAGACAGCTCTCAAATTTACAGAATGATTACCAAGAGTTCCCAACTAATATGTGGGAATGAAGCATCAGTCCCAAATGTTGTCTTACATGTAGATTTACTGCACTTGTATAGCACCTTTCTTCCAAGGAGCAAAAGGCAGCATACTGTACATAGAATCATAGAATGGTAGTTGGAAGGGACCAAAGGGTCATCTAGTCCAACCCCCTGCAATGCAGGAATCTTAGCTAAAGCATCCATGGCAGATGGACAACCAACCTCTGCTTAAAAACCTCCAAGGAAGGAGAGTCCACAACCCCCCAAGGGAGACCATTCCACTGTCAAACAGCTCTTACTGTCAGAAAGTTTTTCTCTATGTTTATTCAGAATCTCCTTTCTTGTAACTTAAAGCCATTTGTTTGAGTCCTACCCTCCAGAGCAAGAGAAAAGAAGCTTGTTCCTTCTTCCATGTGACAGCCCTTCAGATACTGGAAGATGGCTATGATATCTCCTCTCTATCTCCTCTTTTCTAGGCTAAACATGCCCAGCTCCTTCAAGTGCTCCTCATAAAGCTTGGTTTCCAGACCCTTGATCATCTTGGTTTTCATCTAAGTTTTCAGACTTTACACCAGGCTATTGCGGACAACCACTTTGATCCCAAATTGTTCTTCCACTAGCCCAATGGGAGAGGGGGGCTATTTCTCTCCCCCATCTCTCGCCATACCTGTAAGTGTATCTGTGAAAGCAGCGGCAGAGAGGAGGAGATGGTGTGGAGAAGCTAGTTCACTAAAACATGACCTCCACACAATTCCAGTTTGCACAAGTTCCTGGAAGCAACTGCAGGGAAAGCTGTTGGCTTATGAACTGCTTACTGGTTTGTGCTGTTCAAACTCAAATCCGTCTATAAGATCAGGCTATTTGCTTCCCAGGTAGCCCAAATTGAAAAAAAGCCCCTACACAATTATGTACAGTAAGAATATCACAGTTCCTCTAAGAAATTCTGAAGACTAACAGCATGATCCTAGCCATGTCAACTCAGAAGTAAGTCTGCTTAATTCCCTGGGGCTCTTGTTGTTGTTGTTTAGTCGTTTAGTCATG
Organism: Podarcis tiliguerta; assembly: GCF_965153285.1. Taxonomy (NCBI): domain Eukaryota; kingdom Metazoa; phylum Chordata; class Lepidosauria; order Squamata; family Lacertidae; genus Podarcis; species Podarcis tiliguerta. The sequence continues at coordinate 81,714,148 of NC_139539.1, forward strand.
TCCGACTCTTCGTGACCCCCATGAACCAGAGCACGCCAAGCACTCCTGTCTTCCACTGCCTCCCGCAGTTTGGTCAAACTCATTTTGGTAGCTTCGAGAACACTATCCAACCATCTCGTCCTCTGTCGTCCCCTTCTCCTTGTGCCCTCCATCTTTCCCAACATCAGGGTATTTTCCAGGGAGTCTTCTCTTCTCATGAGGTAGCCAAAGTATTGGAGCCTCACCTTCAGGATCTGTCCTTCCAGTGAGCACTCAGGGCTGATTTCCTTCAGAATGGATAGGCTTGATCTTCTTGCAGTCCATGGGACTCTCAAGAGTCTCCTACAGCACCATAATTCAAAAGCATCAATTCTTTGGCAATCAGCCTTCTTTATGGTCCAGCTCCCACTTACATACATCACTACTGGGAAAGTCATAGCTTTTACTATATGGACCTTTGTTGGGCTTACTCCCAGGTAAATAGGATCAGGAATGCTGCTTAGGGCAAAAAAAACTATTGAAAGTGTTTCTTTGAGAATTCAAGACTGGGTGGGAGAGAGTTCAAATAGGCCTCAACATCCTGCATACATTTATTGATGTTCAGAGGCTGCTTCACCCTGGACCCATAGCAAATGAACCCACAGGACTCAAAAGAAGACCACAGTTGAAACCATTCTTAGGGTAACCTGTAAAAGCATATCTCATGTTGAGTGTGTGTGAGGGGGTGTTCTCCAAATCCTTAGCTCGTATTTACTTTATCTTAAAATTTACCAGGGATTAATTCATTTTACTTAAGATATGCATGCTTCAGACTGAACAAATCTAAACTAATGGCTAAGGGACTGAGCTGCAACCTTGAAAGCCATCCATGAATTCACTAGGTGGCCTTCGGCAAGCCACTCAGTCTAATCTATTGGCACCATATTGCGTGTTACAATATGGTGTCAATAATACCAGTCTACTTACCGAATGATTGAGGCAATGTGTTTTGAAGACCCTAGAGTCCCACACAATGGCTGAATAATTATTATTGCAGAGAAACAGATTGTTAGGTCCAAGTCCCCCTCATTTCATACAGTGTTTTAATTTTACCTGGTCCATGGAGACAGGAGAGCAGGAACACCACAAAAACTCATCACGGATGCACAGAATTTGGAGTGAAATAGAATAGGACAAGAGCAGAGCTTTCCAATGGCCCAGTTTCTGACCACTTATTTTCCCAGCCAGCATACTGGGGAAAATAGTAATGGGTGGATGGCAGTTTCAGACCAGCTACAGTGTGCACCAATGTCATGGCTACACCTGTCAATGTGGGGGTAAGGCAGGAATGCTGGTCCCAAACTTGGCTAAACCTTGAGTTGACATTCCCAAGACCCCTTAATGGTGTCCTTAGTGAGAAGCCGAGAGCTCACCTAAACTTACCTTCTACTAAAGGTCTTGCCCAGAGCCAACCAGAACAATTGTGACAAAAACAGAGAGCATTTTAAATGGATCAATGAACACTGCAGTGGAGGAAGGTGAAGCCCCTACTCTGCTGATCGTATATCGAGTAAATTCAGATGGCATAGTCGATTTGTCTTTGGTCAAATGGCAAAATCCAGAATGACCAAGCTGACCAGTTGCACTGGAAATGTCCCCCAAGCTCTCTAGCACCCTCATCCTTTTTGAGGAACAGGATACACCCCCCCCCCCAGTAAACAGAACCCCAGGGCTATCCATGTTTTGCAGGCTGAATTGATAAAGAAAATTCAGATGTTCTTAATTACTGCAATTGCTCTGCAGAGCGCAACAAGCAAATATCAGCGTATGTGTGAGAAACTGTCCACAATATCGATCTCTGCTGGTAGCTATCTAAAAATACAAACCTAACTTTTGAAAAATCCAAAGATACAGCAACATAAACCAGTGGCAGATCTGCTGAGGATTCTTTTAAGGCCAACTGAATATGATTTCAATTAATATTGCAGGCTGTTGCAGACAGATTCATTTCCTTAGCAAGCAATTGTGTTATATGGTGTGTTTCCCCCCCTTGTTGCTGTTTAGTCTATTTCTTTTCCCCTGTCTGGAAGGGTCATAACAGGGACAGAATAATTTGGTGCATAATCAGCTTCCAGATGCTGAAGGCAGCAATAATTGCTGTGGTTCAACTTGCCATTTTCTCCATCTTTTTGTGTCGGCTACAAAATGCAGGCTGCACCTGAACATCATGTTCCTTTCTAAATAGTTCCATTCTAAACAGCTCTCTTCTCCTTGTCAGTCACAGACCATGGCTTGCTCTCAAATGCTTCTGTTTCCCACAACCAGTCAGGCACTAGCGTGGAGACCTGCTTCATATTCTATCAACTGCTTGTGTAATGTTAGAAAGCGAATCGGATCCCAGCGAATATCAAAGGACATGCTCACTTAAACACTGTGTTTCACACAGCAATTAACGCCACACCAAGACCCCATCTGCACTATACATTTAAAGCACTATGATACCACTTTAAACAGTCATAAAGGCAAAGGTAAAGGGACCCCTGACCATTAGGTCCAGTTGTGACCGACTCTGGGTTTGCGGTGCTCATCTCGCTTTCTTGGTCGAGGAAGCCGGGGTACAGCTTCCGGGTCATGTGGCCAGCATGACTAAGCCGCTTCTAGTGAAACCAGAAGAGTGCATGGAAACAGTGTTTACCTTCCTGCCAGAGCGGTACCTATTTATCTACTTGCACTTTGACGTGCTTTTGAACTGCTAGGTTGGCAGGAGCAGGGACCAAGCAACGGGAGCTCACCCCATCGCGGGGATTCGAACCACCGACCTTCTGATCGGCAAGTCCTAGGCTCTGTGGTTTAACACACAGCGCTACCCACATCCCTAAACCGTCATGGCTTTCCCCAAAGAATCCTGGGAAGTATAGTTTGTTAAAGGAGCTGAGAGTGGGTAGGGGGGATCTCTATTTTCCGAACAGTGCTACAGTTTCAGAGTAGTTAATCCCTCTCCCCAGCAAGCTCTGTGAACTCTCATTCTGTCAAGGGAATAGAAATATCCTAACAACTTTCAGCACCCTTAAACTACTGTTTCCATGATTCTTTGGGGGCAGCTGTTTAAAGTGGTATGATAATGCTTTAAATATATAGTGCAGATGGGTCAGGCTACTGTCCTATTGGTACTGTGGAAGAGCTTGTAACAGAACTAAACACATATTTTCAATAAAATAAGTAGAAATGCAAAACAGTAACATCGGGAATGTTTATCAGGACTATCTGACTAATTAAGAAATGCAGTATAAATATTAGATCATCACTCCCCAAACTTCAGAGCATGGGAAGTCACCCCAAAAAATAATAATAATTTGGCATGATTATTTGGCTTTTATGATTGTATTATAATTTTGAATGTTTTAATGGGTTCATTGGATTGTTAAATTGGAAAACTTAATAAATATATACACATATATTTTAAAGGCAAAACAGTACGGTGTAAAGTGCATACAGAAAGCAACAGCTAAGTCTTAGACTTTGCTTTTCAAGTTTCACATTTGGGGTTCTGGATGTTTGGTAGGAAGAAGCTTCAAACCATCAAATTATAGATATAATGATCTTCCGAAATGCTTCCTGCCTGCTCCAGCCAAGGTTGTTTATAACATTTAGCTCCACTCCCACGTTGAGGGTGTATGACAAATAGCTTTCCCCTTTTCAAGGGTCTTAATGGGTGCTGTCCTATGCGTGACTTCTCTGAACTAGATCTCTCTGGAACATAACAAGCATCATTTGCAAAACAGCGAGTCCTGCTTATTCGATGATTAGAGGAATCTCCTTACATAAGCTGCAGGGCTGACATTTTCTTTCCTACTGCAACCAAACGTATAAACACCCTCCTTCCCTAAACTTTTGCTACCACAAAATACATGCCTATAAAAAAATGTAATTAAAACTTTTTTCTTGAAACAGTGTAAGAACAGAATTACATTACTACTAGTAACATCACCACATACTACTTACCATGTAAAGATAAGACACAGCAACGTAGATATTAAAATCAGAACTTGGTTAAACATTGCAGACTGTGTGCGTTGGATGGCTCTATGGAGATCATTCTAGATTAAAAGAAAAGAGATGCATAATGTTCAGAAATGCTTTTTATATTAAATATTAAATATGCCACAACTAATCTAACTTTTGTCAGTATTTCATATGCAGATATACAATCTGGATTCCATGTTTTGAAGCACTGCAGTACTGCAAAGCTTCGCATTTTATTTATATATGAAATCTTATTTGCCTTTCTACTGAGGCATTCAAAATAGCTACAAATACAGCAAAAACCAGCATACCGTTTTTTTAAAATAAAGCTCCCAATCAATAGAACAATCACTCTAAAATACAAACTGATACAATAAATTACAGTAAAACCAACCAGTCTAAATTAAAAGAATCAAATAAAGGTCTTTTGAAATAACAACTTCGGCTCCAATCCTGTACATACTAACTGAACTCAACGGGACTTACTTCTGAGTATACACATAAAGGATTATGTTTTTGGACTGGCAACCAACAAGAAAGCATGGATTAGGAGCCAAGTATAATTGGTATTTGCTCAAGAAACCATCAGCTCCAACAGTTTGGAGCCAGAAAAAAACAACCAATGAGGCAAAGGGATTAATGCTGGACCAATAGTTTTATTATAAACATAGGCAAAGCACTTGTTTTCCTGAGAAGTGAATCTAAGTAAACCACAGGGAGGTAAAACAGAAGGCTGCAAATTCCAACAATAAAACTACTTCAGCATTTGAATGGAAATTCAAAAACCAATTAACCTGATGTATTTGGATTTAATCCAAATTACTCCCATCCATTTTCAGTGGCTCTTCACGGGCTGGAATTTAGGTGTTGTGGCTTAAGCAGACTAATGATCTAGGTTTGTGATTTGTACAGATAAAAGTACAGAGTTTTGTTGTCATTTTTCTTAAATAAGTCCTTTGTTATACTTACAATCATATTCTCCAGTGCATGTTTGGCAAGCCAGCAATTTAAAAACACTGGGATAAATAAGTTTCTTAATGCAGGGCAGAAAATCTGAAGGAGAATGCAGAAAGACATTAAATGTATTCAGCTAACTTTGCCAGTAAAACTGCACTGAATGTACAGAAACGGTAGCTTCATTTTAAAAGGTCTAATTTCAAGCCTTATTGCAATGCCACAAGTAAGAATTTACCTCAGCAGAGATAACTTTTGAGATATTTGTACTTTTCCCCCTTGCAGGGGGAAAAGATGGAATCCTACTAAGCACATTTACCAGAAAGCTTTTGGGCCAAACTATATGTGCGCACAAACGTTTTATAACCATTTGTGAACTGAGATCCATGCAGCCCATATGGAAATGCTACTATTTAAACAACTTATTTATACCATTTAAATAACTTCCCTTTATGCCAGTGGTTTTCAACCAGTGTGCCGTGGCACCCTGGGGTGCCTTGAATGATGGTCAGGGTTGCCGCGGGAAACACTGGCCTCTGTCCCTCTCTTAAGGTTGCCATATTTGAAAAGGTAAAAACCACGACACCACAAAAATTCTTTAGCTTTTTTTTTTAGGAAACCCCCTAAATTTCTGAGCTTTTTAAGAGAAACCCTCTTTCCTTCCCTCCTGCCTCTGTTGGCCTCTTGGGTCTTTGCTTCCCAAAGGCTTGCGTGACTGTTTGTTGCTACAAGCTCCCCAGGTAATGGCGCCTCGGGCTGGCCAGGGGGTGCTTCCCAGGCCTCTGTGGGGCTGGGCCTCTTTTGGGGGCAGGAAGGGCAGCTCAGAGATGAGGGGCAGCAGCAGCTGTCTGGAGGACTCCAAAGGCGAGGGGAGAGGAGAGGAGAGGAGGCTGAAGGAACACTCCACAAGGGAGGGTGTTGGAAAAGGGGTGAGGGGCTGCCAGCTGTGTAGGCAAGGGGTGCCATAACTGGGCTCCTTAGCCCCACAGGGGTGCTGCAGAAAGAATGCCGTTGGTCAAGGGAGCCATGGACCCCAAAAGGTTGAAAACTTCTGCTTTATGCAATCAATCAATTAAACTGATTTGAGAACATAGTAACGAAACTTCAATATACCTCATACCTCAGGTTATAGACGCTTCGGGTTGTGCAATTTCAAGTTGTGCACCGTGCCAAACCCAGAAGTTACCAGAACGGTTAATTCCAGGTTTTGGCGCATGCGCATGTGCAGAAGCACTGAAACGCGACCCACAGGTGCGCAGACGCGCGGGTTGTGAACATGCCTCCCGCACGGATCACGTTCGCAACCCGGGCATCCACTGTATGGGTTTTTTAATAGATAATAACAGATGTGAGAAATATAGGGTGGGCTTCAATGTTGCACTATTACCAACATTCCACCTGAAGAAGAATCTCACTTTGCCAGATGGAATGATACCCTCCCTCTCCTCTCCCCTCCTGCTATTTTGAGGTTTCTGCAGCCCCTTCCTCCCAAACCAATTTAGGCAGGTGCAGAGGGAAAAGCTTTGTTGTGCAAGCAGAAGTCCTTGCACGAAGCTTCTGCTGCCAGGGCTGCTGAGGTGAATCCTGCCCAATATTTATAATCCCCCTTTGACCCTAGGTGCTGAACAATTCTTACCTTTCAAAAAAAGCAAAAGTAGGCTATAAACTTACAAACCAAATTAACAATGTAATAAGCACAAGTTGCTGTGAGGTGGGGGAACCCAAATGTTTAATAATGAAGAAAGAAGAGGGAAATTATATCAGATTGAAAATAGCAAAAATAAATTATTTCCCCCACTAATTAAAATTTGCTTCAACCAACTCAAATTAGGCCTACCAATTAATCAATCAAAATGTGAGTTGATTCAACTAATTGAAGCTTGTAGCTTTAAGGGAAATAATTACAGGATCATGCATTCAGCCTGAATTCTAGAATTTGTACTGCTTTAAAATAACTTCACACTTCACCCAGATTGTGTGTTAAATGGATGAGACTTACTGTAATTATGAAAGGGATAGCATTAATAATTTCCAGCAGGAAAGGCATCTGCACAACTTGTTCCCATAGGTTTCCCTTGTAAAAATGAAGGCAAAAACAAAAACACAGCACTATCAACCGTTAATATTTTGCACAGTGACAACGCGGGGTATGCAGTGACACACAGAGTGATGCATGCAGTGAGTGACATACTACAAAATTATGTAAATGCACTCCGCATAAGGGGGGGGGGGGTTAACTGGAAAAACTAACAGATTGTGTCTAATGCTAGACAGGCTCATCAATATTTGCAATGAACCTCGTTTTTAAAAAAACAAATACAAAGAAACTCTCCTATTTTTTCTTTCATGCTACAAATTTAAACAAACAGAAATTAATTATCTTTATTTAGAAGCACATTAACAATTTCCAGCTGGTAAATCAGGAATGGGTAATTACTATTAGGAAGTTAGGAATGGAACTCTCTCAGCAAAAACACTGGGGGTATTAGCTAAAGTTCCACAACACACAGGAGCTTTCTCTCAATGTTAAGGGACACCCCCCCCCCAAGCATTTAAAAATCCACAAGGAGCTGGAACCTTTGAAACAGCACTGCTTGTAACAACCTTTAAACCATGGGTAGGCAAACTAAGGCCCGGGGGCTGGATCCGGCCCAATTGCCTTCTAAATCCAGCCCGTGGACGGTCCGGGAATCAGCGTGTTTTTACATGAGTAGAATGTGTCCTTTTATTCAAAATGCATCTCTGGGTTATTTGTGGGGCATAGGAATTCATTCATCCCCCCCCCCAAAAAAAATATAGTCCAGCCCCCCCACAAGGTCTGAGGGGCAGTGGACCGGCCCCCTGCTGAAAAAGTTTGCTGAGCCCTTCTTTAAACGCAACTAATAAAACCTGTTTGCAAACCCATTTGTTTTAACGGACAGAAGCAGAACTGTCCCATAGCAAAGTGGCTTACTTTCACGGCCAGCCTAACACATTTTGTTGCCTGAAGAAAGAAACAAGATGGCACCTCACCCTTTCTGAGTACATCTGATTGACTAGTGTAGGACCTGTGGCAGACATACATAACTCTGATCTCCAACAGATGCCAATAATTGGGGGGGGGGGCTCAGAAAGAAGGGGGGCTGCCACTGCTTTCCCCTAGCATCTATCGCCAGGGGCAACTACCTCATTCCATCTAATGGTATGGTTAGTGCTACACGATGCCCATCATCACCCCTGACCTGCAGATATGTTGGGTGAGGATGATGGGGGTTGGGATCCTAGGCAATCTGGAAAACCCCAGGTTCCTATAGATATGGAAGAATGTAGCCATAAATACTTACTTTATAGCTGAGATAGCTCAGGAGTGTTGTTTCCAATAGACTTATCAAAGCCACCGACACCTGAAGAAGTGAGATACATGTGAAATATTGTGCAATAATACCTGAGGATTAGGCAAACTTTCAATAAGTGTACGTTGGGTAAACCAAAACTAGCTGATTTTTGGGAGAAGTAGCTATCCTGCAAGCTTTCAATAAAGCTTTTGATCTCTTGAGCTGGACCTGTCAGGGGCGTCTTTAGCAGATGTGGTGCCGGGCTGCAAATATCCGCCTAGCGCCCCCAAATTACCATGAATAGTGTTGGGATGGCTGTAGCTGCGCACTGCCAGCCATCTGGGGGAGCACAATTCTCCCCCATGCCGCTGCGGGAAAGCAATCTCTGCAGAAGATTAGTAGTGAAGTTGCACCCCTCCCACGCCTCCTCGGGAGGAGAGCGATCCCCGAAGAGGCTTGGGAGGGAAGCTAAATGCCCGCCAGCCTTATAGTTGGCAGGGCGCAGCTGGCAGGCATGCAGGGAAAAGGGAGGCCACCGGCAAAGCTGTGCAGCTCCCCCACTTGCTGGGGCGCCCCTGAGAGGCCGGCGCCCTGGCGCGATGCACCACTAAAGTCCTATGGGGAAAACATGACTGCAAGAAACTATTCCTTGCATCATTAGTTTCAGGAGGCTTCAAAAATCCAGTATCTGTTGCTTAAGTCATTGACAGCTCTTCTAGAATTGCACTTAAAAAAAAAAGTTGTCGCCAGTTCAAAACTTAAAAACATATCAGTAACAAGTTTAAGCCCTCACACTCAAGACTTGTGAAGGTTCTTTTCATCTTCTCGAAACACAATGTTTTTCAGATGAATTTGCCTCAGTCATCTCAGACAAACTTCAAAACAGCTAGAAAAAGAACTCAGTGGCCTAAAATAACAACATGCACTCAATAAATACAGGATATTCTGTGGACTGGCATTTGTAGAAACATATCCTCACCACGTCTGGAATCTTGAATAAGATTAGCATGAGAATTTCTAATTTTAAACAAATGTCCCTTACTAATGAAAACCCAACATCCTGAACAATTGCATAATCAGATTCAGCACAGAGATTAGGAGTTGTCAATGTTTAAAAATAACAGCAGCATCCGAAAAATGTTCAGATGCCACCAAATCAGTGCTGGTTGAAGTGAATCATATGCTGCCAGCACCCAGTGATTTGGCACTAAGAAATGTTTCATCTTCAGGACAGAGAATTCTAATCTCCTTGACTTTCAAATTTCACAGGTGAAAAATGGGCTCCCGTTCCACCGCTTTGTATGGCCGGAGCTCAAAGCGGCAAAGTTATTGCTCTGCTGCCCAAGAAAAGGGCACCTATCTTCTGTGAACCTGGCATAGAGAGCTGATAATAATGGGAACAACAAAGGTCCGTATAGTTAAAGCTATGGTTTTCCCAGTCGTGATGTATGGAAGTGAGAGCTGGACCATAAAGAAGGCTGATCGCCGAAGAATTGATGCTTTTGAATTATGGTGCTGGAGGAGACTCTTGAGAGTCCCATGGACTGCAAGAAGATCAAACCGATCCATTCTGAAGGAAATCAGCCCTGAGTGCTCACTGGAAGGACAGATCCTGAAGCTGAGACTCCAATACTTTGGCCACCTCATGAGAAGAGAAGACTCCCTGGAAAAGACCCTGATGTTGGGAAAGATGGAGGGCACAAGGAGAAGGGGACGACAGAGGATGAGATGGTTGGACAGTGTTCTCGAAGCTACCAGCATGAGTTTGACTAAACTGCGGGAGGCAGTGGAAGACAGGAGTGCCTGGCATGCTTTGGTCCATGTGGTCACGAAGAGTCGGACACAACTAAATGACTAAACAACAACAACAAAATAATGGGAAGGAGGTGAAGAAGGAACAGTTCTAGGCTTAGGCAAGCACATCTCATGGGCAGCCCAGAACTGTGCATGGATAAAGCTGGTACATTTGTTAGGGGATCCTGACCCAAGTAATATACTCTTCCTTGTGTGGGAGAGCTCTAGCTATGTATCGAAGAATGCATGCAAAGGTAAGGGAAAGGGAAAGGACCCCTGGACGGTTAAGTCCAGTCAAAGGCGTCTATGGGGTTGTGCGCTCATCTCGCTTTCAGGCCAAGGGAGCCGGCGTTTGTCCACAGACAGCTTTCCGGGTTATGTGGCCAGCAGGACTAAACCACTTCTGGTGCAACGGGACACCGTGACAGAAACCAGAGCACACAGAAACACCATTTACCTTCCCGCCGCAGCGGTACCTATTTATCTACCTGCGCTGGCATGCTTTTGAACTGCTAGGTTGGCAGGAGCTGGGACAGAGCAACGGGAGCTCACCCCATCATGGGGATTCGAACCGCCGACCTGATCGGCAGGCTCAAGAGGCTTGGTGGTTTAGACCACAGCAGGGGTGTGGCTGCTTTGTGCATCACCACAAGGGGCAGGCTAGCTTATGCAACCTGGCAACTCACCCCCATATATAATTTCAACATGGGTGGGTTGGTGAAGAGGTCAACAAAACCCCCACCAGATTTTATGATGAATAAATATTCTACATTCATTAGATCTGAGCCAAATGTAAGGTTCCCTGCCCCCCACTCCTACTCTCACAGATATCACTATGACATGTTACTTCAGCTAATTGATTGTGCTGTGTTAAATTAATAGTACATACCTAACTGTTAAAAATGGGTTCATCTCACTATTTAAAAGCTAAATAAAAGTAATGATAGACATCTGGACTGAACTGTTCAGCCTTAACATGCTTGCAAAGACTCCCAGAAGTATATGGGTTATATGAACTGCTGTTGAGCAGGAAGATCTAAATCCCATATGTACGAAATGATGAGAAACAAGAGAATTAAAGACTAGAACAACAATAAACTTACACTAAATGGTGAAGGAAAACAATAAAAAAACCTGCATTATACAGCCTTAGCAATCAAACATTTTCCAAACGTGTGGAAACAACAGGTAAAGAAAATTCTGATTTCAGAAACCACACTAGCCTAATTGATTAGGAAATGATTGCCTGTATCCGGGAATGACTAACAATTTATTTTTAAAAATTAAAAGGTAGAAGTAATTTTAATGGAAAATATTGCAAAGCAGCAACTCCAAAACATTCAAATTTAATAAACAAGAAAAGGCAGATCAGAAAAAGCAATTATTTTTGTTCTTAACTCCTGTCTAAAGTGATGTTGTGTTGCATGATTACACATTTCCACACCCGTAACACATACACAAAACTCAAAATGTGTATGTACATGTGTGTGTACACATGAACCAGACAGGATCTCCTGGGCAGGAGGGAGAGAGTGTCATCAGAAAGATCAATCCAATATCTAACTCCCATCTCTCCCTCTGTAATATCCAATATCTAATACCTGTGACTACATTAATTTTGTGTTTCAAGCCCCCACCATCACCAGGCAGTGATGGAGCATGGGGGTGGAACACAATTATTGCACAATACAGCATAAGCCATATTAAACATTGCGGATGATGGTTTCCACCTAAAAAACCCCAAAGAAATTGTCCTTTCAACTGAAGGCCATTGTATTGCTGGCCAGCTCCCAAGCATTTCAAAGGTGCGTAGGAAAATAATAATAGTAGATTAGGCTCATGATTAGCAAGACTGAGAAAACCCCTAACTAATGAGATGATAATATTCTGCCCAACAGCCTATATTCAAAAAGAAAGAAAGAAATTATTTTCTTTTTTAAAAAAACAACAACAATGTCACACAGTGTCCAGTTTATTACAAGCTTTCGGAACTAAGTGAAAAAGCATCTCTTAAACGGAACACTGAAAGCCGACAGCAATTTACACAGCCCAACTATAAACTACGTAGTGTCTTGTAACCTATACTACTGCTCCAATAGCTCTTGTACAGTTAATATTCCTTTTGTGTACTGGATAGGCAGGTACATTACTCAGAAAAAAGCAGTACTCCATTTCAAAACCTGATCTATACAAGACACTTTCTTTGAGGCTAGCAGCTTTTTGGATGCAACTTCATGTGCAGCTTAAGGTAAAGGTAAAGGGACCCCTGACCATTAGGTCCAGTCGTGGCCGACTCTGGAGTTGCGGCGCTCATCTCACTTTATTGGCAGAGGGAGCTGGCGTACAGCTTCTGGGTCATGTGGCCAGCATTACTTAGCCACTTCTGGCGAACCAGAGCAGCGTACAGAAACGCCGTTTACCTTCCCACCGGAGCGGTACCTATTTATCTACTTGCACTTTGGCATGCTTTCGAACTGCTAGGTTGGCAGGAGCAGGGACCGAGCAATGGGAGCTCACCCCGTCATGGGGATTCGAACCACCGACCTTATGATTGGCAAGTCCTAGGCTCTGTGGTTTAACCCACAGCACCACCTGCGTCCCACATGCGCAGCTTAGGTGGACAGAAAAACATGGCCAGAACTTTGGTTGAGTTCCAGAGGGGTGTATGCTACATGTTTTGACCATGACGGTGTCTTTCCCAGCATGGTGCAAAGGACTTCGGTTAGAAATAAAACGGTCGACTTTTATCCTTGCACTGGAAATGCTTGACTGTGCATAGGGATCTTTGAACACCAGTTTCCCAGAGGGATCCTTTGCCTGTCTACTCAGAAGTAAGAACCATTGTAATCTCAATCATTATAAGAAATTTAGATTAGGCCTGGCTTTCTGAATGTAACTTTCCTACACATCCCTTGGTTTGCTAACTGAATAGCGTTCTATGTTGTTTCCTTTAAGTACCCATGATTCCTGACACACACACACCCAGGGTAATATTACTAAGCAACATCTGAATGAGCTGTATAAAAAGCCATACATTACCTGTAATCCCCATAAAGGTAAACTTCTGTTCACCCAAAAGATAAGCGACCTGTTAAATTACAGTAACAAAATGAATACATCTCCAACGTCAGGCTCAGATAAGCCATAGGAAAGAAAACTGCCCCCCCCCATTACACCCCCTATGCTCTATAAATGTTTTAATTCATATCATAACAAGCACTAGAAACCTACAGCCAAGGAACTGACTGACAAATTCTAGTTCAGTTATCAGGTACCTTTGTCCCTCTAGATGTTTCTGAACTTCAATTTTAATAAATCTTCAATGTGCAGAATAATAATATTCTAAAAATTGGATTGTCTCTCCTTTTTTTTCAAATAATCGAAGTGGAATAAGAAAGATTAATTGCACTTCCAGTGTACTGTTGAAGAGAGCTTGGAAAAAAAGCATCCAGCAGTTATCATGCAATATTTTTAATAGATGAATCAATAATACTTACACATTAATGAAATAAAGCAAATAAGTAAACTCTCCAAAGGCTTCACTATCCATTTCAAACTACAGTGAACCTTTAAAAACATACCTAAAAAAACCTGTTGTTATTGCTTTAAATGACAAAACCTGGGAGAGCTTAGTTTAATTCTAACATAGCTATAGACTCACTTTGCTCTCATACGATGTAAGGTGATTTGCTTGTGCCAAATACATGTTTGGGATGAATCGTGGGGGTTTCTGGATTCAAATTTCCAATGGTTCATGTTCCTGACAAATTTTCCCCAGCATAACGATTTCTAACTAACTATCCATCTTGCAGAAGCACAGTTCCTGTTTACACCAATATGTGTATTCTTTAAGAAAAGTGCATTATTGTATCTTAGCTCAAAACATATCACTGTTCTCGTAAATACAACCTTCAACTTACCAATCTATCTTGCTGGAAGTGTTGTTCTGACTGGAACATCCCCAAATTAATTCCTTGCTACCAGGCATCCAAATATAAAATCCATTTTCGTTTAGATAACGGTGTAATTGCACAACAAAAATGGTATTAAGGGGGAGAGGGGGAGGGAGCGGGAGAGGAAAGGCAGACAAGATAATTAGCTAGCTGTAACAATACCTTTTTTGAAAATGGTTTGTGAAATAGCATGCAGGACAGATGCTATAATGTCTTGTCTGAGAAAGGAAAGAGGTTAAATATGTGAAGAAGGGGTGATACTAAGGATAAATGCAGGAAAAGAACTGCAACGGAGAATGGGGAGTGTTTATTGGTAGAAGAAACAAGGCATCAGAAAAAAGAATAAGGCATTAGAAAGTTAAACTTGGGATATTTAATACATATAGTCAAGACAACGGTCAGGTTTAGACAACATGCAAAACCATAGTTTAGTGTGATGAGAATTAGCTATACCAAGATTTGGGCTTCCATGCTCGCCCCCTCCCCCAACTCTAAAGTGCTCATGAGGAGATCAAAAAGTTTCGCTTCCAATTCCAAATAGCATGTTGGCTGAACCCTAAACTATGGTTAATGCTAACCATGTTTTCAAAACAAGGCTCCCTTGTAACCCCATGGTTTGATGTTTGCTTGCTCCAAACTACACACAGTTAAGATGAACTAGCTTTTTGGTTAGGACCACACAACAAGCTGCAATTAATCTAAACTAGAAGCAAAAGTTTCCAAATTTATCCTTGTGGTGGGATGCTAGAGGAAGGACCCTTGCAAGCCCAAAACTCTGTGCATCTTGTTCCCAGCACATAACACCCAAAGTGTGCCTTTATTGTGTACGCTATGATTACACAGAAAAGCAAAATATGGCATTGGCCACCAAAAATAATCAACTTCCTGAGACTCTCAGCAGTCCTTCTTGAAGTTCAGCAAGTTTCTATCTTCACATTTGTGAAGATGAACATGCATGGCCAACACCTGCTGAAATATCAATACCCAAAGGTGTAACTAAATAAGATTCCCAGTGATTGGGAATGTTTAGCACTGTTACACAGCATTTTGCATCTCCCCACAGTTAGTGACACTATTCAAAGTAAGAAATGTTCCAGAACATATATCAAAGACAAAATAATGGGTTGGATTCAAATGTGCCTCTCTCCCAGGAGAATACCTCTTCCCCTGACATAAGAGCTTTTTTCCAATGGGGCAGAAGAATGCTGAATGAGAAAAGCCTCTCCAAATTCGGAGGACTTCCTCTGTTTGGCCAAACAATTGTGTAAGACTTAACACAACATGTAACAATACAGTGGTACCTTGGTGTGCATACGTCTTGGTTTGCATATGTTTTGGATTACAAACACGTCAAACCCAGAAGTGTGTGTCTCGGTTTGCAACCTTTTTTTGGGGATTACAACACATTTTTATGGGATTACGATCAATTTTTTGGGGGAGGCCCCATTGGTGAAAGTGCGCCTTGGGTTACAACCTGTTTTGGTTTGCAAACAGACCTCCGGAATGGGTTATGGTTGTAAACCAAGGTACCACTGTAATGAGTAACATTTATAATATGGGCCTCATTTAAACCAGAGGCTGATTTTACTGGAATTACATCTAGCATGAGCATTTACTTCATGTAGCAAAGCCAGGTAAAAAAAATGTATCTCTTCACAGTTCAAGAAGGACACTGACAAACTGGAATGTGTCCAGAGGAGGGCAACCAAAATGGTCAAAGGCCTGGACACTGACAAACTGGAACGTGTCCAGAGGAGGGCAACCAAAATGGTCAAAGGCCTGGAAGCGATGCCTTATGAGGAACGGCTAAGGGAGCTGGGCATGTTTAGCCTGGAGAAGAGGAGGTTAAGGGGTGATGTGATAGCAATGTTCAAATATATAAAAGGATGTCACATAGAGGAGGGAGAAAGGTTGTTTTCTGCTGCTCCAAAGAAGCGAACACGGAGCAATGGATCCAAACTACAAGAAAGAAGATTCCACCTAAACATTAGGAAGAACTTCCTGACAGTAAGAGCTGTTCAACAGTGGAATTTGCTGCCAAGGAGTGTGGTGGAGTCTCCTTCTTTGGAGGTCTTTAAGCAGAGGCTTGGCAACCATATGTCAGGAGTGCTCTGATGGTGTTTCCTGCTTGGCAGGGGGTTGGACTCGATGGCCCTTGTGGTCTCTTCCAACTCTATGATTCTATGATATGATTCTATGATTCAATGATTCCCATACATTTGACAGATTGTGATAAACGCTCTTGCTACTTATTGAGGAAATGTTTTCTGCGGATGATGTTTTTGCTGTTTATCGCTCATTATAATGGTTTTGTTGCATTTTTTTTATTACTCTGTCTTTTGACTCTTAAGTCAGGGTGCTTCTGTAGTGAACAACTAATAATGATAAGTATAATAAATATTGCACTTAGAAAAATATGTGTATTTTATGCTATTAATAATATCATAATATATATACTTAATGCTGCAATAATAATACAGGGTGGTATTCAACCAAGTTTTATTTAGAGTAGACCCCATTGATATTAAGGAACATGACTGAATTAGGTTCATTTATTTCAATCAGTCTGAGTAAGCTTTAGCTGAATACCACCCAAAAGCAATTATATTTTATGTCCTGAGATGTCCTGGGAATTAAGCTGCAAAGGAACCGCCTTCATCTATGGACTGACTCATTGATGCCTTCTCACTGAATCCTGCTTCCTTCAACTGAATTAACTGTATGAAACAATCATTTTCTTATTTCCCCTTTTGAAATAAACCTGCCTCCCACGCCGGGTGTTCTTATGTATGTATCCATCATTTTCATGTCTGCTTCATAAACCTGATGAAAGAACTTATTGCTCATGAACACTCACCCCAAAGAAATGAACTGCTGCCCTTTTAGATTAACACAGGACACTTTCATCAGTTTTCATCACTGAAAGAGGATTTGCAGACCCTGATCCGCAATGTAGAATGGGGATAAGATGCTGCAGAAAGTGTGGTGGTCCGCATGCAAAAGCTAGTGGTGCTTGCCACCATAAGGTCTCAAAACTGGGTTGCTATACAGGCAGGGTAGAGATCCAGCCATTTCCCTCAATATACAATGGTACCTTGGGTTAAGTACTTAATTCGTTCCGGAGGTCCGTACTTAACCTGAAACTGTTCTTAACCTGAAGCACCACTTTAGCTAATAGGGCCTCCTGCTGCTGCCGCACCACCGGAGCACAATTTCTGTTCCCATCCTGAAGCAAAGTTCTTAACCTGAAGCACTATTTCTGGGTTAGCGGAGTCTGTAACCTGAAGCGTATGTAACCTGAAGCGTATGTAACCCGAGGTACCACTGTAGTCCTGATATGACTGGGAGCTGGTGCAGCTAAAAACCAAAATCCCTACCTGCCCCTCTTCTATCCTGGCTTGCTAGAGAACCCATTCCATGTTTAGGATTGCTTTGGAACATAGGCAGCTATTCAAGAATTTAGCCCTCTAATTTAAAGGCTACCCTGTTGGCATTGGATAACAAATGCATAGAAAGGGACACTCAACAGAAAATGGAAGTAACCAACCCCAAAATGTAACGGCCACCTGAATTTTCAGAAATCTATTCTTATTTTTCTCAGCCTCATTATATTTATCTCTCTTATATTGGTATCAATATCTGTTCGGATGGTATTGTTGCAAAAACAACACCCCAAACCCTCTGTCTTGTATTTTCTGTCCACTACTTAGAGTTAAAGGGCACCTTTAAAAACCAACACCTTTTTTTCTGAGATGTAATTTGTAATTTTTCTGGGATTTTTATTCCTCTGAATTTCTCTCCAGAATGTGGAGGGCTAAATTGCTTGATCTTGGCTGTGGAGCAGCATAGATCAGTTATCAAACTGCTATCCAAATAAATAAACAAAATCTATAACTTCTGCCATTTCAGACAACTGAATTTTGCCATTTGTCAGACTTTGCAGCCCATGCTTTTCCTTTCCCCCTCTGAGACTGCCATTGCACACAAACACAGACATGGAAACCCCACGCAAAGAGAAATATTCATGTGGTCAGCATCGTTTTGCTTCTGTGATTTGAGCACTAACCCTGATATGTACTTGTGCATATCAGTAGCCTGTAAGAAGGAGGGGGGAGAGAGAGGACATGAACTGAAAACTGCGACAAACTGCACATGGGCTGGTTCTGAAATTAATATGATAAATTCTCCAAGTTGAGCTGGAAGATGAGGCACAATCAGTCCATGGGAACAATAAGAGACACAGAACGGGGACACCCACGCATACCTAGTAATTTGCAGGAATCTCCATTCCTCCTGCCAACATGACTAAATTTTTGCTATTCCTAACCCAAAAAAAAGGGGATTTAATATGAAACTAAGTGTCAGTTTTTGAACAATTTTTGTGTGTGGCTATAATTAGATTATACAGTGCTCGGTTTATATGCCAGCTATTTAAAATGAACAGCACTAACAGCCTCCGTAGGCACGTTCCTCAGGAATGCAACCATTTGGGGGAACTTATGCAAGGAATCATTTGTTTAAATTGCCTACTCCATTAAAATAATTGCATGTATTTTGAAACAACTTATATCGGAATATATCAAATTGGTCTCTAT
The DNA here is from genome assembly GCF_965153285.1 of Podarcis tiliguerta. Classification (NCBI taxonomy): domain Eukaryota; kingdom Metazoa; phylum Chordata; class Lepidosauria; order Squamata; family Lacertidae; genus Podarcis; species Podarcis tiliguerta. The sequence goes on from NC_139539.1 coordinate 81,732,739, forward strand.
ATTACCCCAAATGGGTAATAGAGAGGAAAGGAGAGGAAAGTACCAGTAGATGCTGCTGAAAATAATAATCCCAAGAAAATTCAGGGCTCCTATGAAAAAAAAAATCACCTCAAAATTCTTTTGAAGTATCACCCTAGCCAGACTGATGGTGAGTAAGCCTATCCAAAAATATCATGCCATGCTATTTTAAAAGCCACAGTGACATGACATACAGAAAGCCAGTACTTTGACAAACTTTGGGTAACACGAACATAGAAAGATGCCCTATACCAAGTAAGAACATTGGGTCCATCTAATTTTGCATTGACTACACAGACTACAGTGGTTTTCCAGGACAGAAAGTCTTTCCCAGTCCTATTGGGAGATGCCAAAAATTAAACTTGAGATGTTCTGTGTCCAAATAGATGCTCTAACGCTGAGCTACAGTCTTTCTGTTGATATATGCTTGTATAATAATTGAATAATGTATGATTGAGCATGTCTTTCATAAAAGCTGTTAAAAAAAACATTTTTTGTTGTTGTCTGCATTAAAAACAAAATTTGCTGAATACACTAGCACTTACATTGCGGTGAGGGGAACATCCAAGAAAAAAGGCAGTTATTTTTGCCACATCTTAAGTACCATACCTGTTCAAAATAATTAGAGTTTTCCACCTTTGTTTTGTATTGTAAGCCATACCTTAAAACTCTCTGTTTTTAGAAATGGCCCTTTGAGGCTGTAGCCACTAACCAAACCACTCTCAGGTTGTGTGGCCAGTTCAATGAAAACCATGATTTAAGAAGTACCGTTCACTCCCAATTTGTCCCACTTTCAGAAATAAAGAGAATAGGTACTCCTTCACACAGTATTGTCATTTATATTTCCCCTTTCATGGGGGGGGGGGACAGCTCCACTGATGCCTCAATAATTGTTGCGTTCTTTCTAATTTCAATGTGCAAATACTACTTTCTTATCTCTTGGACAACTCCTCCAGAAAAATCTGCAAGGGGAGAAATTCTGAGACACGCTGAATGCATTGGAGCAACTGGCTGGGGAAAGACATTGGAATAATAAAATAACAATAATCTAAAATGGCACATGATTAAAAGGAAGACCGCATGTTTGAAAGCTCTTAAGAAGGCAAGACACAAGGAAAATGGTTAGGGAAAGCCAAAGAGGAAACAAGAATATAAGAGGCAATCAATGAGATGTAATGATCTCTGACAATTTTTGTAGACAAGGTCTTCCCTTCTACGAAGCAGCACATTAAGACAGAAGAAGTTGTATGTGAACTCAGAGGAACAGAATAATAAAAAGACAGCATTCAGACAGTTTAATTTCTTCACAGTTACACATGTTAAAGTCATATCAAAATAGCCTACTGAGCTTTGGCAAGTCCAGTCTTATTAATGCCAAGCTTGGAATTACTAAATGACTTGTGCCTGCGCCATTGCTATTCTGCCATGGGAAGTGAACTAGTTCAGACATAATGCTCAAAAAAGGTTTGGCAATATATGAGCAATCATCATACCCTGTGCTCCCGTGTCCTTCCCTTGCGTGCTCACACCATAATTTTATCTGAACTGGGCAGAATATGGTTTGCTCAAACCACACAGTTGAAATTCTTCAGGAACACTCACATATCTGAAACAACGTGCTAGTAAAAATTAATAAGGGCCAATAATAGTGACCTAAATACAATGCACACATTCCAGATGTGAAAAGCCCTTCCTTTAAAAGGTTTGTAACTCTTTTACCTGTGCTGAGAATGCCGCAAGTGTTCTTGTGAGACATACGACAGGCAATGCAATAAATGGTCTTAAAATATGCTGTCCCTCTGCAATTTATCCACATCACCACACGTTGGTGATGGTTTTTTTCTAAGATTCTTGTACTTTCTGCTCCCCCACCCACATACAGTAAATTCTATGCCTATAGCTAATACAGTTTAGCCTATAGCTAAACTATGCCTATGGCTGCTACAGATGCACAATTAAAGCTCAGCGATGAGTGAAACCATTTATGGAGCATAAACTGTTGAGTGAAACACTTTATGAAGCATTTCGAAAGGCAAATAAAAGAAGAAAACATTACCATCCGTGTTGTTGAGATGGATCATCCAGGAGCACTCGTACTATGTACAACAAACAGCTAAGCAGCTTGAGTGAAAAATTGAACAAGCGTATCCGGAGGCCTATTATAAGAAAGACAATGAAACAAAGTGAAGTTTTTGTGGAATTTATAAGTCCATACTCACTGTAAAGTGTGTGGGGAGAAAGGCCTAAACAGGGGTGGGATGAGAACACTCAATTATTGTGAAACATGGACCACTTATAAACGCCATCTCCAACTCCTCAAAAGATTCCATCAACGGTGTCTCTGAAAATTTTTACACATCACTTGGGAAGACAGGTGAACTAATGCCAGTGTACTGGAAGAAGCAAAGATCACCAGTGTTGAAGCCATGATTCTTCAACATCAATTTCATTGAACTGGTCATGTTGTGTGGACGCCTGATTATTGTCTTCCAAAGCAACGACTCTATTCCAAACTCAAAAATGGTAAGCATAATGCCGGTAGTCAACAAAAGAGGTTTAAAGACTCTCTCACGGCACATCTTAAAAAAATGTAGTATAAACACCAACACCAACAACTGGGAAACACTGGCCTGTGAGCGCTCCAAACGTGTCATGGGCTTTGAAGACACTTGAACTCAGGGTGAAAGGGAGAAACATGCTAAGAGGAAGACACTTGGCAAACCCTCACCGTGATCAACTCCTGCCTGGAAACCTGTGTCCCCACTGTGGAAGAATGTGTGGATCCAGAATCGGCCTTCACAGTCACTTACGAATCCACTGTTGAAACCTTGTTTATGGAACACAATCTTACTCAGCTTCGAGTAATCACCAAAGAAAAAGAAGATTACTCATTATTTTGGTTACATTTTTGGTAGAGAGTCTCCTCCCTCAACTCACAGATATTTAACACTAATAGAGAAAGAATCGAACAGTGGGACGGAGCAGCTGAAGATACCAGAGCAGACATTTGCTTCTAGATCAGATGGCTTCTTTCCTCACTCCCCATTGCCATTCCTCACTCCTCATGCCCTATGTTAGGGAATGAGGAGATGCTGGCAGGCAGAGTCATCTCCACATGCCTGCTCCTACTTCATTTTGACTATCCATTCCCACAATGGGACCATCTGACCCCAACTGCCCCAGGAGGGAGATCGCTGGAAAGAAACTGGAGTGAGAAAAGATACTAGCAGATGGCAGCCAACTGTTGTGTTTCTTGAGTGTAGGGTCATTAATTCTTCTGCTACATTTGTGTTGGGAACCACATCAGGGATTCTGGTCAAAAGTACAACCCAATCAATCAATCAATCAATCAATCAATAAATAAAATGTTTGGGTCCTACACAAACCCCCTCCCAGTATTACTTTTGGGCAGAAAACGCATATGGAAGCCCATAAAATATTGAACAACATTTGTTCAGAATTGTAGCTGCTCACAGACCGCTTAAAAATCAGATAATTGAAAGCTGGTGCTGAATGTACAATTTCATATCTTCAGAGCTTTGTTGGGAAAATGTTAATTATTTAAGACAAAACACCCTTGGCCACAAAACAGTGCTTCCTTCCTATCTGTGAAACAACACCAGGGCATAGGGGGTGGCGAGTTTGCAAGAGCAGATTTGCTCATCTGTTCTCGATGAAAGTTAGTTTTCATTTGCTCAGGACCAAATTAGCTGTCAGTCAATGAATCATGCACAACTTATATTATAGGGTGCATCTGAAGCAAAGGAAGCATTTTGTATTTTTTCAATACAAAATGAAAGAGGAAGAGAATCAAGTTATATACACAGAACCTCCAATTTAAACCGTGCCAACTATAAACAGATATGGAGTTGTACAAATCAAAACAATAACCCTGAAACCCTCTGAAACAATGTTTGCCATGAAAATGAACAGATGGCCCTGGTGCAATTACCGTCTTTCAGCTTAATAATTAGCCATCAGGCTAAATCAAGGTGCTGGTTTTGCTGTACAAAGCCCTATGCAGCCTGAGACCAGGATACCTACGAGAGAGTCTCATCCGCTATACACCCAACCACTTACTACAGGGCATCCTGCAGATACCTGTCATGCACCAGGAGTCAGCTGCGCTTACTGAACAGCAGCCTGAAGGGGGAGAAGGCAGAGTGATTCCACCCATCAGCCTTCAAGAACTTAGAGGAGAAGGCGCTGGTGAGAACCAGCTGGCTTCAGCCTCCTTAAGCAGAACTTCCAGCAGCAGTCAGATGCTGGTAACAACACTTGCAATTCATGGCTCTACCTTGCTGCTTCTTGTTCATCTGGACCTTTGACCCCATGAACATTGAATTCCCTGGCCCCAGGATCATCTGACAACATGGAATTGCTGTTTGCCTGACCCTAGGACTGGACCAGACTTTGGATGCTGTGTCTGCCTCCAGGCAAGTACACCTCAGAGACTCTTCTGGTTGGCTGGTCTCCCACTCCACTGAGCTCTGCATGAGACTATGACAGTACAGTGGTACCTTAATCCGTTCTGGGAGTCTGTTCAACTCCCGGAACTGTTTGAAGAACAAGACGTGGCTTCCAATTGGCTGCAGGAGCTTCCTGCACTCAGTCGGAAGTTGCAGAAGCCATGTCGGAAGTCCAGCTTCCAAAAAACATTTGCAAACCGGAACACTTCCAGGTTTTCAGCGTTCAGGAGCCAAACTGTTCAACAATCAAGGTACCACTGTACCACCCTTAGGAAGAGGTCAGTTCCACGCAATGACAGGAGTTGGGTCTTTAGCCTTTGGAATTCTAATGTCTTTTTGGCGTCCGTTGAAGGCTTGAAGAATGAAGAGGCCTTTGGAATTGGTGCCCATTGGAACAACTCCTGGGAATGAGTGACTAGCTGCTTCTTTCCTTAAAGGTTAGAGATTTGAAAGGGACCACAGTAAGGCAGAGCGAAGACACCAGTGTTTGTGGTGGTGAGTAAGAACTGCACAGAAAGGGAAGGAAGCTCTTGCTGAGATATATCAAATCCTGTCTCTGACAGGCAGGCCAGTGCCTCTAACAATTTCTTCTGCCTATTATCCTCCCAATTCATCTCCCCCTTGACATTCTTCAACGAATGCTTCCTACTCTGTTAATATTGCCATCTGCTGAAGACAGCTGATGAATTCTAATGACACTGTGAATTTTTAGTAATCTGTGCAGTTGACGCCTTTCTGTGGTGTTTTTAAAATGTTTCAGAATAAACATTTAATGTCCCCAATACTATCCATTTTCTCCCTATGAGGCTGTATCAGTCACAACCATAAATTCCCTTTAATGGGGTGCAGTGGTTGCCATGTGGAGAAAACAACAGCAATACTCTTCTTAGACTAGGTAATGCATGTATGTTAAGGTTGAGGGGTACTCGGTCCTTTTCTTCTAGAAAAATGGTGTCTGTATTCACCATTAAGTTGCTACAGTAAGTGACACACCTTTAACCAGTGCTTTTCTTCTAGGAAAAAAGGTGCCGATACCGCGTACTCTTAAGTACCCCAAGGGGGGGAAAGGACTGAGGGTACTCATGAGGATTCTGATTATAGCTATCAATACAGAAAATGGAAACAGAGCATTTTTTAAAAAGAGCTGCAGGCTCCTTTCTAAGGCCACCTCCAATTTTCACTGCCACGCCCCAGCACCTTTTCATTTCTGCTCTGACTGATTCTATACTGTTTATATTCTGCCTTTCCTCTAATACGTTCATGGTGGCTTACACTGGGAAGAGGAAGAACAAACAATTCTGTGAAGTAGGTTAGGCTGAGAAAGAACAATCTGCCCAAGGTCTCCTGGTGAGATTTGTGGTTGAATGGGAAACTCAGCCTAGGTTTTGCCAAGCTTAGTCTAACTCTTCAAAGAATGCCTCCCTATCAGTATAATTTCCTGCCCGTCTCTTGCAGCTAGAACATACCTGGACTTGGCCAATGCTAGTAGAGAAGCAGAAGGGGACAGCAGAAGAGGAAGAAGAAGAAGAGTTTGGATTTGATATCCCGCTTTATCACCACCCGAAGGAGTCTCAAAACAGCTAACATTCTCCTTTCCCTTCCTCCCCCACAACAAACACTCTGTGAGGTGAATGAGGCTGAGAGACTTCAAAGAAGTGTGACTAGCCCAAGGTCACCCAGCAGCAGCATGTGGAGGAGCGGAGATGCGAACCCGGTTCACCAGATTACAAGTCCACCGCTCTTAACCACTGTACCACACCGGCTCTCACTGGAACCAAAGAGGTGGCAATTTGGGCAGGGATGGAGAAGCAGTGGCTCTCAAGGCCCTATCAGCCTTAGCCACCACTGGCCAATCACTATGGGAGTTGCAGTCCAACAACATATGGAAGGCCACTTGTTGCCATCCTTGACCTAGAGCATCATCTCAATCTTCCAGGAGTCTCAAGCATCAAGCAGCCTGTGCCAGGGTAATAGGCGCACAGCTAGGGAATGGTCTGCCTGAGAGGTGAGCAGATTCCCTACCACTGAATGTTAAGTGTAATTCAGTTTTTAAGGATAATGGGCTTTCCCCAGACCTTTTCATTACTCTCCCTCAATCCCAGTTCTGATGTTTACCAGAGCTGAACATCCTGCTCCCATGGTATAAAAGTGATCAGACCCATCCTGTCTATGTTGCTTGGAATGTAGAATATGTGGGGAGAGGACTCCAGCCTGATGCCCATATGCGTGCAGAAATTACAATCACAAATCTCCCTCCCCGCTTTCAAAAAAAAGGGGGGATGGATGGACACTTGATTCAGTCTTCTAGAAAATCATGTTAGTTTCCTGTATCACATTGATTCGGCCATGTACGACTCCCAAAAAAATCTCAGCTGGATCTATGAAATCACATAGGGTACTTTACTTTTGCCTTCCATGGCAGGAAGGCAAATGGCAACCACGATGTGAAATTAAAGGTCTGTGCATCCCTCCAGACCAGGAATTATAATGGGAAGACAATCCTGTTTTCTCTTACTTTGGCTTCCAACTTTGCAGACTCACAAACCCACATAGTCCTGCTCCTTCATTTTCTTTGCGTCCATTTGTCCAAAGTCCCAGAAATACCTTGTTGCTGTTAGCCAAGGTTTGCCTTCATTTCTTGGAGAAGACCAAGCAATATTGTAGCTCAATTCAAGACTGCAAAGTGGTAAATCCTACTGAACTCAGTAGGATGAGTCTTTCTCCCTAGGAAGTATATTTAGAACTGCGGCCTTAAAAAAAATAAAAAATAAAAACGTTGGAGGACTCAAATAAAAAGATTACAGATCTTTTACTATTCTGGATTACTAACAAACATAATTAAGAGAAGCTTTCTATTTCCTCTGGGGGACAGGGAACTGAAGACTCAGAGAGCCTGATGGTTTTAATGGTAACTGAATTGAATTTTACAGGTGGTGTGAAATTTCATTTAATGCACAGACACAAAGATGCACACCTGCACCTCTTGCTGGGGGTGGGGGAGACAGACACCCAACAGGGTGGGGAGGAGACAAGCAACCTTTGCTGGAAACGAAACTTGGTTTTCTAACTACGTATTGCTCGTAATAAGATACACTGGCAGTCAAGCAGAAAATTCAAATCAAGGATAAAAAACAAAAAACTTCCATTCAGCTCAGAGGCATAGCAAGTTTAATTACAATGTCTAGGATCGATTTTGTCAGAGGATTCTATGCGAGCCTTTGAATTTTACAGGATTACCTGTCTAATGAAACAACTGATGTTACAGCACAATTATCACTTGGCTCAATATCTTTCTTACTTGTTTTTGGCCCAGGCACACAATTCACCCATCATGGGAAGGTCACTTTAAGTGGCTTTTTGTGATGTTTGTACACATTTGTTCAGTGTTTAGATTGAATGCCTTTTTCATAAGTCACAGGATGTCCAAGTTCTATAGTGGTGTGGGTAATGTTCCCTGATCAGCACAGCAAATGAATGCATCCCTGATGGATGAAAGCCATCAAGGGGAATGATTTGCAGTGGCCTCGATGCTGTGTCCATATCTTGCAAAATCCCCTTTAGCCCCACTATACAGAGGAATGAGGAACCTTTTCTAGCTAGTGGGCTGGATCCTGACCTCCCGCAACCCCACAGGCCATTCTGACTACTAATGCCATTACGATGTCAGGTGACAGCTTCAAAGGAGCTGGCTGTCAGTGTCAATCTCCTTGTTGGCACTGGTGATGGATTCAAACAGCACTTGCAAATGGAAATTTTCCTTCTGCAAACTGGCAAAAGCTGGAAAAAAAGTATGTGCACAGGTGCAGAATTAGAGATTCTATTAAGTTATCTTTTCAAGCTCCAGTCACTACCCCTTTATCAAAAATAACCTTTGCATAATTACCTGTCTCAATTTGCCTTTGTTTATGGGAGCATTCACACCTAAGCATTTTCAATTGAAGCTTAATGAAAATTTGGCTCTCAAAGTAGAATAAAGATCAGAACAAAGCATAGGAGATGCAGAGCAGATGCAGAAAGGGAGGGCTATTACACCGGCGAAGGTTTTTGTTGTTTTGCTATTGTAATGAAAATCTTGACTCCCTGAATACATAAACAAATGGGGAAAGGCTATATACTCTGCATAATATTTGAACAATTAGCTCTGGCAAAATCTGTATGTGGTGACTGAGTAGAAAGTCTGGGTTGCAACTATAAAAGAAATAAAATAGTTCAGACAATAAAGTAAGAGGTAGAACTAAGAACTGAAGAAGCATTGACAGTAGGTCCAGTGCATGATTCAAAGGCACACAAGTCAGCAACCTTGCTGAAAACTAGTGTGATCTGAGGCTCGGTCAAGAGACCGTGTGAGAACACAGCATACATGTCATGGACTAGTTGACTGCAGAGGATTGGTGGGAGATACCAGCTGGGGAACCCCCCTGGGAAGGAGGCTCAGAGACAGGAGGACTGATGGTGGGATGACAATGAATGGTCGGAGGGTGAAGAGGGAACAGACTGGGAGGAGGAGGTGATGGAAGCTGAAGACGTAACAAGGTTTAGTGAGCAGGAAGAGGCAGTCCAGACTCAGAGGCAGGGGAGGAGGGTGGGGCCAGGAGACAGAGATGAGACAGGCAGCTGGAGAATTTAGGGAGTTTCCTCCTGCTGCTATGAATAGCTCTCCACCCCGCTGATCTCCCAGAACATGCGGAGAAATGAAGACAGCAGAACAATGAGAGACAAGATGACAGAGTCTTAGGCTCTGGGGAAGTTACCAGGGGAGCAGCTTTAGAGAGTGGTGGGAAGGCAGGGACCTTCTGTTGCCGCAGCTGCCTTACTGGGGCAAGACCACTAGGACTGAGCTGTTTTGTTCTTTGAATAAAGAGTTAACTTCACTGACATTGGGTTCTTTATTGTTTTATTGCTGACCTACTCCTGACTCTAGCTCCTGACAATGCACTGCCTTCAACTGTCTGGAAGAAGTGAGAGCTCTAAAATCTCAGCCCAATATATCCCAATCTGATCACTGAGATCATCCAGAGGACCATTGTTGGTGGTCCACCATGCTACAGATGCCTGACTAGCCTCACCTAGAATGTAGGCATTTAACGTCGCTGGACCCATGCTATGGAACACTCCTCTCTTCTTCTTTGGTGATCACTCATAGACAAGTAGGATTGTCTTCCATAAACATGGTTTAAACAGTGGGTCCATAAGTGACTGTGGAGGCCAATTCTGGATCCACACATCCTTCCACAGTGGGGACATAGGTTTCTGGGCTGAAGTTGATCACGGTGAGGGTTTGCCAAGCGTGCCTTCCTCTTAGCATGTTTCTCCCTTTCTCCCTGAGTTCAAGTGTCTTCAAAGCCCATGATGCCTTTGGTAAAGGCTGTTCTCCAATTGGAGCACTCGCAGCCAGTGTTTCCCAGTTGTTGGTGTTTATACTACATTTTTTAAAGATGTGCCCTGAAAGAGTCTTTAAACCTCTTTTCTTGACCACCAGCATTACGCTTACCATTTTTGAGTTTGGAATAGAGTAGATGCTTTGGAAGACGATAATCAAGCATCCACACAACATGACCAGTCCAACGAAGTTGATGTTGAAGAATCATTGCTTCGAAACTGGTGATCTTTGCTTCTTCCAGTACACTGACATTAGTTTGCCTGTCTTCCCAAAGGATGTGTAAAAAATTTCCGAGACACGGTTGATGGAATCTTTCGAGGAGTTAGAGATGGCGTTTATAAGTGGTCCACATTTCACAAGCATACAGTAAGGTTGGTAGTACAATAGCTTTGTAAACAAGCATTTTGGTTTCCCTGTGAGTGTCTAGCAGAGATTCAGCAGACATCCATGCTTTTGACTTTCAAGCATCTCTTGAATACTCCCCACCCCTTCCATCAACTGGCCTAGGCTGTTGTTTAAAAAATCATAATTCATGAATGTTCTGTGCTGCTTTTACATTTTGCATGGGGGTTCTGTTCCTGACCCCTGTCTGTGTTGGTGGAGCACGCACAAGCCAAGCCCCAGCCCTGTTCTGCTCCGTTTTCGGGCCATTTTTGGGTTGGAAATGACAAGCATGTGCATGATCGCGTGTCAATTGGACACATATAAAATGGCTACTGCCTGCATGACTGTTGCCATATTTTATGGGTGAGTGGTATAGGAACGTTTTTCATTAAGTATATATAAAATCAGAAAGCATATGTTACCAAGAATCCCAGATACAGTCTTATGAATCATGAAGAATCTCCAACTGATTTAAAAACAAACAAACATACACTTGAACTCAAGTGGTTAAGAGTGACTTGACATTCAGATGCAATTCAAGTGGCTTCAACGTAGCTTAAGGATAACACTCAAAGTCCCACAAAAATAGCTCTGTGGAACCAGAAGTGGAAGCTACTGATGGGTGAACCTTCTTTAGCTTGACTCTGATACAAGCAAACATAGCATTATTGTAGAATTTGCATTCAAAACTGAGACTGTGACATAAAGAGGTTAAGACCGGACAGAATAGGTGGAGAGTGTTTACGGGTTTCCCTAGAATGGCAGATTTTAAAATTAAAAATCCACTTGAGGGAGTGAGGATGACATCTAATAGGAAAACAATGTAACTTTTAATTGCATGTATGAGTGCATAAGAGAAACGCTTCGTGGATGGACCCAAATGCAATGCTCAGGCATGCAAGTTAAAAAGGATATCTATGCTTGGGACTCCAGAGGTCCAATGCTAGGTAGGGTAATTGGGGCATTGGTCTGACTTGGACTCTCTCACATTCAACTTGCTGTAGAAATATCCACCACAATCTCTGGCTGGATTCCTTTTCTTCTTGGCAGCCATGAAAGGAAGCTGCCTACTTCAGCTATCTTAAAGCTGGCACTGTTTGTAGGCTGCACTTCCAGAAATGTTGCATAGGCCAAGATATAGTGAGAGACCTGCTATTCCTCCCCTCCCCAAAAAGACCCCCAAAACAGTGCATTTTAGATAAATTGAGTCTTTGAAGAGGGAAAAAAACACAGCAAGGTTTTCTTCTTATTGTGGCATTGTGCCTAGATCTGTTTGTCTTTAGCACCTGGATTTTTATAGAGCATCATGGTTATACAGTGGTACCTCGGGTTATGAACACTTCAACTTACGTTTTTTTGGGTTACGAACGATTGTAACCTGGAAGTAAGTTGTCCAAGCTCTCAGAGGTCTCGCCGCTGCCTGGAGGCAAACCCAGACATCGGCAGGGCCTACAGAGCTCTCGGAGGCCTCCGGGAATGCCGGGAAGCAAGCCCCGACATGTGCGGTGCCTAGAGCAGCTCCGCGAATGCCGGGAGCCTAGCCCCAACATTCGCAGTGCCTAGAGCAGCTCCGCGGATGCCGGGAGCTAAACCCCGGCATCTGCGGTGCCTAGAGCGGATCCGCGGATGCCAGGAACCAAGCCCTGACATTCACGGTGCCTGCAGAGGCTCTGCAACTGGGCTCCAGCCGCAGGAGCCTAGAGCAGCTCCGCGGATGCCGGGAACCAAGCCCCGACATTCGGGGTGCCTAGAGCGGCTCCACGGATGCCAGGAAACAAGCCCCGACATTCACAGTGCCTAGAACGGCTCTGCGGATGCCGGGAGCCAAGCCCCGGCATCTGCAGTGCCTAGAGTGGCTCTGCGGATGTCGGGAGCCATTCCTGGCATCCACAGTGCCTGCAGAGGCTCTGCAACTGGGCTCCAGCCGCAGGAGCTCTCTGAGGCCTCCATGAATGCAGGGAGCTAAGCCGATTGTGATTGTAGAAAAGGACCCTGAGCCCCCTCCAAACAGTGAGTTTGGAAATAAATTGTAATTTTTTTCATCTAAAATACTGTCTTATTTATTTCATAGTACAGTACATTGATTATTGCCTTCATTTTATGGATCAGTGGTCTCGTGAAACAGTAAGATTCGTGTTAAATTGCTGTTTTAGGGGGTGCTTTTTCATCGTCTGGAACGGATCAATCCACTTTCCATTATTTTCAATGGGAAAGTCCGCTTCAGGTTAAGAACGCTTCAGGTTAAGTACAGACATCTAGAACCAATTAAGTACTTAACCTGAGGTACCACTGTATATTAAAAGAGCAGGGGATGAGGAAAGTTTGCAGCATTAAGACACTGTTGAAGCTGTGCAAATATTAAATTGATTAAATACATAAGCAACAAACAACTAACAAGCAGAATGTGAATTTGGGAACACAGGGTGGCAATCAATTAATATTTATTCAGAATAGACCCATCAAAAGTAATGAACATGACTACATTCCCCTAGTGATGTAACATATAACCACTTCTTATCAGCAGCAAGCATTATTGTTTAGAGCAGGGTTTCCCAAATGCTGTTTTCCAGCTGTTCCTAGAGTACAATTTCCATCATCCCTGGTCCTGCTAGCTGGGGATGATGGGAGTTGTAGTCCAACAGCAGACGGCAACTCAAGTTTAGGAAACCCGGGTTTAGAGGAAGCACTATTACACCCACACGTAGTAAGAGAGAGAGAAATGCTTACTTGATCTTTGGTTTTTGATGAAAAATAACTTTAGCCTCTCTTTAAATGTGTTTTCATTCATGTAGAATTCAACTTGTACTCTAAAAAGAAAAGAAAAACTTTAGATAGGAGGCTGATCCTAGCATGTTAAATACAAAGACACAACAGTTACATACATGGCCTTTCGGCGTTTGCCCAGCATAAAAACCACAAGTACAAACTCACCGTATTTTTTGCTCTATAAGACTCACTTTTTCCCTCCTAAAAAGTAAGGGGAAATGTGTGTGCGTCTTATGGAGCGAATGCAGGTTGTGCAGCTATCACAGAGGCCAGAACAGCAAGAGGGATTGCTGCTTTCACTGTGCAGCGATCCCTCTTGCTGTTCTGGCTTCTGAGATTCAGAATATTTTTTTCTTGTTTTCCTCCTCCAAAACCTAGGTGCGTCTTGTGGTCTGGTGCGTCTTATAGAGCGAAAAATATGTGTAAAATTCAGAAGCATCTTCAAACAATATATTTCCAGGAAGTTACTATGGCCAGAAATTCAGCTGCATTGTTTTGCATCTCTTCTAACCCCTTGGCCCCTGGAACACCATCTAGCTGCAGCAATGAATCCAGCGTTATTGCGACTGGTTGTCCTGATTTCTTTAAACCAACAACTAATGGGTGGCCACAGAGTTTCAAAAAGGCGCATTCATGCTCCTCGGTGACTGGAAACTTATCTTACAATACCTCTATATTTCACAGGAGAGCAAGTAGCAAGATAAATGTGGACAGAGAACCAAGAGTTTTGAATGTCAAATTTAGGTTGACTGCTGGGTGATGCTGTAATCCAGGGGTCAGAAAACTTTTTCAGCAGGGGGCCAGTCCACTGTCCCTCGACCTTGGGGGGGGGCAGACTATATTTTTTTTGGGGGGGGGGAGAATGAATGAATTCCTATGCCCCACAAATAAAAGATGCATTTTAAATACAGTGGTGCCTCACAAGACGAAAAGAATCCGTTCCGCGAGTCTCTTCGTCTTGCGGTTTTTTTTGTCTTGTGAAGCAAGCCCATTAGCGGATTAGCGCTATTAGCGCTATTAGCGGTTTAGCAGCTATTAGCGGCTATTAAAGGCTTAAGGGATTAGCGGATTAGCTGCTAAAAAGCTATTAGAGGCTTAGATCAGCTGATAAGAGGCTTAGACCAGCTGTTAAGCGGCTTAGCGATCAGCTGTTAAGCGGCTTAGCGAACAGCTGTTAAGCGGCTTAGGGGCTTGGGAAAAAGGGGGGGAGGGGAAAAAAACCCCAGGAATCGCAAGACATTTTCGTCTTGCGAAGCAAGCCCATAGCAAATTCGTTTTGCGAAGCACCTCCAAAACGGAAAACCCTTTCATCTAGCGGGTTTTCCGTCTTGCGAGGCATTCGTCTTGCGGGGCACCACTGTAAATGGACATATTCTACTCATGTAAAAATACCAGGCAGGCCCCACAAATAACCCAGAGGTGCATTTTAAATAAAAGGATACATTCTACTCATGTAAAAAACACTCTGATTCTTGGACTGTCCGGAAAATTGGGCCTTAGTTTGCCTACCCATGCTGTAATCTGACTTTAAAGTGGTGTAAGCATAGCAGTTGTGCGGCTCTCTTACAGAGTCCTCACCCTGGCCCCAACCCCATTCTGCTTATATAAAGGTAAAGGGACCCCTGACAGTTAGGTCCAGTTACGGATGACTCTGGGGTTGCGGCGCTCATCTTGCTTTACTGGCCGAGGGAGCAAGCATACAGCTTCCAGGACACGTGGCCAGCATGACTAAGCCGCTTCTGGTGAACCAGAGCAGTGCACGGAAACGCTGTTTACCTTCCCGCCAGAGCAGTACCTATTTATCTGCTTGCACTTTGATGTGCTTTTGAACTGCTAGGTTGGCAGGAGCAGGGACCGAGCAACGGGAGCCCACCCTGTCACGGGGATTCGAACCGCCGAACTTCTAATCGGCAAGCCCTAGGCTCTGTGGTTTAACCCACAGCACCACCCACATCCCTGTAAATATATACCTGTAAATAAATCAGACATTACAAGGGACATAAGTTTCCAGCTTCCCCTCAACCAAAAAAAGGAGGGAAATCCCTCTATTACTACCCTGGACTTTTCATGGATTGGGAAAGTGGGAAATTTTTATCGTTATAGCTCCCTTCACATGCTATATGCATGAGGAGAGTCCAAATGGTGGTCTTCAAAGAAAGGGTGGTATATAAATTTAATAAATAATAAACAAATAAATTAATGGGGGTCAGGCCACTCCCCCCCCCAAGGCTCCCACCCCCAGGTTCCACCTCTCACCTTTGACATCCACTCCTTAGGCATGGGCCTCTACCATGGGGAAGTCTTCCATAGGAGTTGGGAGACCACATAGTCAAGGTTTCAGTCTACACAGAAATCTATGCACAGAGGTTTCCCGCAGCCCCAGTATGCAAGGAGGAGAAAGAAGCGCACACAGCGGAAATGGAAATGGCATTAACTCTGGGCTATGGAAGAGTTTTTTAGACAGGGGTCTGTGAGTTGCATTTGGAAAGGTTGCAGCACAGTCAAAGAAGTCTGTACTCAGCCCCACACTTCCTTTCCTTAATGTGATGATGGAGGGCTAAGACTCAGCAGCACAGAAGCAAAGATGTGTGTCTTTTGCTGCGCACGAGTCAGCTGGCTCCCAGGTTTCCATGCGCTCTGGCTTCCGTCACAGTGTCCTGTTGCTCCAGAAGTGGTTTAGTCCTGCTGGCCACATGACCCGGAAAACTGTCTGTGGACAAACGTCGGCTCCCTTGGCCTGAAAGTGAGATGACAGCCGCAACCCCGTAGTCATGTTTGACTGGACTTAACCTTCCAGGGGTCCTTTACCTTTACCTTACCTATTTGTAACTGGACCAACACCAGTAGTAAAGTGTGCCTGGCTCCTGGGGAATTTTGAACACTGCTTTCAACACATGGGGTTGCACTGAAAGCTACTTCTCCTCCAAGGAGACTCATTGAAATTAATGAACAAAAGTAACCGAGGTCTATTAATTTCAGCGAGTCTGCTCTGTGTAAAACATAGCTGGATGAAATCCATGGAACCCTTTCACACCTATAATGTGTGAAGGTGATTTATGTTTCTAATGTTAGAACTGTTGCTACACTTTCATAGAAATGTTGGACACATTAGCAGGGCAGCTGGCATTCTCATAAGCCTCAAAGGTGCCCAATGTTCCCTATGTACCGCATTTTTCCGTGTATCAGACAATTTTTTATTATTATTAAAAATGTTTAAAATTGGGGGTTGTCTTATACACAGACAGTGCAGAGTGGGGATGAGCGATTGGTGTCAGCCGCGAGCAGGAGAATGTCAGTGGTAATTGGGCGGGTGATTGGTAGCTGTGGCAAGGCCTGCTGGCGATTGGCTGCTGCTGTAATTGGGTGGGTGATTGGTGGATGCTGGCATTGAGTGGGCAGACAATTGTTGGGTTTGGCGAGTCATGTGATTGTTTATCAGCAGTCAGGGGGGTGAGTGATTGGCGGCAATCCCCCCCCCCAAAAAAAACCTCAACAACTCTGACCAATCTCCCCCCATTTCCTTAATTTGGGTCCCCCAAAATAGGGGTCGTCTTATACACCGGTGTGTGTGTGTGTGTGTTATGCACAGAAAAATACGGTAATAAGTCAAGGCCTGGCTACGTATTTAGGTTCACACACGATTTAACAGAGACAATGCTAATTTGCAAGTTTATCCAAGGATCAGTTTTTCCCAGAACAAATCTAGTGGTTTTCCCAAGGCTTGGCAGTGGAACAGTTTCTATAACCAAGGGTCTCCTCCTGGAAATATTACCCTGTAAGGAAACCAGTTGTATAAACTCAGCCGTAGCGTGACTAATATAGTGGCACTTTTAATCCTCACATTGTTTGATGTCATTCAAAACCACAGATTCTACTTTTCACAGAAAATTTTAAGAAGGTGAATAAAGGCATTCAAGTTCACAAGCCGTGGTAATTTAACTTAAAAAGGAAGCAAGTCTTCCCACTTTATTCAGGTGGTTTTGAGCTGCATACCTATATTTTCAGGAGGAAAATTACAGCACTCATGTGACATAAAAGAATAGCAGGCTAACAGTGCGAGGTGATGGCATGCTAATGAGGAGAGCGAGTGGGGGAGCTAATCGCTTTCCTATAAAGCACCCATTATGAGTGGCTCTGATAACCTAATAGTGCCCTATTCCTGCTTCTCATTCCTTAGCAACCACAGCTGCCAAGCAGATTGGCATTCCTGTGCGATAGTTTCCATGACAAACAAGGATGGCAAAAGGCAAGCAATTGATTATTTGAATGCCTCAACACCCTTTCATACTTCAATGACAACTTGTCGGGGCCTCCAGGCAAAGTCTGTGCCCTCCCCCCTTCCTTGTCACAAGACTAGAACAAAATACCCACAGCACGAATTATAAAGGGAAGGTGGCCGACAAGCAGGTAGGCAGTCTGGAGGTGCATAGTTTAGACTATGAAAAGCAATGATATAGTTCTGCAGCCATGTCATTCCTTCCTGTAATCTCCAGGTAAGATGTGAAGCCTGGGACTATGCAGAAGAACCCCACATTGTGTCTACACCCCATACACCCCAGCTTTCGAATAACTGATGCTCGAGTGGAGAGCTGCAACAGTGTGGATCACTCCTGTTATGTGGTTTGGAGTGATGCAAGTTACTGTGGTGAGGCAGGAAGCATCAACACTCATGAGGCTCCAATATCATAAAGGTGATGTAAGAACTCAGTTCCTAAAAGGCAAGTTACAGGTATACTAAAGGAACCCAGCAGACCTTGTCTAAACAGCAGGTGGTGCTGTGGTCTGAACCACTGAGCCTCTTGGGCTTGCCAATTGGAAGGTCGGCGGTTTAATCCCTGCAACAAGGTGAGCTCCTGTTGCTCTATTCCAGCTCCTGCCAACCTAGCAGTTCAAAAGCACACCAGTGCAAGTAGATAAATAGGTACTGCTGTGGCAGAAAAGTAAACAGCATTTCTATGTGCTCTGGCTTCCATCACGGTGTTCCGTTGTTCCAGAAGCAGTTTAGTCCTGCTGGCCACATGACCCGGAAAGCTGTCTGTGGACAAACGCTGGCTCCCTCGGCCTGAAAGTGATATGAGTGCCACAACCCCACAGTCACCTTTGACTGGACTTGACCATCCAGGGGTCCTTTACCTTTTTATATAGCATTCAATGAAAAGAGAAGGACTCTCAGAAGCTGGCTGAAACAAATGTTCATTCCTTGCCTGACATTTACTTAGGTTTAAATGTAATTCCAGCACTACACGTAAGTTACGTAAGGGCCAGAGCTCATGCTTTTGCTTTGTCTGTATAAATGCGGATCTCAATCCCCAGTTGAAAGGAGCTCAAGCAGAAGGCTAAACAAAAGCCCTGTTTGCCTACCCTCTCCCCTGCGATTCCAGTCACAATGAAGATTTTTAAATCACAGGAGGAGCCTATGTAAGAACTGCACACAATGTTGTGGAGGGTGAGGCGATTTAAAAAAAACACAATCCTCCTGTCAGACTGGGAATATCCCCAGTTTAGGGTATTCCACCATACTTCATCAGAGTTTTCTTTCAGCAAAGCAAGCGGCTCACGTATATTCCAAAGAAAGCTTTAATAATAAAGAAAATGGTAACACCATAACATACTGAGAGAAAGTGAAACATCATGAGGCAAGAAGGACAGTTGGCCTCTCTAACTGAACTGAACACTCGAAGGGAGGGGCTGATTCTGGAGCAGAACACAGAAGCCCCACCCAGATAACAGACATTCTACTGTTGCCCCACCCAGATGACAGACATTCTACTATTCAAATTAGACCCCAGTGTTTTTCTCACACACAACTCCATGCAACAGAACTTCAACCTGGAGGACTTTGGGGACAGGAACAGAGGGGCCATGACCAGTGATTTTATTCTAGAAAAAAAGGGCAGGTACTCACCAGCAAGCAGGGGGGCCAGCACATGGTGGGGCGGGGGTGAAACCTGGCACCAATGCTGGATGGTGAGGGCGGGTTAGCTGTTTGGGACGCCTTGCCCGTCCATCCACCTACTGGGGCACTGCCACTCAGGTGAAGAACCTGATTTTGGGAAGGAGGAAGCAGAGTTCCAGGTTCCTGTCAGAGCACCTCCTTCTCTAAGCTGGGCAAACACTTCCCGGACTTGGGGAGGGAGGTGCAATGTTCTGATGGGGTCCAAGAGCCCTTCTGCCACCTTCCCCCCTCCCGAAGGGTGGCGATACTGTGTGCCGTTGCGTACCGCCAGAAAAAAGTATATATCTCATCTCCCCACACCTCCACTCTTCATGTGCATGATTGGAATCATATGAGGGGAAACAGGGCTATGACAATCTCTTCCCAAAAGCAGCAGGAATTGCTGTCAGAATTGAGAATACTGATCTGGGTAAGCGAATGGTCTGATCCAGTATTAAGCAGCTTCATGTGTTCCCATCACTAGCATGCACTCCCTGACAAATTTCCCCTGAAGGAATGCAGTCGTCAACTGATTCAGTTTAAGTGGGGAAGCAAATAAATAGGTTTAATCCAGAAGCAATAAATGAATGAAGAGGATGAATGGGCCAACGATGCTTAGAAGGCACCCAACTCAACACACTCAGATAAGTTTCAGTTGTCCTTCTGGCAATAAGGCTGCTAGCACCTTTGCAAAGCTAAATAGGGTCAGGTATGGTTTCGAACCAGAAGGGGGACCATGTGTTGTGATTCTTACATTGCCGGGCATCGGACTAGATAACCCTTTCCCTTTCAACTCTACAATTCTGTGCCTTTCTGATTCTATAATGGACTCCTTGTTGCACAAAGGGACCTCTCAACACATTTTAACCCACCAACACAGCTTCACAAAGGAATCTTCAAAAGTTACTAGCTCTTTTTACTAGCCATAAACACATGAACTGCTCACACATTAGCAGTGTTGAAAGTCAGCAACAGCCTGAAAGGAAAGAACCATCTTTCAAAGTGCAAAATATTTCCTTGTCTGGTCACTTGGAAATTATTTTATTTTATTTGTGCCACAGGTGCTCATAAAGGTGGTAATTTCAATCCTACACTAATGGATCTCTAATGAATATAAAGTAATATGAAGCAGGATGCAAACAGGGAGGTAAGAGTCACCCATTTGCCTTGGACTGACCACTTCCTGGTGAAGTTTGGACTCATACCAGCTGACCTACCCTGCAGAGGTGAGGGACCAGTTATGATGGCCCATCCTGGAGACGAATGGAAACGGATGGATACCTGAATGATCTGGGTGTTCCTACAATGGATAGAGTGAGTGATTTTGCTGAGGATCCTGTCTTGCTGTGGAATGGTGGGATGATGAGGGCCATTGACACAATCCTTCTTATGATCCTTCTTTAGCATAGTGGAGCCCGGGAAGCTCCTGGGCTACTGAAGAGCTGGATGATGAAACAGTCAAGAAAGGACTGGAGCAAGTGGCATAAAACTTGAAGCCAGCAGAGCACTTGCTAGGGCAAATAATTGCACCTACCAAGTAGCAGCTGAGGCAGCTAGGAAGAGGTTCTTTGCTGCTTCCATTGCATATACACAGAGGGGGGGGGGAGAGAATGAAATCATAACATCCAAAGCACCCAGATTTCACCCTCTGTCAGATCTATGAGGTCTAGAGCTCATCTTATAATTTTCTGTGTACTGGGTCCATGTTTATTATTTTCTGGGGAATAATTCAAGAACAAAAATCAAAGAAAGGCATTATTTGATACTTAGAACCAGTGCTTTTTTCAGGAGCTCCTCAAAGGTACGCAGGACTGGCACCTCTTTTTTTCATCATTAAAAAGTGTGGCAGTTACTGTAACAACTTCATGGTGAGTACCGGCACCTATTTTTCTAGAAAAAAAGCACTGTTTAGAACTACTAAGGAAATATTGCTACTCTTCGCAGCTGTGCCAAGTTCTTACAATATCCAAAACTAAGATCCTCTAAGCATGGATATTCAGAATAATTACTTTCAGGTGAAGGTACTATACTAACAGCCAAACAGCAGACTAATCCTGAATGAAGGCAACAGAACTGCAATATGTAAAAACCTCCACCTCACCATACTAAGATTTCCAAAGCGATGCAGAGATTTACTAATGGATACATGGTCTGTGAACATTTCACTCATCAATCACCCTAACCTGCCATCAAAGTCTAGACTCAAAATATGTTGGCACATTAGAGCATTTCACAACCGAATAATCCTGTCAAAATCCATTTTTATTCATCTATTCATGATAGAAATGTTTGGCTTAAATGAATGCAATTTATGCATCCTACAAGGCTCGGATCCCAGGCACAGTCTCTTCCCTTGTAGCTGAAATTTGCTTTGGATAAAACAGGAAATTTACACAGTGATCGATTGGAGCGCAGAAGATCCTGTAGCTCATTATTTCTAGAAGTAGCCTCATTACCGCGACAACCCATTACAATGTCTTTTTTATTTTACATCCTAGGAAAGTTCAGACCTGGAGATTTACAGCACCTTGAGATGACTCACAGCATTATAATAGCAATAAGCACCTAACTTACTTTATTTGTAGTACATTTTAAAGCCAATTAAAGGAACATTAAACCATCTCTCAAAACAATGGCACATGGCACAAGGTGATGTTTTTGTGCTGGCTACAATTCAGCAATTGAAGAAAGACTTACAGTAGCATAACTAGTTTGCAACTCATGAAACGTGAGTTCTTTGTATGGTTTGAGGTTGGCACTGGGAGAGAACTGGCCTTTTGAACCTTCAACAGATGCACAGCAGCCAGAAATTCAATGGGTGAAGCTTTTTCTATTATGGAAATGCAGTTACGGGGAAAGCTTCACCTATTGACAATATGCCTGCCTTATTAACTTGTGTGTGGCCCTCAATTCACTTCAGGTCCTGCACCCCACTCAGACAGGAGGGAAACGATTTGTATATAACTGAAGGTGTTGGAAATTTGTATCCGCTTTTTTTTTTAGTTTTTGGAAATTTGTATCCGCTTTTGCAAATGGGGAAGAGAATCCAATCCATACAGTGTACTGGACCTAGAAAACCATGTTATCACTGCTCACCGCAGGTGAAAGAGACTGCAGACAATAATACTGGAGGGGGGAAGGGTGAGAGAGGGCACAATTGCCTTCCCCAATGCACTGAAAGATTTAAAAGGTAGGCTAGCCATTGCCCAGACTGAGATGGGGCAAAACTCAAATATGAGTACAGCAATATGAAACGGGCAATTTATGTACCGTATTTTTTGCTCTATAAGACTCACTTTTTCCCTCCTAAAAAGTAGGGGGAGATGGTTGTGCGTCTTATGGAGTGAATGCAGGCTGCGCAGCTATCCCAGAAGCCAGAACAGCAAGAGGGATTGCTGCTTTCACTGCGCAGCGATCCCTCTTGCTGTTCTGGCTTCTGAGATTCAGATTTTTTTTTTCTTGTTTTCCTCCTCCAAAAACTAGGTGCGTCTTGTGGTCTGGTGCATCTTATAGAGCGAAAAATATAGTACATCAATATTTTCAAACACAGCAGCCTTCATTTGAATTCTTTTCCATTGCAGGGGTTGGACTTGGGTCCCTTCCGACTCTACAATTCTACTATTCTATGTTTTTGTCAAGTGCCTGAAGCAGTTTATTTAATATCTTTTAAAGCTGATTGTTGACAAGAAATAGTCAGCAGGTATTCTTTTCAATCTATGACAACAGATCTTCCTACACGCACTCATTCACACTCTGATATGGATTGACAAAAGCAATTCAGTTGAAAAGTTGTCGCTGGTGTCAACAATGACAATTGAAAACTCTAGAACTTAAAAATATAGGCATAGCTATACGGAGACAGATTATCGGAGGGGAGGAAGGCAATAAACCCCTGCTTAAAATGTGAATGTTCACAGTTGCATGAAAAGTGAGGTGGTGAATGCCAAAACGGTGGAGGCAAAAGAGGATCTTGGAATACCCAGAGGCTGGGAAGGACTTGCAAAAGCAGATTATGGAGCATCAAGTGTGCGGAAGATCCTGAGGAATCAAGTGTTGAAAAGCCATCGCCTCTTGAAACATCCCAGTGGACGAGCCATAAATCTCCAACTTCCCAAGGGCTCTACTGTCAATGCAAAGAGATAGAATGGCTGACATCAGAAATCTCCTTCCCTGCACAAGTGCAAATTAACAGTTGGAAGCAGATAAAGAGATTGGGAATATAAGAGCTAGACCAGGAAAGAGAAACAATTCAGTTCCCTTTTGGGGAACAAGATTTTTTATTTCAGTTCTTCTCCTTTTCTTTCTTCTACTGTTGTTGATGTTGTTGCTACTTATTTTTCCTATTTTTCAATTATACACTGCTTAATTTTATGTAAAACCTTCAAACAGATTACAAAATATATACAATATACTGTACATTAAAATTGCCCCCCAAAATCAAAGTTAAAAACAAGTTTCAAAAATGAGGGAAATAATAAAAATACATTATAAGCTGAGGTTACAGCTTAAAATACGTGTCAAGTTTATGGCTTGCCTAAAAAGAAATGTTTTTAGCTGGCACTGGAAAGATGCAGCAATGACATTTGACCGAAGTCAATTGACGTGAGTTCCATGATTGTTTCATATGCTTCCTAGAACTGTAAATAAATTAAAAAACAAATATCTGAACAGAGGAAAAAGTGTATGCTAAAAGAGCAGTAGGCTAGAATTCTTCTTAAGGTGCTAGTTTTTGGGGGGGTGAGTACAATGAGAAGAAGGGACACGGGTGGCACTGTGGGTTAAACCACAGAGCCTAGGACTTGCTGATCAAAAGGTTGGCGGTTCGAATCCCTGCAACGGGGTGAGCTCCCGTTGCTCGGTCCCTGCTCCTGCCAACCTAGCAGTTCAAAAGCACGTCAAAGTGCAAGTAGATAAATAGGTACCACTCTGGCGGGAAGGTAAACGGCGTTTCCGTGCGCTGCTCTGGTTCGCCAGAAGCTGCTTAGTCATGCTGGCCACATGACCCGGAAGTTGTACGCCAGCTCCCTCGGCCAATAAAGCGAGATGAGCACCGCAACCCCAGAGTCGGTCACGACTGGACCTAATGGTCAGGGGTCCCTTTACCTTTACCTTACAATGAGAAGGGGAAACTAGTCAACTATTCCATCAAAAGAGCATAAGAACATGAAAAAGCCAGCAGCAGCAGGCCAGTGACCCATCTTGTCCAGCATCCTGTTCTCACAGTGGTCAGATGCCCATGGGAAAACCACAGACAGTATTCAAACACAAAACCACTCTCCACTCCTGCGTTTTCCAGCAACTGGTATTCAGAAGCATTGTTGCCTCCAGTCATGAACACTCCCAACTGCAAACTGAAGCGTTATAACCCAGAAATACTGTAGGTTTTACCACCTCAGTAACAACAACACCCAGGGCAGGCTATTCAATCAACTATTTGCTGAGACTGAAAGGAAGAAGAAGAAGAAGAAGAAGAAGAAGAAGAAGAAGAAGAAGAGGAGGAGGAGGAGGAGGAGTAGTTTGGATTTGATATCCCGCTTTATCAGTACCCGAAGGAGTCTCAAAGCAGCTAACAATCTCCTTTTCCCTTCCTCCCCCACAATAAACACTCTGTGAGGTGAGTGGGGCTGAGAGACTTCAGAGAAGTGTGACTAGCCCAAGGTCACCCAGCAGCTGTATGTGGAGGAGCGGAGATGCAAACCCGGTTCACCAGATTACGAGTCTGCCACTCTTAACCACTACACCACCACTGGCTCTTTCCCACCCAGTTTTGGGTGACAATAGTCAAAATGAACCGTTAGCTCATTCCACCCACATTCTGCCAGCTTCCTTGCAAAAAATACTATTGGAGGCCTTGTCAAAGGCTTTACTGAATTCAAGATACACTATGTCCACAGCCTTCCCCGATCCACCAAGCCTGTAGCTCCATCAAAAAAACAATGAGATTTGTCTTGCATGACTTGTTTTTGAGAAAGCCAAGCTGAGTTTTAGTAATCTACTAGCCTTTTACTCTGTTCTGAGAAGGTAAACTAGCATTAGTATGTTTTCTCTTGAGTTTGATGTCAATCACTAACTCAGTTCTTCTATATAGTTGTCATTTGTTTCTCTTGTAAAACATACTTTGTTTCTTAGTGTTGTTACACTTCCTCTGAATTGCCACTTGAAAAACAGACATACACAATGGGCCATTCACATTTCATAGTCCTCACAATATTTCCTGAAGGAATTAGCTTAGTGAATAAGCTGTTGTTATACTCAATCTGGTGTTATTCTCTTGCGAGACTTAAACACATTAAGAAATAATTGTTCACAATAATTACTTCAGTTACAGACCATACCCTGAAAATGCAATAAGAACTCCTCTGGTTCCTACATTTACATCCATCATTTTAAAGCAATTAAACAATATGATTAACACCTGCCAGGAGGCTCGCACCAATTGAGAAAGTTGCAAGTGCTAATATACAAACCAGCATTGCGTATTAGACTCTTGAACAACACTATTCCACATGTCTTTGAGTGCCATTTGTCTGCTTTCTCTTTCTGAGCGAACAAAATGAAATAAAAATTGGAACACGAAATAGGAACTGGAAGTAGAACAGGAGTGTAAGGAGACAGCAATTTCTATTCTGGGTTTGTTGCAATCAGCACTTTCCCCATTTCTGCTGCCGCTAAACAGCAAATGTGGGACCTTCTGATGCAAAAATAATGCACCTGACCGTGCCCCCTTCTTCTTACTCAAAATTGCTTTGTTAGTGAACTATATTGGGGTTCACATTTCCATGGTCTCATGGTAAAATGAAAATACTATATTGCACTACCTAGCTGTTGTGAGAGCATTATTCCCAGCTGGGAAGAAAATGAATCACTCCCCCCCCCCCCCCAAAAAAAAAAACCCACACAGAACAAAAGAGGACCCAGCTTCCTGCAGGCTTAATTATACGTATAGATAATTCAGAAATAATTACTACAACTTAGAGATATAGTAATTTCACTAGAGTGGGGTGGGAGAGAGACTGTGACCACGTAGCCTGAGTGCTTCCTCAGTCTGTAGATCATATCACACTGGTCCTAAAGGATCTACATTGGCTCCAAGCATGTTTCCGAGCACAATTCAAAGTGTTGGTGCTGACCTTTAAAGTCCTAAACAGCCTTGGCCCTGTATACCCGAAAGAGCATCTCCACCTCCATTGTCCAGCCCACAAACTGAGGTCCAGCTCTGAGGGCCTTCTTGGCAGTTTCCCTCACTGTGAGAAGTGAGATTACAGGGAACCAGGCAGAGGGCCTTCTCAGTAGTGGTGCCATCCCTGTGGAATACCCTTCCATCAGATGTCAAGGAGACAAAGACCATCTGACTTTTGGAAAACCTCTGAAGGCAGCCCTATATCAGGAAGTTTTTAATGTTTGATGTTTTACTATGTTTTTATGTGTGGGAAGCCGTCCAGAGTGGGAGAGAATGGACAGCAGGAAGAGAAGTGAGAAGGTGAACTCACTCAATGAGGAGGACTGCTGAGGTCACACACATTCTTCAAAAAACAAACAACCTGGAAGCAGGCCTGTGTTTTAGATAAAATAGCAGAAACCACATGTAAAAATGAATCAATCATATGATGCCCTTGCAAAAAAAAAAAAAAAGGTCTTCAGTGATCATTCTGTAACATGTTAAACTAAATTTTACTTTGTTTCCTGTAAAGAAACAACTGCTTTAAACATATGGTGCAGAGTACCTATTTCTATACAAGCATTTCATGGAGAAGATAATTATAACATGTATAGAAAACAAAAATATTTGCTACAGTAGATGCCTAGAATTTAATGAAGCTCTCAGTTCAGACCAATTGATGAGGCTGGTTTTTGTTGTTGTTGTTGTTTTGATAGCTGAAAACTGAAGAAACAATTGTCACTGTTCAGTGGTGTATGTCTGAAAAGAAACCAAATTTATCTCATCTCACAAAATTCACCTGGGACCATCAGCGATGTTTACATACAAATGCCAACATTCATTGAAGTCTGGAGCCTACAACATACACAGTCAATTTTTTGTTTGTTTCCGTGCGACATCTACATCCCTCAGTTCTTTCTTCTGCCTTATTGCTGGAGGTTTCTATAGGAGTATCTCTCTTTTCATTAAATGGCATTCAGCTTAAATGCCAGACATAGCAGCAAGTGCCTTAAAAACCCTGGCAGGCCATATAAACACTTTGGAAGAAGACACCTTGTGCTAAAGCAGAGGTTACAATTCTATTGTATCCTATAGAAAAGGCACAACGTGTTCTTGAAAGCAGAAAGTTCTCTTTCCCAATGAAATTAAATAATTTAAAGAAGGAGATGAAGAAGGGGAGGAGGACAGGGAGCATGAACAACTATGTTTAGCAATGTTCAAATTACCTCTGAAAAACACCATGGCAGATGGGATCCTAAATATACCACAACACCGGAGAGCCAAAGAAGATGGGTGTTTTCTCCCCCTTCAGATTTTTTTACTAATTAAATTACAATGCGGTCTCTGAAATAACATGGCTTAGATATCTCTCTTTGAGTTTTTTTTCTTTTTCTTTTTTTGCTAAAAACAGTCTTGCACTTAATTTTTAATGGCTTTTAATGGCAGGTAGGTGCTCACATCACTTAGCAAAAATCAGAATTGTAGCCTAGGTAATTACCATCAACGTAAGTGGAAGGGTCTGCCAAGAATGCAAAATTTATCCCTGGAAAATAGAAACACTTATTTTTGTGGTAATATCTAATGCACGCGATATGTTAAGAGATGATCGTACAAAACGCTTCAAACTTTTCAGCTCAACCTGAGGTTTAACTATCCTGTTGTGTTGCTATATCTGTAATAAGAATGTCATTTCAGTCCTTTACTTGAGCACCAAAGTAGCAGCAGCATAAACATGAATACACAGGGCTTGCTACAAGTTAGCAGCCGCTGCTTCCCAGTCTACATTAGAAACACACACTAGCACAATTACCTCAGTCCAGAATCGAAGCTTGGAGGTTCAAGTCCCGGAAAAGGTACAAACGTGGATCCACAGGGAACTAGTCTGGGGGACATGATGCTTTTCTTCTGCGTTCTTCTGAAGTGAATTCGGTTTCTGCTCTTTCACTCCGAAGTATGAGCTTGAAGAGGCTTTTCCCCACGTTTATTGGGATATATTTACCTCCACAGTCTTTTCACGTTTTGAGTATAGTTTTGCTTTTACCAACAGCTTGAAACTCAAGACTGCTCAATAGACTATTAAGGGGATTTTTTTTTTTTTTTTATGAGGCAGGAAGGCCAGTGCGTTGGTTAACGTGATTATTTTGCAGAGCCCTGCACAATCATTAGTACCAAATAAGTTGTCACAGAACAACATTTTGTTCTTCCTGTGCTGCTTTGCCTTTCTTGTCCCCTATATGATTTATAAGCTAGGAGGAGTACATCGTCCTTAGGCTTATTACATTATCAAAGAGGTGAATTTATACATTTATTAAACTTTATTAAATTTATTCATCGCTTCCCACAACCAGAGGAGGCCCCGAAGCAACTTGTGGAAAGAAAAGCAAAACAATGACCAGATGTAACAATGAATCCAGTAAAACAATACAAATTTACAAATGGTTTTCATTTAAAAATGCTTTGTAAAAAGAAAAGAACCACCCCTAGCCAGCACAGACAGGAACATCAAAAGTAGCCACTGAAAGCCAGAATATTATTGTGCACATAAGTAAGTTTTCACATGGTGGAGGGAAAAAAGGGCAATTTTGACACTAGCCTAGCACAGGAAAGCATCCCAAAATCAGGAGCAAGGGAGGGGTACCACAGAAAGGTCTATTCTCTTTAAAGGGGCTATCGGTGAAGGACGTCAGATCACAATCCCTGGATCAGAGTAAATTCTTATGGGGAAAGGTGATTATTGAGGTATTGTGGGCTTGAGCTAGGAACAGCCTTTGTATCGCTTTGTGAAGAAACAAATGGGAAACTAGTGCATTTGGCTAGAACTGGAGTTATAAATTCAGAGTGCCAGTTCCAGTAAATAATCTGACCGTGCCTGCCGTTTCTGAACCTTGTTGAAAACAGAGGCCAAAATACAACCCAGTATCGTAATCTGCCTTTGAGGTTACCAAAGCACAGATCACAGAAGCCAGGCTATCCCCATACAAACAGGGTCACAGCTAAGGCACCAGCCCAACCTTGTAAAGGGCATCCCATGGGGACAACAGGAAATCCAAGAGGAGCTCCAAGCTGTGTACCTGCTCCTTCTAGAATGGGATTCCAGGAAGAAAACAGTTGCACTTCAGACAGAGGAACCAGCCAATAACAATGTCTCTGTCTTAGAGCTTCATCCAGTCCATTGTCAAGGTCAAATACCGGTTCAGCACATCCACTGCCACACTGGTTGAGATGAAAAGGAGAAATAGAGCTGTGCTGCCCTCAACGTACTCCTGATGCACTTCAAAACTCTGGATGACCTCACTCAGCAGTTTCAGGTAGGTGTTAAGCAGCACAGTAGATAGGATTAAGCCCTGCAGAATCAACAGTGGAGGCTTCAAAGAGCCAAACAATATTTACAGAACAAAGCCGCCACCAGTATTTCCTTTCCCTGTTCTTCCTATCAAAATTGTTTTCAAAGGTAAGTGTGCCCCACTGCTTTCCTCTATTCTGCCAGGTTTATGTTATACCGCCCTATATCTACACTCTTTTACACAAGCAAGCATCCCACCTGGCTTGAAGTCTTTTAGCATCAGCATATAAAACAGTGTATCTTTCCAAATGCCTTTGTTTTCTGTGTTTTATCCTACACTGCTTTGGCCTCTACATTCTCCTCCATTTGAACACTCAGAAACACTGGACCCTCTTGCACCCTCATCCCTGGGGGATGATTTGCTGACTCATCTCCTGTCAATTAGTTCAAATAATCTGCCATCTTCTTCTTTTCATTTTAAGTACCAACACTTAAGACCCATCCTGGTTCAGGTATGATCTGTTCCTTCAGTACAGACAATATTGATCCAACATGATTGGTTTCAGTGCTATTTTTCTAGAAAAATTTGAGCTGAAACTCACTAGGAATTTCTACCTTGTTCTCTTATAATGGCAATGGCACCCACATGAGAGGTGCCAGAACTGAGCTCCAGCTGAAAAAAAGCCCTGATTGGTTCAAGAATTAGATTAGATATTTCTAGAACCTTTGCAGGCATCATAGGACTGTGCCCTAAATAAAGTATGCATGCAGAAATAGTAGCTGCATGGTTTTAAAAAATGGCAAATGAATATATATATATATATATATATATATATATATATATATGCTTTCGTAGATATATATATATATAGATATATATATATATATATATATAGATATATACATATATATATGTGTGTGTGTGTATATATATATATATATATACACACACACACACACATACATATGTATGTGTCTGTGTCTGTGTGTAACAAGGACTATGTTACAATTGACTAAATAGGCAGTGCCATTTCTGGGGATCTATTTGACAAAAAATTAAAAACAAGCTGTAGTAACAATTAAGATAAATTGTATTTTAAATGCAAGTAGTCAGATTGAAAAAATGTCTAAATTGGATCTGTTGCAGCTATGGTCACATTGCGCCAATAAAAATTATAATCTTACCCCAGATCATTGATACTTCCAGTAAGATTAGGAAACAGAATCAACTGAGAACTTGGCAGAACTTAATTGCTCAATTTAAACAGAACATAAAGAGATCTAAAGGCATTGTAATAACAGGCATATGACCGAAGTTTATTTTCTGGGAGAAGAGGGATCTGACTGTGCAAAATATTAAGTTATGCCATCATGCTAGCAGTATCCAGTAGATATTAAAATGGATAAGTAATCCAGAGAAAGTTGGCATCAACACTGAACAGAAAACAATCAAAAAAATTTGTTGCAGACAAATTGGAAATCTGAATTTAAGGAAGGAAAGTATCTTACTATTAACATTTCGAAGTACCATACAGCCCATTACAGCATCAAATATGGCAGTCACGCAACAGTCAAAGTTGGAATATTGCAGGAGATCAGAGAATAAATGTTTCAATGTCATTCAAAACACAGCAGAAGGAGGAATCACAAAAGAAGGAAGAAAAAGGGTACCCAAATAAATGGAAAGATGGAACTGTACATTTGCACATGTTATTGCCTACTGTATTACTAGAAAGCAGAATTTTCAAACTTGAATTGTGTTTTATAGGAAACGGCTAGTGCTAAGACAATTTGAAGCCCATAAAGAAACAGAACACAAAACTACTGTTTTCAAATCCCATTTCCAGAAGAAGAAAAAGCTTTTGTCTATCTATAATAAGAGAAGTGTGCTTACATTTAAATTTTGATATTTTAGCTCTGCACCCTGGCATTATACATACTGCACTAAGTGCCACTAACAACTCAATAAAAACATTGATTATGAAGTTTCAGTCATCCAGTGGACTTTGTTAAAAGGGCAAGGTTAAAGGGATGAAGCACTCAGGAAAATACACGTGTGCAGTGGTGTAGATGGGACTCTGAGACTCTGGATTTAAGACGTCTTAATGGGTTGGGGGGCTCTTTGTGTAGTCCTTCTTTGAAAATGTAGACAGTCCTCCTGCATTTTAGGATGCCATCCAGTTCAATCTGCTG
The DNA here is from genome assembly GCF_965153285.1 of Podarcis tiliguerta. Lineage (NCBI taxonomy): Eukaryota > Metazoa > Chordata > Lepidosauria > Squamata > Lacertidae > Podarcis > Podarcis tiliguerta. The sequence continues at coordinate 81,764,326 of NC_139539.1, forward strand.
ATCTCCTACCCTGACACAGCTCCTGCACATATGTGTATAAAATAGTGTGAAATGATCATAAAATATAGACCATTAGTCCATATAGCTTAGCACTGCTTGCTTTGGATAACAGAAGTTCTTGGATGCTTCACCATTTTTGCTCTGGTGCCTTCTAACTGAAGGTGCCAGCAGTCTTTCCCAGTCCTGCTACCCAATATCCATTTAACTGGAGACAGCACAGGATACTCTTTACACTTCCTGCATGCAAGACACAGGCTCTGGCATCAAACTACAGCCTGTCCCCATATGCCCTTATTCAGGTGATAAGACTTGTTCACTGCCAAAGTAACAGGCACAGCTTCATTTTAATCAGGCTGTTTAATACAAAATCACCGGCACACATGCAGATTAACTCCAAACCACACATATCCAAATGAAGCAATGTTTGGAAAAAGACACAATGCATATTTGAATTTAGGGGCAGCAGTAGATTCGCTGGACAGTGACTGGAGAATCTGATAAACCCTGTATCTGTTAGATCTCTTCAGCATGCAGAACCACTCTCCAGATCGTGGCATGTGAAAACTCCCACCACCATTTCAAGCGCTCCTTGAGAACAAGCTCAGAATAAAAATCATGTGTTTCGTCTTAGCTTCACAGGAATCCAGATGGCCATGTGGTTACATTGGCAGAGGCCGATCTATTTCATTCAGCATTATCTTGGGAAGTCTATATAAGCAGCAGCAGAGAAAACTGAACATGAATCCAAAAGTGAAGCCTGGGAGAAGCTTCATTTCATAGCATCAATTTTAGGAGAATCGTTGACATCCATTTTCTAGCCAACATTGTAGGCTGGCTGCAGAATATAGAGAGATTTTCAACTCAGTTAGTTACTCTGGCAATTAATTATAATCACTATTGTCAGCTCAATACAGAAGTAATTTGAGAATGCTAGTTTCGGGTTCTGCTGCAGCAAATCCATAGATTTCCAAGTGAGATAAATGCTGTACTGTGTGGACCAAATTAAATGTTCCATGCAAATTCATGTATGGCTCCAGATATTTAATAGTAACAAAGAGCAGTCTGAAGAGGGTGCAGATTTGATCGGAAGAGTAGTCAGTGAGGAGGAATTGCTTAATCTTTTTCTCAGGGACCAATTTTCTAATTAAGATCACCTCAGCTTGCTTCCCCCTCTCCCAACATACACTCACAAGACGAAAAAGATTTTTGACAGAAGGAAAAACAGCTTGGCATGGGTGATGGTGGTAATTTTGAACTGTAAGAAAACACCTCTCCCCACCTAGTCCTTTGCTCCCAATGTCAGCCTCCCTGGATTTATATATTTTCTTCTTCAGTGAAAACCAGTCTTGAAAAATATATACAAAATAACCAATTTGGCCCCAAGGCAGAGGAATGCGAAGAGCTGGCATCTTTTATTCATGGATAATATTCCCTTGTTTAAACTAGCCACAGCCAATGAATTTGTTGGATAAAAATGGAGAGGCAATTTTTCCATTTGCAATGGCCAGCACCACACAGACAAACATGCACAAGTAATATATAGCAAGACTCAGAAGAGAAGAGGTGGACAAAAAGGCATGCAAATCTGAGGCAGAATGCAGCATAGCAGTTCACCGCTGGATCCCAAACAGAAAACAAACCCATTGGGATAATAATGCTGTAATTTAGTGCATACTTTCCTGAAAGTAAGCCCTACTATCAATGGTTATACAACGCAATCTTAAGCATCCATGCAAAAATGCAACTAGTATAACCATTCCTGTTTATTCTTAATGGAAACTAAAACTACTAAATTTGTGCTATGTTAGTACTCTGTGTTTCCTTGTTTTCTTTGCTGCATGCATGAAACACGTGCACACATTTATAATGTATGATTATATGCCATTTTGGATACCACTGTCAGACAACTGCTGTAAATCAAGCCAATTGTTTGTGCTTAGTTCATCAACATCTCCCATCAGTTAATAATAATTACGCACCATTTAAAGCGCTCTTTCATTTATTGCAAATTTCTTTCAAAAGACCATTTTCCCCCAGATAATGTCCCATGGTCTTCTGGAAACATCCAGGTTTGATTACTGTAATGAACTCCACATGGGTCTGCCCTTCAAACTGAACTGGGGCAAAATGCTGCAGTCTGGGTGCTAGTGGATATCCTGGAGTGTTCAAATATAGCATCCATTCTGAAAATATTACACTGGTTTCCCATAGTCGTCTAGGCCCAATTCAAGATGTGAGTGTAAACACTTCAGGCCTCAAACATTTAAAAGAATGCCTCCTCTCATAATGACCAGCCCAACTGTATTGCAAACTCTGGTTGTGCTATGCATGCCCAATAAGATTCATGAGGAACGGGCCTGTGGGCCAACTCTGTCTTTGGTGGCCCCTCTTCTGTGGAACAACATCTCCCATTAGTCTATCTAGGTTGGTACTATCCGCATTGACTTCAGGCAGTGGTCTCTCCCCACCTACCTAGTCAGGTGCACTAGGCATTTAAATTTACAGTATGTTTCTAGTTCACTCATAACTGACTTCTGCATTTTGATTTATGCTCTTTATCAAGATTAGAACCACAGGCAACCAT